>NC_138807.1:5092097-6292097 GCF_965178545.1 Coloeus monedula | reverse complement strand
GAGGATGCTGCAGGACGTGGCTGACGGACGGTTATTTACCCGGCGCTGTCGGCGTCCGCGTGGTGAGCGCAGAGCCGGGATGCAGTCTGTGCCCCAAGGAGCTCCCAGTCTGTCAGGCAGCTAAGCTGGGGCTAATGATGAATGACTTCTTAAATAAATAAATAAAGCTCAGAGGCAGGGAAAAAGAAACGTGAAGTATTACCCTGAACCACAAGGCAATTTAGTTGACGGTTCCTGGTGCCGTCGGGCGCTCGGTGGAGATTGCGATGGTTTGTTGGGAAATGCTGAAGGGTGGGGTGTGTTTGTGTGGGAGCGAGGGGAAGGGGATGGGGAGCGTGGTCCTGGGTCAGATCCTTCCCTCTGTGCACCCTGGAGGAGAGCACAGCCCTGCAGAGGAGAAGCCACATCTTCTGCGCTGTGCTGGCCCAGGAGGATGCTCCTGGGATCTCTGGTTGTTCTGGTGCTGCCTCCGTCTCGACTTTTTGCAGGGGGGTCCTTTGGGTCCTCCCTGGGCTGTGGCCACAGCCCCCCGGAGCGTGGATGGGCTCCCTCAGGAGGGTGCAGCCAGGCCAGGGGAGCTGTGCTTCCTCCTCCTCCTCCTCCTCAGCTGATCCCCGCGGGCTGCGGCGCTGCCCCTCTGCCCTGTCCGTGCTGCGCTGCACCTGCGGAACGCTCTGAGACACATCACTGCCTGTCACAGCTGTCACTGCGGGGCACGTGGCGGGGGGAAATTAATTCCTCCTGACGATCCAAAGCCAACCCGGAGCTCTCCAGTCTCACTTCTCCTGCAGTGACCACAGCTTAACCCTCGCTGTGCCATGGCACCCCCAGGCAGGGAGCAGCATCTCTTGGAACACCCACATGGCCATGCCCCAAAATGGCCCTTGTGCCTGTTGCTTGGGGATGATGCTGGGCACTTCACACACATGGAGGGACCAGAAATGCCACAGGGGGAAAAAAAGAGAGAGAAAGAGAGAGAGTGTGTGTGTGTGTGCATGCAAACACAGTGAGCTGTCTTAGTGTGCAGTTTCCTCTGGTTTTCCACATTGTAAAAAGGGATAATACTGTCATATTAAAGCACTTGGAGATCAGGGGATGAAAAGCAGCGAATAGGACTGAGACAGTCCTGATCAAAGCTCTTTTTTTTTCTCCATCTGTGTTTGTTTCCCCATGGAAGATAATACTCTGCCTCTTTCTTGTAAGTATTTTTTTAAGGTCTAAGTAACTCCGTGATAGATAAAGAGCCTGCTTCATTCTGAAGGATCTCTGCTGCCTGCTCTAATTGTGTTTGCCAAACCCCTGGCCTGCCTTCAGGAGTGGCTTGGGGAGCTGCATTCAAGGCTGGAGGAGAAACTGTGTCCAGCAGCTTTAGGGTGGAAGGGACTGACTTGGAAATGCTCCATCCCATCCATTTTTTTTGGGCAGGATCAGGCATCTTTTGAGATCAGTCCTTCCTGCACAGCCCGTGGTGCTTGGCACCTAAAGCAACCTGAATGTGGCTGCCCCATCCCTGGAAGTGTTCCAGGCAGGCTGGGTGGGGCCCTGGGTACCCTAATCCAGTGAGTGGCATCCCTGCCTATGGCAAGGGGGGTGGAACGAGGTGATCTCTGAGGTCCTTTCCAACCCAAACCATCCTGTGATTCCATGGTGTGGGCTGTGCTGGGCTCCAGAGCCAGCACTGCACGTTGGCATCTCCTTGTTCCCCAGCACCCACGGGGAAGGACCAGGGTGGGCTCCAGGGCCACTCCTTGTCCCAGCCCTCGTGAGGCTGGGTTTGCCAAGGACAGGGTGTTGGGTAGGAGCCAGCTGGAATTGTGGGGTAGTGAATTCAAATTTCATCTCTGCCCTCCCCAGGGGAGGTGACAAATGAGCTGGTGGTTGTGCTAAAAGCTTTCCTTTCTCTCTTTAAAGAGGTTACTGGGAGGAAATGAAGTGACCCACTGACCTCTGTTAATACACAGCACAAACTAAGCTGGTGCTGCTGGAAGGAAGAGCCCTCAGTGCAGCCCTCTGCCTGCAAGGTGTTTGCTTCCATTGATGTGTCTAATGGGAGCAATTCTCCCACAGCAGTTGCTGAAAATGAAGATATTTAATCATCTCCTAGATCCAAGTGGAACCTTTTGCAGAGAATTTCTTTAAAATCACCCTTCTCCTTTTCACAGGCAGGTGAAACAGAAAAGAAGCCCAAGTGCTTTTTTTTTGTGATTTCTTTTTTTTTCCAAGTTGTCATATTGTAGTGAATCTGAAATGGATGCATGATTCCTCCCTCCTGGATTTTTTTCAAATGCGGAGCAAATGTTTCAATTACCAGCTCCGTGGGGGCTAAGAACAAGTAACATATGGCAAAACGTTGTGCAGAGAGGTTGTGGACTGCCCATCCCTGGAAGTGTCCAAGGCCATGCTGGATGGGGCTCTAACTGGCTCTAGTGGAAGGTGTCCCTGTCATTGGCAGGTTGGAACAAGGTGAGCTTTAAGGTCCCTCCTGTGGTCCTGTGAAAATCCCTGCACAGTTCTGACCCGTCCCGGTGTCAGTAGCTGCAGACACTGGTTTTTAGCAGCATTGCCCTGCTTAAGCAGTGAGGACCAAGGCAGCCAAACCCCTCCTTCTATATCCCCTCAGATACCCAAAGTAGCTTAAGGGAGTTAGGTGTCCAGCACCCTCTGAAATGGGAGTTGCTGGGGGGAAAATCTTCAAAAGCATCTTAGCGGCTTAGGCTAAGTCCCTTTGACTCCCAGGGGAACTTAAGCTCTTAAGAAATGTAGGTGCTTTGGAGCATTTCACCCCCTGTGCCTCGCTCCACTGGATCCCTGCAGGTCCCTGGCTCGGTCCTGGCTGCAGGAGCTGCACTTGGAAGCTGCTTCTTGCATACACTTCTCAGTTTTATTATTTTTAATAATGCTCTCCCAGACCCCGTGCTCAGTGCTTACAAGCTGCACACATGGCCTTGCTTAGAGCTGGAGATTAGGCAGCACACAAGAATGAATGTCTTACAGGAGCTCTTTTACTGTAAGAACTAATCTTATTCCTGAAATGTGACCGTATCTAGCACAAATCTGACCCCACTGGGGGCCATGGCGTCACTTAATTGCATTCTTTAGCAAGGATTGAGGTCTGTTAGGTGGCTTGCTTGTGTTGCAGGAGATCCTGTGCCAGGGAATTTAGTGAGTGTTTGCAGGTCCGTGGAGCAGCACAGGAAAAGTGCCATTATATTGGCTTGGCTGGTGCCAGGAGCTTGGCTGGGTGCTCAGGGACAGGCAGGGGTGAGCAAAGCTGCTCCAGAGAGCACAGACAAGGTAAGCTGTGCCCTGAGGAGGGGAAAGGACGGGTGACAGAGCCCTTGGGATGTGAGCTTTCATCAGAACAATTCCCACTGAGTTTCAGCCTTGTTGTGTGGCAGCTGGGTTCCAGCAGGGCGTGTTCTGCACTGGAGGCAGGAGTCGTGCAGGGGATGGGTCTGTTCCCTATTGCCAGGGCCCTGCCAAGGAGCAGAGCAAACCCTGTCCCGGCCTGTCCTCCATATCCACGGGGGAACCAGGTGGGTGCACATCCTGCTGTCCTGAAAATCCCGTATCCGGGGGGGAGACAGCCAGGGATGTACCTGCTCTGAAGGATGAGTTGCTGGATTGGAGCTGACATGTCCTAATATCTCTGCCAGCACTTTCTGTCTCCGTCAAGGGCTCGGGAAGCACATTAGCACCAGAGCGGAAGTGTCACCCTCTGGCATCTCCTTCTCTAATCTTGGAGCTGTTGCTGCATCCCCAGTACCAGATCTTCTCCATCGGAGCCCATTATATGGCATGAAAAGCCGTGCTGGCTCTGGGAGAGCAGAGCTGCCAGGCTCCTCTCTCTGGAGGAGGCGGAACATTTCCCTGACGTTCAGTCCCCTGCGTTCAGCTCCATCCTGGGGGGACTTTGGGGACGTGCTGCAGGGAGCAGCCAGGCTCTTGCGTGCTCTCAGCTGCGGAAGATCATTGGTGCCACGTTTGGGGAGCACATGAGGCTCACGGAGATGTTTGGTGGCATTTTTGGCACTGGCGGGGGTGGGTATACTGCTCTGATAAAGAAAAATAAGAGTTTCTGAAATGGTGGCTGAGCCAGCATGATTTGTTGGATTTTATTTTAATATAGACACCTAAAATAATTGGGTGGATTCCTGCTCTCTCCAGCCCCAGCCTTGCTGGTGGGAACGGGGAGCTACGTGACTGAAGGAGGAAGAAGGGAGAGCCAGGGAGCTGCAACGCAGCTCCATTTGCTGTGCTGGCATCGATGCCACATCCCCAGTTTAATTAACAGTTCCCATCACAGCTATTCACGATGTTCCCTGCTCACCCCTGACAGCAACAAAAGAAACCCCAACGCGTTGTTGTGCGCCCTGGAACCCTGCAAACCCCGCGTTAGGGCTGGCTGGAGCCTCTCTGTGTTGCTCTAAGTGTGTCTAGAACAAACATTTGAAGAGATTCCCAGTGATAGGATTCAGATTTTTTTTCTCTTTTTTGTACCAATATTTGTGCTCATTTTCCGTGAGCCGGCACTGAAGCACAGACGATCTGGGCTAGCACAGAGCACACAGCAGAGGCTTTGTAATCCTCAAAGTGCAAGTCCAAAGCTCCTCTCTGAAAAGTTGTTCTTTAGGGCTGAGTACATATGGGGACTTCTTGTTTATCCTGGCTTTTCTTTTAATTCTGCACAGTTCAGCCTTGGAGAGTTAATGGGACAGAAAAAGATTAAAATGCCCCTTCACACTGCCTGTCCCGACGGTCTCCCACCCCGATGTGTGTCAGAAAGCTTAAACAGCCTCGCTATCCCCTTAGTCCTTTCAAAGCCTTTGATCATTGTACACTATCTCCTACCTGGCTTTCCTCCAAAAGGTGATAAACCCCAGGTTTGATTTCTAATTGGAGTAACGATAGCGGGAAGGAATCTGTCAGATCTGAAAGCATCCTTCCACAGCTCTGGCCCATTATCACGGTGCTCAGTGTCTGGCTGATGGGAAACCTCTGAGCTGCCGACCCTATGAGGAGGTTGTGGCTGCAGCTTTCACTCTATTTTCAGCCCTTCTGGGGCAAATCTCACCTCTGTGACTGAGGGAAGCGTTTACCAGTATTGACACACAGGACTGGGGTGGTGGCTAAGAATACAGCTCCCTTAATGCCATTCCAGCTTTGCACAGGATAAAGCTGTAAGCAGGGAGCTCCGTTTGGAGCCAGGAGTTGTCTCCATGGAAATGTGCTGGCAGGGTGAGGGGCGCAGGCGGGTGCTGAGCACGGTCTCCCCTGCCACAGCCCTGCTGATGTGCTGGTTCTGTCCTGCTGCCACGTTCTGCCACGTCCAGGGCAGAACTGGTCAGGAGAAAATCTCTCCCACCTCCTGTAGAGGCTGCGTTTGCTTGATCCATCAGGATCAGCTGTGGCACCCCCTGCTCCAGGGATTCTCCCTTCCAGTTTTGTGCAGCTCAGTAACACAGTTTCTCTGTGTGATGCAAGTGGGGAAACTGAGGCACCGAGTGGGGTAGAGGCTCTTGGATGTGCAGAGTGCTGCTGCAGTCCCAGCCTTGGAAAAGCTGGATCCCCCCATGGAGCCGGGCTCCTCCATGGAGCTGATCCCCCCATGGAGCTGGTCCATGCCCACGGAGCCGGGTGGGTGCTCGGTGGCACCCTGGGGAAGGTGCCCCGGGGTCCCTGCAGGGGCCGTGCGCTGCAGTGGCCGCTCGGGCTCTGCTCGGCCGCTGCCCGCCCGCCCCTCAGAGCTGTCCCTTTGTGCTCCGCAGGTGCTGACAAGGCTGGGGAGACGCTGCAGTTCCCGCTGAGCCGGAGCCTTCCCGGCTGGGGCCGAAGGCCTTTGCAGAGGATGAGGATCCTTCCCAGCCCTGGGATGTCTTCGCTGGTCTCCCTCGTGAACCTCCTCTCCGTGCTGCTGATGGACTGCGTTGCTGAAAGTGAGTGACTCTGCTGTCCCCCTGCTCCTTCTTTCACCCTTCTCCTTTTCATCGTTGAAGAAGTGAAGCTCAGTACCTGATCGAGTGTTACATTTTCCAACATCCTTAACTTTCCAGCAGTGCCTCCTATTGTTCCCAGCCCCGCCTCGGAGGGACACAGGGTGGCTGGATCCTCACAGCCTGCTTTGAGCTTCGGGTTGCCCCCAAGGCTGCCAAAGAGCTGGAGAGAAGGGAGGGAGCTGCCTGACAGCTCTTGCCAGAGCCCTCCTCCCCCTTGTCCTGGCCCCATCTCCACCCAGCTCGCCCATATTGTCCTCTCCTGCTTCTGCCTTTCAGCATCTGTCAGACACTGGTGACCGTTGTCATGTTACTTTCTGGGGCTGGATTCCAAACAGCCTTTCAAGAAAGAGTATTATGTTTCTCCTTCCCCTGAGTGAACCAGTTCCAGTTCAACACAGTTTTTATCTTTGCTGCCTTTCAATTCCTGCTTTAAAAAATGAAAAGGGGAAGGGAAAAAAAAAAGTGAAAATCTTCAGCGACTTGAATGTAATGTTCCTTCGACATGAAGGCTGATCGCTTGGGATCAGTGGGGAATAGACTTTTCCAAGCTGATTGAATTATGACTTTTTTTTCCTCCCCAGCAAAGCTGCTTGAAGCTGGTGAGAGGGCTGCTCTGGTCAGCGTAGCCCTTGACAGCTTTTAACGTAATCGCTTCGTTATCGGGGTTTATTACGATGATGCGGTTGCCAGGGATTGAATGGACCCACGACCTTTTGTTGCTGGGAGATGTTTTTGGAACGGTGCTTTCTGTCCTCTCTGCAGCAGGCAAGGGGGGATGTATTTGCCCTTGCCTCTCTCCTGAGTTTTGCTGGGTTCACGCTTAATCCCTCTTTGCAGAGAGAAACACTCGTGCAGAAAGATAATGTTTTCGTCTATTCTTTTTCGTTTCAAAGCCTGGGAAGTGAGCTGGGCTCCGGGAGGTTCACTGTGGGGTGAGGTATTGGCTGTGGGTCAGTCTGCACCTCAGATGGCACCACTGGTCCATAAAGGCATTCCCACAGCTTCAGCCTGAGCTGTCTTGAGTGGCAGCAGCCGTGCAGAGTCTGGCAGCAGGGAACTGCCACGAGCCTTTTGCCCGAGGATTTATCCAGGGTCCTACTGTGGCATTGGAGCCAATGCTCTTGCAGGGTCTTTATGAGCACCCAGAGTCAATGGGTGCTGCTTTGTGGCTTTGTTGGCTAGTGAAGATGGGCATAGGGAATCTCCATTCCTGGATCTTTGTGCAGTGGAGTCAGGAATGGGAATACAGTGGAAATCTGCAGTCAGGGCTCCAGGGTCTTGTTCTTGTCCCTGGTTTGCTGTAACACGCCTGGCAAAATCACTCAGTTTACAAAGCAAACTGCAGCTCTGCAGGCAGGGATGGAGAGTTCAGGTGTTCTGCAGCTCTACAGCCTCTGTGTATGAGCAGAGCCCTGATTCATCCCCAGTGATACCTGAGTGCCTGTGAAAGCTGGGCTCCATTTGAATTCTGGGTGTACAGCAAGGCCTGTGTGCTCAGGGCTGGAAGTGGGCACTGCAGAATCAAGGCTTCTCCAAATCATGGCTGTGTGACCTCGGTTCTCTTGTGGTTTTCATTTTCCTGGGAAGGAGCACACATCTTGTCTGTGCATCATCTTTGGGGTGAGGTTTGCTCAGAGGTTGCAGCAGAGCTGGGAGATCCCACATGGGGTCTGACTGCTACGGAGCCCTTTTGGGGGAGGTGTGCCCTCAGGGAGGGTTGGTGCCAGTCAGATACAGAATGCACCGGTGCTGTGGCCTGAGCCCGGCTGGAATCTGTCACTGCTCTGCAGACATCTTGCTGCTGGCAGCTGAGTTTCTCTCTCCTGTAGTTCTGCAGTGTCCTTGGATCCTGAACTATGAGGGTTTGTGGTGTTTTTCCTCTGGCTGCTCACAGATGTCCGTGCAGGAACTTTGCAGGTTGCTGGGGTGGGGCTGCTCTTACCTGCTTGCTGTGCAGATGTTGGGCCAGGTGTTGTCTCTCCTCCTGACCTGTGGAGCATGCCAGCACCTCCCTGCTCTGTGCCCTTGGGGATGCTCCCTGGTACCAGCTGTTTGAGTTGCTCTGGAGCTGTTGCTCCCTGCCTGGTGAGGATGAGTGGGCAGTAAGTTGGCAGCTCCTGGCTTTGGAGGACTCCTGAGTCCTGGAGAGATCCCATTTCGGCCAGTAGCACCCGAGCTGGTCCGTGCTGCTCCCCACGGAGCCTTGCAAACAGCAAGCAGCTTTGTCTGTCACAGCTGCAGAGCCTGTGTGAGGAGCTGTCACTCTGTTCTGACAACGTCCTCTCCCATCAGATGGCCCTGGGCTCTGTCACATTCGCGTAATCCCTTGGCCAGTGTCCATTTGGCCGGCGCTTGCCACGGTGGTGACCCCATTTCCTGCCCTAATTCACAGCAGCCCCCCGGGCACATGGTAGTGGTGCCCCTCCTGCCATGGGAAGCCCATGCTGGAGAGGGAAACCCTGGGATCCTGGCTTTTGGAGGGCATCACCCTCCCAGCTTCGCAGGGGAGCAGATCCCAGTGCAGCAGAGCCTGGGCTGAGCTGGGACTTGCCTCCTCTCCCAGAGCAGCTCTGGAGGAGCTGTGGCCTCTGCAATCAAAGGACCATTAAAATACTTCCCTTGTTTCTGAGGCTAATTGATCTCAGTCAGTGATTTAAATCTTTCTGTGGCAGGAGCATTCTATTTAAAGGAAACTGCCATTTAAATTAAAAACCCAGAGCACCACACTACTTTCTGCCTGCTGTTCCTCCTTGGGAAGCTGGAGAGGACAATAATTGAAAGGTGTTACACAGACATGTTCTGTCTCTTTTTCTTTGGTTGCATATGGACGCTTTCTTTGTTTCTTCTATATGGTCAAAGGCAGCCATGGAACTGGAAATTACTGATTCCATGATTATTTTCAGTGGCGTCATTAAATGGAAAGTATTACCCTTTTGTTAAGGATTCTGGTGTCTGTGTGAGTGCCATGACTTGGCATCACTGCAGGGAGTGAGGGGAGGCCTCCCCAGGAGCTGCGCAGCCAAATGTGGCCCTTGGAGCTGAGAGGAAACCAGGCAGCAGAGACAGATGAGGCCTGGAGACGAGTCCGGGGAGAGGAATAGTTCCCAAATTGCTGATGGACCTGGGCACAGCACCAAGCCTCGCTGTTTTCTTCTTCATGCACCCAGCCCGAGCCATAAAACCTCTGTGGCAAGCACCCTAAAACATCTCACTTTGCGCCTCTGTCGCTGGGCAGGAGCTGTTCCTGCCTGTGCTGTGCAGGGCACGGCTGCTTTCGGCCCCAGGGCAGTGGCCAGGTCCCCCTGCCCTCCTCTGCCACCCGAAGGAACAACGGGTGCTCCGAGTGCTCCTCAGTTGCAGATAAAAGCCATTTACTGTATGGAAATGTGGCCATTTTTCTGACTGGAATCAGCATGCTTGCTGTTTTCAAGTGGATTTTTCTCATTGATTAAACCTTTGTGTTTTACAGTAGCACTTTACTAATTGGCACTTCGCATACACAGAAGGCTGGTGCGTGGCTCTCTCCACCCCAGCAAAGATTTAAGAGCAGGGAACATCACTTATTACTTACGTTTCCTTCCTTTTATAAATCATGGTATAGAACCCTTACTAGCACACTCTGAAGTATTACCATAAATAATTAAATCTAAATTGCAATTGACAAAATAAAAGAATAAAGCCCCTTTTATGATGCATTACCCTGGCTTTCTTCCCTTTTAATTGCCCTTGCTCCTTCATTAATTTGCAGAACGCAGTAATTCATGGGAGGTGCATGTGAGGGGGGGCTCTCGTGCTCCGTGAGCATCCCTGGTGCCAGCAGAGACAGCAGCCAGGTTTGCACCATGTGGGACTCACGGAGATGATGGAAAACATGTGATGGGATGGGAGTGGAGCTCCTCTAGGTCCACGTTCAGGCTGTGTTTCGGAGAGCTGGTGCCTTGGGAAAACGTGTGTGGCATGGAAGGTGTTTGCTCTGTGCTGCCAGAGGCAGGAGCTGGTGGTTGGCAGCACAGCTTGGCTCATGGAGATCCAGATCCCAGCCACTTACAGGTGTATCTGCCACCTCTCCTGAACGGTCCCTCCCATCCTCTCATCCCTACAGGATAGCCCAGCTGCACAGCTCGCAGCTTTTAGCTCTGGAGGTCCAGGCTTTGATCTGCTGTTAGCTTAGACAGCGGTTGTCAGATAAGATGGGAGTAAAAATCAAGGAGGCTGCATCGCAGGACTTGATAGGCATGTTAAGTCGACATCAGTGGGAAGGAAATCTCTCCACGGTGGGGGAAAGCTGCTCCAGTTTTAAGTGTTTGAGATGGATCCGGGACAAGGCAGCAGCACTGCCCCAAGAGAGGGAAAATGTTGAAGTGTGGTGAGGCTGAGTTGTCCCAGAGTTTGGGTCATAGACCCTAATTGTTGGTGGACCCCCAAAGTGACAGGGAACCTGCAGGGCTGAGGAGCCACGGAGGTGCTGCAGAAAGGCTTTTCCCCCTTGGTGGGTGGGCTGGAGGGGGAGCAGAATTCATGAATTGAAGGTGAGAGCACAGAGGAGGTTCTGTGGTCAATTGAAGGGTGGTGTTTTCACTTGGAGTTGCACATTGTCCCTGCCGTTGGGGGAGTCTGAAAGAGGAGGCAGCAGCTGAATCCTGAAAAGGCAGAGATCCCTGCTCCCCTGTCCACATCCACCCTCTGCTCCTGTTCCTCATGCACCAGTTGCCCTTGCAGCCAGGAGCTGCCTCCATGTCCTTGCTCCTGCTCTGCCTTTCCCTTCGCTGCCTTCTCCGTCTGCCAGCTGCAATCCAGCCTGCGCTTGCTGAGCCTTCTGGACTGGTTGTTGTCCCACTCAAGGACACTGGAATTAAGCTTCTATGTCACCTTGTTTTAGGTGGGGCTGCCAAATAGTGAACCTAGGGGTTGCCAGAAACAGATCTGTGAGAGTCAGGGGGCTGCCAAACAGGGATCCTAACTGGATCGAGTGATGTATCTCTTGTCTTTTACTTTCTCTTTTTTTTTTTTTAAAGATAACTCAAATTGGAAAGTTTGCGTCTTCTGTAGGACCTGGAGAGGAAATAAATCATCTGTTGAAAGAGCTTCCTCAGGGGCAGAGGGGGCTGTCACTTCCCAGGTCTCAGCTGTGCACCACACTGCGAATGCTCATTAGATTAATCTCTGCTGAGGAGCACCTGGGGACAGCAGCAGCCACAGTGTTTGGGACCCAGCCATGGGTGTCTCCTGGTGAGGGATCTTTTCCCAACCAGGGGTTCTTTCTGCTCAGCTTCATTAGATGGTTAAGTTAGGGGAAAAGAGCATCTGTTTGTTGTGTAAACAAGTGGCTTGTGTGAAAATGTCACCTGCAGAGGACTGGGATGGAGGAAATGTCTATCTTCACCATACCTGGATGCCAAAACTGGGGCTGTTCCTCTGTGTCAGGCTTTGCCAGGAAGCCAAGACTTCTTTCTTTATGACTTTTCTCCTTGGCTGTCCTTTTCACACCAGCAGTTCTTGCACTTGCTGCCAGGAAGGATGGGATCTTTCTGGTGTCTCTCCCAGGCCCTGGGTCGCATTGGCTTTTCTTCTGTCTGGCAGGGTCTCTGTGCTTGTGTCTTTCCAAGACCAACTCAATACAAATCTCCTGGGTCACTAAAGGGAATCTGTGAGGGTATTCCCACCCTTTTTGTGGTCTGGCAAGCCCAATATTATTCTTAGAAGGCAAGCAGAATGTTTTTCAAGGACACCCGACCAGAGGAATGTCGTTCCTCCATGCGTGGGATGGAATCTGGGCTCGAGTTGCCCTGTGAGACACAATCTCCCAAGAACAGTTTTATTTACTCTGTGCCACTCTTCCCCTCCAGTCAAGGATGTTCTCTTGCAACATAATTGGTCCCAGTTCCCACCTTAGAAAGCTGTGATGTTCTGTGCACTGCGGCTGCCTTTAATTTTTGGGGGTTGTTAAGTTCATGAAAATAGTCACGTTTTACACCATCTGCTGTGTGCAAGGAGGTAACCAGGGTATGGGCTGCGGGCCAGGGAGTCGGGCGCATCTTCACTCTGTGACTGCACCTTCCCAACCCTCCTTTTGCTTGGTGAGGTTTGCTTTTTTGAGCAAGGGCTTCTCTGGCCGTGCTGTTGTCCGGTGTAATCGGCCCCAGTGTTGGTTTGGTTGCACCACTCCGAGTTCTCCTCCTGCAAGCCCTGAACAGCCGTGTGGGGTTTGGCAGGGGAGCTGCCTGCCCCGTCCAAGGGACAGCCGAGAGCTGCGGGATGTGGCAGCGATCGCGGCTCACCCAGACCTGCGGAGCGCCAGGAGAGAGCAGTACAAATATATTTTGGATGTCTGCTGCTTTGACTTTGAAAGGGGATACTGGGATGAATGATTTAAAGCGTTGACAGGAGGGACTCTGGGCTGACCTGTTTTCGCAGAGCCGCTGCGTGGAGAACCCTGAGCGTGTCCCATCCTGGTGGTTGCAGACGTGAAACGTTCCATGCAAGCGTGGTGGAAACCAGCGCTGCTCGTTTCATCTGCAATGCACGGAGTCATTTCTGTTTCCTTTTGAGGCCGACAGGAAAAGCAAAGCTTTAAAGAAGAAAAAAAAAATAAATAGAAGGAGCTGCAACTGGTTTAGCATTCTACAAAGTTTCTCCGAGTCCTCCAAATCTTTAATTGACTCAGGAGCATAAAATTGAGAAGGGGAGAGAGTGAGAGAGCATGCGAGTGGCGCGAGTGATTTGAATAATTTATTGTCCTTTGAAGTTGCAAGAGAAATTTCAGCTGCCTTGGGGAGTAATTTCTCCCCATTCTGAAAGGGTTTCTCCTTATTTTAAACTCATTCAGAGGATGATAGTTTTGCATTTTCTGCATAATTAATGAGCATAGCTCCCCCCATTCTCACACAACCTCTAAAGAGTGGTGGGGTGATGAAACTTGGTGGTTTTTTTAATTAATAAAGTCAAATTAATTTGACTGTGTCCTCATCCTCCCTCACCTCCGTTGGAATCCATGGATTTATTCATAAATTAGTCTGAGCCTGCTGCTAGGAGTGCCGACACTTAGAATTCTTTAGCCTGGACTTCGATTTGTTTGGGTTAATTTCTGAAAAGGTGTAGGGTTTTTTTTCAGTTCAGTTCTTAAAGATCACCTTGAGACTGGCTCCAGTGATCTCCCAGGGAGCCAAGAAGATCCTCCAGCTCTCCTTTCCCTTTGTCTGTGTGGGGAGGATCTGCTTGATTTTGAGGGGGTTTATGTGATTTTTTCTGTATGAGTGCTCTGATACACCCCTTTTCTTCCAAGATCTGCTAATTGTGATTAATTCCAGTAGTTGTCACTTGAGGCAATGAAAGGGAGAGGGATCTTCTTCCTGGTGCCTGGAAGAGCTGAAGGACAGCCTCCTGGTAAGAAGCCATCCCTTGACAGGTGTCAAACATGAACAGGAACGTGTCCTACTCCAAAAAAGCTCACCTTCCTCAATTACTGTCTTTGATAGAAGAATTTAAGGCGTCACTGATGCTTTTCTATGTTTCCATTTCTCATTCACATCTTGCACTGTTTTTCTGGCTCACTGAGTCTCTAGTTGTCCCAAAGCTGAATTCATCACATTCCCACTGCTGTCAGTTCTCAGCACTGTTGTTGAATTCTTTTTTTTTTTATTATTCTTTTGTGTTGATGTTCCCACTACAAATCTGAATGATGAGTAGTGTGGCTCAAAGACAGAAATTGTAATGACTCGTGTGGTAGGAGTCAAAGTTCATCACTGTTAGAGGTTGTGCTCATCCATTAGTCATGGCTTTATTGGGTCTTGGTTTCTCATTTTCAGGATCTCCCGTCTCGAGCTCCCTCGACATCCCAGTTTCAATAAGCAGTGCAGGCTCATAATACACTGTTTAGACCCAGGTGTTTCAAGCTTGTATATCCAGAATCTCCTTTTGTTCCATGGAAAATGTGGGCTGAAGTCTCCTACCAGAGGCTGGATAGGAATGGTGTAATGATCTTGTAAAAACACCCCAAATTCTGTGCTCTAGGAATTGCACCTTACCCTGTTCCTGTAGACCAGGAGCCTCCTTCTCTTGCACAGTAAGTGGAAGTAATGCAGCTTTTATTTACAGAGTGAGAGAGCAGAGGTTTATCAGACATGTTTTATTTGCCTGGTGTGCCTTTCATCCCCAGAAGATCCCTGCATGCACGTGTGAGCTGGCAGGTCTGCCCTGGGGTCTCCCATCTCGTGGTGCCGTGCTTGCAGCACTGCAGCCCCTCCTGAGCTGGTGATGCAGGGCAGGGCTTCCCTGTGTGTTTGCAGCGTGCCAAGCCCTGTGTGCTGTCACTGGCCCAGGGAGTGCAGCTGATCTCCCTGGTCACATCCCTGGGCTCTGCGCTTCCTCGGGAGGACCACGAACTGCAGGGGCTTGTAGCAGTTTGTTCTCCCCCTTGCTGCTGACTCTGCTGTCACTTTGCGGTGGTGCAGGACCACAGCTGGGCTGGATTAAGATGGCATTGCCCCCTGGGAGCTGGATCTGGGCTCGTTAAGCTTTTGCTTCTTGCAGGCTTCTCTCGTAGGAAATGGTTTTCCATGTTCTGGTATCCCCTGTGGACTCTGGTTCTTTAGTGACTCAAACAGAGCAGTGGAAGTTGAGCAAAGAGCCAAATCCTTTTTAGCTGGGTCTTTTCTAGGTAGATGGTGAATCAGGCTGCTCCAGGATGCCAATATCCGATGACATGGCTGGAGTAGAAGCTGTCTTAGCGATATGGCAAGGCCAGGAAGACCTCCCTGCCTCAAGCTTCTGCTTGCAAATAACCTGGGATTGCTGTCATTGATGGACAAGGGACGCTCATTAAGTTGCCAGGACAGCTCCTTGGGTCTCTGGCTCTGCTCTGGGTTGTTATGCCTTGTTATGGGACTTGTGGTCAGATGTGGAATGAGACGCTGTTACAGCTGATGGGAAGCACTCGTGTACCCCCAGGGTCCTGGCTGGCCACGTTGTTGTGCTCCCGTGCTCGCTGGAGCTTCCTGGCTGATCCCCGGGCTGCCATCCTCCATTACAGCAGCGCTCGTCTCCTGCAGCTCCTGCTGCTCACATGCAGCAGCGTTTTCCTTGGAGTGCCAGAAGGTGAAGGAGAATCCTGGCCACAGGTCCAGCTGCATTCCCACCAAGTTGTTCCTTGGCCCTTGGGTTGGTCAGTGCCAGGAGGGGGTGGAAGCAGAGAGCAGCAGTTGGGGCACCTGCTGTGCTCACCATCGGGATGGGTGAAGGAAGGGAGGTGGGGAAGCTGAGGCGTGGGAGGAGGATCTTTGTGGAATGGCCACACATCTCCCAGTCCTGTCCCATCGAGCATTTGCACCCCGTGTATCACCACACGTGCCCTGTGCCCTTGCATAAATCACAGCTGGAGGAATGTTTTCCTGGGCTGTATCAAGGTGCCAGTCACTGGAGCTGGGACTCATCCTCTTTGCCATGGAGGGAGGTGGATCCTTTCCATGTCTAGGGATGTGCAAGGTAGCCTGGAGGAGTCCTGTCGAAACGGGATGACTTCATCCCAGCTGCTGCTCCCATGTGATAAGGAACGGCCCCATCCCTGACAAGCAGCAGTTTAAATAGACCAGAAGGAAGGATTATGCTTCCCCTCCAGCAGGCAGGATAACGTGGTTTTCCTCACCTTAGATGTCAGAACTAGGAACAGATTTTTGGTAGCCTCAGTCTCCTCCTGCCTCAGTGCTGCAGGCTCGTACCTCCCCTCCGCAGGGTCTGGATCCCAGTGCACTGCAAATAGGAGCTTGAAGGCTGTATGGATGTGCCAGATCCCCAAATTGCCATCCTCGTGGTGAGAACAGCTTGGCATGTGCTGGCTAGGAAGGGTCTGCTGCCTCATCCTGGCCAAGGGGAGAGGGGGAGCTGGCACAGGTGTTGGGGTTGTTGGACATCCAGTGTAGTAAAGGTGATTTAATGAGTTCTTCATCTTCCTCACCCATTTTCTGCATGTGTTAACTCCCATGCTGGTGCCACCCTTCACTGCTGTCCTTCCTCCTCCAGGGCCTTGCAGGAAAGGAGAGGGGGTAGTCCTCCAAGTGCCATTCCCCATGTCCGCAGGGGAACAGGCTGCATCCTGTGGTAGCCCAGCTTTTCTGAGTCAGGTCAGGGCTTTGGTGGCTCAGCAGCAGGGGGAATAGCCAGGTGGAAGTACTTCACTTCTAAAAAAAACATCCTCGATATTTTTTTACCCTCCTTTGCCCAACCTTGCCAGTCCTGTCTCCCTGAAGGGAGCCAAGAGCTGCTGACAGTAAGAGGAAGTCTCCGTCTGAAGCCTATAATTATCCTGTCTGCCTTCCCAGAAAAGGCCAGTTGGGGAGCGAGCGTGCTCCTGTTCCCCGGACCAGCCCTGCCTTCTCCTGCCTCCCCAATTACTGCTTAATGGACTTTTTATGATGATAAGATGACTGGGTTGGGGAGAAGTTATTGATGGGGAAATGGAGTATAATTCACTCCCTGTTTGCTTGTTCTGTCAGAAAATCCTCATTTTAATTTTGTTTGTGAGGCACTGAGAAACAGCCCTCAGAAAGAAAGAGTGCAAAATCTGTCAGTAAAACCCTGGATTTCACGGGGTCCAGAGTCTCTGCAGGACCTCTCCAAGGGGTGTCCTCACTCCTGTGCAGTGTCTGCATAGAGACTCCTCGCCAGTCCTTCTCCCAGTTTGCGGCTTTCTCACTTGTCCTGAAGAAAAATATAAATTCTGAAGCTATCTTCCTTGCTCTACCCCTCTCTCCAGCTCCCCCACTCCCTAATGCCGCTGCTTTGGAATACGGACCCATTCCAAACAGTGCATCCTTGCTCCCCACTCTCCATCTGTCTCAAATTTGGCTGCTCTCTCCTGTTTTCATCTGCTCTGTGGTTTGTCTCCTCCATCTAATCTTCACTTCCTTGCTCTGGCTCTGAACACCTCCCTCGTCTCCAGCTTGCTCCAGTTCTCTTGCACAGAATCATGGAATATCCTGACTTGGAAGGGGCCCACAAGGATCATCAAAGTCCAACTCCTGGCCCGGCACACGTCAGCCCCAAGAATCCCTGTGCCATTTTCCCTGCTGATCTCTTCTCATTCCCACTGATTCTCCTATCCTTTCTACCTTCTGCTCCCCATTTCATCTCCCTGTTCCGTGGGGTGACACAGCTGCTCCTCTGGCTGTCCCTGTCCCTCACTGCTCCACTCTCCCATCCCATCCCATCCCATCCCATCCCATCCCATCCCATCCCATCCCATCCCATCCCATCCCATCCCATCCCATCCCCATCCTCCCACACAGGGCATGGATCTCCATGTGCAGGCAGACCACAGCAGCACCTCTGTGTAAAACTGCTTCCTAAAGCAGCAGAAAAACTCTGGGAGTGTGGCTGGACCCCAATCCCACGTTCCTGGAGAGGAGCTGAAAGCACAACTGCCCAGGGCTGTGGCTGGGGAGTCCCTTGGGCTCATTCTCTGATTGGGAGCCCATCAGCAGCTGTGGAAAAGGGAGATGGAGTTTCACTAGACCAGCAGAAAGCTCCAGCCCAGAAACCAAAGAGAAGAGGGAGGAGGAAGAGAAGAAGGTGTTTAATCCTGTGCATGGCAGTGGGAAGGCCGTCGGATTCCTTCCAGGTTGCTCTGGAAATTAGCAGGAGGTGAGAAGTAACAGGGAGAGACGTCTCATTCCAGCTGACATGACTCGGTTATTGGGAAATTCCAAAAGCTTTTGTCTAGCTTTCCATTTTCATCTTCTTCCCCCAAGAAGCACATGTTGGGGAAGGTCTCTGGGTTCTCTCTTGTGATGTTTTTGTGGTTATTTTGTTTGCGTCTCAGCCTTCCGAGGCTGCAGCTGTGTTCGGTGCCACCCGGGGTGCTGAGTGTCGAGCAGGTCTGTTCCCAGACCATCCCCTGCTCCAAACTGCGTGTGGTGTCTAGACCAAGACAGACAGGCAGGTGTGAGAGATGAGGGTTGTCACCTCCCTGCTACGTGTGGCAGCCGGAGGTGCAGGAAGGGCGAACGCCCAAGGTCAGCCGAGTTTGCACCAGAGCCAGAGATCTGAATCCCAATTATGGGAATGATCTGGAGCCTGGAAGAGCACACTGGGGTGTGCATCTAAAAGCAAAATAACATTGCCCATGAGTGACTTCATGGTCTCATCTTTTACCTTTGTTCTCAAAGGTGGAGGTGCACGTGTGTGTGTGTCTGCACAGAAAGGTGAATTTCTTTCTGCTGAATGTTTTTGAGCGAGGATAAAGGTTGTCACTGCCTCTCCTGTAGCATGGGCACGCTCCCAGTGGGCAGCTCTGTGGGGGAATGTCGGGCTCGGCACCACGGGGCCGTTTGTTGAAGGTCGAACGGGAATGACGAGCACAAGGACGGCTGTGCTTGTGTGTAGAGAAACTCATAAAGCGACCAAGTGGCAGGAAAATGGCCTTCCTGCTGTGCCCTGGCTGCAGCTTCAGCTTCTGTGGCACTCTGGGGGACAGTGGAGAGCCTGCTTCTTCTGGAGGGGGGATAATGAGGGTTAGTCACCGGCGAGGGAGGAGCTGGAGCTTTGTGTGGGTTGGCGGGACGGGCGCGTGGGCTTCCACAGAGCTGCCAGCAGGCATCGGGAGCTCTGAAAATGGGAAAAAACCTTCTAAAATACGTGTTTTGTGGCTGCCTTTCTTTTGTCTCCGTGGATTGCTGCTGCTGTGGGAGAGGGGCCCTTTCAGGCAGGCTCCTGCTGCTCTGCGCTGGGGCCAGATGGAAGAACAAGTGGGTTTCTCTTTATTTGCTGCCCATTGTTGAGGTTCTTTCCTGGGGGTGGCAGGAGCAGGGGGCAGAAGGTGAGGGGGGTGTGAAGCACAGAGGTGAATTTTGTCATCTGCAGTCAGCAGCAGGTCCCTGCTGTGGGGCTGGAGGTGAGGGGAGACAGCTGGAATGGGGGTCAGGAGGATGCAGAGGCACCTCTGCAGCCCCCTCAGGGAGAGCCTGAGGACAGAGGGATAGCATCACACACACCGGGGCAAATACACAGTGATGTGGTCAGGGACCATCCTCCAGCCTTTTCCTTGATGCCTGTGGGGCCAGACTGTGGACAGTGAGTGGAAGGGGACATGTCCCCATCCGTGGGGGAGCAGCTTTCCACCTTGGACCGCCCCAAAGCTGGCAGGTGGAGCCCCGGAGGGAGCAGCAGTTTTGGGGTGCTGAGGAGAAAGCTGCTCCTGCCCCGTGCTGTGTCAGGGAGGCCCAGTTCCTCCCCAGCCTCCCGTTCCCTCCGTGACCCACCCGCGGTGCCGCAGGAGAGCGCCGGCTCCGTCCGGGCTTGGGAGAGCAGACAGGGAAGCGGTGCACGTCCATAACTGGCTTTTTCTTCTTCTCCCCCTGCTCCCGTCAGCTGTCAGCTCAGATATGTGAAGCTCATTTGTTCTCCTGCCTCTCTCCCACCCCTCAAACCACCTCTGGGTTCTCCATCCCTCTCTCTGTCTTTGGCTTTTGATGTTACAGACAGGCATATGGTGGCCAGCCTGTCTCCCTCACTGCTCGTCCATCAGTGCCTATTCACCATGGCAGCCCTTCCCGAGGGACATTTGGGTTTAAAGGCTGAGATGTCCCCTCCTTTTCCCCACTCCTACATCTCTCCAGCTTTCCTGCTGCAAAGCCTCTCAGCCTGTTGTGTCATCTGTGTATCGTTAGCAGGGAGATGTTGGGTGGTTTTTACATGGCTGTGTTCGAAGAACTTTTCCTGCTTTGGTGTCACATGGAAGAGGGAAGGAGGAGAGGGGAGAGGAGGCAGCAGCATCTTCATCTTTGGTGAGGAACTGCCTGGGTGTGCAGCCCTCACCCGTGGGCTGGGGGATGAGTAGGAGACCCCCAGCACCCTTCTCACCTGGCAGCCTCGCCCCAAAGTCTGCGTTAGAATCCCAAAATCCCAGCAGCGTCGTGTCCCTTCGGAGCATGGTTCCCAGGCCTGTGACTTGGGAAGGGAATCCCTGGGGAGCTGATCCGTGTGTGGGGACGGGAGGGCGAGCGCAGGGCCCCAGGGCAGGAGCGGTCAGGGCTGGCCGGGCACGGCTGGGGGCCGGGCAGGAGGGTGCCGGTGGAGCTGCGGGATGCAGGGGGAGTCTGTCTCTCTTCTCTGCAGTCCGTGGCAGCTCTCCAGCCTGGCGCTTGTTGCTTTTGGGAAGTGCGTGGGCGGTGGGCAGGAGTGAAAGCTTCGGTTTGACTTGATGGCTTTCCATTAAGCTGTAGAGCAGGATCACAGGTACACAGCAGCCATCCGGTCTTTTCAACCTTCCCTCTGGAGACCCAGACCCCGCAGGAAGCCTCTTGTAGTAGGAAAATTCTTTTAAGCTCCAGATTTTTCCATTCCTATTTTGATACTGCACAAAAAATAGGTTTTTCTGCTTTGCAAGCGGAGGAAGGAGGAAAAATTATCTCCGTGACCACTGGACTGATGGAACTCAGACTCAGCCTTTCCAAACCTGACTTGTTCTCAGCTATCCATGAGGGAAGGTTGGTGAACTGATATAAAATCCCCTGAACTGTCAGTATGTTGTCTGGAAAATGTGTTTCTTTGATTTTTATTTATTTATTGATTTAAAGCCATGGTCCTGCAATCTTAGCAAACGAGGGGAAACACCTCGGGCCCTCTGAGTGGGCTGATAGTGCTTCACAAGGCACCTTGTCCCTGCCTTTGGAGGCTTCCAGAGCCGTTTGCAGAGCTGGAGGCTGAGCTCTCAGTGTGTGTTTCCCTTCAAGCTGGACCTGGCACGGCAGAGCTGTGGCGGTCCCACGCAGCACGGAGGGGTTGGCTCCAGCTTTGGATCATCAGCACCTTGGATCATCAGCACCTTGGATCACCAGCACCACGCCTGTGGTGGCACTGGCTCTCTCCTCCCCAGAGGGGAGAGGGTTGCTCAGTGCTCGGCGTGGGCTGGTGACAAGTGCTGCAGTGACTGGGGGTGCAGAGGTGGAGAGCACGAGGGGGGAGGAATCAAATCTGCAGCTCAGAGGCTTGGGCAATTTTCAAATCAACAATTTAGCTCTGATTTTCACCCATTTTCCAAGTGAGTAGTAAAACCTAATAGGTTGGGTGGTAGGGATTTTTGTTTGGCTCCCTTTTGTGTGAGTCCCTCGTAGGCAGCTGGGAGCTGCAGGGAGCTCAGGAAAAGCCCCGTGCACAGACAGCTCAGCTTCCCCATTGCCCCACACTGAGGCAGCACCAGACCCCAAAAGGGGATGCTGACGGTGACTCCACATTCGCTGTTTTTTGGAGCACCATCCCTTTCTTCAGGACAGAAATAGAACCTTGTTTTTCTCCTCGGCTGAGCTCTCATCATGCAGCCTGCACCCATTTAAATGTATACGTGACATTAAGGTTTATTAGGGGCTTTTATTTTAGGAAATGAACTTGCATCAATAAAGTGTTCTTAAAAGCCCTGGATGTTTTTAGCTGTACCTTCAGAATTGACTTCTGCAAACTCTTCAGATATCGAGCGGAGGTGAAGGGAGGAAGGAAGTCGGGGCAGAGTGAGCATTTATATTTTAGCCTGGAGCAAAGTTTGGGTTTTACCTTTCTCAGATGGAAGACAGATCCCCCGGTGCCAGTTCCTCCAGTGGGACTTGCTTGATAACCTTTAGCTGTAACATTGCAAAGAAGACTCTGACCTCTAAATATAGATTTGGATATTTATAAATGCGGTGCTTTGTACACACAGCATTCGGTGGGACGTAAACAGCTCCAGCAAATTGTATTTACCTCCAGCATGGAAACAAATGCTTGATTGCATCACATGAGCTTGCTCAGTGCCTTTTATTTATATACTGCTGGCCATGCCAGGCAGGGAAGGGGAGAAGGCTTCCTTTTGTCTTTCGACCCCTAAAAGGCCCTGGAGACTTCTTCCCAGCTACCATTTGCCCTCCTGTCGAGCCCTGTGGGAGTCTGTTTGCATCTTATTTTATAGACTCTTGAGTATGAACAGATAAATACACACATTTCAGAGTCACGTGCTCTGCTTTTCTCAAGAAAACAGACGGCAACTTTATGATCTGAGTGATTTTATTTGAACACAGCTGTGGCCTCGTGATTTAAATATTTCAATAAATTTTAAACTAACTAGATGAGAGGAAACTGTGCAAGGAAAACAGGTTAGAGCACGGAAGGAGGATTCCCAGCGGGCGGGGGCAAAAAGGGCTCTGCACAAACACTCCTGGCCTCGGCTCCTCCCATGAGCAGCCCCTTGACACCTTCCCTGGTCAGAAAGCCCATCCCAGCCTCCTGCCATCCTTGCAGAGGTGCTCTGAAGGCAGTGGGATGTTGATGGAAATCGGTGGAGAGGCTGAGGAGAGGTACTCTGAGCTCAGGTGTGGTTCCTTGAGCCTGGGCTGGCTCAATCACAGCCCCAGGCCCCGTGTGTGTGTTCAGGCATCACTGCACCTTGGAGCTGCTGGGTGTGAGCAGAGTTTGAAGGAGGTTGTGGCTTCTTCCTGGAGCAGTATGAATTCCATGCTTTTCTTGGGAGTCTCGTGCTGAGCAGAGGGGAAGGGGAGCTGCAGAAGCAGCCTGGGCTCTGCTCTTGGGTTTGACAGCTGGGTTGTTCTGAACTGATCACAGCTCTGGCTTGTGGGCTGTGTCCCATCAGATTGCCTGTTCCGAGGGATCCGTGCAAATGTACCCGTGAGGGCCATGGGAAGGACTTGCAGGTGGCAGCAGAGGTGCCACAAGCCAAGGGGATTTCACATCTTGAAGCCACTGACATCAGCCTCTTTCACACCGCTGTCCTCAAGATCTCTGTGTGCCAAATCCTGCTCCATCTATTTCATGGTCCTTCCCCCACCTTCTCCCCTTCCTTGGCCATATTTCTATAAATCTCCCCCGTTCCTTGGTCATCTCCAAGGAGCTGGGAAGTGCAATTCACTGTTTCTAAGTGCTGTTTTCAGCTCTACCAGCTTTTGGTGATGCTCATTAGATGGGTTTTGCAAGGGCAATTTCCCCTGTACAAAACAATTTAAAAGTCCACTTTTCAGGAGTAAAAGAGGCTTTGCAACATTGAAGTCTCTTTGTAGGATCAGGCCCTTAATCATTTTCCATTGGAGCTACTTCATATGTAAAGTGGAGGTAAAGACTGTTCTGAAAAAGGCCGAGAGGTTTAATTTCACCTGGGATCATTAAGAATAGCAGCAACAATGCTACTGCTAATTACAAACCATGTTTATTAAAGTTTGTCTTTGTCACTGCCAATGATGATATTTCTGTTTTGCCCTAAAGGTCCCCCTGTGTTCATCAAGAAGCCTGTGGACCAAATCGGTGTGTCGGGAGGGGTGGCCTCCTTCGTGTGCCAAGCCACTGGAGACCCAAAGCCAAGGGTCACCTGGAACAAGAAAGGGAAGAAAGTGAACTCTCAGAGGTTTGAGGTGAGACATGTCCTTCAAATCTGGTGTCTCTGTGAAGAGAGAGACTGACACAAAGCAGCCCCTGCTCCACTTTGGCCACTCTCAGACCTGTAATAAAGGGAAATTTGGAAGGGGAGGAGTTTTAACAGCAGGAGGAGTGAAATGCAAGCTCTTGGCCATGTCAGCAGCTGGGTTTGTTCCAAAGCAAGAAGGAACTTGGCTCAATTATGTTACTGAAGTTTTTTATTTTGTTTTGTTGTTTTTTTTCCCTTCTTGGGATATAATATAACTTCCTGCTTTCCTGAGAAACCCCAGCTAAGCTGGTGGTACTTCAGCTTTGTAAATGTAGCTTTCATAGCCATCCATGGCTCAGCATTTTAATCCTGGGACAGTCTGGAGTAAACATTGCAGTTGTTGGCAACCAGACCCAAGCCATTGGCATTGTTTAGATAGAAATGAGAGCGGAGGAACAAGGACTGGGAGGTCATCCTGTGGAATTTGCTGTGGGACTCAGCCCTGCCAGGCAGCTGTGTGCTGAGAGGAGCTTTGTGGTGTCAGCTGCCCCTGCAGATGGAGGAGCAAGGCAGGGGCTCATTTTTATTTTGTTTTTCTTTGGTCTGTTTCTTTCTCCATCATCCCAGTTGTGCTCTGAACACCCACCCCACACCCCGTCACTGTGGCTCGTTCTTTCAGAGCCTTTGAGATGCACGTTGTGGGTTTGGTGGGTCAATGGTCCGTGGCAGGGTTTGGCTGTGACAGCTCTGTCACCTTGAGGTCAGTGGAGAGCCAGGCTGACCATGTTGGGGATGTGTGGGGGCTGAGGGGCTGCTGCTGGAGGGTTTGCAGTGGGTGTGTGCTTGTGTCTCTTTAGAGGCAGGAATGAAGCTTCGCCTTGGAACCCAAGGACGCTTACTCTGTGTGTGTCTCCTTGCCTCTATCCCCAGACCATTGAATTTGATGAAAGTGCAGGTGCTGTTTTGAGGATCCAGCCCCTCCGGACTCCCCGGGACGAGAACATTTACGAATGTGTTGCTCAGAACCCTCATGGGGAGGTCACTGTCCACGCCAAGCTCACTGTCCTCCGAGGTAAGGAACCTGAGCAGTGTCGCAGGGGAAGGGGCCCTACAGCTGGGTGGGAAGGCTGTTAAAAATTCATGGCTAAGGCACGAAGTCCTCCTGGGTTTGGTTTGGTTTGTTCTGACCTGACAGATCTGTTTGCTGTTCTCACCCCAGAGAGACATAAAAACTGCTGTGTGAGAAACAGCTAAAACTGCACCACTTCAGGAGGTTTGACTGATGGTGTGCTGGGGTTCCTTCCAGCCTGAATTATCCTATGACTCTTACAATCTTCCTCCCCTCCAAAAATTCCGTCCCCGGGTTTAGGAGCAGCACCAGGAGCTCCCCATTATGCACACAGGAATGTGGCTCCAGGAAAACCTTCACTGAGGAATCACTCAGTGGGCTGGGGTTAAGATGGTTATGGATCTGCATGGGCCTTCACACAGTTGGTAGCAATGCAAACACTTTTCCTTGTTCAGGATACCTATTGTGGCTTTCTGGGCTTCTCTCCTCTTCCCAGAGGTCCTTTGCTCTGTGCACTCTGCAAGAAAACAATTCCCTTCTCCATTTTGTTCTGGTTCTTTTTTCCACTTGTCCCCTTTACAGAGGATGTTTGCATGGATGCCTCCCTCATGTCATCTGTTTGAAATATGCTCCCTGAACTGGATGAGGGGGAGGGAACAATATGCTGCTGCTCTGGATGCCTCTGGATGTTTGCTGTTATTACCCTGGAGATCCCCAGAATCACTGTGTGAAGTGCTGAGCGAGGCCAGGTGCTAGAACTGACCCATTTTAGGGTTTGGAACACCCATCAGTGGTGTCGTCTGTTCAAACCACAGGGCAGTGCAGGTGATCCTGGTGGGGTGGTAGATAACTGCCTGAGAGCTCCTGAGGGGAGTTCAGCTTGGCTATGGGTGAAGCCATGGGCGTTTGAGTAGCACTGGCAGTAAAAGCCCTTCTCTCTGCACTGAACATGGCTAACAGCAATTTTAGGAGCTCCAGGCAGGAGCCCCACAGGGCCAGGGGGTAGCTGTGCCTATGGGCCAGTTGCTTTTCCTTCAGCAGTTCCAGCGTTCCCTCCGGGAGCAGCTTAAATCCCTTTGTTTGAACAGGCAGCGAGCATGTCCTTCATGGTGCAGAGCAAAGCTGGTGTGTGACTTCCCAAAGTGCAGCGGGGAATTAACACCAGATGTGAAGAGCACAAGGCAAAGCCCCCAGCCTCCCTTTTTAGCTGGGAATATCCCTGCTGTGGGCTCTGTGCTGTCAGGATTTTGGCTGCCTGGGAGCGTGGGGGCCCGTGGTCCAGTCATGCTTGACAGATTTGTGTAGGTGACTTAGATGTCTGTGCAGCTCCTGTGCCTGGCATGGCATTTAACCTTCTGTTGGAGAAACGTGGTGGGATGGAGCTGTCAGGAGCTTGGAACGGCGCAGTGTGAGAGGAGTGTGTCTGACTGTGGTTATCCCAGAGGGTGGGAGCCTTATTCTTCACACTTATTCCCATGTATTCCTCTGGAGCTGTGAGGTTTGGGAGAAGGGCCCCTGCAGTCATATTCGAAGTTTGTACCCCTTGAATTTAGCTACAAGCAGTGGCAAGGGAAGGTTGTCCTCCAGCTGCCTTCAGTGGTTTTAATGCACTGTCCACCAAAAGTGAGCTGCAGTGTGTGGGATCATTGTGTCACTGAATCATCAAGGCTGGAAAGACCTGCAGGGTCACCAAGTCCAATCTTTGACCCATCCCCACCTTGTCCCCAGCCCAGAGCACTGAGTGCCACCTCCAGTTGTTCCTTGGACACTTTCAGGGATGGAGACTCCACCACCTCCCTGGGCAGCCCCTTCCAAGGCCTGACCACCCTTTCTGTGAAGAAATTCCTCCGGATGTCCAACCTGAGCCTCCCCTGGTGCAGCTTGGGGCCATTTCCTGCTCCTGTCTCTGGCTGCCTGGGAGCAGAGTCTGACCCCCACCTGGCCACAGCCTCCTGTCAGGGAGTTGTAGAGACTGAAATAGGAATGAACTGAGCTCGGGGACCGTTCTGAGGGACCAGGGCTCTTTGTACATGCCTTTGTGCAGCTCTTCCTTCTGGGATCAGCATCATCCACATCAGCCAGAGACAGCTGACAGCACAGGGTCTGCATCTTCCCACTGCCTGACTAATTCCACCCTTTGCTGATTCCACCAGAACTCTGACTGTGGCTGTGCTCTCATGGCTCCCCTGCTCTGTTTGCCTGATGGGACCTGGTTTGGAGTCTCCTGGAGCACTGGGGGTACCCATTCATGGAACTTGAGGGAGCAGGAATTACCTGCAGGGTGGGCCAAGACGATGTTGAAGAGCATCATGGAAGCTGATTTTGTAGCGTATCCTCCCCATCCCTGTTCAGCTGGAGTTACTCCATCCTTCACCATTCCTTAGCTCTCACACAGCAGAGTTTGTCTCCTCTTTATCTGTGTTTTTAAGTGCTGGGAAAGTTAAAAGCACCAAGCCAAATGCACTGATCTGCACAATGACAAAGTGAGCATGTTGGCATCTACTCCTCTCCTGTTCCTCCCCTCTTCTGCACTCACCCACTCTCCTGTTTGTCTTTTCTCTCCCTGCTCAGCCTCCTCCTCCTCTGTGTCTCTGCTCTCACTTGCAGAACTGATGCTGAGCAGAGAGAGGGGGCTGCTCCACGGCTGCTCCACAGCCTGGAGACGGATGGGAGCTGTCATTTGCAGAACCTGTTACCTTGGCACGCTCTGGAGAGTGGAAACCTGGGCCCAGCTGCTGCACACTGCACGGGGGGCTCTGGGGTAGCTGTGCAGCCTGTTGCCTGTGCTGCTGTGATCCCAGACATGCCTGTGTGTACTTCATGCACCAGCATTGCAGCATTTCCTCAGCACCAGTGCGATCTCCTAACAGCAAAAACCACAGAAAATATTTCCTCTTTTCAGAAGAGAAAACAGTACATTCTTCCCTACTAGATGCAGCTGCTGAAGGGATTGAGCATAAACCCATCGTGCTTATGCACATGATTAGTCCTGGATCAGACCCTCGTAGAAACCCACATGCCTTCACTTAAAAACAGGAAACTGCAGGAGAGGAAACCTTTGGGAGCTTCTGAGGAGCAGAGCTGTGATGGACACTGTTCAACTCACACAGTCCCTTCACACCAGCTCTGCTGGCTTGTTTGTCCTTCCTGCTCTGCTTCTCCAGGGATCCCAGTTTGGTAGGGCTGTGGAGACTGGCTGTTCTTTCCACAGCTGGCTAGACAGAGTGCCTGCAAGCCTGACTCCTGCAGAGCTCAAAGAAAAAGAAAGAAAGCAGATTTGGGAAGCATTTTCCAGTTGTTTCTGACTCCAGCTGCTGTTATTTTTCATTATAGTTTAGGCAGGAAGGAAGGTGGTTGTCACAGGCGCCCCAGCTCCCAGCTGGTGTAGATTCTCTAAGCTCCCCACTCCCAAGAAAGATATTCATGGCTGTATCTGTATCTCTTGGGATAGATACAGACAGATAGAGAGGGTGTGGACTCCCCATCCCTGGAAGTGTCCAAGGCCAGGTTGGACAGGGCTTGGAGCACCCTGGGACAGTGGAAGATGTGGAATGAGATGGGCTTTAAGGTCCCTTCTGTCCCAAACCATTCTGGGATTCTGTCTGTATCTGTCTGTACCTGCAATTATATCTCTATCATCTCTGTCCGTATTATGATGATAATTATTACTTCCTGTATGGAGATTATCCTTTCCCTCCACTTCTTTAGTAGCCTGAGAGAGATTCTGGTGCTGTGAAAGCTGTCCTGTGCTGCCAGAGCTGAGTGGGCTCACGGGACAGGGACCCTTGCTCAGCTGCTGGAGGAAGGGGCTGCGTTTCAAACAAGGACCAGACTGGCTCAGTTCTTTGCTCTGTGGAAGCTGATGGAGGGAGTTCTGTGGAGGTGACTCCTGTGAGTCATTAGTAAATGCAGCATAAAAAGCAGTGATCAGTCCAGTTCAGTGTGAGGGAACAGAATTCTCTGGGCCCTGATCCAGCCCTGGCTGTGTCCTGGGCAGTGCTGTCTGTTCCTGGGGGTTGCTGCCCTCCAGAGCACTGGGGAGAAGGGGCTGTGGGACTCCCTGCTGGAATGTGGCTGGGGCTGCTATGGACAGACTTCCACAGCTTCTAGTGATTCCCTCTTGGTTTCCTTTCATGAAGTATTCAGGCACTTCTTTAACAATTCCAGCCAGAAATTTCCCTCACACATTTCCTACTCCAAGAGCACATCTGGTGTGGGCATGTGTAAAGTTCTAGCAAGATCCTGGCTGTTTTGTTGGGGGTTTTTTTTGTAATTGTTGGCTTTAAATCACAGAAGGTAAACAAGAAGCAGCTCTGGATGCTCAGCAGAGAGTCCCACGGGAGCACGTGGCAAAGGGAAGCTGCCCCTCTGAAATGTTACCTTGCTATTTGGAAAATTCCTGGCAGTCTTTCTTCAAACTTGACTTGTTTTGCTTTTCTTGTAGTGACCTGAGAATTGGGTGACATTGACAGCAGATTAATTCTGTAGCTTCTGAATAACATCAAAGTAATTTTTGCTCCCTGTAGAGGGAGGGTACGTAGGGACACGTTAGTGGAGGGAACACAGGCATTACCTGCACTGTTTTGGGGTCTAGCACACATATCTAAGGGTGCATTTATTGCCTGTAAGCCCACAAGTTTTAATAACATCATTAGGCTATTACTGTTTTCATAAGGAAACTTTCAGCTCCAAATGGAATCAGCAGACAGAGACGTTGCTGAGACTCCTCCCTGCATTAAAATTGTCTTTGGCTGGGCAATAACAAAGAACTGAGACACAGGTACAGATACGGGTGGGAATAACTCCCTGATGTAATTTCACAAGGCACATAGTGCCAGGATACCTGGGGAGAGGGCAACTCAAAGTGTTCATCAGCATAATGAAAGGAACAGGGATGGGTTCAGAAGTGCTGGATTTTGATTTTGATCCTGATTAAAACTTGTGTCACTCGAGCTGCCCCATCGCTGTGTTCCTGCTTCTTCCCTGAATGAGGGCAGTTGACTGTAGGGGCCAGCCAGCATCCATATCTCCAGAGGAGAGTGAAAAATCCCTCCTCCTCTTCCCTTCAGAGCATCCTCGCGGCTTTCTGCACCGGCTCCATGGCACATCTGCTCATGCTCACACCCTCCTCCTCCTCCTCCTCTAAATTATTAAACAACTGTGCACACCCTGCGGGAAAAAGAGCAGCAGCAACACCCGCTTTATCTTCCTTAATCATCCTCATTTCCAGCACAGCTAATTAGCTAAACCCAGAGCTGCCACCTTCCAGAGTGACAGGGGGACACAGCACCCCTGTCCCCTTGCTGGGGCTGGGGGCCCTCGTGGTGTTTGGCAGCCTGAGCTGGGTCCAGGCACATCCCCGGGCACAGAGCATGTCCCCGGGTGGGATTTGTTATCAGTGAGGGCTGAAGTGCTCCTGTCTCTTCCCCTGCCTCTCTCCATCCCTCCTCCCCTGTTCTTTCTCACCCTCCTTTGCTCAGGGAGGCCTTGAGGTGATTCACCAGCTGGGGGTGGGGGGGGCTGTGAAGAGCTGGGTCTAAGTCAGGGATGAACAAGGTGTTGGGATGCTCCCCTCGTACGGCAGCTGCACCTCAGGAAAAGCTTTGCCTCCATGAGCCAGCACGATTCCAGCAGCAGCAGCTGCCCAGATGTGCCCTTGAAGCACCTCCAGCTTGTGGCTGGTTCTTTTGTTCCTGCAGTTGCCTGAGCTGCTTTCAGAAAGAGAATTCACAACCCGAACCATTCCTTATTTATTCGGGAGCAGGTCTGGGGGGGTGTTTGGGGATGGATGGGGAGGGTGGCAGGGCACGTGTGCGTGTCTTGTGGGGATTTCAATGAGGCTGTAATTGCACAGGGAGCCCAGTTGTGCGGGGATGGAGGCAGTTCTGCTTCCCCGACAGGAAGGAAATCTGAGCACTTGACTCAGAGCAGTCTGTGATGTTCAGAGATGCTTCCTCTGCTGATCTGATCCTCAAATCTGATCACGCCTCTCATCGCAGTTGTTTTAATTAAACTCAGAGGAATTCTGCACATTGTGCTGCAAGATTAACATTTTTGTTTAATTAGAAACACTCAGTAATAGTGGTTGTACCCAGCCTCCCCCAGCACACACACACACACACGCACATGTGCACACACACACACCCTGCCAGGCACGGGGCTATTCCCTCTGTGGATTAATTGGCTCATGGAAGGAAGGGGCTGGGGCTGGAGGCAGGTGGAGCAGCCTCGCCAGGGAGCAGGATGAAGGCAGGGATCAATAGTGATGTCATCTGCAGCCAATGCGGCTCCGGCTCCGCTCCCACGGCTGCTGAGAGAGAGGAGGGGAGGGAGGACCATTAAAGCCTGGCTGAAAGCTGTGCACAGGCACAGCAATACCCAGAGCCCCTCTGCTGGCCTGACATCACTCCTGGGGGCCGGGGGGCTGCAGGAGCACACAGTTTAGGGGGTTCTGCAGTGCCCCAGCACAGCCCAGGGAGCTCAGAGGGCTGGGTCAGTCCCTAGTTAAAGATGTGTGTGAACAGCTCCAATTCCAGATACAAAATTCTGGTTTAGAGGTGCTTCAGATGCACCAAAACAGCTTCAAACTGAAAGAGTGCAGGTTCACATTAGATACCAGGAAGGAATTCCTCTCTATGACGCTGGGGAGGCCCTGGCACAGGGTGCCCAGAGAAGCTGTGGCTGCCCCTGGATCCCTGGCAGTGCCCAAGGCCAGGCTGGACATTGGGGCTTGGAGCCACCTGGGACAGTGGGAGGTGTCCCTGCCCATGGCAGGGGTGGCACTGGATGGGCGCTCAGGTCCCTTCCAGCCTAAACCATTTTGGGATTCTATGAAAAGGCACCCACCATAGCAGGGCCACTGGGCTTCTCCCTTGTCCCGCTGTCTCTCGGTCTTGCCAAATGTATTTGGCTCCATTCCTCCTTATCTGTCACGTGCCAGCCTTAGGAAACAAGCTCTGGGTGTGTTTGCACTTGGCAGGATGGTTCCCAGCCAAGGCCAGGGTTTCCAACCCCATCTCGGTGCCACTCTGAGAGCTCCCATCAGTGTCAGTGGGGGGCTGGTTGTGATGGATGTTCATTTTTTAAGAATCCCACCTTTTTTAAATCCTCTGCATTATTTCCCTTCTGTTCCCTCACCTGCTTTTGGGATGGATTCAATGCCACAGACTCCCGGGGCTGTGATTCCCTGACACGGCTCATTGGAGATGACAGAGGATCCCTCCCAAATCTCACCCTGCTGCTGGCATCCTCCTTCCCAGCTGCCCTCCCCCAAACACTCACTTTCTGGGGGGAAAAATGGCACATTCCTGAGCTGTGGCAGCCAGCGTGAGACAGCTCTCCTCCATCCCACAGGAGTAAGGGGCTGTGTCAGGTGGTATTGGGGAAGCTCTGGGGTTTCGGAGGAGTTATCATTAATTACTCAGCATTGTTGTGATTGCCCTCCTCACCTTCATTAGTGAAGGCAAGGGCAGGATGGAGGGGAGCAGGAAGCTCAGTTGAAGCTCAGTCTGCTGGGTGCTGGTGCCACTGCTCTTGGAGGGCAGCAGCTCTGGGAATTAATAAATCTAAAAATCACGCCCTGGCTGACAGCACTTGGCGTATTGTTGTTGTGCATGTCCCCTCTGGTCACTGCAGCTGGATGAGATTTTCCTCTCCTTTCTCTCCCAGTCCCACTGTGTCTTTGACAGCCCTTTCCACGTGGGTTCTTTTATTATTTCTCCTGTGCAGTTTGCTTTGTACTGCGAGGTTTGGAGGGGGAAGGTGAACCCCTCCATTTACCTGTGGCAGCTCAGAGTGTTCTCTGCAGTGCAGGGATCCTTGTGCAGCTTCTGCTCCCCAAACCAGTCAGTGCCATCCCTGTCCTGGCAGAGCTTCCCTGCAGCACCTGGGGAAACTCTGACATGGTGACTCAAACACAAATCCCGTGAGGAGCAGGAGAGGGAGCTGGGGGGGCTCAGCCTGGAGGAAAGGAGCCTCAGGAGGGACCTTCTCACTCCCTACAGCTCCCTGACAGGAGGGTGCAGCCAGGTGTGGGTTGGTCTCTGCTCTCAGGTAACAAAAAATAGGTCAAGGGGAAATGGCCTCAAGTTGTTCCAGATTGTTCTGGTTGGATATCAGGAAAAATTTCTTCACTGAAAGAGTGAATAAAAGTAGAACAGAGTGCCTGGGGCAGGGGTGGAGCCACCATCCCTGGACGTGTTCAAAAAACGAGTTGATGTGGCACTTGAGGATATGGTTTAGTGGACAGGTGGACCTGGGAGGTCTTTTCCAACCTTAATGATTCTCTAATTCTATTCTGCTGTTCCCCAAAGGGTTTTAAAAGATTGCATTTAATTGTAGAATCTTGAGGGACATTGAAATAGTCACACAAAACGGACAAGCTGGTAGCTCTTACTGTGTTCCATCTTGGGCCAGTCAGTGTTTGAACTGGCATTGCACAGGGCAGTGTCTGCCCGATGCTTTCCTTGGGGTGTTCCACTGAACCCTGGCACCTGCTTAACCCCTTCCCCTTGTTCTCCACCCGCAGAGGACCAGTTACCTCCCGGCTTCCCGAACATTGACATGGGGCCCCAGCTGAAGGTGGTGGAGCGGACGCGAACGGCCACGATGCTCTGTGCGGCCAGCGGGAACCCCGACCCCGAGATCACCTGGTTTAAGGATTTCCTGCCCGTCGACCCCAGTGCCAGCAACGGGAGAATAAAACAGCTGAGATCAGGTAAGGTCTGGGGGTGACACTGGAGGAGCTGAGAGCAAATAGAGACGTGAGGAGGCTGCTCAGAGGGTCCTGAAGCAGAGGAGAAGGCTGATAGATGCAGGCCCCGCTGCTGTGGATTGGGGCATTTGAGTTTTTTTGGTTTTTACACCAAGAGTGGTTGGAGTATTTTCCACTTGGAGCCCTCCTGGTCTTCTCTGCTGCCCAGCTGGCATGAAGGGAATGTCAACAGGGAAGCTGGTGCCCATCCAGACAATGAGTTCCCTGGATCGTGGTGCTCTTGAGCTCAGGGGAAACTGGGGCCTGGATGGGGGCTGAGGGTTTGTTCCTCAGAGCAAGAACTGGCAAAGGAAGAAAGAACCACTGTGGCAGACACAGCTTTTTAGACCACACACACCTGGTGTAGGGTCTGTGGTTCAGGCAGCCTCTTGCTGTCAAACATGATGGTGTAAACAGAGCCTCTCAAAGCTGGTGTGGAAGAAGAGCTCCTGCAGGGTGTCCCCAGCACCACGTCCCTGCAGCCATCGCTGGAGAGCACTTGGGAGTGTTCCGGAGTGACCCCTCGGTGCTCTGCCCATGGAGTTCATCTCCACCAACAGATGTACCCCAGCTCCGTGGCTCTTGTCAGTTTTCCATCTTTCCCCATCTGCTTGTCCATCTGTCTCTCTTGTTTGTTTTCTGTTTGCTGTTTTGTGTGTGTGGCAACGTGACATCTCTTTAATATTCACGTTTCAGGAGCTGTTTCTGTACTTGTTAAATCTGCCGGTTCTCTGTGTGAGAGTGTGTGCAAGGAGGGCATAGGTGGATTTATTTTTGAGTACTACTGATAAAACTCTTCCATTGACAGCTGCAAAAATGAAGCAAGTTTTGCAAGTTCTACCTTTTGAGAAAAACTAGCCCAAGAAATAATCCTTTCCACAAACTGCTGGGGCTGACTGCTCTGACCCAGCCTAGAGAAAAGGTGTTCATTTTTAAGTATTTTTGGCAAAAGAAAGGCACTGTTGTAGGCAGAGGAAAAGCAGAGGCTTTGGTGAGGCAACTGGAGTTGCTTTGTTCGTATTAGACCTTTCACAAGTTCTCCAGTCAAGTGATAACCAGCTGCTCCTGCCCAGATCTCTGCTGGCCCTGGAGAAATCAGTTCTGACTCTGTCCTGCTGGATCTGGACAGCAAGGCATGGAAACACCTGGTTTTTCTCTTGCTCAGTTTGGCAAAGATTCTTAGTTCTTTCTAAAAATATTTAGTGCTACGGGCCACCAGTGGAAAAGCTTCAGCATAGCTCCAGTTTAATGTAGCTTTTACACACCTGCATAAATGCCTCCTTGTTCAGTGAAGCAAAGTTACAAGCAGATCCTTAAACTGCTTTGTTGAATTAGAACGGCTTGTTGAATCCCACGAACACAGATGAGATTGACCTCTCTGTTTTATCGTAACAGCTGAGGCAAATGCAAATAAAAAAAATCACTCAGCATAAATAATGAGAGGTAAACTAGAATTATATTATGCTCTGTGACCACGATCTGAAGTGTGAGTAATGCACAGGCAGATTATTTTTAATACATTCATCATCTTGCTAGAATGCCTTTACTCTTTAGCTTGGTTTGATCTGGTGTTTTCCTTGAAGCCACCTGAGTGCTGCCTTTTTATTCCAGTGAGTTGATTAACCTCAGAGTGAACCCTTGACCCTTCTGATAAATAGAAGATACCTGCTGAGATTTAATCTCATTTACAGCTGCTTTAAATTAGTAAACTGGTGAAACCCTGAAGCATCCCTGTTGTCTTCAGGGCACAAACCTGTTGCCTGTATGTCAGGGAGTGCAGATCCTTGGGCAGTCAGGACTTCCCAGTTCTCCAATTTCATCTGCTTTCGTGGCCTTCCAAAACTTGCATGTTCTGCAAAGAGAGGGCTGTGAAAGTGCAGAATGTAAACATTAGGGACATCTGTACTGTGTCAGCACTTGTTTCTGTGCAAGGGAGTTAAGGCCGAGGCAGATTCAAGCGTGGGATTGTGAGTGAGGCGATGCCTGTTTGAGCTGCTGAAGTCAGATCTTAATTTAATAAACTTGTCTTTCCAGAGAACAAACTTTGCCACCAGAAGGGTGGCACTAGCACACATCAGGGCACTGGGGGTGCTCCGGGACACTGCTGATGGTCTTCAGGGCCTGAGTGTTTGGCTGGCAATACAAACAGGCCTCCAAGACCATGGTCATTATATTCCCATTATCCCAGGAACCCACTTGGAATGTGGGTCTTCACTCTAGCCAAGACACAGGTGACACGTCATTAACCATAGTGGGTTTTCTCTGTCTGGTGTTTCTGCTTTTCCCCTTTCCGTCTCCAGATAAAATTTCCAAGCAGTTGGGAATCTTTTAATGCTTGGAGGTTTGGGCTGAGTGCAAAGCTCAACTGTCAGTCAGAGGAGCATGGGAAGAAGCTCTGTGTGGGCCCCTGCTTCCCTCAGACATCATCAACATCTCAGCCTTGGAGATCCAGGTTGGGCAGGAGTTTAAGAGGCCTTGGAAGACAGATATTTCTGCTTATCTTGGGACACTTAAAGCAGAAGGCAAAGCCAATGTCCTCTGCTCAGCTGCCATCTAGGGGGGACAAGGGAGGCAGCCTTCAGCCACCTTCCTCAGCACTCAAACACTAAAACCTTTTGTGTCTTTTGTGTGTCTTCTGTTTTCTAAATAACTGGCTATAACAAGCTTTTTTCTTTTCTTTTCTTTTCACTTTTTATTTAACATTCAGAGACCTTTGGTAAGTTTGTTCAATTAAAAAAAAATTTGAAATCAAACGAAAAAACCCCAAACCTGCTAATGTGCAGATTTGTAACCCTTGCCCTTTAAACTAATTCCTTTGTAACAGCTTCTTGAGAGGCATGCTCTGCATTTCTTCTACTAACTCTTTCAGTAGGGATGTTCTGTCCTCTAAATTAATTTCTGCAGGGGTATTGCAGGCTACAAAAAAAAGAATAGTAATAATAATTTTAATTAATTTATCTGTATAAAGAGATAACAGCTAAATATGAACCTCCTAACACTGGATAGATTTTTTTTTTTGGTATCTTAGCAACAGTTGTCCTGGAATTCCCCAATTACACAATAGCTTGTTCCCTGGAACTGTGATAATTGTGTTCACACCTGCAGGAGGTCTTGGAGTTTCACATCTAACGGGGTTATTGGCATTTTGAGGAGGAGGGAGAATTGGGGGTGCAGCATTTCCAAATTGAAGCTGTAAATCCCAGGCCAGTGGCTGTGGGGAAGGGTTGAGGAAGGGAAGAGCCCCCTCCAGCTCCTCTGCAGCCCCGGGAAGGCAGGACCTGCCTGCAGAGCTCCCGTCACAGTCTCTGCGTGTGCCGAGCCCCCTTTGTTACTGGGGGTGTTGGAATTGCAGCTGTCAGCCAGGATCCAGCGCTTTGGAACTGCAGGAGACCCCAATGGTTGCCGCTGGTTTGGAGCAGAAAGCTGCGTCCAGCCTCGGGAGAGGAGCTCAGCACACACGTGTTCCCACACGTGGCCTGACAGAAGGTGGGGATGTGTCTTCTGTCATTGCCATGGCAATGGTGACTGTCCTCCTCTCCTCTTTTCCAGGCTCACAGAATCCATAGGTAGCTCAGCGTGTGGGAAACCGGGGAAGGGATGGTGGGAGAGCAGACCCTGGGGACACCTGCGCAGGGAATTCTGCCTGGCACCATCTTGGGCCTTTATAATCCAAAGGCAAGGCCTTTAAGCTGCCTTTTGCCTCTGCTGCTAAACCCCAGGCTGGCCATCTGGGCTCATGCAGCCTCAAAATTTGCCCTAAATAGGCAGATCTGCATAGCCAGGGAGGCTGTGCGAGGCCGTGTGGAAAGTCTGCACGTAGCATCTCAAAACCAGCTTTTCACTCCAAAAGTCAGCATCCAGGGTGAGTTCTTCCTCCTGTAGTCCTGCAAAGCTGGTGCCCTTGCTGTGCCCTGAACCCTGGCAGCCTCGTGCATGTGCTCATGCCCTGTTCAGGACACCAGGCAAGCTAGGTATTGAGTGCAGGTGCCTCCCCAGCACCCCCACGACCCCATATCAAACTCTCCAGCACCTGTCAGAGTTCCTCAGAATAATTAATCGAGGGGATATCCTCTTCCAGCACCCTCCTGCTGCCCCTGTGTTGAACAAGGAGCTGGTTAGATGTGAAACTCCAACAGTGAAAATCTCCCATCTGTGTCTGTGCCCCGACCCAAAGTGCTGCTCGAGCTCATTGTGACTGAAATTCTGGTGTGGGGCATTTTCCCAGAGCTGTCCTGCTCCTCCCCTGTGTGCCAGAGTCAGGCCTGGGAAGCCCAGGGTGGCACTGCCTGCTCTCCCAGAGCTCTGTCCCCCGGCCAGGCTGTCTCCCAGAGCTGCTGACAGCCCCTTTCCAGGGGTGTAGCTGATGCTCAGAAGGGGCAGGGAGTGACAAACCTGCAGTGGCACAAGAAGGTAATGCTGCTGTTGTGCCTGGGCTTGCACAGCTCTAACTTCCAGCATGTTTCTGCTGTCAATTAGAGTGAACTTTTATAGGAAACTGCCAGGCTTAGCCGAGGCCAAAGAAGATTTTGAGCCATGGGTGATGTTGGGATCTCTTCCCCTCCTCTACCCTCTTCCCATTAGCCTTGTTCCATACTGGTGCCACAGATGGCAGATTTTCACTCCAGTTTTGAGACAGAAGGGTGTATCAGAGGCTGTTTTTATTTCCACTGAATTGATCTATAACCTTTGCTGCTTTCTCTCTCTCTCTTTCTCTTGCTTTTTAAACCTTCCTGCCACCTCCTGGGTGGGGATCTGCCCAAGTCCACGCTCCCCCACCTCTTCCAAGCACTGTCTCTCCAACCTTTGTCCTGAGAGCTAACAACCTGCTTCATTAACCTTAGCTAGTTCCTAACCCTAACTAGATGCTAACTTTTCTCTAGCTAATAACCTAACCTCATAACTAGAAGCTGAGTCTAACTAGAGTCTAATCCCTAACACTGTAACGCCTCTCTTCCCTTAGCTCCTTTGAAAAATAAAGGTGAACTCTAATTAGTATCTCTATATTTTTACCTTCTGTCCTGAGAATGGGGGATTGAACCGCAGCAGAAGGATGAGCAGGGCTGAAAGATAAGGAGGGAAGGGGTTTTTGGTGATTAAGGCAGAAGATTGGCATGGAGGAGGCTTTGGCTCCTGTTCTTGCCTCTGCCAGACTTCCCTCCGTGACCTTGGGCAAGTTGCTTCACCCCTACCTCAGTTTCCCTGTGTGTAAAGCAGGATCATAACTCACCAGGGGAGAGGAGAGGGTGAGAGGCTGGTATTTATCATTTAATGTGCTCACAGCCCTGGCTGGGAGTGCTGCAGAGTGGCAGTAGTGTCACCATTGCAGAGGAGCTCGTGCATCTCTCCCTAGGGAGAGGCAATACTTGGCACTGCGGGATCTGCCCTGTTCTCAGGATTGGGGTAAAAACCCACCAACTAAACCCCCTTCTTGGATAAGTTTTGAATGCCACTGTGAGCAAAAGGACCTGCCGTGTTTTCAAAGGAAGATGGTTTGGTTGCAGCCTCAGGAGGTCAGATGGGGATGGGGGTTTTACCCCTGATTGTCGCTCCCTCCCACCTGGGAGCCCTGCCTGAGGCTGGGCACTGAGAGATAACAGGAGGGGCTTGGAATAAAATAATCCAAGGGAGAGGCAGACACAGGCAAGCGTAGCAGGGATGGCCAGAGGTCCTGAGCACTGAATTCCTCACACATCTGTGCTAATAGCTAAAGTTTGGAGCTGGGGCTTTGCTGGCTAAGGTGGGATCAAACCTGCAGCTTAATGTGCTGCACGGTGCCCACGTGTCCCTGTCCCTGCCCGGGCTGACACAGCCCCGATGCCAGCCCTGTCCCCAGGAGCGGTGAAGGTAAATGCAAGGTCACCGTGTGTTCAGTGAGTAGCAAACAGTCATGTTAGCTGAGAGCCTGAGGGGTTTCTTTACATTCCTACAAGGAAATGGAGCCAGTCTTAAGACTTTTGAAGCCTAGAGCCACGGAGGCTCTGCAAACAGCCAGCTGGATTGGGCTGCTGAAAAGGGCACCCCACCTTAAGTAGCCTGAGCCCTCTTCAGTGTCCCTGCAATTTGAGATAGACCAAGAAGTTTCCTGCTGGGAACTGTCTTCCTTGACTCAGGTCCTTTTCCCACAGGCAGTGCAGGTGTTTGGGGTTTTGCAGTCATTTCACTCATTTTCTTTGTTTTCTTTGCAGAAGGTACACCGATCCGAGGTAAGACACCCCAGCTCACTCACTCACCCACTCTCCAAACACTTCTCTCCACACAGATCCCGTTTCATTGCCCTGTGCTCAATACAGATTCGTGTTGTTGTTATGTTTTCTTGTCCTGCTTCACCTCTGGATATTTCTTTCTTATACCTGTCTTTATTTTATCTATGGTTATAATGTCCTTTTTTGTTTGCTGGGTGCACTTGGTAATACTGATACTGTTATTCTAATAACGTCTCCAGCTGTGCTGCCTCAGATTTATGGCAGAGTTTTAAGAGCTAATCTCTCCAGGACTATGGACTGAAGTTTATCTCGAGCATTAAATGCTTTCAAAGCTTGGTAAATACTTAGGACCTTCTCTTGATTGGTGCAAAGTGCTTCCAAGCTGCTGATGGTGATGAGAGTTTTCCAGTCCTTTGCTCAGGCAGATCTTCAGCACTCACCATCTCAGCGTACTCATTTGTTTGGCTCCAGAGCCTCTTTCCACTTCCTCCCCACTCTCTTACCCTTAGGTTTCTCTGGGAAGGATCCATGGTAAGTAGCTTCTGCACTGTCTCTTTAATGGAGTCAAAAATTGACCTCAAGCTGCCTGAAAGGCAGGAGGAATTGGGTGTGCGCCCCTTGGAAGACCCTGCTTTGGTTTTGTCTCCACTGGCACATTTAAAATTCCATAATTCTCTGCTGGTAAAAGCAACAGGAGGTACTGTAGGTGAGATTTACGTTTTCACACATCATCTCTGTCGGCTCCTGACAAGTGCTGAACGCTCCTCACCCTCTTTGCAGCCTCATTTCTGCCATTGCCTTGACCAGCAGAGCTGCAGCGGGCAGGGAGGGAGGGTGAGCCCCTATTCCCCTGGGAAAGCTGCCCACTGCAGTCCCTGGTTCCCTTCCTGCTCTGGAGTGGGGCTTCATCTCCCCTGGGTGCTCTCAGACCAGTGATGCTCATGAGCTGCACAGAAAATGTATCTGGAACCAATGGAAACAACCCACAGATTTGTCCAAATTAACAGAAATTTCTGGGAAAACTCACCAGCCAGCTTTCCACCCAAATGGAGCTCTCCAACAGCAGAGCTGTAATTCCATATGAAATGTGCTCAGCTGGATGCTCAGTGGGAAGCTCCAGCCAGTTTGGGTTTTAACTCCTGTTGTGCTGAAATACCCGCAGATTCTTTTGGAATGGATTTTGTTTGGTTTACTGGCTTCAGTGGGGGTTTTGGGGGTTTAATTCTCTCTGTTCTGCCTTTGGGAGCTCCCAGGCACAGGGGATGCTGTGGGGAATTGCACTCACACCCCATCCCTGTCCCAAATCCTCTCCCAGCCCCACGTCCCCCCAGCAGCATCGTTCCCACCCACGCACACGCAGAGGAACGTGAGCTCTGTGTCCTCCTCTGTGAACACGCTGGTTTTTCTTTCCTGAAAAGGCTGTATCTGCAACCAACAATGATCTCATTTGCACTCCTCTCACTTAAGATTTTATCAATACTATTACACTGAGCTGGAATTGTTTGGTTTTCATATTTAGGTGGGGGTTTTTTTTCCAGAGATGGGAGTTAAGAGTCTTACCACATGTGAGCTCTGTCCATATCTGTAGTATAATCATGTACTCCTAATACATAAAACATTTGAGAGCCTGTTGAATTATTTATGTAGTATGTATTTTAACTGGGGTTTTGCAGGGATGAAACCTTCTGAGGTAAATGAGGCAATTTTCTTCCATGTAGTTCCATGCTGCATCTCTCTGCATATTTGCTGACAGGAATCTTTGGTTTGGGCTCTGGGTATATTCCTGTAGCCTGCAATAATACACAAGTTTAAGAAAAACCTTAATCCTTTTGGCCCAGATGATGTAAACCATGCAGGCAATTTTGAAGTTCCAATGCAGTATTTACAGGGTTTTCCCTGGGGAGTATTTACTATCAGTAAGGTGCTTTTCACAGGGGCTCTTATCTCCCGTAGACTTCCTGAGGAGCAGGTATTGGGCACAAAACAAAAGCAGCAGTGAAAGAAATTCCCCAGGCAGTGGGTGACAAAGCCTTCCACTTTTATGGTCACTGCTTCAAATTGAGCAAGGGAAAGTCAACTGCCTGCTGATGGATTTCTGGGGATCACAGTAATATGGATTATTGAGGCTGATTTCGGGAGTTCTGGTGCAGAACGCCTGCATTGCAGAAGCCACAAAACTTGGTGCTTTTGCTGATGAGTTCAGGACAAAGAGCAACACCCACTACAGAGAGAGGATTAAATTTTCTCATCATGTTGGGTCCACGTGCGGCCCCAGCCCTGAGCGCAGCCGGGAGCCAGTGTCCACTGGGGCTGTTGACTGTCTTCAAAGCCAGCAGAGTGGTGATGATGTGTCTGTGCTGCCATCTCTTCTCCCCTCACAGGTGGGCTGCAGATCGAGAGCAGCGAGGAGACGGACCAGGGCAAGTACGAGTGCGTGGCCAGCAACAGCGCCGGGGTGCGCTACTCGTCCCCCGCTAACCTTTACGTGAGAGGTAGGGAGCACAGCGGCTCACTGGCACACACCCTCCGGGCTCCCCTCCCCGCTGCCCATCCCGCCCGGCCCGAGCAGGGGAAGCGCTGGTGGGAGCGGGCAGAGGCGCGGGGGGACCCCGGTGCACCCCCAACTCCCCGGCGCCGCCCCGCCACCCTTGTGGGGCAGCAGGGCAGGGCTGGCTCACCCGCGGCCAAGTCAAGCGTGACCCAAGAGAGTGCAGCCCAAAACCTGCCAGGGCCAGCCTGCAGAGCCCACAGGGGAAGGACTCCCTTGGGCTGCGGAGAGGCCAGAATTCCCCTTTCTCCCGAAGGATCCCTGCTCTCTGGAAGCGGGATGGTTCCAGCTCTGCTGGTGTGGGTGTGAGAGGAGGGGAGGACCCTCTCAGCCCCCTCCACGGAGCTCTGTCTTCCTGGGCACCACCAGACTGCAGCAGGAGGGTGCATTGTCACTGCCCCCCTCAGTCCCAGCTGCTTTTCCCTCTGCCAGCAGTAATTTGTCACTGGTTCCTTGGGCACAAACGCTGGGCACAGAGCTGAGGACACCAGCAGCCATCCCTGCCCCAGTGACAGCCCCTTCACCCCATAGCAGGGGAACACATGACAGGGGGATTGGCTTCTGCTCCATGCCCCCTCGATGTTCTCCCATCCCATGGGCCAACAGCCTCTCCACTTTCTCTTACTTTGTTCTCTCTGACCTGTAATATTTTGTGTGTAGCTTTGGTTTAACATCTTTCCACAGCAGAAAGCCTTTTGGTAATGAGAGAGCAGGGCTGGTCCTTCTCGCTTTTTTTTTTAAAAAAAAAGAAAAAAAAAAAAAAAAAAAAAGAAAAATACCATTGGGAGGAAAACAGGAAAGTTACATCCCAGCAAACTGTTCCCATTTCCATCCCATCGACAGAGGAAGCGCCTCCCACCTACACTCACGTTAATCTGCAGTCCAATGCAGAGCCATGCTCCTGTGTGCACTCCTTTCTCTCTCTCTTTCTCTCTCTCTCGTGTCTCACGCTCACTAAATCACATGCACATGGAGAGAAGGCTTTTAATAATGTAATGTTTCCAAGCTAAATTTTTAAATAGCCTTTTGTGGCCAGCTGGAAAATTGCGTTTGAAATTTGCCCTGTTGCCTGGGCCCCGAAATTCCGCATTTGGGAACGTGAATCTGGATCTGATACTAATTCAGGGCTGAATCCATTGCAGACAGCTTAGCTGGAATGGTTTGGGTTCTTAAAAAAAAATTAAAAAGAAAAGAAACAGGAAAAATGTGGGGATTTTTCATTATTGTTTTGTTTATAAATTTCCTCTACTTTTCTGGCCACTCGGAAACTACCCAGGAGACAAAGGTTGTAACACGGTGTTGTCTCCACACCTGGATGAGAGGGCTCCAGGTGATAGCCCTGTTCCTACCCCAGTAAGCCCGTGTGTACCTGGGCCAGCCTGCAAACCAGCACTAACCTGCCGAGAGAGTGCAGAACACAGCGTGTGCCAGCTCGGCCTGTGGTTTGGGTGTTTTTCATGCTGTTTAATTCCTTGTTTCTTGTGTGTTAATATCGTGGAAAGGTAACAAATTTCTGAAATGGATTTGCTTTGGTGGGAGGGAGAGTTCATGCACATTTTTCTTCCCGTTTTTTGTTTTAAAAGAGTCTCGAGCACTCTTGTGTTTCCAATTGACTTGTTTCTCCCATAACATGCTTGTCTCTATAGACCACCTGGGATAGGAGTTGTAAGTTTGAACATTGCAAGGAAATGGTTTGGTTTGGTTTTGCTTTTCTTTTCCTTCTTCTAATTATTTCTTTTTTCCTTATTCAGTCCCATGGTGGAGTCAGAGTGAGCAGGGCTGGGTGTGGGGCTGGGGGGAGCAGGGGGAGCGGGGACCCGGCCTGGGCTGCTCCGTGCTGGGGCTGCTCTGCCCGGGCAGCTCCGCTCCCCTTCTCTGAGGAGCAGAAGGACTGAAGGGAGGGAGAATCCTGCCTGGGGTCAGCATCCCTGTGGGGGGCTGATTCTGAGCTAGGATTGCTCCCAGCCTGGCCTCCCTGCAGAGCTTGGTTGGGCTTAAAGGGATGGGAGGGGGAGTGTTAGGAAGGCAGGAAAGAGGGTCGTTACTATCTTCATTTTTTTTCCTTTCTTTTTATTTTGGTTAAGAGAAAAAAAAATCAATCAATTTGCAGCTGACAGCCTTGAGAAGGCCTTTTTTTACTCTCTCTGTGTTTCCCCTATTTTTCTCTTCTCCTCATGTCATTGTGTTCCGCATCAAACCCCCTTAACATCCCTCAGAGCTACGAGAAGGTTGGTGTGGTTTTTTTCTTTTTTACTTTCTTTACCCACATTTTTACATTCGTAAGAGAAAAAAAAAATGAAAAAAATTTTAAAAATGAAAAGAGAAAAAGCAAGAAATCTTTAAGATGAGCGAGACCCGCGCGTTCCCGGGTCTCGCGGAGATGAGTTGAGTTGCATTGTGGGCCTCTCTATGCATCCTTTGGTAATGTTGCTGAGTTCTTGCACTTTTTTGTCGTCATGGTTACCTTGCCGTTTGGACATTGGGCCTGATGCATGATAGGAGAATGTAACAATCTTCTTTGCATGCCACTTTTTAAATTAATTATGAATTATTTTTTCAATATATAAATATGTATAGTTTCTTTTCGTTATACAATTCTGGTTTCTTTGAAGTGGATTTACTCTTACTTTCCAAATTTTTTGGTTCTGTTGGGTTTTTTGCTTTCTCTTGATTTCCTGTTTCTGTTTTGATTGGTTATGCTGTGCTGTAGTTTATTCCAAACGCATTGTGAGAAGCCAGTGTTCCTGCCCACCCGGTGGTAACTGAACTCCTCAATCCCTCCAGGAGGAAAGGAGTCACACAGCTCTAACGCCTGTCCATGGAAGCCCTGCTATTTGGGACAAGCCTTTGTTTTGGGGGAGGGAGGGATCTGGGAAGTGGAAAAGATGGTGAGAACCCAGGGGGTCATTCCAAGAGTTAGAGCAGACCCTGGGTCACGTTGTTGCTTATTTATTTCTTGAGGTGTGGCTCTTGTTCCACCTCCTGCACACAAAGAAAAGCCCTGACCCTGGTCCGAAGGGCTTCCCCAGAGGTGGGAGCTCGCTCACTGGTCACTGCCCAGTTCCCTCCAGTAACACCAGGATCAGGGGGCTGTCAGCACTGACAGAGAGGTTCCTGCTGTTCCCAAATCCCACGCTGTTCTCTCCTGGAGCACCCATGAGTGCATGGAGAGCCCATGGCCAGGCAGAGCCTGGCAGAATCCCTTGGAGGAGGTGTCACCTTGTCCTGGGAGTGCTGGGAGGGAAGAGCAGCCAGGCAGCTGCCTCCTGGCTCTGCCTCTCCCCGTTTTCCCTTCCTTCCCTGTGATTTATCCATCACTGCCTGGTGCAGGCGCCTTGAAACCCAGCCAGGCGCAGCCAAGGTAGAGCCCTCCTTCCTGAAGGAGCGTGGGAAGAGAACTGCAGCTGTGCAGGCACTGGAGTCGTGCTGGGGCACATCTGGCAGCTGCAGCTATTGCAAACAGCAGCAGCAATCTGGCCAGTGACATTGGAGCTGAAAATGCCTCTTTTCCCTCTTCTCATCTCCCTGTTTATCCCCAAGAAGCTCCTGTTGCCTCCCATGTGTGCATCCCGAGCGGGTGAGGCACATGGGAGAGTGAACAGGGGGTTTGCAGTGTGTCAGTGGTACCAGTGGTGCTTGGTGCTTTCCCCGTGCAGAACCGAATGCCAGCCCTTTCCCTGGACATGCCTTTCCCTCTGCCCTCAGTCCTCACCTCTCAATCAGCTACCAAAGGAGTGGCTTTCCTAGGGCACAGGTATTAAAGCTGTGTGATTTTTGAGAAATCCAGTGCAGTATTGACACAGTATCTGTCTCTCTCTTTCTCTCTCTCTCTCTCTTTCTCTCTGTCTGTCCTTCTCTTTTTTCTTAAAATGCTGAGATTTCAGTGCTCGGACCCTCAGTGCTGGTATTCTCCCCTCCCCTTCCGAGTCTCTCCCCTCCCCATAGGTACCAGGGTACCACTCCCAAATGCTGCGCTCTTGATAATTCTCTGGGAAGAGACCAGCTGTGGCTCTTCTGACTTGGATGCCAACAATAGCCAAAAAACATCCCTCAGTCCCAAGGCTCTTTTTAAAGAAAGAAAAAGAAAAAAAGATTGTTCTATTAAAACAAACAAACCAAAAAAAAAAAACCAAAAAAAACACCAAGAGAAAAGAAATAGCCTTTGAAACAAGGTTTTCCCATCCCACCTCCCTCCTGCCTAGGACTAAAAGGTGATAATCACTCCTAATTACAGGATTTTCCTTCATGACTAGGAGTTTGAGTTTCAGGATTTAGGTGCAATTAAAAAGGGATTTATACACCATTATTTTTTATTTGTTTATTTTCTCTTTTATAAAGTATTTCTAACATGGCCAAACTGCACTGCTGCTGCTAAGAATCTCTTGTGATCTGAGAAGGCTTGAAGATTAAATTCTTCCTTAAGAGCCAATAAAAAACAATAATAATAATATCAACAGCAATAAACTGAAGCTAAATGGGAGGTAATCATGATAGGCTGGAATGACACTGGGTGAGGAAATAGAGATTTGATACCTGGCTAGAAGAGGTTGTGTGGTTTGCTGAGGTTCTGGTCTCTGAGCAGCCTGGTCTAGTGGAAGGTGTCCACTGGCAGGGGGTAAGAACAGGATGGGCTTTAAGGTCCTTCCAGCCCAAACCATGGGCACCGTCTTGGAATTACTGGTTAAGGGTTTGCCTCGTGTGTTATTACAGGTCAGATCATGCCATGGGGGATGCCCTAGGTCAGAAGCAGAAGTATCTTTCTGGAGACAAGAGCAGGTCAGAAGCAGGTGAGGTGACCTCTGCCACCAGCCCCGGTGTGTGGAAGTTCAGGCTGAGCTGTCCAGGGTTCACCTGTGGTTGGTGAAAAGACGGTTCTAGGGGCAAGTCAGCACCTCAGTGAGAATCCTGGTTTTTGTGTGAGCCATACAGCTCACCTGGCTTTCAAAAGACTTCTTGGATGCTTCTCTGTATCCCTAGGGACACAAATGCCATCAAACTTGTGGCCCATAGTGATTGCAGGAAAAGATGGATTCAAAATCCTGCGAACTAAGAGCTGTCTGCCCGTGGTGGTGTTTGAGAGGCTGCCCCGTCCCTGGAAGTGTCCAAGGCCAGGTTGGATGGGGCTTGGAGCAACCTGGGATAGTGGAAGGTGTCATGCCAGGGGTGGCACTGGATGATCTTTAAGGTCCCTTCCAGCCCAAAGCATTCTGTGGTGTTTTTGTCCGTAATCAGGGACCACATGGGGGGCTCAGCCATTACCCCGGCGAGGGCACAAGTCCCCTCACCCAGGACCTGTGGCCACAGCTGGTTTGGCCCCTGAAAATGGAGCACTTGGCAGCTCTCCTCTTAATTTGGGAAGCTGCAGGCGGCCACCTTGATTGCTCTGGTTTGATCCCAAAATCTGGCTGCTGGCTGGGATGGAGCCCTGTGCGTAAGGACCTCGTGTCCCTGTGCTCCTCCACGTCACAAGGAGAAGGAGGGATGAGCCGTGTGGGCTGTGCCTCAGATCCCCCGAGCATGCAGAGCTGCTGCTGCTGGCACAGGACACGTTGTCGTGGTTGAATTTAGCAGAATTATGAATTTTCCCCTTTTGCACACAGTGGGGCCCTGTCAGGAGGTACCAAAGGCAGCAGCTGGGATGCTGCAGGGATAATCCTTTCTGCTCTCTGCTCGAGCTTCTCGTGGCTCTGCTCTTTTCCAGCCCAGGGAGCTGTAAATGGCTCAACAGGCATTAAAGCAGCCCAGTGCCCACTCAGGCCCTGCTTTTGCTGCCTGTCACCATCAGCGCAAGCTTTGTCACCCCGAGCCAGGTTCTGCAGCCCAGGTCCTGCTGAGAACGTTCCCAGTAACTCCCAAGGCTCTCTGGAAAACCCCAGCTCACTGAGAGACCAAAGATGAAACCAGGCCAGGGCAAAGCACGTAAGAGCTGAACTAGTGGAAATCAATTAAAATAAAACCCTCAGAAAGGGCAGGAATAGTGTGCTGAGCACCTCAGGAAATAGAACTTCAAAATAGATTAAAATGTGACTAATTTAAGCAATAATTTAGCCTGTAGCCTGGGTTAAGTTCGGCTCATGAGTAATTTGACCATCAGACCAAAGCTGCTGGTTGGTTCCAGGTGGAACCATTGCTGAGCTTTTCCCTTTCAATCCCACTTAGAGGTTGAAGCAAATAATTCCACTTGCACTAGAGATTTAACAAATAGCCACAAGGTCAAAACAGTCATTGGTATTTTAAACTGTAGGAATTTTAATACCTTTTTAGACTAGATTGATAAATTCTTTAATGGAGAAGGAGAGAGGCAGAACCACCACTGGGCTGTACAGGTGCCTCTGCAGTGCCCAGCTTCCAGGTGCTAAAACTGAGGGATGGAGAATTCCGGGATGGTTTTTAAGGGTTATTTTAGCGCTTCTGTGGGTGGGGGAGCGCCCTGTCCATGTTTGGGGTGTCCTCAGCTCTGAAATTCTAGTTCCAAACCAAACCAAGCAAACAAAAACTTCTCTGTGTTTCTGCAGAAGGATTTCTCAAGGGTATCAGGAAATGGAAATGGATACAAAAAGCCACCCCCCCAAAAAAACCAAAATCCAAACTGTGTATATATCTATGTATATACTTGACTATCTCTCTATAGAGGGCACTTTGCAGGAACACTGTGCTGTACTGATCTCGAAATCTCTGCCTGCCTGTGTCTCTTACACCTTTTGCATCGCTGTTCTCTTTGTTTTAGGGGAAAAAATTAGATTACACCTTGTCAAATTAAAATAACAAAAACTAAAACAGTCAAGTCTGCGTTTAAAAGTACAGAGCTGTTTGAAAAACAATTGGATTCTGATGATTTTCTGTTCAATCCTGTAAAAAACAACAGAAAAAAAAAAAATTACAAAAGACCAGAGATGTTCAGCCAGCCTGTCGCTCAGCTAATGTGGTTTTTTTAAGTGAAAAGTACCAATTATTGGGAAGGTAATGGATTTCCTCCAGACCAAATCCAAGCCTTGGTCTCATTCTTTATTTATCTACCTATTTACTTATTTATTTTTATTTACCGTGAAGGAAATGAGGAAGGAGATGGCAGGAGGAGGGAAGTTTCTCGTCCTGTGGAGGGGCGGAGGTCGGAAATCCAAACCCCAACAAGGTCTCGCCCCAGCGGAACAAACCTGGAATTGGAGCGGGAGAGGGAGGAGGCAGAGGCGGCTGCACGGACACGCAGGGGCAGGGACAGACCACATTTGGGAGGGGAGGACAGGTGTAATCTAAGCTTCACTAATAATGTAGAGGCTGCACATTATTTTGGCACCCTTTCCCCTACCCCTCCTCATTTTGGAGCAAGACGGAATGACTCCTGTCTCCCCAAAATGGCCAATAATGTCCGCCTTCTCACCTCATTTGGAGCAGCAGCTTGCTGAGTGTCAAAATGTTTAATACCATTTGGTTTTGTTTGGTGCTTTCAACCAGTCACTTCACTTTCTTTTGTTTCCTTTTTCAATTAATTCCTTCTTTAAGGTACAAGATGCATTTCTCTTTGAGTTGGTTTAATGTGAATCGGGGTTTGAAGTGACAGGTTCTCGTCCAGGACATTCTCCTTTCCCCACCTCACTCCTCCTCCAACATTTTTTCTCTCTGAGGGAATCTGGAAGGGGCTTTAAAAGAGCAGCTGGTGGGTTTCCTCAGCACAAACTGGTTGGCTGGTCCTCAGGTTCCTCTCATTAGCAGCACCATGGGAACACATTTTAAAGATGAATTCTGGTGTTGCAAAAGTCAACCCTGAATCTCCCAGTGTCTCTTCCAATCAGGTCTGTAAATGTTGCAAAAACACCTCTCACCCTGTGGACCCCGAGTGGTGGTGGTGGGGAGCCTGAGCCATGCTGATTGGGACCAAAAATGCCACTCACAGAACACAAACTGGGTCAACCTCTGCCTCCATGAGCAGCAACAAAACCAATTGGCTTCCCAAGGGTGTGAAAAGTTATGGATCTGTTCTGTTTCTAAAAAAAGAGCACAATTTGGGGTGCAGATTTGCAGTGTGAAATGGTTATCCAGCAATTAAACAGACTCATAACTAACTGCGCTTAAGAAAATTTCCTGTGCCTCCGAAATGGCTTCTGTGTTGAAATAATTTAACTTGCATCCCAAGCATCCAGCTCCAGTCCTGGAATCTGGTTCTATCCGTAACAAGCTGTATCCTTGTTTGAAAAAAAAAGCTCCTGAGAGTTTTTTGGCCATGGACAATGTCTGTTTGTGTGTGCCTGCTTGTGTGTGTCCGTCGGGAGCTGTTGCACATGGAGCATGCACATCTGTGTACGCATGCGGGGTCTGGCAAAGCTGTCCTGGAAACCAAACGCCCCTGGAACTCAGGGAAGGTCCTTCTTGTACCAGAAACTGGGAAAAGTATTATTAGAAAGGTGTCTATAAAGCAGAGCCCTGACTGCCCCATCCCAATGTTTCCTTTCCAGAAAGGGCAGCTCTGTTCTTCCCGATCCTTTGAAAGTGTTCCATAGCAAAACTGAAGGAATCTCTTCACCCATTTTTTTTGTGTCAAATTCCCCTCCTTCAGCTGCTGTGGAGCTGGACCCAGAGCTGAAATTTGTCTTGATGCCATCTCCAGCTTCCTTTCCACCACGGCTCTCCTCCTCCTGGGCTTTGACTTAAAGGCTGACCCAGGGATTCTCAGCTTGACAAATTCCCTGTCTCCAGCCAAATGCAAGTGTAGCAATTAAAACAAACAGCAGCCTGATGGCTCTGGGTAGCCAGAGATGAACCCTGTAACTGTTGTGGTTGTCACAGCCCTGAGCCATCACAGGGCTGTATCCAGGGGACTCTCTGAGGTCTCCAACATGTAATTGGAGTTCTTTTCCCATCCTAGGTCAGTGTGTGGATGTTGGTATATCTGTGCACACAGGAGAGTGTAGATTTTTTTAAACCAGGATGCACCAAGGAAGTGCTGCTGCCTGTTTTGGGCTTGTATCAGCCCCAATCCAAATTCTCCCTTCTTGTGGAACAGGCGGTGCCCAGGGCTGGCATCCAAGGGTGCTGGGTGCTTCCCTTGGAGAATGACAAATGCCATTAAAGTGATGATCCCTGAGACCGCCGGGGCTGACCTGCACCCCTGGGAGCTGTCAGGAGGAGGGGAGGGCTGCTCTGCCGATTTTTGGGAACGTGCTCTGCGCAGCCCCTGAGCTTGTGTTTTGTGAGTGGATTTCTCCTTTCCTGCCCAAAAACCACAGCCAGGAACGGTCGGTTCCCTTCAGACTCCGATTCTCAGCACTCCGCCCTACATCAGATGATGCTTTTCAGTTATTAAATTCTGGTTTGTTCTTTCTTTTTTCTTTTCTTTTCTTTGTTTTTTTTTTTCCCTTTCTCTTTCAGTTGGGTTTCATTTCTTTGCGATTAGCTTCGGTTTGGATTAATTGTCTTGTTCTGTTCCCATGACAACTCAGTGTTTGCATCCCACCTGCCGTTGTTTGTTGCTGTTGATGCTGTTTGCTGACCGGATCTTGTCCGGATGTGTCTCCCCATTCCTCCTCACCTTTCCCACCTTGCCCCCCCTCTCCAGAAGGTTACATACCAGCCCCCCTCAGAAGAGTCATCCCCACCCCAGATCTGTCTGCATGTTGACCCCACTTGTTTCTTTCCAAGTTCTCTCCATCTTGTCTCAGACTGTGACAGGTGTGATTTCCACCTGGCTCCATTTTCTGAAGTGTGGTACCCCTGGAAGCAGTGGGAAGCAGGGTGATGTAGGAAACAGGGATGTACCCTCGTGGCTAGGGCTGAGTGTTCTCCATAGTGGCAGGAGGGAGGAAGGAGCAGGTTGCCTGATCCTTTGAGCCAGCGCTGGTGCCTGAGGTGGAACAAACACCGTGGTAGCCCCCTACACCTTTCTGCAGGTACAAAATCATCTTCTAGTGTCAGTGGCCAGGAGAGTTTGCAGTCCCTCCCTCCACATCCTAATCCTTTCCCCAGCTGAGGGCATGCCCCCCGTTCTCTCTGCAAATCCGTGCATGCAGAAATTCCCCTTCGCCACCTCTGAGCTCCTCATGCCACCAATCTGGAAATCTTCTCTTCCTTGCCTCCCAGTGCTGGTTCCTGGCTACTGCTTCCTGCAGAAAAGGGTCTGACAGCCCGATGGGGAGAGCAGACCTTGCTGTGCCAGTGTCCCTTGTCACCTTGCAGGACGATGCAGGGGCTGCAGTTGGCTTTTGTTTGCCAAAGCCCCACAAGCAGCCTCTGCCTCTCCTGGCAGTGCCCTTGCCCTTGGAAAATATCCATAAAGCTGGAAGATAAACACTAGCAAGCCCCAAGACATCAGTTCCAGGGGACATCTGAAGGCAGTGGGAGGGACGATGGCAGGCTCAGCTCTGCTGTCCTTTGCTTTGCTTTGGCATGAGGCACCGGCACCGAGCTTCGGAGAGGTTGTGCGGAGGTTACCTGGGGACAGACGGCAGGAACGGGAAGTTCTCAGCCCCCCGGCACTCCAGACTCTGCTGCCCCCTCACCCACCCTGCCTAAGGCAGTTCCTGCATGGCTGTCCCTGAGGCTGGAGGAATCCTGCACTCCTGCTCCCCTCCAGCTGCTGCTGTTCCTGCGTTTTCCCTGGGTCCTGTATCCTTTTCTCTTTCTTGTGGGATGAGACCCTGCCCTGACCCCCTCCCTAGGGCCTCTCTGATCCACACACGTTCTCCTTTGTCCATTCCCCTGCTTTCCCCCCCTAAGGAAGGGCACCCACCATCCCTCCAGCCAGCCCAGGTAGCTCAGAAAATGGAGCCAAGGAAACCACAGCCTCCCCTTTGCGTCCATGTTCTTCCTGTGTAAGGTCTGGAAGCTGCATCCACCTCTCTGCTAAGGAGATGCACAGAACATGTCACTGTTTTCTCAACGTTAAAAGTTTCATTACCTTGTTTTTCTTATTAATTCTATTCTATTTATTATTCCGCCAGGGCTGAGATGTGACAATGTGAGCCACCACATTGAGTCACATCAGCTAGAAAAAGTATGCAGCATTAAAGTGGGTTTCCCCCTCCCCTCCCTCTCTCTCTCTCTTCTTTCTCCCTTCCCCTCTTGTTCTCCTTCTCCTGGTCTTTCTTCCTTTATCTGTCGCTCACTTTCTATCCAGTATCCATGTGGGCATTTGCTGCCGCCCAGAAATTGTATTTCTCTGCATTTTCCTCTCTCTTTCTCTCTTTCTCTCTCTCTCTTTTTTACCTATTTTGCATGATGTTTGTGACTCTGAGAGCTGCATCTATCGATGGAACCGTGTCAGATCTTAAAGAGGCTTCGTTAGGGTTTCTATACCCGAAAACCACAAAAATTTCATTAGAGTTTCTCATCTTTTCCACACTCTCTCTCGCTCCAGGGGGGCTGTGTTCCCCTGGACGCTTCTCACACGCAGACACCAACTAAATTTTGTCCCACTCCGGGGACTCCCTCTCCTCCCTCGTTTATCCTTTTGCCTTTTACTTCTCAAGTGGAGCGTCAGGAATTTGGGGATGTGACACTTCTCTCTTTGTTGAATTCTCTGGGTCCAACAAGGCAAAATGCTGAGAAGTTTCCATCCCCATCCCAACCTTCTCCTGACCCCCCACCCCACCTCTGCAGCAGCCCCGGGTGGGAGAGGGCCCCTCTCCGGAGGGGGCACCTGGACCACGCCGGGCCGTGGTGGTGGATGGGCTGTTCCTTCAGGAGAAGGGGACCCGGGACTCAGACCCCACTGGGAGAGGGAGGAGCAGGTTCCTGGGGTGTGGAGCGGGGAGCTGGGGGCCCCAGCGGCCACGGAGGAGAAGTTTGGGCGCTCGCCATGCCAGCTCTTGCCAGTAAAGATGAGAAATTGCTAATAAATTTTTGTGTATTTATCTGTGCTGTGATGGGTCTAATCTTGATCAATGGAACCCTGTTGCTATGAAATATCGCTTTTATGTCTATATTCTATATATTGTTTGTGAAGTACAAATTTATTTGGAGTTTAATTTTTTTGGTTTTTAGTTTTTGATTTTTTCCTTTCTTTGTTTTTTCGTTTTGTTTTTAATGAAGGAAGAAAATAAGCAATGACAAGCCCCATCTATATTTAAATTATCTTTTACTCTTTTTTCTTTTTCTCCTTTCTTTTTCTTTCCTTTCTTTTGTTTTCGTTTTTTTCTTTTTTCTCTTTGTTTTTTTGTTGTTTGTTTTGGTTTGGTTTTCCGTTTTGTTTTTTTGTTACCTCTGTGCGTCTCGTCCACAGTTCGCCGTGTGGCCCCTCGCTTCTCCATCCTCCCTGTCAGCCATGAAATCATGCCCGGGGGCAACGTCAACATCACCTGTGTGGCCGTGGGGTCTCCCATGCCCTACGTGAAGTGGATGCAGGGAGCGGAGGACCTGACGCCCGAGGATGACATGCCCGTGGGCAGGAACGTCCTGGAGCTCACGGACGTCAAGGACTCCGCCAACTACACCTGCGTGGCCATGTCCAGTCTGGGAGTCATAGAAGCCGTTGCCCAGATCACGGTGAAATGTAAGGGAGTGGGAGCAGGGTCCTGGCTGCACGTGTGGGAGTGGGCACGTGCCAGGCGGGCGTGGGGGCACGGCCAGAGCTGAGTGTCCAAGCATGAGTGCAGGACACACCTGGCCACGTGTCCGGCTCACGCATGGGAGCATTGGTGGGACGTGTCGCCGGAGTGGGAATGTCCCATGGTTTGTGCCTGTGTCGTTGTGTGTCTGCATGGGGAGAGCCCGTGGCTGTCTGACCTGCACGGGGGACACAGTCCTGCATGTCCGGGTGCTCCTGCACGAGTGGGGTGTGTGAGCATGGCCAGGGACAGTCCTGCATGTCCAGGTGCTCCTGCACGAGTGGGGTGTGTGTGTGTGCATGGATAGGGCCACAGTCCTTCATGTCCAGGTGCTCCTGCACGAGTGGGGTGTGTGTGCATGGCCAGGGACACCATTCTGCACGTTCAGGTGCTCTTGCACGAGTGGGATGTGTGTGTGTGCATGGACAGGGGCATGGTCCTGCATGTCCAGGTGCTCATGCATGAGTGGGATGTGTGTGCATGGCCAGGGACACCATGGCTGGATCTTGGGTGCCCGGCTGCAGGAGTGTCAGTCCCTGTCCTTACCTGTGGGTGCATGTGGAGGTCTGCGAGCACAAGCAGCAGGACAGACTTGTGCACCATGAGTGCCCCGTGCTGGGATCTGTGCATGTGTGCTCGGGGATCCTACACACAGGGAAACCCACAGTGGAGAGGAAGCTGGTGGCTTGAGACCTTCCCTCAGTTTAGGACACCTGAGCTGTTGTGAAGAAAACTGTGACTCCAGTCCCCGCATGCTGTGTCTGTCCTGGCATATGAGGCTGGCTGGGCACTGTGCAAGGAGCCTTGGATGGCTTGGAGCCTGCATGCCATCCTGTTCCAAGGCCTGAGATTCAGCCAAGGCCCTGAGGATCTCTGGCATGTGAACCCTTGCAGTAGAGCTTAGTTCCAGCATCTTAGTGGCCATTGTTGCCTCAGCAAGAGGGGGAATAACCCTGGCTTCCAGCTAGTGATTCCCAAGAGGAGCATGGGTGCCATCTTCAATCTGTTCTGTCCTCAGCAGGGGAGTATTAAACCCAAGCAGGAACCCCTGAGGTTGGGTGAGTGTAGAGCTCTGTGTGAGCTGGTGTCTGCTCCGAGTGCTGGTGTTGCCCACAAGGGATCTGGGAGAAATGGGGTGGGAAAGGATCAGTGGGAGGGGAGAGGAAAAACACTTGGAGAAGGGGAGGAATAATAACAAAAATAACAAATCCTGTTGTATCAGTGATCTGTCTGAGGAAGGTCTGACAGGAGAAATGAGTAGGGACTAGAGAATATTGGCATGACACCTCCTCTGAGCTTCTGCACAGGCAGTGGAGCTCTCGTGCCAGCAGAAGGACGCCTGGGGCTGGACTCAGATCCTCTTTATTTTCCTGAGTATTTCCTTCCTTCCCTTTTTTCCCTGTCTTACCCTCTCAATCTAAAAAGCTGCTGTGTTGGGCAGATTGCTTCTGCTTCCAACTCTCCCATCTCCTCAGATGGGGAATCTCACCTTGCTGGTACCTTCTGCCTTTTGTAATTTCGTTTGGATTCTGTTCCCTGCTCTGTTCCTGTGTGTGAGCACCTGCAGCTCTCCCGGGCAGAAGGTGAAAGGAGAAGTTTGAGCTTTACTGTGATCAGGTCTAGAGAAGTTTGGCTTCAAAGCCAGGTTAGACACAGCTTGGAGCCACCTGGGCCAGTGGAAGGTATCCCTGTCCATGGCACGGGTGGGACTAGATGGGCTTTAAGGTCCCTTCCAACCCAAACCATTCTGGGATTCCATTATAAGATGAGGTCGAAAAGGAAGGTTGAAAAGGGTCTAAAGTGTGTGGTGAGGACAACACATAAAGCTTGAGAACAGGTGAAGTTAGAACACATTTCAGGTGCAGTTAAAGTGCTGGGTAGCGTGCAGTCCCCAGCAGGCTCCAAGGGGGACTCCCTGACTGAGGGAGGGGGGAGATGGGGATTAACACAGCTTTGTGGCTTGAGAGGAAGCAATGCCAGCATTTATGGGGACTTGTTCTGGAGAGCAGAGCCCGGCCTGTGCCGTTCCCTGCCCGTGGAGCTGTCCAGGAGATCCGAGCACGTGCTGGGAAGGAGAAGCTGCTCTCCCTCCCTGCCCTGGGAGCCGGCGGATGTGCAGCTGCAGCCCGTGCTAATGATTCCAGATGTTTGGCTGAATACTTTGCCTTTGATGGAGCAGTTTAAGGAGGATAATAGAGTGGATAACTAGGTTCATAATATTCCAGCAGCACTTTCCTGAGCTGCTGGGATTGGTGCTGTGCCTCCTGCTCCTGCAGCCCTTAACTAGCCCAATTAGGCACCATTTCAGCACCTGTGGGTTTTTTTTAAATGCTTGTTCTTCCTGATTCTCAGCACTTCCCAAGGCTCCTGGGACGCCAGTCGTGACAGAGACAACAGCAACGAGTATCACCATCACCTGGGACTCTGGAAATCCAGACCCCGTGTCCTACTATGTCATTGAGTACAAGTCTAAGAGCCAGGATGGACCATACCAGATCAAGGAGGACATCACCACCACACGCTACAGCATCGGGGGGCTCAGCCCCAACTCCGAGTACGAGATCTGGGTCTCCGCAGTCAACAGCATCGGGCAGGGGCCTCCCAGTGAGTCAGTGGTCACTCATACTGGGGAACAAGCTCCTGCCAGTGCTCCCCGCAACGTGCAGGGCCGGATGCTGAGCAGCACCACCATGATCATCCAGTGGGAGGAACCGGTGGAGCCCAACGGGCAGATCCGAGGGTACCGTGTCTATTACACCATGGAGCCTGACCAGCCCGTCAGCAACTGGCAGAAGCACAACGTGGATGACAGCCTGCTGACCACCGTGGGCAGCCTCCTCGAGGACGAGACCTACACCGTGCGAGTGCTGGCCTTCACCTCCGTGGGGGACGGGCCCCTGTCTGACCCCATCCAGGTTAAGACACAGCAAGGAGGTGAGCAACTGTGTCACTGACCTGGGCTGTGGGAAGGAGAGCTGCTGGTTAGACTTGGAGATTTAGATTCAACATTGGGAAGGAATTATTTACTCACAGGGTGGGAGCCCTGGGACAGGGCGCCCAGAGCAGCTGGGGCTGCCCCTGGATCCCTGGCAGTGTCCAAGGCCAGGCTGGACAGGGCTTGGAGCAACCTGGGACAGGGGAAGATGTCCCTGCCCATGGAACTGGATGAGCTTTAATGCCTCTTCCAACACAAACCATTCCATTATTTTAAATGTCTTTAGATGTAAAACTGCCCAGGCAGGGGTAACACTCTAACTCTCCCTAAAGCACCCAGAAACAGCTTTGTCAGAGATGAGTGGGGAATGAGCCTTATTTTGCCTTTTTCTGCAGGGGGAGGAAAACAAAGCCCCAGTTGTCACAGCAGATGTGTTGAGCTGCAAACACAAGGTGTTTTAGCATGGGCTGTCACCCAGCACGTTTTTGGTGTGGGGTATGAGAGGAAACCCTGTGTCCTCAATGGGCTGCTCCTGGGCTTCCTACTTCCAGAATCTTGTAACACTGGGATTCATGGGAAGGGTTGTATTCTGCTGAGAAAGAGGCATATGATCCACTGGGATTCTTCCATCTCCAGCAGCTCTGGACACGCTGGAGCCCTGCCGTGGGATGTAGCTCCACAGCTTTAGAGGCAGGACCTGCCCACGCTGCTGTGTGGCATTTTGCTGCTGACGTGCTCTTCCCACACAGGCTTTGAAGAAAACAGGGCAAGAGCCTTCTAATTAGCCAAGTTAATGTGGTTTCTCCTATTTCTCCTCTTGCCTCCTCTGCCCCACTGGCTCCCTCTCCGTGCCAGTTCCTGGGCAGCCGATGAACTTCCGAGCAGAAGCCAAGACCGAGACCAGCATTGTGCTGTCATGGAGCCCCCCACGCCAGGAGATCATAGTGAAGTATGAGCTCCTCTACAAGGAAGGAGACCGCAGCAAGGAGGTGAGTCCAGAGTGGAGCAGGGTTGGGGCTGAGGAGCTCTCGGCCCCGCCGCTCCCTGCGGTGTCGGAGCGAGGGGAGCAGGGCAGGTGTCTCTGGGCAGGCCTCACCTCTGCTGCCTGTTGTTTGGGTTTATTCTGTTTCTTCCCCCCTCGCCCATCCCAGGTGCTGAAGAACTTCGAGCCAACGACCTCGTTCACGGTGGAAGGCCTGAAGCCCAACACTGAGTATGTCTTCCGGCTGGCCGCCCGCTCGGCTCTGGGGCTGGGGGCCTTCACCCCGGAGGTCCGAGAGCGCACCTTGCAGTCTAGTAGGTGTCTCTCCTTTCCCACCCTTCTCTGAGGGGACCACAGTCAGGGAGCCAGAGATGGTGGGCACAGGGGTACGGAGCTGGGGGCTGGCGTTTTGCTCCAGGGAGGGGGGACGCCTTTGGGACCTGCTTTCCTCTCCCTTCGGTGGTCCAGGTAGTTGAGATGTGAGCCAGGAGCAGAGCTGGGGTTTGGGGGTGCTGGGGGGCCAGGTAGCACCGTCCACTTGGGCTGGGAAGCAGTGAGGGCTCATTGGTGGCCACACTGGCCGTGGTGCTGAGCATGCTCAGGGGATGGCACCCACAGCCCGCCCCACACAGACCCAGCAGCTGCCAGGAAGGGGCTCAAGCAATGCAGCAGGGAGACAGGGGGGAAGCGGTAAGGAGAGAAGGGAAGGTGATTGTCCAACCTTTCCCAGCCTTTGGGGAAGCAGTCCCTGTGCTCTTTTCCATGAGCACCTCCACAGCCAAGGGGAGGAAGGCCTGGAGCACTGGGAATGGTCCCGTTTGGGCTCCGGCAGAGCGGGACAGAGGAGTCCTGTGGAGGCTGGGAGGGGGATATTGATGATACCAGGATGGAGTGTATGCAACCAAAACGTGCTGGTTTTAGTTTAATGGATTGTCTCCCTTCGCTGTTGCCCTGGGGACAATAACCCTGGATGGCAATATTTCTGGGCTTTTCACAGATCTTTGCTTTTAAATGAGGTGTTTTTTCACTGCATGAGTGGCTGTGGCAGCTGTTCTTTGTGTTTTCTGTCTCCTCTCATCTCTACTAAATCACTCCGCTGCAGTTTGGAGTAGCCGGGAGCAGAACTAACTCAGAAGTGGCTCTGGTCACCAGTGTGAGGAGGGAGAGCCCTGCTCCCATCCCTCAGAGTCCCTGACAAGGGGGAGCAGCAGGCTCACGGCTGGGCTTTCTAATTGTCACACCCTGCTGTCTCTCCCTTTCCCTGTCTCCTTCTCTTTCTGTCCCTGAGGAGTGGGAAGAAAGGGGAGTCTGTTTCTGCAAAGACAGAATTCCTTACTGGGGCTTGCTCAGGCCTCCACTCCATTCAAAGATTTTTGGTTTTTTCTTTCTTTCAAATGTTTTTCCCCTTCTTTCCTTCTTTTCTTTTTCTCCATCCTCTCTCTACGTTTCATAGGAAAACCCTTTCCTGACTCTGCTGCACATCTGCTGGTTCTGATCCCAGTGTGGTACTGTCAGAGGGAGCATCTCTGTGGGGTGGGGGAAATGAACTGAAAGGACCTGAAAAATAAGTGTTAAACTTACTCTCTGCTTCTGTTTTCCAAGGGGTTTCTCTCCTTGAGATCTGTGGGGATGGGAGGCAAAGAGGGTCTGGGATTTGTGCTTTCTGGTTCAATAAAACAAGCTGAAAGAGGGGTGTGGGATCTGGTGGCAGTAGGGCTTAGTGAAAATTTGTCCCTTAAGGGTGAGGAAAAGGGGAGCTGGGAAAAGGGAAGGCTTTGGGGCTTTTTCTAACTTGGCACCTGCCAAGAACATGGACGGGTTTCTCTCTCTGTAGCTCAGCTTTCATAGGGAGAGTCTCATTAATTTAATGCTCTTAAGAACATCAGCTGGGAGCTGTCAGTGTCCTGTAACACGGTGAAACATTTTTTCCTGGCTGGCTGTTGGAGGAACGAGTCAATTCTCCCTGGTCCGGGTGACATCCTACGGCTCACAGACCTTCTGGCTCGGGACAGGCTTTTGTGTCTTCCCTCCGCAGCTCCTTTTCCGTTCAGCTCCTCCTTGGCCCGCTCCATGCCTCTTGTTTCTTCTCTCTTCTGCTCTCTGCTTGCTTGCCTGCATGCCCTGCACCCGATGAACCAGCTCCCTGCTCCCCCTGTCCCTCACTGGGCGATGTCACACCACAATGGCATCTTGTCTCTGGAATGACAGAGCCTCCTCCCTGGTCCTCCCTCCGCTCCTGCTGTCCCCTCCCAGCACCCACCTGCATGTGGCAGCCCCTCCCTGCACCTCCCTGCCAGGGTGGCTCCTCCTGAGCATCATAACCAAAGTAAAATCCATTAAACTAAAGGTAAAGTATCTTTTTCTTCTTGAAGTAGCTGGGTTTTAACTCTTCAAGTACCAAAGACGTAGCTTGTAAAACTGACAGACTCTCATGGCTGGGAGAAGCTGGTTTGCCCTTTCCGGTTAGCCATGACCTTCCCAGGCTCCCTGGCAACTCTCCCACTCGGAAATTCCGGAGTGCAAGGCGTGGTCAGCAGACAGGGGTGGCAGGGTGGGCGCTGTGAGGCTGCGTGTGCAGGTGTAGAGGAACGATGGGGCTTTCTCACCCTCTGTTCCTGCCTAAGAAAGGATGTTCCCCCCCCCCATCAGCTCCACCCTCCTTCCCGTCCCCCTCCCCACAGTACATTGAAGTGAATGAAACACCCAAAGTCTATGGTACCTAAAGGGTTAAAAAACATGATATTGTACAAGGTCAGTAAGGGTCATTCTTGTGGCTTGGACAGTCAACTTTAAAGCATGTAAAAGGTGCAGCTCAGGTGAGTACTGGCTGGTCTCAAGCAGATTCACAAATACAGTCCACCCTGTGGCTGCAGGCTCACCGTGCGTGGCTCTGCAGACACTCCCGGATGCCCTGGAGCCCTGGGAGGGTGGGGAGGGGTCCCAAAACGCTGGTGAAGACAGCCAGCAGGCAAAGGCCATGCTCTCCTGGCTGGGGGCTCCTGCCTGTGCCTGGCTCCCCGCCCAGGGAAGGGCTGGTTGCAGAGCTGAGCTCGCAGCCCCGTTGGGGTTTGTGGCACTGGGCTCCTGCCGCAGCTCCCGGCTCCCGGCGCTGTCCCCAGCGTCCCCAGGGTCACACAGGTTGGGCTGGATTGTGAAGGAAACAGTGCCATGAGCTCCCCAGAGGCGTCTCCAGCGTGGCCAGCCAGCACCCCTGGCTGTTCTCCTCCGCTGCTGCAGTCCAGGAGTGACGGGGAGGGGGCTGGGCAGGACCTGGGCCTTCTCCCCCATCACCCACCCCCCACCCCACCTTTTTAACCAGAGAAAGTGCAAAACCATCCCAAAAGGAGGCCTTACCCCAGGGCCTCTCAGTAGGTCCCTGTGCTGGAGCATAGAGGGTGAGTGAGCGAGCGTGGCAGCGCAGACAGTGACCCCAGTGCCAGCTGGAGCTGAGCTCTGCTTCCTGGGGCTTTCAGAATGAGGTTCAGGATGAAGGGTAGGTCAGGTCAGACCCTCTCTGCAGTGGGTTTCTCGGCTGTGGTGGCTTTGGCTGGAACTGAGCAGGAAAGGTGGATTTTAATATGCCCAGCCTCTGATGAGGACAAAAAACGAAGGGAACGGCACCATGGCAGCAATGGGAGAGGGCTGAGGCTTTCCCTCGATACCTTGAAACCATCCTTGAGTTGATTCTGGGACGTGGGATGAGCAGTGCACCTCTGTCCTGGAGAGGTGCTGCATCAATCACAGCAGATGGAGAGAGCCAGAGGGAAGGAGATCTGTCGCTGGGAATGTGCTGCCCTGCTCTTCGTGCTGACAGTTTAGCAAAAGAGACCAGATTGGGGTCCAAAATTGCCATTTCTGCAATAGCTGGGGTTCTGCTGGTGGGGGAAGACTCGGGGAACTCATCATGGGTAGAGCAGCATTTTAAAAGCCAGTCATGTGCAGAAACCCACCAGGAGCTTGGTCTGGCCTCGTAGCTCAGTTCCTCTTGTTCTCTTGTAAGAAAGTCTTATAAGTTAGCAGTTGAAGCATGGAAGGTAGGTAAACAGACTGGGAATGTTCTGGAAGGAGTCACTTTTTATATCAGTATTATTTTATTATTATGATTTCCTTTCTGGTGGTTTTTTTTTGTTTGTTTGTTTCAAATTATTGGCTTGATTTATGTTTTATTTTCCAGTTTGTTCCTTTTGGTTTGGTTCATTTGACATATTCTGTGTTGTTTTGCGTGGCCAGCCATGGCCAGGGCTCGTCAGCCTCCTCACTGGGAGTGCTGGGGAGAAGAGGGTCATTCTGCCAGGTTAAAGACAGCAATAGAGCATAAAAATAGAAGGAAAACACCCAGAATGTCCTACTGGGCAGGGTGCTCAGACAGCAGTGGAAGGATTATCTCTGCCCTTTCTGAAAAGCCACTTCCCTCTGTCTCCTGGAGGCTCCTGGAAAGTGTATGACTCTCACTCCAAGTGCCAACTGGGCTAAGTGGATTTAGCAGAGTCCTCAAGGCAAACTGGGCCTAAACATCTGGGTTTGACTAAAGGATGGGAGTAAGAAGTTTGAAAACAACCATTCCTCAGTAAAAGAGCTTTTTGTTGCTCAAAAAAGCATCAGAGGAATGGGAAGCAGTGACCAGCACTGATCTACTGCTTCTTGCAGGTGGTACTTGGGGGCTCACGAGTTCACCCCAGTTTCCTGCCATCTGCAGAGAGTTAAAAGCTCTTTATTGCAGTTGGGTGAGATGGGATTTATAGATTTGCCTTGAAAATGTATCACACTCTGCTTCCCTGGGCTGATCAGTTGTCATTAGTGACTGGCAGAAGTGTGATCTAATCCCTGGAATTGTTCAGGGACAGGATGGAGCACCCTGGCCTGGTGGAAGGTGTCCCTGCCCGGGGCAGGGGATGGAAAGAGAGGAGCTTTAAGGGAGAGCTGTCACCCTGAGAAGGTGCCTGGGTAGGGCCACGCTTCCCAAGGTTTTCTCCCAGGATGTTGGGGAACACCCTGGTGTAGCTCAGGCAGTGAGTGCAGTGGGAATTAGAGCTGCTGCTGCTTTGGAAAATCCCCCGGATACCTGAATACCTCACCAAACCCAGTGCCTCCCTTCTTCTGCAAGTGTTTTCTCAAAACCCTCCTCTTTAACTACCATTGCTCGGCAGTGTCCTGGGCATTCCCACTGTGGGATTTGGCCTCCTTCAGTCTGGGGACAACTAATCACTTCCATCTGGAGGTACAGACTCTTAAATTTAAGCCTCCTGGCAAAAGATTTGCTTTTCTTACTTAATTTTCACAGATCCCTTCAAAGAAATTCAAGATCCCAGAGACCGAGGTTGGAAAGAAGTGCTTTCCCAGCCAGAGCAGGATTTGCCAGGCTGCTGTAAAACAGGGAGCCAAAGGAAAGGGCTTTTATAGGGTGCAGCTGGGTGCTTAGTCAGTGCCAGGTTAGTGGAAGCAGCAGGACCCCTCTTGGCTGGCCCGCTTGCTGGTTTAGTCCTTTGCTTTACACCATTTCAGTTTTGATGCCCCATTTAATTTCTGTTGGCTTTTTGTTTTTTTAAACCTCTTCATTTCAAAAAAAAAAAAAAAAAAAAAGACAACAACAAAAAGCTCTCTTCTCTTTTAATTTTATCTTCCTAAACCAAACTTTTGTACGTTTTATTTTAGATTTTTTTGTTATCATTTTCCTTTTTTTTTTTCTTTTATCTTTCCCATCTTTTGTTTTTTTTCCCCCCTCCCCTCTCCCTTCTTTCCCTTTCCCCCTCCTGAATTTTCCCCCCTCGTAGAACCGTCTGCCCCCCCTCAAGATGTAAAATGTGTCAGCACCCGCTCCACCGCCATTCTGGTAAGTTGGCGGCCGCCTCCGGCCGAGAGCCAGAACGGCGTCCTGGCCGGCTACAGCGTCCACTATCGAGCGCTGGACTCGGAGGACACGGAGCTAAAGGAGGTGAATGATATCCCCCCAACCACCAGTCAGATCCTGCTGGAGTCCCTGGAGAAGTGGACCGAGTACCGCGTCACCGTGGTGGCTCACACGGAGGTGGGGCCGGGCCCGGAGAGCTCGCCGGTCATCGTCCGCACGGATGAGGATGGTAATTGAGCCTTTGCTGGGTTCTCCTGGGGGATTCCTGTCCCTGGGGGGGGTTGTTCCCATGGTGGGGGGGACACAGTGAGGCCTTTCCTGTGGCTCTCCAGTGCTGCCAGGCCAGAGCTGGAGTGGGATCCAAGGTCGGAGTTGTGCGGCATCCCCTGGTGCCATCACCCCGAGCCCTCTGAGCACTGGGCTCTGTAGGGTTCTCCTTCCCTGCTTTAGGGTATTTCCTGAATTTATGGGGGCTTTCTTAATATCTCTTGAGTCTTGACTGCACCACTCCCCCTGAACAGATGCTCTCACTGAGCCAGGATCAGCCAAGGCACCGAAACCTTTGCTCAGAGGAAACCTTTGCTGCCAGAAACTGGTTTCATGGAATCACTGTATATCCTGAGTTGGAAGGGACCCACAAGGATCAGCCAAGTCCAGCTCCTGGTCCTGCATGGGACAGCTCCAAGAATCCCACCCTGTGCCTGAGAGCACGTTTTAAAATATTAAAGAGTTCTTCCCACACATTACTTGTTACTACATTCCTTGCTACTACCTCCTCCTTAAGTCAGAGTTTTTGTCAGTAGTAGAAAGGAGGAATCTGTTAAAGTTTAGAAACCTTGAGCGACAACAGTTCAGTGGCTCCACTCAGAGAGTTGAATTTTCCTGGTATTTCTACAGTAAAATAAAACCAGGGAAAAGCATGAATGCATGCATGAAGGGAGAGGAGAACCCTCACTGTGAGGGTAGGACCACAAATAATATAGGTCAAGTAGATAACATATGGAATTCCCAAATTTTTCAGGTGTTCTTCATCTATTCCAAATAAAAAGAATTTTTAAAAAGCAGCAGGTTTGTCCCCAGTGTTGGTCCTGTTTCCCTGAGCCTCTGCCCACATCCAAATGGACCCTGCTCAGAGAAAGTGTGATTTCCTGGTAGATGAAGCTGTCATGCCCTGTATGATTCGTAGTAGTAGGAGTAGTAGTAGTTCCAAAAATTCAGCCCAAATTCCATCCAAGACATCTCTTGTTTTCTGTCCCGAGATTCCACAGTGGTTGTAGCCACCAGTCCCCGTGTCCTGCCAGAGAGATGAGGGAACTCCAAGAACAAGCCCCCTACTGATCCTCTCCACCCCGACCTCCCACAGGCAGGACCAGAGCTTTTCTGGCTCACTGAAAATTGGATTTGCCCTCAGAATGAGATCTGGAGCTATAATGGTTCCTTCCATCTGAGCAGACTGGGCACGAAGGAGCCTGTGGAAGGATGGCTGGATGATGAGATGGGCCTGTTCCCATCCCTATCTCCAGGCCACGCAGATCAGGTCCCACAGAACTTCTTCCCTGCTCACTGGGAGGCCGCTGACAGAGGATGGGATATTCAGTTGCTCAGGTCTCCCCCTCCTTCCAGGGCTCAGATCCAGGGTATGCATGTCCCAGAGGAGCAGGGACGGGCCCCAGCCAGAAATGCCAAGTGACTCGAGCCCCTTGCTTGCCTCCCCGCAGTGCCCAGTGCTCCGCCACGGAAGGTGGAGGTGGAGGTGCTGAACTCGACGGCGATCCAGGTGTTCTGGCGCTCGCCGGTGCAGAGCCGCCAGCACGGCCAGATCCGCGGCTACCAGGTGCACTATGTCCGCATGGAGAACGGCGAGGCCAGGGGGCTGCCCCACATCAAGGACATCATGCTGGCGGACGCCCAGGTAAGGGCTCACCTGTCCGAGCCCGCGAGGCTGCGAGGGGTGGGTGCTCTGGCTGCTCTGCCTCATCCCAGGCAGTGTAACGCTGGGGAAGGGCCATGAGAACCTGTGACAAGGCGTGGCTGTGTCTCTGCAGCTCCTTTGTGCTCCCAGGCAGTGTTACTGTGGAAGAGTATGAACTGCTGTCCCAGCACTGAGATAAATATCCGTCCATCCTCCCTGTGTCTGGGAGGTCTTTTAATTCAGGCAAAGGCCACAGTGGAATCTACTAATTTCTCCCACTCTACTTCTTCCCTCATGCTTGCCTGGTAACTTCTGACCTTGTGTGGCTGCTTGCTCAGGGACTCCTTCCTCATGCTATGTCTCTGTCTTTCCCTTCTTTCCCCTCTTGTATTCTCATGTGCCAAACCTCTCTTGTTCTCTGCCCAGTGGGAAACAGATGACACTGCTGAATACGTAAGTAAAAACATAAAAATCCTCCCGTGCTGGTTCTGCCTCTTCCATTCTCCCACTTCCTGTTGTGGTGTGATATTTTCCTTTTCCTTTATTTTTTTTCTTTGCAATGCCAGTGTGCCTGTTTTAGAGCCCATTTTTGGTGTTCCCATGCATTGTCCCCTCCCTGTCACTGCTCTGTGACCCTCTGTGATCGTGTCGTTTGTCAGCACGCAGCAATCCCACAGGGTTTTCCCTTTGGCTCTGAAGGAAAGATGGGTTTGCTGCTCCTCCATAGGGAAGCAGATGGAATGTTGAATTTGGGACTTCCTTGAACATTAGAGAATCCTAAAATAGTTTCGATTGGAAGGGACCTTAAAGGCCATCTTGTTCCACTCCCAGCCATGGGCAGGGACACCTTCCACCAGACCAGGGTGCTCAGATGGGCTGCTTTGCAACACCTCTGTGTGTGGAAAAGATAGGCTGGGAAGCACTGGGAAATCAGAATCCATGAGTCCTGAGCTATCAGGGCATGAACAAATGCTTTGTATCCTCAAAGGGCCAAGATTCTTAGAAACTCATTGATGCAAAGCACTGAATCATTATTGGTGCTCTTACCTTTGAAGTACCTTGAAATCAGCTTGGCTGTTTAGCATTTGCTATTTCTGCTAAAACGGTGAGTGTTTTCCAAAATCCTACAGCTACAAAGCAGTAGGAGAAAGCATTTTCTCCTTGGAATGACAAGGTCCTAAGATAACACACGACCAAACCGGTTGTGTTTCTGTCTCCTGGGGATTGCCAAGTGCCCTGCACAAGTGAGGGGCCTCCCTTTGAGGGGTGGAGAATGAGTCTCATGGGAGGCAAAGCCCCTGCCTAAAATCTTAACAAAACTCCTTGGCAGGTGTGAGAGCAGAGCAGGTTTCTTGACTTCCAGAAGCCAGACCTGCCCCTGCAGCTGACGGCCTCCAAACTCACCGATCAAAATCGCGGTGTTTGAAAGTTCTGCTGTTCCACTCCCAGCTCACCACTGGGGATATAGTTATTTTCAGGACTAACAAATTCTTCTCAACTGCCGCCCTGAGATTTAATATCGAAAGCACAAAGGGATGAGGAGAGAGGAAAACCATAAAACATGCACAACATTCCCATCTCCCTCCTTTCTGGTGCCTTGGGGAAAACCCTGCTGCATGTGCTGTCATCCTGTTTGATTTAGCACGGGTGTTCCTTTTCCAACACAGCCCTTTGAAAGGCTGGATCCCTCCTGGAGAAGGGCTGTTCTTGAGGCCAGTGTTCCAACAAAAGCTCCTGGGAGCCAGGTGTGGGGAGGCTGATAGAGGATGGGGAAGGAGGGGGTGGGATTTAGCAGGGAGCTTTAGCGTGAGCGGAATGTGTCGTCTTGCACTTTGCATTCAAGCAATCCCTTTAATATTATGAAGGCATTAAAAATATCTCTGAGGAGAGAAGAGAGGGGTAATGGTGAAAAAAATGTAATCTCCCTGAAACCTCTGAGCCTCCTCTGAGGCCGCACAGTGGAGAGGAAAGCTTTGAAGGGAGTGAAAGCATTTGGATGCTGAAATGGTTTGTGTGAAGACAGGGAATGTGTGAGAGGCTGATCTGGAGGAGGATGCCTTGCACAGGGCCCTGCAGAGCCAGGCTGTGTTTGCAGAGCTGTGAGTGCCTTGCCAGGGAAACGGGGCTCTCCCCCTCTGCCACTTCCCACAGAAGCCCCAGAGTGTCTCGTGCTCTTTGATTCGGTGTTCCTGCATGCTGGAAAAGGGCTGAGACTCCTGCAGGGAGGAGAGAGCTGCCCTTGGGTGTGGGCCTGGACACTGACACGATTTCCCTCTGGCATCTCACAAACAGGAAATGATCATTGCTGGGCTCCAGCCCGAGACTGCCTATTCCATCACCGTGGCCGCCTACACCATGAAAGGAGATGGTGCTCGCAGCAAACCCAAAGTGGTCACCACGAAGGGTGCAGGTGAGAGCCTTTTCCTAAAGCCAAGGAGTTTCTCCAGACTCACCTTCTTTCATCCCACTCCCTTCTTGAAGGACAGACTTGCAGCAAGAGCCAGGCTGCCCCAAAGGCAAAATTAGATTTAGTAAGGCAGAAACCCCTTCATTCCTCACATGCAGCCCTCACCAAATGTCACAATTTTCTGCCCAGTGCTGCAGAAAGCCCCAGCACACCCAGAAACACAACAGATGAATTCATCACTTGCAAATTCATCACTCGTAATCTCTTGAGCTCTAAATTCTGGTGCATCAGAAGGAAAGTGACTCTGCCTGGTCTGACTGGAGAGACTGTGTAGCTTTGAAGGTGGCCCACGCAGGTACACTGGGGACAGGAGAGCTCTGCTGTCATGGTGGGGACTTGCAAAGAGCTGAAGAGCAGCAGGCAGACAGTGGTGGCTTGTCCTGCCCACTCCCCTCTTCTGGTACCATGTCTGGAAATACATCCCCTGTGTTCAGGACTGGTGGAGGGAGAAACTCTGACAGTATTGACCTTTCCTGGCTCTCATTTCTGGGACCTGGGCTCTGCCTGCACATACCAGCCAGAGCCTTTTCTTTCACTCACCCTCTTCTCCTTCCTCTCCAGTTCTGCCCATGTTTCTCTTCACTAACTTGCTGGTTCTCTGCTTTCCCTTTCCCCAAGGCTCTCCACCCTTCCTTTTTTTCTCTCCTGGAGCCTTTCTCTCTGCCTGGCTCCCTTGTCACTCTCCCTTGTCACCCTCCCTCATCTCTTCCCATTAGGATTTGCAGTGCAGGTGATCAGTCACAGAGGGATGTTTTCTCCAGCACAGCAGCTATTACCCAAAACTCAATTTCCCCTGACTTGAAATAGCTATTTTTAAAAAAAAAATCTTTCAAATGGCTCTGTAACATTCTTACCTTCTTTGCAGTGTTGAGTCAATACACCTTCTGAGAGGAGAGATTTCTTTCTTTATCATTCAGGGCTGGGGGCTGAATTTAAATACAGTAATACATCTAATTTTCTCCTTTACCGTCCAAACCAATTGCAAAATAAAACACTTCCCCCTCTCTGCACTTTCTTCTCACCTTTATTCCAAACAATATTTGTTGTGCAGATGTAATACTTTCCAGCTCAGCTGATTACAGTAACATTTGTGATAAAAACTGAAACATAAAGGTAATGGCACTGTTTTTCTCTTTAATGTGTTCCTTAGACATTCCCGGGGGAGGAGGCTGGGTCTCCCAGCACCGTCCCTGCCATTCTTTGGCACTTTGGAAGGAACACAGCATTTGTTTCAGAGACAGCCCCTCACCCCCGTTGAGGTGTCAGTGGAGGCAGCAGGCAGAGGTTCCCCAGTTTGACCCCTTCAGAATCCCTGGCACAGGCAGATCCTGCCCTGCTCCCTCAGCCACACTCCAGCATTCCAGCCCTCGCCCCTCGGTTGGACTTGTGCTGTGGGGGTGGGCTGGGATCCCTCCCAACTCCATTTTCTCTCCTCCTGTCCAACCAGGAGAAATACCAAGGCGGAGAGAAGGAAATTAGATCTCTAATAGTGGAGCAGAGTGTCAATGACGCGTGAGCTGCTGGAATTAATGCTCTGCTTTCTCAGGCTTCAGGAATCTCTGGGCCTGCACGTGTCATTTAGCTGTGGCTGTGGGCTTGCTTAGCAGTCAGGCAGTGCCAGGGCTCATTAGGCAGAGACAGCCTAGCTCCCTCAGACACTGCTGAGCTCCCCAGAACCCCCGCACGTGGAGGAGCTCACCGACAGGTGAGGAGGAGCTGAGAACGCACCAACACTGCTGTGTTCCCTTCCTCCAGAGGAGAGGGGCAGCACAGAGTGAGCAGAAGCTCTCCCTGCCCTCTGCCTCACACAGATTTCGGGCTCTGGTTCCTCTGCCTGTGCTTGTGTACCCCAGTGGGCGATGAGCTGCCTGCCAGCCGTGTGAGCTGGCCCTGTGCCTGCTGCTCAGGACCTGGGGCTGCCCAGACTTCCTTCCATCCTTCATTGCTTCACCCTCAGCTGCTCTGGACTTCTCAGGCTGGGCCAATCTGTTCCAGTCTCTTTCTGCATAAGTTGGGCTGTGTAACGGAGAGAGGAAGAGAAGTTGGGAGTTTGGGGACTCCAGGTTTGTTTTTCTCTGTCCTGGAAGCCACTGGGACAGGAGGCTGGGACTCCTGAGCTGGTTCTTCCCAGCGGTGGGAGGGTGAGTGGTCTGGGGACAGGGGAGGAGCTGTGCACACCCCTCCATCCTGAACAAAGGGAAGAAAATCAATCTAGGAATGTGTCAGCACCTCACAGCTGACATGCTGGCAGCACTCCTCGTGTCCCAAACTGTTTAGGGCCCATCCACCTGTACGGGGTGGCAGCAGTTTGGATTGCATGGAGCCGAGCTGGAACACTGCTGCTGACCTGAGGAACCTGTTGCTGCAGCTGAAGAGTCTCTGCAGCTCCTCTCTCCCACCCCACCTGTGGCTGAAGGTGTCTCTCTTCTCTCCTAGTCCCAGGAAAGCCCATCCTCTCTGTGCACCAGACAGAGGAGAGCACTCTCCTGGTGAAATGGGAGCCCCCGCTGGACGCGGAGGGCCAGGTGTTGGGCTACCGGCTCCAGTTTGGCCGCAAGGACGTCGACCCTCTGGCTACCTTGGAATTCTCGGCACTGGAGGATAAGTACGTCGCTCCCAGCATCCACAAGGGCGCCACGTATGTGTTCAAGCTGGCCGTGAAAAGCCGGGCTGGCTTCGGGGAGGAAGCTGTGCAGGAACTCACCACCCCCGAAGACATCCCCAAGGGTTACCCCCAAATCCTCGAGGCGAGCAACGTCACATCCATGTCGGTGCAGTTTGGCTGGCTGCCCCCCGTGCTGGCCGAGAGGAACGGAGCCATCGTCAAATACACCGTGGCCTACCGGGAGGCCGGTTCTCCCGGCAACCTGCTGGAAAAAGACCTGCCCCCCTCCCCAGAGAACTCGTACACCCTCAACGGCCTCAAACCCAACACCGCCTATGATGTTAAAATCCGTGCTCACACCAGTAAAGGCCCCGGGCCCTACAGCCCGACCGTCCAGTATCGGACGTTCCAGCTGGACCAAGGTAGGACTTACCGGTTTCTCCTCCCTCTCTCCCCTTGTATCTGGGGCTGGTGCCAGGAGGCAAGAGAGCTGGAGAGGTCAGGCCAGGCTCAGCCAGGCTCGTGAGTAAATGCAGAGCACTCTGGTGTCACACTCAGTCCCTCCGCTCCTCTCTGCCTTGTGCCAGGTAAGTCCCTTTTACCACTTTCTTCTAAGTTAAGTCCGGACACCTCCTGTCACTGGCACCTGAAGGGGGGGGCCAGTCGCTGTACAGGTGGGAAGAGCATTTTCTTCAGCTTTTGCAAACAGCCAAAAGAAAAGAGCAAAAATTTTAAAAAACAAACCCTCAAGCTGTGACCTGGGATGAGTTTTTCCTCACCTGAGCATGCTCAGCCAGCCAGCACCTCGTTCCTGCAGCAGCCACCCAGGCCCAGAGTGGGGGCAAAGCCACGCACCCTCCTGGGGTTAGGCATGGGGACAGGGAGCACTGGGAGATGGACCTTGGCAAAACTCAAGCACAGTGTGGAGGAGGGAGCAAACCCTTCCATTCCTGCAGCTGCAGCCAGATCCAGCCTGGCAGGCCCCTCTTCCAGCACTTGACATTTTCTTCCTTCTCTTTCCTGCTCTTTCTTCCCTCTGCTGCCTTTTCTTCTCCTTTCTCCCCTTCCTCCTCACTTTTTTCTCCGCAGTTTTACCCAAAAACTTCAAGGTGAAGATGGTGACAAAGACATCTGTCCTTTTGAGCTGGGAGTTCCCTGAGAATTACAACTCTCCTACCCCATACAAGGCAAGTGGCATGCAGGAGTTTTTCCTGTGTTTGCCCCAGCTCTGCAGGGCTGGGTGCTTCATGTTCCCTGCAAACCAAAGGGATGGGGAGGAAGGAGTTGGAGCATTTTCAGCCTCGCTCAGGGAACAGCCTCCTCCCCTCCCACAGATCCAGTACAACGGGCTGCACGTTGATGTGGACGGACGAACGACCAAGAAACTCATCACCCACCTGAGGCCCCGCACCTTCTACAACTTCGTGCTGATGAACCAGGGCAACAGCATGGGGGGGCTGCAGCAGAACGTCGCTGCCTGGACTGCTGCTGACATGTTGTCCAAGAAGCCAGAGGTGACCCACAAGCCTGATGCTGATGGCAATGTGGTGGTGATTCTCCCCGACGTGAAGAGCTCTGTGCCTGTCCAGTAGGTTTCTGTTTAACTGCAGGTGTGGGGTGCTCAGTTCATGTTTTGCGGGTCAGCCCTGATGGCTGGAGACCACCACAGACCCACAGGGGCAGTGCCAGGGGGGTGATCCCTGCATTTCCAGCGTTCCTGACTGTTGCCTTTTGGAGGCACTTCCACACCAAAGGGAAAGCCAAAGAAGGGTGAAGGGAGTACATGAGGAGACATGGGGCTGCCACTGAATCTGGCTCATTCCAGGAATAACAACTGTGCTAAATGAAAAATAAGGGGCTTGAGCCAGTGGGGCAGTTTGGGCAAACTCACATCAGTGTGTGTGCTCCCTTCTTCCGTGGCTAATTCCTTCTGTTTCTTCTGATCATTCCCAACATTTAGAGCTTTCTACATTGTGGTGGTGCCTCTGAGGAAGTCCCGGGGAGGACAGTTCCTCAACCCCCTGGGCAGCCCTGAGGAGATGGACCTGGAGGAGGTGAGTGTGGGTGAAACTGGGCTGGGCTGTAGGGGGAGAGCGAGCGGCTGGAATGGGAGGATGGTGACCTGAGGGCTGGGAGGGTTTTTGGGGTACCCGTGCTCCCCATTCTGAGCAGCCAAGACATGGCCAGTCTGGGAGGGCTGGTTTGGCTCTCCTTGCTGCTCCTTTCCAGGGTCTCAGGGTGTTCCTCTGCTCCCTCCAGCTCGTCCAGGACATCGCCAGGCTCCGGCGCCGGAGCCTGCGGCATTCCCGGCAGCTGGACTTCCCCAAGCCCTACATCGCTGCCCGCTTCCGCTCCCTGCCCTCCCACTTCATCCTGGGGGACATGAAACACTACGACAACTTCGAGAACAGAGCCCTGGAGCCGGGGCAGAAATATGTGATCTTCATCCTGGCAGTGCTGCAGGAACCTGAGGCTGTAAGTGCTGCCTGCTGCCCCCAACCCTCTCTGATCCTTGGGGATGGACCAGGGAGCTGCCACAGCCCTGCTGCCCTCCTGGCATCCTTGAGGGGTTTTTCTTTCCAGCTGTGGAGCTTTTGGATGTGGCTCTTGTGCCTGGTGAGCTGCTCGAGCTTGTGCCTCCATTCATCTATTTCAAGCACCAAGGACACGAGCAGCTGTGCTTCTCCCCATCTTTGCACACAGAACTTGTACACTTGTGGCTCCAGACTGGAGTCCAGAATGGGGAGGAACACTGAACTATCCCCTCAGGACTCGAGTTCAGAGAGCCCTGGGTCAAACCCTCTTTTTGAAGAGAAATGTCCTTTAAAGGCTGTTCTTTAACTCCTCAGAGCAATGACCCCCGACATCCTGCTCCAAGAGCACGTCACACTCTGGGCATTGCTAAACTCCCCTCCAAGCACAGATGGGAGCATTTTTTACAGAAACTACAAGTCCTCTCTACCAGTTTGGCATCTCTGCTGTTTTCACTGGGGCTGTACTTGGCTTTCTGAAAACAACTATTTTAATATTTACCTGCCTCCTCCCTCACACACAATGGGAAACAGCCTAATACTTTGTTGTTTTTAAATCCCCCAATGGAGTTGTAGCAGGGAGCTATTGGAAATTAAGGGTTTTCAGAGGTTTTTTCCCCCAATAAATATTTAGTTGTGTATTTGATATTAAAGGATTAGGCTGACACACTCCTGAATGGGTTTCTCAATCGGATTACTGCAGCTTGTGGTAATTTCTGCTTTAGAACAAGGTGCTGCAGACTCACTCCCAGTGGCCTGGATCCCAAGTGTGGAGCAGCTTTCCAGCCTGCTCAGAGCTGATGGAGTTCAAGGACCCAGAGCCCCTGTTCCTGTCCTGTCCCTGACTGCTCTCCCAAACCAGGCCATGGCAGTTCTCTGTGTTGTTCAGTAAAATAGTAATTCATCCGTAGTCAGAACTCTGAAGGGTTTGAATGTGCCTCTGATCCTCCTCAGGAACCCGGCTCAGTGCAGAGGCAGCAGAGGACACACGCAGCATTTTACTACTTTATATTTATTTGTTGGGGTTGGTTTTTTTCAGTCACCAGACCAAGCATTAATTCTTGTTTTAATCCCTTCCCTCTTGCTCTGTAATCCCATCTGACTGTCAAAATCCAGATGGTTACATGAGAGCTTGGGGAAAGTGTTTGTGTGTTTGTGGCAGCGGTGAGGGCTCAGGGCTGTGGTGGAACAGAGGCAGCTGGATCTCTAAAAGCACCTTCCCAGCCATGAGAGGGGGTGAGCCACAGGCACAGGCAGGCTACAGCTTCACATGAGTGTGATCTCCCAGTGGTCTGTCTCCCTGGAGCACTGGAAGTGGAAGATGCCCTCATATGGATGCTCAGGGCCAGGGTTATTTTTTCTAGGTTGAAGAGGGCATTTTCCCTTTTACCATTTGGGGTGTGCTGCAGAGAGCTCACATCCTCTCCAGCAGCTTTCCCTGTGGAATATCCTGTGCTTGCCCACTTTTCAGTCCCCATTCCACCTCTGAGCTGTGTTCCACCATGTTCCCTGTCTTCCAGACCTATGCTGCCAGTCCCTTCTCCGACCCCATCCAGCTGGACAACCCTGACCCACAGCCCATCATCGATGGCGAGGAGGGGCTGATCTGGGTCATCGGGCCCGTCCTGGCCGTGGTCTTCATCATCTGCATTGTCATTGCCATCCTGCTCTACAAAAAGTAAGAGCTGCTCGCTGCCCACACCTGAGATGGTTCTGAGTGTCCCCAGGGTTCCCTAAAGGGAATTTCCTCCTTGGTCCTGTCCTTGGCAGCTGAGGGTAAATCCTTCCTTGGGCACTGGAGAGAGGAGCCCTGAGGCACAGATGCTGGAATGGGAGAGTCTGCCCAGCACAGGAGGGATTAGCAGTGGGCTGCAGGGATTTGCTGCTTCAGACTCTGCCCCATGGCACTCCCAGGAAAGCTGTGCTTGTCCCACAGACGCTCCCTTGGGGCATGTGTGCACTGAGTGTGTCAGGACTCCAGCCTTGCTGCTCTCAGCCTCAGACTCCCCTTTCCATGCTCTGTGTGCCTGTGGGCAGTGAGGGGGATGCAGGAAAGGCACCTCTGAGCTGTGGGGCAGCAGAGACCTCCACTGGTCTCAGGCTGGTTTTCTGCTGGAGTTGGGAGACAGGAGCAGGATGTGAGTCTTCAGGAGAGAGAAGGGAAAAGCCCTGGAAGTGGCTCCCTTTCCCTTGGCTTTCTGAGCAGCTCATGGTGGATGAGAACTGGGGGTCCCCTGAGCACACACAGGGCAAGGGAAGGGGACAGGAGGGGAAGCAGGAGCTAAGTAAGTAATGGTGGCAGTGGCCAGCAGAGGTGTCCTTAGCTGGGACAGCTCATTCCCAGGGCGGAGGGAACTCTCCTAGCCCTGTTCCATCTTTGACCTGCACAGGTGTGCTCCCTTGTGCACAGGGGTGTGGCCTCTGCATCCCAGCATGTGAGCAGGGGCTCGGGGGTCCTCGCTGGTGTCCATTTACCTGGGTGATCTGTGCTGGTCCCACCTCTGCTGCCAGGGCTAGAGCTGAGCAAATGCTTCCCCTTCCCTCTGCAAGTCCTTTCTAACCTGAACATGTGTCTTGTCTTTTCTCCACTTACTGCTTTCCTGGACAGCAAACCAGACAGGTAAGAGCATCAGATTTGCCATTTATTCAGGTTCTTGCTTGCTGTGTGTTAAGCAGTGTTTGCTGTGGTGTTGGGGCTTTGTTGGTGCAGTTCCCACCTGTAGATCTGTCCTCACAGAAACCCCATGTTAGACCATGTTTGATTGGGCAGAAAAAGCAAAGCAAGCCCAGTTTTCTCCTGCTTGTCCATTCCTAAATAAAATGGCCCTTTCACAGGTTGAGCAGCAGTGACAGTAAATGTCTCATAAAGTGTTGGGTTAATGGAGCAGAGAAACATTCATTTGTGTGGCAGTCAGAGGTGAAAGTGGGTTTCTGCATGTCTGGCTGCTCCACACGGGCTGTCCCTGAGCCACTGGCACGCTGGAAGCAGATCTCTCACCAGCTGAGGTGTCCTCGCCCCATGGCAGAAGCTGCTCTTGCCCCCTCAGCCGAGGGCTTCTGACAGAGGCTGTTTATGACTGCAGAAATACGACTTTTTTCCAACCATTTCCAAGACTGGGAAAGCTTTCACTAAAAGTAACTGATGGGTTCAGTCCGTGAACTATTAACAGCAGTTCCAGAACTGCGGCAAAAATAAAGCAGTCCCAAACTGCAGAGTGGTGTCATTACGAAAGGGTGCCCCATGCAGTGCTGGCAGGGCTCACACCACTTCTTCTGGCTATTAATGACATCAAGAGACAGCTAAAAATGTCCTGAATAACCCCCTCCTTGCCTAAGTAATTGCCATTGCTGCTGTGGGCAGATTATTGGAGGCTTCTGTGCACCCTAAGCAGGAGAGGTGAGGAGCTCCACAGCTGCCTCACTGGAAGGGCTGGGACCACCTTTCCAAGCCTCAGGGTGGGGGCCACGTTCTCCTCACTCTGGAGAAGTTCAGCTCCCAGCAGCTCATCACTGTTTCTTTCCAAGGGGTTATCACATCTTTAGGTCAGCACTGGGCTTTGCTTCTAAATTCTCTTCAAGGAGAATGAGCCAGGTCAGCCAAGACTTTTTCAACTGCCTCAGCTGACCTAACCCATTTGGAGGAAAATATATTAGGAAGCACTTCCATGTGCAGCTCAGCTGGCAGGTTGGAGCAGGCTCCAGCTCCTGGCAAGGAGGAGAGGTGGATCTCAGCAGGCACAGCTGTGCTGGGAGAGGATGTGTATACACTGTTGAACCCAGATTTTTAGGGTTCTGCCATTCAAAAAAGATTGAAAACTGCTGCTCTGACTTCTCTGTCTGCAGCAGGGCAGCTCTGAGAGCTCCTGAGCAAGCCAACAGCAATATCAGAGCTTGACGTCCAAGGTCACGGCCAGGAGATTCTGTACTTTTCCAAATGATTCTGCTGGCTCTGGTTCTTTCAGGCTGGAAATGGCTTGGCCAGAGTTGGAAGATTTTTGCTCTGCAGAGTTCAGTGAAGGCTGCTCTGAGGAGGGAGGGTGAGATGGGGGTTCATAGCACCTCAGCTGCTCCTGGCTGCCAGTCTGTGCTGCTGCTGAGAGAAGGGGGGAAACTTCCAGACTTACCTGAAAGCTGCTGAGGGGCTGCTGGGCCGTTGTCAATGCCTCAAACATAGCACTGGCAAACCTTCCAAACCTCGTCCCTTTTCTGATGTGTTTTTTGTACTTAAACCCCTGGCTGCACCTCTGATTTTCAGTGGGAGCTTTGTTCGTGCCTGAACATGAGTGGCTGAGAAGTAGCTGAGACCACAAGGCCCAGAAGCTAAGCTGCTTTTTCTTTCTGGTCTTTTTTGTTTCTTTTTGGGTTTGTTGTGAAGCAAACGGAAGGATTCAGAGCCACGGACCAAGTGCCTCCTGAACAACGCTGAAATCGCCCCTCACCACCCCAAGGACCCCGTGGAAATGAGGCGAATCAACTTCCAGACTCCAGGTAACCAGCTGCTGACCAGCCTCTCCCGCTGGGAAGGCAGGAGTGGAGCACCTGGCCCTTCCCTGAGCCCTTCCTGCCTGCCCAGAGGCTGCTGAGGCACTGCCTGGAGACCCAGTGCTACCCTTGGGCACAGCCAAGGAACCCCAGTCCTGTCTGTGCTGAGTGGGAATGCTGAAAGAAACCTTTGCTGGGATCCTCAGGGACCTTGCACAGGCTGTGCCCAGTGCTGGCAAGTCAGGGAGAAGGGTTTTCCTGGATTTCCAGATAAATTGGTGCATTCTGGGCTGAGCTGCAAGCGCCATGGCTGTGCCAGACACACCAGAGCACCAGTGCTGCCCCATGCCCCAGCTGGGAGCTCCTGGATGGGGAGATGGAGCATGGCGGGCTGCCCAGCACCCACTGCTCCATCCACACCTGGAACTGGCGCTTTCTGGTGCCAGACCACTCCTGCTGGGAGCCAGGCCTGGCCTGTGGGCCGTGCAGGGAGGAAGGAGCTGGTTGCTTGGTGCAGATGAGGCAGCGTCTCCTCGCTTGGTGCAGATGCTGTCATGGAATCCCAGACTGGTTTGGGTTGGGAGCACCTTAAAGCTCATCCAGTCCCACCCCCTGCCGTGGGCAGGGCACCATCCACTCTCCCAGGTTTCTCCAAGCTTTGTCCAGCCTGGCCCTGGGCACTGCCGGGGCTGGGCCAGCCTGTCGCTGCAGCGCTGAGCTCCGGGCAGAGGCTCCATGCACGCTCCCTCCTGCACACACGTGTGCCCATGTCCATGCATGTCCCACTGCATTGGCACCTCTGCAGCCACCACTGACACGCCCGGCACGTCCTCACACAGACGGACACGTGGCCATGCTGACCCAGTGTCTGTCCATGCCTCTGCCTCCAAGTTCTTGGTGCTTGAGGATTTGGAAGGGAATTTATTGTGCTTTTTGGGGGCTGGCTGTTGTTTTCAGTTTGTTTGTATTTTTTTTTCTGTTTTGTGCTCGTTAGTTATGTTTCTGTAGCTCCTGTTTCCCCTTCCCATCCCAGTCCTGTCCTTAGCACTGTTGAGTTTCCTTAGGGTGACGCTGGCAATAGGGACCCAGAGGGCAGGGATTTGTAGGGAAGCACGAGGCAGCGCTGAGCTGAGGGACTCTTATCAAAATGAGTTCGGAACCAGCCGTGGGGATCAGCCCAAGCTTAGGAACGATGCTCAGCTGAGGGGTGGCAGCGGGTTCACTCCGTCCTGCAGGGGCAGCAGTTCAGCACAGGTAGGTCCCTAAATCAGCTCTTACTGCTGCTCTTGCAGGAGGGTCTGAGGGTGTTTGAGATCTTTTGAGTGTTCCCAGCTGCAGCTCAGCAGCAGTTTGCCCTTGTCTGGGTGCTTCCTTTGGGAGCGTTCCTGTGAGTGCTCCAGGTGGAGAGAGGTGGCAGACCCAAGAGGAGGAGCTGCACTCCCTCAGATGAAAAAGCTGTGCTGAGATAAAAATGAAAGACTTGGGTCTTCCAGCTTGGTCTTGGTGCCAAGAAGCAGCTGGAAGTGCTGGTTCATGTGTTTCCCTGAGTGGGAATTTCTGTGTCCCACAGGACAGCAGAGTCAGCTGAGGGTGCTTCCATCAGGTAACAGGATCGATGGATGAGGGAGTCAGTCTTCTGTTGACCCCACTGCTTTGGTCATGCTGTACCTCTGAATTCTGGCTCTGAGAGGCTTGTAAAAGGTAGCTGAGACATCAAAACCTGCATTAAGGCTCTGCAGATTCCAAAAGACACTGGCTGTGTCTGGTCTGGCTTTAGGAAGATGCTGCCCTTTCCTTTCCAAGTTTATCTGGCCAGAGCTGACCTACCTAGTGTTACTCTGTTCTGTAATTTGTGAAGTACTAAAAGGTTTTAAAGGATTTGGGGGAGTTGATCACCTGCCTCCCAGAGAATTTTGGAAATATTGGGTGAAAATGGAAATGGATGGAAAAATGAGCTTGGAGTGTGTTGGCAGTGATGGAGAAGCTGTGGTGCAGTTTGCAGGGGAAGACTCCACAGGTGCCCTCTGAGCTAAAGGCATTTAAATTCACTATATTGTGGTTCAGAAGGGGCCTGTAGGCTCTTCTGCAGACAGGTGACCCCAGGTGGAATCTCTGTCGTGTCTCCAGCAGTGAAACAGAGGAGGGACATGGGAATGGGAATGTGCAGCTCAGAGAGGGGAAAGCATAGCACATCTTAGATATCCTATCCTAATCAGCACAAAAATACCTTTCTTTTCCTCTTTAGATTTATGTTGGTTTTTGGTTTTTTTTATTAGCATGAAATTTTTACAAAAGTGTATCTTTTATTTATTTATTTTTTACTGTTTTCTGCAGATTCTGGTCTGAGCAGCCCTCTCAGTGACCCTGAGTTTGACTTGGAAAGTTAGTTCCTGTGTGTTTTTGTTCCTGTTGGTTTCATTTTTCCCCCCATTATTATTTTCCTCTTCTGTCACTTTCCTTTCCAATTCTTGTTCCGTTCCTGTTACTATTTTTTGATTTTCTGCCAAACTCTCCGTATTCCTGCGGTGTTTGCCCATCTCATCCCTTTTCTGTGCCATCTGTTTGTCTGAATTGCACTTCCAGTTTTACAGTATCCCGTTAGAGGCCTTCGGAGGACACAGGGGCAGGTCAGAGCCCGGGGAGCACCCGGGGCCCCGTCCATCCCTCGGTGCCTCCCGCTGTCCCAGGAGGATCCAGGGCTGCTTTACCCCCTTGTGGAAGATGTTCCATCGCTGGTGTTGGCTCAGTGTCCTCGGTGTCCCCTGTACTCGTGCACTGGTGTCACTGGGGGTTGTGTTTTGGTGTTTGCAACGCAGGGAAAGAGAAACGGGAGCTGCAGCTGCTGATCCCCCCTCTGAAAGAGCCACACGGGCACCTTTTCATTCGGAGGGGAAAGGGCCATTCCCCATCTGTGGCAGGTGCCCATTCCTTGGCACTGAGCTGTTCGAGGAGCACAAATACCAGAGGCCAACCCAGGGGCCTGTGCCCCCGGGTTTCACAGGAGTGCCTCCAGCCACGGTGGTGTTGCAGGATAAATGGGCTCTGGCCCATGGAGCAGATGTTAGGGTGACGTTTCTGGCGAGTTGGCTGGTGCACAGAGAATCAAGTCTTTTGTGATAAGATTAGAGAGATTCAAGTGATTGAAATGTTAGATGAGACTGGCTCAAAAAGATTTCATCCCATTAGGAGCCAAGATCCCAGCCTTGCTGGATGGTTTGGGCTTGGATTTTTTTTAATACTGGGCAAGGAAGTATGTGAGGTTTCAGCTGACAAATATTAAAGAGTCACAGATGCTGCTTGTACTCAGAGATGCGAGGGCTGGGGTATTTCCCTGAATAGTTCAACCCAAATATTGATCTCTTTGGTATGGAATATGTCACAATTGTCCCAGTCCACTGCCACCTCCCCTCAAGCCCCTCATTGTAACAGAGGGGTTGTGGGTATTTTCCTGGCTGAACTGAGCCCTTCATACCCCAAAATGGGTTCTTGAATTAAATCAAGGAAGAGCAGCTGCTCAGCTGGGCAGCTCAATGCAGCTCCTGCCTCGTTTCATAGCAAACTCCTGGATCCTATTGGAAACCCCATGCATTTGGCATTTTGACCAGGGAAGTGTTTATTGCTGCAGAGGTTCTTCTATTCCAAAGAGCCCTAGAAATTGATCCCACAAGGAGTTTCTGTCCTTAACAGCAGCAGAACAAGGCGAGTTCCATGTGCTCCCAGCCAGGTTCTGTGCAGGGAGGGTTGGAGGGGAAGCAGGATGACCCCCAGCCAAGGGCAGAGCTGCTGGTCGCACTCTAGATCTTTTCTGGAGCTTTTATGCAGCAACTTTGTGAAACTCCTTCAAGGGGAATGTGACTCCTCATTCCAGAGTGTCACTGTGGGCCTTTCCCACTGGCTCAGAGATTGTCGCACATGTTGCTCCATGACTTCTGAGCCAAGGAGAACCTGTGGGTTTTCTTGCTTGTTATTACTGGGGTTTTGGATTGTTTATTTTCTCCTTTTAACCTGCAAGTCCATCGAGTGTTGGTGGTGTTAAGCTGGTTTGGTCTGATCTGGGGCATCTCAGCCCAGGTGGCCTCCCCATCCCACACTGAGAGGACCAGCTCCTCCCAACAGCCCCAGTCTGCACCTGGTGCTGGGGTGGACAGCAGCCACCCTCCATCTAGGAGGAGGAATAATCCTTCTCCAGGTGTGATGGGACAGGACAACAAGAGATTAAATCAGAGTTTCTCCTCTGTGAGCCAAGAGAGGCTTCCTGCCCTGATCCCAGCAGACTGGAGTGGAGCCAGCACAGCCTCCAGGATAGTTCAGGGTTATTTTTGTGAGCTTTTTTGGTGTATTTTCTCTCTTCTTCTATTTTCAGCCGTATTTCCTTGTGCTGAAAATAGATGTGTGGTGAGCTTAGGAGAAACCTGTCCAGGTATGGCAGACTCGTCCCGTGCCCAGACCTGGGGGAAGCAGCACCTCTCCCAAATCACTGTAAAACTGAGGATGTCATGCTTGCTTTGCCATCTCTGTGCTGAGTTTTCAGAGTATCTGACCATGCTGCTGCCACGCCACTGCTTTGTCACCCACCAACACCCACGGGGCTCGAAATTCTCCCTGGCTTCCATCTCTTCTCCACTCCTGTCCTTCTCATCGGGGGCACTGCCCAGGGCTTCTCGGAATGCTGCTCTCCAGGCCTCTGGAGAGGCTGGCAGACAGCATGGGAAGCCTTTGAAAAAACATAATCCGATGCAGATGAGCAAAGCACGGAGCGCTTTTCTGCCTGGGTTGGTAGTGTAGCCACTGAGGGACTGTAGGAAGGGAAGGGTCCCTGCTCTTCCCAGAGCTCCAGCTGCCCCTTTCAGAGCAGGACGTGCAAATCCCAGGCTGAGAACTGAGTCAGCCATGGCTGCTCACCCTGGTGGTGGCTGAGATGTGCCCCAGTTGGACCAGTCTGAGCCGGTGGGACCTCCCAGTATGGCTCCAATGAGCTCCCTGGAAGCTCTGGCTGCCTCAGCACCAGCACACCAAAGTGCTGGTGGGGATTGCAGGGGCAGCAGCTGAACCAGCTCAGGGGCATCAGACCCTGCAGCAAATTGTTCCAATCCCCCTGCCTGTCCTTCCCAAAAGGTGACACCATTCCCAGCAGAGCCTGGATGGGGCTGGTGCAGCCCAACCCACGGTGGGAGGGAGGGAGGGCTGGCTGTGCTGTAGAAGGAACCAGCCATGAGTGGGAAGAGGAGCCAGCCGGGTGTTTCCAGGCCTGGCTGCACTCTGGGAATGGTGCAGGTCAGAGCTCAGTGTCCATGAGCAGACTGAGAACTTCAGAACCAATGTTGTGCAAAGGGCAACCCAGAGAATCCTTGAGGTCAGAAGACCTTAAAGATCATCAAGTCCAGTTCCTGAAAAGCCTCCCCTGCTTCCCCACATCTGCATATTCCCATCCCCTGCCCACATCACCATGGTTGGCTGGATCCTGCCCTTGCCTCCCTTTCTGTTGGAGCTGGTTCCCGATCCCGGCGGGTGCTGTGCCATTTGCTGCGTAGGTTCCTCTGGCAGCGTTTGCTCATTCCAAGTCCACTTTGGAATCGCTAACACGCATCTGCTCTTCGGATTTTCCTTTTTGTTTTGCTCTGATTTCCACATTGAAAATGGGGCCATCACGGGAACACTCTCATTTTACTGTTATTTTTTTTAATTTCCTTGATTTTTATTTTTTACTCCCAAGGACACAATTTCGAGCCCTGAATTCTTCTCTTCTAACCTCCCTACTTTCATTGCAGATCTTACATTGTAATTTATTTTCTTTTCTTGTTCCTTCTTTCTTATAAAATGTGCAACGGTTGTGAATTTTAGTTATTATTAAATGAGATTCTTTTCCTGCTGTCTTGTCTTTTAGGTATGCTCAGCCACCCGCCCATCCCCGTTTCCGAGCTGGCTGAACACACAGAGCATCTCAAAGCTAATGATAACCTGAAATTATCCCAAGAGTATGAGGTATGAGCAAGAGTGAGTGCTGTGCATGGGTTTGCAGAGCCAGGAATTAGGGAATTCAGACAGGCCTTCATCCAAGTAAACAGCTTTGTTTTAAAGATCTGGTTAGCTGAAATTTAAAAGCTATTTATATATTGGAAATTAAGTACTTGCTGAGCACTTTGCTGGGTTCAATTCCAGCTCATAAGAACACAGAGGTTGTTCCATGAGCTGCTCCTGTCCGGTCAGCAGAGGCTGAGCTCCCTTGGAGAAGGGGGATGGGATGGGAAGGTGACTGCTGGATGGGATGGGATGGGATGGGAGCTGTCCTTGGGGTACCTGTGTCTTGCTGCAGGACAGGGAGGGGACCAAAACAAGGACTGTGACACCCAGTTTATACAGCTGAGGATGAGTGAGATGAGCAGGGAGTCCTCCACAACTGATGCCATCAGCAGCCACGGAGCTAAAGATTTGTACTTCCTCGTACATGTCATGTCTGAGGGGTTTGTGCACGTTTTCCCTGCCCTGGTAATGGTTGATTACCCAATCCCAGACTGGGCTGGAGCCCATCCAGTGCCACTCCTGCCATGGCAGGGACACCTTCCCCTGCCCCAGGCTGCTCCAAGCCCCAATGTCCAGCCTGGCCTTGGGCACTGCCAGGGATCCAGGGGCAGCCACAGCTGCTCTGGGCACCCTGTGCCAGGGCCTGCCCACCCTCCCAGGGAGACATTTCTTCCTAATATCCAATCTAAAACCTCTTCCAGTTTAAAGCCCCTTATCCTATCACTCCATGCCCTTGTAAAAAGCCTCTCTCCACTCTTGGTTTTGTTGTCGAAAGACATCAAATGCCCTGGTATTTTTAGCCTAATAACGAGTCTAGACTGCCTCGGTCTGTTTGCAGGCAGGGAGCGAGTGGATGTTTTCCAAACAAAGGGATGCTTTCTCCCTGTCCCGACTCCCGGATATCACCGGGAGCGGCTCCGTGCTGGCGGCTCCGCACCCGGAGCGGGGTCACGTCTTGGAGAAGGCGCATTTTGCTCTGCCGGGGTCTCTCCTCCCACGCTGGGGCACGGGGGCAGCAGCAGCCCGTTCATGTGCTCCATCCAGATTCCAGAGGCTGATTTGCATAATGCCATATCCCGAGTGCCCTGGCTCCGTGCCAGCCCAACCTCCTCCAGTGGGAGAGCCAGAGCTGAACAAACATCGCTAATGAAGTGAAGGCGAGGCATGATTAGAGGGATGGAGAGCAAACAGACACATTACAATAGTATAAATACCCATTAGTTAGGAATTCTCTGCAGCCAGAGTGCAGGAGCACAGTTTTATCAGCTGGTTTTGCACCACGCTGTGCCCGTGGAGCTCCAGGGTGGGCACAGGCAGGGAGGGCAGCAGGGCCGGGCAAGGGCCAGCTCAGAGGGGTGGATCTGGGATCTGGGACCCTGTCCCCGAAGCGTGGTGGGGAGAGGGAGAGCAAGCAGCAGGAAACAGCTCGGCACATTCCTGCCAAGCCTCCAATTGAGGCAAACCCCAAGGGCTCTGCAAAATGATGAAGGAATTAAGCCCTTGTTTTATTTAATTCTCTGGCAGAGGATTTAGAGGTAAACGTAATTAACCTAATTTCCATATCTGGGACAGCTGGACTTTAGAGAGGAAAAAAACCCGACCACCAAACCTGGCATAAATCACTAGGACAGGCAGCGGGGCTTTTTCTCTCCAGTGCATTTCATTGTTTATTCCTTCATCCCTTCTGGGAAAAATCCGTGTTGATTGAGTGTCCTAAGGCCGGGGTCCTTACCCCTCTTTTGTGCTAGGGGATGCACTCCTGGCCTTGCCAGGCTCCCGTGGGGCTTCTTCCCCATTTGCACTGGGAAACTTTCTGTGCTGAGTCCTTGTGGTCCCAAGCAAAGCTGTTCCTGCTCCACACAGAGCAGCCCAGTCCCTTCCTGCTGCCCATGAATAGCTTTTAATCATAGAGTCACAGAATGGTGACTTCTTTAGCATCAGAAGGGACCCTAAAGCCCATCTCATGCCACCCCCTGCCATGGGCAGGGACACCTTCCACTGTCCCGGGTTGCTCTGAGCCCCATCCAGCCTGGCCTTGGGCACTTCAGGGATGGGGCAGCACACACGGTCATCAACCAGCAAAGCTGGGTTCTTGCGGGATGCACACGGCGATCGCTGCGCTCCTCAGCGAGACCTGCAGAGCCACGTGGAACAAGTGCTCAGAACTGGATTTGCTGCTTTTCTCCTCACTGACTCTCCCGTTTCCTGACCCCTGCAGTCCATCGACCCCGGGCAGCAGTTCACCTGGGAGCACTCCAACCTGGAAGTGAACAAGCCCAAGAACCGCTACGCGAACGTGATCGCCTACGACCACTCCCGGGTCATCCTGCTGCCCATCGAAGGTACGGGGCATCCCCAACTCCTCTGGGCAGTGCTGGGGTGGAGTTCCTGCAGGGAACACATTGCACACGCTCTTCTCTCATCTCTATTTATATTCTTCTCTTAACGTCTCCCTGGGAGTTTGGCAAGCAGGAGATACCTCTGTAAACCAGGCATTTGTTAAATTCTGGTGACTGACATATTCCCCTGGAGCTGCAATCCCTCATTTGAAGGGCTGGTTTATCAAGAAACTGCCTTCCCTTTGCTTGGAGATGCCTGTTTGATACATCTCTGACTAACAGGAAGAATTCAGACCACGTAGGGCTTTAGAGGGAGCAGGAACGGGGCGGCCGGGAACGCGGAGCGGGGCTGCACAGGGAGGAATGGGAAGCAAGCACAGGGCTGGTTGTACCAATGTGAGAGGCAGCAGCCGCAGAGATGTGGCTGCTGAGTTGTACAGGCATAAAAATCACTTGATAGCAGCTCCTGCTGCAGCCCTGGCCCCTAAAAGGCTCAGGATAAGAAGGGGTTAGTGCGAGCCTGACGGGTCATAAATTGTTTCCTGAGCTGCTTATGTGAGCGATGGTGCAGTCAGAAAATTTACATTAAATTTCACAACTCGTGGCTCTTGACAGAGCTGCTCCAGTGCACGCCAGGATAAGAGGGGCTTGAGATGGAGTTGAACAGGGCACCTGCTTGGGTTGCTGCTGCCGAGATAATATTGGAGTTTCATGGGCTCAGGATGTGTCTGTGCCGGGTGGATAAAGCATTCAAGGCCAGTCTTGCGTTGCCGAGAGCTGATCATCAGAGCAGAGAGGATGTGGGATGTCCTGGTAACTGCCTGGTGAATGGAGAGGTTAATTCAGAAGCCTTTGAGACCAGGGAATTGCTAAAATAATCTCCCTGTGCCACAGTAGCTCTGAGGGGCACAGGGAATGGGGAGAGCTGAGGCAGCAGCAGAGAGTGGTGATTTGCCAAAAAACTGCACAAATCTGGATTGCTCTGGTCTGCTATTAGAGGGCTTTCAATGTTTCTCCTTGTGAAGCTGGCTGTGTTCTGCCTTGGTTTAATTCCGAGATTAATATTGTATGAGCCAAGGAAAGCAGAGACTTTAAAAAGTTGCTTTGTCATTCAAGGGAAAGGAGAAGAGCACAAGTGTGGGAGTGAAGGACACTTGGGCTGGTCTTGGATCTGGGGCTGGATGCAGGCAGCAGTCCCAGCTCTACCCAGGGCTCCGTGAGGGACCAACAGTGCAAGGATGATGGGCCAAGGTTGAATTTTCAAGCATCTGAGAGGTTCTGACACGGCTGTTGTGCCCCTTCCTACCGGGCTCTATTTTATGCTCAGGGCTGGAGGATGAAAGGAGCTGGAGGAATTAGTTTTGTTGCTTTCTCTTTGTTTTAAATCTGGATTTGTCAAGGCTGCAGATTGTCACCGGCTGCTTGGTCAGGAAGAAGTAGTGGCTTTAATTCTGTGACTTCTCTGAAGCTGGGCCTGTCACACAGCAAAACATTGCAGGAGCTCATGGCCACCATTTCAGATGACAGAATGGACCCCAGGGGGCTGGAGAGGAGATTAATTCTGGAAGCTCAGCCTTGATCACGCTCCTGCCGTTACAGCCACATTCTCTGCCTCCTGAAATTTCAGACTGGGAAGGAGCAGGGGTAGGGAACCCTCCAGAAATTTAATCAAAAGCCATTTCTTCAGAAGCTGAAGTTCCTGACTGCCCTTGAGGACGGGCAGGCAGCTCTGGGTTCGCCCTTCGCCAGCAGCAGCAGCCCCAGTTGCTGCAGCCCAGTTCCCCACTGCTGTTGCTCCCCACCCTTGGCTCCCTGGGAGACAGGAGGACTCTGCACCGAGTTAATCGTGGGTTTGCAGATCCTGCCAGCCTTGCCAGGCGCTCGGCTGTACTTGGGAACAGCCAAACCACCCCGGAGTGCGGCTGCTTCGTGCCAGGCGCCGGCTCTCTGGAGCTGAACCTGGGCAGCACCGTGTGCCAGGGGCCATTTTAACTCCAGAGCAGCTTTCTCGTGCCATGTCCCAATCAACCTCTTCACTCTGGCAGTGCCTCCTGCTCATCCCAAACCCTCAAGCAGGGACCCAGGCAAGCAGCTGGAACTCAATAGCCTGTAACTCATGCAAGTTTAAAAAAAAAAAAACACTCTTAAAATGACAGGAGGCAATTGACAGTGAATCAAAGCCTGTGATTTCAAAGCCTTCATTGGCTCAATCAAGCTTGGTTTTATTCTTTACTCTGTCCAGCTGTAGCTCAATGCCTGGGATTCGACTATGGGCCACACAGTCATTGACCACATGCATTTGCTGCCTGGGCTTGGGGTGGGCTGGGACAAGGACTCAGGTTTGTCCTACTGGACACTGGTGCAGCAGGTGCCCTGGGCCAGGGCTTTGCTCCTGTTTAACACGAGTGCAAACACCATGGTTTCAAGGCTTGATATTCGGTCTCTTGAATATCTTTTGCAAGGAGTTACTGTCTCCCTGCAGTGCAGGAGCTTGAGCTGGGAAAACCTTGCCAAGTGCCTGTGTGATTCTGACCCACCAAGCCACAAAGGCTCTGGTGTTTCTGCTGGGGACTTCTCTCTAACAGCATCCCTGCAAAAATCTCCTCATGCTTCCAGCTGTGTGAAGTCCTGTGCAGTTCTCTGATTTTTGCTGATTTGACACAGGAATTGTGGGCAGTGATTACATCAACGCCAACTACATCGATGGGTACCGGAAGCAGAACGCCTACATTGCCACCCAGGGGCCTCTGCCAGAGACCTTCGGGGACTTCTGGAGGATGGTGTGGGAGCAGCGCTCAGCCACCATTGTTATGATGACTAAGCTGGAGGAGAAATCACGGGTAAGATGCGTGAGAGAGATGACTGGTTAGTCATAATCCAGGGGGATTGGAGGGGAGGGTTGGGGGAACAGCAAATCCGTTTGATGTGCAGCCAGTGGGGGATTTCTGCCTGCTCTGACAGCACCCTGAAAGTTCAGTGATTCATTGCTCTTAAAAAAACAAGCCATTCACCCTGGAAAGCTGCAGCCTCCTTGGAAACTCCAGGAGAAGAGGCTGCTGGATCCCACTGCATGTCTCTCTTGGAGTTAATCATGTGGCAAGTTTCATACTCAGTTCTCTTGTTTAACAAGCCCCAGTACATTCCCTCTAATCTTCAGGATCATTCCAGTCTGTTGTCTTTGGGATTGATGTGTCATCAAAGCCTGTGCTTAGTCAGTAGGAGCTCTGTCTGTCTGATGGGTCTGTCCCTGTCCTGGTGCTCTGCAAAGACACTTCTTGCACCTCTCCTTGCCTTTGCCACCTGCCCAGCTTCACTGGTAGCAAGGCAGTTTGGGAATGAGCTTCCCACCGCTGAAGGGTTTGTCCCAGCACTGAGCCATCCCTCCTGTCTTGCAGATAAAGTGTGACCAGTACTGGCCAGGCCGAGGCACGGACACCTACGGAATGATCCAAGTGACGCTGCTGGACACCATTGAACTGGCCACGTTCTGCGTCCGAACGTTCTCCCTTCACAAGGTGAGCTGGCTCCTGCTCCCGTTTTCCCTGGAGATGGGCTGTGGCACACCCTGCACACACAGCACAGGCAGCTTTGGGGTGCTGGTGCCCCCGTGACCCTGGCGCTCCCTTGTCCTGCAGAACGGCTCCAGTGAGAAGCGCGAGGTGCGGCAGTTCCAGTTCACAGCGTGGCCTGACCACGGCGTGCCCGAGTACCCCACCCCGTTCCTGGCCTTCCTGAGACGGGTGAAAACCTGCAACCCCCCGGACGCTGGTCCCATCGTGGTGCACTGCAGGTACAGCTTCCCTTCCCCTGGCATGGGGGCACCTGCGAGGGAGGCGGAAGTTCAGGAGGGTGTGGATTTACCTGGGAGACAGGGATGGCTCTTAGGTGGATTCCCAGGCAGCATCTGAGAAGGAAACCTGAGGATTCCATTGACCACAGCATTTTCTGAGATGATGAGGGGTGTAATTTGTACCAAATCACTCAGATCAAGGGTTCCAGACCAGGCTGGACAGGGCTTGGAGCAACCTGGTCTAGTGGAAGGTGTCCCTGCCCATGGCAGGGGGTGGGGCTGGATGAGCTTTAGGGTCCCTTTGGCACCAAGCCATTCTGGGATTTGATGATCTTGTTAAGCAATGGGAAGTGCCTGGTGCTGTGCCAGCGTCTGGTTCTGTGTGGTGGAATTGTCTCTGGTCGCAGTGAGAAAGGAGGAGGATCAGGTGTGACCTTGGAGAGTGTTTGGGGTGTTTGGGAGGCAGAGTTGCTTCAGCTGCCCAAGGCAGAGCTGACAGTGACTGACAGAGGGTTTCTGAGTGCTGCAGCCTTTCTGATAATGCCAAGCTGAAGCCAGGTAACATTCCCTAATTCAATTCACAACCCAGTGAGGAATCTTTGAAGTCTCAGTGCAGATAAATCCCTGTGTTCCTCAGGAGGGTGTGGAGGAGCTTGTGGGTTCCTGGGCACTGGGGGAAGATCTGAGTTGTACAGGCTGCTGGGGAAGCTAATCCTGCCTCTGCTGGAGGATGCCATTTTAACAGTCTTTGTGAGCAGGCAACTTATCACTATCCTTGCACATGGCAATTATTGTGCACCTCAGAAAATGAATAAAGAGCTGTCAGCTCACAACCAGCTCCCAGATCAGCTGCTAAATTCTTGCCAGAGCTCCAGTCACCTGCTTGGTTCAGGTGTTAGGGAGTCTAATTAACAGAGATCAAGGGGGCTCAATGAAAAAAGGGACAGCACTGGAATGGTGAAAGGAAACCCTTTATTAGCAGTGGCACAAGAGAGCACAGAGCCCCGCTGAGGCGTAAATGCCATTACACACAGGTCTGATGTCACCTCGCTGCACAAAAACATTGAGGGAGAGAGGTGACGAACGGTACTCGTTACAACATCAGTGGCTTTTCAGCTGCTGAGATCGGAGAGATTAAACAGGCTTTTTCAGCCTTCAGATCGTGCCAGCCCTTTGCTGGAGCCTCGGGCTGCCACAGCTGTGCCCAGCCTGGGGTGTCACAGCAGAGGGGACAGGGGACAGAGCGGTGTGGAGGGAACAGGGGACAGGGGACAGAGCGGTGTGGAGGGGACAGGGGACAGAGCGGTGTGGAGGGGACAGGGGACAGAGTGGTGTAGAGGGGCGATTGGCACCTGCCCAGTGAAGGCCAAGCCAATCCTTCACCTCCCTCTCCCCTTGTCCCGCCAGCGCGGGCGTGGGACGCACCGGCTGCTTCATCGTGATCGACGCCATGCTGGAGAGGATCAAGCACGAGAAGACCGTGGACATCTACGGGCACGTCACCCTCATGAGGTCCCAGCGCAACTACATGGTGCAGACAGAGGACCAGTACAGCTTCATCCACGATGCCTTGCTCGAGGCCGTGGCCTGCGGCAACACCGAGGTCCCGGCTCGGAACCTCTACAGCTACATCCAGAAACTGGCACAGATCGAGGCCAGGGAGCACGTGACGGGCATGGAGCTGGAGTTCAAGGTGAGTGTGGGTGCTGGGATGGGGCGGCAGGGCCTGGGCAGGGCTCGGTGGTCACACGGAGCCTTCGTCAGGCAAGTGGGACCTTGCTGCCTCCATGTGGGAGGTAATTACTTCACTGAGTTACGCAGTTCCCAGGGGAGACCTGCCTGGCACCACAGGCAGCTTCCCTGGTCACTCCAGATCGAGACTTAATTTGCTCCCTCTTAAATTGGAGGGGTTTTTAACTTTTTGAGTAGTAGTAGTAGTAGTATTTTCTGCAAGTTTTGCTTAGGGAAAGGCCTCAGTCTCTGTGCCCCACCCCAAAAGCAAACCCCAGCAGGGCACACGGAGGGGTAGAACAGGGAGGGCAGGTAAAGGGGGCTGGCACAGGGTCAGGAGAACACTCCAGCTGAGGGAATGGTTTGTCCCTCTGCCCGCAGCGCCTCGCCAACTCCAAGGCCCACACCTCGCGCTTCATCAGCGCCAACCTGCCCTGCAACAAGTTCAAGAACCGCCTGGTGAACATCATGCCCTACGAGACCACCCGGGTGTGCCTGCAGCCCATCCGCGGCGTCGAGGGCTCCGACTACATCAACGCCAGCTTCATCGATGGCTACAGGTACGGCCGGGGCCACCCGAGCTCTGTGCCCCTGGGGCTGGGCCGGGCCCCGCACGGGGAGTCTGGGCTGGCCCATCACCTGCACACAGGTGCCAGAGGTAAATCCCCCTGCAGACCCAAATCCAGCCTGCTGACATTTTCCCCGTGGTCTTAAATTACTGATCCCCTAAAGCAGCGCAGCCCTTCTCCAGCTGCAGGTCCTGAACACAGAGCATCAGTGAGGGGTGGATTTTGCTGTTGGGAAGTTTCCAAATATGGATTGGCCTTTTTATTACCTTTGTGATTTGGGGGCATTGCAGTCCCCGGAGCTTCCCCCCAGAAACTCCAGCCCTGGGAGCTGCAACCCTCCATGGGTGGGTTTGGAGGGAACAAAGCAATTCCGTGTGCAGGTTTTCCTCCTGTCCAGGCGCACCAGCAGTGCTGGCCCCAGCTGTGGCACTGGGATTTGGGCAGCCTGGTGGTTGGATTTTCCCCTTGGAAGTGATATTTAAGGAAAGCTTCACCATTGGCTCTTTTTTTTTTGACCACTGGCACGAAAGACACCCCCACCCCTTTAGATCTTGTGCTGTTCTAGTCCTTCCCCAGCATTTCCATTTGCTCTCCCACTCTCCAGCCTTTCCATGCATTTCCCAAAGCTTCTGCCCACGCAGTGCTCCTGCCTGACCCCTCCTTGCTTTGGGCTCCCCCAGGCAGCAGAAGGCCTACATTGCCACGCAGGGGCCGCTGGCAGAGACCACCGAGGATTTCTGGAGGATGCTCTGGGAGAACAACTCCACCATCGTCGTGATGCTGACGAAGCTTCGCGAGATGGGGCGGGTGAGTGGGGGCAGAGTGGGGGCAGAGGAGGGGCTGGGAGGGGACTCCTGCAGGACAAGGACTCACAGGGACCTGTCTCTGCCCTGGGCAGGAAAAGTGCCATCAGTACTGGCCCGCGGAGCGCTCGGCACGGTACCAGTACTTCGTCGTGGACCCCATGGCTGAGTACAACATGCCCCAGTACATCCTGCGGGAGTTCAAGGTCACGGATGCCAGGGTAGGTGCTGCCGTGGGCTGGGATAGGGTGGTTCAAACTGGCAGAAAACAGGGTTTGGTGGGCTGGGCTGAGGTGTCCACACTTTCTCTGGGATTTTCAGTGGAGGAGAGCTCATAAAATATCCTGGTTGGAGGGCACCCACAAGGATCCTCGAGTCCAGCTCCTGCACAGAACAAGGTGGGGGTTGGGCTCTGCTCCCAGGACAAGAGGAAACAGCCTCAAGCTGTGCCAGGGGAGGTTCAGGTTGGACATCAGGAGGAATTTCTTCATGGAAAGTGTGGTCAGGCAGTGGAAGGGGCTGCCCAAGGAGGTTTGGAGTCTGCGTGCCTGAGAGCTCAGTTGTGATCAGGAACAGAACACACACACACAGATTGTACTGGAATATTTGTTCTTACAAATTGAAAGCTGTTTCAAACCTCTTTCACCACCGGGAGTTGCTTTGTTAGAGATGTGCCTGGCTTTGGGGATTAGTTGCAGCTTATTTGAGGTGAAAGCAGAATGTATTTCCCAAAAAAAGTTGATAAAAACCTTGCAAAGGTTTCTCGGCACCCTACAGAAAATGAGCACTTCTGTGGTTGGAAGAGGAGCCACTGCCAGTCATGTTCAAAGGGACAAATTCACTCCAATAATCTTCAATTCAATGTCAGGTTTCTCATCCAAAGGAGCATTTCAATACCTTCTCAAATTTCTGAGGCAAACATAACCCTCCCTCTCACAGCTCAGTCTCCTGCTTTTGAGGTTGCCTAAGTATTCCAGAACCTGATAATTCAATTTGCAAGGTTGAGGAGGAGGATGCCTCATCAGTCCTCATAGAACAAGATTTATCTTCCTGTCAGCTGTAATTCTGACACTGTGGCAAGTCTTTGTGAAGATTGATAGAGAGGCCAACACCTCACCTTGAACGTTCCTTTGCTGAAGACTCCATCTGTGCTGTCTGCAGTGGTCAGAGCTTTCAGCACCTGCCAGGACGTGGATCTGTGCTGACAGGCTGAGTCCAGGAACGTCAACTGCAGCACAAGCAGCTCCGTCATGGTGGGGCTGGATAATAAATACGTGTGCACTTGACTACAGCACTGAGTTGCCTCAACTTTTCATGCCCTTTAACAAGCTAGCAACAAAAATAGGGGGTGTTTTTGCCTTCTTTGTTTTCTGTCACATATACAGGGTGTTTTACTATTCCTGTTTTCTCCCCCCAGGACGGTCAGTCACGAACTGTTCGTCAGTTCCAGTTCACTGACTGGCCAGAACAAGGTGTGCCAAAATCAGGAGAAGGTTTTATCGACTTCATTGGGCAGGTACACAAGACCAAGGAGCAGTTTGGCCAGGATGGCCCCATCTCTGTCCACTGCAGGTAGGCTCATGGACACACCTCATCCATCTGGGGATGTGGAATTAAAGGAAGGAATTAAAATCCAGATGTCTCCCCCCTTTCCCACCACATCCTTGCAGGGAGATTTCTTGGGGGTGTCAGTGCCAAACACTTGATTCTGCCAGCCAAACTCATCTCCCTTCAGCCCTGGCCCTGCCCACAAGGCTTTTGACCCTTTATATTTGGAGGAGAGGTATGAAATGCTGATACTCTGAAGGAGATGAGAACCACAGTGTTATTTACAGCATATCTGTAAAATATCTATAATATTTGACCTGCAGAATTGGAAGTATTTTTTACCAGTCTCAGCCCAATTTATACCTCCAGCATTGCTGGGCTGTGTTTGCTGCTAGCAAGAATTGTTCCTCCTTACCCATGGACAGGACAGGATGATCCATTCTTATTAAAATTATTTAATTTCAAAAGCCCAACATTACATATGAAGAAAAATTTTTCCACCACTACCCAAAGCTTTTAACTTTTTAAATTTCCCTTTCTCAAACGTTTTTTGGGTCACACTCTGGCACTTGGGTTATTTCTGGATATCTCCTGGAGGACTGACCCAGGCTCTCCACTTCCAACATGTTCACAGGGCCCAGCCCAACCCCACCCCAACCCCAGCATTTACAGGAACATTTGAACGTTGTAGCCCACAACTCCCTGTTTATTTCCTCCCCTTCCTGCAGTGCTGGCGTGGGCAGGACTGGAGTGTTCATCACCCTGAGCATCGTCCTGGAGCGGATGCGCTACGAGGGGGTTGTAGATATTTTCCAGACAGTGAAGATGCTGCGAACACAACGACCTGCAATGGTGCAAACAGAGGTGAGGGGGGCCCTGTCCTGTCCCAGGAATCACAGAATGGGCTGGGTTGGTTGGGTTGGGTTGGGTCCCTCTCATTTCACTCCCTTCACTATCCCAGGTTGCTCCAAACCCTGTCCAGCCTGGCCTTTCTGAGCATTACCAAACCCTCACCTGGGGTCACTCAGCAAGCCCAGGCTGCACTGCTGATTTCACCTAAGAAATACAAAATTAATTTTAAAAAATTTAAAGTGCCTATTGTTAGAAAGTCTCTTAGAGATTTCATCCCAGTCTGGGGCCTCGATTCTTATCCAAGAACAAGAATCTGGCTGTGGGGCTGACAGGAGAGTGGGGGATGTTCAGTACCTGAGAGGCACAGACATAAAGGGAAAGGCTGGAACTTCCCTCTCCCAGGAGTTCTCATCTCTTTGAGAATCACAGAGGTTCCTGCTCAGCTTCGTGCTGTCTGGAGAGCAGGACAGGGATCCTGAGGAGCCGATTCCCACCTCTGAGGCTGCTTCTCTTTGCTGTTGGCAGGATGAATACCAGTTCTGTTACCAGGCAGCTCTGGAGTATCTGGGAAGTTTTGATCACTATGCAACATAAAAAGCCATCGTTGTGCAGACTCTACCAACCACTTCAGTCCTGGAAGGCCTCTTCTGACCCAGGAGGAGCACTTGAACTTACAAAACTGACTCAGAAGAAGTACCTTTTCATCTGGAGAATGCATCGGGAGCAGGGGGGAGGATTGGAAGGAACACCCCTTCGGGAACTCCATGTTGTAACCTGGCGCTCGCAGCGGCAGCTCGGGAGGGCTGCTCGGAACTGCTCTGGAACCTCAGGTGGTGTTCGCTGGGGAGGACGGATGGACACGGGGAAACAGATCCAACAGCTACAACACACCTTGGGAAACGTTTCTGCTGGAGAAGGGAAGGAAAAACCGACTTTGGTTACATCATTAGAGTTCAGTTTATTTACTAATATAGTTGGCAGTCTTTAAAGGAAGTCACTTGCAGAATTGGAGGTGTTCTGTGAAAGAAAAGGAACTAAATCTAAATACTTAGGCAAACTTAGGGTCAGGAGTTCTTCTAGCTGGAGTCTTAATAACCTCAGTATCAGCATTGGGATGATTCTGGGCTTGCAGGCACCTTGCAAACAGCAGTCATGGGATGCCCCTGCCACGCCAGAGGTTTTATAGCTCACATTTTGAATACTTGGAACATTCCTCATTTCTTCTAATTCCAAAATTTATTTTTTAGGATATTTAAAAGGATAGAGAAAGAGCGAGAGTTACAACCCCCAGAGCTGGCTGTGGGGGGTGGCCCCCTCCCCTTGCCTGGGCTGGGGTCTCTGACTGCTGGGTCTGGGCCCATTTCCAGCCCATCTGGCTTTCCTTGGAGCAGGGTGGGACACCCCGGGAAGAAAGGCAGCTCCTTCCCCAGGCTCTTTGCACATTCACACCCCACTGCTGCTGTGAGCAGCTGCGTCCCCCGTTCCTGCCCAGCAGAATGTCCCTGCCAGGAGCCCCAGAAGCACCTACAGAAATTTGTTTCCAATATCCAGCTGGTTCCTGGTGCCAGCCCTTCGCCTCTGAACTCAGCAGCTCTCGGGAGCTCCTCTCAGGACTGTCCCAGCACCACAGCACTCCTTGCACAGCTCCCACGTCCCACTGTCCCCAACATGCCCCAGCTGTAAAAGAACTGGGAAAGATCCAGGAAGGTGCATCCAATGGCAAATACTGTGAGTGGCTTTCTTTAAAGTATTGATGTAACTGTAACAAGTGACATTACCTTTTTTTTAAATAGTGTATTTTTTCCTTTTTTTTTTTTTAAAAAGACAAAGAATATCAGTCAATGAATTTAAAAGAAAAATTTGCTTATTTGTTCATATTATGTTCAAAGACAGTCTATTTTTTCACTGTAGAAATGTTACGTGTAATGGCTGTGATATATAAAAATGCAGTGCAAATTGCTACTTCTACATATTGCTTTTCTACCATTTAAAAGGTTTAACTTGCTCATGTAAAAACAAAATGTCCTTTCTGGATTTTTTTTTTTTTGGGTTCTTTTGTTTTAAATCACAGACCTATCCCACATCCCTGGGAGGGTGGGGGGGCAGCAGGGGAAGGGGTGGTGGCAGTGCCAATTCCCTCCCCTTCAGCTGTGGCCACACAGGGCCAGGGCTGAAATGGGAGATTCATCAACACCAGAGGCTTTTGCTGACTGGAGACAGAGATGTGATTTCGGAGCCTTGACACCCATCAGGTGTTTTAACATCCCAGGTGTGTTGCAGGTACCAGCCTAGCCTTTCTCTGTGCTGGTTGTGGCTCCAGTGCCCAGGAGTTTTCCTGTAGCCATGCACAGAGCACAGGATATCTGAGAAAAGCCACCCTGCCCCAAACTCTGCTCACCTCTGCCCTTTCCACTTTTTTTATTTTTCTAGAAGGGGTAATCATGGCCATCAAGTGCTGCCCAGAACCCCCCACACAACCCATTTCCTGTCTTTAACTGAAAAAAAGAAAAAGAAAAAAAAAAAAAAGAACCGACTGAAAGGCTTCTTCGAGATTTTACTTATTTGTGTGAAAGTTGCCCAAATTTCTAAGTATGTTGCAGCAAAATCTTACTGGACAAGTTGGGGGGAGGGGGGAGGTTTTTTTCTTTGTATGAGAGCAAAGTGCTGTTGCTTTCACACTGTTATTTCAAACTGAAACAGTAAGTGGTTTTCATACCACGGTGTATGTAGATATATTGACTTTGTATTAAAGGAAGATTGTCTGAACGTGCTGCAGCCCTGTGTGTGTGGGAGGGGCAGGGCCGAGGCAGCTGCTCTGGGCAGAGGCTCCCAAATCCGTCCTGCCGGTGCCCAGGGCCAGGGAACAGTTGCTCTCCCTCTGCTCTCCCTCTGCTCCTGCTAAAAATAGGCACCTGTACAAGCCAAACATGTGGCTGCAAAGAAACAGCTCGTTTGGGGAGCTTTGGGCCCAAAAGTGCAGTGCCACAGGCACGAGGGTGTTGCTGGTTCAGCGATGGATGAGTGGGGGGAGCTCAGCCTGCACCGGGATCCACCAGAAGGGTTCTGCCCACCTGGGGGTTTTACCCCTTGGGGGTGGTGCTGCTGCCCTGTCCGTGTGTCCCTGGTGGGGCACAGGGCTCAGATCCCTGTCCCTGCTCCAGATGGAGCCCAGAGGGAGGAGAATGCAGAGCCACAGGCCAGGGACTGGATGGGTCCTTCCAACCAAACCATTCTGGGGTCCTATGAGCTGCTGAAAACCCCTTGTCCCACTGATCCAGACCTAAGCCAAGCCAAAGGCTTTCCCGACCCTGGCTCCTGTTCACAGGTAGGCCCAGCCCATCCTGAGCTTCCCACCTCACCCACCTTAGGCCAGACAGGAGCACGGCTGGGAAAGGCTGGCGAGGACACGGGGGTTTGGAGAATGACAGAAGTGGTGCTCTGGGATCCTTCCCTCCCTTCCACAGCTCCCCCTCTCCCTATGGGAGACTGACACCACCAGCAGCAGTTTGACTCCAGCTTAAAGAAAAGAACAAAAAATTAATTAGCAAGTTCACAGAGAACCATGATCAGCATCAGGTGCTCTGAGATCCCAGGGAATGACATCACCTCCAAAATGTTGTTGCTCCATGTGAGAGATAGAGTGGGGAGGGAGCCAACCACACATCAAACAGCAACAACCCTGATGGCACAGGAAAAAAGAGAAAGGAATAAACCCCAGAAATCTCCTGGTTTATAACCACAGCTCATGTACGTGTGTCCCTCCAGGCAGTCTGGGAATAGTAACAAGTTTTGACTTCATAATCTGGACTCAAAGGAAATTTGTAGCACAAGTGGCTCCACAGCTCAGCCACAAGACACAGGACAGGCACCTCCCCAGCCTCACATCAGTGAGGGGATTTTTGATGCTCACTTTATGTTATCATTGAAGAATAGAAAGGAAAAGCTGATTCTTCTTCTGTTTCTCGGCCTTCCCCTCCCTCCCTCCCTGCCTCCCTCCCTGCCTACCTGCTCCCCTGCACTCCCAGCACTGCTATTCCTGTCTCTCCATGACGATAATCATTCCCATCACTGCTCTCCAGGCTCTTATTTTGGTTCCATCCTTTTCTGAGCTGGCATGACCATCCCTCGGGTTGAAATGCAAACCCCTCACAGAACTGAAATAAACCCCACATGGAGCACAGGAAGGTGAGTGGCAAAGAGAATTGGAACAGCAGCTGGGAACTAAGTAAAGCTTTCCAAAAATCCCAACCAACTCTGCAGGAGGCCAGTTAGGGAAGCAAATACGGGATGAAATCTTTTCATTGAATCATGGAAAATCTTGAATTGGAAGGGACCCACCAGGATCATGGAGCCCAGCTCCTGGCCCTGCACAGACACCCCAACAACCCCAGCCTGGGCATCCCTGGCAGCGCTGTCCAAACGCTCCTGCAGCTCTGGCAGCCTCGGGGCTGGGACCATTCCCTGGGGAGCCTGGGCAGTGCCCAAGAGTGAGGCTCACAGGGAGCACTCCCAGGAGAAGCTGCTGGAATTACATCCCAGTTATAGTTTTTGAATGCAACAGCCTGACATGGGGATTAATAAATGATAAAGCAAATGATAAAAAAAAAACCACAAATGATTCCTTACTCTGGGATGTGCATGATATGCTCCGACCTCACCCTGGTGCCCATCCCAGCTGCAGAGGGCAAATGAAACAGGAACTCTTGCTCCAAGCTCAGTCTCTCCAGGTTTGCTGTTCCAGACAGCACCAGCCTGAAACCTGGCACTGGGCTGAGTTTCATTTTAATTAAACTCTAAGTGATGGCCCATTGATGCCCATTTGCAGCTGGGGGGGGAGGCTCTTGTTCCTTATTGATCCCAGGGTTTTTTCCCTCCCTCTGTCTTTCTCTTCTCTTTCTCTCACACGAGCTCCAAATAGCTTTGACAGCGACTTTATTAGAGATGTGAGCAGGGGTGGAAGGAGTAAATCATTGCAGGTAATATTTTTACAACCAGAGGGCTGTCACAAGGGCTCCAGATCTACGCAGATCCAACTCCCGGCAGAGGAGCAGGGTTAAGTCATGGGCAGTGGTTTTACAAGGGATCTCAGAGCTCTCTTTTATTAAAGCTGAGAAGGACACTGAGAGCAGAGCCAAACCTCTGTCTCCAGCACGGGTTTTCCTTATGGAGTGTCCAGGGCATGGCTCAGTGCTTGCTCCGAGCACAGCCATGGGTCCAGCCCATGGCAGGATTCAGAGGTGCCCCAGCCCTGGCCGGTGCTGGTCCCATCTCCAGGGGCCCCAGGACAAGCACCTGTGTCACCCTCACAGCCCTGTCCACATCTGGCACTATTCCTATGCAAATCCTGAAGGGATTCTCTGCACAGTTTGATCAAAGTCTCTTTAAGCTCTGGCTCTGCCCGAGACTCATCCAGACCCCCACGGCCACCCTGGTGCTGCCCCGTAAAGCTCAGAGCAGCAAAGCCCTTCCCAGGGACTTGGAGGGAGCAGGCTCGTCCCAGTTCCCATTTACACCACACTGGGCAAAACCAGTTTGTGCCTCAGTTGGAATTTGCAGCAGCCTGGATGCCAAATCCCTGAGGGATTGATTTGCAAAAGGCTGTAGGCCCTTGCACAGCCCTAAACCAAGAGCCCCCCAGTCCCCTGAGCAGAACAAAGGCTTTAAAGTAGCTGTAACTGTAATTTACATTCCAGAGGAAAAGGAAAAGCTTTTCTTGGTTTACAGAATTACCCAAGTGGCAAAGCAGTTCCCAGGCCAGGAGAAATTCCTCACGTTGCAATATGCTTTAATTATACCAAGAGCAGCAGTAACAGACCGAGAAATCAATTCCTCCTCCTAAATAAGATGGTTGCAAATTCCAAGTCGTCAAGTGAACAGATGTAGAACTGAAATGGAAAAAGTAAATACCCTCGGAGGTGCTGAGAAAATTGTCTTACTATTGCTACAAGTTCATCCACTGGGAAAGGGATACAGGGAGCCTGCTCCCAGATTTCCCAAGGAAACCACAAGTTCAATCACTTCCACTGCAGTGTCACCACAGGCACTTTAGATGCCACAGTGATAGAGGAAGTGACAATTCTTGGCTGTGAGGGTGAGCAGGCCCTGGCACAGGGTGCCCAGAGCAGCTGGGGCTGCCCCTGGATCCCTGGAAATGCCCAAGGCCAGGCTGGACGGAGTATGCAGGGATAGTGGAAGGTGTCCCTGTCCCTGGAAGGGGTGGGATGACCTGGGAATGTGGCTGAAGCCTGAGCAGCAGTGTTACCTTGCTATGGGATAACCACACACATGCATTCACCCCAGTCCAGCTTTAATCTCCCTGTTTTTCCACTGTCTACTCATCCATCCATCCATCCATCCATCCATCCATCCATATCCATCCCTCCATCCCTCCATCTGCAGAGCAGGAACACCAGATCCCTTTGCAATCTGCACAGGGATCAAAGCCCGAAGTCCCAACCTCGCTGTGCCTTTATCTCCTGAAACACCAAAGGCCCAACTCCTTCCAGCCATCAGAGGGAGGAATTCCTGATTAAGGAGTTTGGGCTGCGTCCATCTGTGTCCGTGCCCGGCCGTGCGCACACGGGGCACACGCAGGCGTGCAGATGGCAATCCCAGATTATTGGGTTACACAAGGGCTTTATCCCGGGCTTACGGAGGATAATAAACCCCTCGGAAAAAAAACTGTGTCCAAATGATTAAAAAAAAGTCTCTTCTCTTGAAATATATAACGTTCTGCCTGAGCCGTGTAAGGTGTTGTTCAGGAAATTGCTGAACATCGCTGGTTCAGGTTCCACTTCCACCAGGCCCTTCTCCCATCTCTGGGCTGGGAGAGCCAAGCACTTCCCAGTAGAATAACCAGCAGGGTGGGGATGGCACATCGGTACTGCTGTGAGCAAAGAACAACCCACACCCAACCAATAGATGTATTTTTATGGTTTTTTAGGGCAACAAACACCCTGCCTAAGGCTCAGACTGGATGGGGCTCCAAGTATCCTGGCCTAGTGGAAGGTGTCCCTGCCCATTGCAGGGGCTTGGAATGAGATGAGCTTTAAGGTTCTTTCCAACCCAAACCACTCTGGAGTTCTGTGAGGTGTCTGCCCGTGTGCTGAGTCCCAGTCCAGAATGCATCCCCCTTCTCTCCTCCAGAGCACACCAGGAAGGAGCTGCTGAGCATTTGCCTCGGGGGTGAGGTGCAAACCCTTCCCCCTGGGGTGACAGCCGAGGCAGCTGAGTCACACAGCCAGAAATGCAATGAAAACCACCAAAAAAAAGTGCAAATGACTAAAATAAACCCACGTGGGCCCTGCAGATTTTGCCCACGGGATATTTTCAGAGGCTGGGGAGGAAATGCTGGAGGTACCTTCAGGGAGTCTCCAGCAGCAGGGGAGTGGAGGGACAAGGGAATAACATCAAACAGCAAGTTTCGGGGGCCATTGCTGAGAACCCAGTAGAGCATGAAATTGCAGATCCACCACATGGAATCCCAGACTGGCTTGGGCTGGAAGAGACCTTAAAGTTCCTCCACTTCCACCCTTGCAGCTCCCAGGGCTTGCTCCATCTGCACAGAGGATGAGAGGCAGAAACAAACCCTCCACAGGTCCAATTCACAGGACACGTTGGTGTCAGAGGGGAAAATTTTCCACAGGTGACATCTGGAAACACAAATGTGACCTTTTTAAGCAGGAAGAAATGTTTTCAAAATTTCTTAGCCTCAAATGTCTCACTCCTCCTCTCCCACCTCCCTCTCCTCAGAGATCTTGGACTTGCAGGAGGGGTTATATTTTAGGGTATCCCTTTTTAGCTACAAAGAATTTTTTTAGGTTGAAACCTAAAGATAAATCAAACCAAATTACTATTCCCTCAGGAAAAGCAGATTCAAATTGCTGCACAATTTTTTATCTAAATAATGTTTAAATTTTAAAAAGGGGGGAGAAAAAACTAATTACATCTTTGTGTGGGAGATCATAAATCACATAATTACAATGGGAACCTCTGCATCTTTCCAACAGACCAAAAGCAGACTACACAAGTTCTTATCTCATTATTGTTTAATTAAGAATTATATTTGAGCATCTTCTTTTTAATTATCATGGAGCCCAGATGACTTCTAATCTCCTCTTTACCCAAAACGAGGGAAGGTGCAGTCCAAAACGGGCACTAATGAATTTACAATTTGCTCTTTGGGGAACTTTAATAAAATTTACTCCACACAGAAGATTAACACTGATAAAGTGAACTTCCAAAGAGAACATTTGGTTCCTTTCAATTGGCATCACACGAGTGTCAGGAGCTCACAGAGGCGATGCTGAGGTGTTACTTTTTGGGGAGGTTCACGCAGGGTTCTGTGATTGCTCCAACACCCCAAAACACCCCTGAGGGGACAGCAGGGCTGGGGGAAATGGGGAGCAGCAGAATCAGGAGCTGTGTCTGCACAAAGGCAGGGACACCTCCCACTGTCCCAGGCTGCTCCAAGCCCCAATGTCCAGCCTGGCCTTGGGCACTGCCAGGGATCCAGGGGCAGCCCCAGCTGCTCTGGGCACCCTGTGCCAGGGCCTGCCCACCCTGCCAGGGAACAATTCCTGCCCAAGATCCCATCCAGCCCTGCCCTCTGGCACTGGGAAGTTCTATTTCGCTCCTCTGAACATGAGGAGAAACTTTTCCCCATCAAAACCTTTTCCCACTGAGGTCCCTGCCCGGTGTCCTGCTGACCCTGTGACCCGGGGTGACAAGCTGTGACACACACACACACACACACAGAGATATCTTTATAAATGTGTGAGGGGTTGTTTAAGCCCAGCACACAGCAAACACCTTTTAATTCAATTGGCTGAATCGACACAGAGAGATTATTAGTTTTCAGTAAGATTTGATTCAATTAATTAGCCTGAAAATATCAGCACAGCCAGGCGAGCAAAGAAAAACAGAGATAAATCCCTGCCATGGTGCTGCTTCATCTTTTAAAGGCAATTAACTCTTAGTTATTAGCTTTTAATTAGGGAATAATAATGACACCATTAATACAGTTTATTATACTTGTCAGCAGACAGCTGTTCCAACCAGATTCTATTATCAGATCTTGGCTTTTGTCTGCTCCTTGCAGGGGAGGGGAGGCAGAACTGGGGGGTCCCGGGCTGGTTCCCCCCTCCCACTGCCCTGGGAGGGAGCTGCCTCTCACCCCAGCCCCTTCCCAGGGATGCAGCAGGAGTACCAGCTCCCTCCCAGACCCCAAAGGGGGCTCACACAGTCACCAGAGGTTTCGCTGCTGTGTTAAACAACCCCTGGAATGGCTCCTCCTTCTCGGGGCATCCCGGTGGCAGCAGCCCCAGCCCTGACTGTGCCCTTGATGTCTCTGTCCCGGGTGATTCCCGAGCCTTCCCTGGGAAGGGGATGCTGGAGCTGTGCCAAAGATGGTTTTACACCTCAGCTCACAACACCTGAGATGGATCCCAAACATCCACAGCACCAAAAACTTGCCTGTTTTGTTTTCCTTTCCTTCCAGCTTATCCCCCTCTTTGGAAGTGCCGTGCAGAGTAGGGCAGAGCTGACTTGGAAACAAATAATCACCTTAAAGAAATTAAGCACTTGGAATAATTCTACCCATTCCTAGTCTCCTCACACCCCACTGCCAGGCCCAAATTCCTGCAGGCAGCTGCCGAGGGTGCCAGAAACACCATGGAATTCTTTCTTTCTTTTTGCCCCAAATTTATTGTGAAACTTCAAATCCTTCTGTAAGAGCAACAACCACGACCTTGGCAGTGGCCAAATGCCTCAAGTTTTCATTTCTGTGTCTGCTGAGTCACCAAAAGAAAATCTCCAGAGGCCAGTGATTACACAGCAAACAACATTTCCCATTATTTTCTCCATTATCCTGTTTCACCGTGTTCTAGCAGAGACTGGAAACCATTTCCAGGGCACAAGCCTGTCTTCACTGTGGTTTTTTATTCCATTATCACAAAGGAATTAATCTTACCCCAAATTATGCACACAGGACGCTCCAGCAATACAAAAACGCAATGCCATAAATTTCCCCGATCTACTTGGGAGTTAATAAATCAGAAAAATAAGTGTAAAATATTCTGGTGGGTTCCACCACCTTGGTTTTAATTTGTTTTCCTTGCTCTGGACTGGAGGAAGCCCTAAGGGAAACTCCAGGAGCTCCTTGAACTGGCAGCCTGCTCGTGGAAGGAATTTTCTTCCTCCTCTCCCAGCACAGTGCAGTCAAGTCCTGAGGAAAGAAACGAAGCTGGAGCAGGAACAGAGCAGCTGGAAGAGCCTATTTGCAATTTTCTACAGGAAAGCAGAGAGTTGTTAAATTGAAAGCAAAGCTGTACAAAAGGAAAAGCTTCCCCCAATGAGCACTGACATAAAAATAAGAAGGAAGAGGAAGGCAGGGTTATAACCAGACTACAACCACGAGCACTTGGACCTGGGAACTGCGGCACAGAGACGCTGTACTGAAGGGAAAGGGGAAGAGGAGAAAGGGAAAAATAAAAAGGAAAATGAGCATCAGTGCTGGGGAGCCACGGCAGGACACGGCAGCTCCCAGGACAGGCTGATCCCTGTCCCCGGCTGGCAGCGCCCGGGGGAGGTGACCGAGGCGTTGTCACCTCTGTGTCACACGCAGCTCCCAGCCCGAGCTGCCCCCGCCCTCACACCGTGACCGAGCCCGAGCAGCTCAGGAGAAGCTGTTCAGTCTTGGTACAACAACACAAACTTCTCCGCTCAGGAGTGGCTTTTTCTCAGCTGTGTCCAGGTGCAAGCTGGGAGAGGAAAACCAGCAAAAAAATTGAGTTTCAACAAACTTTGCCTTTCATCCAGTGCCACCCCCTCCCATGGCAGGGACACCTTCCACCATCCCAGGCTGCTCCAAGCCCTGTCCAGCCTGGCCTTGGGCTTTTCCAGGGATCCAGGGGCAGCCCCAGCTGCTCTGGACACCCTGTGCCGGGGCCTGTCAGTGCTGCTGCTCACGGCAGAGCTCCATGTCACCTGCAGGTGCTTCACCACTCAGGTCTGAGCACAAACATCTGAATCCAACCAGGAAAAAACTCAAGAACCTCTCTTACTACTGAGAAAAACTGCAGGGAAATTAAGTTGGACAAAATGGGCCAAGTCCTTGATTTGGGAGTATCACAGAAGTGAGAGAAATCACAGTGCTTAACAAGCAGCCAATTGTCTCTAAGCTGAATTAGTGAAAAATGTGATGATAAATTGCTCCTATAACCCAGCCCCATCCCTAGCAGAGGCAACTCACACAGTTGTGCTCAGGCAGATTTTTCACTTTGTGCTGACAAAAATCTCACACTAATCACCCAAGCCAGGCCACAAAGCTCCTGGATTGCAGTGTTAATTCCATGTTATAGCTGAATCCCAGATTAAGCAGACACACCACGTCTCCAGCTCCAACTGGCTCTGAGCTATTCAGGTAACAAAGAGAAGGAAACCTCAGCTCTAAGCAGAGCCACGACGAAATCATACTTGCACCAGAGCCCTTCTCCCTCCTCGTGGCTTCTCCACAGAGAAAACTGTACAGCAACCCTTCTGTACCTCCAATCAACTCTGATTCATCTCTTTAGTCAGGCAGATGAATCCCTGCTCCTCTCCAAAGCAGCAGCATCTTGGCCTGGATCATGGGTAACTGACCATTCACTCCTCATCAAAGACAACTTGCTGTTTTCCAGAGATGGCTCCATTAAATGAAGCAGATGAGCAGTGGATCTGGCCATTTATTTATTTTTAAACCCTGATCTGGGGCACAGGGGAGGGTATCACTCCTGTTTCAAAAACAGATTGGCTGCGAGCTCGTTTGCTGGGGGATGGTAGCAGCTGGCATCTGAAATGGCAAGGCTGGGGTGGAGAGGTAAGCCAAAGTCAACTGTGCTGAAACAGAGCAAAAATCCTGTTTGTTCCACAGGAAAAGTGGTTAAGCTGTGGTGGCTGTGTAATTCCAAATAGTATTTGCACAGTGACCTTTACATTTCCCCTCTTGGAAACCAAAAATTTAATTGTTTTGCTGCTGTCATGCAGAATAAATAACTCCCAGTGACTTTCTATTGGTGAGCAAGTAACCCAAGGACTTCTCTTCTTCTGCTATCAAAGCTGCCAAATAATTCTGTGTCAACAGCTCCAGCTCATTTGAGTCTCAGGATTGTGCCAAAACTGCCTTTTTTTGTGTCCGTGTGCCAGCACAGTTGTTCATGGGACAAGGAACAAGAGATGACCCGAACATGGGGCTGGAAATCAGGAACCCACAGGAGCTCCCCTGGAGCCTCTCTGCTGGATCCCAAGTGATTTGTTCACTCTGCCCCTGTAACTCCGGGATCCAACCTGTGTCAGGTGCTCTGACTCTGACACTGCTCAAATTTCCAGAGTTAAATTCACTCACGGGGTGGGAAATCCCACGAGCTCAACTCAAAGTGCTTTCAAACTAAAACAGCACCTTCAGAGCCAAGTTTAGGTTAAAAGAGCTCCTGGTTACCTTAAGCTAGAACTCCCTGAGTTAAGCACTCCCACCAAAGCATGGGCCTGCTTCCAGAAGGGAACTGCACCTGTTTAATGAGCAGTTTTATTAAACGGGCGCAATTTGTTCAAGCTGAGGGAGAACTACTGATGAAGAACTAATACAAACAGCAAGGGAAGGGGAACAGAGAAAAATCCTCACGGAATAACCTCAAGAAATAGAAGTTCTGCAAAACTGGCCAAAGCACAGATATCTGCAGCACATGACAAGGCTTTTCCATCATCTGCCCTTTCCCTAAGCTGAACAGTCAACAAAATAAAGCAAAAATAAAGCAAGTGCACTGAAGACGGAGTGTCTGAGATCCTGGGATGTCCAACCCTGTACAAGCTGGGAGCCTGGAGAGGCCATGGATGGGAAATCCACCAAACCCCACCTGTGGACACGGGTCTGCACTGGAGATTTGCAGAAGTGCATTTGCAAGAAGAGTTGTTTGCACAGGAAACCAAAATGAGAACCCAAATTTTGGTTCCATGGGACCAAAGTGAGAGAAGCGTGACCCAGCAGAGGACAAAGAGGTGGAATTCTCATCAGGCTTCAGGGAAGTTAGGATTGTCCATTCAGCCCCATCACTGCACAGCCTCACCCAAGCAACACTGCTAATTTTAGTTTTCTATTTAATCCTGTCCTTTACAAAGGAAAAAAGGAATTGTCTCCTCCATTTCACCTTGCCAAGCTCAAGATCTTTCCCAGACAGGAGTTAATGAATCTCCAGGCCCTGTCCCACTCTCCAGGCACACGGGGAGTCTCCGCCGGCCTGGGAGGAGGAAGGAGCCGCTGATCCCCATCTTGTCCCTGCTGCCAGCAATTAGCACAAATGACTTTATTGCGTGGGACAGTTGTGACATTGACTCGGGGACTCTGAGCAGCTCCTGTGCCACAGGTTTCAGAACATCTGCTCTGGTGTCCTGGTGCTCGGGAGCCTGCAGGAAACCCCAGCCCTGGGCGCCAGGGAAAGCTCCACACCTCACCGCAGCGGGCACCCTGGCACAGCCTGCGAGGGCAGGAGCAGCGGCTCCAGGCAGGTGGGAGCCGCAGAGCAGCACCACCCCTGAACATCTGTGCAGGCAGCATCCGCAGAGGATGGAGCTGGCACCAACGGGGAGCGTGGAAAAGCCACAGGAGGAAACTGGAACGCGCTTTGGTGCAGCTGCAGCTCAGCCGTGCAGGGTACCGGGGCTCAGTACCCACGAATGCCCTGCTCCGGGGGTCAGTACCCACGAATGCCCTGCTCCGGGGGTCAGCACCCACGAATGCCCTGCTCCGGGGCTCGGTACCCACGAATGCCCTGCTCCGGGGGTCAGTACCCACGAATGCCCTGCTCCGGGGCTCGGTACCCACGAATGCCCTGCTCCGGGGGTCAGCACCCACGAATGCCCTGCTCCGGGGCTCGGTACCCACGAATGCCCTGCTCCGGGGGCCAGGAAGGCGGAGAGGTGGGAGGAGGAGGAGGGTGAGGAGCGGTGTCAGCCCCGGCCGGGGCTCAGGGAGCACGGCCCGGCGCTCCCATCGCCTCCCCGGCCCAGCAGAATCTCCTGTGCCCCCACCCCACCCCGCGGGGGCTCCGGGGCTGCCTGGAAATGGGGAAATGTGGGAATGTGGGGCAGCGGAGGGGCTGAGCCCTCTGACCACGGGCAGTTCCTGGCAGGCGCTGCTGCTTGAGACATCTTTAAAATCGCATCACTGCAGCAACACAGCCGACCTGAACCTCAGAGGTAAGCTTCGCGTGGGTGTGAGTTCCAAGAGTTCCTCCCAGCAGCTCCTCCACACTGGACGAGTCCTCAGATCATGTCAAGGAAAACGAATAAGCTGCAAAAGACAGGAAGTTGGAGATTTCTTTTCTTTCGCATAACCCGCAGCACCAGCCTCATCCTGCAATAACTGGAGAGGAATTTGTCAAAAAGCTCAGGATGGGAAATTTAAGGTGTTTAAATGAAGTTTCAGGCAGATGCTGTTCGAGGAGGTTCAACGACCTCCTGCTGAACAAGACCTTAAACTTAGAAATGAAGAGACTTCAACCCCCCAAAAAGTGTCATTCTGAAATGCTCAACAGCCTTTAATTCATTTTGAGCCTAGAGGCAGAGAAAAAAATAGGCAAAAAATACATCACAGCCTTAATCTAGGGGGAGAAAGAAAAAAATCATTATTTTTATAGCACATAATCAGACACAAATATATTTCACTGGAGGAAGGGGTAGGAATGTGCATTTCCTATTTCCTTGTCAATAGTCTGATGCCCAGAGACCATCAATATGGCCACTATCCCAAATCTGCACAAGTCATTCCTAAACCAAAAAGAGGGATTTAAAAATCAACAAAAAGAGAGAAAACCCTTGCACCAAGGAAGGGCATTCAACAGTTCCAGGTTCATGTTTCAACATAACTCAGCATCTGAATATGGGGTGAGGAAACACACTTCTGTTTTTACAATATAAATAGTATTTGGAAAAGGTACTACATATGGATACAGCAACGGTGCTATTGCAGGACTCAAACATGCAGAGGAAATTCCCCGTCGCTCACAACCACTCATCCCATCCCACCCTTCCCTCCCACCTCCAAAAAAAAAATCCTCTGCTGGTTAAATTTCTCTTTCAATTGTTTTAAATATTTCTCTCATGGCCTGGCAACATTCTTAGTCTTTTATACAGCAAGTTTTCTATTTAATCACATTTCAAACGACAGGAGACAGCTCTGTAGGAGGAACAACCAAGGCTCGGGAGAACCTTGCCAATTTTTTAAACTTTTATTAGTCTCAGTTTGGTTTTATTCGTGGAGACATCTACTGAAAATGTCAAAAACTCAGAAAAATAAAAAAAACCCACAAAACAAAAAAAAAAAAAAAACCAAACAAACAAACAAAAAAAAACCCCAGAACCTTGTTTGCAAGGTCTTACAACCGCGCACGCGCAGCCACACACAGACAGGACCCGTAGCAGAGGCAGGAGAAAGGACGGGAACTCCAACCCTCAAGGGAGAACAAAACCAAAGTAAAAAAAAAATTAAATTGCTTTATTCTATCTCCACTCTTTCACTAGGACAGTTTAATACCCATGGAGTCTCTTAAGATGCTAATCTACCATCTGCTAGCCCACAAATCCTTCCCACTTATTCCCTTAAAGATCCAGCCAGAGCGTTGCTTAAAAGCCTCTCCCCAGAACAAGAACCACCTTGCAAAGGGGCTTAAAAAATAATAATGAAAACAAGAATATTGTCTCTTTCCATCCAGTAATTTCAGGGAATTAAGTGGAAAAGATTGCAGTGCAGCATTCCAGGTTGCTCTGCTGGCCCGGCCGGGGCGCGGAGGGAGGGGAGGGTCTGGATGCCCTCTCCCCCTTCACCAGAACCTCCCCAGCTCTGCCACGGCCCCTTTGCAGCTCGGGACCAGCACTGCCTTGTTCTCTCCCTCTGAACTGATTGAGGTCCTCCAGAGAGTGGAAGACTTTCCAGTGACTTCAGCAGGGTTTGGATCAGGCTCCTTCCCAAGCACTGCTCCACATCAGCTCTTCGGCCGGAGGTGATTTCCAAGCGTCCAGGTGGGAGCTGCCCACTCAATGCTTCAGGGTTTGGGTTTGCCTTTAGTGCTCCTTCAATCCTCAGTGAGCTGAGTCCAATCAAAGGCAGGGCTTGCACTCCTCTTCCCCAGGAGTAACTCAAAGGCTCAGTCTTTACTCAAGGAAAAGATGTCACGACAATCAGATGTTTGGGGAATTTCTTCTTTAATAAGATAAAAGAAAAACATACAAACACCTCCCAAGCTTCTGTCATGGAATGATTCTCACACTGTAAAGAGCACAACTCAAAAAAAAAAATTAAAAAAATAAAAATACAAAGAAAAGAGAAAGGTTCCTAAGGGAGAAGTGCTGCCAGGGAGCCAGGGCAGCCCCTCAGAGCTTTCACCGCAGCGGGACGGGGGCGGCTCGTAAGGAACTAACACAAGCAGCAACAGAACACCTGCCAAACAAGGGTGGCACATTGGAACTCAAAGCCATGCTGATCTTGAACTAGAAAGCAACTGTGATGGCAAAGATGGGGAAGGAAGATGACAGGAACGACCCAAACCTGGCCATTTCTTCCTAAGTCCCTCCCTGGTGACGTGGCAGCGATGCCAACATCCCTCTCAGGGCTTTCAGAGAGCGAATGGTAAGAAACATCCCAGCTGTGAACATTTCTTCCCCCACCTTCCCCAGCTTACAAAGATAGTGTTTCTTTACAAAAGAAGAACCCAGAACATTCCAGGACATCTGCTCTTGCTCTCCCTCTCCCCGCTGTAACATCAGTCCTGATTCATTTGGGGGTGATGGGGGAGGATTTCATTTATTTTGTTTTAAAGCCATAATCTAGAAAAATGTTTTGTGGAAACTTTCATTTTCCTATTTTTGCTTGCTTTTTTTTTTTAATAATGCTCATTCATAGAAAACTTCACAAAGGTGACGTCTATGTACAGAAAACACGATTCCAAAGGCTGCTTCAGTAGTCAATGTAATAGCACCTTGAAAGACAAAAGTTTGACAGATTTGAAAAAGTCATTTTGTTAAATTTTAACCCTTTCCTCATAAAAAAAAGAACCAGTCACAAAGCTCCATCTGTAGAAACTCTTCCAAAGTCTCCGTGTGAAAAGCTGAAGGGTTTCCAAGCTCCCCAGCTCTTGGTCAGCAACTCCTGGCAAGGTCGAGGTAGCAGCCAGACAGGGATTTCCTGCAGTCCAAACCAAGAGATGAAAGAAATTCACAGCAGACTATTGCACAGGGCTGGTCTTCCATTCCACAGTTTTGTATTTATTTTTCCATGAACTCAAAAAGGGTTAATTGAATATTTTGAATGAATCCTGGTTAAAACATGTTGCTCGGAGTCCCAGGCTGGTACTGTGTCTGCAACAGGCTCTCCATAAAGGCCAAGTAATCCGGGGTTTGTCCATATTCTTCAGGATTTCTTGGATTCCCCAGCCGGGGACGCTTGGCTGCTCTCACTTCATCTCCCGAAAATACATCTTCCTGAGGGGCCCCAGTGCTGAGGGACTGCAGGAGACACAAAACAACCATGAGAGGCACAGCAGGAGAACAGGGACAGACCCGCGGGTCGTGCCTCGCGCCGGGGCAGCCGGGAACAACCCGGGCATTCTCCAGTCCCATCACTGGGTTAAATGAAATGGTTTGAAAGGGTAAAGCACCAGGTCTGAAAACACCCAGCAAGTCTGGAACCAAAAAAAGCTATGAAATAAATCCCTCATCTTTTCTAGGCTCAGTAATTCCACTGTATGCACTTAAAGACCGCCTGATCTTGTAGATTAAGAGATTTATAGGTAAGAGCTACACTCTAAATCTCCAGTTTGGTGAGAAAAGGGAGTTTGGTCCCACGGTGATAATCAGTTCTCCAGAAACCACTGAGCTGCAGTCCAGCTCAGCTCACATTTGGACAGGATGGCTCTCTATAACTGAATTCATATGGTGTAAAATGATCTGAACATAATCTTTTAACCAGAGAAAATAAAACTCTGAGCTGAACACGTGCAAGGGAAAATCATTTCTGTGCCTCTCAAGCATTCATGGCCAGGATTTCTTCTACTCTGTGTATTTTGGGAATGACAAGCAGTTTTACAGCCACAGAAATTGGAGGCTGCATTCACCTAATGTCTAAAAAATACATGAAGAAAATGGGAAGGGGCTCTGCAAGCTGCAGCTGGTTTATTGTTTGCTATTTTGGTACGCACCAGGCGAGACTTGACTCTCTTGGGAAGCTCTTCCTCCAAGGTATAAATATCCCCACGCTTTACCATTAGCTGAGAACCATCTTCAAACTCGACCTGCAGGGAGGCAGAAGATGAAATCAGAGGCAGCATTTGAACAGCCCATTCCCGGCCTGTGCCACACCTGGGCCCTCCAGGGAACACCCAGGAAGCATCAGGGGCCAGCTCCCACAGATGCAGCCCCTGGCACTGCACATCTCCAGGGTTGCTGTGGAATGAGCACTCCCAAGCTCTGGTGAGGATGCTGAACTCAAAAAGTGCTGCTTTCAGTGCTGGTCAGGCACCTCCGTCTTATCCAAGTGGATTCATTCAGTGCTCCATGGATCCCAAAATATCCGTGCTGCAGCTGGCCCAGCACCTCTGCTCCCCCCTCCCAGGCACAGCACTTCACATTTCTACTGATTTTTGATTCACATCCTGAAAAAAGCAGCTTTTCACTTATAACAAAAGCAGCCCTGCATTCAGGCCAACATGGTAATAAGAATTTCTTTCATCTTAAACAAAGCATTTTTACAGGTCACAAGGAAACAACTCCAGCTACTAAAGTACATTTGTATTTCAACCAGCAGAAATAGTCAGCCAGGTACAAAAAACTCCTCCCATGAAACCCTTTTTGCTAAGCACTGATTATATCATGAATTATGCATCAGATGTTCCAGGGATGTTTATTCATGGAAACGTGCACAGCAAAATGTTAAAACTATTAAAAGTTTTTAAGGGATTCTTATTTCCTTTGCTCAAGACTTTAATACACTTTTCTGGATAAAGCAGAAGGACACAGAGCAGAGTTTAATAGGGGTGTCAGGTTCAGGCTGGACAAACTCAGAGGGAATAAATCATCTGTGCTCTCAAATCCTCCTCCTGCTCTGCCCAGCTCCAGCAGCCCATCCCTGGTGCAGGCTCAGCTCTCCCACCCTGGAGCAGCTCCCCAGAGCTGAGATCCCTCTGCCACACTCACCTGGTAAATCTGACTGATCTGGGCTGCAATAAACTTGGCCTTGTAGATGATCCCATCTGTCCACTGCAGCTGCACCAGCTCCCCCTCCAGAGGGGGCCCCATCTGGATGCAGTCCCTGCTCTGAGGACAGAGAGAGAGGGGTCAGAGACACAACTCCACCAGAGCTCAGGAGCCAGAGGTGTGCTAAAATCACAGAACATTATAATGAGCTATAAGATAAGTTTCTGCACTTGTGATTAATTGTGGGCATCTCAAACAAAACCAGCCTGAGAGACCAGAATCAACACTGGCAGCTCCTTCTGCTGACAGCACCCAGTTCATGGACATTTCTCATTACAAATCCCAAAACATCACATCTCCTGTATCTCAAAAACAAGCAGGGCAATGCAGTGAATCAGTGGCACAATCAGGAAGGCAATGCATGAGCTGACAAATCAGCCCTTCTAGACATTCCCTCTATTAAGTGAATTCCCTGTTTTGAACCAGAAGTGCTTACGGACAATCTGCTTCCCCCCATGAATCACACTTGTCAGTTGAAAAGTAAGATTATTCAACCACAAAACAAATAGGATGAAACCTAGAACAAACACTGCTTTCTGTGAAGTCATCTGCATTCAGCAAGATCACATCTTTGTAGAGCAACCAAAAAATAAATGAGATAATGTCAGAAACAAGACCTGTCATGAAGAGCAGTGTGAGATTTTCTAGGCAAGCAGCAACTTAAAAATTAAAATGAAAAAGTTAAGTTTTGCTTCGCTGTTCCACCCCAAGGCACAGATAACAGTTTGCACTCGGTGATGCAGGAGTGGCCCCAGAGCTGCCTTACAATGATGCTCTCGGGGTAAACGTTGTCACTGTAGGAGCCATCGTCGAAGTTCACTTCGTAGAAGGTCTGGGTGGTGGTGCCGATGACCCTGCAGCGATAGTAGAGCCCGTTCCTGTTCTTGGTGATCACTGTCTGCCCCAGGGCCACCTCCCTCCGGAACGGGACCTGTGCGGGACACAGCAGGGAATCAGCTGCAAGCCACACCCGGAAAAGCTGTGTCAAAAATCCCATGGGATCATGGAATGGTCTGGGTGGGAAATCCCATCCAGTCCCACCCCTGCCATGGCAGGGACACCTCCCACTGTCCCAGGCTGCTCCAAACCCCAGTGTCCAACCCGGCCTTGGACACGGCCAGGGATCCAGGGGCAGCCACAGCTGCTCTGGGCACCCTGTGCCAGTGTTTTACCCCCTTCACAGCCAGGAATTCCTTCTCAATATCCCATCTAAACCAGGTCTCTTGCAGATTAAAGCCATCCCCAATAATGGCTTCCTGGACAATCATTCTGCATTAAAAGCACATAATCTTTTTGAGCCAACACAGGCAGGGAGAAACTATTTTAATAAACCCCAGAAACAAACCAATGCAACAAAACCCCCAAAAAATCCCCAATCCCGCACCCCAGCACAGAAGCCCAGGCCCAGCCCCAAGCCTACGTTCTGGTTTGCTGCTTTGTGCTTGAAGCAGGTGATGGACACGACGTAGGGCCAGTCGTCGGGCTCCATGGGCACCCCGGCCGCGTGCGCGCACGTCACGTGGAAGGACGTGGAGCAGTGCTCGTAGGAGCACTGGATGCAGGCCCCCGACACCTTCTTCATCCGCTTCCGGCAGTACACACACCTCTGCAAGGGAACACAGCTGGGGCTCAGACACATCTCTGGGAAGGAGCAGAGCCTGGAGTTGTGCAGAGACACCGTCGCCCACGGGACGTGGCACCGCACCTGGCACGGCGCAGAGCCCGTGGCTGCAGCACCCAGGCCCAGCAGGCACAGCCAGAAGTGACCTTCTCTGCCAAGGGCTCGGGCCCACATGGCCACGAGTGTCTGCGTGCACTCACTTGGGATCTCTGCAAGGCAAGAAACTCCAGCAGATACTGTCCTTCCCTACCTCACCATTCCCGTGGCCATGCCAGCACCTCCCAGTCACTCAGCCCTGCAGAGCCACGCTGGGCAGGGACAGACTGGACTCCAGTTTGGACTGGGCTCACTGGAGGGCTGAGGGAACTGGAACCAGGCAAACACCCACCAGTGGTACCAGAGAACTGCTGCACCTGCACCCTCATCCCCCTCAGATACAGCAGTGCATCTACGTTACACTAATTCCAACAGCAGCTGCATCCTCAGATGCAGCGCTGGAAAACAACATTTCCATTTTTTTGAAAGAAAAGAACACAGTAACTGGGCAGCAATTTGCTCTGTTCTATTTAATGGGACATTGTATCGATTAGATCTCATAGAATATAAAATCATATAATGGAACAAAAATACTGTGGGTTTATTTTAGATGCATAAGCATATCAACCATAAATATTTTATTGGCATCCACGTCAGATGAGCCACTGTAGATAATTCAGTCAGTTTTGCAAACAAAAGAAATAAAAACATTGTACCAAAACACCAGAATTACAGGGGGGAAAAGGTCTGAAATCTTGGAGACATTTTCACACTCATTTTCTGCAAAGCAGAGCCAGTTATTAGGTAATCAGTGTAAGACATGTGACTGCTTTAAAAAGAAATTGCATTTTCTCAAAGCTAAAAATCCTAAGCCTGATGGCACTGACAGTGAGCAGGAGCTGTAGAGGGAACAAGAGAGATTTCCTCACTCCCTATTACAGCACCAGTTCTTGTTTCCAGCCCCTCAGAAATACAAAAAAGAAGATTTTGGGAATCCCAGTCTAAGAAATGGATGCTCGCATGATGTTTCCAGGGATCCATTTGGAAACACCGCTCAGTTTTTAACATTTCCAGTCTAAGGAATCTGTCACTGATCAGCAAATCCCAGAACAGTGTGGGCTGGAAGGACCTTAAAACTCACTCCATTCACCCCCTGCCATGGCAGGGACACCTTCCACTGTCCCAGGGTGCTCCAAGCCCCGTCCAACCTGGCCTTGGACACTTCCAGGGATCCAGGGGCAGCTTCTTTACCTTATCTGAGGCTGGGACAAGGCAAATCAGGGCAAAATTAATATCACACACAAGACAAATGTGCCTTTCACTGGTTAAAATGAACAGAAGCTGCCCCTGACCATGGCATGCGGTGGAACCCCAAAACCTTCAAGGTCCCATCCAACCCAAACCATTCTGGGATTCCTTCTCCAGGAGCACTGCTCTTCCTTGAAAGCAAAAGATGGCAAAGAAAAGGAGATTTTTGTTCTTCCTTATTCCTGTGCAACACCCCCCTCCCTGCCTGGGCTGTGCCCCACATTCACATGACATAAGTCCCATTCCTTCCTATGAATTAACTGAAGGCAGTTTGTTTACACCAAAGATTAATTTGGCCTTTTTACACAAACGAACAAAAGCCAGGAAATTCAAAGCCAGAGCCTGAGTGCTGCCAGAACGTGGGTTTAGCCTTTAATAAGCTGAGCCTTTATCGCTCTGCAAACCATGTTCCAGAGGCAGATAAGCACCAGGAAAGTGCACAGCAGGACTGAGGGGAGTCAATAGCACAGATCCCATTATTAACCTGTCGATATCCCCTTGTCCCAGCAGCAGGGACAGCTGCTGACACCCAGGGGCCTCAGGGAGCATTAACCCCCCCAGGGCAGGGATCTGCCCTTCCTGATGCAAACAGGGCTCTGCCAAGCCAGGAATAGCACACACCCATTGCCACCCTGTGCCCACACAAACTCCCTGTGACAGGCACAAGAGCTGCACCAACGGGATATTCAGAGTAAATCTGATCAAAAGATAAATGTGAGTGACAGTGACCCTGAAGTGTAAGGAGTGCTGGAGATGGAGGAAGTGACAATTCTTAGCTGTGAGGGTGGGCAGGCCCTGGCACAGGGTGCCCAGAGCAGCTGGGGCTGCCCCTGGATCCCTGGCAGTGCCCAAGGCCAGGTTGGACATTGGGGCTTGGAGCAGCCTGGGACAGTGGAAGGTGTCCCTGCCATGGCAGGAGTGGCACTGGATGGGATTCAAGGCCCCTCCCAACCCAAACCAGTCTGGGATTGTATGAAAATGCAGACCTGGAAGTGTGGGAGATGGGATGGACAGAAACACCAGTGCCAAGTGCTGTGGGAAAGCAGCACATGGAGATTTAAAGGCATTTTCTGTGGGAGGGAAAAGAGTCTAAAGCACAGGAGAGAAATCTTCGGAATAAATGCACACCAGAGTCAGGTCACAGCTGAGAGTAAGAAATGGGCTGTCTCCTGCATGATGAACACTGCAATTCATTTACTCCACTGAGGAATGACAGCTAATTATTCCAAATTTCCACGTCATAAATAATTTACGTGCACAGGCCTGTAATGTGCCATCAATCCAGGAGCAGGAAACTGCATTCCTGAAAATGGTGCCATACCCACAAATGGACTGAAAAGTCTGTGCTTACACAGGGAGATCTGGCACATGCTTAGAGAACAGGATACACCTTTCACCAGATCACTGCAACTCCTTGGTACCTCAGCCCTCATCACAGGAACTTAAAATAATACAAACATATTAAAAAATCAAATAATAATCATGGCTAACCCCTACCCCCTCTCTCCTCCACTACCCTCATCCATTCACATCAGCTGTCCTCACCCTTCACAACATTCCTGCTCTCCTTTTCCATCTTTTTTAGCAACAAAGGTCATCTCCCCAGTTTTATCAAGTACTGCACCAAGTCCATCATTGCCAAAGTCAGGAGCTCCAATGCCATCACCTTTTAGTCACCCTCAGTTTATCTTCCTAAATGCAGCTGCTAAACTGCAAAGCACAGACACCCCCCCAGCCCCACTGACTCCTCACGTGCTCCAGGAATTACCTGCAAAGTCCTTTGAAGAATCCTAAAACTCCCTATGATGGCTCATGAGTCTCTCCACACAATCTTATCCAATTTTAACTCCCTTTGTACCTCACACCCCACACCACAGCTGCTGCTGGAAGCACCACTGCCTCTGGATTCTGCCATCCAAATTAATTGTTTAATCCTTACTTAATTCATAACTCTAAAACTTTCCAAGTGAAGGGCTTAAAGCCAGGCTTTGACATTTGAGCTACAAGCCAGGCTCTGGCTAACAGCAGCATAAGGAATATGTGCCTGTAAATTCCAACACTGGACTGTGTAAGTCAAGGCACTTCATACAAAAAATCTCACATTCCCTGAGACAGGAAGAAAACATGAGGTGCAAATGGAATACAACAGAAGAAATCAAACAAAATTTCCTTCCAGAGCTCCAGGAGCATTTGGACAATGCTCTCGGGGTGGGATTGTTGGGGTGTTTGTGCAGGGCCAGGAGTTGGACTCACGGTCTTTGGGGTCCCTTCCAACTCAGGATATTCTGTGATTCTATGAAACTTTGCAGTTTTAATTGAGGAATGAAGGAGAAATGGGCACAGTGGGTCCATGCAGAGGCTCTGGATGACACAGCTACATTTTGGAGCAGAACGAAGCAGCAGAGTCTGACACACACTGATACTGCCCTGGCTCTGCAGGACTGCCAGGCAGCCAAGGAAGAGTTAAAGAATTAAGTCATGTTTCCTTGTGAGGCTCCATTAAGCAATACAAGTGAATCTTGTGTAAAAGGATTTTAAGTTCAGCGTTACAAGTGCTGGTAATGAAGAGGATGCACGTTGGAAGTGTCAGCTGATCCATAAAGAGCCACCGCTGCAAGATTTATCACCCTGGCATCGCGCTGCCCCATCACTCCTGCTGAATAATGAATGCTTTTTACATTCACATTTGTGTACAAAACCCATTTGCACCACGGAGAAATAACTCTGGAAGCAGGGATAGGTTCTTCCTAATCTCTCACCCAGGCTCCCTGCACTAAGTAGCAGCTCTGTTAACGAATCCATCAGCGCTAACCCATCTATCACTGCTCCAGCACCTTCCCCATCCCACACTGTGTCACCCAGCTGACTTCTGTACCAAAAAAAGCAGCAAAAGCACAATTTATTTTGCAATAACACACTGTAGTGATGGAGCATTAACTAACATTAAGATAAATTGCTCTGAGCTAATGAATCGTCCATTACTAATCCCTCGGATGAGGCCACACAGCTAAATAACAACGTGGAGCTGGGCTTGTATTAAAATCCTTGCAGTCATGCCTTGCAGTCAGGGTCACAGAAATGTTTATTCATTTCTACAAGAGCTTTCTTGATAGAAAAAGAGAAATGTTGTGAAGAAAGATGAATTAGAGATGAACAAGTCAGCAATGTATGAGCTTCTCTCTATCACCATGTACCTTGGCACTCTCACTGTGCCATACTTGGAGTAAACGAAGCTCTCAGGCAGTTTACACCTGATTGCAGGTGGGAAGGAGTCCCAGGCTCTGCCCAGGCTACAGCACACTCCCAGAGAGTAAAGGCAGCTCTGGAAATCAGAGCTGTTTGTGTGTCAAAGCACTGGCAGTGCTTGGCAGACACAAACGATGCAGCTTCCCAGAGCTCTTGTTTGGAAGTGAGAGCGAGATCACCTTTAATCTCCTTACGAACCCATACAATGTTTTTCTGTCTAGTAACAGCTTTACCCTTTGGCTCTTGTTCCCAAACATTCTCCCCAGGTAAAAGACACCCACCAGTTTCCACCTCTGCTCTGGGATGGCGCTGATGTCCACAGGATGACGCTCTATGACATTGAGGAAACGCGCCTCGGGGACAGCAATAGCGCAGATTACATGGACCCACCTGGGGAGCAAAGTGAAGACACAGATCAGGGCCTGCCATTATTTGAATGAAATGCTCAGGAGGGCAGTTAACATTTCCCTGCCTCCCTCAGCATCGAGGCACATTTCCAGGGGCTGGCAGCCTTGGCAACGTTCCCAACTGACTGTTAATCAGGGTGGCACAAGGTAAATGTCTCTGGAACAACAGAGATCAACCTTCTTTTGCACTCGATTTTGCACGATACTAAACATTCTCTGAGAAACAACCACATTCAGCAAGTGTTCAGAAGCTCTGCTGTTGAGCAGCCTGGTGCAGTGTAGGGCAGCAAAGTCACTCAGGCTCATCCTGCCAAGTCAGCGAGGAGCAGTTCCCTCCAAAACCCCAAAACTTGCTGCTACACTGATCATTAAGACCAAAAATACACTCAAAGCCAGCACTCACCGGCCATCGGTGGTCATCTGGAGAGCTCCTCCCCTGAGATTGCACAGGCAGCATTCCTGTGGGAACACAACTCCTTCAGAACAGGACCCGAAAGCTCTGCCAGGCTGTTTATCCTCCCCAGAAAATGACTGCACCCCACCTGGGATGTCAAAGGCAGCCTGAACCCTCCCACCACTCATCTCTGTGGAAGCAGCTGAGTGATCCCAGCAGTATCCAGTGGGAACTGAGCTGCCTCCAGCCCTTACCGCTGCCCACGCGCCGGCTGAGCACCGCGAGCACGACCAGCTCTCGTTCACCAGGTCTGGGCGTATCCCGTAACAGCCTGGAAGAAACAGAGTCACAGCCTTGTTACAGCAGAGGTTTGCCAACATTTCTTAGTACTGACTTGCTGACTTTTCAGTTCAGAAACATCTTTGAGAGTATTTGAGGAACTGTATTCAACAGGCTTGGATAAAAGTCATAAAGGGGCGCAGAATTTGGGACCAGCAGGTCTAAAACCAAACAAACCAAAACCCCACAAACAGGTAAGCCTCACATTTATTTTTCACTTTTCTAAGGACTACAATAGCAAGACTTTGTTTCTTTAGGCAGGAACTGGGCTCCAAGGTGATGCCACCATTGCTGGAGTGCACTCACACATCAAAACAGGTAAGGGCACTGAATTTTGGCAAGGTTGAAGCAGTTACCTTTGCTGTGTGGTGTCACAAGGAAGAAGTCTAGTAATACTGCAAGGAAATTAAATACCTGCATTCCACATGGTTATCAGTATTTAATTTATGGTTATAGGAAGTGTTAAAAACATCTCATTTTACAGAGCATCAATTACTGTAACATGCAAGCACCAAATCCTCCTACAGCAACACCAAAATAGTAAAGCGGTATTATGCCCATTACAAAGACAAGGAAATAAGAACAAAAAAGTCCTTACAATTCTATAAAAGGCACTGAGGTTTGTCACTGAAAACAATGGGGAAAAGACACAGAAATAGTTTTGGAAAAGTAGATCTATGTGATTCCTGCAAGCTTGTAAAGTGAGTGGAAAATTAAAGATAAGCATCTCAACTGACACACAGCTCATTCCATCCAGCCTCTATCCTTCCTAACAAAATCCCATCCAGCCTTCACCTATCCTAACAAACTGAACAGAAAATTTCAGCTGGGAACAACAATCTCAGATTACTGAATCAAACTTAAAAGAAGACATTCAGAAAGCACTGGGATTGCCACCACAGCCTGATTTATAAATATCATCCACTTAACCAGATAAACAGCATGTCAAAAAAAGTCAATACTATGGATCTGCAGCTGCTCTCCACATCTGAGGTCTCTTTTCATCATATGGCAAATCAGGGAAGCAGATTCCACCCAGGCCTAGAACAGGGACAAGGGTGTTCAGTCCAAAACTGAGCTGAGGGAGAGCCAGACCCTGAGCATGGCCTCACACTGCACCAGGGGAGGTTCAGACTGAAAATCAGGAGAATTTTCTTCATGGAAAGGATTGTAAAGCATTGGAACAGCCTGCCCAGAGCAGTGGTGGAATCACCAACCCTGGAAGTGTTCGAACAATACATGGACATGGCACCTGGGGACATGGTTAGTGGTGAGCAGGGTGGTGGTGCTGGGCTGATGTTTGGACTTGATGGTCTTAGAGGTCTTTTCCAACCTCAATGATTCTGTGATTCTTCGAGGGCAGAACAGTGCCATTTACTGAACCCCAGGCTGCCCCATAAGGATAATCCAAGCAGACCAAGAAAAATATGCTCTTTTTATGGATTTTGTCAGTGCCTCAGAAGCCCAGAAACCTTCACAAACCTTCCCCTCTCTGTAGGGCTTGGCTGCTGGAACCTGGCACAGTTTGAGAGGGCACTTCCCAAGAACACACAGGCTGCCAGCTGGTTTTACAGGCAGCCAAAATACACCTCACCACTGCAATTCTGCAATAAAGGCAAATGGATTCTCTGCAGCAAAGTCAAAGGGATGTCACAGAGCACAAGGAAACAACCAGGCACTAGAGCCTCCATCAGATTTAACACCTGTCCTGTCCTATCCTCAAGGGGAGAGCACAGCCAAAATATAAAACTGAGTTTCTCTAAAAAAAAAAAGACGGATTTCAGATCTGAGCCTGCAGATTAACATCATCTTGCCCACATCCCTCTGTCCTTAAATAGAATTTGGCCACAGAAACCATTCTGATAGACTGGACTGTGGACAAGATGCAGCATCCCTGAATTGTCAAGGAAGGATGAAATCTTTCTCCTCACACCCACTCTGCATCCCACGGCCTTATTAGCCAGAAATGACCATAATCAGGGATTCAGCACAGAAACAAACGTTGCCTTCCAGTTCCCCAGCCCTGCTGAGCTGCACAGGGACCTGCAGACTCCAAAATTGCAACAACAAAAGTAATTCCAGCTGATGCAAGTCAAATAAGATTCCCCATCTGTCAAGATCAAACAGCTGAACAGTAATTCGTCACAAATGTTAACTGGATGCTGTACAATCTCCACTGAAGGTACACTCTACCAGGATTAATCAGATCTTCTTTTAGACATAACTATCAGGGAAGCAAACAGACATATGTTCCCTTCTGTAATCAAGTGCCATTACTACAAACACTATCACAGACACTAATAAAATATATCTCAAACTACTCCATAATCTCTGCTGCATGCAGGAACAATACAGCCTCCCCCAGCAGACCAATACTGGAACGAAGTAAGTGAGAGAAAAGAGTGCAATAAAGCCTTTGAGTTCTGCCTTATTACAAAAAATGAAAGGTATCAAAAGAAAGAATCTTTTCTGTGAGACAGAGAAGAATCAGCCAACAAAATAAGCAGTAAAAAGAATATTGCTGTGTATTTTTAAGATCAGTGACTGCCAAGATGGACTTGATGGCTTTGAGAGAAAGGTTCCCTGCCCATGGCAGGGGATGGGGACTGGATGAGCTTTAAGGTCCTTCCAACCCAAACCTCTCTGGGATTCCATGACATACTTGTGCCGAGGAAGATAAAAATGGGAGTGACAGGATGCAAACCTGCCAAGAAGGAATTCAAATGCAGCAACACACAAACTCCTGAGTTTCTCAGGACCCAAAGGCTTTGGGGAAGGGGGAATCACTCACTAGCATGAACCTGCAGGCAGCATTTGGCACAGGATATCAAGGGACTGGTTCCATCTTCTCCAATGTAGGAATTTGAAGGGAGGGGCTCGGTGTTTTCTCCACTTGAGGTAAAGCACATCTCTGGGATCAGGGGCTTGGTCTTCTGCCCACACTTGGAAAGGTGCACGAAGGAGGACGGCTCCCCTGCGGAGACTGGGGCAGCTTCCTTACCCACCTGTGAGGACTTGAGAGGAAACCCCATCAATGGAACCACCCCTTCCTGGCCACCATTTTCACTTTCCACTCTGAGCATTCCCCTTGCAAAAACGTCACCCAACATTTGACACCAGGCAGCCAAAAAACAACCTAAAATCCCAGTTCCCACCCCTGCCTTGCTTCTCCCCCTCTTCCTCAGGCATCAGCTGGGATCTGTAATTTGTTGTGAAAGCTCAAAGAAGCATTAGAATAATGAGCAGCTTTTCCTGTTTTTCTTCTGCAAAAATCTAAATTCCTAAATTGCAGCTGAAAACACCAAGGCAAAATAAAAAGGAAAATATTACTAAAAGCAAGACTTTCCCTCCCTCTCCCCCATTCCTTTGGCATCCTTCCCTACTTTCCTGCAAGAATTTCTCCTGAAGGACATTTCAAGGTTTCTGGCAGCAGACAGAGTTAAAAGCAATGGATAAAACCAGCTCAGCTGCACTCAGCTTTCCTCACAACAGCCAGCAATCAGAACAGATATTTTATTTTCAGTTTGTATAATAAATCAAGAAATTTTATTGAAGGGGGAGGTGAGTTCTGCTTTCCTCAGGAAAAGCTTCCAACACATCTACAAGTATCTAAGGCACGAATTCCTGGTGGGCACACAAAGCCAGATTTGGCTTTATGTGAGAACAAATCAATGCACAACTGCACAAATAACTAATTCATCTGATGAATTTTGCCTTTCTGCTTGTAACATCTCCCAAAGCATATTGGTAGTTTCCAAAAAAAGATGATGGATGTGCTTACTCAGTAAATTTTTATTTTGTGGCTTGTTTGCATAAATTCAGCAACTCAGGCCCATAAGGCAACAGGAGCCTGGTGTGACTTTTCTCTGCATGGAACAGTGTTTGCAAAGCTCTTTAAGTGTGATTTCAAAATGAACACTAAGAAAGCCAGAGAAACCAGGAAAGATAACAAAAAAGGCTCCAATCACTGCCAAATCCAAACACATTCCTTTGGTGTGCAAATTTGTATGGGTTTGCCTCTATCAGAAATGTCTGCATCCTGATTTAGCCATCTGAGCAGTGTCAGAGATATTAGGGAAAATCTCTTCAGGGAAGGTGTGGTCAGGCAATGGCACAGGCAAAAAACACGTGGATACAGACTGGGGGACGTGGCTTAGTGGTGAACATGGTGGTGGGGGATTGACAGCTGGACTTGATCCTAGAGCTCTTTTCCAACCTTAATGATTCCCTGCCTCTGTGACGAGGAATTACCTGGTTATAGGGGTAGAAGAGGGTGCAGACAGCACAGTATGGCTCACTCAGGGCAGCAGCTGCATTGAACTTCCTTTCAGCTGGGAAATTAAATGCTTTATTCTTCCACTGGAAGGAAAGTAAAGATTTCAAAGCCTCTGGATCACTCATATCTTCCTCTCCAGAAAATGGAAATGTTTCTAGAATGAAAAGGAAAAAAAAATCCCAACACAGTGGGCAGTCAGTAAAGGCAAAAGAGTTTATGGATAGAACAGGCAAAACGAGCAAGGCTGAGTTAAACAGCTCAGGTCTCAACAACACAAGAAGTGCAATAAATAAAAACATTCAACTCCTCCATGGTGTCTTATATGCCTACGCTCCAAATACTTCCTTAAATGGATAGAATCTCCCTTTTGGGGATAGACACACAAGTGGGACAGCAGTGACCTGAAGGAACTGGCCATGAGGAAGGAGAGAATGGAGATTTGCTGCCTTTGTAACTCCCTCCCCTTTCCAGCTGTGGGAACCTCCACCATCTTTTTAATGAAAATTTAATTTGAACTTCAGTAACTTCAAAACACATGATGCCAGTGCAAGGAAATCTGCCTTTTCTGTCTCTATCAAGGAGCTGCATTCTCTGGAAGGTGTGGATGCAGCTGGTGCTGGTGTGGCCAGGCCAGCTCCCAGCACCCAGCCTGACCCAACCCTCCCAAGGCGCATCCCAGACCTGCTCTGCACACAGAGACCCTGGCTGGGAGACACCCTGGGTTCAGTGCTCTGGTACAGCCACTACACCTCCCATTTGCATTCCCCACCATCCTTCCCTCTGCCAGAGCTCTGCCAGGGACTGCTCCCAGTAATTAGTTTGCTAATTCTTTATTTTATAAACCTTTAAAAGGTCCTTGGCATTTCACGATTAAACCACTGCAGAATCCATTTGTGGCAGTCTGGGGGTCCAAGTTTCTTACCCTTCCTTACGAAGGAGTTTTGAGTCACTGTAAGTGTTAAAGAAATTTTCCACACAAGGCTGAGTGTAAATCACTCCCTGCATCACCAATCTGCAAAGTTTCCAAAAGAACAGGGAACTCAAAAACATCTTGGAAGAACATTATCCCCAGAGCTCAGCACATTAAACCAAATTGTTCACTGCTTCACTGTTAATTACTGGAAATAAGCAGTTTATGTTCTGCTCTACAAGTTCAAGTCTCCTCCCCAGTTCTCCCTCCCTTTGAAGATTTTTTGACTCTCGGGTTACCTGAAAGGATAAAAGGAACCTGGAGTAAAACATTAATGGCTGAGTTTACATCTCAGATTTTAAATGTTGCCCATAACATATTTGTCAGACAATGTGGAAATTGTATTGTGTTTAATGAATCCCTTTTTTGAGGTGATGAGTGCTGGCTGTGTGGCTCTGTCACATTTCATGGGAGGGCTATTTCCTAAAACGTGTCTTATCTTGTTTATTTTTAAGACGTGAACCAAAAACCATGTTTCTCCAAATTTCAGTCGAGGCACATCAGGTGACAGGCCAGGATTAACGATACCAGTGAAATCAGTGAAACCAGCAGCCTAATCCAGAGTGACAGAGAGAGAGAAAAAAGGGAACGACTGTCGCATGTTATCACCTTCACTCCTCCCAGGATGGATCCAGGGGGACACTCAGCTTTCAGGATGGCTCCCACATTGCAAGCAAATGGAAGAGACAAAACAATTTGTCTGGGCTGAATCCTTGTGTAACACGTCCCTTAATTTACATGCTCACTGTTCCTCCTGCAGCCTGCAGATTATCCTTGCACATCACTCCCTGAAAAAGCCTGGAGTGCAGAGAGCTGCCTCTATTCCCTGGTGGGGAGGGAAGAATCTGTTTGATCAGATTTTGCCCAGCAGAGCTGTAAATCAGTCCCCAAGAAATGCCAGCTTAAAGAAGAGCTGCTCCTGCTCCACCAGCCAAGTCCCCAAACACCATCCAACAAGTCAAAGCAGTGAGAAGAATCTGCCTAATGAGTATCCCCCAGCACAGAGTTGGTTCCAAGGTCTCACACCAAAACAAGATAACAAGTCTCAGCAGCCTCTCCGTGCTTCACTCCACGTTACACATTTGGAAGGCATCAAATGCATCCTCCTTGGTGAGGAAAGGGAGCTCTGTGTGTACAGGAGAAGCCCTTCCTGCAGGAGGCTGCTCTAAAATCTATGGATATGTTCCTGAAGGAAAGTGAACAGGAAAGATGTTGTCCTTTGGAATGAGGAGTTGTGAGTAGGGACTGCCAGCTACACCCACGTCCCTGCCCCAGCACACAAAAGCTCCTTACTGGGGGCTTGTCCATATTCTGAGTAATCTATAACGTGGGGAAGGCCTCAAAGTGGGAAATTACACACAAAACAGAGTGAAAGGTAAGAATCTTTTCATTCCCCTTGGTCCAGACTGCCAGGGCATTCACAAGGACTGGAATGTGGGAAAAGAAGAATCAGTGATGTACAGTTAAACACTGAAAAACATTTTAATTTTCATTTCTGCATCTGCCAAGAAAAGTTGGACCCCAACGCTGACATGAATTAGGAGCCAACCAAAAGGTTAGAATTGACTTTCCCCACACACATGAGAGCAGACCTGACCTCCACTGCCTCCAAGGGGAACAAACCTCATCCCACTGCAATATCCGAGACAGAGCTTTGCCTTTAAGATTTTATTTTCTGCAAACTCTTTTTTCCCTTTGCCCAAAATGCTGCCTCATTCTGCAGCCAGCAAAATATTTTTCTTGAGTGAAAAAAGGGTGGGAGGTGAGAAGTGACACCTCCCACAGAGGAGTTTTGTTTCCAGCTGGGTTATCAAAATGGGAACACGCTGCATTTCCTACCAGCTAAGTGTAACACACAGAGTTTCAGGCCACCCAGTTTTGTCAAAGGTTTCAGCAATTCCTTGGGTCAGACGGGACATCCACACATCCCCGGTGCTGCTCACTCACCCTCGTCACTCGAGGTCTCCTGTTTGACCACGGACAGCGGGGAGCGGGTCGGGGGTTTGCCCAGCGGGTGCCGGCGGCTCTTCTTGATCTCCATCTTCATCTTGGAGAAGGCAGAAGCAGCCTGGAAGGAAGCACAACAAGCTGGATGGGCACCCCAAAGAAGGGAACAGGACAAGAGAGGCAGAGCCCTCGTCAAGAAGAGTTCTTGGATTCACACAGCAAACTTTTCTCTGACTTTTGGCTGAACCACTAAAGCCTTCTGAGCCAACTCCTGGAGCAAATAAAAGCCAAAACTAACTCTTAAGAAGTCGCGTAAACTACAGAGTTTTCTCCAAATCAGGACAGCCTCAGAACATCTGCAAGCTGCCAGTTCCATCAGCTTGTGAAAAGTCTGCTCAAACACATACACAGCTGGGAACTCCATGGAAATCCCAGACTGGTTTGGGTTGGAAGGGACCCTAAAGCCGATCCAGGTCCAACCCCGCCACAGGCCAGCCTGCCACCCACTAGAGCAGGCTGTGTTCCCATCCAGCCTGGCCACGGAACTGTCGCCACCTCGGCCATGGCAACCTGTGACCCACTGACCTCTGCAGTGACCTCTGCGTGCTCCGCCTCGGCGCTCTCCTCGTCCTTGCCGGGGCTCTCGAGCGGGCCCTGCTCGCGCCAGCCCAGGCCCTTCTGCGTGGCGAACTGCTCGAAGGCCTGCTGGCAGGACATGCGCTCCTTGTCGAACACCACCTTCTTGCTGCGGGGCACCACGTACAGCATGGGGATGATGGGCCGCGGTTTGAAGTCGTCCTCCTCGGCCGGCGCCTCCGAGGGCTGCACGACGTTCAGGGGGGCCGGGGGCCGGCCCTGCCCCGCGCCCGGGGCTGTTGGTGGTCCCGGTGGCCCCGGGGGCCGCGCTGCCCCCGGCCCATCCTCGGGCAGCGGCTGCTGCGGGGCCGGGGCGGGCCCCGGGCGCTGCACGGGGGGCTGAGGGGCTGCCAGGGGGTGCTGGGGGAACAGGTGCTTCTTCTTCCTCTCGCCCTTCACCTTGGGCGGCCGCGCCTTGGCCTTGCACTCCCCTGCTGGAGAGAAAGGCGACACTGAGCTCCCAGGGCTCCTGGGAATGCAGCATTTCTCTCCTTTCTAAGAGCCCAGCGCTGGGCTAGCACGTTCCATCAGGGAATTAGGGGCACTCTGAAAGCTGCGCCTCAGCACTGACCTAGAGAAGCCACTTCAGAAAGAAAATATTTGTGTCATTTCTATGGACTATTCAATTCCTGACTGGAGCACAAAGGCTGCTAAAAGCAATGTTTCCTGGAGGGAAAATACCTAAATCCCTAAGAAACTGGACAGTGTGCCAAAAAACCTGTAATATGTCACATTAGCCATGACTCTGTGTTTCAAGTTTTCTGTCCTCCAAAGTCAGGGGCACAAAACCATCCACTGGGGTACAGGAAAGAAACATTTTTGTACCGTTAATAAAGTATATTTTTTAAACAGTATTTTTTTAATCTTTATGCCTTCCTTTTAGAACCTCTGTTTTTCTGTATATTCATAATGGGCATATTAGCACAGAAATACACAAGTACATGTGTATTGCTGTGCTATATATGAATAAATGTGTATATAAATAAAGACATACATCAGGAGGTGTGCTCAACATTTTTTGCTGATAAGGAGGCACAATCAAAACAGTTTGGAGCCCCCCATTCTGTATCAGTGGTTTGCTGCTCCCTGTACTTGCAAGCACAGCTCTTATCTGGGCATTACCGTGTGTCAATGCACCCAACAGCCCCAGGAAATGAAGAACTGAACAGAGATACCTGAATCATTATTACCCAAAGATTTCTGCTATCAAGTCTTTTTAAAAAATGCTTTTAAAGCATAAATCAGGTACAGCACTGAGCTCAGCTGGATCCTGAGATATCCTTCACTCACGCTCATGTCCTTGTTTCTCCCAGCTCACTGTCACTCAGTTTATCTGCACAGCCCTCATGGATGTGACAACACTTCTTGAGCAGATAAACATCTCAATACTGTCACCAGAGGCAGTACTGGCCTGCAAAAGTCTTCCCCACCTCTCTTCTGTGTGAAGGAATCCACACACTCCCATTTTACAGCAATGATTGCAATTCCTGCTCTCCACTGAGGGGGTGTCTCTAGGCTGGGGCAATCAGGGACACCCTGTTCACCCCAATGAAGAATTTTCATCAACCCCAACCCACCCAGACCCCTCCACTTCAGGCCCACTTCTGGCTACATCAAACCTCACTAGCCCAACCCATGAATGGAAAATCAGAATAACCACCACACATAGAGGTTTCTGCAGGAAGAAGGGTGAATAATCCCACAATAGGATAAAATCCCTGCTGAAAACCCCTAGGGAACACCTTAACCCCAGCATTTCCCAGAAGTCTGATCACTTTATTTACACTAACTTATAAAAATGGGAAGAAGTTCAACTCAAATAATTATAGTTGTACTCGTGTAGGCAGTCCCTCAGATAAACTGGTTTGTTCTATCACAGAGAAAGGAATATTGAATTTCCTTAGAGAAACAAACATATTGAATGAAAGGCAAATTGGATTTCTCCCCAGTTGCACAAAACCAGATCATATTTACTCTCTATACACTCCAAGAATTCTCTCCCCAACAGCACCACAAATGCCATTCACCAGCTTTATTGACTTCTAAAGGGTAATTTGACAGCAGCTGGCACAGAGAACTGTGCTTGAAAGTTTTTGCATTAAGATGAACAAACGAGTTTGCAAGTGAATCTATGGAATCAGAAGCCAGGAAAAAGGGAGGCAAAATTCCAAGAGTCTATCTGGCTATCCTGAACACTTCTAGGAAGGAAAAGGATCTGAAGGCACAAATGCACAGGTAGGTTAAGAGAGGAATGTCTCTCCTGCCCTTCCAGTGCAGGAGGATGGCAGGTGTAGAGCTGGGGCACAAGGAGAGCACGAGTGGCAGTGCTGTGCTGCCTGTCCAGGGACAATCTGAAATCCTCAACAGAGCTCAGGAAACCGAGGAGCAGCTGAGGGAGCTGGGAAAGGGGCTCAGCCTGGAGCAAAGGAGGCTCAGGGGGGACCTTGTGGCTCTGCACAACTCCCTGACAGGAGGGGGCAGCTGGGGGGGGTCAGGCTCTGCTCCCAGGGAACAACAGGACAAGGGGGAACGGCCTCAAATTGCACCAGAGGAGCTTCAGGTTGGACATCAGGATGAATTTCTCCCAGGAAAGGGTGGTGAGGCACTGGAAAGGGCTGCCCAGGGAGGTGGCGGAGTCCCCAGCCCTGGAGGTGGCACTCAGGTTTGCAGGGCCCTTCCTGGGCACAGCCCCACAGGGAAGAGCTGCTGACTCACAGGAGGCATCTGGGCACACCCAGACAAGGGCAAAGCCTCAACACTCTCCTTCCTAATGTCCCAAGACAACCTGCTAAGAATTCTAAATATATTAATAGCAACATAATAAATTATGAATATAAAGCTGAGTCATAAAAACCAAAAGTAAACACCATAAGGGATCTGGGTCAGAAATCCTGAAAACCTCAAGTTATAAATACTCAGCTTGTCCAAATAGCCAACACAAAGCACGAGACGTACTTTGGAACCATGATCACTTTGAAATCTCATTCTTTCTCCTTCTCAAGGTCATCTCTTCTGGTGTAATAGAAAATCAAGACAAACAAAACCAGGGAAATAAAGAAAGGAAGTGCAGGAGGTGGGGGAGCAGAATTGCCATGAGCAGGGCCATCCAAACAAATGTTGGTTTTTTCTTCAAAATGAAGCCCTAAGACACTGGTGAGAGGAAATGCAGACAGCAGGATGTGGAAAACCAGAGAAGTCATTGGGATTTAATTGCTGTATTGCAGTAGGAAAGCTGAATATTTGCTAACAGCCACACCAAGCTGGAGCTTGCTCCAGTGGCACTTCTGCAGTGGTGCTGAAAATAAGCTCTTCCCTCCTGAGCTAACAGTTAAAGAGCTCTTAAGAAGTAGTGGAAGAGTATGATTTGGAAGCCATTCAGCTAGAACAGAGTTTTTATTATTCCTTGGCCATTCTAATGATCTCAGATCTGTCCTTGTCACTTATCTCTCGTCTCCGAAGAAAAATCAGCATTTTCGGGCCATTTATTAAAAGCATCAAGTGTTAAACTTGTACAAGAGCTAAGAGCAGACAATTTAACACACTGCTGATGCTTTCAGGCTTCGGGCAATAGAAATTAAGTACCTGCACTGTGCAACAATGGTTCTCCACTCCTTATTTCCCATGAAAAGAGAAAATACACTGTCTAGCTGAGAGACTCTGAACAAAGCCCTCAATTCTCTTCCCAGAGCTTCCACTGATTTCCTTTAAGATCATTATCGAGGTTCTCTAAGCGGTTTGCAGCATCAGTTTCTCCAAAGGCTAAACAAATAATGGGTAAGTACAATAGATGTAAATTAATTCCCTGTAAGCAGTGCTGGAGAAGCCTCCAAGAGGGAGTGAGTGTGCCACAGACACAAAAAACATTTAACCACACATTTGGGGGGAAAAAAGCAGATTTTTTCCTAGCAAGAACTCCAACCTTTTCTACACAGCCAAGAAAAAGGTGCCACAGAAAGAGCCCCCTGCACAATGGTTGTGTTCAGGCCTTGGGACTGAATGTGCAGAAGGAATCCCAAAGGGTTGGGAGTTGTCATGGCCCGGGTTTATTTTCAGCAAAGGTTTTATATTTCATGCAGAGGAAGCTGAAAAGCTTCCCTGCTCCAGCTAAACTTGACAAAACCCAAGTGGGACTCGTGCAGCAGCTGTGGATCCCACCCAAACTGAGGCTCACTGGATTCAGTCTCTGAAAAATGGGAACAAAGGGAGGGGAAGAGGAAAGATTAATTGCACAAGGCAGTGCACAAATCATTCTTTTTCAGAGCAGGATACAAAAATACACTTATTTGTTTCCCTATGAAGTAATTTAAAATATTCCTCACATAATATATATATTTACAGTCCTGTAATAGTTTGGGCCTATAGAATTCTCAAGCCCTGCCAAAAAAGCTATTTGGATTGAATCCTTAAAGAGAGGGAAAAATCAATTGCTGCTGTGAATGATGACATATTTCAGCGAGCAGAGATTTAATATCAGGGAAAACTCTGCTGATATTTCAACAGAAATAAACAGCAGCAGACAGGTTATTTACAGAGATGTTTTAGAGCTCTCCCCAGCTCTTCACTGGTCTGGCCTCACCTTCTCCCTCCATCCCTTTGCTTCTCTCCTCTTCCTCCAGATCCGGCCCCCTTTTCAGCTCCTCTTTTACTTTCACATCTTCCAAGGCAGTTTCAATAGCCATGACATCCCCAAGAGACTTTTGATCCTCTGTTTTGTGTCTTCTGGGTTGACTTCTTTTTCTGTGAGACCTGAAAGTACAGAAGTGTGATTTGACACAAAAGAACAGCCTTCAAAATAGAAAATCATCACTGACTTAAAAAGCTGAATACAAAACAAAAGGATCTTCTTTGGAGGGAAAACACAAGGTAGCTAAAATAGCTACAGGGCAGACGACATATCTGAAAGGGAACAGATGAACCTTGCATAACACAACATTTAAGATCCATTCACAGCAGCCATTAATTGTCTGAGTTTCCTGAAGAGCTTTTTCCTACCATTACTAATATAAGCTCACAAGCTGCAGTTAAAGTGATTTTAATTGTGTTTTCAATCTATTTTGCTTGTATTTCAAAATACAGATGAAAACTTGTTTAAATCTCTCTTTCATCCTCTGCCTCCATTCCATTATTTCTTTTCATTCTGTCCGTGCCTCCCTTTGGCAAACTGCTGGAAGTCTGCAAAACATCATCTTCCAGCTCTGAGACATTACCCAGCACTGCCAGCTCCCCAAAACACACTATAATGAATGCTCAGAGCAAAATCAATAGGCAGTCTATGATTTTTCAGCAGTAAATTCAGAAGGTCCAAGGCCTTGAAGAAATCCAACAAAAAATATGCATATTAATAAGAACAGACAAATACTAACAAGGCAATAGCAATGCTGTTCATTCTTTTTTAAGTCAATGCCACTAAGGCAAAGATTACAGGAGCCACAATGCGAAGAGAAATGGAAATTCAGAAGTCAGGACAAGATTTTTGGTTGGGAACTGTAAGAAGCCAAGTACCCACACAGACACTCCCCACTGCTCAAGAGGGACAGGCAGGGAACACTGGAAGAACAAGAGCCAGAAACTTGTAAGTCAAGACAAATGCAGTTTAATAGGTGAAGGAAAGAATGAAAAAAGAAAGAAAGAAGCCCAGGAAACCCACTCACCACCTCCCCAGGCAGAGCAATGCCCAGCCAGTCCCCAAAAATGGCACCTCAGAAGCCAACCCCCTCCTTCCTCCTCTCTCCCAGTTTTTATTGCTCCCCATAACATTTTATGGCACAGAATTTCCCCTTGGCCACTTGGGGCCAGCTGGGTCCCCTCCCCACCTCTCGCCCACCCCCAGGGTCTTGCTGGGCCAGAGTGGGACAAGATAAAGCCTTGACACTGTGCAAGCAACAGCCAAAACTTCAGAGCCTTATCAGCACTGGGCAGCCCCAAATCCCAGTAACTCCATCCCAGCCAGCCCCAGCACAGGGTTTTTGCAGAATCTATAAAATTGCTCCTTGAATTTCAGGTTTAAATCTAACAAGTTCTCTTTTTCCAAAAGGATTGATTCAGAAACTTGCAATTTTTACCCCATTTTTAGCGTGTAAGCACTTCTTCTTTGGTTTAAAGCAGCATTTTCCTGATGGCCTCACATCCACCATCGTGTGACAAAGACTAAAACACACTTTACTCATCAGCCCCAAAGTCTAGAAAAGCTGAAAAGCAGCTCCCCATCCTCAGAGCCCAGAAAACTCAACTGCTAATTAGATTTGGAGCACAACAGAGTTAAGAGCCCTTAATCAGCTTTTAAACTGACAAAGAAGGGAGAAAAAAATTCAACCTGAGATGAATGATGAATAGAAAAGCAAGTTGATCCATATGCACGGGGACCTCTAATTGCCAGACTCTGAGCAGATGGTGGCCCTGCAAGAAGAGCTGGTGCCTTCACACCTGCAGGACAGTCATTAGCAGGAACAGGGGCTGAACCCAGAAGGATCAGCTCTGCTCTTCACCCATATTCCAAGAACACACCACCTTCCCTGGGAGGGGAAAGTAGGGTGGGAGGTGAAGATAAAGCTGTAAGACTTTGCCATTGCAGCTGGAACTTTCCGTAGCTGAAGGAGGAGCAGAGTCAAGCATTACAAGCTGGTTTTAGCAAAGTGTGTTTTATTCCTGTGGTGTGGAAATGCCAGGCAAAAATTACAACACAGAGCTTTATACTCACAGGTTAGAAAAAAGATCTGTTTTGCACTGGTCTTCTCACTCAGGGGTTGTGGGGGAGAGGCAGAAAGCTCAGCATTTAAAGAAAGTGCTTCCAGAACTACAGGCTGAATGCTGAGCACTTCCAGAAGCGAAGCTGTTCTGTGTCTGACAGAATTCACACACCAGAAATGGGCTGGTGGGGACTGGACTAAAACAGTCTCTTGCTGAAGCCATAAAGTAAACAAAGTTGGGTTTTTCAAGGTAACCAAGTCTGACTGACCTTAGAGAGGAAATAACACCTCTCTGCAGAGTTTAAAAGCTCCATTTTTCCAAGAGAGCTGACAAAAAAGCAGCATTTGTACTCTTTGAAGAACAGAGCACAAAGTGACTTAAATTAAGTAGCTACAACTGTGAAGAGGTTTGGGCAGAGGTGAATCCCATCCCTCCATCCTGCTGAGAAAAGTCAGGCTTCAAGTAAAACGATGTCTTGGAAAGACATAAGCACAGGAGAAAGTACTGCTACAGAGTATTGAACAGCTCCAAAACTGCTTCAGGATAATGCTGGAATAATCCAGGAAACACTGAACAGATAAGCAAAAAAAGTACCTAGATCTTTTGCAATAGGCTCGGGTTGAGAGGGAGGCTTCTCTGCTGGGTAATAGGCTCAGGGAGGGAAAATAATCCTCGGTGTTCATACAGTACCTTACACTGTGCAAACACCAGATACATCAGGAACCCTGAACAGGCACAGGCAGCAAAGAGATTCCCAACTTCAGATGAGGAGGAAACAGCTCCAGGAACCCACTGGGGTTCACTCATTGCCCAGAGAGCACCAAAGGCAACTTCTGACTCTGAGATTACACTGCTTTTCCTGAAGCTCCCTGCAGCAGGAATAGCTGAAAACATTTTAGGAATACAACATTGCAGGGGTCAGTCTTCTTCCAAACATCATCTTTATGATGTCTTTTGCAGCATAGGTTTAGTGGGGCACACACTTTCCCCCTTCAGCATTTGTAAAATAATAATGGACAAATCATTTCATGTAGGAAACACAAGACACAGGACCCCAGTCCAAAGCTCACTGGTAACTGAAACTCCTGGAAGACAAATACCAGTGAGAGAGAGACTTTAAGATATTTTAGTTATGCTGCTTTGTTCTTTACTATTGCCTAACTAAGTCAGCTATCATCCAATTATCAGGTTTTTAAACTTGGGTAACAGGAATGAGAATGATGGAAAAAAGGAGGATATGGAGGGTAAGGAAGTGCACACGCTTTAAAGTGGGCTTTAAAGCCCCGGGATGGTTCCATTTCCTAAAATCTCATTCTTCAAGCAAGCTTGTGGAGGAAGGGAAGTTCTCCCACCAGCTGCCCATGGCCAAAGCACTACAGTACAACACACTTTGAGTCAGCAGCAGCATTTTTATCAGTGACCAGTTCCCTTTACCCACACCCAGTTACCATCACACACCCCTGCCAGCCCAGCACAGGAACTCAAGAGTGAAAACCAGAAGAGCCACAAGACAGTTGAGGTTCTCCAGTGATGGAAGAGATCACAGAAATCCAAACCAAGATGAAGCCTGAGGAACCTCAAGGCCCAAAGATTTCCCGAAGGCTTTCATGAAAAACTCAGTGACAGAGGAAAAGAGTCCCAGAGTTACTATTTTAAGAAATTTGCCAGGAAAAAGAATGAAGTGATTGAAGTTGCTGAGGGAAGTCACATACCGGTGTTTGTTGTCCTCTTCCTCATCTCCTATCCTATAAAGCAAGATTCCAACAGGAAAAGGTTAGCATGCCAAATTTTAAATTCAAGCATGCTGTAACACAAAAATCACAGACTTGTAGAAAATTAATACAAAGATCAAAGGAAGCACAGAAAGGCATGCAGAAAATCCCCTTTGCAACTGATGGGCTTTTTTTAACTCCTGCTTTCTGATCAGTGAAGCTCTAAATGTTCACTATAGATTTTTGTCTTCCAGGATAAGAGATGAGATGTGAGGGGGCACAAGGAGTCTCACTTTGAAAAACATGTGCTTTTATAACATGGAAAGGAAACAGAACCATGAGGGACACATTACTCCAGACAAATTACATGAGGAATTATAAAAAGAACAAATGAAGAAAGGAGTTTGAACTATCTCAAATTAAGAACTGTAGCATTTACAATCTCAGCAATCAAACTCCAGTGCAGGGCTGAGACACAAGCACTTTCTGTCCTTACCTGCGGAGCAGTTTAGCCTTCAGGTCTGCCTTGGTCTCGTTCCAGGCATCGAGCTCTGGGCTGCTCAGAGCCGTGGGTTTCATGTGGTCCAGGACAGCGATGTCCTTTCCCTGCTTCCAGAGGTCGTAGCGCTCGGGCTGCAGCACCCTCACAAACACATCCATGGAGATCTTCACCATGTCCTTGCGGCACGTGCACTGCAAGAGACGCCACACACGTCACACCAGGGACCTTCCCCTTTCTCTGGAGGCAAATTAACTCTCCCCCCAGCTGGCTGAAGAGGGTTTCTGGCAGGGAATGCCTCTGAGGGATGTGTGGCTGTTTCAGCTCTCCATGGAAGCCATTGGCTCTACCTGCTCCTGGAAAACCAGCTGCCGCTCCAGCACTCTCCAAGGGTAGTGGAAAACTCTGTTCCCAAGGATTTAGTTCTCCCTCTAAGCCCTCCAACAAACTAAATCTTCCTGGGACTGGCACTGCTCATATCCTGTGCTGCAGACATTAGACACAATTACTCTGCCTGGTCTAGCCCAGGTCAGAGTCTGCCCTCAAGCCACGTTCCCTCCATCAGCCTCTCTCTGGCAGAGTCTTCCAGGCTGAAAAGATATTACTGGTATCACTTCATAACTCAGAAAAGCCTTACAGGAACCAAGGCCTGACCTAGAGCACAGGGCAGTTAAACTTCATAATGACACATCCTGACATGTCACAGCAATCCTGCACAAAAGGGAAGAAATAAAAAACCTGCAATAACCACAACCTGCATCCAAACCATCATGTGGGAGAAATGTGCACTATTCATTTCAGCTGGCATATGCTCATTAGAACTAACCTGGAGTTAGACCCCTGTCGTTGCACAGAGAGTACTCACAGGTGGTTTTCCTTGGATATAACCTTTGCTGGGATGAATCAACAGACTGAGTGTAGCAAGGGGATTCTCACCCTGGGCACTGATACCAGTCTCAAAGAGTTATAAACCTAATCAAAAGAAGGCAGAGGGTGGAGAAGGACCCAGGACCCCCCCGGTGCCTCTGGGGGCTGCAGCCACAGCTCTCTTGGGGCTTCTGCTCTAAGGTGCAAAGCTTTGCTTGCATGAAATTGCTTTTCAACTCTAAGCTGAGGCTGAGGTAATTGGAGCCACTTTGCAGGACTGGTTTGGGGCTTTTTTTTTTCCACCCTTCCTCCACACCTTTTCAAAACTACTCTATCCATTCTTTTGGCAGAAATGCCTGAAACTAAACCAGCTTCTCCCCTTTGTCCCTTCCCCTTACTAAAAGATTTATGGCCATAGTTGAGACTTCACTGAGAGAGGGAGAGAGAAGAGTCCCTCTGTACAGTTCTGCACTACCCCACATCCTCCAGCTCCTGCTTCCCACTGTGCAGGGACTGGGACTGGTTGGTAACCCGAGTGTGCCGAGTTGGAAGGAGCATTTATGGACAGGCACTTTCAGGAAAACTCCATTTAATGAAAAATGACTGAGGCCAGAAAGGCTGGAAATGCAATTTGGCCACAGCACGGCAGGAACACAGACAGCACCCAGGCTTCCAACTCCAGCCCAGGCAGGAGCTTCCCACAGCACCTCCATCAGTCCTGGTTTAAGGGATTGAGCAGATTTTCCTTAAGAAAGTTTAAAAGCACCCGTGCAGTGCTACAAAGAGGAACACAGAACAGCATCCCCAGGGGATTGACCTCCTCAGAGGCTGAAAAATGGCTTAAAAGGGGAACGCTGCGTTTTGTGATCCTGACCTGGACTCAAGAGGTGCAGCACAGACACATCCAAGCCTTCAAACCCAGCCAGAAAATCCTGAGGCACTCGGGGCCAGAGGTCTCCAGAGCAGTTTCCAACCAGCAGCAGCTCCAGAGTCTCCCCCAGCTGCACCCGCTGGTCAGCCCTGGAGAACCCCCACGCTGAGCTCCGGGGATGCTGCTGGGCTGGGACTCAGCACCGACACCACGGCCTCCATCTCCCACATCCCACAGCCTGCAGTAGCCAAGCTCTTTTCTTTCCACAAATCTACCATGATGTATATTTATATTTCAATTTTAATTTAATTCTATTGCTTTCACACCAGCAAGCATGAATAATTTACAAAGCCTCTTTCCTCTGGGGCTTCTTCTGGACCGTACAGTGATATTTCCTCAGCTGCTGCAGTTGTGTCACAGCCACATTCCCAGCAAGGCCAGGGTCGTTTTCCATACCCTCCCCTCAGACAGCAGTGAGAGCCTGCTGATGCTTCCAATACAGCTGGAGAAGGGAATGCTCTTGTGTGTGTGAGAGAGCTGGGAGAGGGAGAATGGGGGAGACCAGGAGGAGAATGAGGGTAGAGAAGGGCAAGAAATTGCCTTTGCAATGAATTCCCCGCTCTGCTCCATTACTGCAGGACAAAAGCAGTAAGGTTGTTTCCTGGCAGTGATCTCCAGCCCCACACCTGCCTTCCCCCTTCCACATACACAGAGCTGCATTTCTTTCAAAGTATTTAACTGTGGTCATAAACACGTGTATTTCCTAGAAGACATTATGCCTACACCCCCCATCTCTGTCCATCCCCACCCCAATTTCTGCAGGATATATCCTCCCAAATTCCCTCAGATTCCAACACTTTTATATCCCAGTATTACTAAACTTTACAGAAAAAAAGAATGAACATGTCAACACTAAAATACCCCCACTGAGGAGAGATATGAAGCCTCGTTTCCTTTACGTGAGGCAAAACTGAACCTCAAAGCTCCATTTTGGGAGTTCACAGAGTTCCTATGGATCAATAGCCCTGAGAAGGATTTCAGGGTGACACGATCACCCAAAGCACAGGACTGAATGGCAACACAAACATTTTGTTGTGTCCAAATGACAAATGTGTCCAAATTTTGTTGTGTCCAAAAGGTGAAAAATTCCAGGAGCTTTGAGATCTTACCCAGCCCCTTCCCCTCTCTCCTCCATCACTCCCTGTCTGGCTGCCAAACCCCACTCCTGGGAACAGCAGGGCTGGCAGAGCCACAGATCAAACAACAGAATAAACAACAGAATTTTCATAACTGGGATCTCCAAGGACCAACTGCAAGTCCTGAAAATGGGAGTGGAAAAAAATCAAACTGAAAATCAACCCAGCTTTAGGGCCAGTTCTTTGCGTTCGGTTACAGGGGAGCTGAGACCCAAAAGATCAACAAGAGAGGAGTTCCATATTCACCAAATCTGTGGAACTTGACTTATTCCACCTTCTGAAGGCTTTTCCCAGCCTCACCTCTCCTTTTCCACAAGTTCATGGTTTTATTAACCATAAGGACATGGAAAAATACTGTAAGGAAGTGCACAATTAAAGCTTTTTCCAGAATAAACCCCAACGTTCTTCCTTTCCTCATTATTTTATTATCTGCTACTCTAATTTGGAGCCTGTGGTAAAATATGTGATCATGCCAGGAGCCCTGTCCCATCAATTCCAACTCCAAGACTGATAGTGAGGAATTTGTGGCTATTGAATGTACAACCATTATCTTATTTGCAATATTTTTTAACATAAAAACACAAATAAGTCTATATAAAATAACAGTCAAATAAAATTACTGTCTCCTTGAAGTCATAAAATCAAATGATATATGGAAAAGCACAGATTCATTCAACTTCAACCTTCAGCAACAGTTTTGTGTGGATATTTCCCTCAATTCCCAACTATTAACACTGAACTGAACCTCAGCAGTTCCATCACATAGGAAAGGTTAATGGAAAATAAGCCTTTTCCTTATGCAGAAATAGTCACCAAAATTACATATTTAAAGTGGCACCTCTGGTTTTCATGGAAAAAACCCTTCATATTCAGATGAAAGCAGTTGATAAGACTCAGCTGAGCCTCCCACTTTGCCTTAATGGAAATTTATCCATCACAAAACCCAACATGCTCAAAATTGAAGTTCTTTCAGCTTTTAAATGCCAGGCCAAAATCTTTGCTGAAAGCTTTTCTATCTGCCTTTCCATAACAATGAAGCCTAAAAGCAAGTTCCTGGGAAAGAGGGGTGGTTCTGTGAAAAGGCAGTGGAGAAACTCTCGCTGTTACAGGAACACACTTTGCCCTCAGCCTCTCCCTGTAAATTCCCAGGTCGAAGCAGAGAGTTTCAGCTTTTGGGAGAAACAAGCCCCCAGTACAACCACTGCTTCTAAGCAGCAGCAATCCAGTTTGTTCCCATGTTACAGATGAGCTACTGAGATCCAACAGGACAGAAAAAACAGTTTGGGGCTCCAGTTTCCTTTTCCTTCCACTCAGTCAGTCCAAGTACGCTCCTGAAAGATGAGTGGCAGAAATTCTGTGAGTAAGGAAGGAGTTAAACTTTGAGGAGAAGAAGGAGGAAAAGCCCAAAGTGCATAGTTTGTGTGTTTAATGGTTGGTGGTTGGAAGCTTGTGGGAAAGAAGATGAGCCTTGACCCCCCGTTTGCAGAGTAATTACTGGCATCAACAACAAACCAGTTCATTAGGAAACCCACTGGAAACCCTTCCCAGAGCTTCATAAACAAAACAATTAGGCAAAGATTTCCATGGACTCCCCCTGTCCCTGGCTGCAGGGCACGATTCCTCCCTGCCTGCTTCCTTGACTGCTCCCGAAACACTCGGTGCGGATTCCCGGGGTGCAGGAGTGGGGGCAGCAGCCAGGAGGAGTCAGAGTCACCCCACTCCCCTCAGACACAGCATTTGTGTGTGACAGAAATGCTCTGGGACTTGTTCCAGCCTAAGCAAATAAGATAACCCATCCCAACACCCAGAAGGGCCAGGCCAGAAGGAGCTGGTGACACCCCTCCATCCACAGGGACATCGGCCACCCCACCCAGCAGCACCCCCAGCACTGGAATCCTGGAAATCCCAACAAACCCAGGCATTTGTTCTGCCCACAGAACTCAAAGTGTTCTTCCTTCATTAACAAAAATTGTGCCAAGAACCTCCCAGCCAGAACTCCAGAAGAGGAGCTCAGAAAAGAGCTGATAAAACAAAGCTTCCAGACAGTTTCCAGAAAAATAACCATCCCCTTTCCACCTCAGCATGAAAAAAACCTGTAAAAGCTCCTTTGTCTTGCACAGAATCAAGAGCAGAGGTGTTTACAAATAATACAATAAAATAAGTACGAAGAAAGGTGGAAGAATTTGTACAAGAGCAACTTTGAATCTGTCTGACAAAAATAAACCATGGAAATGTTATTCCATAATAGATTTCTTTAATGTATTCTAAGCTTAAAAGGTCTAATTAGAGTAAAAGAGCAATTTTGAATGTCTGACAAAAATAAACTATGGAAATGCTATTTCATAATAGATTTCTTTATGTGTTCTAAGCTTAAAAGGTCTAATTAGAGTCAGTTGAGGCACAGACTCAAAGTAATGAAAAAATACAATTCTGATTTGCCTTATTTTGGGGACCAGTTTTGCAGTATTATCAAACAGGTTTCTGCAAAAACCTCACAAGTTTTATTTTCTTGGGAAATACAGACAGATGGAGGGAAAAATCTACTAAAACGTGAATAGTAAGAAGAAAGCTTCAATTTTACCTGGAAAATTACATGCTAGGCAACTCTAAATCACAGATATTCCAAGTGTAAATTTGAGATTATTTCAATATTATACACATAGTACAGAAAAAAATGAGTGAGCAGAAGGTTTAGAAGCAACAAACCACGTAAAAGATCCTAGGCTGGGATCCAAAAGGTCCCTTCTCTTGGCAGTCCAGTAAAATCCAAAGGGAAGAGTTTTATTTGTGTCCCCCTTCCCCAAATGAGAGAGCAGCAGAGCAGGAGTGCTCTGGAGTGAGAGGTTTGATGGGAACACTGCCTGGAGGAGGTGAAGGCTGCTTATTTCAGACCCTAAAATGCAGGATTTGGGCAGGAAGGGCAGCCTGACCCCATTTTATGTTGAGAGAGAGAATTCCAGCAGTTTCTCTGGAGCAAACAGGAGATAAAGGAAGGCATGAAAGTGGCACCAGCAGGAGCCCAGACCTGCTCCAGGAGTGGCTGCACTTAACTGAGAGCAAAGTGCAGAAATCGTTCCCCTCCCATCCACTTATTTTCAGTCCAGTTTGCCAAAGAAGTAGAAAAGCTGAGCTGGGATTTGAATTTCTGCTAAAACTGTACACTCTGAAAGGGTCTTTCTGAATGGCAGGGGACTCACAGGCCACCTCGACTGGAGGAAGGACACTTTCCTGAAACCCCTGGTTTAAAAGGGTTGTTTGGGCAAAGACACAGCTCTTAAAATCCTCTGGCTGTCGGTGGTGGCATCCAAGGGTTTTCAGAAACAAAAAACCAGGAATGCAGAGAGGCACTGCAAGCTCATGGTGCAAAATAAAAAGAAATTTACAAAAAAAAAAAAAAAAAAAAGGTAAGGAATGAAAATTATAATTTCCTGTCTTTAACCCAGCAGCTTTTTTCAACAACCAAACAGAAAAAAATATGACAAAGGGAGACAAATGACTGAGGAACTCCAACTGCAGAGAACAAAGGGAAATATTTCTCCCTAATTTCTAAGCCCTGCATATGCAGGCAAACATTAACTGTAGTATATTCAAATAAACCCATTCCTCCTCAGCTGTACCATTGAATCAGGAATGCTGAAGTCCAAAGCAAATATTTGGATTACAGCTGACTCTGAAACATGGTGCCAGGATCTCCAGCACTGTGAAAACCCCTTTGAACTCCTTTCCTCTGGCTCTCTGTTTGCTGTGCCCTGTGCCAGTGACACCCACAGACAGGATTGCATCTCCCAAGGAGCTTTCCCTGCCACTGTCTGGTCTGCAAAGAGCCCAGAATGAACCCCCACCAGTCACATGGCAAGACCTGGGGGCAGCACACCAGGGCTATCCCTGGGAGCCCCACGATCAGCTGAAGGTCTCTCCCATCCCTGAACGAGGATCTGCTGCTCAGCCACGGCTTTTCCCAAGGATCAGGTGGGAGAGACAAGCTGAGGTTGGCCTCAAAGTCACCTTGGCTGGGAAGGAGTTAGCTGCAGCACGAGGCTCCTCCAGGACAGATGGAGACATTTACATCGGCAATAAATGGGAGAACAGTTAAAAAGCTGTTATTTCCTGCACTTCTGGGCACAGTGTCCAGCTGGAGGCAAGACATCCACCTCCCAGTGGGGCACCAGCATGGAATTACGGCTGTGAAGGAGGATGTCATACCCTTCCTCTGGATCTGAGGAGACTGACACAGGACTGACTCACTGACTGACACAGTCCTGAAGATTTCTGCACATCACGAAAGACAACGTGAAATTTGTCTGTCACAAACCACACTCAGCACTGGGGCTGGAGGAGCAACTAAAAGGAGAATCAGAAAATCAGACCCAAGGGGCAAAAGCTCCTGTTCTAGCTAAAAACCCAAGGAGAGAAAGACTCCAAAACCTCACGCCAGGTTCTCAAAAAGCTTTGACCAAACAGGACAGCTTAGATTATTCACTTGGTATTCACCAAACCGATTTCCACGGTAATCCTGGTTACTAATTTACAGACACAAGTGGATTTACCCACTTTTAGTTTCCCACACAGCTCTGCAGCCATTGCTTTTTTTTTTTCTTTTTTTTTTTTTTGCTAATACTGACACTCATTCTACAAATTAGAGCAGGCCCAGTGTCTCTGAAGCTGATCTTTACACTCCAGGCTGATTATTCTGTATTTTTTACAGCCCAGGCAGGTTCTCTGTGGAATGCAGAACATTGCACCCATCTGGCAGGCAATTACCACAGCTCTGTCCTCCGAGGTGAACCATTACCTTCCTCTCTTCCTCTGCACCACTGACACACACAGCTCTCAGCAGAGCACAATCCAAATCTCCTCCCCAGGATAATGTCCAGGAGAACATTACAACTGGCTAATTATGAACCTTGCCTTGTCCTCGGTCTCCTGAGTGCTGGCAGGACAAGAGAGCTGTGCTGGTAACCCAAGGAAAGGAGAGAATCACCCCAGGCAGCGCAGGAAGAGCAGGTGCCTGCAGAGCTTTGCCCAGCTCAGAGCTCCCAAGAACTTTTATAAACGAGTGTATGATAAGAAAAAAAACCCCAAACCTGCCTGCATGTGAGTAAGGATAATCTATTGTTCCTGGAAGCATACAAATCAATAAAGCCATTTTTAAAATATAGGAAAGCTGCAGTAGCTAACTAAAAATCACACACTCAAGGATCGTGGAATGGGTTGGGTTGGGAAGGACCTTAAATCTCATCTCATCCCATCCCACCCCTGCCATGGGCAGGGACACCTTCCACTGTCCCAGGCTGCTCCAAGCCCTGTCCAGCCTGGCCTTGGGCACTGCCAGGGATCCAGGGGCAGCCCCAGCTGCTCTGGCCACCCTGTGCCAGGGCCTGCCCACCCTCACAGGGAGGAATTCCCTCCTGATGTTCTCTCCCCACAGAGGTGCAGGCAGCTCCAGTGCACACCCTCAGCTGATACTTCCTTAGGTCCCTCCTTAATCTCAAATGAGATTTAAACAAAGCTTTGCCCTCACTGTGTAACAAATCCCCCCCTCAGCTGGGACCCCCAGTCAGGTATCCCAGGGTTAATTAACATGTGATTTATCAACCAGGAAGCTCAGAACGGACAAGTGCCACAGAGTGCAATGGGAATAAATTGGGCATCTCCTTCCACACTTCCACTTTGTGTCCCCAGATCTGCTCCAAGCTCTGCTGCTGCTTGTTCAGTAATTTCACGCTACGCTGCTTAACAATGTAAGCATGGAGGCTCCATCTAAAACTGCACTTCCCAAATGTCACTTGTTCGTGAACACATGGCTGAACCCAAAATTGCTTTTAATATTCGAGTGGTGCCTGCTGGCTCTGTTGTAGTTAAGGGTCTGTCTGAATTTCCATGATAAACCCCATTTTCTGGGGTGTAATACCATGACCACTCACTACACATAAACCTGCTTTACAAGGTCACAGCAGACAAACATCATTTTTTACATTTTTAAACCAAGGTTGCTTGGCTGTTTTTGAGTTTCAGACACTTGACACCAATTTGAGGCCCCTTATGGTTTAAGGTTTTTCTTACCATCCCTTTAACTCCAGAACAAACTCAAACATATGATCCATGCCTGGAAGTGTCCAAGGCCAGGCTGGATGGGGCTTGGAGCAACCTGGGACAGTGGAAGGTGTCCCTGCCCACAGCAAAACTTCCCAGATTCTACTGAATGAGCTTTGCTGATCAGTTATCTGCAGACTTCAAACCAGGAGAGTACGAGTGCTGTCACAAACCAAAGTAACAAAGCACACCAGAAATCTGCCCTAATGAGAAATAACCACACAAACATAACTCTCCAAACTTAACTGAGTGCACAGATTAGAGGAATTCAGGTATCTTCAGAATGTTATTACCACAGTGTTATTAAAGCTTAAAAGTATTCCCAGTTTATTCCTTCCCAGCTTAAAAGTATTTCCAGCTTATTCCTTCCCCTCCAGTGTGTACTTAATGAGTTGTATTCAGTCACATCAGTCACCTTATTCACTCTGAAATGCAGTTTGGATACATCAGAAAACTAATCCCAATTTACCAATCCCAAAACAACCTGTTCACAAGGTGAATGTAACACTTGAGAAATTCATTCCTACACCCTCAGAACAAAACCAATTATCAAGGCAAAACCACCAATGTGGGACAGTGAGAGAGCACGTCCCAAAGCAGTGGCATTTTCCACATTGTCCTTAGGAATAAGGACAAATAACACTGCTCTGTGTTCCATGAGCTGGTGGTTTCCACCAGCCCCTCATCCCAGCTGATCCCACCTGTGTTGCCATTTTCCCGTAGTCAATCCAGCGCAAAGTGGCGAAGTTGGTCGACTCGGCACAGTTGAAGCCGTGATTGAAGCCAGCGTGGTAACCATAAGGGAATGTGATCATAAACTCCCCAGCTTCCTGGGTGATCTGAAAAACAAAGGAAAAGGGAGGAGACACCCCACAGGTCACTTAATGCAGCAGCTTGAGAACAGAGACCTATTAAAAAACCCCACTGATTAAATCTCTTTCCACTGGAGGGTCGGCAGAACAGTCATTGCCAGCTCTTGGCTGAGCCTGGAACGATTCCTGGTGAACTGCAGGAATACTCAAGTATTTCTCTTAAGGGAAAAACTCAGAACAGTGGATGGAAGGGGTGACATGATCTGAACTATTTACACCTGCAGGCTCCAGTTACAAAAGGGTCTCAGGCTGCAACATTCCAAGAGATCAATAAATCTTTGACATGACCGCTTTGGCTCACGGCAGCTCCAAACCTTCACTCCCACCCCCATGCCAGAGCAGCCAAGAGCCCTGGATTTCCCTCCTAACATTCCCTCTGCATGGCAGGGTCCTTCTGAAGCACCTCCTGCCCTTCCCTGTGTTTATTTCCCCACTCACATTTATCAGCCTCACTCCCACCTGTTCACCCAAAAATCAAAGACCCGAAAAATTACAGCCCATCTTTTGTCTGCTTTGGGAATTGTTCAGAGCAGCTGTGGCTGCCCCACCCCTGGCAGTGCCCAAGGCCAGGTTGGATGGGGCTTGGAGCAGCCTGGGACAGTGGAAGGTGTCCCTGCCCATGGCAGGGGTGGCACTGGATGAGCTTTAGGGTCCCTTTCAACACAAACCATCCTGTGACCCTACTTTAATAAACTTAAAACAACAATAAGCATAATGGACATTATTAATAAGGGTTGAACTCTACAGATCACAGCTGGAACCAGCAGGCCAATCAATCTGGGATGCTTCTAAAAAATCCTCTTTTTACATCTTATGCAGAAAAACCATTGGGGAAAAAAGGAATTTAATTGTTAAGAGAATGGCCCGAACCATGGGAGCAACTCCCAGCCCAGCTGCCCCTCCTGCAGCAGCACCTCCCCTCCACGGGGTATGGAAGAGGCAAAGCTTGACCTTCACTGTCTTTCCAGCCCAGAAGTGCTGACAGACCTCTCACAGCTGTCACAGGCCAAGCAATTCCATTTGGATCCCTTCCCACCAGCCATAACTCACACCCCAGCAGTTCAGAGCCCACAGAGACTCCAAGGGACTTGCACTTCCAAACACAGGGATGGAGCCAAATGGAAAATGTAAACAGACAGAAGTTCAAACATCTCCCCCCTTGGCTGGGCCAACATCTGAACTTGCTGATGTCATTAACATTAGAAGAATAATTTTAAAAATAGGGAATAAAAGGTGCTGTGATACACAAGAAGCTCCTGCAGGATTTCAGGAGGAGGTGCTGAAGTCCAGCCTGCACCCAGCCCCATGGAGCATCCTGCATCCATCTCTTCCATAAATCCCAGCAGTGCCACTCTGCTGGCTTCAGAAGATGAAAAGATTATGTTTCTGTCAGTGACTGCACATCCTGGTGTCTCCATTTCAAGCCCACATCGTCCATGGCACTGCTGTCAACATTATCCCACAATAAATTAGAAAACACTCCAGATGATGGATAGGCCATGCAGAAAAGTAATAACTATTGAAGGAAAGCCAGCACAAACTGCCACTCATGGAGAAAGTCCCAAATTTACTGACTTCTGCAAGCTCTTGAGGAATAAATGGAGAAATCAATAGGAGATTACAGAAATACACATTTTTAATTATTAAAAAGCCCTAGTATTGATCTGTTTCTTTTTTTCCAGAACAGCATTATAGAGATTTATAAATGCTGCCTATTCACTTCATTGAAATCTGCCAAGAATTTGGATGCAGGGATCCTATCTCTATTCCTCAGGAAAAATAGCACTTGTTCCCTGTTTGTGAATAATAGTGATCCTCCTTTGACAGCCACTATTTCAGGACAGGACTTGGAGTAGCCTGGGACAGTGGAAGGTGTCCCTGCCCATGGCAGGGGTGGCACTGGATGGGCTTTATGGTCCCTTCCCATTCCATGATTCCATGAAACCAGTTTGGAGCAGGCATCTTTGACACTTCTCACATCCACAGGCACCTCTGGCTCCATGTGCTGGGAACACCCAGCAGCAGCAGCAGTTTGACTGATTCTGCACAGATACAAATCCCTGTAACCACACTTGGCTGAGGAGATTTACTTCTTGCCACAAGACTTTAAGAATAAGCACATTAAAACGATCATACCAAATAAACATGACCCCTCTTTTCAAATCAGGGCTTAAGAGCTGCAGGGATCCTTCCAGGCTTACAGCAGCACGAGCACTTACACAACAGGGAACCAGCACAGGCAGCTCCACTTTGGGTCACACTGGATCCACAAGAAAACAAAGAAGTGCTCCTGAATCACCGGCGGGTTTTGCTCATTAGCTCGTCCCTCTCTACCTGAGAGGCTCCCTAATTGCCAGAGTTTGTTCAGTGACAGCTTTTCTTCACTTCACAGTGTCTCAGCCAAACCCCAAATCCTTTTTCCAGGCAGACCTAGTTTGAACTGATGGGATGCACTCAGCATAATAATGCCCCTTGGAAATCCCCCAGTGGCTGGTGCTGAACTGATTCCTCAGGAGAGAGGTGCTGTGCTCCCAACGGCCTGCAGGGTCCCTCTGCAACCCTGTACATACCCTGTCAAAGGGAATCCCGTATTTCTTCAGGATGGAGGGAGAAATGAGGGTCATCTTGTGACGGAGGAAAGCATCACATCCCTGAGAGCTTCCTGGGAAAAATCCTGTGGACACATTCAAAGGAGGAGCATCACTATAGGGCTGCTGGACTGCTCTTGGGAAAACAATAGTATTTGTTAGATTCCAGTTCAATCTGCCCTACATATCACCTCCTAAAGGGAAAACATGTTAATATTCAGTGAGAAGAAAGGAAAGGAAACATCTCCATCCCAGGCAGAGGCAGGAGGGACACGTTCACAGTGGTCACCAGCAAGTGGCAGAGGCAGCAGGACCTGACCCAGTCAGCACCTCAGCATGGTTAAGTGTTAAATTCTACCCAAGATCCACGCTGAGCTATTAAAACAAATCACAAATAATTAAGGAAACTAAAGTAGTGGTAAACACTGACCAAACCACTCAACGGCAGCTCAGCCAATGTAACCCCATTTTCCTCAAGATCATGTTTTTCCCTCCAAGGGGGTGACTCCATAACAAACTGTGTTTATAGGGACTCAAACCCATCACAGTTTAGGAAAACAAATAACCCAAGCTCTGGAACCAAAACTGATTGATGAGACATAATGGAAGGGGTTTCAGAAAGTCAAAAGGATTACTGGGTTCCAGGTTTTCTTATATTTTTGTACTAAAAGCATTTCAATTAAAGTTATGACTGTCTGCTACCCAGTCTGTCGTCCCTCTCTGCAGTTCCTCTTTTTAATGCACAGTTTAAGTGGCTCTCATTAAAGCCACTAATAAAGAAGCACATTTTAAGTGATTAGCACCAATAACATGGCAACACATTAACATTCTCTCCATGGGCTCCATGGCTCTCCCAGTGAGCCCATTTACAGCTCAGCTATTCATTTTCCATATTAATTGCACACTCATTTCTCCATAGTACACTTCTCCCCACTGATGTACAGGGCAGGGGAATGGCCAGGCAGCAATACTGGCTCTTTGCAGAGTTAAATCATCACCCATCCCAGCTTCCAGAGGCAGGAAACTAAAGACCAGACCATCGATAATTTGCTCCTGGTTTTACAGCACAAACCATCCCCGTGCCTCAAAATTGATCATCCGTAAAAATTAGTTACAAACAGCAAGAAACTTATTATTGCTGCTGTCAGACTTGGAGTGGTATTTCAGAGTCTGCAGAACACAAGTCATCTGATTGATTGACTTCTTATAAAAATTACTTTTTTCATCTATTAAAACCTGGCAAATGACTGTAGCTTTGAAATGAAACATTTCTGAGCAGCCACTTCCAGTATTATTTGTATTTAGGGATCATGGAGCTCAGAGCCCAGGAAAACAACACCACTGAGCCCCGGGACACTCATCCCCACTCATTCTGCATTTACCCCACACAATCAGTTGCTCCCCTTGACACCCTGGAGTGTGACACAGTCAGACTGTCAGCAGGAAAAGGCACTACAGGAATTTGCCTGTTTTCTGGGAAATCAGCATTAGAACTTCTTTTCTTTTGCATCAGAGTAGAGTCTTCCAGATTTTCCTGCCTGTTCCTACCTTCACCACCAGATTTAAACCCCCCCCAGTTGCCTTGCTGGAGATGAAACACGGAGATTTGGAGTTAATCATTCTGGGCCAGCAGCTTTTTTTAGCTGGGCAGCTCCTTGAACATTTGCAAGTGAACAAAAATAGAAACAACACCAACAAATTAAAACATATCTACTTCTGCAGCCAGACATCTTCCCTGAAGCTTGAGAGGTGGGAGTTTGCCACAGCTCAAAGTAACTGCTTTCCCCACCACCATTTTCCTTTTCTTTTTCCTTCCCTTTCACTGTTTTTTTTCCTTTTAATATGAACTTTATTGCACTGAAAACTAAAGGAGGATGAGGCTAAAATAAGAGGAAAACCACCAAATACAGAATGTATCGTTATAGGGTGAAGGAGTAATGGGTACAAACTGGAAAAGGGGAAATTTAGGTGCAAAATCAGCAAGAAAATTTCTGTTGTGAGGGTGGTGAGACACTGAACAGGTTGTGGCTGCCCCATCTCTGGGAGCATTCCAGGCCAGGTTGGAGCAACCTGGTCCAGTGGAAGGTGTCCCTGCCCATGGCAGGGTGCAATGAAATCATTTTTAGGGTCCTTTCTGAGCCACGCCATTGTGGATTAAACCCCTTGCCCAGACATGGGAGGGTTTGGCCTCAATGCCTTAAAATTCAAGGGTTTTTCAGGGAATTTTAGTTGAGGTTACACCATGCCAGGAGACCGAGGCTTTGAGGAAGAGTTGGAAGGAAAATTCCCTGACAAGTTTTCTGGCTCTGAAGCTGCTCTGCCAACACAGCAGGTTCCCCAGGCAGCTCTTGCAGAAGTCATCAGTAACACCAGGTCACTGTCAGTCCTTTATCAACCCAGTCAAAAGCCAGAGCTCACCTTTTGCCAGGCGTTCCAGCCTCTTGCCGTGCTCCGGGGGAATGGCATACCTGGGAGGAGGTAACACAGACAACAATCAAAATCACCAGTCTTTAATGTAAAACCAGTGAAGGGAAAAGTCTAGGAATAAATGGGGTAATAACCCTCAGCACAGCACACAGGCTGGCAATATAACCACAGCTCTACACGTCTGAAAGGCATCAGTAACACACAGCCCATGGAAAAAAGCCAGCATTTAATACAAGTCCTTAGACATGTCACATGAAGTGTGTTATTTTCCTGCCCTTTTTTTCAAACTGCATCACAAGATTTCACAAGGTAGAAGGAAAATCGAGATGACAAAGCGATGATACAGCACTGGAAACCCCAGAAATAACTCAGTGCAGGGAACAGCAGGTGTGTTCTCCATGGGAAGAATATCTGCAAAATAAAATTGTGTTAAATCTTAATAAGCAAGAAATGTTGGATGGGCTGAAAAGGTATGAAGGAGGGTCTGTGTGCTTTGGAAAAGAATAAAACCTTCTTCTGTGTAAATAGCTTCCATTTTATTCAAAAAAGTAAATATTCTTCACCACAGCTCAAGCAGTCATGGCTCAATCCTTATGTCCATGATGGATTTTATTGTCTGATGTGAAATAATGGAATTAAAGTATTCAGTAATTTTCTCAATGAGGTGATTGAAATTGCAGGGTCTGCTGAGGAAAACATCATTAAAGGGTGCAGGGAACAATTTCTACACTTGCTAAAGACAGTTTTCTTAGGTTAGGGGTAAATAAAGTGCAAAAGAATTTGACTGGATTTTTTTTTGAGTGCAAATTATTGAACATAATTCTGGAAAAACAATCAATGGTCTGAAGTCCCACGGGTCACAGACACAGGGCCGGGTGTGCCCAGCATGTACAAAAATCAGGGAAGTTTCAAATGGCTCTTTTTCTTCCCAAAAGCTGTTAGTTCTCTTAGTGCTTTGAAGTTCACAATATTCTCAGGAGCAAAGCCCAGGTGACAAAGATTTATGTGTTCAGGTTATAAGAAGGGAACTGAATACCAGGATACATTTAAACGTGTTTAACATGATGGCACACAATAATATTGCCAATGGAAATTGTAAATCATTGGTTACACTCTGCAGCAAATTAAATATGGCTCTCCCTGCTTTTTGTGACAGAGAATTCTGAGAATTTACATTTGTGGGAATGGCATTTATTGCCAGCTATAACTTCTCTTCAAAGTGAATAATAAAAAATGCATTATTTTTGCTATTTCAAATAAAGATGTCAAACCCACCCTGTCTCATTCCCCACGCTGGGAACAGGATATTGCAGGAGGGGACTCAACAACAGGTGCCCAGCACTGCCCCTCTTAGGGTGGGGGCTCAAAATGCACCTGATTTGGGGGATTTCAGCCAGGCAAATTCTCCATTTTCAAGTGTAAAAGCACAGTGTGGGGAGAAGCAGCTCGAAGCCATAACCTGTGTCACGAAATCAAACACACCTGAGCTGGCCTGGCAGGGGGGAATGACAGCACACGAATCCTACACAGGGACCTTCAGGGTTTAGACACTAAGCTGATTTAAACTGATGGCTTAAAAAAAATTTAAGGCAAAACACTATGTAGCACCTAATCTTGTAAAACAATAAATGCAGCAATGGACTCCCAACATCCCCTGACCAAAGTTTGACAGTGCCTTAAATTGCATAATTATCAAACAATTCAATTTCATTTGTCTGGGACAAAGCTAGTGGCTTTTATTTTACAAAGACCATTCATCACTTACATAAATGTGATAAAACTAATCCCGATCCAAAGCTCCTTTGTGGGATTAATGTCCCTTAAAACAGGGAAATGAGACATTCCATTCCTTCTGGGAAAAATGCTGAAGGATTGGGAAAGAACTAATTTATGGCTACAAGGCTGCTGATGATTAATGTAATATCCCCAGTCTACAATGCAACCTTCACTTAATTAGTGCCTGTAATTGGGAGTTGTAAAGATAAGATTAATTGAATCTTGAGGATGTTAAAAGTTTAATACATTGGAACATGGTTATTGTGTTATCTGAAACTGCAGCCTGCAAAAAGCCAAGCGAGGCTTTAGAGAACGGCCCATGGAGAGACAAAGAAAAAAAGACTTGCTTGGATAGAAACCAGCCAGAGAGGAGGAATTTCCAGCTTATAAAAAAGAACTATATGTAATAATATACAAATCAAAATACCCCAGCACAGAATGGCAATAGCTGACTCCAATTTTAGAAATTAACTTTTTTCTTTGGGCCAGTCTTTAGGAAGCAGAGCCTACACATCCCTCTGCATTTATTCTTAGGGATTCAAAATATTAACTGCAGAAGAGAATTAAAAGTAGGTCAAATTCTGCTTTAAGTTAGGCTCACAAATCTGACTGATTTACATAAAGATAGGCAATAAAGACAGAATTTGGGCTGCTATTTAAAACCAGGAAGAGAAACAGGAGGCTCCTGCACGTATGGCACAGATTGAGCTCCATCTACACATAAAATGATTGATTACGAGGCAGAACAACAATGGAAAGACTAAAAATTGCTGCAATCAAAGGGGTGCAGTTACTGAGCAATGAACACCCACAGAGGGCTGGCTTTGTGTGGCACTCGTGGCACCGACCCCCTGCTCTCTGGGCAGAACACCCCAGCACTTGCTGGGGACAGGAGTCCTGGTGTGCCTCAGCACAATTTGTCACCATCCCCACAGCTGGGGCTCAGCTCAGCTGCAAAACCTCAATTCCACAGGCAAGCCACAGGTGTGTGCGTGGTAAAAAACAGCCAACTGTTTCCTCTTCTCTAGGCATGATTTCAACAGCCCCCAGTGCAGGGAACACTGACCTGGAGCCACGGGGCAGGGTCTGTCCCTCTGGCTCAGCCTGGTCCCCAGGAAAAGGGAGATTTAGGGCCACAGAGCTAAAGCAGCAGCTGCTCGAAGATAAATCCAACTTCCAAGGCACTGGGCTTGCAAACCACCCTTCAGGCCATATTCCAACGGCCAGCCTTGCAGAGGCTGACCAAGACAAAGGGCCAGGCTTCACCCAAAACCCTGCCACTCAGCAGTTTGGGGGATTACAGCAGGAAAAACGTGCTGCTGCTCTGCCAGGGAGCGTGAGATTTACACAATGGGGAAAGAAAAAAACAGCTCAAGATAAAAAAAGTTATACTTCTGTGACTCAAATGTCATCTTACCCCAAAGTCAACAATTTGAAAGTAATATACTGAGCCTTTTAAATTACCTTTTTCTACTTTCCACCAAAACAACAGAAAATCCCTGAAGTGGATCAAGTACCACTTGTACACATCCAGAACTTGCTGTTCCGCAGGAAAGACTCTCAGCTTCCAAACTTATTTCATGAAACCTAATTCCAGCATTTCTGATCTCTACTTCCATGCAATTTTCTGAGTTCTTGAGTCAGGATCACAGGTCCAAAAGATTTTGCCCCAAAGCTATAATTGGGTTAGAAAATTATCTTCCTGGAGTGATAGCTTGCTTTTGTTAATATGGAATCCCAGAATGGTTTGGGTTGGAAGAGATCTTAAATATCCATTTCCAACCCTGCCATGGGCAGGGACACCTTCCACTATCCCAGGCTGCTCCAAGCCCCAATGTCCAGCCTGGCCTTGGGCACTGCCAGGGATCCAGGGGCAGCCCCAGCTGCTCTGGGCACCCTGTGCCAGGGCATCACCTCCCTCTCAGGGAAGAACTCCTTCCCAACATGAGTTTAACTGGACAGTCCCCTCTCTATCCTTAACACAAAAGAGAGATCTGTCCTATTTGCCAGCATAGGATATCATTAATAGAGTAATTTTCTTGGTGTTTTGTTTATTCCCCTGGAATGGGGCTTGATGGATGTGGATAATTATCAGACTATAAAAGCCAGCAAATGTGCTATTTTCTATCGCTCTAAATCATCAAACAAATAAAGTGTGAAACAGCATTTCTGAATACAATTTTCCCCTCTAATGGCTTAGAATTATTATCAGGAACAATGAGAATAAATAAGCAAATGTCTTGTGAATTAAGAATTAAACAAGTGTGTCAGTAAAAACGAGCATTCAGGCCATTCTGGGATGCAGGGACCCCTTTGGAGGCCACCAGGGAATGATGTAACAGGGAATTCACTCGGGCAGCTTCCAGCACCAGGTGCTCCTCAGGGACCTCCCAGTCTCAGGTTCTCCCCTCACTGCTGCTTCCTCAAAGGGAGTCAGCTCAGTTTTGGCTTCCAGTGGCCAAAAAGACACTAAAAACTTCATCCACAGCACCCTGCTCCTATCTGTTTTTTCCTTGCTTAAGAGGAATTTTTCTCACCTGAAGCCATCTCCACCTTTGGCAGAGGACCAGACCATCCTGTTCCTTCATCCAACATCCCCCAAAGCTTCCTAGACCTTTTCTCCTCCAGCTGTCACTCCCAGAGTTTTTCATAGTTACACCTTGTTCCACACCTTATTTACACTCTCTTGCACCAACACAGAGCAATTAAGCAGTGATTATTTCACCAAATGCCACACCCCCACTCTCTGGGAGTCCAGACTCCATGGGCTGGAGGAGCTTCAACCACAAGACTTTGGAAATGTCACTTCAGTGCGGTTCCTGTGAGAAGGTAAGAAACTCAATTTCACAGAGTCTGCACAAGGTCTGCCCAAGCAGGCCCCACACAGTTTAACACACCATAATTACTGGAATAAGGAACAGAAACAGAACGGGAGCAGCACATTCAGAATGCCCAGGCCCATGTGTCAAGCTGGGGTGAGTTATCTGTCTTCAAAGCAGATTTAATTGTGCCAAGAACGCTGACCCTTTGAAGTTTCAAATGCCAACCTGCTCTCAGCCACGACAGGCAGAATGAAAAGCTGCTATTTCAGTCTCTGTAAGGCAAAGGGTGCCCATAAACCCAGAATCTGAACCCCGACCTTCAACATCTTTAGCCCCCACGACAGCAGCCAAGGCTCCAAAGAAAACCCCTCGTCCATCAGGAATATTTATCACCCAACAGAACCATTAAGAACCACCATTAGCACAGGGTGGGTGCTCCCTGCAAAGTTCAGATCCTGCTCCTAAGGCCTCATTTTTCTACAAGGTAAAACACTCATTAAACAACATCTCCTCACTGTGTCAGAGCAAAGCACAGGGTAAACGTGGGGGTTTCCACGCTAGAATACCCCAGAATATCCTGAGCTGGAAGAGACCCACAGGGATCAGAGTCCAACTCCTATTGTCCAACACTATTTTTAAGCTGTTTTGCCTGTAGGGAAAAGAAAAAAGGTATTTCAACAAGAAGAACTGATTGTTCCTTTGTTGGTAGCACTGTCACCTCCCTTCCACGGTCAGCTCTCTTTTCCTCACCTTCACCTTCCTCTGTAATTAACCTCCCTTCATCCCTCTCTCCCCACAATTTGTTAAAATACTGAAATCAACTCCTTTTCTTCTTCTCATCAAATCTGAGGTTGGCCCACACTGAATGGGCTGGAAATATCCTGTCTGCCTTCTCAAGATCCTGGTCAGGAAGGAAAATCTCTGGATTCCCTCTCCTATCCCCTTCTGCTGTGTCCCATCAGGAATGCAAGCACTGCTCTGGAGATAAGATGACACAGGGATCAGAGAGCTCCTTGTTCCTGGGAAAGAGCCTCTATCAAGTGCCTGCAGTTTTATCTTTAATGGATCATTTCACAGGACAACAGATGATGGAATCCAGTATCTTTAACCAGCAGTGTCAATGATTTCAAATAATGACATTTTTATTGAAATACACCCAGGGAGAGAGATAAACACAGAGGCTGGGGAGTATCAACTCCAAAAGCCATAATTAGGAGTAAATAAGTAATGACAGGACCAAATTACAACCCCAAACCACACCAAACACTTCTGCCTCCCACAGCTGCTCAGTGCAACCCTTGGGGAACCAGCACAGAGAGAAAATCAGGACAAAGCTGCTCAGGAAGGGTCTGAGCAGCACCAAACACACCCAGCACTCACCCAAGGGCCATTTCACTCCAGCCAACCACTTTTCCACACACAGAACTTCCTCATGATCCACAATATGAAGAACTGGCAGCGATTTTGCTGCCAATGGAACAACAGGATAAAAAACTTCCTCCTTCCCCAAAGAAACTGAAGTTGTGGTTGCAAAGTCCCCATTTGTTTTCCAGTAAGGATGGGCAGAATACCTCAGGTTACTCTGAAGTTGGGATCAAATCCCCAGGGATTGAGTACTGGAAGATTAGAGTCAAGCCTAACTTGTGCCAATCATGTACTTCTAAAAGACTCCTCAACCCTTAAAGTTGCCTTGAGCTAGAAATAGGATTAAAGAGCCATTAGTTTCAAGAAGTGACATTAGACAGGAGCTTCTTAAAATTCTGATTTTAAAGCAATATGAATTTTCAAGAGGTACAACTGAACTCCAAGATTAGCACAATGGGCTACTTTCACAGTGATTCACTAACCCCCAACTCAATGAATACAAAGAGATTTTTCCAGAACTCCAAATGCAATTTTTAAATACTATTTTAAAGCAGAGAATTTAATGTGAACAACCATCTGCTCTTGGAAGGACTCTCGCTGCCCCAGTCCAGTCAGCTCCACAGCACAAATGCCAGGCACAAAGCACAAAATTACAGAGCACATTGGAGTGTCTCTCCCTCAACGTGTAAAAATATCCCACAGCCTGCCTCTGTCTGCAGTGAATGAGCAGCATGAAGGAGCCATTTTACTAAGAAAAGGTGTTTGGGGAAAAACATTATGAAGTCATTTACTCATTCAGTTTAGCCAAGAAGATAATTAGTGCACAATTCAACAGAGATGAATGACTACAATATTCATCCCCTTGCCATTCCCCGTTATTTGTTTGGAAGAACCTGTTCACATCAGATTTATTTCCCTAAACTGGCAATCAGATTATTAATTACTGGTTGTTTTTGTAGTGGATACCATACAAATAGAAAGAAAGGCAAAGATTATGCTTCAAAGAGCCTGTGTTCTAAAATAATAGCTCATTTCAGCTCCAGAAACAAGGAGAAAAAAGGTAACCAGGGGAGATCAGAGATATCTGTGCCTTGTACCAAGTGACCTGTGTGAGCTGCCTCCTTCACCAGGCACAGCAACACATACTCCTAAAAAAACCACGGATAATTGCCTACAGCAGAACAAAAGAAATTTGCTCATGAGTAATGAAAGATATTCTTAGATTAGGAAACCCCTTGTGCTAGAGGTGCAATGCCTCTACACACACACTCTTTTCTTTTTTGAGGAGAAAAAATCCAGCATTCCAAAGGTTTAATGCTCCTCATCCATCAAACTGCACCGTTTCCAACTACAACTGCTTTGAAGTGAGCGCTGTGTTCTTGTCAGCATCAAAGCCACAAGTAGTGTAGCTGAGATTTGATAAAGATCACTGACACAGTTTGTAAAGTTTCCTTTATTTCTTCTGTTTGATCCCCTTTGTGTCTCTGATTGGGCAGTTGGAAATGAAGTGGATGCAAACCCAGCACATCTATTCCTCGGAACATTAAGGGGTTAACAAGTGCACAGCTCTCAGACAGCACAGAGTGCTATTTAAGTACTGTCATTACTACAGGCTCCTCTTATTTTAAACCACACTTGTGCTGCACTTGGCATCACCCCTCGACAATTTTCTCTGCTGAGTAAAGAAAAAAAAAATCCCCGCTGATTTCTGCCAACGTGTTAACAAAATGTGAATAAAGACAAAGCTCTGCAGCACCACTCTTGGTTCCTCCCGGCCTTTCCAAGCCCTGCTTCCAGCACGATGCCAAGCTGGAATTTGCAAGCTCATTGTCCCACAGGGCCCAAGTCAGATCAGGCTGAAGGAGTGAGATGGAGCATGGAAGCACATCTCCCTCCCCTCCTGTCTCAGCGCTCTGCTCAAAAGCCTCTGTTATTAAACCAATCTGTGATCCTGTCAGACTTCCATAGATCTTCATTTCAAATCAGGCCTGAGCTCTGAGCAGACACTTTCCAAAGGCAGGAATGAGTTGGAGCAAGAGCCTTCCTGGATCAAAGACCTGTTTCTCTCAATCCAGCTGGGGCTCCTGAGCTGACAGCAATGACTGTGCTGCAGACACAGCACAGACCACCAGGGCAGTGGGGCGGGAGCCACCTGAGGATGCCGCTGTGGAAATGGGAACGTGACCCCAGAGCAGCACCTCGTCCTTCTGAGATCATGATGGAAAGTGCCAAGAGGAACCACAGGTGGGAAGGGTCTCCTCTTTGCTGGGTCAGGTACAACAACTCACAGATGAACCTCAGCCTCTAAGATTTCTAATTTCAACCAACTGAACAGGCTCAGTAAAGGCAACCAAAAATGCAGAGACCGAAAACTGAAACGGCAGCAGAGTACAAAACAATTCCCTGCCTTTTGCAGTGGGTTTGGGTGAGAATAAAAACCAAAGAGGGCTCTGGAGGGGAAGCACAGACAGCACCGAGCTGAGTGAAAGGGGTGCTGAGGCTGAGGTCAATCCATCTGTGCTCTCACAGAGCACCAGTCCCTCCTCAGACAAGTTCCACAGTTGATTCCATCAGTCCCAGAGTCTGGCTTGACATTCATGGCATTTTCTCTCAGTTAGATGAGGGTGAATGAAGAAAGGCAATACATGAGTCCTAACTCCCCAAATCCTGTGCCTCCTCTGCAGCAGAAAAATGACCTTTCAATAATCTCTCTACAGCAGCCTAATGAAAGACCACAAAAACCTGAGTCTATTAAAAGAGAAATCTCCACTGTTCCACTGCAGCACCTGATTGGGAAGATAATCCACAAACACAAGTCAGAGCTCATTCAGGTCCTGGAACGTGGTGACCCTGTGGATTCTGAAAGCAAACCACCAGCCAGCACTGGCCCCGTCCCGATGGATCCACCTCATCCTTCTCCCACAGCACCACCTCCAGGATGAAGGGCTGGGAGCTGGGCTGGGTACTGGTGGCAGAGTGGTTTGTATTGATTAACTAATGACTGCAGTGCGTGCAGGGCTGTGTTAATAACTCACTGCTCTGCTCTCAGTTATCAGGGAATTACAGGGGGATACAACTCTGCATCTCAACACATCCCTCCTTCCATGCATCTCCCAGCAAATCAACATGCACATGGATTCTCAGTGCAGAAAGCCCATCCCAAAGCAGCTTTCACCTTCATTTTAGAAGAGTCAGGAGAGTGAAAAGCTGTTCTGCCTGGTCATACTTTATCTCACTTTCCTTTTATTCCTTTTAATGAATATCCCTGTTCCTTTCTCTCTCCCTTTTATCAACAGAAAAGGGTCTTGCTTTGCCAAATCTGCCTGAGAGCAAATGGTGTTGCAGTTAATCTATAAATCAACCACCACCATAAATTCTGCTCATTCTCCATCCAAAACTGCAGAGCTGAAAAACAGATTACATGGGACAGCAGAGGCAGGAAGGAAATCTGGATGCTGTGAGGAGCTGCCATCGTGGCCAAATGGCCTTCCCTGCTTCTTCTTTCTCCCCACTCCACCCAAAAAGCCTCCAAACACCTCTGCTGCCAGGCCTGGAACACATTTAAGAGCAAGGACACCTCACACACTTCCCATGGAAGATGATGCAGACTTTGGGGATTGAGGGAGGAAAGGCTGCAGAATCTTCTCCTGAATTCCCTAACACCAAGAAACAGGAAAAGTGAAACTCAGAAAAATAAAAATTCTCAGCATGGAGCATCAGCTCCCTCAAGGGCAAATCTCAGCTGTGATTCCAGCTAATGCAGCCTGAGGAATCTCAGGATCTCCAGACTGCAAGGGCTACTGAGATCCCAATAATCCACACCTGCAGTCACATCTGATCCCTGCAGTGACTCCAGCAGCCTGGGCAGTGCCCCCCGAGAGAAGGGAATGGCAGGAGGCAATAACTGATGAGGGGACAGTGCCCTGCCCCCTGCAGCCACACAGTTCCCTACCAAACATTAAAGCAGTGGTGGAATTACACCAAGCTCATGGAACATCTGGGAGAGTGTTAAAGCAGGGGGACAGAGCAGAACATCACACAGGAGAGGCAGTGAGGGGCCAGCACCCTGCACAGAAAGTGAGGAGAGAAGCTGCAAGAGTTAAGCTCCATGACTGTGTTAGGTCATTTTCCTCCTCCAAGGCAGTTTTCCAGGGATTAACATTTTCTATTCTAAGCGGAGGACAGGACAAGAGTTCAGCTAAGAAAGCTGCAGTGCTCCCCAGGACAAGAGTGAGAAATACAACCAGGGAGATCCTCAGCACTTCAGAGCTGCTGCTGCTTCAGGAGCCAAGGACAGAGAGGGCTCCTTTGGGAATCCTCTCCCAAGGGAACCACCACATCTTGGTTTAAATCTCCCCCTCACAGGCCTGTTAGGAAAGGTGACATTTCCCTGCTGACAGCAGCACTACCAGATACAACAAATGTACTAAACTGTAGATGTTACGAGAAAGTCATGGAATCCCAGAATGGTTTGGGTTGGAAGGGAGCTTAAAGTGCATCCAGTGCCACCCCTGCCATGGGCAGGGACACCTTCCACTGGCCCAGGGTGCTCCAAGCCCCAATGTCCAGCCTGGCCTTGGGCACTGCCAGGGATGGAGCAGCCACAAGTCCTCCTACGGATTTGCCTTCCTTGGCTGCTGAAGACTGGATTTACCCCACCCAGGGAGCCTCTCTGGGCACCTGGAAGGAAGAAAGCAGAAATTCTAAAATATTTTAACCAACAAAGGCTTGGGGTAACTCCATGGACCCTCAGGTTTGTAGTCTGCAGACTTCCACAAGACAGAGTTCCAGAAGTGTTTCTAGAATGTAATTGTATGTGACCAGTGCTTCCAACTAATCATATTATTTTAAAGTTCCTTTGGTAATTTGTCCTTAATTCCACATAAACTGCTGTTCTGGCATAAAGTGTACTTTGTGATATCAAAGTCAAACAGATTAGGCATGATCCACTTCCAGCAAGGGAGTGTTTTGGAGAGGAGATGATATAACTTAAAAGCTAAAGCTGGCTCCCTGTTTTAATTAAAGGGGATTAAACATCCATCATGATAAGGGAAAAGGGACATTTTATAAAAATCAATTACCTTCCTCAGTGTCAGTCTGGTTTAACACCTGCAGTTTCTGAGAGGAGGAGTGTAACATCCCCCCAGCACCCAGAGAAGGTAAATTAAACACTGTTGCTGTACAGCAAGATCAGTCACAAAATATCCAAGAAAAATAACTTCATTACCAAACAGGTGTTACACTGTTGACAAAAAAAAAAAAAAGATGTTACACTCCTAAAGTGTATCTGGCAGATTCACAATACTGAGATTCAAAGTTTCCTGCAGCACTTCCCCACCCCAGGAAGCCTCCAGATAGGGATTGTCCATCTTTATGGAGATACAGGGAAGTGCTGGTGGAGCACCTCAGCGTTTAAAAATATTCTTTTGGAATTGCATCCGCTGCTCAATAAAATGCCATAATAACCATGAAGAATAAGGCCTGGCATGCAGCTTTGTTGCTTCTGTCATTATAAAATCAGTTTCTGCTTGCACCGTTTGACAATATGCTCAATTTTAGATCTCACACAGGAGTGTATGAGGTAATTACACATAATGTGTATAATTGATACAGTAAAAATTCCTACCAGAGAGGTTTAATATGGGGCTGCAGAATGAAATACATTTCCGTTTTTTCAAAAGTTTGAGACTATGAAAAGGTGGCAATTAAATTCCTAATGGGCGAGGGACATTTTTCTGTAATTTGAGAAAAAAAGCAAGGAAAAGGCTGGATCTGGCAGCTCCCGCCGGAGGGGCTTCACATGAGGTTACACAACTGCTCCCAGTTCCGGGGGTGCTGCATGGGAAGTGCCCACACCTTCCACGCTTCCTCTTCAACCTGTCAGACTGATTTTCCAGCTGGAAACAACTGCAGTGTGAGCACGGCGTGGAGCAGAGCACGAGCCTGGGAACAGCACATCGGGAGGGATAATCCCCCCTGGAATGAGGCGAGTCCAAGCCAGGGCAGGGTGGGATGGGGGCTGCAGCAGCAGCAGCCCCTGGGGCTGAACACAAACAGTCCTGCTCTCCTCACTACAACACAACAGAACTCAATAAATAAATGCACTGCAATCTACAGGCACAGATAAATCATTTAATGAGGCTGGGAACAGGAAAATGGCTGTTTTCCATTACCCCTTTGTTCTCCCTCATCACTGGGTGACCTTTCATTGCTCAACGGCTTCACTTGGTGCTGAACAAGTTTTTGAGCTGCATCCCAGTGACCCAACCCTGTGCAGACACGTCCCAGTGCTGCAGCCTGTCCTGCTCTGCCAGGGCAAAGCACCGGCACCGGGAGGGCTGGCACAGGACTCCTCTGCAGTGACAGAGACACTCATTAATCAAGGACTTGTAAGACCAGGCAGATGCTCGTTAGCTTGTACAGAGAAGTCACTTTCAGCTGGTGAAGCCAGCTTGCAGGGCGTTGGACTGAGGGGTCTCCAGAGGTCCCTTCCAACCCAAACAATTCTGGGATTTTGTGAAATAAACACAGACTTTTCCTAAAACCCACTTGAATGAGGTCTGGGAGGGAACTGACTCCTTTCCCCTGAGAAGATAGCAGGGCTGGTGGCTCCTCACCCTTCCCACAGCCTGGAGAGAAGCACCCCAAGATAATTTATGGGAGACACAAAGGAAGAGTTACGGTTTTTAACAGGCAATTCTGAAGCAGATACTACCAATATAGAGAGTCCTTGGTTCCACTGAATAAATATCTCTGACAGCCAAACAATAACTCTGCCTCTTATTTTAGAGCTCAACCCCAAAATGGTAGACTTTTTAACTCTCCACACTCCTGCTATTCCCTGAGGTGCTTCCAAGATGATCACTGGCAGAGTCACGGAGTCTATAAAAAGGACGAAGGAAGCCGGGAAATTTCCACAGAGGTGGTGCCAGCAAAACAGAACGAACATCTCAGCCATCCCTGAGTAAAGCCAGGCTGCAGCACTGGAATTCCGTCAGTGCAGTCCAAGAGCTCCCCCAGCTGAGCTCTGGGATGGTTGCAGTCACTCCCAGAACGGCTCAGGTACCTGGAAAGTTCCAGATGTGCTCCAAAGGGATTGGGATTTACTCTTTGAAGCCAACGCTTGTTCAGAAGAGCTTGAGAACTCCTTAAGAGGACCTGTCACAGTGCAGAACAAGGAAGGAGTAACTTGGGGAGTGGCAAACTCCTGCCTTATGCTCAAGGGAAGAGCAGGGAAGCCCTGCCAAGCCAGCAGTGGCATCCTGTCACAACCCATCCCGTTCTGTGTCACACACTGTCACCTACCTACGACAACTCCATTGAAAGGGAAAACCTTCTGCTCCAAACGTGGTCTTGTCCTCAAAATCCTCATTTTCCCCCAGGTGGGGCAGCTTTAGAGAATGAGTGACTCTCACAAACACAGGCTGGAGAAAGGATGGAAAAACCCAACCCAAACCTCAGATCAGCTGTTCTCACCCCTCCTGGAGCTGCCCACTCCTGCTGGGACTGTGCTGGTGTCCCTGTGTTCCATGGGCAAAGGGGATGAGGAGCTTCCTGTGGGCTGTGGCACCATCTGCTGGAGATGGGACCAGGAAAATGGGCTGGAATGAAGGGATTCTGGAGGAAAAACTGACAGGATCCAAACTGAGAGAATCATGGAATATCCTGAGCTGGGAGGGACCCACAGGAATGATCCATTCCAAGCCCTGGCCCTGCACAGACACCCCAACAATCCCACCCTGGGCACCCCTGACAGCGCTGTCCAAAGGCTCCTGCAGCTCTGGCAGCCTTGGGGCCAGGACCATTCCCTGGGGAGCCTGGGCAGTGCCCAGCAGCCTCGGGGGGAAGAACCTTTCCCTGAGAGCAGTCACATCCCAGTCATAACCCAGAAATACATTTCTGGAGTTCAACCTTGTTTAACAGAGGCATCACAAGAGATTCTGCAAAATCCTCGTGCCTTGGACGGCAGCAGAGGATCAGGAATGCTGGGAAACAGATTTCATGACGTGTTGGAAGATTTTTTTAATTCCCATTCATGTTTCACAGATTCAGCCCCTCCTTCCACCCCTTTCCAGGCCTGGAAAAGAGCACTGGAGCCATTCATTCAGAGTCTGCTGGCTCCTGGGGGCTTTTACGTGCCACAGGCACCAACACCCGGAGCCACTCAGAGTCACCAGGGACCCATAGCCCTGAGAGGTGGGAGGATCTCGTCTGCCACGGCCCGGGCACGGTGACAGCAGAGCCTCCCTGTGACATTTCAGCTCTAATTTGCACGCAAATGTCAATATTTATTAGTCACATCAAGATCTTCAGCAAAGCTCCCCTGGGTTGCTGAGTCTCTGCACTTATACTTTGAAATTGCTTAAAAAAGAAGAATATTGGCTCTTGGTAACTTATTCCAGACTTCCTACGTTCTTAATTTCATCCTTAACTATCAATTGCTTTTGTGAAAAGTTATTTCCAACCAGTCTATGCATCAACAGTGCTGAAAAATGCTTTACCATCAGGCCAAAAAATGACCATGGAAAAGTAACCTTTTAACTTAACTTGTCCCTGGAGCTGTGAACATATTTATGTATTTAAATAATGGAAATCTGAAAGTAACAGATGTTTCCTGCCTAGAGCACAGTGCAAGAACAACAGTGTTTCACTATTACAGTGCCTCTGAAGCATCCACACATTCCCATCCCCATTTGCTCTCCTGTGCATTAGATTGCAAAAATCCCCAAGTGTGGAAATCTGGTTTTAATCGTGATGTCAACAAGTCTCCCTAATCCTGCTGAAAGTCAGGAATTAGGCCTCTGAGCAAGCCAGCATGAAAGAAAGTGAAATTGCTTTTAAATGTAGAGTAGGAGAGGAGAGGAAAAAATGGGAATTGAGAGATTAGGTAAACCTGATGGAATTTGGTAGCTGTGGAAAGGGTATTTTAGCAGTGTGCAAGAGCCCTCACTTACCAGGATTTGGGCTCCCCAAAATGCAAGTAGTTGATGCTGTAAAGATCCATGTCCTCTGTATGCCAAGCAAAAGTTGTCTTCCACATCCCGAAGTAGAGGTAGGGAGTGTTCACACCCTCTATGATGATGCCACACTCATGCTCCACCATGTCCAGGAGGGTGTTCAGATTGCCAATGTTCCATTCATCCACGTCCTGGAACCCAACAGAAATGGTTTGTGCTGGGAAATGGCAGAACAACCACAGCCCACAGCTCCCTCTCAGTGCCTTGGAGCGTGGAGATAATGGTGGAACCTGCATTAATTTAACACCTTTCTGCTTCCAGAAAGGTTTATTTAATGCTCCTCTCTGACCACAAGCACGAGGGAGCTCCAGCACTCTGATGAGGCTCTTGCACTGTGCAATACCCCACCATTAATTAACTGTTCTGGTAATGAACACAGCATAAACTCGGGGTAAAACACCCTTCTCTCAGATGCTCTTCCCCTGATCAGAACCACCTCAATGTGGCCAAAGGGGCAGAATCTTCTACCTCAGCTCAGGTAAAAACAGGGAAACCATCTGGAGAACAGTTGTGCTTGTGCCTGGTTGTGTCCCACCACTAATCACAGCACAGAAAGGATGTGATGCTCCCATCCCAGCACCAAATCCTCTGGATCCCTGTGATGTCCATGGCTCTGAGGACCTCAGATATCTCTGCTTATTCTAATTAATCCCATATTAAACCATACAGATAATAAAGACACTTGTACATTCACACACAATCAGACATCACGCCAAAGAAGGCCACTTTCCACTCAAAAGAAAACTACAGAGGAAGAGATTTAAATTATCTGCCTAAAAAGAGTAAGAAGAGAGAAACCTTTATCGTTTACAGAGTTACTTGAAGCAGAGGATGAAATTTCACCAAGGAAAAGCTTAAACAACTTGAATTGTAAAATAATTCAGTGTACAGGTGCATTGTATCCTAATGGAGCTGCCTACAAAGAAAAAATCTAAATGCAAATAATTTAAAATCCAAATGCAAATAATTTATTTATGTTAAGAATCAAAAAATAATTCTGATAAAGCACCACTTCCTTGAAATGCTGCTTTTTTCTGGCTTTCTAAGGAGCTTCAACAGAAATCTCTATTTTAATCCCTTATAAAAGAAACAAAGCCCAAGCTATAGATAATTTTTTGCCACGGACTTAATAAGAATTTGTTTAAATCACACTTCTCCTTAATTTTCTACTAAAAGTCAGCTTTTCACAGCTTCCACTGACATCCTGAATCTCAGGGGAAGCTTAGTCCCAGTTTTGTAATGAGGAGAAAAAAACAAAGGTATTGGGTTTTTTTCTAGGGTGGCTATGTCAATGAAACTCTGAATTACTGCTCCTTAATGAGAGCAGTGCAACAAAGAGTCCATGTCTAAAATAAACAAAGGAGAAGCATTGCACTTACTGCATCATACAGGGAGCCACTGATATCAGCCCCATAAATGGGAGACACAAATGTGAGATTCTTCCAGTACTTGCGCTCCAGGTCTTCAAAATCCTGGTGGCGAGGGGTGCAGTACCTGCCAGGAACACAGGGATGTGAGGAGTCCTGAGAACACCCAGCACACACCACCACTGACAGCAGCAGGAGTGTCAGAGCAGGCCCCCCCAGTAGGTGCTGAGAGTGAATTTCATCTTTAATTCATAGATTTTGCTGCCTTTTCCACCTCTCCACAAACCCTCTCGGGGCAGGCTGACTGACAGGATGTGCAGCACCACATCTCCATCCCACGGAAACGTGAGGTGATGTTATCCCACAGGGAGCTGAGGGCAGCTGGAGCTCTCAGGTGCCAGAAAAACTCCAAAGCTGATTATGGAGTGGTTTGGGTTGGAAGGGACCTCAAAGTTCACCCAGTCCCACCCCCAGCCAAAGGCAGGGACACCTTTTAAATATCCCATTTAAGTCCACCCTCCTTCAGCTTAAAGCCATGACTGCATAATCTCAGTACCAATTAAAACCCAGGGAACTCTGGAAAATTCCCGACTCTGGAAACAGGATGCAACTGCAGTTGGCACATCCCAGCTGGCTGAAGTGCTCTGCAGAGTCCCCAGTATCAGCCCAAGCACTCCAAGGCATTTGTATTTCTACCCCAGCCATGGAACACCTTTTCCAGAACAGCCAAGAGATCCTTTTTTGGTCCCAAGCCATTCTTTTCAGGAAGATTCTCAGCCAAATACTTGAACAACCTTTCTACACCAACTCCCAGAAAAAGATCCGAGATACACCAAAACCCACCAAGTTACAAACTTGCTTGAGACTCAAGAAAAAGCAGTTTCCCCCAAAATGCTTCACATTTAACATGGCTGCGTTTCCTTGTCAGCTCGTTTCCGGAAAGAAAAGCTTCCCGTGAACTGCCCCATGCCCAGTTTGAAGCACAGCCCTTCCACCCACGCACTTCTCGCTGTTGGCCAGGCGCCGGTACTCGCCCACGGTCATGGGCTTCTTCTGGATGTTGTACTGGGTGAAGAGCCCCGACTGCCCCGTGACCACCTGCTGGATGGGGGCTGGGATCACCATGTCATCGATGTCATCGTACGTCCGCCGGGGCTTCCACTCCTTGGGGGGAATCACCTGGGATTGCGGGGGAGAACAACAAACATGGCACTTGTTACAGAAACTGCAGGCCGAGCTGTGGATTTTGGTGGGCAGGGCTCCTCCAGGGCAGGATGGGCTCAACCTCCCTTACAGGGCTCTGAACTGCAGCTGCAAGAGAGACACAAAACTGACCTGGAATGCTCAGATTAATCCTACAAGTAAAGCAATTTCTTTACAACATCTGGAAGTCAGCAACAAGCTTTATTAAAATAATCTCCCTAGCAGAGTCCTGGAAGGTAATTGCTTGTACACTTGAGTGGACAAGGAAACATTCCACAGAGAGCTCTTCATCAATAGCCAGCTCTCTTTAGAGCAGCAATAAACCCAGTAATTGACCTATGTTTTAGAAGAAATAAGAATTATTTCATGCCTAACAGCTTTATTTCTCCGCTGTGCTTTATTAAGTCCAACTAAATATCACTCCTAACAACTCCCTGTCAGAACAAATGATCTCATCAGCCTGTGGTGACATGGCCACAGAAATACCCCTTCTAATCACTTAGTCCTGGATTTTTCCAAGCAGTTCTATGTCAGGTACTGGAATTTAGAAGCTTCACACGAAAAGTTCTCATAACCAGAGGGTGCTGGACACTGCCCAGGCTCCCCAGAGAATGGTCCTGGCCCCAAGGCTGCCAGAGCTCCAGGAGCCTTTGGACACCATTCTGGGACAGGGTGGGATTGTTGGGGTGTCCGGGCAGGGCCAGGAGCTGGACTGGATGATCCTGTGGGTCCCTCCCAGCTCAGAACATTCCATGGCTCTACAAAAGCCCTGTAACTCCTCCCTTTTCCTCTCTCCACAACCAAAACAGAGATTCCAGGTACCATTCTCCTTGAGCTCAACTCCACGAACCCAAACAGCTCCTGAGTGGCAGGATCTGCACCCCTGGGGAGGGCAGCTCCCCCTCCCTGAGCAGACTCCTCACCTTGGCCAGCCCTGCCCGGTGAGCTCCCTGGGACTCCATGTAGGCGATGAACTTGCCGAAGTCGCGGAACTCCTCCAGCGTGGGCCGGAAGGTCATGATCTTGCAGCCAGGGTTCTGCGGGCTCGGGTTTTCCGACCCCATAGTTCCAGTCCGGCGGCTGGAGAGGGGAAACAGAGGGACAAAGGAGGAAAAGGGGCAGAAAAAGACACTGGTTAAAACCTTTGGTCTTTAACTCCCAACTTTAATGAGTTCCACAGAAAGCCTGGAGAGATTTTTCATTTTCTCCCTCTACTCCCAACAAGGAGGGATTTGTAAGAACCACCCTCTAACATGGATATGAGGAGCTTCTGACCAAAAATCCACTTAGTCAGGAACTCCCGATACCAGGATCACCCGAGAGCTCAGAGGGGGGCCAAATATAGACCATGGGCTTAACATCTCCCCCCAGTTCAGCACAGAAAGCGGTGCCTCATCAGGATGGTGTCACAAAAATAGCAACTTCTCACCACCTTCAGCACTGTCAGCGTGCAGAACTTGCCACCCTGCAAACAAGATGCGCAACTCCAAAACATCCAAAACAAACTCTCAAACAACTCGGGATGAAATCACAATCTTTTAAATGGCCTTCTTTAAGCTTACGCTGGAAATCTGTAAGGGAAATAAAATGTTTCAGTGGTATTTCAGTTGCAAATATCGCCACGAGGGCGTTCTCCGCGCCGGAGCAGCGGCTCCCACACCCCGAGCGCTCACGAGATGGCAGTGCTGGGCTGCGGGAGGATGAAAGCGACGCTGGGAAACGCGTCCAGCGTGGCTTTTAAATCCGAGCAAAGCAATTGTGCATTTAAACCGATTTCAAACTAGCCAAGCAGTATTCCAGATGCTCCTAGAAGTACTCGTAGTGCTAGGAAAACACAAAATAAAACAGGGAGCGCTCCCAGATGTGTGTTTGAATGGGTGAGTGTGGCACAGAACTCGCTCCAGAGACAGCAGGTGCTCCCAGCTTCTGGAATTAAAACCAGCATTGCACACTAATGTGGACAGATTCCACACTCAGGGCACCAAGGCTTAGTTTTAACTGGGTAAAACTTTTCATTTCAAAGTCACATGAACAGTTTTGAGTGAAATCTTAGAAACCAGAAAACATTAGAATTTTACAGAGTAACTTCTATGTAAATTTGTTTCAAAACAAGGATCTGCAAGTCTTAAGCCCTTCCCCAAGGCTTCCATAAAGGAATTTTATGCATAAAATCACAGTCAGAAAAGCCCTTCTCAAGACAGGAGCCAGAGATGCAGAGCCCAGTCCAGAATAAAATCAAATTAGGAATCCCAGTATTGCAGGAAATCCCAAAGCAAAACCAATTGAGGGAGAAAAATACCATTTCACTCCCTTCACCCCAACAGGTATTTCCAATTCCCAACAGAAATTGTTGCTGTTTGGAAACCAAAGGGCCCTTTAACCAACCCCTCCATCTACGGGGTGGTCCTGCCCAAGGAGATTCCCAACCTTGCCAAACAAGGAACAAAAATTGCCTTTTGAGAACAAAAATTACTGTTTCAGGGTCAGCACTTCAGGAGAAGCAGCAGATTGATCCATGCCCATGGGAGCGATTTCCTACACAACTGTTCTGCAGGAATACAAAAAGGAAACAGCATCTCCAACCCCTGGGATGAACCACGGGAGCTGGGGACCCATCTGCCAGAGGTTTCCAAAGACAAATGTGGATCCCCAGGCAAACGGAGCTGAGCAGGGAGAAAAGGTGGCTGTTGGAGAAGTGGGACAAGGAGAGAAGCCATCCCCAAAGCCCTGCTCCAACACAATCTTCCCGGGAATACTTGAGCTATTTTTAAGCAGGGTCTGGAAATGCCACAGGAGCCGAGGGGAGCGGGAAGCCCCACCAGGCTCCTCAGGAGGAGCTGGCTCAGGAAAGGCGCCTGAATTCCGTCCTGAGGAGGAGCCGTGCCAGCACCATCTGCTCCAGAGAGGCCTTCCCAGGATTTGCAGCTTTGCCCACAACCAGGGGGAAAAACAAACAGTCAAAGCCAGGCTTTATCCCATCTTTTCCTCAAGATTATCTCACAGGATTCCAATTTTTAGTCAATAAACTCGAAGCAAAGAGTCAAAATACATGCTCCAGTAAGAAAGGGAGATCAAAAACTACTTCATGCAAAGTTTAATCAATTAATTAAAGGGTAAAACTACTTCCTGCAAAGCTTAATTAATTAATTAAAAGGTCTACTGCCTCAATACAAGCAGCATCACCTGGCACTCTGGAATTCTGTAGTGCAGAGACAGCAAAACACAAGATCTTTCCACGTTCAAGCCCATCTAAAGAACAGTTCAACACCTACCCTAGATAATGTACATTTAGCTAATCAAACTAATTAAGCTATTACAATAAAATGGCCATGGAGCTCATGGAAGGGAGAATCAGTTCCATGACCTCAGTGAGACACAGGAGCTTCCCCCACCGGCCCCAGGAGCTGGAAACACCCAGGACACAGGGAAAGCTTGGGGAGAAGAGAATTTCTTTCCCAAGTGCTTCCCACGTGGCAGCACTGATGTGTTTTGGAAAAGCAGTGCCAGGATTCAGTGTCACCTCCACCCCAGCTCCTGGGATCACACGGGACACGAGGCCAAGGCAGCGGGACAAGCCCAGGGCTGCGGCTGCAGCTTCACGTGGGATTTTCAGGAGATGGCCTCAATTAAACAGTGCCCTAATGAGCTCTCAGCATCACTGAGAGATTCCACAGCAGAATCCGACTATTCTGAGAACACTGAGAGCCCCTTTCAGCCCCAGCAGTGCTGCGGGTGAGGGCGAGACGGGAACAAACCCTTCTCTCAATACTGAAAAGGAGGATTCTGCAGTCAGAGCCCCCATTAGCTCCTGAAAAGAAGAGTGAAGGTATTTTTCTCAGCTGGATACATTCTGTTTCTTTGTAAGAGAGTAACAACCTGAAATATTATGAAAACCTTCTAATTTTCAACCATTGTGAGGAAGCACTAAAACTTGTCTCCAGAGGCATGATCTCGGTGCACACAAAGAACTGAGTTTTAATTTCAATGACTTTTACATGAGACTTTTCCCTTCCAAAACTGATGTGAACCAAGACACTTTTGCGACTGAAATCCTGCACCTGTTGGCTGAAACCTTTGTACAGCAGAGAAAAAGTCCAAGACACCCAGCTGAGATCAATGACTCGAGCTTGCTAAAGGACTTACAGGACTGGGAATCCTTCTTCCAGGAAAAGGCTTGGGACTTCCAAGCAGTTCCCTGCTGCTGCCCCACTATTGATGTCGGCAGAGCGGATAATGCCAGCTCATTCTCCTGCACTTGTCAGCCAGGGGTGACTTTGACTAAAATAGTGCCTGTCAGTGGAAACTAACGTGGCTTTAGGCAGCAGCACTGGGGCCCAGTCCTGCCCCACTCCCAGGGCAGCGAGCAGCAAACTGGTGCTGCTGGTTGGCTGTGAATGCCCCGTCATCGATCCGGGCTGGAGCAGCGACACACGGCAGCACTGAGGGCACAGCGCACGCTTTGTTCACACAGCAACATCAGAAAACCATCTCTGATCCTGCTAAACAAAGTTCATTCTCAATTTCTCCACAGATCAGAACACAAGTTCCTGCAGAGCCCTCTGAAGGAGGCACCAGGTCTCAGGGTAAAGTTGTACCCTGGTGATGAAGACCCTGCTACCCTGTGCATGACACCACCAACGTGGAACAAACCCACTCCTGAACCAACAACACCCCACAGGATTTCCCTTGGGCTGTGCTGGAAAGGGCCACAAAGACCCATGGAAATACTCTCCCAGCCCTGCAAGCTGCTGCCAGCTCTGGGCACCCCGGTGAGGCTGCACGGGAGTGGGCAGAGATTGGCATGGGTACCACACCCTGCTGAGGGGAGCAGAACCCTGAAATGCCACGGGATAAACAAAGCTCCGGCCACAGCGGGAAGCAGGAGGAAATCTCCCAGCAGCACAGACTTGGATGGGGACTGAGCTCCCACCCGTGGCCGTTTGTTCCTCTGCTGTGCCCAGGGATCGTCTGTGGTGCCACGGAACAACGAGACCTGGGACGGCTCCGGCTGCAGGGCTGGGCTTGAGGGGCAGGACTTGCAGGGAGATGGGGCAGAGCCACCAGCCCAGACACAGCCTCCAAGTGTCAGACATCCGAGGCACAAAATCAAACCAACAAAGCGCAGGTTTTAAGTGTGCCTGGATTAACTTCTCCTGCCTCACTTAGTATTTGAGGCATTTCCCCAACAATAATGAGAACCCTGCTCATGAAAAACTCCTTTAAACTTTCTCTTAACTCATTATTTAACTGCTAAGTCCTGCACACAAATATTAATGGAAACCTCATGTGTTTATCTGAAATGGCATTTTCTGATGAATTAGGCTGGAACACAGAGGGCAGATCCTTCTATTTCCATCTACTTCCTTTCTCACTAAGCCAACAAATTACTGTGATTTCCATCAATTCTCACAGACCAGGCTCTGTCCAAAGCTTCTTAGCAGAATCAAAGACAAACTTCTGCAAGACATCAGGTCTGTGTATAAGATAGACTACTAAAAGCTATAATATTTATATATATATTAAAACTATCATGGTTATGTGGTGTAAGGATAACTGAGACAACTTTCCTTCCTTCCCCTCTATTCCCAAGAATCAGATTCCAGCATTTAGACAAACAAAGTGTAAACGTTCAAGTTTAAAGTTTGGTGTTGTTCAGCCCAGTTTTAAACAACTGTACAATTACAGCAAGGATTTAAACTTAACACCGTTTCCCCCCAAATATTTATATATTCAATTCATATCATTTTTAACATTCAAATTGCTTTGAGTTCTGCATAGCCTCCATAAAGGCTAAGTAAACATAACAGAGGAAATACTTGGGAAAGAGGAACAGAGACAACATTCCCATCCTGCACAGGGATGAAGATCTACAGTGCTTGGGATTTGATAAATTGAGAGTTATTTTCTATTAAATTTTACACTCCACGAGGCTCCTCCGCAATCCCAGATCCTCCTGTACTTGAAATCAAGCAGCATATGTAGCTCATTAAAGGAAAATAAAATTTTCCCTCAAAACACCCTCTTTGCTGTAGAAGTGCACAGTTACTCACACATTTCTCTAACAGCAAAATTATTTAGTCACAAACAGTATTTAAAAGAAAAAAAAAGGTGGTTACATTTAAGAGCAATAAATCTGGATGACTTTAAAACAGTTTATTATTGCCTGAGGCAAGGTAGTTAGCATGTAATGGTTATTTCTGACTAAATCCAGATCAGAACCTCAAAAACTCAAAAGTTTTACTGAACAGGCAAGATAAACTCACCCTAAAACCACACAGATCAGTTCACAAACCACTGCTGGGGCCCAGTCTCACCCAGGACTCCAGGAACCTCAGTTTGCTGCATGGCACGAGTTATCTCTGCTGCATTTTATTATCTTCACTGGATTTACTGCAAGGCTTTAGGAGTATTTCAGAAACAACTTCAGAAATAAGCATTTAAAAAGGCACCTCATGTGGACTGAGCCCGTTGAATCTGAACAAGAATTCCAAGTTTTAACCCGTGGCACCTCAATCCAAGGCAGCAGCACTGCAAATGTTAAAAGAAAGCAGCCCATAGTCTCTTATTCTTAGGGGAAAGAACATCAGAAAGCTTGCAAAGCAATCAGGAACCTCGACTACTGCAGTGCTTTGCCCAAAAGGTAATTCCTGCATCAGATTAATACCTTAATAAGGACTAATTCCCAGTTTTCCTTCCACAACCCTGCCAGAACGACAAGCCTGGAGTTCTCAGTAACTTCTCCAACTTCTCTAAGCTCCTTTAGATTTTTATAACAAAACATTTCAACAAATTGGGTTGTCTGAGGCGTTTTTGACTATCCTGCCAATATAAAACGAAGCCCTTGGCTGCTTTTGTGCCCGAGGCGCTGCCCGGGCTGGGTGTGACACACTGACCCACATTCCAGCTCCCGGCACATCCAGCGCCAGGGAATCGCCGCCGAGCAGCGGCAGCGGCGGCTCGGGGAGCCCGGCACGGCTCCCGCAGCTCCCCAGGAACCTCAGCCCCTGCCCCGCACAGGGCGGGGAACCCCCGGGCTTCTCCCGGCTCACACCCATTTCACACCTTTTAGCCCAAACTGCAACTCAAGGAGTGACAATTTAAAACCGAAATCGAACCCAAACCCTCAAGGTGAAATGAGACAATTTGAATCTCTCTGAGCTCAGTTTTATCCAGGTCTCTCCGGAAGCTGCAGCTCCAAACCTGACACACCCCTCCCAGGCAAAGCTGTGCTGCTTGTTCTGCCAACAGAACTGAGATCAAATATGGGAAACTTCATAAAAACTTCTTATCTGCACCAAAAAACTCACCAAAGGCCTCCCCATTGCCCTGGGGGTGTATCCAAAATCGTGAAGGAATAGCAGAAAACCTCAGAAATCACTTAACCCCCCCACCAACTTCCAACATGCATTTCTTGGGCCATATTCAAATGCAGGATTTCTAACAGATTTAGGGAACAAAAGGGCAATCCTACATTCTTCAAGAATCTGGGAATTGTGGCTTGTTCGTGAGCCTTATGAAACAGCAAAGAAAAATAATGAAGCTTCAGGTCACTGCTGCCATGAGTGAGGCACACACAGACCAAGGAAGGGCAGAATACAAATGTGTTCTCCTGTGTAATCCAGTAAGAATATGATTGAGGAACTCTGTCATTTATAAAGGAGAATTATTTACTCCATGAAAATATAAATGAAAGTAAGTACCTTAATTAAGCCACGGTAGCAAATGACTCTATCCCTAAGTTGTGACAAGACAGAACATATTTGGTCCAAAACAAAGGTTAAAAAGAGGAAATCTTATTAAGCAGTGATCAGTTTAGTGGAGAACACTGAAAATGGAAAAGCACTTTTCTCATCCAGTGATAAGACATTAATATCCCCCAACCTGTGTGAAATGAGAGGATTTCTGCCAACATTTTGCAGGACTCCAGGATTTCAGTTGCTACTGCAAACGGACAAACCCTCTTGAATTCTTTACCAGATGACAAATAATTATTTCCAGCAGCGCCTTGTGCAGCCCCGGAGGATCCCAGTGGCATCCAAATCCATTAAGCAAATCCCTCACTTGTGGTGACATATTTAGCTGTCATCCATCTTTGCTATTAACAGATGCTCCAGTGAAGGAACGTGGAGCAGCACAGGCACTGCAAACCCTTCCCCAGCACACCCTGAACCCTGAAGTGAGTCAGGAAGGGGGGGAAATCACCAGTCCCGAGTCCTCCTGTACTGCCCAGAATTAATTAAGGAACGCCAAGTTTCTCCTGACTGCCAAGAGCTTTCCCTCCCCGCTGCCTGGGTGGCTCAGCCTGCAGCTCACAGTGATTATTTCTGCTCTCAGGTGAATTCCCTGCTCTCAAAAATGAGATTTAAACTCGCAAGGTGAATCAGAGCCTCCTGACGCCGACATTGTTTGCTGTAGTGCAGCTGGACATCCCAGGAGGAAATAAAACAACTCTGCATAAATGTAAAATCCCCACAGTGCCTTTCCAGCAGGGCTGGCCAAACTGGTTTTCCCAACTTGAATCAAATTTCTTGTGACCTTTTATATGGAAATAGCTCAAAGTTTTCAGGAGCTGCCTGTATTTTGGGTGATCTAAAACACCTACAGAGCTGGGAACTCTCACTTTATCTGTTAAATTTTTCTCTGGTGAATGACACGAGTTGAGGTGAGAACTGTTTCCAGTGAGAGCATCACTGTGCCCACAGCTCAGGTTAACAGGTGAGTACTTCCCATGGACCAGTAACCAGGATTATCTAAAGGAAATGGGTGGGATTCCCCCTGAAAGTGCATTTTGCTGTTGACTTCCCATCAAAAGCTGGTGAAACCCCCCATGTGTGTAAGGTTTTACCTATAAAAGCCCATGTTCACCCTAAAGCCAAACTTGGAAAGTCAGACCTGTGTACTTTGGGTCTTTACCAAAGTGTTCTGACTTACTGACAAATCTGACTCCTTTTATACATTTTATATATGTATAAAAATATTTTTATGTCCTTTTGTATATATATTATATATTTTATACATAATTTTTATATGTCGGACCATATATATTCTGGTCCCACTGGACCAGTTAAGGGAATTATCTCTTTCCAATCAGCATAAAAAGGAGAAAGAACAATCCCCCATGGAGTGTTAGACAGAATTTTCCTGTCAAAAGATGCTCCAGTGAGTGTTTTATCCATGAACACTAGCTCTGGAACAAGGAATCACTTTACATCCACCTACATCTCCTTTGCATGGAGGAACTCCTGTCTCCAATGAGACAGGAACAGCCCTGGATTCCTTTAGGATTCCTTTTGGCACTGCAGGAGTAGGTCAACCTGCCCCAACTTCCTTCTCTTGTTACAGGGAAACCCAAGAATTGGGAACTTGCTGTCACAGAGCAGTTACTGGGTCCTCCAACAGTTACTTGATGTAATTGCTGAAGTGTAACTGTAAGTTTGCGATTCTAGGTTTAAGGTTTCCCCGAGTCTGTGAATTTCAATGAAACAGGAAAAGGAAACAGATGAGAAAAAAATGAAAGTTCCCAGGAAAGAAGCAATGTTGTGGGTGAAATGCTATTAGGTTTCAGATGGACAGAGCTCCTTAAAATTAACTATTTTTGGTTAAAGGAAACGTAATTTTGGGAGGGTCAAGCTTGATATAACACAGATTTACACTGGCCCAGCACAAACGAGTTACAAAGCAAAAAACCAATGTCCCAGGCCAGAAGAGCAGCACAGCCCCTGCGAGTGCCCAGCAGGGCCCAGTCCCTGCAGCAGCTTTATTAAAATACAGAAGGAGCACACGTAAAGCTGAACCTCATCAGTGACTTTCATTCTTCAATACCAAGGTGTCCAAAGCAGCCTTTCTGCAACAGCCCTGGCTCCTAAGCAGCTTCAAAACCAAGAACTCCAGGAAAGCCAAGAACCTTTGGATGAATCACAGAATGTCCTGAGCTGGGAGGGACCCACAGGAATGATCCAGTCCAAGCCCTGGCCCTGCACAGACACCCCAAATCCCAGCCTGGGCATCCCTGGCAGCGCTGTCCAAACGCTCCTGCAGCTCTGGCAGCCTCGGGGCCGGGACCATTCCCTGGGGAGCCTGGGCAGTGCCCAGCACCCTCTGGGGAAGAACCTTTCCCTGAGATCCATCCCAACCCCCTGACACAGCTCCAGCCTTTCCCTCAGTCCTGTTCCTGCTCTCAGAGCAGAGCTCAGCCCCTGCTCCTCTGCAGACCCTCAGGAAGGGCTTCTGAAGAGTTCCCCTTCCACCACATCCCACATCCCATCCATCTTCTATCTGTTTCTGCAAACAAGAGCAGCTGGAACCCGGAGAAGTCACCAAAGCGTGACCGGACACAGAAATTCTGCAGCTCTCGAGTGTTTCGGGGCTGGGCACCCCCGTTCCCCCTGCCCGGGGACACGGGAGGGGCTGCACCGGGGGGTCCCGCTCAGGCCAATAATACCACACACATGTACAAGTAATACAGGAATTTCAAGAAAGAAAAACAGAAGAAAAGAGCTTCGGTTTGGCCTCAGACTTTGACAGTCTCCGGAGGAGGAAAATAGAGATAAAAGAGCCAAACCCCACGCCGGTGTCACGTTCCTGCCCCCGGCTTTCCCAGCACGGAGCGTCCGCACCGAATCACGGACCCAGCGGCAGCTTTTGCTCGTCCCCAACGCACGGCCCCGAGCCGAACCCCCGGAATCGCCATTTATCCACGTTTATGGCCCAAATCCCCGCGATGGCGGTGAATCACCGCCGGCAGCCCCGGGGTGCGGGGAGCCCCGGGCCGCCCCTCGCACCGCACAGCCCGAGCGGGCCCGGGGACTCGGGGGGTCCCACCCACACAAAGCGCGGCGGCGCCGGGGGTGCCGGGCCCGTCCCGAGCCCGGCCTGCGGGGGAGGCCGCGCAGAGGCTGCGGCCGGCGGGGCCAGAAGGGAGCGGCAGCGCCGGGGCCGAGCCGGGGAGCGGCGGGGAAGGGGCTCGGGCCGGGAGGGGCGGCGGGAGCGGGCCGGGCGGCCCGCGGGGGGCGCGGTGCGGAGCTGCGGGACGCGGGGGCGGCGCGGGGGCCGCTCGGGGCCGGGCCGGGGGCGGCGGGGCCGGGCCGGGGGCGCGGGGGCGGCGGGGGCGCGGGGCCGGCCGTACCTGCGCGCGGGGCCCTCGGCGGCGCGGGGGGCGCAGCGAAGGGGGGGCGCCCAGGCGAGCGCAGCGCCCCGCGGCCACCACCTGCGCCCGCCTCCCCGCCGCGCCCATTGGCCGCGCGCGGCAACGCCCTCGCGTCCATTGGCCGCGCCGGCGGTGACGGACGGCGGGTCCAGCCAATGGTGAAGCCGCTCGCCGAACAACAAGGCGAGCGCGGGCGCCGATTGGCCGGTGGCGCCGAGCGGCGGCCCGCCCACCGACGGGCGGGGCAGCAGGGAGCGCTCCCGTCGCTCAGGCGCTTTCCGCCAATCGCACGGGGTCATTGGCTGCCGGCGGCCCGCCCCCAGCGGCCATTGGGCGAGGCGGGAACCGGGCGAGCGCTGATTGGCGGCGCGCGGTGCCCGTCGGGCGCGGGGCGGGGCGGTGAGGACGTGAGGAGCCGCACAGCGCGGGGCGGGGGCGCTGCGGCCGCGCTGCGCCAATGGGGGGAGCGGGGAGCGCGCGCGCCCCCGCGCGGCCGGGCGGGGCACGGCAATGACCGGGGGGACAGCGGGACCGGGGGCACGGCAATGATCGGGGGCACGGCAATGATCGGGGGCACGGCCGTGACCGGCGGGGCCCGGGGAACCATCGATCCCCATCCCCGCAGCCCCCGGCCCTGCCTCGCCCCGCCAGGGCCGGGCCGCCGCCTCCGGCAGCCCCCGAGGCAGAGCTACGAGCCCGGGCCGGAGAACGGGACGGGGCCTTGGGAGGCGCTGCCCGGGGACGCCGGGAGCCGGCCCTCGGTGCTCGGGGCTGGGGACACGCTGGGGACCGGGCACAGCTCGGGCGATGCCCGGCCCAGCACCGGCTCCAGCCTCGCCTTCCAGCCTGGCTGCGATTCCACCGTGCGAGCCCGCCGGGACCCGGAGCTGTCGGGGCATTTGTCAACTCGCACTCGAGTCCGCCCTCAGACCGCGCATTCTGTGCGCTCCCAAAACAGAAGCGGCTCCTTGGTTAGTTTCTTGCTACTGTCTTTACCCAGGACACTTTGTTACCATTCCCACCTCGGGCATTTACAACAGAAATGTTCCGGCAGTGAGAGGGAAGTGAAACATCACCCAGCAAATCATCTCCAGCGTGAAACACAATTCCTTTGTATCCACAGCCGCACCCGCTCACTTTGTAGCACAGGAATTTTAGGCTTTATAATTTGGGACAGATAATGTTGGCAGATCTCACCAGAAAGTGTCTAATTTCCACAGGAATTCTAATTGTTGCTTTAAAAAGCCACTAACAGAACTGTACATTGGCACCTATGGAGGAAACAAAGGTTGTTTTTCAAGTTCCAAATAACAACTAAGCCAATAAACGAAGGAAGTCGCTGCAGTTATTTCAGTTTAAATGCAAAAACACTTCTTCACTTTGAGTCACTCACCCCCAATTCTCCCCATTGCAATACAGAATAAAAAGTGGAAGGACATTTTCAATGAAATCTGAATATCTGAAAGTGTTTAATGTTAACTCCGACCTTAAAATAAACTTATTTTAAAGAGGGCAGATGGTGCTACTGCCACTTAATTTCACAGCTTTTGTTTTTACCACCTTAATGTTACTTTATTTCCTTCATCTGCATTCGTTCAACCTCAGTGGTTGAATTCATTCCTCTGGTTTGTGGAGATGCTCACGCTTGTTCCTGTAACACCTCAAATATGATGCAGGACTTGGCACTCGCAGTAATTTTGGGGTTTATTCATTAAATGTACAAATAATTCCAACTGCCAGTTGATATTTGGATTTTAGAGCAGTGGAAATCTAATGGGAGTTAAATGAAAAGCTTAGGGCAGCTTTAGTTTTTAAGCTGAACATTACATATGCCCTCACTAGTGCCTAGTAGCAATTATGTCAAAGAATATCAAATTAGTATTTTCCAAATTTGCAGTGAAAAATCATAATGAAAATCACAGCCCTTAGAAAAATAAAAGGCTTGGCTTAATGGGACATAAATTCAAATTCCTGCAGAAGGAACTGGGTTTGGAAACCCACTTTGGATCAAAAGAATTGAAGGAGAACAGTTGACAACTAATTTGAAAAGATATTTATTTTGAGAACATCAATTTGCACATTATACAAAAAATTGACAAATTCAGCAAAAAAAACCTATAAAATGTCACGGGGTTTTTTTTCTTAACATATTAACATAATCACTTTCCAAGGGGTAAGAGTTGAGGAAACCAAAAAGAGGCACATTTGTTCCAGTCTGTCTGCAGTCAAGTGTGATTAAAAACGTCCCTGTCTTGCTGAGGTATCAAACTGCAAACTTTGGTAATGTTAGAAAGAGACCACGGGAGCCTTCTCAGAGGCATGGCCAATACAAAATGGTTCATAAAAAAGCCAGAATTGATTATTTTTCATTTCCAGGTAGAAATGCAGCGAAACAAAGAAAAAAAAAACTCCCTAATACACCTATCACTAGGAAACCTGATCCTCTGCAAATCCCCACTAATCACACACAGCTACAGTGATCCACGTTCCCAAAGAATCCGGCTGGCAAGTCACAACAATTCAGTGCTTATGAAAAAAAAAGATACTGATGGTGATTCAGAGCCCAGTCTTCCAGCAAAGGACAAAAGGCACTTAAGAATGGCTTTAGGAGATTCCACAATGGCATTTCGGGACAGGGGACAGCGCCTGGCTGAACAAATCCTTCCCTAAGAGAAGCCCAGTGAGGTAGTACTTCATATTGCTCCAACCACTTGGCTCTAAGCAAGCAGCCTTCTGGTTTTGAGATACAGAATTAGCAGGAAATGGCTTTTTGTCAAATGTATAAAACCCAGTTCTTACAAAAAATAGCAAAAACCCACTTGTGATACAAAGCCAGGAACCATCTTGTACAAATGGAGTATCAAAATGCTGCCAAGGTGATGCACAAGTCTACCTTGATGGCCAAATCCCCAGACAGTGAAGATTGTTCTAGCAACCAAGCCATTTTTGGAATAAAAAATAAAGATAAAGGGGGCACAGGGGCACTCTGAGAGCTTTCCTCATCATTAGCAGCCTCACCGGAAGCACTTTCAGTCCATTAGAAACAAATAATTCTGTGCTGATGAATGGCAGGTTTGAAGGGATGAAAAAAAACCAAAAATGCGAAGTTCAACATAGAGAACAAAAACAAAATCCACGAACATACAAAAGGATAATCCTTGGAGTTTACAGTTTTTTTAAAACCAAGGAAGACTTAAAATCGTTTGGGGGGGGGGCGTGGGAGAAAACACAGACTACCATTTTTTTGTTTTAAATTAAGCCCAGGGGTAGGTTTGGGGGGAGGGAGGGAGGGGGGAGGGAGGCAGGAGGGAGAAGTGCTTTGGGGGATCACCGGCCGCTGCCGTAGCCAGGGAAGAGCTGGGTGAGGACGCTCTGCAGGGCCTCGTTCACCTCCATGCTGTAGCTGCGGCCCAGCTCGTAGCGGCACGCGGGACAGCTGAACACCGAGGCCTTGAAGGACCTGTCCAGGCAGTCCTGGGGACAGAAGCCAGCAGGGGTCAGGGATGGGGAGTTTGGCTCATCCGGCACAGCCCGGACACAGTGAGACAGCCCCGAGATTCCTGGGAAAGGCCCAGAGCAGTGCGAGGCAGGAGGAGGGAACAAGAGCACTGCACTCCAGGACTAATTCCTGCTGGACACAGCAGAGATCAGGGAATTCCAGCCTGCTTTGGGTTGGAAGCACCTCAAAGCCCACCCAGTGCCACCCCTGCCATGTCAGGGACACCTCCCACTGTCCCAGGCTGCTCCAAGCCCCAATGTCCAGCCTGGCCTTGGGCACTGCCAGGGATCCAGGGGCAGCCCCAGCTGCTCTGGGCACCCTGTGCCAGGGCCTGCCCACCCTGCCAGGGAACAATTCCTTCCCAAGATCCCATCCAGCCCTGCCCTCTGGCACTGGGAAGCCACTCCCTGTGTCCTGTCCCTCCAGGGACTTCTCCAAAGTCCCTCTAAACCTGACTCACGATAAAGGACTAATTCCTGGCAAAAAATTCCAAACAAACCAACCCCCCTCCCTGTCAGCACCAAGGAGGCAGCTCCAGGCCCAGCCCAGCAGAGCCCAGCCCACCTTGCAGACGTTGTGTTGGCAGACAGTGGTGACTGGCCGGAACACGACCTCCTGACAGCAAATACACAGAAAGGCCTCCTCCACTTTATTGAGAAATTTCTGCAAAGAGAGCATTCAAATCAACTTAGTGCTACTACTCCCTGAAAAACACATAAATCCACCCAAAACCCCACCCATTAAATGCAAGGGATTGCTTTGATCATAGAAAGATTTTCAACGAATCTTAATATGCAAACACCAGTCCCATTAAACCTGCTGGGGATGTTTACACTAAAATAAAATCATTTTAGGTCTGAGGCTGTTCTTTAACTTGGCCAAGGGTTTGTGTCTGGGGACACTGCAAGTACAGCTGTCCCTTTATTTCTGGGGAAAAGGGCCCAATGTACCGGTCCGTCTTTGAGAGCTTCTAGGACTTCATTCCACAGTTTTTCGTTGGCTTCATCACTTTTTATAAGAGATTTCTGCTGGGATGTCAGCTTGTATGGCTCAACTTTCGTTTTCTTTGGAGTCCCTGCTGGGGAGGTGACGAGTTTCTCCTCCCCACCTGAAAGAAAACACAAAGATTTTTTTTAAACAGCCAACCAAGAAAACACCAGAAAAGAGCAACCAAGTAAAACGCACAAAACCTCCAAGGCTTTCTCTTTCCACTTGCCTACTCCACAAACCTGCTGATTTCCTTTTCCTCTTCCCTTTCCCCGGGGTATCAAACTCATCATCTCCATTATTTTCTTTTTCCTTATCTTTGTTTGCAACAGCTTCCAAATATCCTTCAGGATACTGCAGGGAAACAAAACAAAGAGCATCCAATGCAAACACACCAGGTCAGACTTGCAGACCAAGACAGGTCCACAACTGACCTCTGGAGACCTGCTCCAGGGGCAGCTTTAATCTATTTTAAGCAACAGATCCCTGCTCTAAGCACTAATGCAGCCTATAGAATTTCCATACAAAAAAAAAAAGGTGAGCTTTGTCCTTTTAGTCTCCTGATGTACAAAAACAAACAACACAGCAGACTGGAAGCATTTGTGTCCCTCTCAGTCTCAATTTTTACCTAAGGATCATCCTCAGTAAGAACAGAAAAATCCCTGCTCTCCATCAAGTTTGGAGTCCAGGTGATGCCCCAAGGCAGTACCTGCATTGTCAGGCCAAGTTTTTTCATCCTGTCCTTTCCCTCTTTGGTCCAAGGAGCAGGTTCTTCATCATCCCTTCTAAGCAGGTAACGCCACACTAGAAACCCAGATTTCCCTGTTTCAGGCCAGTATTTCACAACCTGAAAAAGTCAGAGCAAGTCCATCACACTCTGTAAAAACCCCCTTGGCCATAACCACATCATCTTTTCCTAACTCAGCCAGCAAATCCCAGCCCTCCTTACCTTGTAAATGCCATCGTATCTGTTGCCCTCCACAGGAGCGTACTTGCTGTGTTTGCCTCCCTTGACGTTCCTGACCACCCGCACCGGCTTCCCCGCCCGCCAGTCCTTGGCCTCAGCCCCGTACTTGTCGTTGATGGGGGCACTGCAGTTCAGAGCCAGGGCTCTGCAAGAGAGGCCAGAGTTCAGTGTATTTGCCTTAAATACCAGCACTGCCATGGAACCTGTGTAACACTGACACCTCTGCACTCCTTGAACCTCCTGATGGGGGCACATCTTAAACAGCTGATTACTCCTGGCATTACCCTAATGCACCAGCATAGATCACTTCCTCCACTCAAGTCCAGGCTTATCTGTAAGAGTAACAGCTCAGAATTACAAATGGTCTGGTCTCCCAAGGTGACCAGTGACTGCAAATGTCTTCAGAAGAGAGCAGAGCTCCTACCCCAATTTACTGCTCTGTTCCCTACGTTTCAGCCAGTATTGCATGTGACACGAACACCACTCACAGTTCTGTCCCAGTACAGTGCACTGAAAGGACCATTCCCATTGTGCAACTGATTGCAGCCTAAACCACAGCCCAGACCCAATTTTGACAGTTTTTCCACTGAGTCAGCTTCCTTGGATGCAAACAGGCCAAACAATTCCTCATGCTGACAGACTGCCAGGTCTGAGGGTAGAATGGAGCACAAACGTTGCCAACCTGTTCATGTTGGTGAGTTTCTGATCACAGGACTGCTCTGCCGTGCGTTTGTTCCCAGAGAGGTCTCGCCCTCCACTCCCTGTGTATGTGAAGGAATTCCCATGATCCTGAAATGAACACGGATGGCTTTGACACAGTCACAAAAAGAAATCAATAAAAGCAGAAGAGTCTTTTAACCAGGTAGGGTATACCTGCGGGGTAGTCTCAAAAAAGGAAAGATGCTTCCTGTGTTTAAGCTCCCAGTCTGGGCCAGTCTCTGGCTCTCCCTCAGGCTGCCAGGAGAGGAGGCCAGGGTGACAATGTCTTGTCACAACTCTGAGCAGTGCAAGGACCCCTGAGCAGCCCAGGGCTCACACAGGATCTGCTGGAAGTGAACAGCTGGCAGCACAGCCTGTGGGATTGTTCAAACTGTGGTTGCAAGGGAGACCTTGGAAAGTCTGGGACCAAAAGCTGACATAGGGATATTAAACTGGGTTTAGATGATCCTGTGGCTCAGGTTGTCACAGATTACTGTAGTTTTTCCTTGCCTCATTTCCTTCTGAAGAAAATAAGTGAAGATGGGCACGTGTTTAATGTAGAGTGCAAAAAGTAATGAATGCCAAACCTTTGTTTTAACAAGTTTGTTTGGTTCTGTGCATAAATAATCAGAATCCACTCACTATGTCATCTTCATATCCTCCTGCCAGCACCAAGGAATAGGCCCCATCGTTGCTCCTGCCGTGAATCCCTGCCACGTGGGGCCTGTGCACCCCGGACTCGCTCACCTGGAAAACAAAAATGGGTTTGGAAGGCAACTGCTCTCAAAGGGCCCCACACAGGACTGGGCCTGGAGCTGAACTAACTGTGCTATTTCACATTTGCTTTCCACGTATCACAGGGTGAAACTGCTCTCACCATTATCCTCAAAACAGCTCCAGCCAGAAGAAAAATAAAAATGCCTCTAAAAAAATAAGCCATTAACTGTATCAATAAATTGAACACATAGATAAGGTTTGTGATGCAAATCTAAAACTTTGGCTATTTCTTACTGAAATTGTTTATAAAAAGGCTCCAGGTACTTAAGAATAATACAGATATTAAATATTTGTATAAAGGTTTGAAAGGGTTGTAATAGCAGCTTTCCCTCAATACTCACAAACAAGATCTGGATAGGCCAGTGCTTTTTTCTCCCCCAACTTTCTAACAGGATGAGAAACCTTCTGTTTCATATAAGTGGATATTTGAGACACCCTTACCAGAGCACACTACACACCTCCAGGACAAACTACTGGAAACAAATATATTTCCTTTGGGTTTTCTGAGTTACCAAAAAGAGCACTAAAGCAAAATAAACCAGCACTTGATGGGCCCAGACAATGCAGCATTAGTTATGGAACACTTGATCCAGACAAAGCCAGAATTCTTTTCCTTCTGCACTTCCATATCCAGTGACACACGCATTTCCAGATTAACTGTTTCAGGTTTCTTGTAAGAGCTGGATCATTCCCATTTTTCCCCACAGTAGGTCAGGCCAGGATTCAGCCTCATACCTGAACTCTGAATTTCCACATGGTGCCAACAGGAATGCCAGGAATTGGTCCATAGTGGTTGGAAGGGACAATGGTGCATTCCTTGGTGCGCCCAACACACGCCATGCCCTGGGCAGAGAGCAGGATCAGCCAAGAGCCCAAATGATCAAACAAAATTCCAAGTAAAACAGCTTTGGACTGACCTTTCCCCAGTCTCTCCGGGAGGAGGAATTAGCAGATGCCATCTTTTGTTTCTTTTTACTTTCTTTTAATTTCTCTCCTGCTAAAACCACCTCACTTGCATCATTTCGACATTCAGGGCAATACCTAAAGTCAGGGAAAATTAACAAGTAGCAAAGCCTTCAGTTAGGAGAATTTCCTCCAAACATAGCGAGCTATGTTACAATTTCCCCATGTGAAACCAGACAGGACATGGAAACACCTCCATACAGGAATTTGACCTACAACAGCTCCTGTCCTTGCACCAGGCACTGCAGATGTGTCAGGAAAGAGCTATGATATAAAATCATTGTATAAGATGTTGAAACAGGACAGAGGGAATAAAGCAGTGCATTTCACTAACTGTGTCTATTGAAAGATATATTTCACCATCCACATCTCTCACTGTACATGTTTCATTTTCAAACCAGCCTGATCTGATGATGAGGCCTGGAACCTGCCTGCACTGGCCCATAAAAGCCACTGCACAAGTGAAGCTTCCCAACATCAGGTTCTCATTTGGTCCTCTTTGAGTCCCAGACTGGTTTGAGTGGGAAGGGACCTTAAAGCTTGTCTTGTCCCACCCCGTGCCATGGCAGGGACACCTTCCACTATCCCAGGTTGCTCCAGCCCTGGCCTCAGGCAGGTACGTGAATTAAGCATCTAGATCCCAAAACTAGGAAAAGGAGTGTGCAAGCCACCTGGCTTAAAACCTACTCTCATTAAGCTCAAGAAAAGCTAAGCAGTTGTACCAAAAACAACCCCAAAACATACATACCCCTATACAGCCACAATATGGCCACTGGAGGGCAGCTTCAAGGCCCGGACCTCACTCTGTGCTCCTAATTAGATGTACTTGTGACACCCCACAAACCTCCTCAGAACTTACCAGTCCTCATCATCTGGAATTCTGCTGAGGGGAGGGTTGAGGCAGTAGATGTGGAAGGCCATGTCACACTCATCACACATGAGCTGCTTATCTGGATCCTGCTTCCCTCCACAGATGTGACAAGCACAGACCCTGCAGGTCTTGTTTGGGTTGTCCTTGCAGGCTTTACACACAGGTCCACTCTGTCCTGTGGGCAAACAGAAACCACACTCAGCAAGTGCCAAGATCCACTGGAAATGGTCAAAGGAGGCACAACTAAATGTGTCTTGGAACTCTTAATCCTTTGATCCTCACAGAGGCAACTGGCAGAACATCACAAGGTAAGACAGACATGCAAGAACTCCACATCAGACTCACGTTTTGGGGTACCAAGACTGATGGGAGAAGCAGTGCCTGGCTCTTCAATTTTATAGATTTCATCCACTAATATAATTGTGCAGTCATTCAAGGAATCACCAGCTTCCCTAGAAGAAGTTGAGAAAAGAGATCAGACTTCATCCCACAGCTCATGTTCACAACTGTGCATGCATCAGACTGCTCTGCTACTAAAAATCAAATCATTTCCATGCAATTAGAATTAACCCCATCTTGTCTCAGGGAGAATCCAGGCACTTGTAGCATTTCAATTATCTAGAGTGACTGTTCCCCCTGTCCCCAAATATATTTCAGACTAATTCTTCTCATATTTTATAGCTAAAAAGTCAAAATCACTGCGGTGCAAGGAAAAAGGAGGAATATTCTGGAAACTCTGTCAAAATTACCTGAAACTTAAAAAAACATGTCCTTTTTTTCCTGAAGTCGAGAGTCTCCTTCAGGAGAGAACTGGAATGATTTTTCATCACCTTTATAAAGTGAGAGTTCATTCTACATCATCCTATCTCCACAAAATACTACACTGCAGTTTTTGTAAAGCCATTAATGGATAATTAACACATAAACAGTAATTTGCCTCATGGCTTTGCATCCTTTCAGCATTAAGTGAATCCATGGATCAGCATCCCTTAAAGTGTCCAGTTCCTCAGTGGAAGCTAATCAGAACTGCAGTATGCTGAAGTTAATCACCCAAAAAGGACAGGACACTTCTCATCCGTCCCCAGCACTTCTGTTGCACCATTCTTTGCCAGCAGAGTCACTCAGACCTCAGAAAGCCGAGGCAGTGTTGGGGAATTCCATTTATTCCATGTTAAGAACTTGCTTACCCAAGTAATATCTTTGCATTGAGCTCCCTGGTCATTTTTGTTTCTCTTTTTTGCAGGATCTCAGCATCATACCAGAACCCCCTCTCCTTTGGTTCATCAGGGTTGTAGTTGACCATCACCACCTGCCCCACCTCCAGCTGGTGCCACTTCAGGATGGTCCGTGCCCGAGCCCGCACGTTACTGGAGCTCATCTGCACCACCCCATTCTCTGGATAACTTGAAGGGAGCAACAGAGAACAGAAATCCGATTCAACATCAGTTTTGAGGAGTAACAGGTTTTATGCAGACAGGCTGATTTTGCTGAGCAACACAAGGATAAAATCTCCTTCTCCCACACAGACACAGCCAGAACCAACCATTCTGACTTTGCTACTGTTGCCTCCCTTTAACACTTGGACACCAGCATTTCCTATGAATGCTGGTACCCATAAAGAAAAGATTCCAGCCCCCTGGAATTCTAACTGTAAAACCTTACAGTTACCAGGGCTCAATGACATCATTACTATGTCACTGCCCAGTTCTGTTTTAATTTGTGCAATATCTGCAATAAAATTTCTCATCAACAACATGATCCAAATGACTTTATTGGCCAAGAAGGCAACAAAACTCACTCTTCATATTTCACATGATAAATTACATCTTCTTCAGGGACAGCTGTGGGCTGGTCAGGATCTGTGCAGCTCTCAGTTGATTCACTGGTGGGTTTTTTCCTGGTTACATTCACAACCTGGGCTTCAAACCACGCCCCCATATCCGTGTCCCGAGCATCCACCAAGTCATTGATCTACACAGAGCAAAGTGTACAGCTCACCAAAAGGGATTTGCAAATTAAGCATTCATTTCCAATCTACTTGAAGATTTAACCATCTCAGGAACTGCACTGTTATCAAGATATTTAATTGATCACCTTAAGAATTAAGATTTCCTCTGCTTTCCTGGTCCTGTTGTGCAGCCCTACAGTCTGCTTAGGTTGAATTTGTAAGGTTATAAATCCATTCTACACCAGCACACATAAAACCAGCCTTGTTATCAAGCCCAAACCATTATTGGCTAGTCTGTAACAGAGTTTCAAAGTGTCTTGCTCATAGTCTGGCAAAGACATCGCTAGATCTGTAATAAAATCCATTGAAACAGAGGAGTAAAATAATTCTGAACAGCTGCTTGAGACTTTCTTTTGTTCATTCAAGAAAAGTTTCAGCTTTGACAAATGTAGTGACTCCAAGCAAAAATATTGGGAAAATTTTTAAAAAATCAAACCAGACACTCTAAATGCTTTTTTTTTTTTTTAATCAATTAATGTATTGTAGTTTCAGTTGAAAAAAACTAAATATTTTGACCTACAGCATGTTGCATTTAATTGGTTTGTGGGTTGGTTGGTATTTTTGTCTTTGTTGTTGGAGGGTTTGAGAGGAAGAATGGAACTGCCCACACAATTGGGGTATGAAAGATTTTCAGCAACTCCCCACCACAGAGGAACAATTCCCCTGGCAAGGCGCAGTTCTGAGGGCTCTCCGTTTGTGAGGACCCACCTTGTAGAGGCCGAAGCCGGGGTCGGTCCAGTCGGGCTGAGCTGCCGTGCCGGGCTGTCCCTCCAGCTCCAGGGCACCCTCCCCGTTGTGGGAGCTTTTGTCGGACTCGCTGGGGCCGGAGCCGCAGCCGGAGTCGGTGTCCGAGAGCTCCGAGTCCTTCTCCTTGCTCCCAGCAGGCAGCACGGCCGGGCTTTGTCTGACCAGCAGTTGAACAATATCATTCAGCCCCACGCTGTAATCGAACAGGGAGTGACCATCTTCCATCTGCAGGGAAAGCACCAAACCATCTGGTTATTGCCTCCATCGGGGCTGACTCCAACCACCCATCGAGCTCAGACTGGCTCTGCCCGCCAAGATCGACCACGTGGCTTTAAAACCTTTATCAGCCACTAACTGGGCCCTCCTTCTCTCTTATCCCTGCTATTTAAATGTTCTTTTTTCAATCACCCCGCAACCTGCGAGAGCAAGGCTTTCATGCTGCCCTGGACTTGCTACCCAGCCTCTATGAGATCTGGAAAAGTTTTCAGCACATTCCCTAGAAACATCAACTAAACAACTACAGATCCCCCACATTCTCATCAGGATTCAAAGAAAATTCCACACTACCTACAAACTCAAAAGGAAATAATTTCTTCCTCAATTCAGACACATCCCAAATGCTAATGCAGACTGGTCTTTGTATTTTAATTGTGCGTGATCCAGATCATTGTTACACCACCTCCATTAATTGTAGCATTAAGTAGAAGCCAAAGAGTTAATCACACACTCATCTCCCAGCAAACACACATTTTTTCCATTGAAAGTAAAATCAAAAAAGATTCAATTCAACTTGAAACTACCCAATTGCTCTTTAGCATAGCCAGGTGTGTCCTAATTTCACACCCTCTCTAATTTTAAGAGTTTATCTAGAGTTATATGCAAGTTTGGCACGGTTTGTAGTCAAATCAAGACCTAGTCCCTGCAAAAAGAGAAGTGCAGAGGGAGAAAGAGGTCCCTCAATAACCTCTCAAGAGCGCTAAGGAGCACAATCATTTTAGAGTTAACATGCAAGGCTGGAGCCCACGGAGCAGTCAGAAGTTCAGACAAGCTTCCCCACATATTTAAGGTCTGACTAAGAAATTATACAGGAAATGATCATCCCCTTCCAGCCCAAACCACCAGAAAAAGCAGTCCCTGGAGCTTTGTTCTCTATCGGGGGGAAGCAGAGCAAAACCACAAAAATCTACACTTCACAGGAATCAGTATGATAATCCAATTCTGATTTATGGCATCAAATGGCTATGGAACAATCCCTGGAAATCTGACTGCACAGGAAGAGATCTGAGCATTTTGCTGGTTTAGAGATGAAAACTCCTCGAGCTATGTAAGAACACACCAGAAACTGGTTGTTTCTTCTTAACCAAGAGACAATGTCACCCACATGGAAACAACACCAGCACAGGACTCAGTGACAACAGGTGCAAATCGAAATGGAAGAGCACAGGAACAGGACAGGAAACCACAGGAGTTCAAAGCACAGCCGGAAAGAAGAGCCCGGGACTGAAGACAAACCTCTAACAAAGGAGGCAGGTTTTAACTACCAGCTAATTTTCTAACCCCATTTAAAAATGTTCATGAGTACGAAATTGAACATTTCCAGGGATCCCAAAAGCCAGACAAAGCACAGTGGGAACAGGGCCTAAGAGAGGCTGGATCACGCTGGGGAACCTTTCTGCCTGAACTAAGGAATACTGGAACCGCAGGAGGAGGGATTCCCTTTGTAGGGCAAGTGCATCCTGACAGAGAAGTCACCGCTTCTCCTGAAAATCTGTTTTACCCCGGTTGTCTGCACAGACTTCAGGGTAAGGCTGACAAGTGGCACCTGCCCTGAACCAATCCCCTCTTATCACTTGATTTACAACACAAATGGGTAATTAATGCATTTAACCCAACAGAAAGGTGCGTTACACCCAACAGCCCTTCAGAGGTGTTACACCATCCTACAAGCCTCTTTTTATATTAGAACTGGTACCTGAGCTTAGATTGAGGCTAGTCCAGGTGTATTTCCATGTTCTACAGCCACACCTGCTAATTACAGAGTACAGTTAGCACAAGACTGCCTAAAACAGAAAGAAAAGCAACTAGAAAAAATTGTCCATCTCTAGCCAACTCAGTATCTCACTGATTTTTCTGAAATTAAATCCTCTGATCAACCAACCACCAGATCAGGAGTTTCCCTCACACGAAGGTTTAGCAGCATAGGATTAGGCAGAATATAGCAACTGTATTTTAAAATGGTTTTGATCGACTTCAGTGCTAATTTAGTTACATTATTAACTCACAGGAAAGAAAACAGTTGTACAACAGCGATTGTAAACGTATTATTGAGAACATAATACACCACTGAGCCACACTCAAGTGCTCTGTACTTAGTGAGAATTTGACATGAGAGCCGAAGAATTTCAAAATCATGACTTGCTTATCCCAATTTACAAAGAAAAATGAGATCTTCACGGCTCTCAGAGAGGTGAAACGTGCAAGGCTCAAAAACATTAAGCACTTTAAAGACCATAAAATTACTGGTAATTTTCAGACACTTCATAAAGGCGATGTCAAGGCAGAAGAGCAACACATTAGATGGAAAATAGTAAGGGAAAGTAAGAATAAAGGCTACTCTGCAGCTGGCTCCTCTCCTTGCAAGCCCACGGGAGGAGCAGCGCGGGAGGGAGCCGGGGGATCACTAGATGGCAGCAAAACCCCTCATTTCCACGCAATTAAAAATAAATAAATTAAAATATCCGTCCTCAGCTGGAGGGGGAGATGAGCGGGGGGGAGGACGGGGCCGGGCGGGGGTGTCCGTGCGCCGCGCTGCTGCCGGTCCGAGGCTGTCAATCACCCCGCCGCGCCGGTACCTGCTTGCCGCGGTAGAAGAGCCGCTGCCGCTGGGGCTCCACGCCGAACACCTCGTGTATCCGCAGGCGCAGCCCCTCCACCTTGGTGAGCTTGGAGAGCGAGTCGACGCGGTGCGTCTCGCTGCCGTCCATGGTGCGCACCTGGATCCACATGGCGCCGGTCCTGCCCCGGGAATGGGGACCGCGCTCAGGCGGCGGCACCGGCGGGGCGGGCCCGGGGCCCCGCGGCCGCGCCGCCCTCACGCGCCCGCCGCACGCCATTGGCCGGCGGCCTGGCCGGCTCGGGCGCTGATTGGCTGCGGGGAACAAGTCCCGCCCCCCCACGCGGGAGCCTAACGGCTCCGCTCGCGCCGACCGTATCTCGCGCCACAATTGAAACCCGCCCGCCGCGCCCACGCGCCAAGTCTCGCGCGATCATGCAAATGAGAGATGGGATAAAGGGGGGCGGGGGGAGCGCGTGGTCTTAAAGGGGCCGTCACCGGAGCCCGCCCGCGCCCCCGGCGCGTCCCCGCGGTACGGCGGACACGGCGGGGCCGCGCAAGCCGCGCACAACCCGGGCCGCGGCCCCTCGACCCGCACACCCACCCCGGGCAGGAGGGGAATCGCGGGGTGTCAGCGACCCCCGCCGCGCACGGAACCGGCCCAGCCCGGCCGCGTCATCCCCGCGCACCCCGCGGGGCGATGCCAATCCCCGGCCCCGCAGGGCACCGGTGCCGCCGGCACCGCCCCTGAAGGGCACACCCCCCGCCCGCGGGCCCGTCCGGGGGCGGAGGTGGGTCCCGCTGTCGCAGCCCCGAGCGACGCGTCCCCTCCGGGGCACCCGAACCAGCTGTCACCGCCCGGGAACCGCGGAGCGCTCCCGCACCACCCCGGCGCGGGCACGGCGGGGAAAGCCCTGCGCCCCTCGCTGTCCTCCCGCTCCCGGTGCCACCGGCCGCTCCCCGGCCCGCCGCGGGATCGCGGGGGGGTGGCGGTGCCGGGGTTTGGGGGTCCCGGCGGACTCACCGGGGCGCGGTGCCGGGGTTTGGGGGTCCCGGCGGACTCACCGGGGCGCGGTGCCGGGGTTTGGGGGTCCCGGCGGACTCACCGGGGCGCGGTGCCGGGGTTTGGGGGTCCCGGCGGACTCACCGGGGCGCGGTGCCGGGGTTTGGGGGTCCCGGCGGACTCACCGGGGCGCGGTGCCGGGGTTTGGGGGTCCCGGCGGACTCACCGGGGTGCGGTGCCGGGGTTTGGGGGTCCCGGCGGACTCACCGGGGTTCGGTGCTGGAGCCGGTGCCGCGCGCGCTCTCCGCGGGCTTTGGAGTTTGGCGCGGAAAAGCCCCGTGCGCGCCCCGCGCGCGCCCATTGGCCCCCGCTGGCGGGAACGCGCGGCCGGGGCGGGGCCGCCGCCGCCTCCCGGGGCCGGGGGGGGCCCTTGGGGGTAACGGGACCGGGAAAACACCCCCTGGAACCGGCACTCCCGGGGATGGCAACGGGGATCCCCCGACAGCGACCCGGCCTGGCGCTCCCCGCTCTGCTGCGCGGGGGTGGTGGGGGCGAAACCCCCCAAATCCCCAAGGGCTCCATCACCCCTCAACCCCCGGGGCCGCAGGCACGGTGCCGGTTATTGTCCTAAACAATAGGACGGTGAGCCCCAGAGGGAGAGGAGACTCCAATGACCCCCCTCTGACAGCCACCCTTCTCCGAGGTGTCTTGTCCCCCTGGGGGGCTCCAGGGCCTACCCTGATGCGAATAAACCGAATAATCCGAATGATGCGAATAAACCGAATAACCAAATTAGAATAAACAGAATAAGCCAAATAAACCAAATAATCCGCAAAAGGGCTCTAACTCCCCAGGCCGTTAGCTTCAGGGGGGCTTGTGGGGCTTGTGCAGGGCCCCACTGGTGACAACATGGCCTGGGTGACACGGCAGGGCCGCGGCGTGGCCGCGTGAGCCGGCAGAAAGGGCTGTTCTGGGAGGATGTTTGTCCCCACGACCGCTGATGCTATGAGGAAATTAAAAACGATAATATTTGCTTAGAGCAACCATTGGATGGGGGAAAGCGTGGCCAAGAGGCCCCTGAGAGAAGTCTGCTCGAAGAGAAGGATGAAAGGCCGCGGACTGGCGTGTGTGGGGGCTGCGGGAATGGCGGCGCTCAGCGCGGCCGGAACAGCCCCGCCGAGGCTGCGCCCGCCCGGCCCCGCGGACAAAGGAGCACGAGGCGCGCGGGAGGCCACGGCAAACCCCTGTTTCCCGTGTTCCCCCTCCCCTTCCCCACAGCGCTCACCTCTGCGCTAGAACATAGCAAACCAGCGGGATGTGGTGCCCTCCCGCCCCCGGGTTTGCCGGCTGCCGGAGAGGACGCGCCGGGCAGCGCCTCTCCGTGTTCCGCTCCCTTCCTAGGATCCGCCATGGACCCCACTGATAAGGCACGGATCACAGGCTGGAAGCCAGCGGCCTGGATTAGCTCAGAGCCGAAGGTCTGGGGCATGTCGGGGCACACAGGCCACGGCTCTGACCTGCGGCCTGCAGCAGCCAGGCTTCATTTCCTCCCCGGGCCGAAGGCTCTGCCTTCACAGAAAGTCATTTCTTGCCTTTGTAGATGCACTGGAGGATTAACATTAACCTACCACAGCACTTCCTGCCGCCCGAGAGGGTTCTCGGATGTTACAGACCTGGCAGGGAGGAATTCCTTCCCGATATCCCATCTAACCCTGCCCTCTGGCAGTGGAAGCCATTCCCTGTGTCCTGTCCCTCCATCCCCTGTCCCCAGTCCCTCTGCAGCTCTCCTGGAGCCCCTTTAGGCCCTGCAAGGGGCTCTCAGGTCTCCCCAGAGCCTTCTCCAGGTGAACACCCTCAGCTCTCCCAGCCTGGCTCCAGAGCAGAGGGGCTCCAGCCCTGCAGCAGCTCCGGGGCCTCCTCTGGACTCTCTCCAGCAGCTCCATGTCCTTCTGACGTTGGAATTCCCAGGGCTGGAGGCAGCTCTACAGGTGGGGCTCACCAGAGACCCCCATTAGGGTCCCATCTCATGCCCCTTTAAGAACCACACACATCTCCTTGCATGTCATTCCCACAGGTCCTTCTCCCTGCGCAGTTCCCATCATAGCAGGTGAACACGGTTACTGTAACACACTGACTGTTCACAGAAAAGGCTCTGGCCAGTTCTGAGGAAGAAAATGTCCCTGGAACCATCAGGGGCAGAAAAGAAGCAGCCCCCACTTTCTAGAGAAACTTTGACTCATGCAGTGAATCCCCAGGCTGCAAACACCGAACGTCATCCTACACACTCTGCAGCTGGACCCCAAAATCACTTAAAATAAGGTTCAATTCTAGATCATTCTAGTAGTGGAACATTGATTTCATTAGAGGTTAAATTACTTATGCCTAAAGTTCCCTCTTCTAAAACAAGAACGCTACTCAGAACTCAGTGTCAGTGAGATAAAGACCTGGGAGCATCAGGTGTCCACAGACTGACAGAAAAAAGAACGTTGGTGGTAACCGCAGTGATGAGTTTTATTTTCCTCCCTTTTGGACTGTTTCAGGCACTTCTTTTCTTTGGAGTTCCAGCTCTGATTGAAAACACTGTTCTCCCATCTGGGAAGTGCCCCATGCTGGGAGGGAACAATGTGGATTCTGCCAGCAGGGAGACCCAGCTCAGCCTGGGGAAACTCAGAGCATTGTTGAATTCCCTGCAGAGATGCTGTTGGCAAGACAAAGTTCTAACAGTCTCCCAGCCCACGGGAACATTGGTCAAAGTGGAGTTTTGGCACAATGTCTTATGAGAAATGAAAGCCCAGGCAGGTACATAAGAACTGATTAAAAGCTGATTAAAACAAATCTTGGATGATGAAGAAGAATTACAGTAATAGTAATGGTAATTATGACAATAATAGTAATGAAAAGGAGAGAAAGAGGAGTAAAAACCCAAGAGAAACCAGAGCTGCCCCACACAGTTGTTCACCACCCCCTGACCTAGCTCATCCCACAGCAGCGAGAGACAGGTCCCAACCCCCCAGTTTCTGTACTGGGCAGGATGTTCCGTGGAATGGAATATCCCTCTGGCCAGTCCAGGTCAGTTCTCCTGGCCATGCTCCCACCCAACTCCTTGTGCTCCTGCTCGCTGGCAGAGCCTAGGAAACTGATAGGTCCTTGATTTGGAGAAAGCACAACTCAGCCACAGCTACAACATCAGTTGTTAACAACATTATTCCCATGCTAAATCCAAAACACAGCACTGGGCCAGCTACTGGGAAGAAAATTAACTCTATCCCAGCCAAAACCGGGACACAGGCATTGACATTTATGCTTTTATGTGCATAAATACATATTCCTTGCATAGCTGTTCCCAAGGACGGGTGATGATTCAGTCCTGTCACACGCAGCACAGCGAGAAACCTGCCCCCAGGTGAGGCAGTGTAGGGATGTTCCAGCCCCCACGTGCTCTGGGATGATCCAGAGTCATGCTGCACCTGGGAAGTCACCAGATTCCATGTTCCCCCCCCTCCATGCAAAGCTCTGTGTGATGGAAGCTGAACAAGCAGCAGTTTACCGGGTAAAGCTGGCCAAACCCCAGGGCTGGGGGGTGCAAAGGAGCCCTGTGGTTCTGGGGAGGCAGGACTTGGGGTCTCAGCCACAGCCTGGGATGGAGGGGACACATTTAGCAGGCCCAGGTGACATCCCCTCTCCCATCTACCAAAACCTACCAGCATTACATTACCCCACCTCACCTCTACCTCAGGCAAGAGAGCAGCAGCAGAGGGAGGAGCAGCCGGGCATGTAGAAAACCATCCTGCAGCCTGAAAAAGCAGCAGAAAGGTGAACTGGAATATTGGGAGAGCAGCCAGGAACCATCAGGCTGTTCCCTGCTGTGAGGGCAAAGTGGCTGGAATGGGAGCAGGAACCTGCCACCACCTGTCCCTCTGGGAGGTGGCGTGAGCTGCTGGAAGGGGAGCAGGAGCAGGGAACCTGCTGGAGAGTCCTGCTGGGCTGATGCAGTGGGAGGGCAGCAGAGACCTGCAGCATGTCCTGACCCAGGAGAGCGCTCCGAAGACCTGGAGGCACCAGGAAGCTTGGTGGGCTTTGCACAGCAGTGAATGAGGATGACCCAAACCCGTCCCCTCCGTGGGCTCCTGGCAGCTCAGCCCTGCAGACTGCCCGGGCAGGCTGCTGGAAGCCCAAGGGCTGTGCTCCGCTTACCGAGGGACAGAACCAAAGCACCTCATAGCCCAGCTCTGAATCATCATTCTCATCACTTCTCGTGCCTGTGGCTGCCCCAGGGAAGGTGACCATGGGGAAGGTGACAATGGCATGGTGGCAGGTTACTCATGGAGTCAATGCCCTGGGAGAGCAGCGACATGATTTCCGCTGCAGCAGATAAACATTTGTAGTGGGCAACTCCAGTGTCACGTGCGGCCTCTGGGCCCCAAAGGGACAACGCTGAGCTGTGACACACCACAGAGCAGGGAAAGGAATGGCCCCCAACACCGGGGCCTGACTCTCCAAATCCTCCACACACCTGCAGGTTTTGCACTCAGCAGAAACCAGGACGGGACAAGTGAGGTGCTCGAGGCTGGAGAGGCCTCATCCCCAGGCAGAGCCAGGCGGCAGCTGGAGGACAGCAGTGAAGCAGCAGCAGGGCTGCAGGGACAGGGGCTCCTGGCTCCCACAGGTGCAGTATGTGGGGTTCACACCTGAGGGATCCTGCCCCGGCTCTGGATGCTGCAGCTTTGCAGGGCCGCAGTTCCTGCCCGAGCACAGGGCTCCCGTGCTCCAACCAGCACAGCTCCTCTCCCTTCCACAAACGTGTTTCTCCACTTCCTCCTACGCCCTTCCCACGCCCACCAAACTCTTAGTTATGATTTTATCTCGGATTTAAATCTGTGTCTTTCATACGGCACTAAGGGTCACAGAAATGATTGTGCAAACCCTTGCTCTGACACTGGAATCCCCCAAATCCGGTGTCCCGAGCCTGCAGGCAGTTCTGCCACCCAGCAGGAGCAATGAGCACTGGTATTTTACCCTAATATCAAAGCCACATATTAGATATTAAACACTGCCTGGTTAATTATAATTACTGGTTATCACCTGCCACTTCTGCTCACATTCCCCTGTCCTCCACCACAGCCACATGAAGGTGTATCATGCAGGCAGTGCTGTTTCACCCACTTAGGGCATGAAATAGAACCTGTCCCATGAGACTTTCACCATCCCACCACAACTGACCCACTGGGGCACTTCACACCCATGAACCACCTGGCAGCTGGATCACTGACATGCTACCTGAGGATGTAGCACTGGCCATGTCAGGCCAACACTCCAAAAATCACAGGACCCATTTCTTGATTCCCTGTTCCTGTAAAAAACCTTATATTTCATCAACTCTTCACAGGACAGACAAGAACAACTTTTATTTCCCTTACAAACATCACAGTTGTTAAAAGCCACTGGCTTCAGTTTTAGTACAAGATATCAAACACTTCAGAACTGCATCAAAAACTTCCAAACTGGGCAGGTTTAGATACGAGATTAGGAGGGAATCCTTCCCTGGGAGGGAGGGCAGGCCCTGGCACAGGGTGCCCAGAGCAGCTGGGGCTGCCCCTGGATCCCTGGCAGTGCCCAAGGCCAGGTTGGACATTGGGGCTTGGAGCAGCCTGGGACAGTGGGAGGTGTCCCTGACATGGCAGGAGTGGCACTGGATGGGATTTAAGGTCCTTCCCACCCAAACCATTCTGGGGTCCTGTGATTCTATGACAGGTTCCCAGGTGATGACAGAAAAATGAAGTTTATGTCACACTGAAAAATGCACAAGGACTGTTTCCAGCAGTGCAGGGGATCAAACAAGAGGCAAAAGCCACAATCTGTAGCTGGAGAGGCTCAGAGTGGACATTGGGACATTAATGCAATACCCAGATCCAGTGGATCCAACAGCCAGAAAGGCTGTGTGAGATCTCCATCCCTGGGAGGTTTCAAGTCTCAGCCAGATCCCAGCTCTCCAGGAGTACCTGAGCTCCAGAGGCCTTTCCAGCCAACACTCCCAGCTAAGTCAGCCTCAGGATGGGGATTCCCAAAGCTGAGGAGTGACAATTGTCCACATTTTTGTCAGCTTAACAGCACATTTTTCAGAAACCATTGGCACCCCCCTGCCTGAATGGCAATACAGAAACAGAGCCAAGGTCTCCTGCATCTAGTACCCCAAAACAAGGTGACTCAATCACTTTAATAGCATTAGAAGACTCCAGATAATTTTTACCTGTGCCTCAGTTTCCTCCCCCACTGATCTTGAAAACAGACAACAGGAAGCTTAATTGATGTTTTTGAGAGCTGAAGATGAAAAGGCACAAATGGAAAAGAAAAGCATTAACTAGAGTTTTCAGTATTTGTTATAGCTGTTAAAAAGCCCTGAGCTCCCTGGAGTCCTGCATTGCTGGGGCCTCTTCAAGGATAAAAATATAAATCAACTCCGACCCTGAAATCCCAGCAAACAGGAGAAGCAGAAGGTTTCACCATCAGGTGTTTGCTGAGGGCAGGCACGGGCTGAGGTGGGAGCAGGTCTGACTCCTCGGGGAGGCACAGCAGTCCTGGTGTGGGGAGGGGGAGCTTTGCCAGGAAAACATCAGGATGATGATGATGTTTCACACCACAAACTCCACGTCCTGCTTCCCTGGGACTTCCTAATATCATCTGTGACGCCCTGCAAGGAGCAGCGCAAGGGCAGCCTCTGTCCCCCCAGCTGGGGGACAAACAGGGGCTCAGCTCCTGTCCCAGCACCTCTTCCCAAGCAGCTCCAGCGCTTGACTTCCACGAGCAGCTCTTTGCCCCCGTGTTTGCAGGAACAGCTCCCGGGATGCACAGGGGGGATTGCTGGGGTGTCTGCAGGGCCAGGGGTTGGACCGGCGATCCCTGCGGGCCCCTCCCAACTCAGGGGATTCCATGACCCCAAGGCCAAAGCACCGGGGAATGGACACCCTCTGGCAGATCCCCTGGGACACCCCGCCAGGTCCTTCCCTCCTGCGGGGGACAAACAGCAGCTCCCAACACCCAGCAGGGCCCCGGGGGGACCCTCACCTGCGGCCCCACCCCGCTGCCCTCCGCCCCTCCCGCTCCCGGTTGGCCAGGCCGGCCCCGCAGCGCCCGGGTTCCACCAACCCCGCAGCTGCCAATCGGCCCCGGGGTATTTAACCGGGACAACGCCCCGCGCTCCCCGTCTCGCCGGTGCCGGGCGCGGAGCAGGCAGGTAAGGCTGGGCTGCGGGGAGGGCAAGGTGAGGGAGCTGGGGGGGGGGGGGTGTCTGTGACTTGTTTGGGGGCTTGGGGTGACTCCCCAGGGCTCCCCCCTGCTCTCCTGGGGGCTCCTTGCAGCCCTCGCCAGGGCAGAGGTTGGGATGGACCCGGCTCCATCCCACAGCCCTTGGCTCAGAGGTCCCCGCTGTGGGAGCTGTGTGCCACGGGGCGAGCAGGAGCTGGGTGCTGTGTCCTTGCTTTCTCTGTGCTTGGGCGGGGGGGTCTTTGCTTTCTGAGGCCAAAGGTGACATTTTCTGGTGTCGTGGTGTGTCTGCCTTGGGTAACAGCTGAGAGGCTTGGAATGAGGTGATCTTTAGGGTCCTTTCCAACCCAAATCATTGTGGGATTCAAATTCTTCCCTAAAGGCTCTTTCCTAGCTTTGAGGTGAGTCCTTGGTAACTCCATGGATCTCTGATCTCTGATTGAACAGTCTGGGGTTTAAAAGCTCTTTCTTGCTTCTTGTCTGCTGAGGATCCCGGCTGGGGGGGTCCACAGGAGGTGAGTCCCACCAGTCACCTTCACGTGCACAGCCCAGTGCTGTGTGTGGATGGTGGGGACACCCCGGCTGCGCCCGGCACAGGTGATGCAGGTGACATCCTGGGCACAGGTGATGCAGGTGACCAGCCGGGCATTCCCTTCCTGTGACAGCGCTGCCAGCCCTGCCTGGGGCTGTTTCTCATGATCCTTTGGTGGAGACACGAGAACTGAGTGACAAGGGACCTCTAGCTCAGGAGCACCCTGTCCCTGCAGGGCCCTGCCAGCTCCTGGAGGGAGCTTTAGCAAACTGGATTAGCATTTCTCAAGACTAACAAGGCTTTAAATGTGGTCATGACTACCTGGAGCTGAGCATGGCTGGGAAGGATTTCAATTTCTGAAGCTGGTTCTGCTGAAAATTCCAGATGGAAATGTGTTGAGCTGCTTGCTCTGCAAGTTACAGCTTCTAGCTGAAACCAAGAGCTCTGTCCTCGTAGAAAGATTGGTAAATGGGACGTACTGAGAAGCTGTTCTAGTTAAACCTTCCTCTCCTCTTTCCTAAGATACCTCTGTTCCAAGCAGTTACTGACTATGGGGCGGCCACTGGTTGTGGTGTTTAATTTCTGCTGGAAGTGTGTGGGGGAAGCCCTGCATCCATCCACAAGCGTGGCTTTGATCCTTGAGGTTTTCTAGTGCTGCTGGTTTATCCAGAAAGGTGAGACAAACACCTCTGCCAGCCCTCCTGAAACTACTGTCCTAAGGTCAACGCTGGGAATCATTTGATCTTCCTCCTAAAACTAATTCTGTCCTCAGAGCATTTGCAGCCCATTCCCCACAGACATCCTGTGACACAGTTCTGCATTTTTGGGAACCGGGTATCAGTGGCAAATCTCGACAAGAATGTAAATAGGTGCTTTAACCACAATTGAATTCCTCTGCCCTGATTAGCCCTCCCTGCTCACATCTAAAGCACTAAATTTAGCTTTGTTCTCCTCAATGGTCATTAAGGAATTGCCAGTTAAGCCACTGAACCAGCCGTGCTGGCTGTGGCTCAGTCTGTCTCCCAAGGTAAAAGCCCTTTGGAAGGGGGAGAAGCTTCCTGAACACGAAGAACCTACAGGACCACACACCAGCACCCTGTTCTCATGGAGCTGAGCTGCTTTCCACAGGGAAACCTTCCAACCAAGGGGAGTTAAAGAACCAGCTTGTGTGAACTGGTCACTGCCAGTGACAGAAATCAGGGAGGAGCAGGGAAGTTCCTTGCTCTTCTGCCAGGCCAGTGTGGGATGGGGCAGGGAAAAGGGAGCAGCTGGGTGGGTTTGGTGCCACGGTCCTGCTGTTTGGTGCCAGCCCTTGTTCTTCCACTGACTCCAACTGGGCAATGATCAGGAGTTCAGCTCCTGATCCCAGAAAATCTCCTGACCCTGATGCTAGAAAAGAGCACTGAAGTTTCATCATTCTGAAACCACCTGTTTCAAGAGCTTTCTCAGCAGTGACCTAATATTTGGATGTAGCAATGGTGTGAAATCATCTGATTATCACTTTCATACAATGCAAACCACAACCAAAACAAAGTGGTGCTGTTTCTGTTCCTCTGCCCACTGGAACTTCCACTCCCAATGATCCTGGCTTTGCTGTGGCTTTTCCAAAGCATTCGGAACTACCTGCCCCAGAGTTGCCAAGCACTGGGCTTTCCTGCAATCTCTGAAGTAAAACAAAGGCTGCTCAGCACTTTTGCAGGGAAAGAGAAAATAAAACCATGCTGTGGAGATTTGCCCACACTGCAAATCCTGGCGTTGCAACATGTGGATTTCTCCCACACAGCGGAGAACAAACCTTGTTCCAACATGACTGTGCTGAAGGGTTGTCCCTGGCACAGCTGCATCCATTATTAGCATGGGATCCCTGTCCTTCAGAGGCTGATTCTAACCTTACACCAGTTTTTACATCAGCCAAGGAGTTACTCCTGAATTATGCTAACAAGAATCCTCCCCTCTTCCTTTTGCTGCAGTGTCTCTGTGCTGGCCCTGACACCAAGGCCACCACAGTGTCAAACTCCACAGCTTGAGCTTTTTCCACCTGTCCAGAAGTAAAATAACTGAGCAGAGGGGTTGTTTGTGATGGTGTTGAAAGAGCTGTGCTTTGCCCCGAAGTCAGCCCTGCTTGGCTCCAAAGCAGTAACAAACCTGCCCTAGGGCAGAGCAAGAGGGACAGGCACTGACAGCAAACCCTGTGGACTTTGGGACTTGGATTTTATATTCAGCCTTGCATTGTTTGGAGCAGGTTTTTACAACTTCTCCCAGCCTGATGAGGATCCATTGGTGTTTCTGCTGTGCAGATAAACTGGGGAGGGCTCCCAGAGGAGTGCTGGCTCCCAGCTTCTCACTGGAGAGGCTGGAGGAGGTGACAGCTTGTGTGACAGCTTTTGCTATAGGCACATAGCACTCAGCATCCCTGCCCTGCTCAAATCTCACTGAATTCTCACTAATTCAGTGGTTAATGCAGCAATATTTGGTGTTTTACCAAGTTACCTCTTGGTAACCAGTCCAGGGCTCACAAATGCTGGTTTCACTACTTCTCCTCATCTCTCTGTCCCTGTTTCTCAGCAAAATAAAAACTTTGCACAAGGCAAAGAACACAAGAAACGAGACAATAGGCTCTGCCACAACTCAGATGGCAAGGTTTTTTTGGGGAGAGTCTGCCAGTGAGCCTGGAGCAGTGTGTGGCTTAGAAATCCACTTTGGGAGGAATTTTGGTTTGAGGGTTTTCCATTGGAAAATGTCATGGCAAATCTAAGAATAGAAACTAACTGGCACAGGAGAGAAAAGCAGACTCTGTCCTGAAGAACAAATGTGCTGAAATCTCTGCTGTGCCTGACTAAGGCTCAGAGTAATCCTGGATTTATCACCAATACTGGAGTGTCCAGATACTGCCCGAGATCTACACTGGGGGAGCCAACACACATTCAAAATATTGCAACATTTTATGCTTCTTCAATCCCATTATGTCATGAGAATTTCTCTGAGCCTTGGTTTCACAGGAAGTGAGATTTCCTGCCTTGCTGGTCAGTAGGATGAGAAGGCAAGTCTCCAGGTAGCCATAGAGTGCTGAACCTTCCCTGGAGCAGCTGAATGATGGATCCCAGCTTTGCTGCCCTCTGCTTTTCCCCTTTTTTGGCAGGATTTTATTTCTTTGGAGGAAATGAAGCTGTGCTCATGCTGTGATACTCTTGTTTTTCCTTCCAGCTGCAGCTGAATTCAGTATGGCCTCAGGAAAGACCCCAACCCCAGACCTGCTGAAGGCTGAGGAGCAGCAGACAGTGGTAGGTGCCAGGGCAACACAGAGCAGTTTAATCACCTGCTGACGTGTGCTGATAAACCTCTGCCAGCACCCCAAAACCAGGCTGGGGGACAGAAACATTAGCCCAATGAAGCTGTGGCCAAATCAAAACCCCCTCAGTACAGAAGGTAATTGTTTTGCTCAAGAGACCATGTTAGGGCTGGTCAAGCGATACCAGTAGTTCTGAAATATGAGCTGTTACAGGTCCTACTTCCACATCTGGCTTGGTGCTGAAACCAGTGTGACTCAGAATTAAGGAGACCAGAGGTCAAATTTTTGAATCCTGGCTTGTTCATTTGGTGGTGGCCTTTGGATGAGTCTCCTCAACTCTGAGTTTAAGAAGGCTGAGGAGATGGATTAGGTGGGACATTTCTGGAAAGACACACGGCTGTGTTCACCCACCAGCTCAGGCTGGGCTCTAAAGTCTCTGTTTCTCCTGGGTTTAGAGTGCTGTCAATCGAGTCACCAGCCTGCCCTTGCTCAATTCTGCCTTCAACCTGGTCTCCTCTGCCTACAACCACACCAAGGAGTCCCACCCCTGCCTCAGCGGTGTCTGCAGTGTGGCTGAGACCGTGGCTGCCGTGGCCGTGGGCAGCGTGGTTGGAGGGGCACAGCCCATCCTGAGCCAGCTCGAGCCACAGAGTAAGTGCAGGGCTGGAGGGACCCCTGGGACAGAGGGACAGGTGGGGAGGGAGGTTCCTGTGCTGTAGGGTGATCCCACCTCCCACAGCACCTTCTGCTCTAGCCCTGAGCCTCCCACTTGGCAGCTCCCGACACTGAACTTCTGGGGAATTAAACTGTTTCCAGGAGAAACAGAGTTTGATTTCTTTAGGTTACTACGTAGTAACTCCCTGCTTGCTCTCTCTCACCCCAAATTCTGACAATCCCAACTGGTAGTAGCAGTGTCAGTCTGGGATAGAGCTCAGCCTGGTTATCCCAACATTTTTCAACCCTTTAAACCCATTGCCCTACCCACCAAGGACAGGTGCTACACTGCAGTTGGATTAAGGTCTACAGTTAGAAAGCTGGGAAGGCAAAATGGAGACTATTTGAACCTGCCAAATTTTAGGGTTTGTTCACTTTTAACAAGACACCCACACACATCCCACCCCAGAATGGTGATTTAATTTTTGGGGCCTTGTTTTCATGAGTGTGTCCTGAACTGGCCATTGTAGGGTCAAAAACCCATCCCCACATGGAAGAATAAACTGGTACCTGTTGTCTCTTCCAGTTGCCCTTGTGAATGAATATGCCTGTAAAGGTCTGGATCAGCTGGAGGAGAACTTGCCCTTCCTGCAGCAGCCAGCAGATAAGGTAAGGAAAGGCTTTTCCTGGGGAAGCCATGGCTTGATGGAACTGCTATGGGTACAGAAGAATATGGGAAAATAAATAAAGCTCAGCAGCAGGGAAAGCTGGAGAGGTGCTCTCAGCATGTGGGAGTGAACACATCCATGTCAATATAGGTGTGCTCACTTCCCCAGCCCTCCCACAGACTGCAAGCACAACTAACCCAAGTGGAAAAGCTTTCTCAGGGAGGGAAAACATATTTTTGGGGGAAAAAAAAAAAATCTTTCTCTGCCTCTCCCTGGTGCAGGTAATCTCAGACACCAAACAGCTGGTGTCCACCAAGGTCACATCTGCCATGGACGCCGCCTGCGAGGCCAGGGAAGCAATGACTGATAAAGTCACTGAAGCTGTGGACCTCACTAAAAATGTTGTTGGGGACAGTGTCAAGCTGACCAGGTCTGTGGTCACCTCCACTGTCAGCAGTGCTGTGGAGGCTGCCCAGGGTGCCAAGGAGCTGGTGACCAACAAGGTGACAGAGGCCGTGGATGTCACCAAGCACATGGTGGAGGACAGTGTTGACAGGACCAAGTCTGCTGTTGCCGCTACGATTGTCAGCGCTGTGGAGGCTGCTCAAGGGGCCAAGGAGCTGGTGACCAACAAGGTGACAGAGGCTGTGGACCTCAGTAAGCACCTTGTGGAGGACAGCGTTGACAGGACCAAGTCTGCTGTGACTTCCACCATCACTGCAGCTGTAGGGGCTGCCCAGGGGGCCAAGGACCTGGTGGCCAACAAGGTGACAGATGCTGTGGACAAGGTCACCAAAGCTGTGGATGTCACCAAGCACATGGTGGAGGACAGTGTTGACCTGACCAAGTCTGCTGTTGCCTCTACGATTGTCAATGCTGTGGAGGCTGCCCAGGGGGCCAAGGAGCTGGTGACAGACAAGGTGACCAAGGCAGTGGACCTCAGTAAGCACATCGTAGAAGACAGTGTTGACCTGACCAAGTCTGCAGTTGCTTCTACAATTGTCAATGCTGTGGAGGCTGCCCAGGGGGCCAAGGAGCTGGTGACCAACAAGGTGACAGAGGCCGTGGATGTCACCAAGCACATGGTGGAGGACAGTGTTGACCGGACCAAGTCTGCTGTTGCTTCCACCATCACTGCAGCTGTGGGGGCTGCCCAGGGGGCCAAGGAGCTGGTGGCCAACAAGGTGACCGAAGCAGTGGACCTGACCAAAGGGGCTGTTCAAGACAGTGTTGAGAAGACCAAATCTGCGGTCACCTCTACGGTCAGTACAGCTCTGGATGCTGCCTACGGCACCATCACCAGCAAGATCAACACAGCCCTGGAGCAAGGCAGGGAGGCTCTCCAGGAGGGTGTGGAGATGACCAACTCGGTGGTGACCAACAGCATAAGCAAAGCCAAGGCAGTGAGCCAGGCAGTGGCTGGAGGTGTGGAATCTGTCCTGGGAATGTCAGAAGATCTGGTGGATCATTACCTCCCGATGACTGAGGAGGAACTAGGTAAGAAAATACTTACCTGGCGCTTGTAGATGCAAATCCGTTCCCGTGTGAGCAGAGAGCACCTGACCCAGCAAGATTCAGCTTCTGCAGCAGACAGGTAGCTCTGAATTTGTCACCAAGTTGGCTGGCTGTCAACACCAAATTGCCACATGGTATGGAACAGAGTTCAAGCATTTGCTGGTTGGTCCTTGCCCATCAGCCTCAAAGTAAAACACGTGGGTTCATGCTTCAACCTCTCCATCAAGTCTGCTTATGTGAAGATCGAGCAGGGACTAACCTGCCTTTAACACCTGAGCAACTGCAAACCTCCTGCTTTCGCAGCAAGCTTCAGCCTCCATGTTTTCCAATGGGTGATCCAACCTCTTCCACCCCTCCCAGCTGGCAGTGGAGCCCAGCTGCAGCTCTGTTCTTGTTTCCTCCAGGTAAACTGGCCACCACGGTGCAGGGGTTTGGCGTGGCCTCCGTGGAGGAGCAGAAGCGGCAGCGGAGTTACTTTGTGCGCCTGGGCTCCCTGTCGGGCAGGGTCCGGCACCGAGCCTACCAGCACTCCCTGGCCAAGCTGCAGGGCATCAGGCACCGCACCCAGGACACCCTCTCACGACTGCAGCTGGCAATAAAACTGGTACCAACATGCTTTGCCCTTCTTCCTCCTGTCTGTAGCCTTTCCTGCCCTGCTATCCAGCTGGAAGCTCTTCCTCCGTCCCACACTAGCTCCACGTCACCTTGGATCCTTCCCTGGAGGGGAAGCACTTGTGTGCTTGCAATACAACCTTTTCCTCTCATTTTTCCCATCAGATTGAATCTGTGAAACAGGACGTTGGCCAGAAGCTACTGGAGGGGCAGGAGAAGCTCCATCAGCTGTGGGTGGACTGGAGCCTGACCCAGCCCAAAGGAAACCAAGTCAGAACTGCCTGCCAGCCAGAGGTATCCGCGGAAGGTGCATCTGAGCAGGCCCCGAGTGGCTGGGCCCCCCGAGCCCGTAACTGAGCTGTGTTTCTCCCAGCAGGTGGAATCGCGCACTCTGGCGATGCTGCGGATCATCACCCAGCAGCTCCAGCCTGCCTACGAGAGCCTCCGACGCAGCGTCCACGGCCTCCCCAGCAACATCCAGGAAGCTGTGTGTCAGGCCACTCGACACATCCACAAGCTCCACAGCTCTTTTTCTAGGGCCGTGTCCTTTCGGGACCTCTCCAGAACTACCCTGGCCCAGAGCCAGGACCGTGTGGCAGAAGCCCGAAGGTCCCTCGATGTCCTCTTTGAGTATGTCACTCTCAACACCCCTCTGAACTGGATTGTGGGGCCCTTCAGGGCCATAGCTAAGGTGGCACGGGACAGCAAAAAGCACAAGAAGAAAGAGATGAGGACTGATAGAAAATTGCCCACGTTGGAAAAGGCTCCACCATCACAGGAGGTGACAAAGGCACCTCAAGCACCAAAGGGAACCAACAGGATCTCAGAAAAATGGTGTGAAGTGCTAGAGAAGCTGGAGGAGAAGGCAGAGAAGGACACACAGGTGGCCCTGGCTAAAAAGGAGATAAAAACCAGTGCACCAGAGGAAAATCTCTGATAAATCCCAGCTCTTTTGGCCAAGGCTCCTTGACTAGAACAGCACTGATCTTTTAATTGTGCACCCACTTGTGCCACGAGTGCCTCTGCTCTCTGAAGTTACAGTCAGATGTAGTTGTAAAGAGATCTGATAAGCAAGGTGGGGATATTCTGAATCTTGATTTACTGTTTTTAAATCACATTGCTGTGCTGAAAGGGGAGATGGGACCTGCACTTCAGCTTTTTAACTCAGCCCAGCTGTAGTGTGAGTAGCTAATTCTTGCTGAAACAAGTTGTGGGAGAGAAGAAGTGATCTCAACTTATTTTTAATGCTGAATTTGTTTTTTAATTTGCCCAAGCTGTGGAATCTTGAGAAAATGCTGTGCTTGACCTTTGATACCATCTCCTGCCTTCTCCATGTTTAAAAATACAAGTTCCAGACACAATTTCCATTGTGCCTGTTGTGCTTCCAGGGCTCGGCCCTGCAGCACATCTGGCACAGCTGGGGGCAAGGAGCTGCTTCTCAAGAAAAGATTTCTCTTTGTGGATCAGCCAAACGTTTTTTCCTTCATGGAGAAACACTCAACAGGGTGGAGTTTTCTTTAATCATCTTTCCTAGTTCTGTGAATGACTTCAGGGATTGTGTGTGCATACCTTCATGTGTGAAACACTTCACAGCCATTAAATCAGGCAGCTTTTCCCAGGAGTTACTCTGCCATGGGATTAGGAAATCCTGTTATTAAAATAGGGGGTATTTTAATCCAGGTGCTGGTTCTTTCCCAGAAAACACTACTTTGTAATAATTTCTAATGTCACTTATTTTGGTAACTTCTGTCCTGGTATTGTCCCTGTGCCAGGGCTGGTGAGCAGACATTGGAATAAAGTGTGACCTGCGTTTTAAGATGTGTGGGTTTGTTTGTATCTAAAGCTGCCAGGTTCTGTTCCCTCACCTGAGCTGTGATGAAGCCCTGCCTTTACCAAATCTTGTCCCTGGCCCGCTCGTCTGTTCCCTGCTCTTGCTGGGGGGGAAAAATAAAATGTGTTTAGGAGGTGCCATGTTTTCCTAAGCAGAAAAATGCCTTAATTATTTTGTTCCCCTAACTTCTGCCTGTGCTCCTGAGGCTCAGATGCATCTGTCCGTGTTCCATTCTTGTTCCTCGCCCCTGGATCCTGGGCTTTCTAGCGCTTGTCTCAATTCCAACACTTCCCCGCGGCACTGCCCGCAGGGAACAGCCGGTCCCTGCCTCGCCTGGCCCCAGCGCTCTGTGTCAGCTCGGGGTGCTCATGCCGGGGCCCGGGGCAGTGCTGGCCCTGGCTGGAGCAGGTCGGAGGCGGCTCGCCCAGGCCAGGGCCGTCCCGCCGCGGTTCCCGAGCGCGGGCTGCGCTCTCCCGGTCCCGCCCCGCTCCGCCCCGGCCGTGCCCAGCGCCCCGCGCCGCTTCCGCCTGCCCCGGCCACAGGCACCGGCCGCAGGTAGGCCGACCCCTTCCCTTGCCGGGTCCTCCCTTCTCGGCTGATCCCCTCCCTCCCCGCGGGCCCCGGGCCCGTGGTCGCGGCGCTGGGCTCGCCCCGAGCGCTGCCCCCGCCCCGGCCCCCGCTTCAACTTCCTCGGGCTCGGCCGTGTCACCCCCGCGCCCATCGGGGGACACGGGGCAGGGCTGGCAATTGGGGAGGGAGGGCAATTGGGCAACTGCAGGATTTTCATGAGACCGGAAAACAGGAAGCTGCAGTTAGAAACTTTCCCCAGCTCAGAGTTATTTCGGGGCGTTTTCTGGGGCTGCCTTTAAATAGGGAAAGTTCCTGCAGCGGGCTCAGGCAGCGCCTGGAGCAGCGCCCCACCGGGAACCCCCTCCTCCCCTCCAGACACTCCTGTTGTTTAATTAAAATCCCATCAGAGGCCGGGGGTGAGTGCAGGGGGTCAGGGATCAGCTGTGGATGGGGATATGAAGTCTCCCAACGTCAGAAGGACGTGGAGCTGCTGGAGCCAGTCCAGAGGAGGCCCCGGAGCTGCTGCAGGGCTGAAGCCCCTCTGCTCTGGAGCCAGGCTGGGAGAGCTGGGGGTGCTCACCTGGAGAGGAGAAGGCTCTGGGGAGACCTGAGAGCCCCTTGCAGGGCCTAAAGGGGCTCCAGGAGAGCTGCAGAGGGACTGGGGACAAGGCATGGAGGGACAGGACCCAGGGAATGGCTTCCCAGTGCCAGAGGGCAGGGCTGGATGGGATCTTGGGAAGGAATTCTTCCCTGTGAATCTTCCCTGATAACACAGGTTATCAGCTGGAAAGGGTTTTCTCTGTCCCTGTTTTATTCCTCAACTGCCATTGCAAGGAGCCTGCAAAGACCTCTGGAACAAGCTGCCTGGAGGAGACACTTGGATTTACCTAAATACATCATTATTTCATCAATTATTTTAAACTAGTTATAATTAATGTGAAATTAACACAAAGAATGTGCTCTTTGCTTAATCACAGAGTTGGAATAATGCACAGAGCACTGGCACAGCTGCAAGCTCGGAACAGATGCAAAAATATTTGGGAGGTGTGAGAGAGAGCCTGGCAGCTCGAGGAGCATCCCCCAGCTCCCACATCACCCCTCTGAACACTGTCCTCTGTTCTCCTCACAGATTCCCAGCACAGAGAGGTCCCGGTTCCGAGATGAGTCCCTGAGCACCAAAGGGTTTGTGTGGTACGAGGAGCGCGACCGGGGCATCCCCAAGCCCCACAGGGAGACAACCCTTTGCCATAAGATGCTTTTCCCATCCCTGCTTCAGTCCATGGTCTGGGCCAGCAGCTGAGAGATGGCACAGAGTGCTGAGCTCCAGCCGAGCTTTGAGGACGTGTTCAACATTCTGTCCCAGGCCCCACCAGAGAAACTGCTGAGCCTCAAACTCAAACTGAAGCACTTCACTGGCGTCCCTGGGCCCTGCAGCAAGTTACTGCAAGCCATGGTCCTGCTCACTCTGGGGCAAGAAACCGATGCAAGAATTTGTCTGGATGCCTTGAGGGATAACCAGGCAGCCCAGTACATCCACCAGATCAAACTGGGCGCCGCAGGAGTGCGGGAAGACAGGGAGGATTTGCAGCCTCCCCAGCTGGATGCAGGTGCCGTGGCACTGCTGGCACAGGTGTACACAGTGTTGGCACAGGAAAAGCTGTGCAGTCCTGAGGCCAGGGACAAAGCCTGCCATGCCAGCAAGGACACTCAGCGGGGGACATTCAACAACATCCCAGCTGAGGAACAGGACAAACAGGGCTCTGCAGCCAGTGTGGGCTCAGGGGACAGCTTTTGGACGCTGAGATCCCATGAGGATGCGGGAGTTCCCTGCACAGCCAGCTCCAACTACGTGGTGAGGAGTTCTCCAGTGCAGATCGGAGGCAACTCAGACCTTTCAGGCCCCCAGACCTTGTGCTCTGAGGGGAGTTCCTCCCTGTCCAGCTGTTTGGAGATCAGTGCATCACCAACAGTTGCTTTTCACACCCAGCCCTCCATCCTCGAGCCTGTCCCCCGGCCCAGCCGTGCTGGACACCCCGACGGGGACGGACTGAGCCACGGCCCGCAGGAATCCAGCTGGGCCAGCACACCCAGCTCTCTCCCCAGGCAGGACATGGCTGCCCACGGGCCCCGGCCAGAGAAGGTTCTGCAGGTCAGTCCCTGTCACCCCACACTCCCCGTTCCCGAGACGCCGCTGCCCTCAGAGCCTGCCCAAAGCAGAGACGTGTCCAGCACACTGACACAGCCTCACACACAAAGAGAAAAGCAGGATGAAAAGCAGGATGAAAAACAGGATGAAAAGCAATTATCTACTGGTATCCCTGACCCAAGGGGTGCAGTGGATACTGCTCCTGCCCACATGTCCATAGAGGACTCCTACATTCCAGCAGGCATTCCTTGTAACTCTGCACCTGCTTCTATTTCAACCTGTTCCCTTCCTCCTCCTACTTACTCCTTCTCCTCAACTCTTCCTCCTCTTCAGGAATCTCACTCCAACGCACTATATCCCCCTCCCCTGCGCTCATCCCCCTCTCCAGCCTGGCCTCCTCCTGCTCTCCCACCCATGGATCCATCAGAGCCAGATGGTGCCAAGTTCTTCACGTTTGTTGTCTTGCACGCCAGTGAAGATGAGATTGAGGCCCACCGGGTCAAGAACCTGCTGGAGAGCCTGGGGGTGTCCAACGGTGCCACACTCAGTGAGGATTTCTTCATCGCCGGACGCAGCCACATGACTTGCTTCCAGGACGCCATGGAAAACTCTGCCTTCATGATCCTCCTGCTGACCAAGAACTTCCCGTGCAACCTGTGTCAGTTCCAGACAGACACTGCTCTGATGCAGTCCATCCTGGATCCCTCCAAGCAACACTCAGTCATCCCGTTTTTACCCAAGGTGAATGCCCTGGAGTGCAGCCGGATTCCCACGATGCTCAGTGTGCTGGTGACCCTGAACGAGAGCTCTCCTCTCTTCTCCAGGAATGTGCACAAGACTTTTAACCCCAAGAAGATCAGGGAGAAGAAAGCCCTATGGGACCAGATGCAGAGAAGGAAGCTCCAGGCGTGTTGGGAACAGTACCAAGCCCAGCAGAACTTGGCTGCCCTGAGCCTGGGCTCCCCTCCCTGGGTGCCTCCAGCAGCGCCACGGCCGTGGCCACCAGAGCCATCACCCCAACCCTGGTGTCCCCCTGCCCCGATGGACGCCCTGCCTGCTCAGAGCGGTCCTCCCCCTTCCCAAGCACAGCTCCCCCCAGGCCACTACAACATCGTGCCAGGCCAGGGAGGGATCCCATCCCTCATCATCCAACACGCCCGGATGGTTCAGATTGGGAACCACAACGTGATGCAGGTGGAAACTGCCACACCTGGGCCCCAGGACAGCCAGGAGCAAACCAGGCACAATGTCTGACCCGGGGCAGCCGAGGTCGGAGACACAATTAATTTCAAATCCTGGATTAGAGTGATTCTGCTGGGACTGGGACTATTATTCTATGCATCAAGAGTGCCATTTTCCTGAAGCACAAAAGAAAATTCTTCATTTTTTGTTGGAAAAAAGACATGGAGATCTCTTGGAACTGTTTCTCCTTGTGCTTATGTTCAAGTAACTGAGAAAATTATTTTCCTGATTCTGTGGAGCTACTTGAAGATTTTATAAATAAATTTTAATTAATTTATTTGTGTTCCTCTTGTTCTTTCCTGTAGAATTTGAAAAGGCATACTCAAGGATATATGGAAAATTATTCTGCATGTTGGGTAGAAGGGCTGGGAGATGCCACTGACCAAATGATTTGAGGGACAATCTGCAGGGGATGTTTTGGGAAGCTGCTTTTAAGGAAAAAGTGGGATGAAAAACCAAAAGCACTGAGCAGAGTAGTGCTCCAGGAATGCGGAGTGGGAGGGGTAATTTTGCAGGAACTGTACAAGGGATGTACCAAGCTGGTACCTACTGAGTTTTAACACCAGGAGGGCACCTGGAGCAAATCCCCCGACCCCTCACTCCTCCTGCCACGCGCTCCAGGCACAGCCATTTTCCAGATCGTCAGCAGAGGTCACCCCAAAGCCACCGAGAGACTGAAATGCGGCTGTTCCCTCCCAGAGCAGAGCCCAGAGCCAGCTCAGCTGTGCCAGGAGCAGGGCAGAGTTCGCAGACTCCTGAGGAGCCACTCCCTGTTAAAGTGGATGCCGAGGGCCACCTGTGATCAATACAGGGCAGTGACCCCACCCCAGGTATTTCTGCAGTCTGTGTGTGCTCCGTGGCTTCCCTGGCAGGCTCCCAATGTCTGTCCCAGCAGGTTCCACGAGGATCTGAGCCCAGGACTCCAACAGGCCATCCTGGCCCTGGGCCTGGCCCTGGCCCCTCTCAGGGCCTAACTCCAGACTGCAGTGTTTGTCCAAGAGCCACGCGAGCCCCGCAGCCAACCCCTGTATGAGACAGGTGTTACCGAGTCCTTGGACTCTGAGCTACCCCCAACTCTTGGCTTCCAGCTCTCAGTTTGGATTTCAACTCTGCAGGACCCAGTGACAATGGATTAACTCATCTACTCCTTCCAGAGCCAGCTGGCATCCTCCAAGTGCTCTAATTCCTTTTATTTTCCTGGTTTCTCTCCTCCTCAGCACCGCTAAGAGGTGTTGTGTTACTGCAATTCCTGTGCCCTGCAGTTGGTGCAGGACAGTCCCTCCCCTTGGGAGCACACACACATCCCTCCTTTCCCGGCTCCTCTCCTACTATAAATAAATATCATGCAAAATTAGTCAACTGGAAGCTGCTCCAGCTTGTAAACAACTTCAGCACAGCCACATCCAGCGTGCTTGGATCACACAAAGGGGAGGGAGAGCTGTGTCTGGCATATAGGAGGGTCTGCAGCCACCACAGTGGAGAAAAAACTCCTCTCTGTCCAAGATAATTAACAAAATAATCACTGAAACATTGCCCTGTTCCCCACAACTCTGTGTTTTCCCCACATGGAGCTGGCCCTACAGTCAATCAGGCCTGTTTGGTGTAATTACCCCTAAATCATGCAGTGATTTCTCCCACCCTGTAATTACTATCAACATTTAATTGCTGGGACCTCTATGTAATTACAGATTATTTATGTGTTAAAAAAAAAAGTGAAGCCTTTTCCATCACACAGAATATTCTCCTCCTTGGGGCTGTAGCACCCGACTGCATTCCCCAACCACAAGAGCCCAGCTCGAGTTGCTCCTGCATGGAGTAACTCCCTTCCCACCTCTCTCCTGCCAGCAGCCGTGGGTGCAGGTGGAATTGCACTGGCCAGCCCCTGCCTCGGTCCTGAGGCCACCTGGCTCCTTGCACCTGCCTGGCAGCTGCTCTCCCACACACCTGGAGATCACCTGCAGCACACGAGCAAGATCTGGGGGAGAGAAGCACATCCCCAGGCTCTACAGACACTGCTTAAATGTCATTTTTAGCACAAGGGCCCCATCATTCATCAAGGCACCAAGCATTAAGGATGGAGCAATTAATGACAGGACAAACATTCAAATATTTTATCCATCCACCCTCCCTGGGGAAGACCAAGCATTTTTGGGAACCCAGGTTCCTGTGTGCAACTAACTCCAGTACCAGTAATTTCTCTGTTTTTACCATCCCTGATGGATTTGGGGCTGGAAAACAAACTGCTGACACTGTGTCCCTCTTTCTGCTTGCTGTGCCCACTGTCCCACATGTGTAAGGTAGGTAATACCTGAGCCAACAAAGATCCTCTCACAGTTTGATTTACATCGAAATATAAGGCAAAACATATAAGAAGAGGTGTCACTTCAGTGCCAGTGTTACCCTTTTCCAGGGGAAACGTTTGCCACTGCAGCACAGATTGGTTTTTCACAGGAGTAACCATGAAATGAACCAATCACGCCTGTTAATTGCAAACACCCCGGAATTCCATACCCACAGTGTCCCATCCCTGGGAAACAACCTGAAAATAGAGGAAAAAAACTGAAAATAGAGGCTTATCAGGAAGAAGTCCAAGGCACTTGCATTCTAGCAGCCATTTTTTGTTTTATTATTTAAAGTTAAGAGCGCTCATCAGCTCACAAAGGAACAAATCCCATTCCTGCAGTTTAGTTCAGGTTTCAGCCAAAAGGAAAAAAAAAATAGAAGGCAGCTAAACTAACTCTGCACTTTACAGCTCAATTCAAGTTAAACCTCCTCGCTTTATAAATAAATGTTATAGTTAACACTGCAAAATGTACTGGCAGATCTACATTATCTTGAAGGGGCAGAGAGCGTGGTTATTGAGGCTGATAAATACAAGTAGAGAAGCTTCAGTAGCACAGAGAGCGAGGGTGGGGCTGGGGTCTGCTCTCCCAGGTGGGGCCTTTCCCAGAGCTCCGAGGCAGCTGCTTCCCCCCTCAGCTGTGCTTCCCACCCTGCTCAGGGCCAGGGAATGAGCCAGGGGCTGCCCATCACCCCCTGCACAAGGACAAACTGCTGGAAACTCTTTGTTTTCCACCACTGAGGGTTCTGCTCATGGAGGCAAAAACCTGCCCTGAGACTACAGAGTTAAAAACAAGGTGTGTGCAGATCCTCATCAAAGGAAGGAGCTTGCCCAAACAGCAGCCAGGTGAGATTTCAAATTCCACCTTGGAAGTAGCACCATCCTCAGTGAAGTTACAAAAAAAAAATAAAAAAAAAAAAAAAAGGAAAAAAAAGAAGACTCAAAAGCCCAAACCAGCTGCTAAGAACCCACTGCACAAGTTTCAGAATGGGGCAGTAACAAAGCCCAAGCAGGTGATACTAAAACCTCAGAAGGACAAGGAGGCACCTTAACCTTTCATTTCTTGCTTCTTCCTTCAGCCCCACCCTGGTGCAAACCCACCATAGACACTCACTTGCTTTCATAACCCCCTCCCAGCACCTCCACGCTACAGGTACCTCCTGGCCTGAAGGGCTTGCAAGAGCTCAACCTTCAATTTGCTGTTTTGGCTCCCAAACCATCCACATTCACCCTTCCAGCTCAGTCCCTGCTGACCTCTGGAGCTAAAGCACATCCAGGCTGGGAATGGAGCGAATGGGTGTGGAATGGACAAGCCAAGGGCCTGAACACCACATCAGGATTTTGTTCTTAAAGTAGTTTTTCCTCCCCATTCATAAACTACATCTATGGATGAAACTGTATAACCAGAACTGACCTTCCTCTATCTTACAGGATTGGAGAAGTCTTGCAGCATAGATAGGGCCTGGCTCTACAAGAGAAAAAACATCCCAGCTTTATGCACAATCATGGAAATCTCAGGCGTTTAACACCATTTGCTACTTGGCCAACCAAGAGAGAGACAAACCCCATCCTCAGCACACCCAGCCCTGTGCCATCCCTGGGCAGAGCACGAGCCCTTCGTGCACGTTGGGCATGGGCTGTCCCAAACCTGATGGGAGGGAGGGGAAGGGACTAGCTGGAGGGTATTTTATTCCTCATTCACTTTCTATCTGTTGGGTGTGTGGGGTGGGAAAGGCCAGAGCACGTGGGGGATGTGTAGCTGCTCCAAAGCTGAACGCTGAGTTAATCCAGCACTAACGGGAGAGGCAGCAGGTCCCAGGGAATCTCTGTTTTCTTCCTTCTCAGGACAAGATGGTGGCATGGGGAAGGGCAGGGGCTGTGGGCTTCTGTGGGCAGAGTGCACTGGAGAGAGCTGGTACCTGCAGGTGACGAGGGACAGCCAGGAGCTCTGGAGCCTCCTCCCCTGCCCTGACACGCCAGCTGGGTGGTGACAGATGGGGACAAAGCTCAGCACAGCGACAGCCCTCGGCCCCTTGGCACAGCCAGCCCGAGCCCTCCAGCTGCACAACCTCAGCGGGGTGGGATAAGCTGGGGACCGTCGGCTCTCACGCCCTAGTGCAGCTCAATGAAGGCTTCCAGCTCCTCAGGGATGAATCCCTTGTAGGGAATCTTGTGCTTGTCCAGGGCGCGAGCAGCAAGGCACTGGAGGGTGATGTAGTTGAAGGGCTGCATGGTGCTCTTGGTGAGCAGCTTCTCGTCCAGCAGCTCGTAGGCCGTCTGCTTGAAGGCGTTGGTGGCGTCCATGTGCGCCCCGGCCTCCATCAGGGCGCTCATGATCAGCGGGCAGTTGTTGCGGGCAGCCACGTGCAGGGGGGTGTTGTTGTCATAGTCCCGGCTGTCCGGGTCCGCCCCGCACTCCAGCAGCAGGTTGACCACGTGGAGCGACGGGAATTTGCCCACGGGGTAACGCCCCACCGTCGTGGTGTCCTTGTCCACGGCCATGTGCAGGAGGGTGAAGCCGTTCTTGGCCCGGGGGCTGCACTTGAGCAGGCGGTAGATGGTCTGGCGCTTCTGGTGCTCCTGCTCCGGGGTGCATTCCACCTTCTCCAGCAGGAAAACCAGGTGCAGGATGATGGCCAACGTCTTGGTGAACTGAGCCGAGTCGGCCACAGGGTCCTTGCCGTGCACCAGGGCCCTCTCCACCTCCCGGACCCCTTTGCTCAGCACCCCGATGAGGTCGGAGAAGCCCAGGTGGGTGGCCAAAGTGCCTTTGGAGCGGTCTTGGAGCACGTAGGAGTAAAGCTCGGCAAAGGAAAGGAAACTGCTGGCAGTCATGGGGCTGAGGGGCTCCAGGTTGCCTTGCTGCATGTCCAGGGCGTACTTCCACAGGTTAATGCAGCGCTCGAAGTTGCCGGAGTCGGCGTAGACGGCCCCGCGGTAACGGATGTAGTACGAAGTGTCGGGGTGGGAAGGGCCCAGGATGCGCTCCCGGATCAGCAGCGCCTGCATGCGCATCTCATCGGGGTCCGTGATCAGCGCTTCCAGCTCCTCCAGAGAGCTCACCTCCCGGGAATAGTCATAGGCCAGCACCAGCTGCCGGGGCTCCGGCTTAGGCAGGTACTTCCCGCCCTCGCAGCGCAGCTCCATCGCCCTGCGCCAGTACTTGTGGGCTCCCAACAGGTCTCGTTTCTTGTCTACAAAGGTGGCACCCAGCAGCTCCAGCGCTTCCACAGCAGCCTCTCGAGTGCAGAACACGTTCGGGACCTCGTCCTGACTGGAAGCTGATGCACCGCATCCCTCACAGCCCTCTTCACTGCAGCCCCTCTGATGGCTCCCACCTGAGGCACAGGTCCCACTCTGGCCCCCCGCGGCCTCGTCCTGCTGCAGCCCCCCCTGGATGAGGTACTCCACGATGTTGGTGTGGCCGGTGACACTGGCAGCGAGCAGAGGCGTCATGCCATAGCCGTCCTTCTCCATGCGGGCCTTGGAGCGGAGCAGGAGCTGCAGGATCTCCAGGCTGCCCGACTCGGCACAGTCGTGCAGGGCCGTGTTTCCCTTCACGCTGCGCCGGTTCACATCGGCCCCTTTCTCCAGCAAGTACCGGGCGATCTCCCGGTGCCCTTTGTAGCAGGAAATCATCAAGCACGTGTGGCCGTGCCGGTTGGCCACCTCCAGGTCGGCCCCGCGCTCACCCACCAGGTACCGCACGATCTCCAGGTGCCCGTCGAAGCAGGCGGCCCGCAGCGGGGTGGAGTTGGTCAGCGTGGTCTGGTTCACCGAGGCGCCGTGGTCCAGCAGGCTCCGCACCACGCCCAGGTGCCCCGCAGCCGAGGCCGCCCACAGCGGCGGGGCCCCCTCGATGGTCTCGCCGTCGAAGCTGACGGAGCCGCCCTCCTCCACGCGGGCCCCGCAGTGATCCAGCAGGTACTCCACCACCTCCAGGTGCCCGTGCCGGGCCGCGATCAGCAGCGGAGTGCTGCCGGCCCCGGGGCCGCCCCCGCCGCCGGGCCCCGCCGTCAGTGCCTCCAGCTCCTCCCGGCTGCGGCTGCCCAGCAGCTTCTGCAGCAGCTTCAGCTTCCCATCGCGAGCCGCGTTGTACACGGCCGTGCGCAGGTCCATGGCGCCAGGAGCCGCCTCCAGGCCATGGGCCGGCAGCGGCGGCGCGGCCCCAGCGCGGCGCGGGACGGGCGGGGGGCGGCGGGACCCCCCCTGCCCTCAGCGCGGCGGGACCTTCACCGCCCGGACCCGGCCGCCATCTCAGGCTGCGCCGCGGAACAAAATGGCGCCGCGCGGGGCGGAGCGGGACGGGCGGTGGATGATGGGAGCTGTAGTCCCGCGCGCAGCGCTGCTCACCCGGTGTTGCGCTCCGCGTACTCTGTTTCCCGGAAGGCAGCGCGGACGGCGGAGAGGCGGGAAGGACGCGCACCCTCTCCGCGCGGGGCATCCTGGGGAGTGTAGTCCTGTCGCCCCACTGCGGGCAGCGCCGCTGACGGGGCTTCACCGCGCCGGGACTACGCTTCCCAGCGCGCCCCGCGCGGGCCGGGCGCTGTCCAGGTGCGTCTCTGCTCGTTGCATAGCGGTTTTATTTCTCTTAAATTCCTTGATGTTATTGAACTTCAAAACACAGCGGCTACACAGCATTAATCTGACGTGGTTTAATTGCAGGTTTTATGTAATCATAATGTCCTGAGCTGTAACGAAGGCACGGGGACCACGCAGTCCAGCCCACGGCCCTGCACAGGTGTGGTGATGCGTTTTAAAGTACGAGTTTCCTGCCTTGGAGGTGGCAAAGCCTCGTCGCCACCAGCGAACACAGATTTATTCCCTCCAATTCCTTCCACGGGACATTATGTCCAGCTTGCTCCGTCCCTGAGTGACAGTACCTGCTCGGAGTGAAGGAAAACACTCAAGCAATAAATACCTCAGCTTAGATGAGCAAAGCTTTCTTTACTCACTAGAGCCTATTTTTAGGGCATAAGTTGAGTTTAAGTGTCTCTAATCTTTATACAGAGAACTGGCACAGGGTTTCTCCCATTGTATTTTATTTATAGCTGGGTTTCTCCTACCCAGGGAAATAAGCTTAGTCTCATTACTTCCATTATTATCATTCTGTCTGTCATGATTATTATTCAGCCCATCCACCCGTTTTAGGTCTTGTCTGGAATTACGGTGGATTATCCCACTGATGCCTGTTGCCTTCACACAGAATATCACTTTTGTTGCTAAGAAACTGCTTTTGCATAACAGGCAGCGGGAGCCCAATTTTCACTTCAGCAGCTTCTGAAAGTCACCAGGAGCAGCAGCTGCTCCTGGAGCCAGAGCCAGAGTATCCATGGCAGAATTCCCCCGCGAGGTCTGTGCCCGGCGATTGTTCCCTGTGAGGGTGGAATGGGATTCCCAGAGCAGCTGGGGCTGCCCCTGGATCCCTGGCAGTGCCCAAGGCCGGGCTGGACACTGGGGCTGGGAGCAGCCTGGCACAGTGGAAGGTGTCCCTGCCATGGCAGGGGTGGCACTGGATGGGCTTTGAGGTCCCTCCAACCCAAAACTTTCTGGAATTCTGTGACTCAGCGACTTTGTGTTTGAGAAGAAAAGGGGCAAATGTCCCTTGAGCATCTCCAGGGTGTCCGTGCTGTGCAAGGGCAGCTCCGTGCACGTCAGGACAGGAGGAATCAGGGAATCCTTGAGGCTGGAAAAGCCCTCCAGGACCATCAAGTCCAACTTCTTCCTCAGCCCTGCCCAGGGCTGTGGGAACACACAGCTCTGGGCACAAGTTCACCGTGTTTTCACCCAGAAAAAGCCCCACGAGTTGCATTTGAACACTGTGAACGCTCTGGGTGTGTCTGTGCACTCCCGGGCTGTGAATATCCAACCTGGGAGTGCTCTGTCCCTGTCCCCTCTGTGAACACCCAGTGCAAACCGCCAGCCCTCAGGCTGTTTGTGCTGCAGGTCAAGGCACAGACACGGTGACATTTCCTCTGCCCGCTGGCTCTCGTTGCCATGGTGACCAGATGCACTCGCTCTTTTATCTGAAGTATCTATTAACCAAAGCTTCCTATTAATTTCCCCTCCATAGAATCCATTAGGAATTCACCAGAACACCACACAGGCTTTTTAGGTCCCAAATCCACCTCAGAACCCGCCCCCTGTTCCTGGGTGGGCTCAGAGGCATTGTGGGGTAAAGTGCAGCTGATGGAAATGGTTTTTCCATTAATAAGAAATTTCTCAGTAACGAGGGAATAAAGAACAGGAGGAGAAATGTCACAGCAGCCTCTCCCTGTGGATCCCTGGATGTGGAATGTGGTGGAGCCTCAGGACCTCACCCCCAACCTTCCATAGAGCAGGGCTCCCAGCCCCAATGTCCAGCCTGGCCTTGGGCACTGCCAGGGATCCAGGGGCAGCCCCAGCTGCTCTGGGCACCCTGTGCCAGGGCCTGCCCACCCTCCCAGGGAACAATTCCTGCCCAATATCCCATCCAGCCCTGCCCTCTGGCACTGGGAAGCCATTCCCTGGGTCCTGTCCCTCCAGGCCTTGTCCCCAGTCCCTCTCCAGCTCTCCCAGAGCCCCTTTAGGCCCTGCAAGGGGCTCTGAGCTCTCCCTGGAGCCTTCTCCTCTCCAGCTGAGCACCCCCAGCTCTCCCAGCCTGTCCCAAAGTTGGCGCCTCTTTCCTGAACAGCTCCCACTTCTGCTGACACAACAGTTGGGAACAAAGGGTCTGTGCCATCCCTCTGAGGGTGTCAGGGACATGTTGCTGCTCCTGGGTTCTCCCGCTGAGCTCCAGCTGCTGCTGCTCCTCCGAGGAGCTCCTGGGATCCTCCCCGTGCCAGCAGCAGCTCAGGGATATGAGTGAATGCCAACATCTGGGGCAGAGACGAGGGGCTCAAAGCCCCCATGTCCCTCCCCCACAGACCACGGTCCCCCACAGGGGCCACCTGTGCAGGGTGTTTGGGATAACAGAAAAAGCCCCAGCCAGAGCTCTGGGAGTAAGAGGGGAGTTAAATCCCCGCAGGAGGAAGAGCAGATAAAAATGAGACGTTGTGACAGGGCTGCCAGGCTGCGTGGCAGGAGGGTTAATTTTTTGTGAAACTGCCATTTCATATTCCCTTTCAGACAAGCTGAATTACACGGTGCTGGCTGCTGCAGGAGGAGCATAATTTCCTTCACAGAAATAATGACAGGGTACTTAAAGAGCAAGTGAATGGATGGCTGAAGTACTGGGCAGAGACTTCAGAAATCCAGGCCGAGCCCTCACCTTTAGAGGAGGCTCCTTTGGTGACCTTGGGCCAGCCATTTAATCTTCCTGTGTCTCAATTCCCTGCCAATAACGGGAATAATAACTGTTCTGTCTGCCTGCCTTATTTAGGCTGCAAACTCGGAATTTACAGCTTGTGTTTGCTCTGCTTTGAAGCCAAAGAGCTTCAGTCTGTGCTGAGGTGTCTGGGACAACCACGATGTACAATGTGGAGAATAACAAAGGGCTGGGATGGATGGTTTGGAACATCCTCAGTGTGAAAGGCTCAAGAATTCCTAATCCATTGCTCCTCATCTCTTCCCTCAAAATGTGGAGAAGTTTGGAGCTGTGCTAAGAGTTCCAAGAGCATCAAAATAATTTAGGAAAAGAGTTCATACTGATTTATTGAATCCCTGAGTTCCTTCTGAAGCAGCAAGTGGGTAATTTAGAAACCTGCAGAATTTCCTTTGTGCTCAGTGAGGGCTGCAGCAGCTCCTCAGGTTTTTCAGTGTAAATTGAGGTTTGCAGGCTTCTGTGTACCCAGGTTTTATCCATCTCTTCAGCTTTCAGCAGTTTGTGCTATTTCCTGAAGCCAGGGAAGATGGGTCCCTGCTCCCAGAGCCAGTGAACACCAGTTTTTCTCTATAGTTAAGCAATTTACTGTACAAAGGGAACAATTCTAAAAATAGGGAGAAATGGCATCCTGACATTAGCAGGAACGATGACCCAATCCCCAACTTGCTGCAGGGCCTTTGTCCTGTAACTGCCTCCATCAGCAGGGCTGTGATGACATTATTTTCTGTGGTTATGTGGGGCACGAGGCCGCGGGTACCTGGAAGGGAGGATTTTGATCAGCCTGCAGAGGATGAACACGCTGGGGAGGCTTCTGGGGGAGCACTAAATCAAAGTTTCATTTACATCAGACACCAGCCTGGCCATTGCAGCATTAATGGCTGCACTGCTGCCCTTGGAATTTTGTGGGGGTTTAATGTGTCAGTGGGGAAGTAAAAGACAGGGGGAGAGAGAGTCATTGTGGTTTATGAAGCCTGGATCTTTTCTTTCAGGCACCATCAAATGACAGCAATTTGTACAGGCTTGAAACTCTTCTGGCAACAGATTTGTGGCTGCCCCACCCCTGGAAGTGTCCCAGGCCAGGTTGGATGGGGCTTGGAGCAACCTGCGATAGTGGAAGGTGTCCCTGTGCATGGCAGGGGTGGGACTGGAAGAGCTTTAAGGTCCCTTCCAACCCAAACCATTCTGCAATTCCTCAATCACATCTGCCATAGTACCAGTGATGTGGGCTGTCCTGAGCCTGGTAGGTTTACAAAAAAAAAGGAAAAAGAGAAAAGTGCTCGACAGCACGAACAACCCAAATTGTTAAAGATATTTCAGTGCTTTTACCACTGGCCTCGGCAGGATTCAGGAGTTTCATTTTCACACCTAAATACCTTTGAGAATGGAGGCTCTGAGTGGTGTTGAAAATTTGTTCTTTTTATATTTTAAAGCCCTGTTGGAAGCAAAGAACTCAACTCTCCAAACAACCCCTGCCAGGCATCGAGGTCCCAGCGGTGTCCGAGTGCCCTGACCCTGCACTGGTGTGGTTGGGGCGGGTTCCTTGGGTCCTGTGCTGGTTTCAGCTGGGCTAGAGTGAATTTCCTTCTCAGCGGCTGGTTTGGGGCTGTGTTTGGGTCTGTGCTGAGCACAGGGCTGATAACTCAGAGATGGTTTTGTTCTTGCTGAGCTCACTCAGAGCCAAGGCCTTCCCTGCCCTTGCTGTGGAGGGGCTGGGGGTGCCTGGGGGGCTGGGAGGAGACACAGCTGGGACAGGTGACCCCAACTGACCCCAGGGATATTTCAGACCATAGGACATCATGCTCAGGATATAAATGGGGCCAAAGAAGGAACTGGGGGACATTTGGACTGAAGAGCAGAATAAGCCATGACAGGAGCTGCAGCACCCCAAAGCACTTGCACACCCGGGCCGTGGCAGCCTGGGCTGTATGGCAGGCTATGATTTGTTGTCACCTTTACAAACACAACAACAAAATCACTAGTCTTCCACACAGAGCCAGGCCAGGAGAGCAGCGCTTCCTCCTCAGGGACGTCCTCCCACATGTCTTCTCCCAGCGTCCTTCCTTAGTTCTCATCCTGTAATCCTTGTTCCCGTGTCTCCCTCAGGGATGGATGCTGCCCTTTGCAGCGTTCCTCCTGAGACCACATCAAATCTCCCTGTAATCATCTCTCCAATCTGTGGCTGTTCTCGTGAGTTTCTGCTCCATTTTCTCACTCCAGAGACTCTGTGGGGACATCAGGGCTCAGCATGGGCTCCTCTTGCCTTACCCTGTGATAAACTTCTCCAGGAGAGCTCTGTCAACCTGTCTGTCTCCCAGCTGTATTTTAGTCTGACTGGAATAAGCAAATGCAATATATGCTGGGGAACTCTGGAGAAAAGAACTCTGCAAAGAAAAAGATAATGATAGTGCCGAGTTTCCTGGAATCCCGCTGAGAGGCTGATTTAAGCAAGGAAAACAAACCCCTTCTGCTGTTTCCTTTCTCTGGATATGTTGATGAGCAATCTTTGGTTCAGGTCCAGCTTTTCTTTCAGTGCCCAGCTTTTCTCTGTTAATACCTCACGTGGAAGGACAGTGCTGGCTCACACCCATGGAAAGGATCTGACTTTATTCCTTGTCCAATAGATCTGTACTCACCTCAGCCACTGAAATCAGGCAGGGAATGGCTCCTTCCCATCTTCACCCAGCCTGTTTTGGGTACTTTCATAAGCCAGTGGGGGAAAAAAGGGAAAGAAATAAACCCATTCCTCAGCAGCCTTGGCTGCTCCTTCCATGGGAGGATGAAGAGTGTGCAGCAACAGGAGAGGGTTTGGGTTTGCTGCTGCTGGCAGGGGCTGTGCCCCGTGGGAGCTCATGGGGAGCAGTCCCATCCCTCCCTCCCTCTCCCTTTTTATAACATATGTGCTTTCTATGGACACTTTATTCAAACTCCAGATGGGTGTTTCAGTCTGGGGATTTGTGCTGCTCTGAGATAACAGCCCTTTGTGCTGGCCTAGGTAGCAGGAGTGTTTGTGATAGCTGGGGCTGATACCAGGAGGTGTCCAGGTGGTCTTATTTAACAGGGAGCATTAGTGATACTGCCATTTTCCAGGAAATCAGATAAAAACGGGTCCAGGTGTTACCCAACACCGTGTTTGTGTAAGGACAGAGCCAACTGCTGAACACGGGGGGACGTGTTCTTGTACAAAACTGCTGTCACCCCAAACCTCCCGGGTAAAATTTAACTGGGAGTTGGACTTGGATGATCCTTGTGAGTCCCTTACAACTCAGGATATTCTGTGACTCCAATCTGAGTACGGGGTGGAACAGCAGTGGGTGTGCACTCCTTGTCACACTGGATACGGGTTCACCTGCCTGGCCTTGGATTTCCTACAATTTCACCTAAACCATCACATATTTTCTTTTCTTCCCACAGAGGGGTCTGCAGTGAAAACGTCTGGGGAGTGAGACAATATTTAGAAATAAAAATTCAGGACAGTTCAGTGTTCAGCCCAAGATAATTGGAAGAGAGGATAAATTGTAAAGAAGAATGAATTTGAGAGAGAAGACAGCTTGGGAAGTACTGAGCTGGACTGGAATTGCAGGTGACAAGGACACTTTTCAGTCCTTGTTCTGGGACACAGCTCCACGAAGAGATTTACCACAAATCATTGCTAGACAGTCACGTAAAAATCAAGACAGGAGAAGTGTGAGCAAGAGCTCCTCTCTTGGTTTCACACCCAGACATTCCCTGTTCAGAGCGAGGTGTTTCGTAGGAAACATAAATCGCAGGCTGGGAGGCGTGTGAGGTTTTTGTCTAGACTGTCTCCGTGGGGCCGTATTTCTCCATGTGATATTTTTCAGGAAGGGATCTGCCACTTCTGGTTTGTCCCAGAGATTTCAGGAACGTGGCTCCTTGTACTGGTGGCAGCTGGACCTTCTCCCCTCCTCGGCACTGGGAGGCTCCTTGGTAATTGTTTCTATGGATGGGAACTAAACTTAGCTCCAGAGCAGGGGGAAAAAGCCTGTCTGGAAAGAGTGGGCACTCTTGGCCTCCAGCTATCTCCGACCAGGCTCATCACGGAGAGATCCCCAGCTGCACTTCCAGGCTGTAAATTAAACAAACAGTATTTCCTCTACACCAGACCACAGGGAGGGCAGGGAGAACAATGTGGCCTTATTGCTGTTATTTCCTTTGGTTTCAATCTCTGTCCTCTGCCCCCCACCTCCTCCCCAGCCCCGTGTCTCCCACTTTACCCGATTTGTCATTTATTACCGTGCTTTAAAGAGAGGCAGGGGGAAAAATGCTCAGTGCAAATTATATTTTGAGCTGTTGTGCTTTGCCTCTTTGGCGGATAATAAATCTCTCTGGCAATGCTCCTCTGTATAGGATTTGTCATTAAATGCAATTAAACAAACCCTGCAGGTGTCCATGATCAGGCCTGCAGCAGCCCATTCACAACTGCAATGTTATTATCAGCCTGACAACAAAACACCAGATATTTCCTGAGCTCCTCTGATCGATGAGCTTGCCTGACTTGGAACTGGAGGGAGGAGAGAAGGGGGACCAGAGCAGTTCAAATGCTCTTTAGACTTATTGATGGAAAAGTCAAAAAGCTGCTCAGCAATCAGAGGGAAGGTGGAGAGAGAAAGGGGCCAAGGGACAGGAGGGCTAAAAGGGAAAAGTGAGAGAGTTTGGGAGTCAAAAGGCAGAAACAAGGCAACTTATCACAGGGTGCCCTTCCACCCAGTTAGTTGGTTAATGCACAAGACTAGAGTTTAAGAGTCAAGGAAGGTATTTTAGGGATGATTCTTTGGCAGCTGGGCTTTTAATGTTGAGTCACGTAGCCTCCCTGCCCAAGTCAGCACAAGAAATCCTCTCACCCTAGGACAGGACTTGACTGGGGGGTTATCCTGTTGTCCAGGGATGTCCATCTGTCTCCACAAACTGTAGCCAAATGGTTGGATCAGACACACAACTAATTTCAAATCCCACCTGGAACGGCCAATGGAATTGGACAGGGCTTGGAGCACCCTGGGATAGTGGAAGGTGTCCCTGCCCGCGGCAGGGGTGGAACTGGGTGAGCTTTATGGTCCTTCCAGCCCAAACCATTTGGGATTCTGTGACTCTCTGAGTGCAAGTTCTTCCCTATCCTCGTTCACACCGAAGCGTGTCCTGGCACAGCTTTGGGAAGCTGCAGAGGTGCTGCTGACAGGACTTGTCCAAAGCAGATGCAACAACATTCACACCAGAATTATTATGTGCTCTGACAATCAGGAACAGGAAAAAATCTCCTGTGGTTTCTGCCAGCCATCCCAGGCAGCCTGTGGAGTGTGAAGGTCAGGGATTCACAGGGGACTGGCTGCCATCAAGTCCAGTGAGAGAGAAAAATTTGCCAACACCGGTGGAATTCTTCTGCCTGACTCGTTTGCTCAGCTCAGCCTCGGGGTGCTCTCGGGATGAACCTCTTTCCCCTCCTGTCCTCACCCCAGGAATCCTGGTTCAGCCCAGTTGATTCTGAGGCACACACGGAATTGCAGTGACAAGGACAAAGCTCACATTACTGTTCTAGTGCCACCAAAACCAACGGATTTTGGGGTTGGGTAAAGCGGGTCAAGGTATCAGTAGTGCCTGCATAGAGTGTGAGGGGTGATTATTTGCTCCTACAATAAAAAGCTTTTGCAGCGGTCTTTGACTAAGGTTTTAGAGCCTCATCTGTAGGGCAAACAGCCTGGGACCGTGTTTGCTGCCATCCGAGGTCACACTGGAATTGTGACAGAAGGAGCCAGGAATTCTGTGATCAAGCTGTGGGTCTCAGAATGAAAATTTCCCTGGAGCCTGCACCCAGATCACTCTGCAGCACTGGTCTCTGGCTCTCTGACCTTTGTGAAAATCCATGAATAAAATTTATGAATAAGTCTATTTTGTGTGGTCTCTCCTACAGACCGTGGGGACATCTGAGATGGCACTGGGTCAGACCACCTGAGAGCCATGGATGTGAGCAAACCCAGCATCCGTACTGGAACAGGCATTGCCCCACTCCAGTCCCTTCCACCTCCCTCTGATCCCGCCTGCATTCTGCTCTCGGCCCCGCCTGCCAGAAGCCACGAACGCCTGTGATTCCCTCCCGCGGTGCTGTGAGGTTCGCAGCGGGGCTGAGGCTGTCACACGGGGCCGTGCCCTCTCCTGGGGAAGAGGGACAAGAGCCGGCACGTCCCGGGGCCAGCCCGAGGAGCCGGGGGCTGCCGATGAGCGTCCCTGGGACGGGGCTGCTGCGAGTCCTCGGGGACCGGGCAGGAGCTGCGGATTTACAGCACGGCAGCAGCGGGGCCGGGGCTGGGGCTGGTGGGGAAAGCCCCGGAGCTTCCACCAGTGCCTGTGAGAGCGGGGAGGGAGCAAATCAAGGGCGCGATGGAAATGCACAACTGATTGGATCGGCTTCAGCGAACCAACGCACTTTTTCTCCCCCCTTCCTTCCACTTCTCTTCCTCCCCACCTCCAGCAGTTCCTCTCTCCGCGCTGCTCATCTCCCTTCGTGCACCTCTTACCCGCACTCTCCTCTCTAAACAGGTGCAGTTGCCACTCAATAGACTTTAATTACCACTTCAAGGGCTCTCACCGGGGTCTGCGGGAGGGTGGAGATGAATTTTCCCGAGGATTATGCGTGTGGCTGAGTTCTCTTCAGTCAGATGGTGATATTGCTGCCAACCAGGATCCTTCGAGAGATCGGTTCTTCGGTTCTCTGTGCTTGTGTTAACAAAAAGGAAAACTGCTGCTGAAGGGAAAAAAAAAAACAACCCAGCCATTACCTGGGTTAATTAGCAGGACAGCAAATGGGTCTGGAGAAAAACATTACAGAAAATTTGCAGTCCAGGAGTCCCAGCTGGGCTTCCAAACTATTATTTCTTGCAAATCAGAAGTGGAGAGCTCAGCATCTCGGAAGATTTCTGTGGGAGACTGGGCTCTAAAAATACAAGTTGTTTTTAACCACTTTACCTTTTTTTGCTCCGTGCTCTTCCCATCACGGCTCACTGGAGAGATGCGCTGTTAATGCATCCTGCTGGGGCCCTGGGGATTCCTCCCAGGGAACGTGTGGGTTCATTCCTGGCTTCAGCACAGTTTGCCTGTGATGGAGGAATTATTCCCAATGTTTAACTAGTAACATAACATTATTTTTATTATTAAGATCCTCTTCAAAAGGCACTCCTGGAGATTGCAGAGCAGCTTACGCCTGTCAGAGCTGCCTGGAATTGTTTGCCCAGGATGTGAGTGTGCACTTGTGAAGATGCACACAGAAATTTGGATGTGTGCTCCTCTGTGCTGTACATGCAGAGAGGAGCTGGGAATATAACAGGATCTTTTTGGGACAAGGGAGATTTCCAAACATTTAAAAAATCATTTCTTTCACTCAACATAAACATTTTTAATTTTTTTTCATTAAATGAAATGCAGGAAGGAGATTTTTGTAGCAAATTAAGCAACATTTTCTTCTGCCACAATTAAGTTTGTTTTCCTAAACAAGAAATTCAGCAAACTGGGGAAATACTGCAGCCAAACGTGCAGTTTTGCAGATGTAATTTCCATGAAACATTTTGCCTGGCTCCAAAACAGCTGGGTATGTGCAACATCCGGGCTTCTGTTTGGCTTCTGTCCTGGTCTGGTGCTGGCAGCAGAGTCCGTGTGGGCTCTGCTCTCCCAATCCACCCGGGATAGCTGGGGCTGAGCTCATCCCCCTGAGCCAGCCGTGTTCCTGGGGCAGTGTCCAGGCTCCTCTCAGCCCTCAGGCATTATCCCAAGCAATGAGACTCTGGCTGAGGCTCCCACCTGCAGTCCTGTCTTGCACCCCTCCAGCTCTGTCTGCCCCTTGCGCTCCCGTCTCTGGGATTGTGCTGGAACCTGCAGCACAGAGGAGAGGAAGGAAGGAGGGAGGGATGGACAACACTGATGGAGTGGTTGATGGTCGGACTCGATGACCCAAACTCAGTGGCTCTGTGCAGGAAGAGCAGAGTGACCATAACACAGGTCAGCCCTGAGGCATCGCCTCAGTCCCTGGGAATGTTCTGTTCCTCCTTCCTCAGGCTCAGGATGGAGCTGTGCCCCGATAAGTGAGGAGGTGGAAGGCACAGGGCCTGAGATGGGAAAAGGAAGAGTCACAGGGATGTGCCCATGAGAGACTTCTCCCTGTGCAAGCGCCACAGATCTGTAGCTCTGTCTCTGGGCTTCCTCCTCACCAGGGGTATCCATTCCCCTCTTCCTCCTGTACTTCTCCACCTGCACTCCCTCTCCTTCTCCTGCCCTCCTGACATTCCCACTCTCATTTCTCAGGTTCTCTCCTTCTCATGTAACTTGTTCTTTCAGCTTCTATGATTTAAAATCCTTCTGCCTTCATCACCTCTTCCTCCCACCCTTCCTTTCCTTGTGCATTCTGATTTCCAGGCCAAACCACCACATGTTTTCCTGCCACTTCTGCAGGATTGGGAAGAACATTGATCACAGCCATCTCAAGCCCATCTCTCCTTTTTCCCAAAGAGCCGATGAAAATGTCACCCATGAGATAATCATCATGTTGCTTACATCCCTTAATTGCTCTCAAAGTACACGTTGAGGCTTCAGAGCCTCTTTGAAAGGCAGGTTCTGGCCTTTGGCACATTATTGACAGGCTGTTGATAGGCCCCTTTGTTGAGGAGCAATTTTGTCCTTTTTCCTGTACAATTTTTTGGGTTTTTTAAAGACAGCCCTTTCAGAGAGAGTAGATTTTTAAAATAGAGCTGAGCTTTGAATGAACAGGCATCAGAGTTATTCCCGAGGAGCGGTGGCACACGTGGGAGAGGAGAGCTACCAGCACACTTTGTGCAGGACTCTGTACAGGAAATCAAACTGAGATGACAAATGGCTTCATCCTTGTTGCTTTTTAGTCCTTCCCCTCTCAGGCCTGATAATTAGATGTTTATTTGCAGGGTATTACTAAAGCATTGGATATCTTGTGTGTTCCAGTGCATTGTTCCATGGTAAACAGGAGAAAGTTGACACTTCAGCTGTGCAGTGACTCATTTGTATCTATTAATGATAATTCTTAGGGGGTTTTAATACCTGCTGATTAAAATGGACTGAGATTTCCTCATCACAACAGCCCCTCATGGTCTCAAAAGCTTTGCAGGTGTGGAGCAAGGGAACAGAACAGAACCAGGCACACAGACAGAGCCTCCCTCGGCAGCGCGGTGCCTGTGGCTCCTACCTGAGCCTCAGCTGCTGACTCCCGTAGGACACACGGGCTTTAAAGTCACCTCTTTAACAAAGATTCATTTTAATGTGCCCCTGGTGTGAGCCGGGGTCACACTGGGGCAGAGGCTGCAGGCACCTCTCAAGGTAACCCCACCACAGCCTCTGGCACGGCCGAGCTCCACGCTCCAAGACAACTTCCAACACAACCCTGTGCAAAATCCCTGGGCTCTTTGCAACTCAGCTGCAACCCTCAGAGAAATTAAATTCTTTCCTTTCTGAAACAATGTCCCTTGGAATGATTTTGCCCTTAATGAGCCCCGACTGAGCTGCTGTGTTCTGGAGCCACTGGTGTGCATGTTAACAAGGAGTTCTCTCCGTGTGGAATGTGGAGATGGCTGGCCCTGTAATGGGAGTCTGTTCAGCATCCTAAGTCCCACATTAGGCTGTGCCTGTAGGAACCCTGGGATGTTCCAGGGAGACTGCCTGAAGGTAATCATCTCTCCCAGCCTCCTGGCTGTCCCTAACCGAGTGCTCAGCTTGCAGCTATTCCAGGAACCACTGTGGAGATGATAAAGTTTAGCCCCTAATGCATTCACCAGCAACAAGGTGGGGAAAGTGCCCATTGATTTGGGATGAAAAGGAAAAAGGCAAAGGGCTGTGGTATCCAGAGAAACCTCCAGCTTTGGTTCTTGAACCCTGTGAGGGACTGGAAGCCCTGGAATTTCATTTTCTCTGACTGGGTTCAAATCATGAGCAATATTCAAAAAACACTGTCTGCCTCAAATTTATCTTAGAGTCCTGCTTGATTCAAATGACACATCCCAGTACTTCCCATCCCAGAAACCAATTTCATACATCACGTCCACTTAAATACACATCGTGCAACAGATATATGTACACATATACACACACACATTTCGATCAGTGTATGTTACACAGAACGAGTCTGTTCTTTAAAAATTCTGGAAAAAGAGTTCTTCCAAACCCACTCCCTCATTGACAGACCAGCAGAAAGACATAACACCTCTCCTCCAGAAAAATATATCAGCTCATTTATTTTTAAAAATTGTGAACTCATTAGCTGGCGATTAATGTTCCACCCACCTGTGCAGCCCCTCGTGAGGTCACGTAAAACCTGCCCAGAGCTCCAAGCCCACCTTCGTCAACACAGAGTGAGAACTGCTGAGATAAAATGTTATCTGAATTAGATGGGGAGGATTAGAAAGGTGATAAAAGCTAAGCCAGGAGAAAATCAGACGATAAATAGGTCTGGCGAGATAGATGGATAATCTTCCTCCCAGGCCAAACCTGACCAGATAATCACCTTTTTCTGTTCTCTGGTTCCATTTGCTCTCAGATCACCAGAGCTTTACAGATATCACTGAATTTGGTTTTCTGGTACCCTGGAAATGGGGATCACAAAGTCTGTGTTTATGGACAAGGGATCTGAGGTGCCTCATTTAGGAATGGCTTTAGGTTTCAGATTAGGGTTGCAAAAATCCATCAAACCTTTGCCTTTTCTTGGTTTGTTTCCCATCTCTCGCTGTGCCTCGGGCAGGGCCAAGGAGGAGCTGGTCAAACCAGAGCTGCAGCCACCTTTTCCCAGCTCACCTTTTCCCAGCTGAGCCAGAGTGGGAGTCAGTCCTGTCCTCTCCCAAGTGTGTCCCTGTCCCTAGCAGCTGTCACCAGAGCCAGGCACTGTGCAAGGGCACAGCTCTGCTCCTGCTCACTGATCCTGGTGGGATCTGCATTCAGCCGTGCACCTTGCCATGGGACCAGGGGAACTGTCCTCCTGTCCCCTCTGTCCCGTCTGCTTTCAGGCTACAGATTATCTCTGAGCACATCTAAACAACCCATTGGAGCAACTGAAAATTCTTTAAACATCCCGAGCTCTGAGGCGCTTTCCCAGTTGGGAGAAGGGTTTGTCTGAACTGGCCTTTGCTCTCCTCGCTCCTGAGAAATTCCCATTTCTCCTGATCCGTGCAAGGTCCGAGCCTGCAAAGCACTGCCCTTTTCTGGAGCCTTTGCCCTCCAGATGGAGACTCCTTGTCTGAGGGGAGAAACTAAGGAAAGTTTTCCATCTCTTCGTGGCATTGATTTCTCCACAAACATTCGACTGGCAGCATGGAGCAACAGAATATTTGATTAGCCAGAATTACAGACCACAACATTAATAATTTTGTGAGCTGAACTGAAAAGATTTGCGCTTGTTCTCAGTGGGAATGGTGCAATTCTCTCCTTTCTAATAGAAATTTTGCTCTAATGGCAGGGTGCATTGTCATCCCATGGGAGCAGGTACTGACTATTGCCTCTGATTTTGGGGGGTTTGAATCCATGCAATTTTCACCTGTGCTGGAATCTTGTAGGTGGACTGTTCATCATGGCTCTGGATTTTCAAAAGAAGTTAGCAATTTTGGATACCTTATATTTGTGTTTGAGACACTTGGAAAGGGACCGATTACAAGAGGCAGGTGCTTAGAAGTCCCTGAAAATCAGGACTAATTGAAATATGTCATGCTGGGCACCTGAAAACACTCGAATGCTTTGGAAAATCATAAGGGAGGGAGTTGTGTTTCTGAACAAGACTGGGGAAGAACGTACAGCCTTAAGTAACACAGGATAAAGAGAAGATCTTTGCATAACATTATGGAAACATCCTTTAATCCTCAGTGCAGCCAAGTGCTTGAATTTAGTTTGATTCCTGAGGGAGTTCAGTGCTGAAGTTTGTGCAAGTGCATTTGTATTCCCCTGAAGTGGAGCCTGATATTGTGTAAGTTATTGTAGGTTTGTGAAAAATTCTGAGTCTCCAAATTAAAATAAATCAAAAGGTAAAGTTCTTCCCTCGAGGACATGCAGGGTTTGCTGGCTTGCTGCAGGTTCATGTGCTCATCTGCAGAGCCACGGGCTGTGCCATGAAAGATCTTTTCTTTGCACTTCCTAAACCCCCAAGCCAGAGTCCCAGAGCTGGACTTGTTAAGTGCCGAACACACATGGAACACAATTTCCATGTCCCAAGGAGCTTTAAGGTCTCTTCCAACCCAAACCTTTCTGTCGTTCTATGATTTGGGTGAGCAGAAAACAACCAAATCCTTTGCTCAGACTTCCCTGAGATCTCACTCTGGCCTGAATCCTGCAGGACTGGGGGGGTGTAGGCTGGGGCCAGCGAGAGGCAGGAGCAGGTGTGCCCCGGAGCAGGGCTGGGCTTGGCACACGCTGAGTGCAGTGTTTGAGAGAGGCTGAAGGTGAACCCGCTGCAGGTGTCTGGGGCAGAACAAATCCCCGCTAAAGGCAGAACAACCTCGCCCTGTTTATCCAGGCTCAAAAGCTGTCGCAGATCTTGCGTCTGAAATCCACTCTCTTTTTCCTGCTGAGATTCCCAAGCACCTCCCAGTCTCCCAGCTACTACCAGATGCCACGATTGCGGTGGAGTGGCAGCGACGCACAGACAAATATTTGTGCAAGGCACACAGAGCCAGGAGCCTGGAACATTGTCTGGGTGGTGGGAGGGGGAGAGGGCAAGGAGGATCCTGCCTTTAAGAGGATTTATTTCTATTGAATTTTAAATAACAAACATCTGTATGTCTGTATGGTGTTTATTCCTAGCAAAACTTCAAATATTTCCTTCCAGCAGGTGATGTGGGACCCTCCTGCCAGATTGATTTCCAGTTTACTCATTTTGAAGAATACTTAAAAGGTCAGGAATTAAACTGAATTAAGCTCAGACCTTACCCTGAGTTCCCTGTTCTTCAGAGACCTCTGTCAGGGACAGGGTTGGATCCATCTATGAGATCTACAGAAAATTGCCAGTTAAAAAAAACCAAAAACAAAAGTGACAAAATATGCCCTGAACAAATGGAAATGAAACTTTGATTAAGCAAGACTGCACAATACAAAATTTAGTTAGCTTTGAGGATATGATATCATCTGTCCTACTATTTTTTATACTAAATATGAAATCTGATTAGGCAATTTCCCAGAATGCGGAGATAAACCCATAAAAGAAGGAATAGGTATTTGGTGCAATATAATTTTCCAGCTTCTTCTGCATGGCTTTTTGGGCTAGAAGGTGAAGAACATGATTTTTTTCCCCTTGTTTTACAGCTGAACTTCAGAGGGAAAATCCTGATATTGGTGTTGGCAGAGACAAGACACTGCCCGGAGTGAACCTCAGCAGTTGTTGCACTCAGGACAGATCAGAGTCACCGTGTGCACCCAGAACTGATGGGAGATGTTAAAAGATTTACAGAGAGATAACAAAGATATCTCTCCACTCCGATTCTATAGGGAAACATTCCCACCCTTAGTTCATTCAATGTCTATAAAATATGTCTAAAGGCTGCGTGGATACTCAAGGCCTGAAAGGAAATAACTTTCTTTTCAAGTGCTTTTCTTTTTCCCCAAAATATTTAATTCTGAAATAACAAATAAGAGTTTCTTTAAGATGGAGAACAGCTTGTTTCCTTTTCCTCTCGGAGACCAACATTACTCAGGAAAAACACAAGTGTAAGAACAGGAGATGTGGCCAGGCTGAGCCTGGATTAAATCACCTCCTTGAGCCTCTGTTCAGCAAAGTGTTTAAACACACATTTAGCAGAGCTGGGGGCGAATTTCCAATGAACAGGGATTCATTGAGGGAATATCTCAGCTTCCAAAAATGGAGATAAAACAAGTGCAGCAAATCACTTCAGCTGGCAATAGCTCTGTGAAATGCTTAATTTCCAAAGTGCTCAAACACTTCAACATTTTATATTTTTTATTTTCTATATTAGATCCTTGGTTTAATAATCGAAAGAGGAAAAAATGTTTTATTTCAGCTTGAGTCAGGGATAAATATTTTTTTGTTTTAATTTTGTCAAAATTAAAACCAAAAACCAATTGCTTTGTTTAATTTAATCACACTCAATTCTTAATTTTTTTATCTGGAGGGGAGCATTTTGGGAAAAAATCCACTCTGATTTAGCCACTGAGCACTTCAATATAACACAATCTGTCAATGGACCCAGAGCGTGCCACTACTGTGAGGCAGATTTTGAGTAGTCAGATAGAATCAACTATGGAGGAAAAATAATTTCAAGTAACTGTTCGTGAAGCATCATCTCCCAACAGTCTCTTGGTGAAATGTCCTGTTTCTCCTACAAACTAGGGAATTTTAAGAGCAACTTTACACATGAACTACCAGTCAGACACATTTTCAAAACGAGAGTGTTGGTTTTTCCAGCATAAAGCTTTGATGTTGAGTAGATGGAAAGTGCCGGTTACATTTGGATCCATGTAACCATTCCTTGCTTCCCAAATGTTTTACTCCCTGCCCTACCCGAGGCTGTGAGGGATGTTTGGAAAACGCATCCATCCCAATGTCCCTTCCCATCTCGCCCAGCCCTCGGCTCTCAGCCAGACCCCAGGTACCTCCCGAGTGCCGTGCTCGGGGCAGTGGGACGGCTCCCGGCCCTTTTGTGTCCGTGTCGGGCAGGGCTGGATCGGGACACGACCCGGGCATCCCTGTGCGGCACCGGGTACCTGCGGGCGGGTGACCGGCATGTGCCGCTCCCCTTCGCCGCTCTCCCGCCTCCCCTCTCCCGCCGAGACCCCTCCGCGCTGGACTCACTCTGGCCCCGGCGAACAGTCCAGCGCCGCCTCGGTGGCTCTGGGTGGGCGGTGATGTCCCGGGAGAGTCCTGCCCGCGCCCGCCGGTGCCCGGGGCCGCTCCCGGTGCCGGGCTCGCGTCCCGGTCCAGCCCCGCCCGGGAGGCGCCGCCGGGCGCTGTCCGTGGTGCTGATCCGCGGCCCCACCGCCGGGATCCGGCCGGGATCTGCCCGGGACCGCCCCGGCCCCTCCGCCCCGGCCGCCCCCAGGGCCGGGAGAGCGCGGCCCCTTCCCCCGAGCGCTCCCCGCACCCGCCGGGTCCCTGCGCCGCAGGAGCCGCCCGGCAGAGGCGGGACCGGCTCCACAGGTGGCGGGGAGCCCCTCGCAGCGTCCCCGAGCCGCCTCCGCACCTGCGGGGCTCACCTGTCCCTGGGTCACCTGAGCGGCGGAGGGGCCGTGGAAGCTGCCCTGCCTCTGCCTCGGGGCTTTTATGGCCCGCCGGGGGGGCGGCGGGCGGAGCGCCCGGGCGGGGACTCCGCGCCTCGGCCAACGGCAGCGGCCGCTCCGGGCAGCTGCGGCAGCATTACATCATGGGACCGCCCGCCTTCAGTGTAAGAGTCTCACCGGCGGCTCGGCAGCGGGGCCACACGGCAACAGGTCTGTCCGGGGAGCAGTGAGCTCTGGAAACGGGGCAGCGCCGGCGGAGCGGGCTCCGAGCTCTCCCCGGGAGGGACAGGGGCTGGGAACAGCGGGGGCAGCCTGCTGGGAGAGCCCATCGGCATCTCCCCGCGCCCCAGCGTGAGCACGGAAGCTTTGCTTTGTGGGGGTCACTCGCTCCGGATTTCCCAGGACCAAACGCCACCAGCCTGTCCTCTCCATCCTGCCGCAGTGTCCCTTGGCCTGGGGGGCTCATACCCTCTGGTTTCTCACTCCAATGGACAAGCCAAGTTTCACCCTAAATTCTCAACCCTTATCATCCTGTTTTTGGGGCTTGCACAAACCCCAACCCTCCATTTCTTCCCATAGACACTGAGCTGAAAGACAGCCCAGATCTGAGTACCTGGAATCCGTTTGGATCTCTCCTGTTTCCAGAGCAAGGAGGTCAGACAGCTATTCCCTCAAGTGTGCCAAGGAGCACAGCATTCACCACAGAAAATAAATTTATTTCCTAAACCTCGCCTCTAGAAACACTCGTGTTCCTGGGTTTGCCTGGGGGTGTCAGCAGACATGGGTTTGAGTTGCACCTCTAAGACGGAAAATACACAGGTTGCAGACATCAATTTTTCAAGACTGCCCTAAGTTACCCTAGATTGCCAGTCTGGTGGGTAAAGCTTTGTCTCCTGGTGTATCCTGCGCATGGGATGTGTTACCACATTATACCAAAGGAAAAATAATGATTGGTTGCAACATTAATTAGATAGGTATCAAAATGATCCAGAGTTGGAGGCTTGGTCTGGGTAATACTTGAGATCTCTGGGTAATACTTGAGATCCCCATTCAGGTCTATTTTGGGAAATTTCTGCTTCAAATGGATCCCTGCGAGTAAATATGGGGCTCTTAAGACCTTTAAGTAAGAGCAGATGACATGAAGGAGCCCATTTTCGAGTGGCACTGGATGCTATTCAAATTACAGAGCAATTACAGTAAAGCCAGGTGCTCTGTTTCCAACTCTTTTTGTTTGTTTGTTTTCCCCCACTACCATGGATCATGGGCCAAGTCCCTTGCGTGGCTTACACCAGCCCAGGCCCTGCCCAGCCACGGCAACAGCGTTCTTTTGCTTAAGATAAAAGCTGGTTTGGGGCAGAATGTACCTGCGTGTGACACAAATCAGTGAACAGCCTGGGAGGTTCAAACCCTGCAGCAGGGGATCAGCCTGGCAGGACCTGATGACCTTGCCATGAATTAGTCACAGCACAAAGAATGTAGATTGGTGTTGGGGTAAGAGAAGACTTTACAGCCTTGCTGGTGCCTGACCTTGGACGTGTGTCTGCAAGAAATTTTCCTTCAGGAGCCAAATCTGGAAGCCATTGATCTGGCTTTGTCCAGGCAAAACAGAGACTTGGGGGAAATGTGAAAAGAATGAGAGCTGAAGGTGTGAACATCTTATAGAAAATGCTGAGGGGTGCCCAAGTCCTGCTACAACACACCTCAAAGGACAAGGAGCCTTGGATTCCTAATTCCCTTAGAAGATCCTACTAGAAAGGAAACCCAGAATAAGGGAACCCCCCCAATTCTCCCAGAGCAGAGGTGCTCCAGTTCTCTGTGTCTACAAAGAACAGCCATTTTGCAGCAGTTCACAAGGGATGAGGCATGTACAGGCACTGCCCGATTTCCTGAGAGCTGCAACCTCTTCTTTTAGGGCTGTTGGGCAGGACTTTGGACACAAGTCCTTTCCCTGCATTCTAACTTGCCATCAAATTCAGTTGAGGCTTCAGAAATATGATTTTCAAAGCGATCCGAGTGATGAACACAAGCTGTACCTGTCCAGCCCAAAGTGTCTCAAGCCCGATCTATTTATTCAAAAGATTCATTTGAAATGTTGGGCTTGTTGTGAGTAGAGAGCTGGGAACTCTCTGTGTCCATGGCGCATTCATTCGCCCTGGCTTTTCCACCTCCGGAGACTCCTCTGCCTCATTCATTTGCATTCAAGATTTGTTTCAGTGGAAGAGGGGATTGGACAGATTTTTTTTTCACGGAGAAAGTCTGGGATGAACTTAGAATCCACGACAAGAAAGGTCACTGTTTGATTTAATTATTTTGAGTTGTTTTCCACCCCGTACTCGGAGCAGCCCTTGCAGCTCAGTAATTAGCAACGCAACCGAGGGGGAGCACGCTGGACTTTGGCCCCATCTGACCTGATTCATACAACATTTCTGATTAATGCACCTGGTCACATGGCAGCTGTCAGCGACTTGTTGCTGGGCATCCAGAGGTTTCCAAGGGAACCGCTCCCTCTCCTGCCGACGCTCCTCAACAAGTGCGGGAGAGCCGCGGTTTGGTCCCGAGGGCCTGACGCCAGCCGGGCAGAAAACGGGAGCAAAGGTGTGCGGAAAACCACCCAAAATAGAAAGCACTCGTGTGGAATTCGGCGATGTTCCTGGCGGAGTGGCTCAGGCCGAGCCCTGCGGTGCGTGCTCGGCTCCCCGGGCAATGAGCTGCCTCCGGCTCAGCCCTCCCACGCACCCCACACGAGCCCCTCTGAACAAAACCACATCGCAGCCTGAACAACAGCTCCAGAGCAGAGACGCTCCCTGCGAGCTCTCCACAGAGGAGCTCGAGCACACGTTTGAGACCCCTTTCCTGAGGTGTGTTTTAAAAGTCTCCTATAATCGCAGAGGCCTCGATGGAAGCTTGCCGCCGCTGCACGCTCAGATCCAGCCTACCTGGATCCTTTGCAGGCTGGCACAGAGAGCCCACGTAGACCAATCTCCTCTCCCTCCCCCAAACCCCTCTCGCAGCACATGCAGCTGAAGTTCTGCCCACACACAGGCGTGGCAGCCTCCACGCACGCAGCAGCTCCTCACACCTCCCTCCACAGTCCGCCCCGTGCGCACGCTCGGCGCTACCTGCAGGCATCTCCCTCTGAGCACTGCACAGCCCTGCCTCAGATCCCTGCTCGTTCACACACAGACCACAGAGTCACAGGCCAGTTTAAGTTGGAAAAGACCTCTGATATCACTGAGTCCAACTGTTAACCCGGTGCTGCCAAATCTACCTAGAAACCTTCCAGCGCAAAGGGAAACTGAGGCGCGGGCAGTCTCTGCAAAGCTCTCGGCAGTGCAGAGAGTACCCAGAAGCACCGCTTTGAGCACAGCAGGAGGAGGCTGCAGGACAGAGGATCACAGAATGGTTTGGGTTGAAAGAGACCTTTAAGATCACCCAGTTCCATTCCCTGCCATGGGCAGGGACGCCTTCCACTGGACCATTTACACGATGGGAAGGGAAAGATTCAGTCTGGTTTCTCTACCCGTTAACTTAGTTTTACATCGGAATGTTTCATGCAGGAGGTGTATCCGACCGAGGAGAAATGTTATTTGGACTAAGAGCAAAGGATTAGCAAGAGGAGTGTCCTGGTTTTGGTTTGGATAATGTTAATTTTCATTCTAGTAGCTGGAGGCACGATCGAAACTGCCTGTGAGACAGTGTTAAGTTAAGGATGCACCAGGAAAGTACAACTCCAGGAAGGGCAGAGAAGGCAACAAATGAACAGCAGCTCGTTAGAGTCAGGGTCTGGACAGACTCAGACACACTGGTGTGGAGCTGAGCTCTCTCTCCACGCTCAGATTACGCCTGCGAAAGGACAAGGGGATGTTTGTGTGGAATAACCCACTTTTAATGAGGTGTCTGCCAAAGGCACAATCAAGGAGCGGCAGAGTCGCTCGCACCTCGGGGGAGTGGGGATGTCTCTCCTGCCTTTATCTCGGTGTTGTATTGAACCCCGTGCGCCTGTGCTTGAACTGGTGACATTGAGACCATCGCAAACATAATGAGGAGGAAGAGGTCGCCCCGAGGCATGTGCCTGTCCTTGGTGGGGTTTGTGCTCACAGCTCTCGCAAGAGACTCAGCTGCTGCAGCACTTAAAAGGAGAATATTGTAAAAAATAAAGCCCATGCAAACAGAGTAAACAAGGAGCTTGAGAACTGGATCTGTCTGGGACTAGGGCAGCTTGTAAAGAAAGGTTAAGGGAAAAAAATAAAATAAATAAAAACAAACTGAAGAGCAAACAAGAGCACTGGAGGCAATATTTTCATAAGCATTAAAAGTAGAACCTATGCTCCATTTTCAGAAGTGCTTTTAACACTTAGAAGTCATAATCACATGCCCTTCCAATAAAATCTGGGATTCTACTTCCCTCAGGTATTTTAGATGCTGTTTCTCACCACACTAGGAGTCAGTGCCCCAGTGAAATTACCAGACCAGTTTAAAACAAACAAAAAGAATTGCTTTTTCACACAGCACGTAATTAAATTTTGGCGCTCGTTTGCCACAGGATATCTTGTAGCCTGAAAATATAAATAGGTTCAAAAGGTTTTAGACAAGATTATGGAGGTTTGGTCTATCAGTGATGATTAAACTTAATAGTTTGCATGCAACATCCAAGCAAACCCCACAGATTGCTGGAAGCTACAAAACTACAAGTGGGAGAAGCCTTATTCTTTATACACCCTTGTGACCTGTCCTGAGTATCTTCCTCTGGTTATATCCAGGGCCAGTACACTGGGATAAGGATGTGTCTCCTGTGGATCAGTCAGACCATGTTTATAGTCCTCCCTGCACCCCACTCCAACTCAAACACCCAAGCCTTGTTTTGGATGAAAATGATGAAAAATAAACCCCTTGTGAGGCACTGCAGTGCGTGCTCTGCTAGAGAGGCAGTCTTATTCATTAAGGGAATGGTCTTGTATGCATTTGGGCCTGTTATCAGTAACACTCCAAAGGGAAATGGACTACTTAAACCTATTATATCACTGCTTTATTCACCGTGTGCTGCCATTTACCTCCTACATGACGCTGGGCTCTAATAGCACCAGTTCTGAGAAACCCTGCACATTAGCCACAAGCAGCTCATTAATCCACTGTTTTCATTCTTGCAAAAAAATGGGCTCCAACCACATGAGAGCTCAGATGCCGAGTGCTCAGCCAGAACCAAAACAGCTCTGTTGTGCCAGCAGTTCTGAGGCAGCCACAAACAGAAGAGCACTTCCAGCTGATGGGGCACAAAGAGGGATCCTTGGGGTCGGGGGGACAAGGAAATGGGACAAAGCTGCCAGCCAGCAGCTGCTGCAGGGAGACTTGGAGAATCCAATTCCTGGAGGCTCCAAGTCAGGTCCCCGTGGTCTTTACTAGGATCAGGTCCTGGCTGTTGATGCAGCTCCATCCCAGGATATCAATTGTCCCAGACAGAAGGAAAAAAATGAAAGGCATGTCTTGAACTCCAGCACGGGGAGTCCATGAGCAGGCTGGGGACTGGCAGAATTAATTCTGAGCAGGTACAATGAGCTCTTCCTCGAGAGCCCTTGAGGAAAATGAAAGGCCCCATGTGCCAGCCCGAGGCACAGCCCGGGGAGTCCTTTGGCCGCTCGGCAAACACGCAGCGGTTGTGGCACAAAGCAGCTGCCACATCTGTTCCATCAGGGACAAGAGCCCTGTAAGGGCCCGGGCTTTCTCTCCCGAGCCTGCTGCCTGTTCCGTGCTGAGGAGCCAAGCGGCTCCATCTCCTGGCTGCTGCATTCCCTGACCCAGCTCCTCTCCATCCCAGGGCAGAGCTTGCTGCAGAACTGCGTGGGTGTCTCCAAACAGGATTATTGCCGCTGAAATCTCCAAGGCTAACAAACAAACCCTTTAACTGGAAGATGGACAGGAGCTCACAGGAAAACAACTGCTCGTCCACGTGGGAATAATAGAACATCTGTGTTCACAAATGAGACACAGACCAGGAACAAGAGGCAATACTTTTTCATGAATGAGACTTCAGGAGTTTGAGATCTGTTCTTCTGGTCACTTTTCCCTGTCTTATTTATCCTGCCAGCTCTGTCCCTGTCCCAGAGCTCTCCCAAAGCCATCAGGGTGCACAGAATGTAGAAGATCCTGAGCTGGAAGGGACCCACATGGATCATCAAGTCCAATTCCTGCATGTGTTGCTTCATTTGAACTGGCTTAGTGAAAAATGTAAGCAGGGAAATCAGGCTTAGAGGTGAGCAGTTGAGTTTATTTCTGCTCTTGGGTGAGGACATGAATGAAATAGGAGGCAAGGGGTAGAGGGCTGCTGCTGGTGGCAGAATTCTTGCCTGGCTGGGCTCTTAGTCCCATTCAGGAGAAGTGACAGCCCCACCAAGCACACTGCCCAGGGAGACTGAGGTAGATAAAATCCCTCTTGCCAAAGGAAATGTGATTCCAGGCCAGATCCTGTGCTCCAATGTGTCTGTGCAGAACAGCTCTCAATGAGCAGGGAGCTGAGAGGCACTTACAGAGGCATTTAGTCTCACACAAAACATTCTCCTGGGGCACGAGGGGGATGGAGCAAGGCCGGGCAGACTCCTCTCATTGAGCTTAGCTCCACTGAAATCAATACGTGATTAGGCAGCGACTCCAGCTCTTAATACTCCACCTCTGAACAGCATCGTGTTTGTGTTGAACAAGGAAAATTTAGGCTAGACATGGGGAAAAATTCTTTGCAGCGATAGGGATAATATATCCTGCAACAATCACTTTGCCCAGCTGCACGATCCCCAGAGCTCTGACCAGTGTGGGTGACAGGCCCCAGCTCCAGGCTGTCTCTGCCCCTCTTTCCTCTCCAGCTGAAGCTGCCATGCCAAGTGCCACGAAAAACAGGCTGCAAGCCCCTGTCCCCCACCCACTGCATCTCCCTGCCCCACCTGAGGCCCCGTTTTCTCTCGTGATGCTTCTAATGAAACTAAGTGGCTGCAAGCAGAAAGTTTCCACTTCCTGCCTCGGGGCTGATTACTGCGGAGCTGCCACCGGCAGCATCCCGGCCGGAGCCTCCGCGGATGGGAACCCTCGGGGGAGGGATAAAGTGGTGCTCCGTGACCTCTGCTCAGCGAGCACCATTAGAGCACTGACTGCCTAACCTGGCAACCTGAGAGAGCAGGACCTCGCTGCTCTGGCTGCTAGGGCTAAGGTCTCTGGAAAACACGGGGTGGTGCACGGACGGATGACATCCTCCAGTCCTTGACACAGAGTTCCAGCAGCAGAACCCAGAAAAGAAGTAAAGTTCTTTTATCAGGCATACTGCAGCAATGTTGGCTGCTGCTTCTCAAGGAGAGCTGGTCTCACCTGCTATTTTTATGTGTGCTTAATGCTGTCATGAGATACTTCCCTGCATCCCTGCTGGATGGAGACTGTGTCCTGAGGGGGGGAAAAAGGGGCAGCTGCCAGGTGCTGCTCCATCTCTCCAACCTCTCCTGCCTAGCCAGCCTTGTCTTGGGAAGCTGAGGGGGAAGAGTCCAGCACACAGGCCAGGTCAGGCCTTGGCTTTCAGCTGACAAGAGATTTCCAAGCATTAAGGCTCTTCCCCAGAGCAGCCACCAGCCTTCTGCTTGGCCAGAAGCACTGAGGCTGATGAGTTCACCAGCGTTTCCAGATGGCCCAGACACCCAAAGACCTTACTGGACTTGGTTTCAGGGAAGGTCAGTGCCAAACAGCTCCACCAAACACACCACGTATTTCTCATCAGTCTGGGCACTAATTGATTCATCATGGATAAGGCTCACACACCAATTGTTCCTGGCACCTCTCCTGCAGCCTGGCCCTGGAGAAACTTCCCTCTGGATTTCTCCTTTCACCTATGTGCTTTCTTCCAAACAAAGGGCCCCCCAAACATTCTAACCACCTGCAACCACAGCCCTCTTCCCAGGCTGAACAGTGACAGAGATCAGGGCTGGCCAATGCCACGTGCCCTCTCTTGCTCTTGGGTTACACTCCTGCACCTCGGAGTTCCTGGCTGTTCCTGGAAATCTGGGCTGAAACAGCAGGCTTGGGTTGCCCCACGATCACCTTGGGGATGGGAGGGGAAAGTAAACAAGATTCTGCTCAGCACTGCAGAGACCAACTGCTCCAGCGTTGCCTGGCAGATGGGGCCCAAGAGGGAGACCATCTGTTTCCGAGTGAAGGCCTGAACTTCTCCCTGTGAGATCCCAGGCTGAAGAGTTCAGCGGGCACAGAGGCACAGGGGAGCTGCCATGACCTGGAGGGCTCTTTCAGTCCTTGGTGGGCAACTTCCAGAGCTGAGCCAGGGCTTGGACCTTGAGTCCGAGGGCTGTTGGATTCCTGAGCGTTCCTATTCCCTACATTCATTTTTTTTTTCTCTCCCTCCCTCCACATCTCCACCCTCTTTTCCTCTTGGCAGTCCTTCCCATGAGCGTGCAGTGCTTTGAACAGTCTGTGCTCCCTGTGGCAGAGCTGGGCAGGGGCTGTGGTTCACAGCTGTCACAGCTCTGCCCTCTGCCCACCCCACTCTCCTTGTCCCACAAACCCCACCGGGCTGTGCCAAGGCCACCAATCCCTGGCTCTTGACACCTCACCTGGCTCCTGCAGCGCATCCTGGTGACACCAGCAGGGGTTAAAAAGAGGAGCACTGGGGAGGTTGGAGAAATGCTGTTAGACCTCAGAGCAGGGGCTGGCATCTCAGAGAGAAGGGGATGGCATCCAGGGAAAGCTGGAGAAGGAAGAGCAATTTGCTGATGGTCAGCATGTCTGGGAAGCTGGGAACATACTGCATTAAACCGATAATAACACCTTGAACAGCAGGGTGGTCGTTTCCATCTGGCCTCATGCTGGGCTTGGGCTCTCTCATTTCTTCCCCCCTGCAGCCAGGGAATCTGAGGCACTAGGATGGCACAGGTCACCCAGCCAGGCTGCAGCTGGAAAGAGGAGAGCTGCCACAGCCTCTTGGCTCTCCTTTTGCCCCAACTCCATCCTCCTTAGGCTGGGGAGTGGGAAGGCACTGGAGCTCTTCGCTTAATTAGAAGTAACAGCTGAAGCACTTGAGAAACAAAAGCTCCTCTCTTTCTCTGCCCCACTTTTACTTGGGAGCCAGGAGTGGGGAGCAAATTGCTTGGAAGCCAGAAAGCGCCCTGGATCTTGTCACCATGGCTGCACAGGCACAGCCTCCTGTTTTCTCCAGAGGAACAAAACCCTCCTCCCACCCTCTCCTGTCTCAGCTGGAGCTGATTAAAGGAGAAGAAATAAACAAAACAAATAATAGTAATAATAATAATAGAAAAATACCCCAGCCCAAACCAGCAAATAAATATTCAGGGAATGAACCATTCTTCTGCAGAACATACTATTTTCTGCAGTGGATTTTGGGTTGTTGGAGAGCTGAAGGACTCCAACGAGCATTTCAGGTTATAGAGTCCATCTCAGGAATACTGGGATTTATACAGTCACAACTCAGGAGCATCCCAGATGATGCCATTTGCTGGACAATAATGATCTCTACCAATATACACATAATTGTATCGTTCTGATTTATTTATGTATATGGATGTGTGCACTAATAACATGATCAGATATAACTTTTATGTCTTCTTGCTTGGAACCCACAATGATCACACCCCTAAGCTGTCAACAAGAGCTGGACTCCTGCCTCTTCTGCCTCTGGGTTACCCCACATGCAGGGACAGGCACCAGAGGAAGCAGTGAGCAGAATCACAGAATCCCAGAACAAATCAAAGAATTGTAGAAACATCCTGAGTGGGGAGGGACCCACAGAATCATCAATTCAACTCCTGGCCCTGCACAGACACCCCCACAATCCCACCCTGTGCCTAAGAGCACTGTCCAAAGGCTCCTGGAGCTCTGGCAGCCTCGGGGCCGTGCCCATTCCCTGGGGAGCCTGGGCAGTGCCCAGCACCCTCTGGGGGAAGAACCTTTCCCTGGTATTTCACCTAAACCTCCCCTGACAGACAACACATTTTTTGCTACCACAGTTAAGCTGCTTTTGGTACCCGGGCACCTCCAGTCTCCACTGCAGTGTGGGCTTTAGAAAGTAAATCAAAATGCAAACCAAAGTGGGCTGTTGCTGTTTTCGTTGTGTTCTCACAACTAAACGGCTAAAAATACACCAAATAGTGTAGCTGTAAAGCAGTGAAAACTAGCAACCATATATTTGTATTTTGAGAGAAATTAGGGCTGTTATGGTTGCTCTAGACAGGCTTCCTACAGGAACTGGGTGGATAATTTCGCTGGGTGCTTCATGCATCAGAGCTCTGACCATCTGCTGAAGGGAACATACCTTTTAACAACATGTCTCGTTTTGGCTCCGTGCCTCCGGGGCCACCTCCCTACAACAGGCACTATTTCAGTGCTTAATTACACTTACTGTTAAAAAAGGACAACTTATTTTTAGTGCCTGTCTTTCCAATATCAGCTGGTGGCCACTGAATATTCCGCTGCCTGTGTGTGCCCATGGGAAGCAGTGTGTTTAAATCAGCCTGGGAATTATGTAGGCCATTGTAGCTGATGGCCCAGAGTGGACCTAAGCTGTCTTGGATTAAAAAAAAAAAAAAAATTATTCATGTGTGAACAAACAAATGAAGGGGAATAGGAACAACTGATACTTCAGCTTAACCTAGTTTTCTCCTTTTGGCACTGGCTGGCACACTCAGGGCTTTGGCTCACCTACTTTTTTACTATCAGTAGTAGAAATGATAACACTTGCAATTTTAGCATGCAAATTATGACTGGGTAATACAATAAACATTTTTCTTAAGTATCATTTTTGTTACAGCTTTTTCTTGTGACTGCAAAAGAATATCACCCTGTCCTTCCAAAAAGGCTCAATTAAGTGGCTGATTATGTCTTTCCACTTTTCCACACTCACATTTTCCCCCACTGATTTTTGGCCCAACTGTAGCAAAGTGGTACCTGTAAAAGTCCATTCTGGGGCACAAAAGACCATTCATTTATTCCTGGAAGACTTGAAGGGGTGGACTCTTATTTTTAAATTTACCTGCCCTTCTTTGCATATGAATTTACCTGGATAAATTCATTTAGACCATGACAACAGCTTGCTGAAAAGATCAGGCTCTTGCTGATAGCTCCGAGCACACTGCTCTCGTGTCCTCCCATGGCCAGATAAACATGAACATCTGCACTGCCATTGTAAAAACAGCAATAAGGATACAAATGGAACTGGGGGGAGAACTGGGACAAAGCTCCAGTGCTCACATCCTCCTGAAAAACTCTCCCCAGGACCTCTCTCTGAAGGCAGACACTTGGATGGCTTTGAGAACCTGAGTTAAGAGATCATTTTGAGGGAGTTGCTGATATTTCCCCAAACACGCCCATCCCTAAAGAAGCCAGTGTAGGATTTCACAGCACACCAGGTGTTCAGGCCAGGCATGGGCTTTTGGGGAACTTATGAGGGGAAAAAAATTGGGCAACGCTGAGGATTGAAGCTCAGGTCATGGAATCATGGAATACCCCGAGCTGGAAGGGTCCCACAAGGATCATCAGTCCAACTCCAGGCCCTACACAGGACACCCCAACAATCGGGAAGGTCCCCCCTGAGCCTCCTTTTCTCCAGGCTGAGCCCTCTCAGCTCCCTCAGTCACTCCTGGTGCTCCAGACCCTTCCCCAGCTCTGTTCCCTTCCCTGGACACGCTCCAGCCCCTCAATATCCTTCTTGCCCTGAGAGGTCCAAAGCTTGTCACCCCTTTGTCTCATAACCAGTTGTGGTTAAAGACCAGTTTCCCGGGGCACATGGCTGTGGTGTGGCCGAGCTCATTTCTGCACAGGCCGTGTGTGACTTCTCTGTCCCCTGCTGACCATGCCGCCCCTTTTATGCCTCAGCATCACGTGCTGGTGGAGTGTCTGCCCCTCCACTATCCCCTCGCACACACCCCCCGTGTCCCAGCACCCACCAACTCCCAGCATCTGTGCCACTTGCTTGGCCTCTTTTCCTTTATGCTGCTCCCCTCCACCGTTGTGTGACAGCTATTGTGTGGTCCCTGCCACACAAAAGCCAGCCTGACCTAATTTAAATCAGTGCTATTGAAGCCGTTCTTGTTTTATCTCCCGGCACAAGGGCTGTGCTCCCCATTTCAGAGGCAGAAGAAATGAATGGCTAATTGAGGGGGTATTGTGCACGGCAGCGTTGTCTCCTGGCCCTGATTGTCAGCTCTCCTGCTCCACAGTGCTTCCAGCTCCCCTCTTGGAACAGCCACGCAGGCTTTGGGAGTGGAGGGAGGAAAAGGGAAGAATGGGACTGTGCAGCCAGTGCAGCGTGTCAGGGAAACAAAGCCGAGCATGGCCGCTGGTGAGAGCTGGGGGAGGGCTCCTCGCTCAGAAAGGGCAGATGCTGGTGATAATAGGAGATAATATCCAGCCTTCACCTCAGATGAGCCCCCGGGTTCTTTTTTCCCCTGCGACAGTGCTTTCTCGTGCTCTGGGGACTGTCCGTGGGGGCTCCCACACCCAGCAGCGCCACACGGGTGGGAAGTGCTGGAAGCGGAGGAAGAGGGATAGGTCAGGGGCTGGAAGGGAGACCGAAATGCTGCAGGATCTTTGTCCTGCGGGCAAAGTTTGAGCCGTCCATGACAATGGACCTTTGTCAGAAAAGCCAGAACATCCCCGGGAGCCATTCCAGCAAGCGGGAAGCAGCGGGAAGAGGAGGCTTTGTCTGTGCCCCCAAAGCCAGCGCTGCCCACGCCAGGAGCACCCAGAGAGGGCCCAGGACTCGGTGTCTCTCAGGGCTCCCAGAGCCCAGCGCTGCCAGAACCAGGGACCACCGCGGGATCCGTGTGGGTCTGGGAGCTCACACCGACAGCACGATGTCTTTCATGGAATTCCTGCCTCTGCTTCCCACAGGTACCTTCCAAGAGCTTCCTCCCTGGCGCTGTGTGCTCTGCAGCTCCTTTCTCCACCCATCGCCAGGCTGAAAGAGGGCTGCGGAAGAAAACAAAACCCAAAGCATTTGAATCTTTTCATGGATGGTCTTGGGTCACTCACAGATCCACTTGCCCTGCTCGAGGGAGGGGACCTTGCCCGCAGCTATTGATCAGCTCTGCCCCAGCACATTCAGCTGATGCTCGGTGCAAAGGTTGGTACCAGTCCTCTGTGCAGCTCTGCCAGCTGCAGGCAAAAAGAATTTCACTCTGGGATGTTTAACAACAACACGAAGCAAACAAGTCCCGAGACATCAGGTTTGTCACGGACTTGGATGTAACATTATAATCCTTATCATAAATCAGATCAGAATAAAGCACTGGCAAGACCTGAAGTTAAAGGACATGTGACAAACCTCTTCTCTATCCCTTTTAGCCCCAAATCAAAAGATCAGCTACAAAATCGTAAAACGAAATTGTAAAATTAAAAGTAGATTTTATTAAGAGCAAGTGTTATTAAAAGTGAGGTTCTTTTTGCTTTCATCTGGGTTTATGATTCATTTCTCCCTTCTAAGCTTTTTTCTGCAGCCAGCAGAGCATAAAATACACTTCAACAAGGAAAACAAAACAGGAAAAAATAATTCTCATGTTACCACCTGATTCCAAGGGCTGAGGTTTCACCAGAAAGAGAAGGATCGCCATTAACACTGTAGTAGGGTAAGAGGAACAAACTTATAACTATCTGGAATTGTCAGCTCTTGACTGAGGGTGTTGAGGCCCTGGAATGGAATTCCCAGAGCAGCCGTGGCTGCCCCATCCCTGGCAGTGTCCCAGCCCAGGCTGGACAGGGCTTGGAGCACCCCAGGGCCTTGGAAGCTGTCCCTGCCCATGGCAGGGGGGGGAATGAGATGAGATTTAAAGTCCTTCAATTCAAACCAGTCTGGCATCCTGTGAATCTGTGATTGTCAACAGGTCTGTCCTTGGGGGACGTTCCTCTTCCAGCCCCTGTCCCCTGGGCCAGGCGGGTCCTGTCCGTCCCGGGCGGCTCTCCAGGGAGCTCCACTCCCTGTCGCCACTATTCTACCGACATCTGGTGGCAGCTGCCTCAGGGAAAAGAGGCATTTCTTCAGCAGCGCCCTGCGCCCCCTCAGCCCTCCCTGTGGGGCTGTGTCCTCTCTGAGGGGATCCCCGAAACACTGCCCGGGCCACGCACCTCAGCCGCCTCCTGAGACCAGCGGGGCTCTAGGAACTCCAATTAGTCATTAATGATAAGCACTGGGGATCCCGCGCGGCGCTTCTCGGGGTTTGCGGGAGGTTTATTTTGAGGTTGCCGTGAGGGAGATCGGCGTCGCCTCAGCCGCCATGGTGGGAACATCCTCCACCCTACGGGAAAAACAGCCACGGCGGGTTTCCGTAGTGTAGCGGTTATCACGTTCGCCTCACACGCGAAAGGTCCCCGGTTCGATCCCGGGCGGAAACACGTGTTTTTTTGCCTTTAGGTTCTAAGGGGTGGCTTTCTGCGGCGCTTTATTTCGGTGCTGCTTTGGTTTTTCTTGTTTGTTTGTAGGGGCGTGTTTAAGGCGCGTTTTTAAAATTCGAATTTATTTATTTCCCTGCCGTCTCCTGACGACTCGAGGCCTCCACCGAGCGCTGGGAAGAGAAGTAACCGGCGCCGTGCGCCGCACGACTGAGCGACGCGCCGCTCCCGCCGGGGCTCACAGTGGGCACGGCGCAGGCGGGGGGGCGCTCCGCGCGCCGGTGCATCTCAGTTCGGTTCGGGTCGGTGAGAAACGGGGGAAAAAAATAATACCAGAAAGGAAAAACGAAGCTGCGTTGGCCGGGAATCGAACCCGGGTCAACTGCTTGGAAGGCAGCTATGCTAACCACTATACCACCAACGCCCGCTGATAGTCTTCTCCCCGGCTTCCCTCAGCAACAGCACCCAGCGGGACCCAACCATTCTCCCGAAGCACGGGATAAGGTACAACGAGAGATGAGAACGGCTCTACGGCCGCCCCACGACGGCAATAAATGCTTAATTAGGGACCCATCTCTAGGGCGTGGGGAGGAAGAATCTTCTCTCCGTGCTTTTTTACCCTGTATCAGCCTCAATTCTCTCTGTGTCCCCCCTCTCCATGAAGACGTTGCAACGGACTGCCCAGGGAGGCGGCAGACTCACTGTCCCTGGAGGTGTTTAAGGACAGACTTAGCTCCATGGTCTGGATGACACGGCGGCTGCCGGTCACAGGTTGGACTCGATGACCTCAGAGGTCTTTTCCAACCTAATCTATTCTGTGTGATTCTGCGACAGCTCCGTACTCCCGCAGGCATCTCCCCCCGCCGCAGCGGCAGTGGTTCCTCCCGTGCCGCCCGGGCGCGCTCCCGCCGCGCGCGCTCCCGCCACTTCCGCCGCCGGGTGAGAGGTCGCGCCGTGGCCGCCGCCGCCCCCGCGCCCCCGTTTCCGGGGCTGCCCCGCGCCCGGGACATGGAGCGGCACTGACGGAGCCGCCGCCGCCCCCTCCCTCCCCCGCCCGTGAGCCGCCCCCACCCCTGCCCGGCACGGGGAGGTCGCCGCGCCCCGCGGTGAGTGAGGAGGGGAGCGGGGGATGGCGGGGAGCGGGGTCCCGCCCCGGTACGGGTAGGGCTGGGTGGGGCCCACGCCTGTGCGGGGCGGCTGGGCCGGGCGGGGAGCGTTTGCCCGCTCCGTGGGCCGCATCCCCGCTGCCCTGGGATGGGGGTGCCCGAGGGGCCGGGGGGAGATGTTTGCCCCTCTCCGTGGGCTGTTTTTCCCCCAGGGGTGGGGGCGGCCTCCCCTCGCCTCGGGGGGCGTTTGCTCGCCCGGGTTCGCCCCCAGGCCTGGCCCTCGGGGTCGTTTGCGGTTCATTCCCCCCATATGCTGCCCATGGATGGGGCGATGGGGGGCACCACCTGCCCTTGGAAGGGGGTCCCGTCTCCCCCCAGCAGCCGCTGCTCTGCCCAGGCGGGTGAGGGGCTGCTCGCTCCTCTTCTTCCACGGCAAAGAGCCGCCTGCAGCGGCCAGGGAGATGGGGGCCACGGGATGCTCCGTCCCCGGGGATTCCCCCTGTCCTGCTGTCCCAAATCCCGGCCTTTCCTCTGCACCAAGGGCAGAGCTCCCGGCAAGAGCTGCAGAGGGACACGGGCTGCTGGCAGCCTTTGCCAGAGCTCATCCCTCTCGGGAGAAATCCCCACAGGTTCATCCCCCTCTCACTTGCTTTAATTTTTGGAGATCTTAAAGCTCCCGGCCACGACAGGGACATGTTGTAAGGGCTCCTGTAGGTGACTGTGTTCCTGTGTTCCATTGGCTCTTCCCGAATGATTCACGCTGGTTCCTGATCTCTTTTGTCTATTTTGCTCAGGTTCTTTTTTTTTTTCCCTGGTTCAAGATTTTACTGTTCCTTCCCTCTGTGAAATGCATGATCTGGGCTGGGTGCAATGAGGGTTAAGATGTTCCTCAGAATCATTAAAATCACAGAACAGCCAGGCCTGGCAGGACCTCGGGAAGTCTCTGGTCCAACCCCCTGCTTAAGGCAGGCTCAGCTGGGAGATCAGACCAGGTTACTCAGCATTCCTGAGCATCGCTCCTGCTGCCCTTCATGCCTGCATCAAAAACTGCCCTGAAATTACTGGCTGCTGCTGCTTCCTCTCTCTCTGCTCTCCTCTGCAGCTGAGGAGTTTCTTTGTGATGCTTTGTCTCCCGGTCCCCTCTGAGTGTGGTTTTGGTGGAGAAATGGCTGTTTGGGGAGAGCAGGAACCTCGATAAAAGGCAGTGGTGGGTCTGGAGTGTGTCTGTGACTCAGAGCTAAAGACCTTTGTACTTGGGGAGAGAGGATGACAGTGAAGCACCTTCCTGTGCTCCTGGTGTGGGGAGTCGGGGTTCCTCGTGGCAGCAGGGCTGAGGCACAGGGAAGCAGCAGTCAGGCTTGGAAGATAAACGTGTTTTTTATGTCCCAGGTGGGACTGTGACCCTCTGGCTGGCTCCTTATGGTGTGTCCTTTGTTTGACTCTTCCCTCTAAGAGGGGGGTGGAATGAGATGAGATGGTCCTGTATGGACCAGGCCTCTGTTTTGTCGGTTTTTAGTACCTGATACTTGCAAGAATTTCAAGATTTTGGGAAGGGGGTGTCAGAAAGGTTCAGTACTCAAGATTCTCAGATTTTAAGAATTTTCTGGGAAAGAAAGAGGCACACCACAGAGTTCAGTGAGCCTTATTGTTCAGGTGAAGAAGTCTCTCAGATTTCTCAGGGCTGTTCAAATCCAGCCTGTGATGACAGAACAGATTTGGACCAAGGAATGAAACCCAAGGATTTATTTGTGCCTCCCCGCTCAGCTGGAGATGTGACCTATGGAAGATGCTTTTATCCAGCACTTGTATGAAATCTCCTTTCTCCCCTCTTCCTCCCCAGTTTCCTGTCCTGCCCAGCTCTCTGAGTAGTTAATGCAGAAGATAAAGAGGGTTCGTCTGGAAAACGAGACTGCAGGAAGTTGGAGAAGGTACGTCCAGGTCCCTCCGGGGCCTCTGTGTGCTGTGGGACAGAGCAGCAATCACCTCTGGAGCTGGGACAGAGCAGCAATCACCTCTGCAGCAAGTGAGGGTTCTGAGAAATCCCAGCTGTACAGTCCTGCCTGGGGAGCTCTGTGTCAGGATCTGTGAGTCAGGAAGTGACTCAGGACAATAACTTGTTTCACTCACTTCCAGTTTCGAGCTCTACAGTTTTTTCCTGGTACTGATTTCCCACCTGTGCACATTGTCCTCTCCAGACTAACACCTTCCCCCAAAGGAGGGCTTGGTAGCTCCCCCACCTCACCTGGCAGGGCACAAATGGCATTAAAAGAGCCCCAAGGGGCAGCTCCATGTTCTGGGGAGTGGAGAGAGCAGTGTTCCTGCAACAGCTCTGAGTCATCTCAGTCCCTGCCTCAGCGTGGGGCAGAAGGGACAGGGCTTCTCCAGCAAGATGGAAATCTTGGATGTGCTATTGCTGCCTGTCTTAAGGTAGTTAATAACTGGTGTCTTGATCCAACTCACGTTTGAGTAATGTAATCCCAAAATCTACTCTGAGATAAGTTACTTCTTGTACTTGTTTACTTACGTATGTGTTGTTGCCAAATACTGGCTGCGTCTTTTTCCAGAGGTGGCTGTAGTGACAGAGGCAGAAATCTGAGTTTCTTTTTACTCTGTATCATGCCAGGACCTAGGTTTTGGGGTTTTTTTTTCCCCTTCTAGTGGGAAGTATCTCTGCCCATGGCAGGGGTTTGGAATTAGATGATTTTTAAGGTCACTTCCAGTTCAAACCATTCTGTGATTTTGTGAGATTCCACCAGGCTCCAGCTGTGCCAGTGGCAAGCTCTCTCACCTCACTTTGTGTGGTGGCTGCTTTGCTTGTCCTGCTTCCCCACTCCATTCTAGAGTCCAAATCACCAGGATGAGAACAGTACAAAGCTTAGAGCTGTGCTGTTCACATCATAAAGTCATGGCAGTACAGTTTGGAAGGGGCTCCAGACTCCAGTTCAGCTGGGGACAGGTACCAGTATCCCATTTGTGGACTGGTTTTAAAGGTTACATTTCCCCTGGTGAGGAGCCAGCCTGGCTGGGTGAGATGGATTCATCAGCTGGGTGAGAGTAACCCGAGGGGCCAGGCTTTGTGAGCCAAAGCCAGAGTATTTAATTGGCTGAGTTGACCTGCAGTGGGATGGGGTTGGGAGAATTGCACTCAGTTTATGGATTTTCATGGTCTTCCTGTCACTTGTTTCTGACAGGCAACACTTCTGCCTTCAGCTGTGGTTTTAGCTGCTGCAGTAGAGACCCTGGATACAGGCAGAGGCCACAGACACACTCACAGTCTTAGAACATCCCATCATGTTCGCTTTTGTGGTTCCACTTGGACTTCCTGCCTGCCTTTGATTGGAAAATACTCCTCTTTATCCATTTTCAAGCTGTGGATTCACTGCTGGGCAGTAGGTACCAGGAGTACCTACAGAGTTATTTTGGGAGCTTGTTCTTGTGTTACTATTGGCACATTTTGTACAATTTAGGGACTTAGGAGTCTGAGGAGATGTTACATTTTCAGCCCTTGTACAAGGCTGATTCTGTCTCCTTGGAGCAAAATTCTCTAAGCTAATTTTGTCCAGTAAACTGAAGTTCTTCTGAAATTCTCTGTAACATTCTTTCAGGTACCTCCAAAACCAGTCAAATGTCCTCTTGGAGGGACATCCTGCTTCTCAAGTGGGGTGTCAGAAACTGGTTTCCCTAGTCCTCAGCTCATTCCTGCTTTGCAGTGGATGACATCACTGACCTTGGGCAAGTCTGTGGGTCCACCTCACGTCAAATTAACATTTGTGTTAATGCGGAGGCGGTTCTTGCCCTCTCCTTCCACACCTGCTCGCTTGGAAATCTCTGAGGAATGTGTGCTGCGATTCTCAGGATACAGCCAGGGTCTGGTCCTGCTGCCTGCTCTCTCTTAGCTAAGCAGCTGCACCTTTCCTTCCTGTTTTCCCATCTCTCTTACTTCATTCCTGGCCTCAGTATCTCCTCAGGTGAGTTGCTGTGCTTGGGTTTGAACCTCTCTCCCCAAGCGATTTTCCTTTGGGATAGGAAGGGGATTCCTCTTCTGTGGTCTCACGGGGCCGGAGTTTATGTGCCTTTATGATAGGTCATAGCTTTGATGACATATCTATCCAAATTCCTGGAGTGGTTTTCCTTTGAGTCAAGCTGCTTGTTGTCTGCACGAGAATCTGCTGCTTGTGCTTCCTTTAACAGCTTATTCCTAGAGCCAGTCCTGGGAGAGGGAGTTTTCTGAGGTCAATATCTTCATTTACAGGATTCAATTTGTTTAAAATGTAATCCTTGAGTGCAGAGAATCCTAGGATCTGTAGTTCAAGGAGCACCTGCTTGATTTTAAGGCTTAATTCTCTCCCTCTACTCCTCCCTCAGTTTTTTGCCCAGTTCTGAAGGGGAAGCGAGGATGACTGCAGTGGACACGCTCTCGGACAGCTCCGAAGTGGTTGAGATGGAGGATGTGCCTTCCCAATTCCAGGTGCAAAAGCATTCTTGGGATGGGCTGCGTGACATTATTCACAGCAGCAGGAAGTACTCGGGCATGATAGTGAACAAAGCTCCCCATGATTTCCAGTTTGTCCGGAAAACAGAGGAGTCCAGCCCGCACTCTCACCGCCTCTATTACCTGGGTAAGCTCCGTGCCAGCATCCGGGGGGGGCGTGGGGCTCTTCCAAACTCAACAGGCAAGGGAAGGCGTGGGAGGGATCTCCCTTTACAGGATGGGAGATTGGGTAATGTGGCTCAAGGCTTGCAGGATCTTCCGCAAAGCCTGGGACTCGCCAGTCGCAGACAAGCTTCGCACACAGGGCTTCCGCTGTGGCAAGGGGAAGTGTTGGCCACCCAGCACTTCTGTGTCCCTTGTCACACAGGGGATGGGGAAGTACAAGGGATGTTCCTCACGCTCAGGACTGTCTTGTGCCTCTGTAGCTAGGGAGAAATGGGATTTACTTGCTTCAGTAACCAGACTGACTTTCCAAGAAATTTGCTGTGAGTAATGTCTAATTATATGTTGCAACATATTAATGGCAGGATGGTGGTGTCTCCTGCTTTGTTAAGTGTCGTGAAGGTAGGATTGCTTTCAAGAGCAGGGACGAAAATTGAGGTGGGAATGAGCTGTTCCTGGCATTTGCATGGAAATAGCCCTCTCCTTCAGTGGGACTGAAAGCAGAATTCCGTGTTGTAGAGGTCCCTCGTTACAGTTGGAGCCACAATGTAATTAGTGACAGAGTTGTTGGATTTTAGTAACTGGATAATTTTGTGGCTGGTAACATGGGAAGCTTTATAGACTATAAAGAGTTTGTTGTGCTTTGGGGCATGAGCTGAGCGTTACTGGGCCAGTAAAAATTGCCTGATGTGCAACTCTGTGCAGTGACTGCTGCCCTGAAGTGACCTTGCTGTTCTTCCTTCTTTTTCCAGGTTTTGAGTGTAGGTCACTGTAGGATGCTGGATTTGAGGGACTGATTTGTTTTGTCATTAAGCAGCTCCTGTGTGCCAGTGACTTGATTTGTGTAGTTCTCATAAATTCTTGGGACACAAGTGCTGCTCTGAAGGGCAGTATCCAGAGCTGGCATATTTTTCTTGTCAAGTCTGAGCAGTGAGGGTTGATTTAAAGCTTGAATGTATTTCCAGTTCACTTTGATACTGGTTTTTGATCTAGATGATTAAAGAACTAAGTGGCTAATTTTAAATTTTTTTAATGTTCTGTTGGATGAAATGGCAACCAAACCAGCTACTGGGTGGTTGGTGTTCTGCCAGGGTGTGACTGTTCCAGGAGCCAGAACCAGGAACTGAGGATACACAAGTGCCTTTTCAGTGTTTCCTTCCTTAAGGAATTGTACAGGGCTTAGAGCTCAGTTAAGATCAGTATCAGCCAGGTAATCCCAGAGTACCTCTTCTCATATGTCCCCAATAAAGGGTAAATGCTGATTTAAATGCTGATTTTTTTTGCCATAATAATGGACACTCCCAGGGATGGGGCAGCCACATCTTCTCTGGGCAACCTGTAAGTTCACAAGTGTTTAACTCAGTTTGCTGTTACTGCCCCAGCACTAAATAACATTTTAAAGTGTTTAAATTAAACTGAGGAGTAGATGGAGACTCCTGATGAACTTTGCCGTAGAGTTGAATACTTCACTTGGAAGCAAAGCAAACTGTCTTTTGGGGAGGAAGGCAATATTTTCCTTGTAAATGCCAATTGATTCTAGTCAGCCTGAGGTCACTGGAGAAAGTTCTAACATAAGGGGAAGGGAAGTCCAGGTCACAGTTGCCTGGGTGTCAGATATGTGTGCCCAGAGTCATTTGTTCCTCTCTGCAGTTTTTCCTGTTTGGCCATCTTCAATCATTCCTGGGCCATCCCCACAGAGTTTTATGTTGTATCGTAGCAGATGCTGCTTATGTTAAACACCACATGCTCAGCACTTTGGTGTTCCTGTATCTCTGAGGATTAGATCCTCACATATCACTCTGCTTACCGAGCACTTATTAATATTTCAGTTTTAATTTGAAGTAACTGTACTGCTGGGTCAGCCAGCTCAGAAATCTCTCTGTTCTGCCCAGAACATGTGCAGAGTAGGCAGTATCAGGGCACATATCCCTGTGTGAATTTCTGATCCAGGGAGTCTCTATAGCATAAGTAGAGGGCAAGTTCATGGTCTTTGTTTTTGTGGAAACTGTCAAAATCACGTGTCAGGATATTTGATGGTTGTTTTGGAAGTTGGATGAAGGCCAGGAGCTTATTTGATAACCACAGTCAAAGGCTTATGTAAAATGACAAGGTCTTTTGACTGTAGGATACTGTTTCACATTTGAATGGGCTCTCTGGAGCTTCCAAGCTTTTCCTTCCCCCCTTGCAAGCTGCTGCCTTGGCCTGAATGAGGTCCCTGTAGCAAATTTCTGGATGAGAAATGTGGAGAGTAATGTTGAGTCACCCATTCAGGGAGTGGTGCTTTTAGAGTGGATCTGGGGCACGGAGGACAGGCACAGAGGGGAAAGTTGGACCTAATATGTTCTGGAGAGGTGAGTTAGTGTTAAATCTTGCTTAGGAAAAATTCCAAACAAATGAGTATCTAAGTGCTTTGGATGTTATTCTGGGATTGATCTGGGAGCTGCTTGGGAAGGAATGTGGATAAAGGCCTCTGGGCAGCCCCAGCCCCTCTGTTTCCAGACTCCTGTTTGAATTTGCTCGTGGGCCTCCTGGCTAACTCATCTTAAGTAGAGTGATGCTTTTGTCCTCCTAATAGGAATGCCATACGGTAGCAGAGAGAATTCCCTTCTTTACTCAGAGATTCCCAAAAAGGTACGGAAGGAGGCCTTGCTGCTCTTGTCCTGGAAACAGATGCTGGATCACTTTCAGGTGAGGCAGAGTGGGAAGAGCCTGGGTTGCCAGTGCTTGGGGAAACTGGGTGATGCTGTGGGGCTGCTGTGTGGTGTCTGTCGTCTTTCCTGCTTTTAAAAAGTTGGGAAAGTTGAGTTCAAATTGCTGCTTCTGCCTTACACTGTTGTGAGTGAACCAGAACAGGAGGGAATTTTCCCCTCCCTGGTATCAGTACCTTCATGTCCTTTGTCACTGACAGCATTGGAGGGTGTTGGTCTTTTCTCCCCTACTTAAAAAGTTCCTGGTGGAACAGAATTTCTGTCTTGACCCCATTTGGGCTGTGAGTTCTCTCCAGGGTAATTCAAGATCCCGGAAGAACTTTTGTTTGCAGTGTCTGACATGGAAACTGTTTGTGAAGGCTGCAGATAATCTCATTAAGTTAATTGGTTACATCTATCTGCATAAGCAGAGCAAGTGCAGCTGTTCTCAGTTCATGCTGAAGTGCCAACTGCAGAACTGAGAGATTCACAGCTCAGCCCTCCTGCAGAGGGAAGTTTGGGGGGGTGTGGTGGGTTTAGGCCTCCTGGACCCCACAGCTGTAGCCTGGAGTACAGGAACTGGGGACCCTGACACTGCTGCCTGTTTGAGCTGGGGTGTTGTGACAGGCTCAGAGCACTCCTGTGACCATTCCTCTCCTTGCAGATCCTTTCAGATATTCCTTTCCTTCAATTCTAGGCAACCCCTCACCATGGGATGTATTCCAGAGAGGAGGAGCTCTTGAGGGAGCGCAAGAGACTGGGTGTCTTTGGGATAACATCTTACGATTTCCACAGTGAGAGCGGCCTGTTCCTCTTCCAGGCCAGCAACAGCCTCTTCCATTGTCGAGATGGGGGCAAGAATGGCTTCATGGTGAGTCTGGCGGGACTTGGTGGATATCACCTCAAAGGGCCTTGATAGTTTGGAGTGGAGATGGCTGCACATGGAATCCCAGGCTGGATGGAGTTGGAAGGGACCTTAAAGCCCATCCCAGTGCCACCCCTGCCAGGGCAGGGACACCTCCCACTGTCCCAGGTTGCTCCAAGCCCTGTCCAACCTGGCCTTGGGCACTGCCAGGGATGGGGCAGCCACACCTTCTCTGAGCACCCTGTGCTCACACCAAGTCACCTCCCCACCCTCACAGGAGGTTCTCCTGGAGCCCCTTTAGGCCCTGGGAGGGGCTCTAAGGTCTCCTCAGATCCTTCTCTTCTCTGGTGAACACCCCCAGCTCTCCCAGCCTGACTGCAGAGCAGAGAGGCTCCAGCCCTTAGAGCATCTCCGTGGCTGCTCTGAACCTGCTCTAGCAGGTCCACATCTTCCACATCTTCATCTGTTTGGTTATGGTGGTTTCTTTTGTGTCCTGTCAGGGCCACATTTGCCATCATCCCGTGGGCTGTGCTGTATCTCTGATTTAGGCTTTTTCCCTGCAGAGCTGGGAGCTGATGTGGCACCCAGCTCTGTGTGTTTCTCTTGCCATAGGTGTCTCCAATGAAGCCTCTGGAGATCAAGACTCAGTGCACGGGGCCACGGATGGATCCCAAAATCTGCCCTGCTGACCCAGCCTTCTTCTCCTTCATTAACAACAACGACCTGTGGGTGGCAAACATCGAGACGGGCGAGGAGAGGCGGATGACGTACTGCCATAAAGGTAACGGGGCTTCTTCCAGCTCCAGAAGGGAATTCCTGCTGAGGAATCTGGCCTGCAACACCCACACTCCTGGCTTATTTTTTACAAGTGCCTTTGTCTTTTGGGTCAGCATTTTCCAAGGAGATGGAAATGCAAAATGCAAATGCTGTCTCATCTTTGTTCCTCTCCAGGCTTATCCAATGTTCTGGATGACCCCAAGTCTGCTGGTGTAGCCACTTTTGTCATTCAGGAGGAGTTTGATCGGTTCACGGGCTATTGGTGGTGTCCCACAGCTTCCACAGAAGGTCAGTCACTGTTCTGCTGATCAAATCCTGGCGCTGTGACTGCTGCCTTCCTGCTAGGAATGACACTCTGAGCATGATTTTCCTTTGGCCTGGGTTTGGGTTGTTTCTGGGGAGATCACCTGAAAGAACAAAGCACTGAGGGGATTATAACTGTGGAGTGTTTGCAGGTGGTCACTAAGAGCTGAGGCTGTACAGGTGTTCCCTCTGCACCAGTGCTCCAGGCAGTCCAGGAACAGCAGGAAATGTTGTTGCAAACATTCCTGCTCTCTGTCCCAGGTTCAGAGGATTTGAAAACACTGCGGATCTTGTATGAGGAAGTGGATGAGTCAGAGGTGGAGATAATTCATGTTCCTTCACCTGCCTTAGAGGAGAGAAAAACAGATTCCTATCGGTACCCCAGGACAGGTGAGTGAAACACGTGGGGCTGCTGAGGCAGCTCTGGACTCCAGCTGGAATCAGCAGTGGAACTGAGGCTATGAACTTTGCATCATTAATCTGGGCATTTACTAGGATGTAGAAACTGGTTGTAAATGTTGAGACCTAATTGACTCTCCGATCCCAAAATGTGCTGCAAGAAAGGCTGAACTTTAAATCCCAGCCCTAAATGAAAGGATTGCTGAGGAAGTGGAATAGATCCGGTGGTATATTGTGGAATACATTCTGAATCCCATCTTGCCTCTCCCCCTGGGAACATGCACAGCCAACTAGGGAAGGCAAAGCAAACTGTTCCCATTCCCAGAATGACTCTGGTGTTTGCTTACATACATATTTGATATTTTTAAATTCACACAGAGCCATTTCAGTAGGACCAGGGGCAGTTCTCCTTTAGAAGCTGTATTTTGTGTAACCACAGAATGTTCAACTTGATTGTCTTGGTGTTTTTTCAATTCTTCTCTGCAGGCAGCAAAAACCCCAAGATTACATTAAAACTGGCAGAATTTAAAACAGACAGCAAGGGTAAGGTAAGTGATAACTCAGAAGGGGACATTGCACAGGAGGGTTTTTGAAGCTCCCGAGAATTAAAACAAGGTCACAGAGAAATCCTAAATAGTGTTAGTCTGGGTTTTTTTGTTCTCTTGTAATACCTGGTTCTCTAATGTGTTTATCCAAGAAACAGAAAGACTTGAAAATGCTGAAAAGAATCATTCTGGTGGAGATTCAGCTGGGAATGTGGAGGGAAGGGGGAAGTGGGGTTAGCCTGGTACACCATGGCAGAGACAGGAGGGCTGGAGCCAGGTCTAATCTGGGGCTTCAGTCCCTGCCTGTGTCCTTTCCCGTGGCTGAATGCCAAAATCATTTTGCTTTGAAGCCTGTTTTTCCCTTCTCTTCCTGCTCTTTGTAGCAAGGCTTGCTTCTCCTGGCCTGACCCTTACTGATGCCAGTAGCTAAACTTCCTTGTTGTCCCATCTCCCAGAGCTTCCCTGGGAGGAGGTGAGGAGCTCTGGTGCTCTGATTTGATGTCAGACCTTGGTTTTCCTGCAGATTGTGTGTGCTCAGGACAAAGAGCTGGTGCAACCCTTTGCTGCCTTGTTTCCCACTGTGGAGTACATTGCCCGTGCTGGATGGACCCGGGATGGCAAATAGTGAGTCAATTTTCCTCCCAAAATAAATTTCCCAAGGGCTCCTCTGGCTGCAGGCCCTCCACATGCTTGTGTTGTGTTCATGACCTGTTTTAAAGCCCTGAGTGCCAAAACTGGCACATGAATATTTGGCTTCCTCAGTGCTGTAGCATCCTAAAAGTAGGAATGAAGCAGAGCAGAGTGACAGGCTGTGGGGTTTGTCCCAACCACAGAGTTAAATGACATTGATACATTAAGTGGGCAGTCCTGGGGAATTCTTTGGAGCTGAAGGTGTTAAACACAGGTGCAGTGTGCTTCCTGCTGAAAATGGGGGTGTTCTGTAGGCAGTTTTGTCCTTGTTCATTGGCACAGTTAGTGATCAAAGCCTGAATGCCAGGACAGGGGCAGGATCTGTGGTGCCACATCCTCCCTGCCACGTGTCCAAGGGGAAGGATTGCTCTGGGGCTGGCCATGGCTCCAAATGGGATACACAGTCTTGCCTGAAGAGTTACAGAATTCACCCCAATCTGACTGAAATTTTAAAGTTCTTAATTTTTCCCCCTCCCAAGCTTGCTTAGCTTAACTGGTGTGTGTGCAGATCAAGTTAGGGTGACTTGGCTGTCTTTGAAGGTGGCATTCTGTAACTCGTCATTAATTTTCTGCTCTGGAAGGGAAATTTAGAGAGCTTTCCAGCAGGTAATCCTGGAGGTGATTGTGATGTTCTGCACCAGAGCTTATCTAAATGTGCTGAATATCTCAGTTCCTGCAATCCTGCGGCGCTGGGGGAGAGCTGGCTCTTTTCAAACCTGTCTTGGATGACGAAGCTTCCCTGGATGCACTCACAGGCCTTGGGGTGGCCGTGCTTTGCCATCTGTCATGCTGAGAGCCTGCAGTGCAGCACCACTTCCAGGGACTCTCCTTGGAGAGAAGCAGGGCTGGGACTGAAGCGACTCCTTCCCCTGGCACTCGTGTTGGGTCTGTGCCTCTCTGTCAGAGCGCGAGGAGGAGGCTGCAGTCGGAGCTCTTGGAGGGTGATCACTTGAGCTGGAGGAGAGCTGGAGCACAAACAGTTTTGCTTCCTGATGGAGGGGTGTCCAAGGAGGAGTTCCATTCTGGAGACAGGGCTCTGTTAGCAGTGCTCCCTTGGAACAGGCGCTGGCAAATCTGTCAGACATCTCGTCTGAGCGATACCCCTGTGAAATACCAGAGCTGTCTGGCAGTTCGTGTGTGTTGGCACAGCTTCCAGGGGATTAGAAAGCAGCAGTGATGAGAAAAGCTTTGCATTCAGATGCCCAAATCCTTTCTGCCAGCGGGGGGAAGAAAGGGATGCATGTTCTGGGTGTTGGAAAGGAACCTCTATTCTGTGGTACTGACATTCACCTCTGACTTCTTTCCCCAGTGCCTGGGCTATGTTCCTAGACAGACCTCAGCAGCGGCTCCAGCTAGTCCTTTTGCCTCCAGCACTCTTTATTCCAGTCCCAGAAAATGAGGAGCAGCGTGCTGAATTTGCCAAAACTGTGCCAGAAAATGTCCAGCCATTTGTGATCTATGAAGAAACCACTGATGTGTGGATAAATGTAAGAGGCTCAGGGCTGGGAGAACACAGGCTGCCCCTTCCTCCCCTCAGTTAACCATTCTCATGTTGATGGGTGTCCAGTTTAGTCCTTGCTCCAGCAGCTTTGCTACTCAGTAGCCCCAAATTTGGTGTTAAATCAGGGGTTTGATAAAACAAATCACTCACAGGTTTCTCATCTTGTGTGACAGGTTCATGACATCTTCTATCCTTTCATCCAGCCGGAGGGGGAGGAGGAAGAGCTCTGCTTTATCCGAGCCAACGAGTGCAAAACGGGGTTCTGTCACCTGTACAGGGTGACAGCAATCCTGAAGCCAGGCAGCCACGACTGGGTGCAGCCCTGTGTCCACAGTGAGGGTAAGGGCTGCAGCCTTGGGAGCTCCCCCTCTCGTTGGCCTGTGTTGTCCTTTTTGGAGGGCAGTCATTTATTCTCATGGTTTTTCTTGCAGATGATTTCAAATGTCCCATCAAGGAGGAGATTGCCCTGACTGGTGGGGAATGGGAGGTGCTGGCGAGGCACGGATCCAAGGTAGGGGTTATTTTTATTCTCTTGCAGTGTCTCAGCTCTGCATTGTCTGCCCCCAGTCCTGGCCTGAGTCCTCCCTTACGCCTGGGACCTGCTAGAACTGCTTAAGTTTCATTTTGTTGCTGTTTTTATTGCTGCCTGTGCTTTCCCCAGAAGTGCTGTAGGCCAGTGCACATGGATCTGATTGCCTTCTTAATCAGACTTCGGATTGCTCCTTAGGTAAATCCCAGGAGTGGGTCAGGCTATAAAAAAGGACACAAGTCTGAGGTTTAAGAGCAGCAAAGAACCATTTTGTGGAGAAGCTGGGGACTGCTGCCTTTGCTGAGGCATTTTAACTCCAATGAGTTCTTGCAATGTGGAAATGTGTCCTGGCACTCGGAGTGAACTCTTGGTCTCCAGCTGATCCCTCAGCAGAGCCTTTAGGAAGAAGGCAGCTGGGGAATATAAAGCAATTTAGAATATGGAAAAGCTGTATCTGTTGTCGCTTGCAGAACAGCCAGAAATGAATTTTTATTAATCTTGTAGAAACCTAGTTTCATTTTTGCTTCAGGAATTAACTCTGAGTCTGATCTTTAACACTCCCAGGTGATTTCTGTCAAAATAAAGACCTTGTCTGTTCATTTCCAATTAATCTGGATTTTCACTTCTCGCTTTTTAAAAGAACAACAGCTCCAAGCTTTTGGTTTCTGCTGCTTTTCCTCAATCTGCAATTAACCTGCTGTCCCTCCCCATGTGGATTCTCACTGTACATGCTGTTGATTTTGGCCACAGCTCTTCCCTGCATGTGTTATGGCTAAAATTGTGTTAGCAGCAATTATTTTGATGCATTTGTTGCTCCACAGGGCTCTGCCTGGTTTTCCTGGCCAATTGGGTTAGATATGTTTTTCCCTTTGCTGTTCACAGGGGTCTTCAAACTGTGGGTTAGCCAGAAATAGCATTTGGAAACTGTAAGGTGGAAAAACAGTTCAGTTACTGTCGCTGGATCAATGCAGGATTTAAAAGCTGTCGCCTCTGTTCCTGCCTGACTGTGTGGTTTTTAGAAACAGCTTTATCTGGACAGTAAAAAACCTATTTTAATGTGTCTTAAAGTTTGGTGCTGAGAGTGTTAGACCTGTCCTCCCACAAATGGGAATTCATTACCATGGTGGCTGGAAAAAAGGTACCTGTACCCTCTAACCCAGCCATGCTTTGGCTGTGGCCAGGTGAGGGTCAGAAACAAGGGACAGGAGCAGAGGAAACAGCCTCACATTGCACCAGGGCGGGGTTTAGGTTGGAGATGGGGGAAATGGCTTCACTGGAAGGGTGGTCAGGCACTGGGACAGGCTGGCCAGGGCAGTGGGGAGGAGTCACCACCCCTGGAAGTGTTCAGAAGGGTGTGGATGTGGCACATGGGGACATGGGTTAGTGGTGAGCACAGTGCTGCTGAATTAATGGTTGATTTTGGAGAGATTTTCCAATGATTCCATGGTTCTGTAAGATGCCATATAAGCACAGAATCTTCCTTGCTAAGAGGATGGCTTCCTCTTAACCTGCAGGGAGCAAAGCCCAACTTTTTATGCCCATTAATAAGCAAATGCTTTGGTCTTTAACAAAAAGGCTGAGGGACTGTTCTTTGTCGCTGCATTGTGTTGTCTGCAGTTCTCCAAGTGCTGTGTGTGTTCTCTGGCCCCTCAACCCCCTGCCCTGAGCATCCCATCATGGTCTGCATGTGTTCTGAGCTGGCTCTGCCCAGGGACAGACACATTGGGCTGGCAGAGGGGCAGAGCTTGTCCCTGTCTGTCCCTGAGCCCTCTCTCCTGGCACAGATCTGGGTCAATGAGGCCACCAAGCTGGTGTATTTCCAAGGCACAAAGGACACCCCGCTGGAGCACCACCTCTACGTGGTCAGCTACGAGGCTCCGGGGGAGATCATGCGACTCACCACTCCAGGCTTCTCCCACAGCTGCTCCATGAGCCAGGTTTGTTGTTTCATGGATTCCCATCTCCTGACTGACGGGGATCCTAACTGGGAGTGGCAATGACTCGTGGCCAGTAACGAGTCCTGAGTGCTGCTTGAGGTGTGGGAGCTTTTCTGTGGGAAATGCAGGATCTCGTTCCCTAACTCTCCTGTCTCCCCTGCCAGAACTTTGACATGTTCATCAGCCACTACAGCAGTGTGAGCACTCCTCCCTGTGTGCACATCTACAAGCTCAGCGGCCCCGATGATGACCCACTCCACAAGCAGCCCAAGTTTTGGGCCAGCATGATGGAGGCAGCCAGTAAGTCCTGGGGAATGTGCCAGTGGGGCCTTTCAGTGGTAACTCTCCCAGCAGTAGCCAAGAGTGATGGGGAGGAAGTGGTCTGAGTACCTTTGCTCTGAGGGAAGATGAATGATGTTATCTTGTGGGGGAGGTATTTGTCATGGTCAGCTCACCCAGGAAATGCTCTGTGGGCTTTTGAGGTGTTTCACACCTTGAGCAAAAATTGTGCTCAGGGATGTACAGAGTTTACACATGGACAAGGATGTGGTTTTAGCGCGGAGTCACCACACAGCTTGGGTGAGAAGGGAGGTTGAAATTTGTCTTGTTTCCATGCCCTGCCATGGGCAGGGACATCTTCCTGGGGCAGGTTGCACCAAGCCCCGTCCAACCTGGCCTTGAACACTTCCAGGGGGTTTTTTATTCGTGGTTTGTCTGAAGAAGGAAGGAATGAGTCCCTGGAATGCAGTGGCTGCTCCGTTCTGCACTGCAGGTTTTAAAGGTTTAGGTGCAGCTCACAGCAGCTGAATCCCTACTGCAAACACTTTCTGCCATCCCTCTTCTTACTCTCTCCCACGCTGCTGTTGTGGCACGTGTGTCTTGTTGGAGAACTCCCAGCTGGTGAGGTTTTCCTGTGGAATCCCTTTCCTGTGCAGGCAGGTGGAGGCTGTGTTTCCCAGGGAGAGGCTTTGCTAAGCCTTGGTGTGGTTTGGTGTTGAAGCAGCCCTGACCAGGGTCAGGTTTGGACAGAGGAGCTGGTTCAGGGGGTGGGAGGCAGAGCCTGTTCAGTCCCTCAGTGCTGTGTGTGACCCTCCTGCTGCAGGCTGTCCCCCAGACTACGTCCCCCCAGAGATCTTCCACTTCCACACCCAGTCGGACGTGGAGCTCTACGGAATGGTCTACAAACCTCACGATGTCCAGCCTGGCAAGAAGCATCCCACAGTGCTCTTTGTGTATGGAGGCCCTCAGGTAATAACCCAGGTGAACTACTGGGGTCAGGGCTGGGGCTGCTGCCCAGGGCACAGCTCTGTCAGTCATGCATCAGGACTTGCACTTTGGGTAGCAGTGAACACTGTCGTGGAATCATGGAATGGTTTGGGTTGGAGTGACCTTAAAGCCCATCCAGTTCCACCCCTTCCATGGGCAGGGACACCTTCCACTATCCCAGGTTACTCAGAGATCCAGCCTGGCCTTGAATACCTCCAGGGATGGGGCAGTCACAGCTTCTCTGGGCAACTGTGCCAGGGCCTCGCCACCATTACAGCAAAAAACTTCCTCCTAATATCTAAACTAAACCTACTCTTTTAGTTTGTCCCTCTGTTTGACCTCTGCTTCAAACATCAGATGACTTTTCCAGCATGTGGTTTGATTTCCATGGCTCTGGTAGCTCGATGAGTGGCTGCTGTCCAGCTCAGGATCCTCCACTGACACAGGAAGGCACTGGAAGGCAGCTGCCCAGCTCTGAAACTCTTCCTCCTTCCTTGTGCAGGTGCAGCTGGTGAACAACTCCTTCAAAGGTATCAAGTACCTGCGGCTGAACACGTTGGCATCCCTGGGCTACGCTGTGGTGGTGATTGATGGAAGGGGATCGTGCCAGCGAGGCCTCAAATTTGAAGGGGCCCTGAAAAACCAAATGGTAACGTCCTCCTTGTGCTGGGGAATCTCTGGTCATTTGTCCTTCCTAAGGGTGGTGGCTGCTCGTTTCCTGTGTCACCATTGCCCCTTCCTGCCTCAAGTTTCTAAATTTATCAAGTCCACTAACATGAGCCTCCCTGTTGCCTTTTAGGGTCAGGTGGAGATAGAGGACCAGGTGGAAGGTTTACATTATGTAGCAGAAAAATACGGGTTCATCGACTTGAGCCGGGTCGCCATCCACGGCTGGTCCTACGGGGGCTTTCTGTCCCTCATGGGGCTCATCTGTAAACCCAACGTTTTCAAGGTGAGCCTGCACGTGGGACTGGCACCTTTAGGACACTTGGCTCTCGCAGCTTCTGTCCCTCTTGGCAGCTGGAGTTGGCGTTTTGCCTTGTTTGTGGTGGACAGGTGGAAATGTCCCCCTGTCCTGCCTGCCTGGAGCTCCTGGCTCCAGTCCTGTGTCCTGCTGCAGCTCATCCCTGGCTGGGGCTGGAGGAGGATGGCTCTGGGACGGGCTGCTTCCCAGTGGAGGGCTGGGTCTGCCATACAGGGAGATGTTGATGTGCTACTCCCAGCCCAAGTCCCAGCAGAGTTTCTGGATCATTCACAAGTCCTCCTTGCAAAGGGGAGGCCTTTAGTGCTGATGTGCAGGGATTTGCCCCATTGTGACCACAAGAGGAACAGCAGGAGGAGGAATCTGGGTTGTGTGTGGGATTGCTGAGGGGGAATCCTGATCTGAGTGACAGAACAGCCCAGAGCCTGCTTCTTCCTGCCTCTCCTGGCAAACGGGGAACACTTGTGCTGTTGAGCAGGCGATAATGGAGGCTGTGTGGTGGCACCCCTCTGTTTGACAGATCGCTATAGCAGGTGCCCCTGTCACCGTGTGGATGGCCTATGACACCGGCTACACCGAGCGCTACATGGACGTCCCCGAGAACAACCAGCAGGGCTACGAGGCTGGCTCGGTGGCACTGCACGTGGAAAAGCTTCCCAACGAGTGAGTACCTGCCCCAGAGCTGCTCCTGCGCCTGCTCGGTGCCACCTCTGCTCAATCCCAAAGGAATTCAGGGGTTCTGGTCCACTTTGACTCGGCAGCAGCTGGGCCATGGCACCCCCAGCCCCTCTGCCAGGGAGGGCTCGAGGCCCACGGCCATGGCCTGGCACTGCTCTTGCTTGGGTTTGGCTTGTCCAGCTCTTTGCTCAGACCCTCTGCAGAGCTTTTATCTGGTATCTCGTCGTGTTTTCCATCTGGTTTCTCATCCTGTTTCTCTCCTTATCTCCACCCCATGTCCAGGCCAAATCGTTTGCTGATCCTCCATGGCTTTTTGGATGAAAATGTGCACTTTTTTCACACCAACTTCCTGGTATCGCAGCTAATCCGAGCTGGAAAACCTTACCAGCTGCAGGTAGGAGGGACGGGCATGGGGTGGGAAGGTCCCATAAATCTGGAGAAAGCTCCCTGCTGTGTGTTCTGGGGACGGGAGGAGATGGAGGCAGATACCCCACATCCTGTCATGATGCTGGTGACAGTGAACACCTCGCTGGACTCGGACAGGAGGCCGGGAGGTGGCACTGTGGCTGTTCCATGGCTGGCAGATGTGGCATGTGCAGGCAGGGCTGCTGCCCTGGGGCCTGGAACTTTCCTTCTCCGAGAGCTGTTCTGTCCCACTTGGCAGAGGTGGCTGCAGTGAGGGAGGGGTTGTGCTCCAGACCTTCCCTGGCACCCTCTTTGTCAACATGGAGACTGGATGGAGGGAACAGGGCTGAGGGGAGGGAGGTCTGTCCCTGCTGAGTTACCGATGCCCCGTGTCTGCCCCGGCACAGATCTACCCCAACGAGAGACACAGTATTCGGTGCCCTGAGTCAGGAGAGCACTACGAAATCACGCTGCTGCACTTTCTACAAGAATACCTCTGAGAGCACGAGCCTCTGCAAACTGGACACTGACAGCTCACCTGCCCCGTGCCCTCCCATTCCCCAGCAGCGTCCAACCCAGAGCACAAGGGGCTGAGTGCCCACGTCGGGCTGGGGGTCCCCCCAGGCCAGGGGGAAAAGCTGGAGGGCACCTTTCCTTTGGACAGTGCCACCTTCTCTCACTTTCCAAGCTGGAGGTCTGCCCCTGCTCGGCTGCTCATCCTCCTCCTCTCCTCCAGCCTGGCTGTTCAATGCTTTTTTTGCTGCTACTCCCTCTCTCCTGGGAATCAATGGACAGTGGTCTGTGTCCCGAGGCTGAGGTTTGTGTCCATCTCTCTCTCCCCAATCCTTTTCCCCTTCCACTGCACCTGTGCAGTTCCCAAACTCTTACCTGCAAGAACTCAGTGCCTGTGTTGGAAACGGAAGAGCCGAATCAGAAGCTGCCTTAAGCCAGGAGTGGGAGGGAAGAGACAACTACCTACTGCTCACCTGGGGAGCTGGTCTGTGTCCTGGCCCTGCTGCCACACTGGAGCCCTGGGAAGGGAAGAGAGCTCTACAGAAGCATGCAACACTAGTCTTTTTTTTTATATATATATTTTCCAGTTTAAATTTGCAGAGCAGATGGAGGAAGTGGCCGGGGCCAGTAACGGCGTCCTCTGATCCTTCCTCTCATGGCCGCTCTCACACAGAGTTGTGCCAACAGGTAGCACTGGCAACTGGCTACAGCCAGAGCCTCTCTCCAGCGCATACAGCAGCATTTGGGTTTTTGCAACACAAGATGGATGATATTTATGCAAATCCTCCCTCCCTCCGTTCTCTGTGCCGCCTCCCAACCCCCCTCTCCTTCCCCGAGCTTTCCGATGTGCACTGAAATTGGCTGTGCTTCAGTTCTCTGCGGGTCAGTGACTGGTCCCCTTGCCCGTCTCTCCTGGTTTTTATTTACCTGGGCAACAGGAACTGCAGTTCTGGGGAGGGGGGATTGAGCAATCACACCTCAGGGGAGCACATGCCCCCCTCAAGCCAAGGGTTCTGCCAGGGGCAAAACGAAAACACAAACAAAACCCACCCAAATGAACCACGTTGACTTGCCCTGGAGTATTTTAAGTGCGTATTATGAAAAGAAAATATTTTTATGGATTCTTATTCTTTTATAATTATGAGTGTAAGATGTAGCGACTCATTAAAATATTGGAAAGAGACGTGGTGGCTGCTTTGGGGGGCGGGAGGAAACGGCAGCTGCTGCCACAGCCAGAGCGGCTCTGCTGAAAGCCAAGTGCTCTGTTCTTTCTGTGCCGAGCAGTGGAGAGAATATTAAATCCCTGATGTTCCTCGGGGGAAGCATGATCCAAGCAGTTGAAGGTTGGGAATCCTGGGCTGTGTTCTTGGCTTGGCGTGACCTTGAGCGAGTCAGCACCAGCCTGGGATGGGCACGTCCCTCCCTCCGATGGGATTCGGGGGTGCAGCTGCTCTGCTCCCGCTCTGGGACACACAGAGCTGCTTTTGCAGAGCTGGGCCTGCCGCTGCTCGCCCTCCCAGCTCAAAGCTTCCCAAGCCTGGCCTTGCTTTGCCTTCCTCCGTGGGAGCCGGTGTTAATGAACGCGCTGTTCGTGCCCTGAAGGTGCTGCTGGAGGCTTGTTCCAAATGCAAAGCTTCTTCAGCTGGAGCGTTTGGGTTCCTGGGGACAGCTGGGAGCAGATTTCCCCCCCCCTTCTTGTCCCTGTGCCCAAATAATTGTCCCAATTATTGCAGTTGTGGTTTAGCTGCTACAAAGCACCTCGGGTGCGAGTTTTGAGGTTGGAGGGGCGGAAGGAGGGACCAGGGTGGAGGAAGTTGCACCTCTCTGAGATGGGTCTATAAGAGCACCCTGCAGCCAGCAAAGCTGCTGCCTCTGTCCCTGCTGCCCTCACAGCTGGGTGGGTGCTGCTGGATGGTAAGAAGCTTTATTTTTGCAGGATTTGTTTCTTTTCAGGCTTAATTTAAACTGCTTTTTCCTGTCCCCAAAAAGCCGAGTGTTTCTTAAAATGTCTTAAAACGCTCTTTTCTAGAAGAGTTTGCAAATCTGTTGGCTCCTCTGATCCCCCAGCTTGCTGCAGGATTGTTTGGCACCCTAAAAAGGGGTTGGTTGTCTTCTTTTGGGGATTGAGAATCCCGAGAGGAATTAGCTGGGAAATCGCCTCCCGCGGGCCGGAGCTGTTCCATATGGAACAGGCTCTGTAGGGGATTGAAATACAAATGATGTGGGAGGCCCCCACCCCGCTGTCCCGCGGGAAAGGTGATGGGAACGGGGAGCAGGGCGTCTCTGGGTGGAGGATTTGCAGCTGGAGGATGAAGCTGAGCTAATTTCCTGAGTGAGTGGCAATGACAGAGAAGGCAGCAGGTGCTGGGCAAACCAGGCAGAAACGACTCTTCTTCAAGAATTTGGGACTTGAGTGTGGCTTGGGAGGCATTTCTCTCCCAAAAACCCACCCTGTGGGGCTTTATTTTTAGGTGGATGGGGTGGAGGGAGAACAGATGTTCTTGAGGGCTTATTTTTGAAACAAAATCACTCCTCCAGCTACAAAATTAGCTCAGAAAAGTCACTCCTTGCCCTGAAAGATGCTCGAATGGAAAACTTCCCGGCATCTCCATTCCCAAAGTGGGTGGGATAAAGGTGCAGTGACAGATCTGGCTCTGGGAAAGCCACGTCAGTGGAAACTCTGGGTGCTTGGGGGTCTCAGGCATTTGATCTCTGCACCCCCAGAATAACTGGAGCAGCTCAGAAATCCCAGGGTCCCCAGAGGAGGAGTGGGGAAGGCACAGGGCTGGGCTGGGCTCTGTGTGTCTGTGCTGGCCAAAAGAAAGGATGTAAATTGATCTTGGAGAATCCTCACGGAGGGAGTTTGGTGAAATCACAGGCGTCCCAGCTCCGTGTGGGGACAGAGGGAAAGCTTCAGGCATGGCCTCTGCAAAGAAACCTCCTCTCCCTGGTTCCCCCTCCAGCCCCTCTCAGAGCTGGTGCAGATTTCTGTGCCTCCCCCTCCTCAAATCCAGATTTTTCCTGCTCCCAGCCCCTGGCCCCGCCTCAGCCCAGAGCCCCCTGCCCCCGCTCTTGCTGTCCCCAGCCGGGTGCCATGGCCCTGACCCTGGGGTTGCTGCTGGCCCTGCTGGGCTGCGCCGCGGCGCCGGATCCTGCCCTGGAGGAGGCCTGGGAAGGGTGGAAGAGTCTCTATGCCAAGGAATATCCAGGGGTAGGTCCTGCTCCCCACAGCCCTCCCAACACGTGCTGGGTCCTGCTCCAGGGGGTCTTGTCCATGTGCGCCCACCCCACCCTGTGCCCCCTTGATCCAGGGGCCATTCCTGATCCTTCTGATCCTCTGGCAGGAGGCCGAGGCCACCCGCAGGGAGATCTGGGAGCAGAACCTGCGCCACATCCAGCAGCACAACCGGGAGGAGTCGCAGGGGAAGCACAGCTACCGCCTGGCCATGAACCACTTTGGGGACCTGGTATCTGCTGCCACCTTCCCTGGGGACCCTCAGAGCACCCAGAGCTTGATCCAGGGGATCAGGGACATCTTGATGCTCACAGGGCTTGATCCAGGGAGTGCCAGCTCCCAGCCCACTCCCGGGGCTGGGCTGCTTCCCAGAGGTTGGGGGCACCCTTGGCATCACACCAGTTTTCCCTTGGTGACCTGCAGACGAACCAGGAGTTTAATGAGCTCATGAGCGGCTACAACCCGGCAAAGAGGGAGGAGCCAGCACCACTATTCCGAGCCTCGGCAGCCCTGAAGGCCCCAGCAAAGGTGGACTGGAGGGCCAAGGGCTACGTGACACCCGTGAAATCCCAGGTGGGCACGGGGTGGGAGCCCAGCCAGGGCTGGAGGATCTGGGCAGCACAACTCAGCAGCAGCAGCTCTGAGCTGCTCCCAGAGTCCTGGCTGCTGATTCTGTAGCTGAGAGCAGCACCAGGGGCTCAGAGCATCCCTCTGGTGGGCCTGGGGGCGAGGCCGTGACCCCCTGCTGCCCCCACCTCCCCCAGGGCGACTGCGGGTCCTGCTGGGCGTTCAGTGCCACGGGGGCCCTGGAGGGGCTCATGTTCAGGTGGACGGGCAAGTTGGTGGTGCTGAGCGAGCAGAACCTCATCGACTGCACCCAGAAGCTGGGCAACAAGGGCTGCAGAGGCGGCCACATGCAGCCGGCCTTCCAGTACGTGCGGAACAACGGCGGCCTCAACTCGGAGCGTTCCTACCCCTACCAGGGCACTGTAAGGGACAGCAGGTGACCCCGGGATGTGGCACAGCACTGCTGGTGTCCCAGCCCTGGTGACACATTCCCTCTCCCAGGACAACTCCAGCTGCCGGTACAACCCCCGCGACAAGGCCGCCACCTGCTCTGGCTTCAGGACGGTGCCCCAGGGCAACGAGGTGGCCCTGAAGCACGCAGTGGCAATCAATGGCCCCGTGTCAGTGGCAGTGGACGCCAGAAGCCGGAATTTCCAATTCTACAGCTCAGGTACTGTCTCCTTTTGGTGGGTAAGCTGAGGCAGGGCCACCTCGCTGCAGGCCTGGGCTGCTGAGCCCTTGTTGAGCCCCTTGCCCACGGCACCCAGCCGCAGGCAATCGGTAGCACCACCTGGAAATGGGGCCAGGGCCAGCCCCCAGCTCACCCTAGCTCTGCTCCCCCCAGGCATCTTCACTTGCCCATTTGGCCAGCAGAATATGAGCCACGCCATGCTGCTCGTGGGCTACGACACGGCCCCAGTGGGCAAGTACAAAGTGAGCTACTGGATCCTAAAGAACAGGTGAGGGCTGAGGGGGTTTCCCCAAACCTGCTGTCCCCCTGGTCCCCATCCTCATGGATGTGCTCATGGAGGTGCTGCTCCTGTCTCTGCCTGCAGCTGGTCGGAGTGCTGGGGTGCGAAGGGCTACATGTTCCTGCTGAAGGACGCCAGAAACCAGTGCGGGGTGGCCAGCGATGCCAGCTACCCCCTGCCCTGAGCCAGGACAGCTCTCCCTCCCTCCCTCCCACCCTGCCTGCAAATCCACAGCTGTTTCCTTCTGGAAACGGGCTTTTGTTCCTGTGCAGCAAGAAGCAATTAAAAGTGCCATGTTAATTGGCTGATGCAACCAGGTCCTTGTCATAGAACCGTGGCATCGCGGAAGCGGCTGGGTCGGATGGGACCTTAAAGCCCATCTTGTTCCCGGACACTTTTCAGGCTGCTCCAACCCCATCCAGCCTGGATGCTCCCTCTCGCCGTGCTCAGCATTCTCCAGGCCTTCCCTCCCGGCTCGGCCATCCCGCTCTCCTTTGTCCCCGAGGTCCCCGCAGCCCCTTGTCCTCATGGTCGCCTGTCCCAATGGCACCTTATCCTCGTGGTCCCTTTGTCCCCTGACCACAGGGCCTCTTGTCCCCGAGGCTCCCTTGTCCCTCTGTCCCTCAGTCCCTTGTCCCTGCTGTCCCTTGATGTCCCCGTGTCCTCCGGTCCCTCCGCGCTTCCCGCGGGTTTGGCCCGCCCGGGCTCCTGCCCACACCCAACATGGCCGCCGTGCCGCCGCCGCCGCGCTGACCCCTCCCGGCCGCCATAGCCCGCGCTTCCTCTTCAAGATGGCGGCGCCCAGCGGGAGGAGCGCCCGGCGCGCGTGGGCCGCGCTGGTGCCCGCAGCCCTGCTGTGCCTGGCGGCCCGAGCGGCCGCGGAACCGGGCACGGCGCCGGGCGCGGCCCCGAGCACGGCCGAGTTCGACGTGCGGCCCGGCGGGGAGGTTCACTCCTTCTCCCGGAGCCTGGTGAGCGGCCGGGAGGGAGGGAGCGGGTGCGGAGAGGGTACGCGCCCCTCGCTGATTGGCTGCGCGACACGTCACTCATACATCCTGCTGCGGGGATTGGCTGGGCGCGAGGGAGGGCGGGGCGCACGGGTGGGGGGTCCCCGGGGACAGAGGGGTCCCCAAAGGGGGCTGCAAAGGCGGGGGGACCCGGAGAGAACGGGGGGACTCAGGGAGGGACGGAGCCTCCACTGAGAAGGGGGTCCTCGAGGGGAAGGAGTCCCCAGGTGGGGTTGTCCAGCAGAAGGGGGTCCCCAGGGCAAGTAGATCCCCAAGGTGGGACAGTGTCTGTAGAGAGGAGAGCCCCAGGCATGGAGACGTGACATGGATAACGGGACCCCAGGAGAAGGGGGGGTTCCGAAGGGATGAGGTATGCCGAGGGCAGGGGGGTCTTAAAGAAAGAAGGGTCCTCATGGGAAGGCGGCTCAGAACGGGAAGGGCCCCAGTGGGGAAGGGGCTGGGGGTCCCTCACCCCAGCACTCTGGGCAGGAGGAAATGGCCTCAGGTGGTGCCAGGGGAGGTTTAGGCTGGATATTGGGGAAAATTCTTGATGGAAAGGGAGGTCAGGCACTGGCACAGCTGCCCAGGGCAGGGGCGGAATCCCCATCCCTGGAGAGTTAAAGCCGTGTGGATGTGGCACTCGGGAACATGGGGCAGTGGTGGCCTTGGCAGTGCTGGGGAACAGTTGGACTTGATGGTCTTGGAGGGCTTTTCCAGCCTCAACAATTCCTCGATTCTATGGAAGAACAGCTCGTGCTGAAGCGAGGCTGCTCCTGTTCCTCTCTCCTGGCAGGGGGACTACAGCTGCACCTTCACCTACTCGGCCCAGGGCGGCACAAACGAGGTGAGCTGGGCTAGCCCCGGGCACGTCCTGGTCCTGTTGGAATCAGCTCCTTTTTCGTAGCCTAAAAGGAAATGAGACTGGTGACTGTTTTGTGTAAGAGCACAATTGTAACTGTGGCGAGGAGGGAGCAGAAGGGGCCGCCGGCGAGTGCTGGGTGGTTGTGTTGGGTTATTTTGGAGCTCCTGCTGCAGCTGGAGGGGAGGGATTGGCCTCGGAGGGTTTTCCCCACGCTGACTCTGGATCTCCCCTGTGCAGCAATGGCAGATGAACGTTGGAGTCAGCGAGGACAGCGGGCTCTTCTCCTGCTCCATCTGGAGGTGTGTCCTGAGCAAAACCACCACGGCTGGGTGGATGTGGGGCAGGCATAAGGACCCTGCTTCCCAGGTGGACTTGCATCTCTGCAGGGAGGATTTCCCTCTCCCAGGGATGCTGTGGCTCTGGGGGCTTTTCGTGCAGCTTTTGGTTTATCAGTTCAGTGCTCCCCTCTTCCCCACTCTGCACAAAAGCTACAGGAGATCCAGAGGTGCCTGTGGGGGGAGGGAGGGAGCCAGGAATCCTTCACTCCTCTGCACCTCCACCCTCTGTGCTGCTGACAAAGGCTCTGCTTTCTTCTTTCAGGCCCCAAGGGAAGTCTTATCTCTTCTTTACCCAGTTTAAAGCTGAAGTGAAAGGAGCCAAGATAGAGTATGCCATGGCTTATGTAAGTCCCAGCTGATCCCGGGGAAGCAGGAGTGTGGGAGGCTGCTATAAAACATGAATTAGATATGGAAAACATTTATTAGACATCTGTGCCATAAAATGTGCTCCATCATGTCCCTAATTAGAGACTGGTGGCAGGCAGGAGAGGGGCTGCAGGTGGGCAGCCTGCTCCGTTGTGTTCCTGCCCTCTCAGTCCCAGGGATTTGCTGGGAGGGGGCTCCAAAGGCATCAGGGCACAGAAGGAGTCTTACATTGCCTCAGCAAATTGCAGGTGACAAAGCAAACCAAACCTCGGCTGGTGTTTTTGTCTGGCTCATTCTTCCATTTCCCAGTTTCCAAGGGTGAGGCTTTCACTCACCCCAAGGACACGAGTCCACGGTTTAGTAGGAAATGGAAAAACAGATGGAGATTTTCCTTCACTTTTCCTTTGTGCACTTAATTCTTTCACTGCACATAAATCACAGACCCGTTCGTTTTCACTGTTGTTTGGTTGGTTGATGTGCTGTGACTCCTTGGCTTGCCTCAGCCTCTTACACCTCCTTCCTTCCTGTTTCAGTCTCAGGCTGCTGTGGGTGCCCAGAGCGACATCCCCTTGAAACAGGAAGAATTTGAAATCACTGAAACAACAGGTCTGTGCTGGAGAGAGCTGCGAGAGAGGGGCTGGTGTGGGAGACAGGCCAGTGGCCAGTTTAGGCTCAAATACTGGTGCCAGTGCCATGGAGCCAGGGGTACAGTGCTCTCAGTCCACCACTGGCAGCCAGATTTTGTGGGTCCCATCCCAGTTAAATTCCAAGGGGGAAGGAGGGGTTTCTCCCCCAGCCTGGCATGTGCAGGAGCGGGAAGAGCAATGCCTGGCACCCTGGAAAGGGCCCGGCGGGGCTGTTTTGTTCCTGCTTTCCCATCTGCTGATCCTGGGCTTTTCTCTCTTCTCCCCAGTGTCTCACAGGGAAGGCAAGTTCCGTTTCGAGCTGTCCAAACTCATGATTGTGGCAAAAACCCCCCGTGACGAGCTGTGACCCCGAGGCCGGCCCCGGGCAGGGGGCTTGGCCGGACCAGCGTGGCAGTGAAGGGATTTCCTGGTTACCCGCGGGGTTTTTCTTTTGGTTGGCCGAACCTTTTATGTTTTCCATACTGAAATGTGCTGGGGACCGACACGAGTGGGGCGTGGAGGCGTGAGGACAGATTTGTTGTGTCTTGTGTCAGAGTAACACCGTGCTTTGCAGCTGGAAACCTCCCGGGAGGCTCCCGATCCTCCTGTGCCCCTTCCTGCTTGGCAGAGCTGCCGAGCACGAAAAGCTCCCGAGGAAAGGGGCTCCTTATCTGCTTCACCGGGAAGAGCAAGGCAGGGAGATAAGTGGCTGGATTTAAGCAGGGCTTGCTAAAGGGAAGTTGTTAACTCTGTAGTCTCTGGAGGGGAGATGGGATTTCTCTCTCCAGCAGCGTGACAGGAGGAAATAATTAATTTAGGGGGAGGAAGGGAGGGAGTTGGCCAAAGCTCTGATTCCGTGGCGAGTGTGTGGCTGGAGTGGATCCAGAGCTGGGCTGGGATAGCTTGGATGGGGGGAAGGCAGAGCAGCTTACTCTGACACAACCAGGAATTAATCCAAGCAACACTTCCACGTCTCGGCACAACCACGGGACTATTTTATACCTACAGTAAAGTGATTTTTTTCTTATCCAGAGTAATAACAGGGAATATGCAATTCCTTTCCTGTGTAAATACAGCACAAATAAAGAAATAAAGCATCGTGCTCTGGCCTGAAGTTGCTCTGCTCTGTCCCTCCTCCCCTCTCCAGCTGGATGGACCTTTGCTGCTGCTTGGCCAGGATGAGTTGAGGTGTCCCACAGGAATTTGGAGGCTGCAGAGGGTTTAGGGGGGTTCTTGCAGCTGACACAGACACAGATTTTGGGAATAGTGAAGCATTTCTGGCTGGGCATCCCTCGGCCCCATCCCACCACACCTGCCTGGGATTCCCAGCTCTGGCTCCTCTCCAGCACGCTCCTGACAGGGACACACCAGCCCAGGGGAGACAGGAGTTGTTCTCAAAGGCCACTGGCCCCTGCCCTCCTGAGGGACCAGCACCTCCTGGGCTCCTGGCAGTGTTCTCCACAGCCCCCTGTGAATGGGCTTCGCCCCCACCCCAAGCTGTGTCACACAATTCTCTGTGACAGCTGGAGCCAGGCCTGTGAAACGACAGAGATAGGGCCTTTGTGTCTTTTATTTAATCTTCTAAGGCTCAGAGTTATCAGTGCCAGCGGTGGAAAGGGAGCAGCGAGCGGGAGCCGCCCGTGCCTGGAGACATCCATGGAACAGGAGGCACAAGAAGGTCACGGAGATAAGGCCAGCTGTGACTGTGGTGTCTTGGATGCTAAAAGGGCAATTTTCAGTGCTCAGAGCCCAGCTCAGCGTGCTGGGAGCGGCCGGAGCATCCCCGCTCCGAGAGCAGACGCTGTTCCAAGCTGTCCCCTGTGACTCTGGAGTCACCCCCTGCTTCCTGCTGCCAGGGCTCTGCTTTTGGGCTCCTGCTGAGCAGGGAGGGGATGTGGGGGTGCAGAGGAGCACACGTGGGTGTCTGTTGGGAGCGGGATCTCGCAAAATCATGGAATGGTTGGGCTTTGGAGAGACCTTAAAGCTCATCCAGTCCCACCCTGCCATGGCAGGGACACCTTCCACTATCCCAGATTGCTCCAAGCCCCCTCCAGCCTGGCCTTGGACGCTTCCAGAGATGGGGCAACCTCTGCCAGGGCCTCCCCACCCTCACAGGGAACAATTCCTTCCCAATAGCCCATCTACCCCTGCCCTCTGGCAGTGGGAAGCCATTTCCCCTTGTCCCTGCAAAGCCAGGAGCTGCTGGGCCATTGAGCAGGGACAGCACAACCAGCAGCAATGTCAGGGCACAGAGAGCCACCACCACCTGGGGACAAACCCAGCTGTCCCAGGGCTCATTTTGTCACTGTCACCACCGCTGGAACAACTGCACGGAGCTCCCAGGCCACACGGGTGAGTTTATTTAAATAACTCATCAGGGCTACAGAGTTTGCTAAAAATGAACAACCATCACTCAGTCAAGGGCATGGAAAAGGGATGAAATCCCAGGGGCAGCTTTGGATAACCACCGAGGACAGCGCTGGAGCTGCCAGGTGGCACCGCTGCTGGAGGCCCGTGGGGAGTTGGGTGCTGGGTGGTTCCCGGGGTCCAGGGAAGGAGCAGCTCCCCCCAGCTCCCTCCCTGCCCTCACCCAGGTGAGGAGGGACCCTCCTGGTCACAAGGACTTGTCTTTGAGGACACTAAAGTACACACAGAAGCACCTTCCTGCCCGGGCAGCACAAGTCTGGACCATGATTTGCTCCCACCATGCTGTGGAGCTGCTGGAAGAAAACCGGAGTTCCACAACCCTCCAGCTACGGGGTCTCAGAACTGTTCACCCCAACAACGTCCCACCTCCTCAGAGACACCTCGGAGGTGCTTCACAGCACAAGTCTTTGGTTTGGTTTCCCCCCAGAGGGTTACAACCGAGTTCAAGGCAAAGAGTCCAAATCCTTGGACTCTCAGCTAAAGGCACTTGGTGGGCAAAGGAAATCAAACTGTACAGCAGGGGCCCAAAATCCCAGGATCCCCTGGAGAGGGCTCAGCCCAGTGCAGGGAGGGCTTTGCAGACCCTGGGCAAGGGGGAGACAAAGTCAAGAGGTTCAGTCTTTTGTAGAAACGAGGAGAACACAAGTGAGCACTGCAGAGGGGAGGAGGGGACGAGCCCGGTGAAGGTCAAAGCAGACGCCGCATCTTCGGCCTCGCGGGAGGCAGAGTCTGGCTGCCAAGAGCCCGCCTGGGCCGGCCTCAGATGTTGTCCTCCTCCAGCATCTTGTTGACCCCTTCGCAGATCCTCTTGAGGTGGGTGCGGTAGGGCTCGGCCGGGCCGTACAGAGCCGACAGGAACTCGTAGTCCGCAAAGTGGTTGAAGACGTGGTTGATGCGCGAGTGGGACTTGGCCGTCAGGTGCCCGTTGACAGCCTGGTGCAGCAGGTCCCGGCACTCGGTGAGGACGCTGGACATGACCCTGCGGTCGAAGGTGAAGTCTATCTGGTGGAAGCTGACGGCCGTCATGGCCAAGGTGTGAACCTTCTTGCGGAAGCGCTCCATGACCAGCAGCTCCTCGGGGCTGAACTGCCCATTGCGGTAGAGAACCCCCAGCTTCATCACGATCTTGATGAGGTTTTTGATGATCTTCTGGGCCTCTTTGCGGTTGTGGGTGTACTCCTTGGTGGCCCGGTACAGCTCGTCCAGGATCTCGCTGCTGGTGTCATCGATGAAGACGTTGGCGATGGTCTTGGTGGCCATTTTGCTCAGGAGCTTCTTCTGGGCCTGCAGGGCCAAGTTCTTGGTGCTGAAGGTGTCCATCTCTGCGGGGGGAGAAGCACACACAGATCAGCCCCTGCTCTGCATGTGTCCCCATCTCACCTGGGCTACTGGAGTGTCCCTGTCCATGGCAGGGGGTGGAGCTGGATGAGCTCTAAGGTCCCTTCCCACCCAACCCATTCCATGATTCTGTGATTCTTCACCTCCCCACGCAGCCTTTTGGCAGGAGAAAGAGCATCTCCAGCCAATGGCGAGACCGAGGGAGCTCCTGGGTGCCAGGGCAGGTGAGAGCTGAGCTCACCCCCCAGGTGTGGACGGTGGGATCAGTCACAGGGTGTTCCCACCTTCCTTTTCCCAGACTCTGTGGAGAGGTCACAGTGAGCGAGGTGCCCCTACCTGAGCACCACCCATGACCCTCCATCCCGGTCTCCCTCCTGCAACTGACACCTCCCTGCTCCTGGTGCAGGAAGGACTCTTGCCCCATCATCTTAACATTTTTCCTTCCTTAAAACCTGACTCATTTCCTGCAGGGTGAGCTGGGGACAGCACAGGTGGCAGCTGAGTCACCCCCCGATGCCATGTGCCGCATCCACCCCGGTGCTGGCCGCGGCCAGAGCGGCACAGCCGGTTTGCAGCACCCAGCAATCGGCGTGGGAGCCCTTTTCCCTGGCACTGCTCACCCTGGAACACCCACACGAGCTCGGACTTGTTCTGCTGCCGCCTCAACCTCCTCTGGAGCCAGCACCGCATGGAGGTGAATAATTCACCCAGACAGGAACCTCACCTACAGCCCGACTCCCACATCCCAGCGGGACCAAATCCATCACCTCGGGCAGAGCACAGCTTTAAAATCTGCTGTGAACGATTAAAATGCCGCCGACCCTGGAGATGCATCTTGGCCTGGGAAACCGCAGAGCTACAAATCACAGGGAGGGGAGAACAGCGGGAAAACAGCGGGGATGGATGGGCAGAGCTGGGAGCTGCTTATGCAAGAGCCTGCACATGGCATGGACAGCCCGGCAGAGCGGGAGGGGATGGGATCAGCCTATAAATACATCCCAGGGAACAGAGAGGAGATATTTCAGCTAAAGGATGCTGCCGCTGTGAGGATGGATGGGGATAAATTGCTCATGGATAGGGAGCAGGTTTAGATTGGATGTTAGGAAGGAATCCTTCCCTGAGAGGGAGGTGAGGCTCTGGCTCAGGGTGCCCAGAGAAGCTGTGGCTGCCCCATCCCTGGAAGTGTCCCAGGAGCACCCTGGGATAGTGGAAGGTATCCCTGCCCATGGCAGGGGTGGGATGAGATGAGCTTTTGGTCTTTTTCCAACACAAACCATTCCACAACTCTGGGATTCTATCACAGAACCGAGTCTGTCCCCATCACATGCAGCTCTGTCACTCCCCCCGGCCAAGCTGCCAGTCCCAGACCCCTCCAGGGACCTCCAGTCCTGCTCCTGCCACTCTGGAGCACACACCAGGCTCTCAGGAGCAAATCCCAGCTCCTCATGGACCCCCTGGTGTGGCCAAGGCTCCATCTCACCCAGCCAGTCGTGCCAGGTCGATGGTGCTGAGCCCCGGCTCCCTGGGCATCTCCCAGCCACCAGCTCCCAAACCCGAGGGCAGCCGAGGCTCCGTGGGGACGTGAATTCGGAGCAGTAACGGAGCTGCCGTCCCCGGTGCTGTGGGAGCCGCCGCCTGCAGCGTTATTTACAGCCCTTTGGAAAAACACGGAGGTTTGGAAGCGTTTCCTTCGATGGGAAAACATTGATTTTTGCCAGCCTGAGCCTCGAGCTGAGGCTCTCGCACTTAATAAGACAAAAATGACATCGCAGAGCCTGGTGACAGCCGGGCGGGTCGGGCTCGTGGAATGCCGATGGCTGCATCCATGAGCTGCTGCCGGAGCGGAGCCCGGAGGGAGGGGTGGGCAGGATGGGCAGAGGCAGCTCCGTCTCCTGTGCCTTGGCTGTGAGGGGACTCGCTTTGCCCGTGCCAGGCATCCTGTCCGGAAGGAGCAGGGCTTTGCCGTGGTGTTGACAGCCTGGAAGTCCCCGCCCTCGCGGTTGTGGGGTGCCCCGGGAACGGTGCCTGGATAAATAGGAATTCCCACACCCGAGCTCTCCCTTGGGTGACCAGCAAGTGCAAACTCCACCTCTAGACCACATGAAAAATAGGAAGTGCCAAGTCCTGTGAGCTGCCCACAGCTCCCAAATGCCAGCTGGAATCATGGCTCAACCCTCTGCTCCCCACACCGAATAACACCCGGCTGCTCACAGCCCTCCCCTGCTCCGGGATGAAGAGCATCGGTCCAGGGGGGAAACTGAGGCACTAAGCCATTATAGGGGGGTCTAGGGACCCCATAAGTGGTATAGGCAGGTATAGGGATCCCAAAAATGCAACCAGCTCCCTCTCCAGTGCCCAGGGATGGTTTTACAGGTCACTCCCTGCAAACCCCAAGGAAACCCAGGCTCACCTCCCGCTGGCTCCGGCTGCACCGGGATGGTTCCCCCGGCACCCTCTGCACCACACTCGGCTCACCAGGACCTGCTGACTCAGCACCAACAGGACATTTCACCGGAATGAGCCGCTTTCCTGCCGGGAAGGGCCCCACGACCCCATTGTTCACGAGGGGCTGCTATCGGCGCGCGGAAGAGTCGAGCCTTGCCCCACCAGCCAACTGGAGCTCGAAATAACCCACTGCGCTTCCTTCCTGTCGCTGAAGTTTCCAGCCCAGCTCAGGGCTTGGGCTCCCCCCCACCCCCTTCTTCTTTTTAATGAAAACGCCCTAAAAAACAGCTTCTTTTTCTTCCGAAGTGGAGCAGCTGAGTGTTGCTGTCACCAAGTTCCTCCCTGCTCCGGAAGAGCACGGCGGGGCTGCGGTCCCAACGGTGGCTTTGGGGACAGGTACAGCCCTTTGTTGGAGGGTTTCCACCCAATTTGGAGGTTTCGGGGCAGTCTTGCAGCCCTGAGCAGTGGTGTGAGGGGTGGGGTGTCCTGGGTGAGGACACAGAGGGTGTCCCTGCCACAGGATGGATGTGGTCCCCTGGGAACCGACACGTGCCGTGCCCATCTCTGGTTTGGCGTTCACCCGCTGGGCTAGCACCTTACCCAACACCCAGCTGTGACCTGATTTCCTCGGGATCCCCCAAAAACCTCCCCCACACCACTGAGGGCACAAGCATCACTGAAAGCTCCTGTCTGAGGGGGGAACATGAGACCCTGTCACCCTGTGGTCACCTGGGGCCGGTGGCACCACAGCAGAGCTGCCAAGTGAGCACCGTCCAGAGCTCCTTTATGGAGAGGGGCCAAATGCAGCAGTGACATCATCCCAATTATCATTTCCACCTGCCCCAAAGATCACTCTCCCTGCCTGTCCCTTTCACCTGGTTCCCACCAGCAGCTCCGTGGGCTTGGTCCCCCCACCCCCCCCAGTTCCCTTGGCAGCGGGTGAATATTTCATGCAGGAAAGGAAAAGTACGTAAATAATTCATGGAGCAGCGAGGAGGGGGAGGCTCCACAAAGCTCCAGCTCAGAGCAGAGGCACCTCTGCCTCCTCTTCCTCCTCCTCTCCCTCCTCCACCTTCCCACCACGACCACAGTAACTTGGATTGTCTTGCTACAAGTTTCCTCCAGCATCGTTTCCCAACAGGATAAACATTGAAGAGTGGCGATCTCCCTGGTTTTCCCCTCCGTCCCACATGCTGCTCCCTCCCACTGCTCTGGAAAACACCCCTGCTCTGCACCTCAGCATTCCCCGTGCCCCCGAATCGTTGGGTGGATGGGATCCCACTGCTCTGCCCTCCATCCCCCGGCATCGCTTTCCCCCATGCTCCAACCCCTATTAATTAATTAAACCCTCCTGGATTACAGGAGCTGGGCCGGAGCGCCGGGCAGTAACCGGAGAGCCCCACCAGCGTCACCGCCTGTCCCCCACCATCCGTGACCCCCGCAGCTCCCAAGCCCACACGTTACCAGCACCGGGAGAGCCGAGGAAGAGGAGCGGGAGGCAGGACGCGTGCCGGCCCTCGCACGTTGCCATGGGTGCAAAGAGCAGCCGGAGACGCCGGGCTCGGGCGCGTGTGTGCCGAGCGGGGTGAGGCCGGGGAGGAAGCCACTGAGTAAACACCTCGCCCGAGGAAAAGCTCATTTCTTGGCAAGGCCGGGATGAATCCACGGCCGCCACGGCTGGAGCAGGGAGCGGGAATGCCGCGGGGCAGCGGCGCAGCCGGGGGGTTCAACCTCGCCCCGCGCGTTCCCGGTGCTCATGGCAGCGGTGGTGCCACGCGCTTGGCGTGTCCCCGTCACTGTCCTCACCGCCTCTGGCACCAGGATCTGAGCTCCTCCATCCCAAAATCTCCTTCCCGCGGGTGCCCTCGCTGGGGCTGCAAATGCACCCACGGGAAGGAGATGGTTTTTGGTTTTGCCTGGGAATGCTGATCCACCCTGGCAGCTCCAACGTGTCTGTGCAAGGAGCTGAGCGGCCCATCCGAGGGGGCCCCAGCGATGCCAACCCTGGGCGTGGGTGGGGAATCCCGCCAGTGCTTCCCGTGGGAATGGGATCCTGGGATCCACATGGAGGGGTGCTCTGGCACAGGGCAGGGGGTCATCCTGGGGGGCTGATTTGAGGACCTGGCGTGGTATCAAGGAATTCCCCCTGGGATTACTGTGCCCCAGGGGGGAGGCAGCTGCCAAACTGGAGAGGAGGAGGAGGAGGAGGAGGAATGGAGGTTATTTTAAGGAGAGAAGGAGGAGGAAGAGGAGAGGGTGAGGGGTTATTTTATGGAGAGAAGGAGGAAGAGGAGGAGGAAGGGGGATTATTTTATGGAGAGGAGGAGGAAGAGGAGGAGGAGGAGGAGGAGGAAGGGGGGGTTATTTTGGAGCATCTGTCTCGCCTTCCATTTCCTCCTTTTCTTTCTCCAGCTGCCACCAAGCTGCTCTCTCTGGCAGCAACTTCCTTTCTCCTTTGCTTGGAGCAGACGGAGACTTATGGGGAAGTAGAAAACAGAGGCTGGGAGGGGGGAAACTGAGGCCAAGCCACCATCCGTCCGTCTGTCCGGCCTGCGGCGGGGGCCAGGGCGCACCACATGCTTCCTGCCCCGGGATCAGGAGGACAAAGTCGCCCAGGGAGGGAGGAAAACTCCACGGGACAATTCGGATCCGATACTGGGCTTGGGGTCAGCAAAGAATGGCCTCAAATGGCCCAAATCCTTCCCTGCTCCAGGGGAAGATTAGTCAGAATTGGGAAGTTTTACACGCAGCTCCTGCCCCGGGTGGGATCTGGCCTCTCCGAAGGGATTAGTCTTTCCAGGAATCGAGGAATTTCATCCTCTGGAGCACGGGGGTGGGAGGAGGGACGGGCGATGCCCGAAGCCAAGTGCTGCCATGGGGCACCCGGCCCTGCCCCGGCACGTGGGTCCGTGACAGCCCCACGGGGATGGCTCCGGCGCCTCCTCCCAGCTCCCGTTATCCAGCACCCACCGGACCCAGCGCTGTTTCCAGCCCCCTCGGGTTTCCCTTGAATTTGGGGGAAAACCGCCCTTTCCCCGTGTTTTATCCACCTGGGAAAGCTGAGGCACATCCTGGGGCTGCCGGGAGCAGCTCCGGGCTCTGCCCACCCCGCAGCTCCCGCCCCTCGCGGCTCCCCGAGCCCTCCTTTCCCCCGGGGCTCCCCAGGGCCGGAGGCTGGGTGGGGCCGTCGGTGCCCGGTGACACCGGGGAGGGGGGACACACACGGATGATTCTCGGGGTGGGAGACGAGAGGCTTCGCCCCGCAGTGGAAGCACGAAACGGGCCGGTACCGAGCGCCCCCGCCCCCACGGACCGGGGAAGATGGGAGGAACCGGGGAAACCGGGAGGAACTGGGAGGTACCGGGAGAGCCGGCCCTTACCTGCAGCCTGCCTCGGGGAGCGCGGCGCCGGGACCGGGACCGGGACCGGGGTTGCTCCGGTGTCCCCGGCGGGACGGGACGGGGCGGGACGGGGCTGGACGGGGCGGGGCCGGGCGGAGGGTCCCGCTTTCCCCGGCGCCTCTCCCCGCCCGGCGGGCCCCTGCAGCCGCTACCGGTGCTCGGTCCCCGATGCCGGTGCCCGGTGACGATGTCCGACGTTCGGTCTTCTATGCCCAGTGCCAGTCCCGGTGTTCGGTTCCCGGTTCCCGGTGTCCGGTTCCCGGTGCCGGTTCCCAGTGCCCGGTTTCCAGTGCCCGGTTCCAGGTGTCCGGTGCCGGTTCCCGGTGCCCGGTTCCCTGTGTCCGGTGCCCGGTTTCCCGTGCCGGTTCCCGGTGTCCGGTTCCCGGTGCCGGCTCCCGGCTCTCGGTGTCCGGTTCCCGGTGCCGGTGTCCGGTTCCCGGTGCCGGTTCCCGGCTCTCGGTGCCGGTTCCCGGTGCCGGTTCCCGGCGGGTCGGGGCCTCCCGCCCGCGGCCGCTGCCAAGTCCCGCGCGGGGCCGGGAGCGGCGGGGGCGGCCCCGGGGGCGGGGCCGGAGGGCGGGGCCAGCCAATGGCGACGCGCGGCTTGCTACGAAGCAGCCAATGGGAGCGCGCGAAGGCGGCGGGGGCGGGGCCGAGGCGGGCGCGTCCCCGCGGGTCCCGCGCGCGTGGGCCGGTCCCGGTAGCGCGCGTGGGGCGGGCACGGGGCCCCGCAGCTGCTCGGGGGTGACGGGGACACGGGTGGGTGACCGGGACACCGGTGGGTGACGGGGACACCGGTGGGCGGCAGGGACACGCTGGGTGAGAGCAGCACGCGTGGAAGCGGCGCGGGGCGCCGGGCGGATCCGCGGCGCTGACGGGCGGGAGCTCAGGAGGGCGCTGCTGGGCCGGGCTGAGCGTGGGCAGCGCGGCGGGGTCTGGCACAGCCCCCCCTCCTCTGCACACAGGTGCCCCACGAGGGGATGTGACACCCGTGGGAAGAGGGGAAGGGGTGCTGCCGTGCTGCCGGCCGAGAGCAGCGTGTGGGGGAGTGTTTAGGACCGGCGGTCGTGGCTGTCGGTTCATCCTGGTGCTGGGGACCCCCCGACGTCCCACAGAGATTCCGAGCTCCCCAGCATCGGGAATCTTGGAACATCCCTCCTCATCCTCCCGGCTCAGGGGGTAGGTGCCACGGCACCGGATCCTAATTCCCAAAGGTGGCATTAAACAGATTAAAGGTGGGATTTAGAGCGGATTAAAGTCCGGATTAACGGGAGCCTTGACTTGAGTCTTGGTCTCATGCAGCGGCTGGGAAGAAAACCCCAGAGCCCCGCCAGCACCCCCGGACCTGCTTGTCCCCACCCCACGACAGTGCCCGACACCGCAGGGGCATCGCCCCCACTCCCACTATTCCCGAGGATTTGCTCTGGTCCCACGTCGTGCCAGAACAGCCGGAGCAGCTGTTGCCGCTCTTCCGAACAGTTGTGGCGCCAACCTGCCCGGCATAAATCACCCTCTGGGCTCATCCGGTCCCGGAAGCCACCAGGAGCCCGGTCCTGTGTCCCATCACTGCATCCCCACCGCTGCATCCCCACCGCTGCCCTGCCCCATGTCCCCATTGCTGTCTTGTGTCGGAGTCACTTCCCCATCCCCTGTCCCCATTCCTGCCCTGTTCTGCACCCCCGTCACTGTCCCATCCCACATGCCCATCGCTGGGACATCCCTGCAGCTTTTTCACCTCGCTCAGGCTGTTGCTGGAGGTTCGTCGGAGGGTGATGGGATGGGGTGGGCATGTGGGGGACACCCTGCGCCCCCCAGTGCGTTCCCGTGTGCCCAAAACCCAGATCACCCAATTCCCGTCTCCGGAAGAATCTCAGGGATGTCCCCATGTCTCGCAGAGCTCTGCACCTCACTCCAACCCCGAAGCAGCGGCTGGGGGGTGCTTGACTGGGATCACACAGGGGGGAGACCCCACAAATCCCTGTCCCTGCCTGAAGGGCGCTGCCGGGTGGATGGAGCAGCCACTGCGGAGCAGCAGGGATGGGAGCTGGCGCCGCATGGAAACAGGGAATAAAAAAGAGAAGCAGCGGGATCTGGGCCAGCTCCGAGCGGCCTCTCCCCCCCGTCCCTCCTCTCCTTTCAGGGAAATGAAATGGGGCTTTGCAGCGGCTCCTCTCCCGCCCGCTGAGCATCGCCCGTCCTCGGGGAGGCTGCACGGCTCATCCCGCTCCCTCTCTCGCGGCACATCCCACCCGGATACCCACCACAGCTCCAGCAACACCAGTCCCGGCTGCTCCCCTCCGGCCGGGTGCGGGGGGCTCCGCTGCGGGCAGGGGGGAGCATCGCCAGGGAGGCAGTGCCTGAATAATTCAGGAGAGCTCAGCGAGAGGAACGGGATCCGCTGCCCGCCGGGTCGCGGAGGGGCGCTGGGAAGGGCACGGAGCCGCTCTCTGTCCTCCCCTCAGTCCCCAGTGCCACTCTGGCAGGGCACCTCAGGGCCCGGTTCCATCAGCCTCGAGAGCAGGTTGCTGCTGGCACATCCCGGCTCCAAGAGGACCCAACACCTCGTTTGGCTGAGCCTGTGGGTGGGTGTGCAGGGGACAGGACGGGGACAGGGTGTCCCCAACACCCACCTGTCCCCATGGCACATGCCAGACCCCGGCAGCTCCTGGGACAGGGGATGGTGTCACTCCCCATAAAGCCACTATTGTCACCGGGCCCGTGCGGGGTGGGGAAACCCCCGTGGCGGGGTGGTGGATCCCGCAAGCCCTTCCCTCTCCAGCATTTTGCATTCCCACTGCTCCCTTCCCGCGCCGCACAGCTGTGCCTGGCCACAATGGCCCCTTCTTGCCGCGTCACCGGCGCCGGCTGCACTCCCTCGGCCCCTTCCCCGGTGCCGAGCCACCCCGCTGGCAGCCGAGGCGGAAAAATCCATCCCAGTAAAAAAAAAATCCATCCTGGCAGGCACCAGCTCCGGAGGAGAACCGCGAGCAGGGCACGCTCTCCTGACCAGTTATCCCAGTGATGCTCCAGGATTTTTAGCTGGCGTTGGAGGGAAGGAAAGGGACGATGGAGGTGTCAGTTCGGGGTGCTGGCAGTACCCAAAGGTAGCTGGGGACACCATGGGACTGTTCTTGAGCCATGGGGACAGGCCCCAACCAACTGTGCTCCTGCTCCTCCCTCAGGACAAAGGGGTCTCCCGGGTCCCCAGCCCCACATTCCTGAGCAGGGCATCCCTGACACTCCCACCCTCCCTGCTACACATCTGGCCTGGTGCCACAGCTGGAGCGGGCCCCTTCTGCCTCCGTGTGTTTGTTCACAGAGCGGGGAACGCCGAGCCTCGTTAGTTAATTAAAGCTCGATTGAAGCTGTCAGGCACTGCCGCTCCTCGAGAGGCTGCGAGCGCTCCCGTTCTCCCGGGAAAGGGTGGAGGAGGATGCTGCGGGGGAGAGACAGACCCTGGGGAAGACGTTTCTGTGATTACCCTCCCTGGGAGGACACAAACCTCCATCCCTGGCTTGGGGACACTGTTGTGTGGCCCGACTCCTCGTCACCATGTCGCTGCCTGAGTGCGACTCACCCAGGCTCATCTGAGACCTGGCTGCTTAATTTGGGGCTGGGGGCTGCTGAGAGGGACCCCGGCATCTGAGCCGAGCCCAGCACAGAGCCCCGGGCGCGCTCCGGCTGCGCCGGCCGGACAAAAGCGAATGTAGGTTAAGCACAAAGTGCTGCGGCTGCGACACACGGAGCCCACTCGGCCCCACGGGGGGGCCGGGGCAGGCCCCCACGACTGCAATTAGCTAATTGCTCCTGTTCCCTCGCAGGGGACGCGGGGATGCTGTTACTGCTTCCTGCTCTCTCTCCGTCTGATAAAACCGCCCTGGGGGACACCGTGCCCCCCGCCTGCCCCCCGTGCTCTGCTCAGCGATGGAGAGGTTCAGGATGGAGGGAAGGGGAGCCCCCACAAACCTGCTGTTCCCAGCCCAGCTCGATGTGACGTCCCTGATGTCACCTGCTGGGGATAAAGGGGACGATGCTCTTAACACCGGGGATGGATCTGGCTTTCCCCTGCATTTTGGGGATGTCCTGCTGCACCCCAAGGCTGCAGGATCCCTCGTGGCCGAATTCCGTCCAGCTGTTGAGTGGGAACCTGGGGTGAGTGTGGGAGTTTCTGACATCATTTTGACAAATGACATCATCAGAGGGGGTCCTTGTGTCAGAGGGACAAAGGGACCCCCAGCCTGTTGGGCGATGGCAGCATGGATGGGGGAGGAGACAGACAGGATGCTGATGACGTCATCGGGATGATCCATGACATCATCAGGTGGCAATTAATAGGGGGGCAGAGAGAGGGGCCCGAGCAGTCTGAGCTGGGGCTGCTGGATGGGGAGGAAGATGAGCAGGAGCAAGAGGAGGACGGTGGCCCCATGGAACGATTGCCCCGGCTCGTGGCCACTGAGCCTGTCCTTGTGCTGGTGACATATTGACTGGCAATTCTTAATCAAGTGGATTATTAATTAGCAGCAGAGCTGGCTGGTTAGTCCTCGGCCGGGCTGGGAGCTGGTGGTTTGTGCTGACACAGCCGCGTATCGTGACAGTGTCACCATGCTGGTACCTGCTGTGCCAGGACACCCACGCCGGCCCAGGGCATCCTGCTGCCGCTGGAAAGGGATGGATGCCATCCCTCCTGAGGCTCGGGTGGAGGCTTCACCCACTGTGCACACCGGTGACCCAAATCCTGCAAGATTTCACCCCAAAACTGGCGGGTGGCACCACAGGAATCGCCCTGGCACAGCAGGACCGGAGGCTGGTGGGTGGGCACGCATCTGTGACGTGCCTCCGTGCCTTCTGGGCCAAGCGGGAGTTGACATGCATGTCACTAGTGGCGCCACGCGTGTCCCCAGCCGTTGCCGTGGTGGTCGTGCCGCGGAGGGTGCAGGGTGCTGGGGACCAGCCCTGCACGGCGCGTCCCTGTCCCTGCCCGCGGGGACGGTACCCCCCGGGAGAGCACGTTCGGCCGCACTTGTGACCTTGTCCCCACTGTCCCCAGCAGTCTGGGGGTTCCAGCGGGCCCTGTGGATTGGGGACAGGCGGAGGGGGCTGGGGAGCAGCTCCTTCATCCCCATCTGAGCCGACTCCAGAGCTGTTCTCGCCGCAGCTGCTGCCGCCGCCGGCTCCATCCCGCATTTCCCTGCCTGTCTCAGCCATCTGCCGAGATCCCCGCGGGCAGGGGGGTGCGGGGCTGCTCCCCACATCCCCACCCCACTGCCGAGGCACCACCGGGAGCTGGGCTCGGGGCATTTTGCTCCCCGTTTCGGTGCAGACCATTTAATTTCGGCCCTAATCCGTGTCGGGTTCGCTTCCCCGCGCGGCTGTCGGCGGCGATTTCCCAGCCCTAATTAAAGCTCGGCGCGCGTGACGGCGGTTCCCTGGGGATGCTTCCCTTGCTTCCCAGTTCCCGTCAAGATCAAGGGGATAAACCAATGTTGCCGGCAAAGTTAACGCCGGCGGCAGCTCAGGGAAGCGGTGACAAGCCCGGAGCTTGACAAGCGCGGATCCGGAGGCGAATCCCACCGCGGAGCGCTGCCTCGGGGTGTGAGGACGGCAGGAGGGCTCGGGGCTGCTGAGATGGGCAGGTCCCAGCCCAGCTCTGAGCCCCGTCTGCGGCAGCTCTTTGTGGCCTCGCCGGGTGTGTGGAGACACCAGACACCCAGATCCCCTGGCCAAGCGTCCCCAGGTCCGGCGGGAGGGGAGGTTTTGGGGAGCCACAGCCACCTGCCAATGTTTCGCTGTCCCCCTCCCGCCCCCCGTCTGCAGCCCGCAATGAGCCCTCATGGCCCAGAGTATCCCACCGGGCCCCGGGGAGGGACAGCTGAGCTGGCACCCGCCCTGGCGAGCCGGGAAAGCCGAGAGAGCCGGGAAAGCAGAGCCGCCTTCCAGGCACCTGCCAAGCAACCAGAGCCCGGACATCTGCGCCCGCTCCCAGCTGCCAACCAGCTGCCCTGGGCACCCGAAAACCCACCCGCAGCCCCACGGGGTGGATTCCCAGGCCTGGCAGGGGGACGGCTGCTGCAGGCAGGGATGCTCCTGCTGCCTGGCACGGCTGCCTCCTGCTTAATTGCGCTGAAAGCACAACAGATGGCAGAAAGGCTTCAAGATGTTCTTTTCCAACATTTTGGGCTCCTTTGCTCGCCTTCCTCCAAAACAGCTCCAAGAGGGAGGTTGGGAAGAGCCCTGTGCGCATGGGGAGGTTTGATGACCCCGGGGACGGGTCCAGGGCCACGGTGCAGCCGGGGAATTAAAGGGAATTAAAACATTTGCCGGGCTCACACTGCTCCGCTTCTTCCCGCTGTAATCCCTGGGCCTGCTGCCCTTCCTGCCCGCACCTCCAGCACCTGCCCGCTGCTCCCAGGGGACAAAAGCCCCTTTGCCGCGTCCCCGGGGCAGCTGGTGGCAGCAGCTGGGTGCTGTGGGGTCACCTCTGCGCCGTGGGGGGACCTCGTGTCTTCTTCCCAGAGATCGGGGTCCTGCCACGCTCCGGTCCCAGCCCTGGCTGTCCCACCGCGGCACTGGGAGCGGCACCGGGGCCCAGCACCCACCAAGCACCCCGGGACCCCCACCCTGAGCCTTGCTGGGGCTGGGCACCGTCCTGAGTCCTGCGCAAGGATTCACCCAGCATGGACCAGCCCCCAGCACCCATCCGCAGCACCCACGGGCCGCGCCGCTCCCCCGCCTGCCCCCGCGGCTCTCGGGGCCGAGGTGTGTTACCACGCGCCTTTGATGAATTATTTATGAGGCAGGTGACCTCATTCATTCAGATTGATTTTCCTCCGTGTCACTCCGATTCCATCATGCTCCTGGAGCCGGCGGGCGGGCACACGTCAGGTGCTGAGCTGTGGGGACGGATGGGGGCACGAGACAAAAGCCCTTTGCCAGCTGGGGAATTATTAGCATTAATAATATTATTATTAATAATACTAGTGTTTTCAGGGTCAGTACTGTTATTATTAAAATTACGATTAATTTTTTTTTCATTATTATTATCATTATTGATAATATTGGTATTAATATAGCTGTTACCACCCTCCTGTCCCCCCCAGGACCCCGGGCTGTGCCCACCCTGCCTTGCCCAGTGCAGACAGACCCACATCTGCCAGCGGGTGGGTGGCCCAGCGCCACCAAGGGCCATGTTGTCACCTCTGCCGGGTGTCCCCAAGCAGGAGGGCGGGAGGTGGCAGCCTGGGTGCTCTCCCAGCACCTTAAGGATGTTGTTACAAACAAACCATTCGGTTAAAACTGGAGGTATTTGGGAGTATGTTTAATTTTAAGTGTTCTCTGTATTCAACCCGTTGATTGAGCTTATTAAAAAGATGTATTTTAAAAGTAATATGTATTTATTTGTGTACACACACGTCTGCAGCTCCTGCAGCCCCTTCCCAGCACTCACTGCTTGTCTGAGCTCTCCGTGCCTCAGTTTCCCTCCCGGCTGGGCAGGAGGAGCATCCCCGGGGCTGCGGGAGGAAGGCTCAGGGAGGACTCGCTGCCTCTGGGGAGCTGACGGTGGGGAAAGGCTGAGCCCAGGGATGTGACAGACCCGCACGGGAGGGGACGGAGCCGGGCTGGCGATGCCCACGGTGCTGCTGGCCTCGTGGCACGGTGGCGCTGCGGGACAGCGCCAGGGCCGTGAACTTTTGCCCTCCCAGCACCCCCTGAATTCCCCAGCCGAGCATCCCCCGCCTGAGCATTCCCGGGATAAACATCCCCCTGGACGTGCATCCCTCAGCCAGAGCAGCCCCCCGGCCCAGCATCCCCCCGGCCGGCACCCAGCGCTGCCTCACGGCCAGCTCCGGTAAGGAACCGCCGAGAGCCCAAATTCCCCCCGCGCCGCGCCTGACAGCGGCTCGGTGGCAGCTGCCCATCCCTATTGTCACCCGACAATGGGAAGCGCCCTGTCCTGCTCCCCGGGAGTGCCATTAGCCCAAATATTTGCTTCCCGTCTCCAGGGTGACAGGGTTGCCAGCGCTCACCCACATCCCTCCTTTGATCATTTTCCTCTTGATCTTCCGCGCTCCGGTTCCCGGCGCTCCTCCCCGGCGCCCTCGCCTCGTGGGGATGCGGGAGCTGGTGGCATCCGCAGGGTCCTGGAGCAGCGGTGGAGGAGCTGGGGGTGATGGAGACGGGGGGTGGGGGAGATGAAAGCAGGACTGGAAGTGATGGAGATGAAGAGTGGAGGACGAAGGCAGGGCTGGGGGTGATGAAGATGGGGGGTAAGAGAGATGTTGCCATGGGGAGATGGTTGTGACCCTGGGGAGGTGGTGGTTGTGGCCTTGGGGCTTGTATCAGGTGCTTGAATCTGCAACCACCATCTCGCCATGGCCACAGCCACCTCCACCCCATGGCCAACCACCTCCCCTCGTTCAACCGGGCAGTTCAGTGACCAGGGATTGGAGAACAGACACTCTTTGGTGGGACCACGCTCCCTCCACCGTGCTGGGACAGCAGGACCTGGTTCAGCAGAACCCCTGGGCAGGACTGATCCAGCTTCTCCCACCCCTTCCCCCTGCTCCCACACACTCTTCCTGGAACAAGTTTTTCCCAGCCCAGGGAGCCAAGCAGACCCACCAGCAGTCCAAGCCTGTTTCTATCTTTCCCAAAGCTCACCCAGGTCCAACACTGGCTCTTAGGGTGGGGGGTGGAGCCGGGAAATTTCTCCCAGAATAAGGGGAATTTTGGAGCCAGGTGGGATCAGCTCCAAAATCTCTGGAATTCGGCAGTGGCAGGAGAGGGACCGACAGCGCCGAGCTTTTCCTAAGCAGCGTTTTAAAAAAACAAAGCGAAATCTTCGCCAGAAAATGTTATTTCGATCCCTTTGGCAACCACGAGTCGTTTCAAAGTGACGCTTTGTGTTCGGAATGGGACCCAAATCTAAAGTAGCTGGGAATGGAGCCTCTGGGAAAGCTGCTGGGAGCTGGGATGGAGCCACAGCGAGGGGTGTTGGGGTTTGGCAGCCGGTGGGGCTGGATCCACGCCCCCACGTTATCCCCGCACCGTGGGACCTCAGGGGGTGCCACCACCCCTGGTGACGAGCAGTTCCCAGTTTTCCTGTGCCTGGGCAGGTGGTCTGAGGAACCGTAGCCCTGTGGCCTTTCCCTTGCAGACCCAAACCCCTTTGCTCTGCAGCGTCCCGGCCCCACTCTCCAAATCCCCTGGGAAAAGGGCAGGATTCAGCCTCCCTTCCAGGGGGGATCCCATCATGGACCAGGAGGGACCAGGAGGGAGGAGAGGGGACATCAGAGGGAGCATCACCGCTTGGGGCCAGGAGGGACATGGCTGGAGAACGAGGAGGTTTGGAGGAACCAAAGGACCAGTGGGGACCAGAGGAACCTGGAGGGACCATTAGGGACAAGGCTTCGGGCCCAGGGGCGACGCTGTCTCACGGAGCCAGCAGAGACATCATCAGAGGACCGGAGGACTGCAGGACGGACACTGTCACCAGGTGGGAGCACCCGAGGACACCGCAGCCACCGGGAAGCAGCCGCGCGGGGGCTGGGAACGGCCGGGGGAGACGTGCTCGCCCGCACTTCGCTGCATGACGGTGATTAAGTTGCTTCCCTTCGTTATGGTCCCTCGGGGAGGTGTTAACCACTGCTAATAAAGATGGATGGTTCTGAAGTAGCGTCTCCGGAGCCTTTGTATCCATGGAATTTCGGGAAAAGCCACCGGGGTGCCCGGAGCCACCGGGCGGACCCCGCGGCACCCTCGCACCGGCGGCACCGCCGCCAACACCCGGCCCCGGTGGGGAAAAATCTCCTCTGTGGGGTGACGAGCGGGACACCGGGGAGGATTTGGGGGGGACTCGGAGGATGCCGCGAGCCGGAGCAGCCCCGGGGAGGAAAAGGGCGACCCGAAGGGCTGCGGGGGGCGGGAAAGCAGCGGGAAGAGGAGAAATCCAGCAGCAACTGTCCATTAAAATTCATGAAAGCTGTTAAAAAGCAGAGCGCAGCGCGAGCTCCCGGCTGCTGCTGACAAAGCCGGCGAGGGAGGCGGTGGTGCCAGCTCGGTGCAGTGGCAAATTTGGGGTTCAGCCCCCCTCTTCCCAAGCCGGTTTCCGGCTGGGTGACACCACAGCGGACACGGTTTCCTCAGCACCCACCCGCTGCCGGGCAGAGGTGATGGATGAGGGCACCAAACCACATCCCCCACCACGGCCACCCCTTCCCTCACAGGGGACCCCAAACTCCCTCCGCTGCCTAGAGGGTGATTTGCATCTCAGAGCTCATTTCTTTTCCTTTTTCCCATATATTTTTAGCCCCCCCCCCCCTTCACAACCCCCCGCCCAGCTGCCTGCTAACAAGCCCCGTCGCGATTCCCTCGCCGTAATTAGCAACGTTTCTGCAGGCAAATGGCAGTCGGGAGTGGAGGTGGCATTTCCTTAATTAAAACAATTAATTAGGGTGGGGTGAGAGGGAAGATAAAACATCTTCCCCATAGAAAAGCCTCTTGGAGCTGCCGGTCCCTCGCGGTGGTGCCAGGGAAGTGGCTTCCCCAGGGTGACGGTGTCACACGTGTCCCTGTGGGTGCCCACCCTTGGGTGCTGCCTCGCCACTAGGCACCCCGGAGTGGCTCTCGGACCCTCATCCCAGCTCCTTGGCAAGCCCGGGCCGCTTGTCCCAAAATGTCCCCGTCACGGCGATGGCCGGCCCCAGCCGGAGCACCCCGGCGATGCCGATGCCGGCATCGTGCCGGCCCCGGTTCTGTGCCGGGGTATAAATATCCGTGTGTTACTTAGCGACTAATTGCACGGAGCGCAACAGCGGGGGGTGCCAGCCCCTAATGAGGATCTGGAATCAAAGCTGCTAATTACCCCTGTGCCGAGCTGCCGCATCGCTCCTGCTGGGCTCTGCCTGTCCGGCCACGCCACACGGCTCCCACCGCATCCCGACGGCATCCCTGGCCCCAGACCCCCGTGCCAAGAGGTTTCGGGCAGGTGAGAGGCCAAATCCAAGGGTCTTCCCATTTGGATGGCCTCTCTGACGCAGGTGCCGTCCCGCACCCTGGTCACATCCCTTTGGGTGACCTGGCACAGCCACACCCGAGTCAAGGACCGAGGGCTGCCGTGGGTGGGTGAATGCCCGGGCACGTACAGGAATGTCCGTGTGTCCGCGGGGGGTGTGCAGCGCCAACGTGGGACAGGGATGTTTGAAATCCAAACCTTTCCGTGTGCTGGGGGAGCACCCCCCGCCAGGCCACCGGGACCCCCCAGCAGCACCAGCTCTCCTTCGGTGGTGTTGGCCCCCCTTGCTGAGCTCATCCTTCCCCTTCGCTGAGCCGCACTTTTCACTGCATCCCAGAAGCTCCAACACCCCACAGGACGAGGCTCTGGCACTCCCGGCACCGGTAATTGCAGCACTGGGATAACCGCTGGCTGAGCCAGCACACCACCCTGGGCCCCAGGGCACCCCCGGTGCTGGGGTTACCCTTCCCCAGAGCACAGAATTTGGGGTACCCAGGAATATTCCCTCCGAGCTCATCATCTTCCCGTGGCGGGGGGGATTTTTTTCCTCGTCTCTGCACACCACGTGGATGGTGGGAAGCAGGTCCCGGGTAAATACCTCCCGGCGGGTGCGTGCGGGGATGCTGCCTTCACAGGATTTACAGCTTCAAAGCCTCGGCCTCAAAGCCTGCAGATATCTTTTCATCATTTCAGCCGCGGTCTAATTACCCCGCTGGCCGCCGGCGCTGCCCGGCGCTCCCAGGTACAGCCTCTCTTAATAGCTGGGATTTATTATTTAAATGTCGTTTTTCAGCTCCTCGTTCCCTTTCCGGCTCTGAGGGTGCCTGTATCCCCCCCTGCACCCCAAAACCTGGGCGCCCTGGTCCGCCAGCACCCGGCGTTCACGCTCTCCGCCTGCTCTGAGCCGTGACGAGTTATTAATTAACGGCGAGGTATCGTTCCCTGCTTCATCTTCGGTGTAATTAGATCGTGGGGATGCCGGGAAGCTGAGCTGGTTAACGCTTGCCGGAGGGGGATGAAGGGAACCGGAGTCATCCCGACCCAGCCGGCGCATCCCGGTGCTGCCGGATGCTCCCCAGCTGCCGAAATGGGGGGTTTGTGCCCCGCCGAGGGACCCCGCCCGCTGGCCGGGAGCTCTGGCGCAGAGCCCCGGTGCCGGTGATTTACGGCGGGCACCAACCCCGCCGGCGGCGGGGCCGTGATGGATGCGGGGCCGCGTGCCGTGATGGATGCGGGGAGCAGCCCCGGCCGCGGCGCCTGTTAATTAGTCGCTTTGGATTGATGAGAAATTGCAGCTCCCGTTAACGATGGCAGCGGCTCAGCCGCGGCGGTGGGGCCGGGGTCGATGTCGGCGGTGCCGCTTCCCCGGCTCTCCGAGGGGCCGCCCGTCCCCGCAGCCGGCACAGCCGGAGGATAATTTATGGTTTCGTATCAGTGCCGCTGATCTTGGAGCTTTTCCAGCTTCCTCTTCCCTCTCCCCACATTGCTTTTCCTCGAAAGCCGATTCCCCAGGATGGGATCCAGCTCGTCGCTGGGATATCACTGTCCCCAGCATCCCTGGCCGTGTCACCCCCCGGGGACCTGGATCCCCCCTGCGATGAGCTCATGCGTGTGCTGAGCTGTGACAGGGCTCTGCAGGGCTCTGCCACCGGCTGGGCTGGTTCCTTCTCCCGCTGAAGGATGCTCCGCTGCTCCAGCCACACGGACAGGGTGGGATAAGAGCATTCCCACAGCCTGGGAGCCCGCTGAGGACACGCACCCACCCGAGAGCCCGTGGGAGCGTGGGCAGCCCGGCACCCGTTTGCAGAGTGTGATTTTAAGGTGTCAAATTGCCTTTTAGTGATTAAACTGCTCTGTGGAAGCGGAGCGTGGGCATCTGGCAGGGCATCTGGGAAGGGATCTGGCAGAGGATCTGGGAAGGGGGAGCTCAGTAACGGGCAATGGTGTCCCCCCACTCAGGGAAATTACCCCAGTGCCACCAGCTGGTCTGATTTTGGGGAGATTCTGGTGTTTTCTCAGTGGCTGTGGGAGCTCTTTGCAGCTGGAGGAGGGGCAGACACGGACAGGCAGAGCCCTGAGGACGGTGGTGACCAGAGGCCCCAGTAATGGGCACAGGCGGGTGGCACTGCCCGAGCGCCTGGTGACCACCACGGCACGGGCAGGGTTAAGGTGAGCGCTGCAGGCAGAGCCCTGCCAGGGGGATTATCCATGTCCCTCGGTGCAGGCAATTCCCTGCCTTGTCCATCGATCCCTGCGAGGTGTTAAGAGAGGCTGGAGCATCGATTGGAGCAAAGCCCAGGCTCAGCGAGGCCGAAGGCTTCCCCAGGAAGGGCTGCAGGATCCGGCCTCGGGGTCTGGAGGCCAGAGGAGGCACAGAAACCTCTTTGGGGACAAAGAATGGTGGGCTGGGGACGTGCAGGGCCATGGGAAACGCCGAGGAGCCCTCGCCGCGCCTGCCAGGCGCCCGCGGCGTGCCGGCTTGGCACTTCCCCGCCACAAACCGCTCTCTGGATCGTGTCCCGGGCGCTCGCGGTGACAGACGGGGACGTTAAACAAGCCACGGGCGGATGCCCAAAGCACCCGGGCCCGCCGCTCCCGTGGCACCTGGAGCGGGTGTGGTGGCCCCGGCCCGGGATGCGGGGGGAGCATCACCAGCTCGTGCCATCGGGCACCGGTGTATAAATAACACCGATAAAAAAAAATCGGTTTCCATTTTCCTGAGGAGAAAGGAAGGGCTAAAGACAAAAGAGGCCGTTTACCAACCGGCTGGTAGCCCAGGGAAAATTGCTATCCAGATAAAAAATCACAGATTAAGGAAGGAAAGAGCTGACCTTAACTCCAGTCCTTAGGCAGGGAGGAAGGGCAGGATTTTCACCATTTAATTGGGTTTTTTTAACCATTTCGGGCGGTTTGTTTGCTCTGCTTCAAAGCCACGAGAGCATCATTTTTAGTCTCTGGCTGTAATAATGGCATAAATAAAGAGATTTTTTTTAAAGCGGCTTTTTTGACTCTGATTGTCCTTGAATTAATGAATCTTTTTTTGAGGAACAGAACCCCACTTCCTGGGGGTTTGTGCTCTTGAGGAGACGACATCAGACCTCCAGGACTGGGCTGAAAGCTGGAAAACAGCCGATGGAGGGGCCAAAAAATCCCAGCAAATGTCAGGATGGGTTCAGCAGCCTGCTCCCAGTTTGTGCCTTTATTTTGGGTGAAATCTTTGTGATCCCTTTGCTGGGAGGGGAACCCCCATCCCCAGGTTTGCCCCTGCAGCGGGTGTTGCCAGAGCTGCCCCGGGGGGTGGAAAATGCTTTGGCTTGGGCTGCGGGGCCGGCGTTAGCCACGCTTGAGGGGAAAATCACAATCGCTGCCGGGGCCCCAAGCCAGGAGCCGGCCCCGGATTTTCCCCGGCAAGAGCCGCTCTGCCGGGGGGGATCCACATGGGGGGCCGCTGGGATCTGGCGGGGTCACTTGGGGGGGGCTGGGGGTGGGGTTTGGGGGGCTCGGTGTATTGGGTCACTGGGGAAACTGAGGCACGGGGTGGGAGTGAGGTGGCTCAGGGAAAGGGTCGGGGTTGGGAGAAACCTGAGGCATCCCCCCATCGCCACATCATGACCTCAGTGGGGGAAAAAAACCTGCCCACCCAAAAGTCTTGACTTTGCTCCTCCTCCCCCTCGGTAGGATACAGAAATCTTGAGGATTTTTATCCTCGTGAGGAGAAAGGAGGAAAGCTGAGGAGGGAGCAAGGGTGGGGGCAACTCTTCCGTGTGGCAAAGTCCCTCATCAGGGATTGGGGGGCACGGGCACCTCTGTGGGCCCCCCCCTCCCGGCGCTGGTTCATTGCCAGAGGGAGGGAGAACTGAAAGTCTGGGGTTGGAATAAAGGAGGTTGTGAAAGTCACTGACTCCGGATGGAACCGGAGCAGGAGAGAGCTGAAAGGAGGATAAAAATAGCCCCGGCTCGGTGGGAGACTGGGGGGGATGGAGGGGACATGGGGATGGGATGGGGTGTGGAGGGGACTGGCCGTGGACTGGGGGGGAACAGCTGGGCTGGGACAGACTGGGCTCCGGGGAGCACATCTGGCTGGGGTAGCAGTGGGAACAGCTGTTTTGGGAGCATGGGGGCAACAGCTGGATGGATGGCCCTGGGGTGACAGTGGGAACAGCTGGAATGGGGTCACGGGGGCACATCTGGATGGCAGAGCCATGGGATCCCAGGGAGAGCGGCCAGGGGGGCTGTGCAGGGCTGGAAACAGCTGGATTTGGCCTTGGGGTACATCTGCACGGGAGAGGCCGGCGAACGTGATGGCCATGGCTGGGTGACACTGATGGGGACAAAGGGCTGTCCCAGCCGGCGTGGGGCCAAGCCGGGTCCCCGGGGAACTCAGCTCCCTCCCAGCCACCCCCAGAGCAGTCACGGAGGGTCCTTCTCTCTCCGGATGAACTCGATGAAGTCACCAGTCGCCTCCTGGAGCGGGGAGATGGCAGCGGGGTGGCAGGAACAAGGTCATTAAAGCAGAAAGAAAAATACATTAGAAATGTTCAACTGCTCAGTCTTGCCTGAAATGTGCTTAAATCAGCCCCGAGTAAACAATGAGACGGGATTAATGGCAATTAGTTTTCATTAGAAAGGTGGCATCACCCTCCCCTGCTCCCCAAGGGCTGCTCCGTGCCTTGTTGGGGACGGGGGGAGCTCCCAGCCGGATCCAGCCCCGGGAAGGAGGGTGACCACGTCCTGCCGAGCCCCGGGCTGCGGGGAACCGCGTTATCTCCGCCGCGGCAGAGGCGCGGGGCCGGCGGCAGCCGGAGCTTCAAAGGGAACCCACAAATCCGGCACATGCAAAGCCCCAGCTGGTCCTGCAGATAAACAGGGACCGGACTGGAGTGGCCTCAGCCAGCCCTGGCAGCTGAGCCACGGGCAGCGCTTGCTCTGGGGGATGATTGGCTCGGCGGGGGTTGGGTTTGGGGTGATGTTTGGCCCTGGGGTGCTGCTCAGCACCAGGGAGCTGCTCTGCCTTGGGGTGATGCTTGGCTTGGAGGTGATGCTCAGCCCCGGGACGATGCCTGAACTCAGGGTGATGCTCAGCCCTGGAGGGATGCTCAGCCCCGGGAGGTGCTCGGCCTCAGGGCAGTATTTGGGGTGACACTCAGTCTGGGCACAGCCCCAGTTTCTGCGCCCCCCTCCTTAGGCAGGAGCTTGGGGATGAGGCAGCAGAGCTCCCAGGGATGCGTCGGGAAGGGGGAGAGGACGCCATGCCTGTATCCTGCATTTTGGGGTGCTGATGGTTGGTGCTGGGTGCTGCCACCGATGCCACCGGTGACCCTCCAGGGTGGGGACGCTCCGGTGGCCACCACATCCCTCTTAGCTGACACGGGTGGCCAGGTCTCAGCTCACCACCACCATCCCAAAACACCTCCTGGGCAGGACGGGTGGAAAGAAGCCACGCTGCCTCCAGAATGGGGCAAATTCAATCATTTTTGGGGCTGGGCCAAGCGTACACCGGGGTGCACCCATTCCCGGTGGTGGCTGATCCCCGGTGCCTCACCAGCGCCTGCACACCCGGGGGGGTCCCTGTCCCCCACCCCAGGGCGCGTCCCCTGTCATTAGCACCCAGAAAATGTTGGGTTTCTGCCTGGGAAAACACAGCAGATATGTACATTAAACATCAAATTATAAAATTAACAGATTCCAACTGCGGATGATTTGCATGTGCAAATTAACTTAATTACCACTCTTCCTCCCCGAGCGCCCGCGTGCCGGGAAGGGCCGGCCCCGCCACGGCCGCGGCAGGTGCTGGGGACCGGGGACCGGCGGGGCCCGGGGGGGCCCGGGGGGCTGCGGCAGCTGCGGGGGCTGGCGGTGGCCGGGATGGCTCGCGGGGCCACCGGTGGGCAAACACACGCGTGTGCAAACGGACACGCGTGTGCGGACACACGCGTGTGCAAACACTCGCACACACGTGCAAACAGACACGCGTGCACAGGAGTGTGGGGACACAGAGGGGCTCCGCGGTGGCCACGGCTGCAGCTGGGAGAGGGAGGCACATGGGTGGACACATGGATGGACACACGGGTGGACACACGGATGGACACACACACGGATGGACACACACATGGACACACACATGGATGGACACACACACGGATGGACACACACATGGACACACACACGGATGGACACACGTGCACACACATGCAGGGAAGGGGACACCCAGGGGTCCAGATCCAGGGGTTCTGCCAGGGAGGACGGGGCTGCCGTGCCAGGATTCCCAGGGACTGGGGCCCCTCCTGCCCCTCACAGGCCTCCCCCACAGGGTGGAGGGGCCCAGGGCGCTGCCGGGGCTCCATCGCCGGGTGGGTGGGGGATCAGACGGGGGGCTGTGAAGGCGCCGCTCCCCAAAACCCCTGCCTGGGCCCCAGCAGGGTGCGGGGGGTGGCGCTGGGATCCCGTGCCTGCCGAGACGTGCTGGGCCAGGCCGGGGGTCGCGGCCCCCACCCCGCGTGCTCGGGATGCACGAGGCCGGCGGGGCTCACGGGGGGGGCCGACACACCCCCGACCCCCCCATCCCACCACATCCCGCAGCTGAGACCGGCCCTGCTCATCGCACGTGTGGCTGCGGGACTCACCCGAGCCCATCGACTCCTCCGCGACGCGCGCTATTCCCTTAAAGGTCACATAAATCCCCAAATCCGGGAATAAATCCCGATCTGGAGGCTGCGGATAGGAAGAGCCCTCCCAGGGCCGCTGTTTTCCAAACTGCCAGCCAAAATTCCTACACGGGAGGAGCCGTGGGACCGTCACAGCCGTGGGATGTCAGGGTGACATGGGATATGAGGGTGCCAGTGGATATTAGGGTGCCATGGGGTGCTGGGCTGCTGCAGGGTGGTGGGGTATCAGGGGATATTCGGGTGCCGTGGGATGCTGGGGTGCCGTGGGATATCCATGGGGTATCGGGGTGCCCCAGGATGGTGCTGTTGTTCAGCAAAACGCGTTTGGACGGAGCTTGCAGGAATCGTGGAGGAATTAATTCTGAGGAGCGTTGATTAATTAGCCATAATGAGCCCGAGTTGGGCGAGCGGAGGGCCGGGGCTGTGTGAACAGGTCAAGGGGCTCGCGGTGTCCCCTCGCTGTCCCCCTGGGGACAGTGATTCAGGCGCTGAGTCATGGCCGTGGTTTCCTTCCCCAGGAGACCCCTCTTCCGTCAGTGTCCCCCCCCGGGGGTGGCCGTCCCCTTCCCTGCCCTGGGAACCGGGAGGGACCGGAGGGATGCAGGAAGAGGTGAATCACGTTCCGAACCTCCTGCTCGCCAGGGCGGGCTGAGCGCTGGGCACAGCTCGGTGCGCCCATCACACCCGGACACGGTTTTACCCTGCTTTGGGGTTCTTCAGGCTGAAACAACTGGGACAACGCAACAAAACGGCCAAAGTAAGGCCGTGCTAGGCCCCCCACCCTGTGTGCCCCCCCCGGTGCCCATCCTGGCGTCCCCTGCAGCCCGGGGAGGGCAGGTTCGGGTGGGCAGCAGCCGTGGGGCGCAGAGCAACTTCTGGGTGCGAGGGGAAACTGAGGCAGGGATGGGGGGCTCACAGCGAGGGAGGAGGATCAGCTTGCGGGCAGGGACATGTTCGGCAGCAACGGAGGGGAGTCACCTTCGAGGCTATGGCAGCGCGGGGGAATGGGGTCCCAGCCCCTCACCGGGGTGGGAAATCTGGGAAACTGAGGCAAGGGCTGGAGGGGGTCAGCCTCAGCCCCTCTTCGTGCCAGGGGCGGAGGAAATGGAGGCAGAGGATGGGGGGACTCGGTCTGAACCCCTGTTCGTGCCAAGGATGGGGGGGAAACCCGGGCAGGAGACGGAGAGATCAATCCCAGCCCCTCCCGGCACCCGGGATGGGGGAAACTGATAGAGGGGACGAGGGGGGCCAGACCCACCCCTCCCGGTGCCCGGGAATGCGGGGGGAGAGCTGCCCCTTTTCGGGGGGGCCGAGGCAGGCGGGGCCGGCTCCCCCCGCGCTCCCCCCTCCCCGCCGGGGGCGGGGGGCCCGGGGCCGGGCCGGGCCGAGCCGCCTCCCCGGGGCGGGGGCAGGGCGGGGGGCGCAGCCGCTCCGGGAGCGCCGGCGGCGGCGGCTCCTCCATCGCCGCTGCTGCCGGAGCGGCCCCGGTGCCGCCGCAGCCACCGGGCGGGCCCGGCCCCGGCCCCCCGCCCCCCACGCGGCCCCGCCCCGCCCGGCCCCGGTACCGGCGCTCCCGCCGCGGCGGAGCGGAGCCGAGCGGGGCCGGGCCGAGCCGCTGCCGGTGGGCGCAGGTGCGCGGTGCCCCGAGCCCCCCCGAAACCCCCGGGACGGCGAGGTAAGAGCGCGGCCGGTGCCCCTCCGCCCGCCCCCCTCCCGATGCGGTCCCGTCCCGGTTTCTCCCCCTCCTTCTCCATCCGTTGCCCCTCCTGGGGTGGGGGGGATGGGAGAAAACGGGGTGCCCCCCCCCCCCAGCCCTCCCCCCTCCCGCTGCCGCCGCTGCTGCATTGGGAAGCGGCGCTTTTGTTAGCGGAGCGGGCGGAACCTTGAAGGGTCACGGGCTGGAGGGGCCCCCCCGCGCCCCCCAGCCCGCACCCCTCTGTCTCCCCTCTATGCAGCCTGAGCCCCCCTGCACCGCCCCCCCAGCACCCCCATCCCGCATCGCCATCCCCACGCCGGCACTCCTGGGGGTCCCACCCGCACCCCAATTCTTCCCCCCCCAGCCCCCTCCCGCACCCCCCCACCTCCAGCCCGCACCCCCAGCGCACCCCGGCACCCCGCGAGCCTCTCGGCGCCCTCATCCTGCACCCCCAGCCCCCCCCGGCACCCGGAGACCCTCCCCGCACCCTGATCCCGCAACCTCATGCCCCCACCCCCAGCACCCCTGTTCCCCCCAGCACCCTGATGTGTCCCCCCCAGCACCCTGCTCCTCCCCACATCCTCATCCCACCCCCCAGCGCCCCGATCCCGCAGCCCTCTCCCCAGCCCAGCACCCCGACAGCCCCCCCGCACCCTTGAGCCCCCCCATCCCCTCCACCCAGCACCCAGTCCCACCCCCACCCAGTCCCACGCCCCCCTCCCTCCCATCAGCCCACCGGGCCGGCACCCCGACCCTCCCCCAGCCCCGGGACACGGCGATGGGCGCGGGATACGGAGCCCCCCCGCCCCGAGCTGGGAGGATGGGGATGAGGATGGGGATGGGGGGGTGTCTCTGCTTCGTCGGGCTCCGTTTTGCCTCTGCTGCTTCTTTGGGAAGCAGCCAGGGCTTGTTGTTTTTTGGGGGGGAAGGGGGGGGCGTAAGAAAAGGAGGGGATGGTCTGTGCCCCCCACCCCGTGCAGCCCCTGCTGGGCTGGGAGGGCGGAGGGACTGAAATAGGGTCCGGCCAATGCAGACCCCAAAAGGGCATCGGGGAGCCGCGAGAGCTCAGCCTGGGGGGTTTGGTGGTTGTGCCCCCCCTCAAATAATCCCGCGGGGCAGGGTGGGAGGCAAAGCGCCCACAAATCCAGGGGGTGCCTGGCTGTGTCTCGGGGCTGTAACTTGGTGGGAACAAGGGATGGGGGACAGCCGGCAGAAGTGGGGGACCCGCCGTGCACGGGGGGTCTGACACCCCCGGCGTCAGGGCAGGGCCGGGGGGGGGCCGTGCAGGCAGCGTCTGCCAGGCTGGGGGGGGGCCCGTCCCCCTTTTTTGGGGCTCAACACCATCGCGCCTTTGGCAGATTTGGCGAGGGGGGACCCTAAAATAACAAGGGTGGGGGTGTTTTGCCTGACCCCAATCCTCCCCTGTCTCCCTCACCGCGGCGCACCCTGGGCACCCCCAGACCCCAGAAAACCCCCTCGGACCCCCCCGAGCCTGACCTCCATCTTCCCACATCACCCAGAGCAGTCGGGGGACTGGGGCACCCCAAGCCCCCTCCATGGGGCAGAGAGGAGTGGGGAGCCCGGTCCCTGCACAGGGGCTTTGGGGAGGGGGCCCAGCACCCCCCATTAGGGTGGGGGGGGGATGCCCACGGGGCTGTGGCATCGGCGCGGGGTGACCTTGGGTAAGCTCTGCTTCCTGTCCTGCCTCAGTTTCCCTCCTCCAAACCAGGTCGTGAGCTGTGGTGGGGTACAGAGGGGACCCCCAATCCATCCCCCCATTGTGGGGTGGGGGGAGGGGGGGGCAGACGCCAGGAGTGACCCCCCCGGGCGCACCCACCTCTCCTTGCCTGGGAGAGCTGGGGGTGGTGATGGCACACGTGGCACCGCTGTGTCCCCCCCAGGACCCCCCCTCGGTCTCTTTGGGTCCAGCAGGGCCGGATCCTGGATCCTGCTCCAGGGATGCTCTGGGAGCGGGGGCAGGGGGATGGCTGAGTTCCCTGTCCCACAGACACAGCCATGGGGAAGGGTTGCATTGGTTTGGGGGGCCCCTCTGTGGGTCCCCCCCAGAAATTTGTCCCACAAAATGACTCTGAGGGCAGCTCTGGCTGGCTCAGGGTCCGTCCCGGGGTGCCAGGTCCGGGCAGGGAGATGTGTCCCCCCGTCACCCCCCACGGGTGGTGTTGGTGTCCCCGCGGGGTGCTGGGGTCACATCCCGGCGGGTCCCGGGGTGCCGAGCGCGGCCAGCGCGGCTCCAAAGCCCCTTTTGCAGCGTCCCCGGGGTGACACGGGAATTGGGTCACCGCTGTCACCGGGGCACGTGGCTGCGGTGGGGAGGTTTTGTGCATGGGGGGGCAAGAGGCGGCCCCGGGGGTCGGGTTCAGCTCTGGGGGGCCCGGGGGGCAGCTCGGCCTCACCAGCAGCGCCGGTGCCGCCGGTGTGTCACTGCGGGGGGACACGGCTCATCCCCCCGCCAGGAACCCCCCCGATGTTTTTGGTGCCATTCCCATAAACAAAGGGAAATCACCAGTTCAGCCCGGTGACCGCACACACGAGCCCATGTGTGCACACACGTGTGCTCCCCATGGCAGAGCTGTCCATGCTGGGGGGGCTGCAGGGACCCCCCGTGCTCCCCCAGACCAGGGTTCTGCTGGCTCTGCGTCCCTTCAAGCCCCACCAGGAGCCCCAAGTCTTGGGACAGGATGGTGACACCGGGCTGGGTGTCCCTGTCCCCTCGGCCCTGGCAGGCGGCTGCACCAGGCGATGGTTTGGCTCCCAGTTAAACCAGTAATTCCTGCGCTGCCACCAGTGCTTCCACACCGGTGCTGGGGCACAGCCCGGCCGCGAGGCCCTGCTCGCCAGGCACTGGAGCTGGATGCAGATCCCTGCTGCAGTGCCGGATGCGGTTTGTATCCCTAGACAAGCTGGAATATTTTTAATTAAACCTGCCAGTTTGGATGCGATTTAATTTTTCAGTGGGCTGAGCTGCGCCGGGCCCTTGGAGCATCTCCCGCGCCGGGGCCGGATCCCAGATCGTGTCGGAGGGGTTGTCCCACCGGGCGCAGACACGGTACTGGCCAGGGTGGCTTTTCCACGCCGGTAGCTCCCGCTGTGCCAGGCCAGCGGGTCGCCACCGGCCCGGCCGGGATGGTTTCCCTGTGGTGCCGCTGTGGTGGCATCCGATGTGTTTCGGCAACATAAACAGTAGTAAAGAAAAGCAGGAGCAATCCCGGCTCCATCTGGGAGCTGCGCCTGCGGAACCTGTTGGCACCCGGCACCGCCGGCACCGCCGGATCGCCACCGGCGTCGTGGGTGCTGCATCCCGGGGAGCTCCGTGGTCTCTGCTTCCCATCCCCAGGATGGTGCTGGAGGTGGAGCCGGAGCGTTGGTACCCAAGGGATGCTGCTGTACCCTCGGCAGTGCCCGGCCCCATGGCAAGTGGGACTCGATGGCCTTGGGGACCCTCCAGCTGGGCCCCAGGGGCCTCCAGGCTTTGGTGGCATCCCCCAAAAGAGGCGGTGAGGGGTTGGATTCCCTGAGTGAAGCGGGAGGGAGAGGAAGAGCAGTGGGCTGGCACAGAGGAGATCCCAGAGGGGCTGCCGTGTGCTAACGGGATTTTGCTCCCTATTTAATTACAATTTTGTCAAATTAAAAAAAAAAAGGGGGGGGATAAAGAGATCCCTCTTGTCTCTTTGTGCCGGTTCCCAGCAGCCGGGTAATTAAACAGCGGCTGGCGAAGCCTCCCGGGGGATCCCCTGCTCTGGGGCTTGGCGTCACACCTGGGCTCCAGTTGCTCCCAGTTCAGCCCAGTTCGGGCCGCTGGCGGCATGGCTGTGGCTGTGGCAGTGTCGTGCCGATGCGCCGTGGCTAATCCTCACTCTTCCCCGTGTAATCCCGCCCGCCGGGATAATCCCATCAAACCCGGCAGCGCCGTGGCCGAGCTCAGCGCCGGGTTTGGCGCCGGGGGAATCTGGGGGGACACGGGAGGGGGGGGGGGGGGGGGGAGGGTGACACGGTGGCCCCGGGGGAGCGACGGCTGCGGGTGGGACCGTGGGGGCTGCGGGAGCCTGCAGGGTGCTCAGGTGGGGAAACTGAGGCACGGAGCAGGGACCAGAACGGGAGGGTGGCAGTGCTGGGAACAACCCCAGGGTGATGGAAGAGGATGGGATGGGATGGGATGGGATGGGATGGGATGGGATGGGATGGGATGGGATGGGATGGGATGGGATGGGATGAGGCAGTGGTGGCAGCACCCGCGCGGTCACCCCGAGGGACGGATCCGGTCCTGGTTTGCATGGTGGGAACATCGTGGGCTTTTCTCACCGCCCCATCCATCATCTCCCGCCAGGCTAACTGAGATAAAGCGCCGGGAAATCAGGAAGTGTCAAGGTGGAGTTTTGGGAGGTGGGAGCTGGGATCCATCCTTGCCATGTGCCCAAAATAACCCATCCCTTCTGTGCCCCGTCCCTCGTGCCAGCCCTGTGTGCACAGCCCTGGTCACACACGTGTGCCAGCACACGCCTCACACATATGACACCCCATGCACACACCTGCACACGCGTGACACCCCATGCACAGTCACACAGGTGCCACCCGGTGCCCACACACTGTCACACACAGGTGCCAGCTGGTGCCCACATTCCTGCACATGTGTGCCACCCCGTGCCTTCTGCCAGCCCCTGCACACGCACACGACAGCTGGTGCACACACACTGACACACAGAGCGACATGTGACACGTGTGACACCTGCTGTACACACACGCGACACACGGGGCACACACCCTGACACGCACAGGCACACACAGTGACACGTGTGACAGCTGCTCCACGCACCGACACCTGCACTCACACACACGGCACACGGTGACACCCCCCGCACACGTGTGACACCCGCGCACACCCCCCCACGCACAGATGGCACCTGGCACACCTGGCAGGGCCGTGCAGGGGACGGGGACACCATCCTGCCCTGAGGCTTGTGGCGCTGGTGCCTGAGAAGCTGCGCGGGCAGCGATGGTGGCGGTGGGGGTGACAGTGACAGTGGCGGTGGCAGCGGTGGCCTGGTGGGTGCCGCGGGCTGCGCCGGGAGAACAAGGAACCGCTCCGAGGGCGGTGAGGCCGCTCGGACCTTCCGGCGCGGCGGCAGCGCGGAGGCGGCGCTGGGAACAATGGCCCTTTGTTCCGCGCGCCGCTGGCATCCCACATCCCGGCCTGCATCCCATCCTGAATCCCACATCCCGGCCTGCATCCCATCCTGAATCCTACATCCCGGCCTGCATCCCCCATCCTGGCCTGCATCCTGCATCCCAGCCTGCATCCCAGCCTGCATCCCCCGTCCTGGCCTGCATCGCCCATCCCGGCCTGCATCACAGCTTGCATCCCATTCCACATCTTGGCCTGCATCCCATCCTGCATCCCACCCCACATCCCACACCACATCCCACCCTGTGTCCCCTCACCCAGCCTGCATCCTGTATCCCAGCCTGCATCCCGTATCCCATCCTCCCTCCCATCCTCCACCCTGCATCCCAGCCCACATCCCACTCCACATCCCACATCCCATACTCCATCTGCACATCCCACCGCACATCCTGCATCCCACTCCTCATCCCACATCCCACTCCTCATCCCACATCCCACGCTCCACCCTGTTCCCCGGCAGTCCCAGCGCCCCTTCCGGCTCCCTGCATCCCACAGCTCCCGTGGGGCTCCGAGCCAGGTGCTGGGGGCTCACAGAGGTGGGGGGGTGTTGGGTGTCACCCCACGCAGCTCCCACCTGTCCCCAGCCATGACAGGGGACACTTTGGAAACGGAGAGCAGGATGGAGCAGAATGGCACTGGGAAGGAGGAGGAGGAGGAGGCCACAGGGTGAAGGCTCATGTGCTGTCACCCACAGCTTGGCACCGGAAGCCATTTGTCACCTTTGTCACCCTCTGGGCACGCCGGCGGTGGCAGGACCAGATTTGCTGGGGCTGGCTGTGGCTCCTGTCCCCTCCGGTGTCCCCATCCCCTGGTGTTCCTGGGAGGTGGGTGGCTCCGGGAGGGAAGGGGGCACCCTGCATGCCACCTCCAGAGCCACCCTCACCTTGGGGACAGCAGGATGCTGGGGATGGTGATGCTCCAGTGACACTGCGGTGACACTGAGGTGACCTGCCATGCCCAGCCTCTCTCCGCCCTGTCGAACCCAGCAGATTTTAAATTTTATTTAACTACATATAAGTGTTTGAAGTATCAGAATCCGAGTGGGAACTGCCGGTTCTGGGCCTGGAGAGTGGAACTGCCCCATTTTCCTGACCGGAGCAGCGTATTAGGGCTGAAAAACTGACCCGGCTGCGGGGCTGACCCCCAGTCCTGACCTCCCGCAGCCTCCTCTGGCTCCTCTGGCTCTGGGATCAGTGGGTTGTTACTGTAGGGCTGCTTTCTGAGGATTGGGCTGGGTTTTGGGGTGTCTGTGGGTGGTGTGGGTGCGTTCGGCACCCTCCCATCCTGGGAATGACGGAGCTCCGTGTCCTGGGCTGTAATTGCAGGGTTCCTGCCTGCAGCCGGATGTAAACACTCCGGGTTGTTTTGTAGGGTCTCCCGTGGGATTGAACCAGGAGCTGGTGTCCCTCTGCCTGCTCGGGGACAGGGATCCCATGGGGACAGGGATCTGCGGGGAAGGGGACACTCTGGGGAAGGGGCTCCTTGGGAGTGGGACACCCTGGGGACATGGGCTCCGTAAGGATGGGGCACCGTGGTGACAGGAATCCCTGGGCACAAGGATCCCTGGGGACGGACACCTGGGGTGCCCGGGGGAGGTGCGATCCGGGGACTGGCAGGGCTTTGGGTGCGGGTTCCCAGGGCGGTGCCCACGCTCGGGGCAGGAACAGGGGCTTCCCCCTTCCCACGCCGAAGGGAAACTGAGGCACGAAGCCAGAGGAGGTGACTTGGAGCAGCCGGATCCGCTCCTGTCACAGCCCTGGGGCCATGCGGGCGCCAAAGAAGGGTGACAGGGTGAGATCGAGGGGACCCCGCCAGGGCACAGAGCCCCTGGGGTGGCACAGGACGAGGGGGGTGAGTGCTTTTGGGGACAAGGGAGACGAAGGGAATGGCTGTTCTGGAGGGACAGGAGGGGCCGGGATGTGCCCCTTTGGGGACAAGGGGGGCTGACAGTCTTTGGGGGGACAGGAGGGACATGGGGGGTGTGTGTCAATAGGGACGAGTGGCTTGGGGAGACCGGCAGGACGGGAGGATCCTGTCCCGGGGGACAAGGGGGCAAAGGCTGCGAACTGGGGGACAACAGGGGACAAGGGTTGTGAATTTGGAGGTACAGGGCAGCCACATCTCTGGGGACAGGGGACGAGGGCTGTGAATTGGGGGGACACGGAGCTCCGTCTGCGACCCCCTCTGTCCCCCCCCCCCCCCGGGTTTATTTCGGCGTGACGCGTGATCGTCCTCGCTAGGAAACCGTCCTTAATATGCAGATGAGCCTGTATTTAATATGCAAATCACCATGCGGCTCTGGCCGGCCACCAGCACCGCCGGCGTGCTGGAAGGGACGTGCCGGGGCACCCATGGGTGTCACCCGGGGGGTATCGAGGGGCACCCAGCAACTGGGGCCAACCTTGGGCACCCACGGCGGGTGACAAAGCCACCCAAGGTGACCGCGGGGTGCCCACCATCCCCGGTGCCCGTGTCGGGGGTCGGACGCCCTCGGTCGCTCGCGGTGTCCTGGGGGGCTCGGACGCCTGTGTCCCCACCCGGGGGGCGGTGGGCGATGGGGAGGGGACAAGGGACAAGGGACAGGGATCGGGGCTATAAACGGCAGCTGTAAGCGGAGCCGGTAACCGGAGCGGGAGGCCCGGGGGGACATTTGAGCTGCCGGCGGGGCCGTGGAAGCGCCAAGGTAAAGGGTGGGTGCTGTGTCCCCCCCCCGCCACGCCGGTGACCCCCCAATCCCTGTCACCCACACGGGGACCCCGCCGGTGCTGGTGTTCCCCCGTCCTCTTGGCACCTCGGCAGCTCTGGGGGTGCTGCCTGCGCCCCCTCGGGAGGTGCCGCTTGGAAAGGGGGGACCCACGGCAGGAGACAGGACAGGGACAAGGCCAGCGCGCGGTGCCAGGTGGCCGGGGTGACATTTGCTCCGTCCCCGCCGTGGGGACAGCTGCTTCCTGGCTCTGCCATCTGAACCGGCCCCGGAACGGAAACCCGGGGGGGGCTCAGCTCCCCAGCCCCGGCGGCAGCAGCAGCTGGGATTGGGGGGGTCCCCATGGCAGTGGGGGGCACTGCTGGTGACCCCCAAACCCCTCTGTTGGCAATGGGGGTGGCACTGTGTGACCCCGCCGAGCAAGGGATGCTCTGGGCACCGGGGGCCACATTTTGGGGGGCTGGGGGGTGTGCATGGTGTGTAAAGGCCTCATTAGCATATCTAATTACTGATTGTTTATTGGCGTTGGGCGCCTTCTGAAGGAAATGACCCCAAAATCCGGCACTAGACCGATGGAATGGGATGTGGATATTGAGATAATACCAGGGAGGGTATTCCCAAAATGTTGTATTTTAAGGGATTTCATTGTTGGTGTCCTCTGCCTTTCCCAGTGTCCCCCCCATTCCTCAGCGTGTCCCCCCTCCCAGTGTCCCCCCTTTCCCACTGCCCCCCCTATTTCCCGGTGTGTGTCCCCCTTTCCTGGTGTCCCTCCCTTCTCGGTGTCACCCCCATTCCCTGTGTGTCCCCGCCTCTCCCGGTGCCCCCCTCTTTCCCATTGTCTTTCTAACGGGTTTATGAGGATGGGGGACCCGATGAGGCTGGGGGGGACCCCGCTGTCCCCCTGTCCTCGCTGTGTGTCCAGGGGGTCCCACCGGTAGGTTCATGCCGGTGCTTTCCCGTGGGGACGCCGCGGTGCCGCTCGAGGGGTCCCATGGGTGCCCCCCCCCCGGGTCCCCGGCTGCGGTGACAGCTGCCGGGGTGAGGGGGGGGTTGGTGGCTCCGGTTACGGTGACATCAACCCTACCTTCCCACCTGGCGCGGGCGGGGGGCACGGGCCCCCCTCCCCTGGGGGTCGCGGGGGGGGTGAGGTGACAGCTGAGCCGCTCTCGGGACGCCGGAGCCCCCAGCGCCGCCGGGGCGTCCTGGAACGGGGGGGACCCACGGGGGGGGGGGGACCCACCCCCAGCTATGGGACCCGCGCGGCCGGGACCCCCCCTGCGAGCGGAAGGGACAGCGGTGACACAGGAGCGGCGGCGGAGGCGGCCGGAGCAGCTCAGGTGGGCAGAGCGAGGCGCGGGCGGGGGGCAGATGCCGCGGGGAAGGACTCCCAGCCCCGGGAAGGGACGGGAAGGGAAGGGGGGCAGAGTGACCCCCCCAGCAGGGACACCCGCTCTGTGGGATCAGGGAGGTCTCCCTGTGATCGGAGCTCCCGGGAATTGCAGCGAGAGGAGGAACTCTGGGGGGCTGCCCCCCCTTCCTGCCCCGTTCCCCCAGTGCCGCGGGTCGCGGAGATGCTGGGGGGGGGGGGGGAAGTGGGACATGTCCAGCAGCTCCCCCCGCCCCCCAAAGCTTTGTGCATGCGGGGGGAGGTTTGAGCGTGCTGGGGGATGGGGAAACTGAGGCACGGAGCAGGGACAGCGACAGCGGACATGCCCGGGGCTGTTCACCCGTTCCGTGTCGGAGATATCCAAGTGGAGACTCCCCTCGTTCCCGGCACATCCCCCTGTCCCCACCCGCTGCCTCAGTTTCCCCCGAGCCGCGCTGGGGACATGCACAGTGACCGTCCCCTCTGCTCCTCCACCGCCGTGAATGGGTCCCTGTTTGTCACCCCGCTGCTGCCGTGTCCCCCTCCCCGCCGTGCCCCCTCCTCCCCGTGCCCTCCTCTTCCCGCTGCCTTTTCTTTTCCCGCACAATCGCTGGCATTTATGGCGCCGGAGGCTCCGGTTACCCTGCGCCCGCTCGCTGTCACCACACAGGCTGGTGACGGTGACACCGGACCCCCCGCTCGGGGTTTCAGGCGCCCGAGGCCCCCCCGGCCCCCAAACTCCCCCCGCGCGGGTGGATTCTCAGGTGGCCGATAGGCACTGAGCCCTTCCCTGGGGTGGCTTTTTGGGGTCCTCCCTTCCTCCCTCCGGCGTTTGGGAACGTTAAATTTGGTGGCTTTCGGGTGCTGCTGTGTGACAAACCGGCCAGAAACAGCTCATTTCCTGCTTGTTGGGGACACCATGGGGACAAAGCTGGGTGTCACTGGGAGCTGTGGCACTGTGGGGACAGGTTTGGATGTCCCTGAGATTGCAGGGACATGGTTGGGTGTCCCAGGGGTTGTGACACCCTGGGGATGGGGTCAGTTGTCCCCAGGGGCTGTGACACCAGGGTCAGGTCCCACTGGGGTCACCTCCTGCCCCGGGGCCTGTGGCACCGCAGAGGGGACGGGGCTGGGGACAGTGCCGGGTCTCACCCGGGGCCGGTGTCACCACAGAGGGGCTGGGGACGAGTCCCCGCGCTGGCACCGTTCAGGCTCCCTGACCCCCAGCCCCCCACAATGTCACCCGTCCTCGGTCCCCGGGGGGGAGGAGGGCGCCGCTTCGATCGCCCCCGCTCCCTGCTCCCATGGAACTAATGATCAATTAATTCCCTGCCCGGTTGCTAATTACCCAGCCCGGCCTCAGCCCCTCGGGGACGGGGGACAGGGTGGGGATGGCGGCCCAGCGCGGTGGGGGGACAGTGGCGGTGGCACTGGGGCTGTCTGGATGGGAAGTGCTGTGACACTGTGATGTGTCCCCGGCGATGTTCCAAGACATCCCAGTGGCATTTTGGGAGGGGGAAGAGCCAGTCTGGCTTCCCTCTTGTCCCCATGTCCCCCTGTCCCTCTGTCCATGTGTCCTCATCCTCCTGTCCCCAAGTCCCCAGCCCTGTCACCAGCAGTGGCTTCCCCACGTGCTGCTGGTGACAAACCAGTATGGCCCCAGCTGGGGTCCAGTCACACCCCAAGGTCACCCCCTGTGGTGGCCCCTCGCCCCCGGCACCAACGCCCAGAGAGCCCCAGAGACCCCTGAGACCCCTGAGGGTTTGGGGTGCTCCGGGGGGGGACCCCGGCACCCAGGTGAGTGCCACCCCTCCCAGCTCTGCCCGTGCCCGCAGGTGCGGTGGGTGCCCACCCAGGGCGGGGGCCACCATGGGACCCCCACCCCGCGTGCCCCTGGTGCTGCTGCTGCTGCTGGCGGCCGAGAGGACGGCGAGGGGCACTTTCCCCGAGGAGCCCGGCCCCATCGCCCTGGCCCCCCCGGACTGTGAGTGCCCCCTCGGAGCTGGGGGGTCGGGGTGCTGCACTGGGGCACGGGGTGGGGCACGGCTTGGCATGGAGAGGGGCTTGGGGTGATATGGGGTGAAGGCAGGAGGGGACACCCATGGGAGGATTTTGGAATGAAGATACAATGGGACCACCCGTGGGCAGGGCTGGGGTTTGGGTTACTTTGGGGGGCACGTATGGAAGGGGTTTAGGGGTTTTAGGGGGATTAGGGGTGAAGGCAGGCGGGGGACACCCATGGGAGAGGATTTCGGGCTGAAGGCAGGAGGGAGGTGCCTCCCTGGGCAGGCTGGGTGTGGGTGGTCACCTGGGCTGTGCGGGGGTGCCCGGCCCCGTGTGACCCCCGTGTCCCCCCAGATGTGAAGCACTACCCGGTGTTCGTGGGCCACGGCACCGCCCGCCCGGGGGGCCCCGAGGGGGGGGGCACCCAGCGCCTCAACATCCAGCGCATCCTCAAGGTTAACCGGACCCTCTTCATCGGGGAAAGGTCTGAACCCCGGCACCCCAAAGCTTCCCCTCCACCGGGATGGGCACCCCACAGCCATCCCACCGCTCTTTCCTGGGGAGAACCCCACTACCTGCTCGGGGCACCCCAAGCTCTGCCATGGGGTATTTGGGGGGGGTTCATTGTCACTTTCATTGCCCCGCTGATGTTCATTGTCCAGCCCAGATCCCCAAACCTTCCGGGGGGGCTGGGGGTGGGTCCTGCACCCCCAACACGCCTTGCTGGGGGGGCACATCCCAGCTGGGAGGTGGTGACACCCGTGTCCCCCTCCCCAGGGACAACGTCTATCGGGTCAGCCTGGAGCCCAGCGGGGCCGCTGAGATGCGCTACCACCGGGTAAGTGCTGGGGGTCTCGGGGGCTTTTGGGGGTGTCAGGGAGATCTGGGGGGGGGGTCTCAGGGGGAGCTGTTGTCTACTCCCTGTCCCCACACTGGTTTCCCCCCTCCAGAAGCTGACGTGGCGCTCGAACCAGCACGACATCAGCATCTGCCGGATGAAGGGCAAGCACGAGGTACAGGCTGGGAGGGCCCGTGCCCCATGGGGACCCCAGGGTGGGGACTGAGCACCCTCTGTCACCCCAACAAGGCCACCCTGTCCCGTCCCCAGTGTCACCCCCCGCTCCCTGGAAGCGGTTGGATCTCTGATTTATTGGCTGCTTGGCTAATTGGGTTTGTAATTAATTATTTGGGGGCCAGAAATCCCATTCCCATCTCCCATAAATGCAGTTCTGGGGTGAGAACAGCCCTCCCAAGCCATCCCCTCACAGTGATGGGGCCTGGGTGGGGTGGGATGAGGCGAGGGGAGTTTTGGGGTGCTGAGGTGACGGTCCCCTCTCCCGGCGCAGGCAGAGTGCCGAAATTTCGTCAAGGTGCTGCTGGTGCGGAACGAGAGCCTCCTCTTCGTCTGTGGCACCAACGCCTTCAACCCCGTCTGCGCCAACTACAGCGTGAGCTCCCCCGGGAGGGGTCCCCATTTGGGAGGGGGGCTTGGGGCCAAGGAAGGAGGGGACACCAATGGGAAGGGGTTTTGGGGTGAAGACAGGAGGGGGCACCCCTGGGAAGGGTCTGCAGCATCAACATCTTCAACCCTGAGCCCCCCCCAGGATGGGGATCCCCGGGTCCCCCCCATTCCCGGGTGTGTCCTCACGTCCCCCTCTCACCCGCTCTAGATGGACACGCTGGAGCCCGTCGGGGACAACATCAGCGGCATGGCCCGGTGTCCCTATGACCCCAAGCACGCCAACGTGGCCCTGTTCACAGGTCAGTGGTGGCACTGCCGGTGTCACAGCGGGCACCGCGTCCCCCAGCCCCGCTGACACCCCTGTCCCGCGCAGGGGGGATGCTCTTCACCGCCACGGTGACAGATTTCCTGGCCATCGACGCCGTCATCTACCGCAGCCTGGGGGACAGCCCGACCCTGCGCACCGTCAAACATGACTCCAAGTGGTTCAAAGGTGGGTCCCCACCCTGGGCCGTGCCAGGACATGGCACACGTCCCCTGTGGCCCCACCCTGGGCCATCCCTGACCCCGCTGTCCCCACAGAGCCCTACTTCGTGCACGCCGTGGAATGGAGGAGCCACGTCTACTTCTTCTTCCGGGAGATCGCCATGGAGTTCAACTATCTGGAGAAGGTGGGACACATCCCACTGGGAAGTGGATGATCCTTAAGCTCCCTTCCAACCCAAACCATTCTGTGATGCCCACAGGGACACCCGGGGTGGGGACAGGGACACAGGGACGGCCACTGGGGTAGGGTGGTGACGGGTGTCCTCCCCGCAGGTGGTGGTGTCACGGGTGGCCCGGGTGTGCAAGAACGACATGGGGGGCTCGCAGCGGGTGCTGGAGAAGCAGTGGACGTCCTTCCTCAAGGCCCGGCTCAACTGCTCCGTGCCGGGCGATTCCCACTTCTACTTCAACGTCATCCAAGCCGTGACCGACATCCTGGAGCTGGACGGGCGCCCCGTGGTCCTGGCCGTGTTCTCCACGCCTGCCAACAGGTCAGAGCCTCTTGTGCCCTGCCCAGACCCTCGGGGCTGGGATGGGGTCCCAAAATGTGCCTCAGTGCCCATGGGGGATGTGGGGGTTAGGCTGGGGATGAGGATATGGGGCTGGAGACAGGTGTGTGGGGCTGGGAGCAGGGACACGGGGTTGGGAATGGGGATGTGGGGCTGGGGACCAGCTGGGATGTGAGCAATCAGGGATGATCTGGGCTGGTTCCTTAGTGGGATCTGAGCTGGATGCCAGCTGGGATCTGGGTGGAATCCAGGCTGGATCCAGAGCGGGATCTGGGATGAGTGGTGGGATGGGTCTGGCTGGATCCTGTACAGGATCTGGACTTGTTTCCTTTTGGGATCTGCTGGGCCCCTCGCACTCCCTGGGGCCTCCCTGCGTTCACCCCACAGCCGTGTCTCCACAGCATTCCCGGCTCCGCCGTCTGCGCCTTCGACATGGCCCAAGTGGCCGCCGTCTTCGAGGGACGGTTCAGGGAGCAGAAGTCACCCGAGTCCATCTGGACACCTGTGCCCGAGGACATGGTGCCAAAGCCACGGTGAGGGGCAGGGGTGGGGACAGGGGTGATGATAACCACGGCCAGTACCAGCACGGCTGGGGACAGGCTGGGGACAGCGCCACTGAGCCGTGCCCTGGCCGCAGGCCCGGGTGCTGCGCGTCCCCGGGGATGCGCTACAACTCCTCCAGCGCCTTCCCCGACGAGATCCTCAACTTCGTCAAGACGCACCCGCTGATGGACGAGGCGGTGCCGGCCCTGGGCAACGCCCCCTGGATCCTCCGCACCATGACCCGGTGGGTGCCCGGGGGGGCTGGGGGGCACTGGGGGAACTGGGAGGGCTCGGAAGGGCTGGGAGGGGCTGGAGGTGCTGGCCAGAGCCTCCCGTGCTGCCTTTCCATGCTTGTGCCAGCACTGGGAGCACTGGGAGAGCTGATAAATCTCATACACTTTGCAGTCAGGATTGTCTCGTCCTAATTAAATCTGCCTTAATTGCTGCTTGATGGGGAATTAATCAAGCGGCACTCTCGGGCCTCAGCCTCCCGCCGGCAGGGCAGCTGGGGCGTGAGCGGGGATGGGGACAGGGACACAGAATGGGAATGGGGACATGGGGATGGGGGGTGGGGATGGGGACAGGGTTGTGGGGCTGGACCTGGGGACGTAGGGCTGGGGATGGGGACATGGAGATGGGGTTGTGGGGCTGGGTCCCCTCACCCTGCCCCAGTTCCCCCCTCCTTGGGGACACCGGGACTTTCCCACACCCCAACGCTTCTCCCTGCCCCCACTCAGGTACCAGCTCCGCAAGATCGTGGTGGACAACGCAGCGGGGCCGTGGGGCAACCACACCGTGGTGTTCCTGGGCTCCAGCACCGGCACCATACTCAAGTTCCTCATCCTGCCCAATGCCACCAGCAGCCCCGTGCCCACCGCCCCTGGTAGCCAGAGCGTCTTCCTGGAGGAGTTTGAGACCTACCAGCCTGGGAGGTGAGTTCCAGGGTGCCAGAGGGGGGAGAGGGGGTGATGAAAGGCGTGGGTGGGCTGCTCAGACGGATGGATGGATGGACGGATGGAGAGGATGGGTCAGGGGGATGCAAAGGTGGAGGGAATGGATGAGAAAATCTCCTCTGGACTAGGACAGGCTCTGTGGAGGGCCCTGTGGACCAGGGCTGAGGCTATGCTGAGCTCTGCCCTGTCCCCAGGTGTGGCCGGGACACGGAGGACGAGCGACGGCTCCTGGGGCTGGAGCTGGACAAGGCGGCGGGGTCCCTGCTGCTGGCCTTCCCCCCGTGCGTGGCCAGGGTGCCCGTGGCTCGCTGCCAGCAGCACTCGGGCTGCATGAAGTGAGTGCCTGGGGTGGGCAGGGCTCGCTGGTGGGGGCTGTGCAAGGAGTGGGGGGTCTGTATAACCTCACGTCCCAGGAATTCACCCTGTGCTGGGATCCGGCTGGACAGGGCTCAGCACGGCTGGGAGCATGGCTGGGGAAACTGAGGCACAGCACGGTGCCATGGGGGTCGGGGTGTTGTGTCCCCCCATCAGAGCTGACCCCGACATCTCTGCCCCCTGCCAGGAACTGCCTGGGGAGCCGGGATCCCTACTGCGGCTGGACAACCGAGGGCTCCTGCATCTTCCTGGAGCCCAGTCCCAGGTAACGCTGCCAGGCCTGGGGGACACTGGCAGGAACAGCGGGGTCCCCAGAGAGCACCGGCTCCTGTAGCCCCCAATTGCTGAGCCCCAACAAACTCATTGCTCGCTGAAGGGAGCTGGGAGACCCTACCAGGCCATTAGGGACCCACTGACCCCCCCTTTGCACCCCCAGGGTGGCCTTCGAGCAGGACATCGCCGGCGGCAGCACATCCCACCTGGGCGAGTGCGAGGGTGAGTGCGGGGCCGGGACCGGGCTCGGGGATGCTGCAGTGGCAGCCGCAGGTCCCCTGACGTGTCCCCAACCCCAGGGCTGGTGACGGAGAGCTTCGTGGACGAGCCGGACGGGCTGGTGTCGGTGAACCTCCTGGTGATCTCCTCCGTCGCCGCCTTCGTCATCGGCGCCGTCATCTCCGGCTTCAGCGTGTGCTGGTTCATCGGGCACCGGGACCGCAAGGAGCTGGCGCGGCGCAAGGACAAGGAGACGATCCTGGCGCACAGTGAGTCGGTGGTGAGCGTCAGCCGCCTGGGCGAGCGGCGGGCGCGCGGCGCCTTGCTGGCCCCGCTCATGCCCAACGGGTGGCCCAAGGAGCTGGGCAAGGTCACCCAACACGACCTGGACTCGGGGGTGCTGCCCACGCCGGAGCAGACCCCGCTGCAGCAGAAACGCTGCCCCGGCGCCCTCCAAAACTGCACCTGGGAGCAGAGTCACAACATCATCAACGCGGCTTTGCGGGACCCTGGAGGCTCCGGCCCCGCGGGCGCCGGGCGGGGGCACGGCGGCTCCGGCCGCCCGCCGCGGGGCATCCCCCTCTCCTGCCACGCCATCCTGGTGGACCAGGAGCTGGAGGCCGAACTCAGCGACTCCTCAGGTGACGGGCATTGGGGTCGGGACCCTCAGGAGGGTCCCCGCACCCGGCAGCACCCACCCGCCGGCGCCCGCCGCCCACCCCGCAGCTCCTACGGCGACTTCGGCGGGACGCCGCACCCCAGCCCCGAGCGCCGGCGGGTGGTCTCGGCACCCAGCGGGGAGGGCGGAGACTTTACCGAGGGTCCGCCCTGGCACCCCGAGCAGCTGAACTTCAACGCCAACAACGGCACGGGCCGCCCCGGCGCCCACCTCAAGAGGAACCACACGTTCAACAGCGGCGAGGCGGCGGCGGGCGGCTACGGGCGGCACGGGACCGCAGCCCGGGCAGCGCGGGCACCGGGAACCCCGCGGCCGCTGACGGACCTGCACCACCTCCTGCGCTACGGCGTGGAGCGGACTCCCTCGGGAAAATAGGGTCCCACCCTGTGTGCGTCCCCCTCGCCAGGACACTGAAGGGGGCCCCTGGCTCCCTGGGGACAGGGAGGGGTGGCCGGGCAGGCGCCGCGGGCATGGGGTGAGGTGCTGCATGGGTGAGGGGGGGACAGGCACCCCCTGGGTGCCCCCGGATAGGGTTTGGGGGTGTCCCCGGCTGGCGTGGGGCAGTGCCCTGCGTTCCGGCTGTTTTGTCCCATATGCCGGGGGGGGGCCGTCCACCGTGTCCCCTCCCCAGGCTGGACCCAGGGCCCGCGGCACCCTGGGAGGGGGATCCCTGGGAGGCAGCAGGATGGACACACGGACACGGGCACCGGGCTGTGCCCCCCAGCCCGTCAGTGGCACCCGGGGGGTTTTTGGGTGCTGCCAGCCTCCTGGGGACACCCGGCCAGGGGTGCACTGGTTGTGGCGATGGAACCTGGTGAACATTTTGGGTACGGGGGGCTGGAAGCCCCCCGAATGTGGCGTTATCTGGGGATGGCGTACACTCCCACCCCCAGTCTGGGGTCAACCCCTTCCCAGTGCCAGCTTGGGGGTTGCCCATCCTTCCCCCCGGCACCCCCTCCTGGAAAGCACAGCCGTGGTGGGGGGGCACCGCTGGGGGGTCCCCACCGAACCCACTCTCTGCTGGCAAAGGGTGCCCTTTCGGTGCCACCCCTGCCCGGCGCCCACCCGGGGTGGCGTGTCGCGGGGGAGTGGCAGGTCCCCGGGGTTTGGCAGGTCCCCAGGGGGTGGCAGGCTGTAAATAGGGCAGGGGGTGGCGAGAGCCCCCCCCCCAGCGGCCATGCATGCGGCCGCCCGCGGGCTGTACCCCGCGGCCCCAATAAACACCCGGTTACCGGAGGCGACTCCCCCGCCGCCGCCTCGGCACCTTCTTGACCACCCCCGGGAGCCGGGACCGGCTGGGGGGCCACAGGGCTGGGGGGCCACAGGGCTGGGGGGCCACAGGGCTGGGGGGACACAGGGTCACACCCCCGCCGTGGGCACACGCACAGCCCAGCGCGCACACCCCCGCACCCACCCGTGCTCAGCCCCTCCCCACGCACCCGCCCCCCGTCCCGACGCCTCGAGGGTCCCTATCCCGCTTTCCCCACGAATTCCCCTGGGTTGAAGCAGCGCCGGCACTGTGTCCCTGCCCGTGTCACCCCACACCTGCCGTGTCCCCTGCCTGTCCCCTTTCCCGGCCATCTCGTGCCCCACGAGGCCACCCACGGGGGTCACCCACCCCCCACTGCCCCCCTCAGGCACTGCTGTCCCCTGGTCTGAGCACCTACAGGGGCTGGGGGACACCTGGCGCCCTGAGTGTCTCTGGTGGCACGGGAACAGCTGGGGTGGGGACATCTGGCAAAGGGACACTTGATGCGGCGATATGTGGCGTGGGGACACCCGGCACTGGGCTCCTTGGGGTTGGGGACGCCAATCATTGGGGTCCTTGGCGTGGGGACACCAGGGGTGGGTACATCTGGCGTGGATACACCTGGGCTGGCGGCCATCGGGTCTCTTGGAATTGGTTCACCTGGGATGCGGACACTTGGAGAGTGTGGGGACAGCGGCCATTGAGTGTCTTGAGGTGGGGCAAAGGGACACGTGGCAAGGGGACACCTGGGGTGGGGATAACTGGGGTGGAGACACCTGGAGCGGGGGTGGAACACCGGTTCCTCGGCGCGGGGACACGTGGCAAGGGGACCGGGCTGTTCCTGTCCGCCGCCCGGGCCGGGCTGTCCCCGCCGCTGTCCCCGGGCTGTCCCCGCCGCTGTCCCCGGGCTGTCCCCGCCGATGTCCCGGGCTGTTCCTGCCCGCCGCTGTCCCCGGGCTGTCCCCGCCGATGTCCCCGCGTCGTTCCTGTCCCCGGGCTGTCCCCGGGCTGTTCCTGCCGTTGTCCCCGGGCTGTCCCCACCGCCCGGGCCGTTCCTGTCCCCGGGCTGTCCCCGGGCTGTCCCCGGGCCGTTCCTGTCCCCGCCGCTGCCCCCGGAGCCCCGCGACGATCGCGCCCCGAGCCCCAAGCCCCGCCCCCGGGCCCGCCCCTCCCTCCTCATTGGCGGAGACCCGGCCCCGCCCCTTCGCTGATTGGCTCCCGCCGCCTCACGTCCCCCGCTGGGCGGGGCTCGGGGGTCGCGGTCTCGGCCGGGGGTCGCGGCAGAACCCCACCCCCACCCCCGTGAGTACCGTGCCCGGGGCTTGGCGGGAGCGGGAGGGTGGGAAATGGGGCCGGGGGCGTCCCGAGGGGCTCCAGGGGGGCTCCAGGGGGGCTCCAGGTGGTCCCGGGGGAAGTCCGGAGGTCCCCGGGGGGCTCCGTGGGGTCCGGGTGAGGTCGGGGGTCCCGAGGTCCCCGGAACACCCCAGGGACACCAGAGGGACACCCCTAGAAACTCAAGGGAACACACCCAGGGTCCCGAGGGAACCCGTCCCCCCCAGTGACCTGCCTGAAGCCCCCCCCGAATCCCCCCAGAACTCGTCCCCCGCAGAGCACGGAGCCAGGCCGGGGGTGCCACGGGCGACCCCAAAGGGCAAAGGGGCTGCCGGGGGCCATGGGGGTTGCCAGGGGCCAGGGGGGCTGCGGGGGCCAGGGGAGGCTGCTGGGGGCCAGGGGGGCTGCGGGGCCAGGGGGGGCTGCTGGGGGCAGGGGCGGCTGCCGCGGCTCGGCTCCCCGCGGGGTCCGGGGGCTGCCCCGGCCGAGGCGGCGGTGCCGGGCGGCACGTCCCCAGCGCGGGATTGCGACAGACAAATCCAGTCTGCCTTCGGCTGAATCACCCAAAAACCCCTCCCTGGCCCCAAAAGGGGGTGTGGGGATCTGGGAGGGGTTGGGGGGACCCAAGAGGGGTTGAGGGGACCCAGTCCCAGCACATCCTGGCAGGGGAGAAGGGCAAGCCCATCCTAAAGCCCCTTTCACCCCCGTGAGCCCCTCAGAACCCACCAGCCGCTCCCACTCCTGAGTTGGTGGCTCCCAGCCCTCAGGGAGCAGGGGCTGGGAGGTGCTGGGGGGTCTCATCCCCCGGGGGGTCCCCACCAGTCTCACCCACTCATGGCACCCCGAAATCTCTCCCTGCTGCAGCCGCCGCTGCCATGTCAGCCGAAAACGCCGCGGTGCCGGCAGAGGCCGGGCCGGAGGTGCAGGTAGGGGTGCACAGAGGGTTAAGGGGGTTGCGGGTGGCTCTGAGGACCCCATCTTACTGTCCCCCCCCCCCCTCCCAGAGCGTGGTGAGCCGCGTGGCCAACCTGGCCCTGGTGAGCTCTGCCTACGACATGGTGTCCTCAGCCTACGCCTGCACCAAGGAGAGCCACCCGTACGTGCGCTCCGTCTGCGACGCCGCCGAGAAGGGGGTGAAGACGCTGACAGCAGCAGCAGTGAGCGGGGCCCAGCCCCTCCTCACCCGGCTGGAGCCCCAGAGTGAGTGCGGGGGGGACAGCACCCCACGGGGGCTGGGGCACCCCAAAACTGCTCTCACAGAGCTCTTGTGAGGCAGCAGGAGAGGGAGGACCTGGTTTCACATCTCCCGTTTGTATCACCAATGACTAAAGGGCTGGAGAAGCTGGAGGATGGGAGGGGAAACACCCCACAAGTTTTGGGGTACCCCAAAACCTGGCCCTAGCAGAGCTCTTGCAAGGCAGCAGGGTGCTAAACCCACCTATTTTCGCATCTCCAGTTTCCACTGCCAATGAATTTGCCTGCAAGGGGCTGGACAAGTTGGAGGAGAAGCTGCCCATCCTGCAGCAGCCCCCCGAGAGGGTAACGTCACCTGGGGGACACGGGCAGGGCTCCAGCGCTGAGTGAGGAGCTGGCACAAGCTGTCCCTGTGCTGTCCCCTCCCAGGTGGTGGCCGGGACCAGGGAGCTGGTGTCATGCATGGTGAGTGGGGCGGTGGCAAGGACGCGCTCGGTGCTCGGGGCCGTGGTGGGCACCCGTGTGGGGCGGCTGCTGGCCACAGGCGTGGACACCGTGCTGGGCAAATCGGAGGAGCTGCTGGATCGGTACCTCCCCGGGACGGACGAGGAGCTGGGTGAGTGCTCACCATCTCCTGAACCTCGGGGTGCCAAGCCCCCCTGGGACCCTCACCCTGTTGCTCAGTGCCACCTCGGCATTGCCTACACGTGGTGGCCCCACAGCGGTGCCAAAGCACCAAGGCCACCATGACCTCATGCAGGGGACAGTCCCTGTCTGGAGGACACGGGATGGCACTGGGTGAACTCTCACCTGGAAACCTCAAGGCAAATATAGTCCCATGTGCCTGCCCGGGTATTTATAGCTTGGCACTGGGTGACATTCGGCAGAGCTGGCCCCGCGTCATGGCTGAGGTGACCGCAGAGGCCGCCTGGCTTAGGGTGGCATCTCCACATGACCTGGTGGCCAAGCATCCCGTGGGTGCCTACGCTGGGCTCCAGTGCCTGGTGTGGGATGGCCCAGCCACGCTGCCCTCACCCCTGGTCCCACAGCAGCGGCGGCAGGCACAGAGGTGGCCACAGACACGGAGGTGGCCACAGGCACGGAGGTGACCACAGGCACAGAGGTGGCCACAGGCACGGAGGTGGCCACAGGCACGGAGGTGACCACAGGCACAGAGGTGGCCACAGGCACGGAGGTGGCCACAGGCACGGAGGTGACCACGGGCACAGAGGTGGCCACACTGGAGCGGCAGCGGCGGTGGCAGAGCTACTTCGTCCGCGTGGGCTCCCTGTCGGCCAAGCTGCCGCACCGGGCCCTGCGGCGCTCGCTGGGGGACCTGCAGCGGGCACGGCACCGCGCCCAGCGGCTCCTGGCCCAGCTCCACCACGTCATACGGCTGGTAAGGATGGGGCACGGACCGTCCCAGACCCGTGCCAGCCCCAGGCACCCCCAGGTGTGCTCCCACCCGGCTGAACCTCCCTCCAGATTGAGGAAGGGCAGCAGGGCATGGACGGGCCCTGGCACAGCACCCAGGAGCATCTGCACCGCCTGTGGCTGGAGTGGAGCCAGCAGGATGCGGTGCCCATGGAGCACAGCGAGGTACGGGGCGGGGGGACCGTGGGGGACACCCAGGGATGGGGCCATCTGGAGAGGGTGGGGACGGCGGCCATTGAGTCCCTTGAGGTGGGGACACGTGGCAAGGGGACACCTGGGGCGGTGACACCTGGAGCAGGGCTGGAACAGCAGCCACAGGGTGCAAGTGTGTGTCCATCCAGGCGGGGTTGGGGTCCATCACCCCCAGCCCCCGCTGCCTGCTGCCCACCCCGCAGGTGGAGGCTCGGACGCTGGCCATGCTCCGCGGGCTCCTGCACCAGCTCCATGCCGCCTGCTCCCACCTGGCCGCCGGTGCCCGGGCATTCCCCAGCAGCGTGCAGGAGACGGCAGGACACGTCTGGCACGGCGTGGAGGGCGTCCAGGCTTCCCTGGCCAGCGCCCGCTCCTTCCAGGACCTGTCAGGCCTGGTGCTGGCGCAGAGCCGGGACACGGTGACGCGGGCGCAGCTGAACCTCGAGGGGCTGCTGGAGCACGTGGGGCAGCACACGCCCCTGCCCTGGCTCGTGGGACCCTTCGCCCCCGCGCTCGTGGAGTACCCGGAGGATGTCCCAGTGGACATGTCCAAGTGGGAGGGCTGTGTCACCGTGGGGGGGACGCACCAGGTGCCCACTGCCCCCCCGGTCTGCAGCCAGCACTGAGCCACCGGTGCCACCGAGCTGGGGGAGCACCCACCCAGAGCCACGAACCCAAATCCCACCGGGAATGTGGGGACAGTGGACTCGGTGGCACAGTTGGGACCCCATTGTCGCAGCTGCGGACTCCTGTGGGGATGGTGGCATGTGCAGGACACAGCATGAGTCTGTCTGGGATCCAGGGCTGCCCTGAGCCCCAGGAGCACTGGGATTTCGTGTTTTAACAGCTTCAAACCAGTTTAAAGAGGAAGAAAACAACTTTTTTGGCCTTAAAGTGACTCAGAGCCTGCAGTGCTGTGGCAGAGACACCGTGCCGGGCTCACCGGGAGGCTCTGCGCGGGCGGCAGAGCTGAGGGGGGGTCCAATGGGGGGGTGCCGAGGTGGGACAGTGGGACGGGTTTCCGTGGGGTGCTGGGATGGAGGGTGCCACAAGGTGCCAGGACATCTGGACTGTGACCCGCAGCCGTGTGGCACTGAACTTTGTCCCGGTTGTCACCGCCGCGGGGCTGGGTCCGCCCCGGGGTATCCCCGACGTCACAAGCACAGCGTGGTCACAGCACCCGGTGGGGCGACACTGGGCACCCCAGGACTGCCCATCCTCCTGCCGCCGGAACGCACTGGGACCAGTTTGACCAACTCCACCGGGCCAGGTGTGGGGGAGCACTGGGACCCCGTGCTTGGCACCCGCACGAGGGGAGGGGACTCTCGGGGGGTCCGGGCAGGGTCTGTCCTGGGGGATCCGGTGGCAGGGAAGGTCGGGAGCGGCGATCCAATGCTGGGGGAGGAGGTCTCTGGTTCCGGGCTCGGCGTGTCACTGCAGCCGGATCCCGGGGAATTGGGTCGGTGTAGACCGGTCCCGGGGGTGTCCGGTCCCCAGGGGGTGTCAATGCAGCCCAGTCCCGGGGGATCCGGTACCAGGGAGGGGGGATCAGTGCAGCACCGACCGAGGAATGGGGTTCCAGGGCTCAGTGCAGCCCAGTCCCGGGGGATCCGGTGCTGGGCGGGGGACTCGGTGCAGGCCGTTCCCGGGGGTTGGGGATCCCGGTCCCGGTCCCGGTCCCGGGGGTTGGCTGCCGTCCCGGCCCCGCGCTGCCTCCGGTCGCTGCTCCCGGTCCGCCCCGGGCCGGCCCCGCTGGGCGGCTCCGGTCACATGCGCTCGGGGCGGGCTCCGGGGTATAAAGGGCGGCGGGGAGGAGCGGGGCGAGCCCGGAGCCGAAGTGCGCCCAGCCGAACCGAGCCCAGCCGAACCGAACCGAGCCCAGCTGCCAGCGGTGAGCACGATCCGGGTCCGGTCCGCGATCCTAGTTCCGATCCTGATTGCGATCCCGGTTCCGATCGCAATCCCGGTTCCGATCGCGATCCCGGTCCTGGTCCCGGTCGCAATTCCGGTCCCGGTGCCGGTCTCGGTCCCGGTGTCAATCCTGGTGCCGATTCTGATGCCGGTCCCAATCCCGCCTGTGATGCCGGTTGTGATCCCGGTCCCAGTCGCAGGGACCCCCCTGTCCCGGGTTTCTCCAACCGCGTGGGAGCTGCCCCGTTCCGGGGAGGGGTAACTTGGGATCCTCCCTTCGGGGAGGGGGGCTGGGGGGGTCTGACCCCACTCACTGTCACGTCCTGTGCCCCCCAGCCCCACCATGGCCACCAGCGAGCCCACGCCGGCGCAGCCCAAGGCAGAGGAGCAGCAGGTCAGTGCGGGCAAGGGGGGCGGTTCGGGGGGGATCCAGGGGGTCCCTGCTTGGAGACAGGGATCGGGGTTATCCCACCCTCCGATGAGCTCGGAGAGCCATGAGAGCACCCCAAAACCATCCCTGGGGGGGTTGGAAGCGTCCCTCAGCCCCATGCTCACCCCGAGCACTTCTGGGCCCCAGAGCATCGGGACACGCGTGGCCAACCTGCCTCTGGTGAGCTCTGCCTACGACATGGTGTCCTCGGCCTACGCCTGCACTAAGGAGAGCCACCCGTATGTGCGCTCCGTCTGCGACGCCGCCGAGAAGGGGGTGAAGACACTGACAGCAGCAGCAGTGAGCGGGGCCCAGCCCCTCCTCACCCGGCTGGAGCCCCAGAGTGAGTGCGGGGGGGACAGCACCCCACGGGGGCTGGGGGACCCCAAAACTGCTCTCACAGAGCTCTTGTGAGGCAGCAGGAGAGGGAGGACCTGGTTTCACATCTCCCGTTTGTATCACCAATGACTAAAGGGCTGGAGAAGCTGGAGGATGGGAGGGGAAACACTCCACAAGTTTTGGGGTACCCCAAAACCTGGCCCTAGCAGAGCTCTTGCAAGGCAGCGGGAGGGGGAGAAGCTCTTTCCTTATTTCTGTTTGTTCTACCAAAAAATACACCTGCAAAGGGCTGGGGAAGGTGGAGGCAGCAGCACCCCTTGAGGGCTGGAGTACCCCAAAACCTGGCCCTAGCAGAGCTCCTGCAAGGCAGCAGGGTGCTAAACCCACCTATTTTCACATCTCCAGTTTCCACTGCCAATGAATTTGCCTGCAAAGGGCTGGACAAGCTGGAGGAGAAGCTGCCCATCCTGCAGCAGCCCCCCGAGAAGGTACCGGGCAGGGCTGGGCTGGGGTGCGCAGCACGCTCGGGGTCCCCCAGTGCTTAACAGAGGTTTGTGTGTCCCCCCAGCTCATCTCGGACACCAAACTGCTGGTGACCTCCACGGTGACGGGGGCCAAGGATGTGCTGACCAACACCGTGGCCGGGGCCAAGGATGCAGTGACCAGCACTGTGGCCGGCGCCAAGGACGCGGTGACCAGCCGGGTGACTGGTGTGATGGACATGACCAAAGGGGCTGTGCAGGGCGGCATGGAGCTGACCAGGTCCGCAGTCAGCAGCGGTGTCAGCACCGTCATGGGCTCCAGTGTGGGCCAGATGGTGGCCAGCGGCGTGGGCTCCGTGCTGGGCAAGTCAGAGGAGCTGGTGGACCATTACCTGCCCATGACGGATGAGGAGCTGGGTGAGCAGCTGATCTCAACCCTCCAGAGAGGGGTGGGCAGAGTCTGGGCAGGGCAGGGGAGGCTCTGTGGGGTGGTGATGGTGGTGCTGGGACCCCCTGAGCAGCTCCTGTCCCACAGCCAAGCTGGCCACGGCCGTGGAGGGCTTCGAGCCGGAGCAGCAGAGGCAGCAGCAGAGCTACTTCGTGCGCCTGGGCTCGCTCTCCACCAAGCTGCAGCACCGAGCGCTCCAGCACTCCCTGGGCAAACTGCAGAGCGCCCGCCAGAGCAGCCAGGACCTGCTGGCCCAGCTCCAGCGCACCCTCGACCTGGTAAGACCCAGCCCCGCAACCCCTGTGCCACCCTGGGGTGTCCCCCGGCAGTCTCCCCACCCAGCCGGGCTGTGCCCCTCTCCCAGGTGGAGCACCTGAGGCAAGGCATGGACCAGAGGCTGCAGGAAGGGCAGGAGAAGCTGCAGCAGCTGTGGCTGGAGTGGAGCAAGAAGCAGCCGGGTGGTGGCAAGGACCAGGTGCCACCGGAGGTAGGAGCAGGGCAGGAGGTCCCCGGGGTGACCCGGGGTGTCCCCCCGCCCTCACCCCCCGTGTCCCCCCGCAGACGGTGGAGTCGGGCACGCTGACCATGCTGCAGGGCTTGACCCAGCAGCTCCAGAGCTCCTGCCAGCCCTTGGTGTCCAGCCTGCAGGGCCTCCCCGCCAGCATTCAAGACACAGCGGGGCAGGTCCGGCACAACGTGGAGGAGCTGCGGGCAGCGCTGGCCTCCGTCACCTCCCTGCAGGGCGTGACGGGCCCCGTGCTGGCCCGAGCCCGCGACCACGCCACCAAAGCCCGGCAGCTGATGGACGAGCTGGTGGAGCACGTGGCCTTCAACACCCCCCTGACGTGGCTGGTGGGACCCTTCGCCCCCTCGGGCCAGCGCCGGGTGGAGACGGAGTAGCCATTCTGGGCTGCTTTCCCTCCAAAAAAGCCTCATTAGGAGCCTTTGCTAACCCCCCCCCAGCCCCCCAAACCTTGTGCCTGCCTCTGTGGGGACCCTCCTGCCTGCCCCAGCTCCGTCCCTTGTCCCCTTGCTGGGGACCTGCAGTGATGTGCCTTGGCTACCCCAAGTGCCTCTTGGGGGTCCCCCATGACCTCGGTGCCTTCAAACCCCTGGCCTTGTAGGGTCAAAACAGCACAAGAAACAATAAACTCTGGTTAGTTTTGCACTGGACTGAGATTTCTTTGGGGGTGTGGGGGAGGAACTGGGCTCTGGAGGAACAACCCCCACCCCAAGACCTGGGGACCTCCCTGTCCTGGGCCCCCATTCCCCAGACAGACCCCCCAGCCTGTCCCTGCCCCTGTGGGAGCAGGAGTGGGAGGAGAGGACCTGGCAGTGGGATCAGGAGTGGGGTGCTGGAGGGGGCCTCCCACTTCCCTGCAGTGGGGCAAGAGGCACTCGGGATTTTTTGGGCTTTATTTGGGTCTTGTTTATGGAGGGAGTGTGAAATCAGCCCTGGAAAAAGAAACCCCAAGTGTCCCCAGGGCAGAGTTACTGCAGCCTCCGAGGGGGGGGTCGGGGCATCCTCCCCCGGGGGTCAGGGCACAAAGAGGAGGCCGCGCCGGGTGGAGCCGGGAATTCTTTATTGGACATGGACAAAAGCTCCGGAGCGTTGCAAAAGAGCAAAGAAACCAACACTGAGCTGCTGCCCAGCACGGGCAGGAGGATGCCAGGGTCAGTCCCTCCCTGGCGCAGTTAGGAGAGAACACACCCTTTTTACTCTATTTTTACCCCAAAAAGTTGGTGCCCAGCCCTGCTGCCACCCCTGCGGCAGAGGGATCTGGCCCCAGCAGCTGCCTCTGGATGGAGAGAGGATCATGATGGTGGGGAAAGGGCCTTGGAGCAGCCCCTGAGTGCCTGATCCTGGTCAGAGGGAATTTGGGGACCCATGGGGTGTTTGCCAGCCCTGACCCTGGGCAGGGGGTGGGGGTCCTCCCCTTGTCCCAGCCAGCGATGCCTCAAGAAAGAGACACGGGGGTTCCTTGTGTTTTTCATTAGAAAACCCTTTATATTCATTTCATGTCGGTTGAAATCACAAGAAATTAGGTAGGAGGGGAAAAAAACCAAAACAAAACAAAAAATTAAAAACAAAGGGGGACAAATACAGACACCAGCACAGCCCCCCCGCGGGTGGTGCCTCCGCAGGGACGGGACACGGGACAAGACCAAGGACATCGGCTACGGTGGGACTTAGTGAAGTGACTCGGGCAGGAGACGAGGCAGAGGCTGCTCTCCCTTCACAGCCTCTCCTCCTCCTCCAGGTGGGAGCTGCTTCCTCAGCTCTCCTCCTCCTCCTCCTCATCCACAGCCTCTGACTCCCCGCGAGCTCGCTCCAGCCCGGCCTTGGGATAGTCCTGGACGCTGCTGGGGGAGGGCAGGGGCAGGCAGAGCTCAGCCCCCCCTGCCCCTCTGCCTCCCCCGGTCCCTCTCCCACATCCCAGCTCTTTCCCAAGCTGGGAGAACCCTTTCACAACCCACGGGACGCCCCCAAATCATCCCTGCAGAGCCCAGCGGTCAGGGGGGCTCCGGCCCCCAGCCCTGCCCCCACACTCACTTGTTGTGGGGCTCCTCTGTGGACGCCTCCAGCTCCCCGGCTCCCGGCCCTTGGCTCTTGTCCTTCTCCTCTGTGCCCTCTGACTTTTGGGACAGGGATTCACCATTCACAGGACCTGACAGGTCTGAAAGGGAAGAGAGAGAGGCTCAGGCTCCTGGATCCCCTCATCCATCCCAACCCTCGTGGGCTGTGGATCCATGGCCACAGGTTGTCCCTGGTCCTGAGGGGACCCCAGGCCTGGCCTGACCCCCACAGCTGCAACCCCAAAACCTCCATCCCCCCAGCCCAGAGGCACCATCAGGGTGGATTTTCCCTGTCAGTTCCTCTGGGAAGGCTCTTGCAGCATCACTGGGATGGCCCCAGGCAGGGACCTGGCTCCGAGGGTGGAAGATCCCAGTCACCACTCCCTGTGCAAGAGCCTGAGCCAGTGTCCAAGGACATCTCCACATTCCTTTGTGCCTGGACCAGAGCTCAGGCTGGCAGGGAGGAGCCGTCCTGGGGCAAAAACCAGCGCGGAGGCCCTCAGAGCCCGGGCGTGGGGCTCGAGGTTTGCCCTCTGCCCTCCCTGCATTCCACATCCAGCCCTTTCCCACTCCTGGCACTCCAGAAAAGCAGGGCTGGAGCTGCTGATCCCTCCACCTCCCCATGTCCCATGTCTCCAGCAGGACAGGCCATGCCCTAAGGAGGGGACTGTGACATGCCCGGACAAGGCCAGAACAGTCCCAGGACGTTCAGGGATGCTCAGGAATGTTACCAGCATTTGTCTCCTCTTCCCCCTTCTCATTCCGTGTCTCCGCTCCTGACAGCTTCTCCTGGCCCTTCTCTGCCTCCCCCTTGTCCTTCTCAGGCCCGGCTTTGTTGGCTTTCTGGATGGATTCCATCTTTGGTCCCAGCACACGCGACTTCAACCGGGTGTAGACTTCGGCTGCTTTTTCCATCACGTCCTTGTTGGCTTTGTAGCGCCGGATCTGCCCCAGGGAGCAGGAGGAGGGACCCCTTTAGAGCTGGGGGACCAGGCAGGCTCCCCACTCACCCCAGGGAGGGCTCAGCCCTCTGCTCTACCTTCTTGAGCGTGGCCACCACATCCGTGTGCTTCTGGAGGATGTGGGAAGTGACCTGGAGCGTGCCCAGCTCCTCGAGTGCGTTCAGACACCGCTTGATGTCCTGCACGGAGGGCACCGGGATCAGGAGCTGCCCTGGGGGCACCTGGGGCCTCCCAGCACCCCCAGAGGGAGAAGGAGGAGGAGGAGGAGGAGCATTCCTGGGTATCACAGCCAGGCAAGGACGAGCAGGGCTGTCCCAGGCCAGGCCGCAGTGTTGGCACTCACCGGGTTATCCACCTTCAGCGCAAACTTGATCTCACTGTGAAGTTTCTGGAGTTTCTCTTCCACTGTGGGCTCTAGAACAGAGATGGAGACACAGGCCGAGGTGTCAGGGCACCAGCAGAGCCCAGAGCCCTGCCCAGAGCCTAGGATCTGCCCTGGAGACTGGGATCACTCCCAGGCAGGGGTCTGTGTCCTCCTGCACATCTGGAGTTGAGCACAGTCCTGGGAATGTCTCTGGAGAGGATGGGTTGGGGCGTGCCAAGATGGGGAGGGAATGTCAGGGAAGTGATCCTGGGATCACAGCAGTACTGGGAAAGACCCTGGCACAACCTCACTGATCCCTCCCTGTCCCAGGGATGGGGCAACCAACCCTGGAGCCCTCCCCTCCCTCTCCTCCCCTCTGTGATGGGAAGCAGTGGCTCTCTCACCCTTCTTCTTTTCCATCCTCCTCTCGGGGATTGGGTCGGATTTCTTCCGGCCTCGTTCCACTTTCAGAGGTCTGTGGGAAGGGAAGGGAAGGGAAGGGAAGGGAAGGGAAGGGAAGGGAAGGGAAGGGAAGGGTTGTGGTGAACCCACTGCTCACACTGGGCTAACAAGGGGGATGGCACCGGCTGGAGCATCCCAAGACCCCTCCACCCTGGTGGCAGCTCCCCTGTGTCCCAGCTTCCCCGCAATGCAGACAGGAAAGGCCCCAGGAGACAGAAAACACCACAGAATGCCATCCTGGTAACCCCCAACAGCTCCTCCAGCCCCTTCAGCTCAGGAGGAGGGAAGGAACAAGCCCAGCCCCTCTGCAGGTGCTGCAGCCCCACGAGCCCCCTCCCCACCCCGGGGTGCCAGGGCTGGAGCCACGCAGGAACAGCCCCATTCCCAGGAGGAAAGGGAGGGAGGGGAGAGGTGGAGATGCTGACTTGTTCCGTGGCTTCTCCTCTGCTCGGCCCCTCTTCTCCTTCTGATTTGGTTTCCTTGACAACTCCGAGGGCTGTTTCTTTGCCGGCTTCTTTACCTTGGAGGAGAGAACAATGCAGGGAGAGCAGCAGAGCCCTCCCCGCTGCGGCGCAGACGGAGCCACGGCCACGCCACACTGGTACCCACGGCCGCCCCACGGCCACCCCCACAGCTCAGGGGCACCCCAGTCACCCCACACCAGAGCACGTGGTCACTCCATGGCACATGGGGACCCCACCGTCACCCTACTGTCATGGCACACGGTCACCCCATGGCACACGGTCACCCCACACACTCCTAAAGGCTCCAGGGGGACGGTGGAGCAAACCCCATGACTGTGGTGGAAGGGCATCTTGGAAATCACTGAATGGTTTGGGGTGGAAGGGACCCTAAAGCTCATCCCGTCCCACCCCTGCCATGGCCAGGGACACTTCCCACTGTTCCAGGCTGCTCCCAGCCCCAGTGTCCAACCTGGCCTTGGACACTGCGGCCACAGCTGCTCTGGGCACCCTGTGCCAGATGTGAGGCCCACAGTGGGATGAGGCATCCTGGGCCAGGGGAAGAGCTCCCACTCCAAGGCACGGATATGCCATGGACACAACCCTTCCCAACATCGTGTGGGCAGCCACAGGGTAACCCAAGACCACGAGGGCAGGTCCCTGCCACACCTGGAGGTCCCTGCTGGCCTGACAGGGAGGTGACAGGTTGTCCATCCACCACAGCTCCCCACAGCTCCACACTCACCTCCTTCTCCTGCTCCAGCTCAGAGTCCGAGGAGGACGGAGCCTTGGCCCGGCCTCTCCGGCCCTTTTTGGCCATTTCATCCTCGGCGCTGCTGTCCGAGTCCGAGTGCACCTCCTCGCCCTTCTCTGCCTTCTCCTTCCTCTTCTCCTTCTCCTCCTTCTCCTGCTCCCGGAGCCGACGGATCTCCTCCTCCTGCTCCCTCTTCCTCTTCTCCTCCAGCTCCCGCCGCCGCTCCTCGTCCCGCCTCTTCCACTCACTGATGCGATCCACATCACTGTCGCTGTCACTGCGAGGACAGGGCAGGCTCAGACCCCTGCGTGACCCCCAGGCCAGCCCAAGGGTGACAGTGTCCCAGATGACCTCACCTGTCACTGCTGGAGCTGCTGGGGACACGCTCTGGCTTTGGCTTCCTGCCCCGGGGCTTGGGAGGGGGTTTCTCAGCTGCAAGACAAGGGGGACACGTTTAGCAGGAGCCTTGGAGGTCCCTCTGTTAAAACAGCCCCGAGCTGTGGAGGCAGAGGGGGTCTGGAATGTGCCCACAATTCGGGATGGGACCCCAGAGCCTTGGGAATGCCCGAGCTCCCACGCTCGCATCCTGAGGTGGTGGCAGGAGCAGGAGCAGGAGCAGGAGCAGGAGCAGGAGCAGCAGCAGCAGGAGCTGTCCTGGGGGTACCTGGTTTGCGGCCTCGTGGTGCCTTTTTCACCGACACATCTGAGTCCGAGTCCGAGTCTGACTTGGTCATGTCCACGGTGGTGTTTCCCATCTCCAGATCCGAGTCCACTTTGGAGTCGGAGTCAGAGCCAGACTCCACTTTCTGCAGGCAGAGAGCAGGGCTGGGATGGAGGGTGGCAGTGGGGTGGCACTGCTCCAGTCCCAGCAGTGCCCCCAAACCCAGCAGCGCCCAAATCCAGCATCCCAAGCCCCAGCAGGTCACCAAGGGACCTGTGAGGTCCCTCTGGGTGCTCCAGCCCAGGGCACAGCCCTGCCATCCCTGCTCCCCCCTCCCCACAGTGCAGACCCCGACCCCTCTCCAGCCTCCCTCAGATTAGGGGTCCTTTACCTTCTTCTTCCTCCCCGCTGCCGGCATCCTCCGCAGAGCCCGGGCCACCGGCTTCTTTTCAGGGGTGAAGTCCTGGAGGAAAACAGAAATACGAGGCAATGTGGAACAGTGGCACCATAGTATCAAGCCAGTCAGGTTCCCCAAATCCTCTCACCTGGTCACTGTTTTTTTCCGACTCGGAAGACGTTTCTGAGTTCTCCTCTTCTGTGACAGAGGGGCTGCCCTGATCCAGGTCACTGGAGGATTTCCGAGGCCGTTTCGTCACTGGCATCTGGCAAGGGAGAGGTGACAAGATGAGAGAAGCCCACTCCTTTTCCACCCACCCCGGAAAGCAAATGCTTCCCAGGAAGGGTTTTCTCCAAATTTTCGCAACCAGCCCTGCAACAGCTGCACTCAGAGCTGCAGCTCTGGATTCTCCTCCAGGCTGCAAACCCCACCAGGACTGGCCATTCCCTCACCCCACAGGCATCATGAGACAGCTGTGAGACCCCCAAAACCATGCTGAGCCCCATTTCCCACCAGAGGATCCAGAGGGAGTTGGTTTCTCCACCACCTCCTGCCATAGTGGGCTTGAGGAAAGCTCCGTGGTGGAGCCACGGTGTCCCCTGGCTGGGCCACCCACCCGTCCCCAGCCCACACTCACTTTCATAGCCAAGGATTTCCTCTTGAGCCCGCTGTGGTCACTGCCTCGATCCGAGTCCTCATCACTGTCCACCTTCTCCGTGGGGACCGTGGCCATGGCAGAGTCGTCCTCGTCGTCCCCGGCATCGCTCCCCGCCATGGGGTCGTTCTCGGGGACGTCGCTGTCGGAGGAGCTCGCGGGCTAAAGGCAGCGGGAGGACAGCGGGGTTAGGGGAGCCTGTGGGGTGTTTGGGGCGGGCAGGAGAGGAGGGAGAGGGGGCACCAAGGGTGGGGAGCGAAGGAGGGCAGAGCTGGGCGTGCAGAGCAGCGCAGGGCAGCCTCCCCTCCCAGCACGGATCCCTCCGGAGCGGCTCCAGACACCAGCCCTTCCCCGGGAACGCTGCACCCCTTCCCACAGCCCCTCACACACCACTCCGAGAGCGCCAGTGACACATTCCCGGGATGCTGCTGCTTCCTGCCCTCTGCCCCCCATCCTCACGCTCTGCCAAAATCCCTGGAGCAGCGTGGAGCCGGGAGCAGAGCCCAGCCCCACTCTGCCCTAACGGCGCCAGACAAGCCGGGGTGGCTGAGTTCAGCCTCTCCTTCTGCCTCCAGTTGGATCAGGCCTCTTCCCATCCTCTTCGCACACCCTCTCCGTGCGAACGGTCCACACAAGGAGTCCGGGTGGCCACCGTGCTCTTCCCAGGTGGGATCTCCTGTGTCCTGCTTCCTGAAGGTCTCTTTGTTTCTCCAGTCCATCAGGAGGTTCCTCACAGCCCAGTTTCATCTTCTGGGCTGCTCCTTTGTGTGTGGCAGCACTGACATTCCTAGAGCCAGGATTCTTGCAGCTGCTGGAAAGCCTCTCCTCACCCTTGGCTTCACTCACGTCTCAAAGCCAAGGAAACTTCAGAGTCTTCTCCTGCTCCTTTCGCCCACAGGACGCAGTGGGTGTTGCTGAACCCTCAGCCTCGCTGGGTCCCTCATCCCTGATGGGAGTTCCCAGCGGATTCCTGGCCATGGCAGGTGCTGCTTCCCTCACCACCACCAACCTCCAGGTTTTCAAGCACCTCCACAGCCTCACCTTACCCTACAGCCACCATTTTGGGTGGACCATTTCCCCACCCCTGCCCCTCAAACCACATCCTCACTGCTGCCCCGGCCATGGCATGGCCCGGGGGGCTCATTCCCTGCACCTGCTGACCTCCAGGGACCACCTCGACGTTGTCGCTCACCCTACAAACCTTCCCCTGCCTCTTCAGCTTATGAAGCCGACGCCTCCTGGGATGATCTTCACACAATTGGATCCCAATTAAGGTCATGAGATGCCCCCATGAGCAGCTGACAAAGAGCCATCCCCCGGCATGGCCTGCTCCGAATCCCGCTGGAGGGCTCGGGAACCTCAGGAATGGATGGAGAAGGGGGCCTCCCAACAGTCCACAAGCAGATCCAGGAGCCAGGGACGAGCAAGCCTCAAGTTCTTGCTCTGACAACAAAAGCTCCGCGATTTTGGGCAAGCAGCACAAAGCACGACCCCGTTTCCACTGCAACAACGGGGCACAAGCATCTTCCTCCAGAGCAAGTGGGAACTTCCAGCACTCCTGGAAGCCCGAGGGAAAGCCCTCCATGGAGGAAGATGAGGAGAGAGGACTCCCTGACAAAGGGAGAAGGCAGGGAAGGAGAGGGGAGCTAATTCCACCCCAAGGAAGCCAAGCTGGAAGCTGGAAGCAATCGGCACGGCAGCGAGGAGAAGCAGAGACAGGAGGAGTGACTCGGGGGGACAGAGGGGCCGCTGCCCCCTCCCCTGCCCAGCCCACACTCACCGCAGGGGCACTGTAACTGGCGTGGGGGTTGTTCTGGATTTCCCACAAGCCCTCGTTGAAGCCTTTTCTCTTGTTTGGTTTTCCGTATTTGTCTTTATATTTTTCGTAAGGGAACAGATCTTTAGGGCCCAAGAAGGCGCTGGAGAGAGACAAAGCAGAGGTGAGGCCGGAGCAGAGGCAGAGCCCAGCGGGGGGAGCGAGGCAGCGCTTACGTCTCGTGGGTGCCGAAGAAGAAGATGGGGTACTTGTTCGGGGGGGGTTTCACGGCGCCGTCCGCGATGTCATCGATCTGAAAGGAAACCCAAAGCACGAGGAGGTCAGAGACAGCGGTGACACGTCCTCAGCCCCGGCAAGCGGCGTCGGGTCCAGCACCCGCTTGGAGCCAAGCGCGGCAGGAAAGCACCCGGACGGGGCCCTGGCTACGGATCCGAGTCCCTGCGGGATCTCTACCAGAGTAACGGGAAGGATCCGGCACCGAGGTCTTGTGGGCAACGTGGGCCTTGTGCTACTCCCCCGGGATCCATGGCCGGGATCCCAGCAGCGTGGGCGGGGGGCGATGGCTGAGCGGCCGCAGGGTCCTTCCTGGCTGGAGCCCGGCCGCAGGAAAAGCCCCGCTGCTGGCCGGACACCCCGTCTTCTGTGCTCCAGGCGGTCTGGGCCGCGGGCAGGGGGAGCCTCGGGGTGTGCAGGGGGTGCTGGGGAGGTCTTCGGGGCGGGGGGACCCTTCCCCAAAAAGCAAGCGAGCTAAAGCAGAGGGGCTGTCCCGGCAGGAGCGGCAATCCCAGATCTCACGGCGAGGTGCAGCCAAGCGGCGTCGACTCCGGCCCCCTGAGCTCCCCGATCCCACACGGTTCCACCTGCCAGTCTCTTCCCATCCAGGGGCAGTGGATGAACCTGCCACACCCTCGGCTGCTCCCGGGGACCCCGCAGAGCCCCCGAGCACCCCCAGCTGAGCACATCCCAAAGCAGCTCCCGCTCTCCAGCAGCACCGCGGCACGACACTGTCACCCGGCCGGTGGCACCAGCTGTCCCACTCCCCGCGCACTCCAGCATCCCAAATAACTCCCCCAAAGTGCAGCAGCACCCGCTGATCCCGCACCGTGAGCGCTCACAGCAGCCCCCCAGCCATGTCACACCCAGAGTGTCCCCTCGCTGTCCCCAACAAGGGACAGAGCCCCAGGCCCCCCCAGGGCAGGATCCCGTCCCAGTACCGAGCTCCCGTCCTGACATGAGCTCCCATACGGGATCTCTGAGCCAGGGCTGGACCCTCATCCCAGGACAGGGGCTGATATAGGGTCCCCCATTCCAGTACGGGACACCCCATTCCAGTCCTGGGCCCCCATCCCAGTAGAGGTGCTGGAATGGGACCTCCCAGCCTAGAATGGGACACCCCACACTGGTACTGGGCCCCATCCCAGTACAGGACATCCCAATCCAGTACGGGCGCTGGGATGCGACCCCACAATCCAGTCTGTGTGCTGGGACAGGTCCCTCATGCCAGCACCGGACCACACTCCATGACAGATACCGATATGGGTCCCTCACCCCGAATGGGACACCCGTCCCCGCACCGGGTCCCCATCCCGGTACCGACCCTCCTATCGCGGTACAGGCACCGTTACAGCATCTCCACCCCGGTACAGGGCGTCCCATCCCGGTACGGGTCCCGTTACGGCATCTCCATCCCGGTACGTGTTCCCACGTCGGTACCGTGCCCCCATCCCGGTACGGGATCCCCATCCCGGTACAGGTACCGTTATGGCATCTCCATCCCGGCAGGGGCCTCCGGTCCGGGGTCAGGGGGTCGGTACGAGTCCTTATCCCGTCTCCAGTCCCCCCTCCCGATCCCGCCCCCATCCCGGTCCGGGACCCCCGCCCCCCTCCCGGTCCGTCCCCCCGCGGCGCGGCCCCGCGGTCTCACCCGCGCCGGCCAGTGCGGGTAGCCCTTCATCTTGGCGAAGACGAGGTCCCCGGGTTTGAAGCTGTGTGGCATGGCGGCACCGGGGGCGCGGCGGGCGCGGGGGGCACCGGGCGCGGGCAGGCCCAGCCCAGGCCGCGGCAGCACCGGGCAGGCGGCGGGGGCGGCCCGCACCGCACGGCACGCAGGATGTCCCGCCCCCGGCCGCGGCCGCGCCGCGCACTGGCTCTGCCGCACGTCGCTCAGCCGTCCCGACCAATAGGAGCGAGGCGGCGGCGCGGCGGGATAACGGGATTGGGCCGCGCCGCCGGAGGCGCCGAAGCGGGGGGCGCTGCGGGGCGGGGCCTGAGGGGCGGGGGGGACGGGGATGGGGGACAAGGGCTGGGGTCTGAGGGGGGCTGGGGTCTGAGGGGGGCTGGGGTCTGAGGGGAGCTGGGGTCTGAGGGGGCTGGTTTGGGGTCTGGGGTCTGGGATCTGAGGGGGCTGGTTTGGGGTCTGAGGGGTGGCCGGGCTGTGGGGGGGACAAGGATTCAGTGGGGGGGAGAGGACTGTGGGAGTGTGACAGGGCTGGGGGGCTCGGGACTATGGGGGGCTGTGGAGGGACAAGGGTGTGGGGAGAGGGTCAGGGCTATGGGTGGGAAATCGGGGTGTGCGGGGGCTGCTCGGGGGGGGCACAAACTCCGGTCCTGCTCCATCCGCTGCCCCCAGCTCAGGGATTCGGCTCCCGGCTGAGTTCCTTCCCTGCACCCTGGGGCCATCCCGGGGGTCCAAACCCCTTCTGGACTGGGGAGGGTGGTGGGTGCTCATGTCCCCGGCCCAGGACAGGGCTGCCGGGAGAGTCACTGGGGCCACATGAGGGGAATCCGACCCACCGGGTTCCAAACTTGGGCCCAGCCCGGCTAAGCCGGAGCAAACGCTGTGCAGCTGGCCTGGGAGCTGGACTGGGGTTTAACCCGGTTTTAACCCAAACTGGTTTCTCCGGAAGGTCATGGAAAGGGAAACAGTCCCTTGCCCACACCGGGCTGCTCCCAGCGCCTGGCTCAAAACCCAAACCACAGCCCACGTGCTGGGGAGAAATTGTTCCCGGGGCTTTGGGGAGAGGCGAGCGGGGAGGTGTGTGAGGAGGGGAAATGCCGCTGGAGGGAATTCGTGAAGTGAGGGGTGTCAGGGAGCACGCGGGTCGGGGGTGTTGGGAGGCTCCCTGTCACACTGTGGGTGAGGCCTCGCTGCTGCCGGGCTGTGCCACATCATCCCTGCTGTGCCACATCCCGGCTGTGCCACATCCCTGCTGTGCCATGTCCTGGCCTTGCCACATCCCTGCTGTGCCACATCCCGGCTGTGCCATGTCCTGGCCTTGCCACATCCCGGCTGTGCCATGTCCTGGCCTTGCCACATCCCGGCTGTGCTGCATCCCGGCTGTGCCATATCCCAGGCCATGCTGCATCCTGACCGTGCCATATCCAGTCTGCCATATCCTGGCCTTGCCGTATCCCAGCTGTGCAATATCTCAGGTTGTGCCATATCCTGGCCGTGCTGTATCCCAGCTTTGCCACATCCCAGCGGTTTTGGGGCTCTCTATGTTCCCCCCCGCCTGTCGTGTGCCCCGGCGGTGTCAGTGGATGGCAGATCCATGTCTGTTCATGGTTCCCACTGGCGATGTCGGTGTGTGTGCAGCCTTCATCCAGGTGTTTCTGGCTCTCGGTGCCACCGTGGTGTCGCCGGTGTGGATCCCTGTGCCGGTGCCACCGGAGGGGCAGTGCCAGGAGCTGTTCCACAGGTGCACGGGTGAACACACAGCCCCCGTTCGGGGTGGGCTCCGGAGTGTCCCGTGTCCCACGAGGAGGAGGAGGAGGAGTTGTGCCGTGGAAATGAACCCTGCGAAAGCGCAGGCCACGCAGGGGGTGCGTTCGTTGTGTCCATCCTCAGGTTCGGAGCCCCTCGGCCGATCTCCCAGGGATGGGGTGGACACGAGGCCCCTCATCCGTGTGCTTCAGACCCCCACCCAGCCCCGGCTGTGTCCCAGCTCCCGGCGAGGTTCGCTCCGGAGCTGCCCAGGGCTCCTTTCAGGCTGCTTTGCTCAGGCCGGGGCTGCTCCCGGAGCACCGGGGGCCGCGGCTGCTCCGTGCGGGCTGCGGGTGCAGCTTTGGGGGTGGTGTGGGGCGCTCTGGGGCTGCAGGTCTGGGGCGCTCTGGGGTCCGTGAGGCTCCGTGGGTGCCGCTTGGATGCAACCCGGGCTCTGTGCAGGTCCGCAGGTGCCGCTCTGGGGTCCGTAGGTGCAGGTTTGGGGTCCGCGAGTGCCGCCAGCCCCCCGTGGTCCCGCTGTCCCTCGCCCCCCGCCGCCCCATCCCCGCGGCCCGAGCGGGGCCGGTGCCGCCCCGTTCCGGTGACGGCAGGGGCGGGCCGGAAGCGCGGGGGGGGCGGAGCGGCCCCGCTCCCGTCCCGGTGCTGCCGGTCCCGGCCCGGTCCCAGCCCGGTCCCAGCCCGGCACTGCCATGCGCAAGTTCTTCCAGGAGATCAAGGCCGACCTGAAGTTCAAGACGGCGGGGCCCGGGCAGAAGCTCTCGGAGCCGTCCCGGTACGGGCTGGGGGGACCCTCCGGTAACGCCACCGCCGGTAACGCCACCCCCGGGCACCCCCGGCCCTTCCGCGGCCGGTACCCCCCGCCCCGGGCCCGGTGCCTCCCCGGGGCACGGGGGGGACGCGGGGCTGGGGCCAACGACACCGCCGGGCCCGAGCGCCCCTGCCCGCGGGGCCGCGTCCCGGGGCTGTCACCGCCGGGTGGGCGCACGGGCGGTTACCGAGCCCGTGTCCTCCGTCCCAGGGCCCCCAAGGAGAAGCCGAAGGCCGAAGTGGCCCCGAAGCCCCGGCAGGCCCCGACCGATGAGGCGCAGATGGCGGCGGCCGCGGCGCTGGCCCGGCTGGAGCTGAAGCCCAAGGGAAAGGCACCGTCCGCCTCCCAGGAGGCCATCAAGAACCAGGGTAGGAGCGGCCCGCGGGACTGCGGCTCCGGCAGAGCCCGGGGACAGCGGGCCCGGCTGGGAAAGCGCCCGGGAACAGCTCTCGAGGGTGTTTTGGGGCAGCTGTCACGGAAATGGGGTCATGCACTGCCCTGGGCTGGGACACCACACCTGGGCAGGTGTTTGCTTCGCAGGGCAGCGCTGAGCTGTCCAAAAGCCTCTGGAATGCGCTGAGCCTCCTCTTGAACCGGGGTTTGTCTGTTGTAGTGAAAAAAGAGCTGATGGCCGAGGCAGCTGCCAGCGAGAAGGGGCTCTCCATGGAGGAAAAGGTGAGGGGGACGCTCAGCACCTGCTGAGCACGAACCTGAGGACGTTCCCTGCTCAGCACCCATCGCGGCTGCTCTCCCTGTCCTGGGTGGATCTGCCAGGGTGTTTATAAACATAACCCCCCCCAAACCCTCCCCATGCTCACTTTGGTGCCTGGTTTTATCTCCTTCAGGAGCAGGAGGAGCAAGGGGCAGCTGCTCCCTCTGTCTCGGGTGTTTATTTCATCTGCCCGTTGACCGGTGACATTGTGAGGAAAGACCAGAAGGAAAAGCACCTCCGAGAAGCCATCCAGGCAGTGAGTGCTTCCCTTCCTCCTCTTTAAACTCCTTTTGTGCCAACCCTCCACCTCCTCCCTGTAAAATCTCCCCAGGACAATTTCACCTTTCTTGTTATATTGTCTTTAACCCAGCAAATGGGGAACAAATGAGCTGAGCTGGGGTCAGCTCCTCCCTGAGCAGCTTCTCCCCCTCTCCCTCAGTATTTCTCCGTGGACCCGGTGGCTGCTTCCATCATGGAGATCCACACCTTCAATAAGGACCGGGAGAAGGTCCGGGCATGCGTGGAGACCATGGCCAAGTGAGTGGGACTGAGGGCATGGGCAGCTCATCCCTTCCCAGGTGGATTTTCTTGCTGTGCTCCTGGCAAAGTCTTTTTTGTAAGAAAACTGAACTCTTGAACCACCTGGTTTGTCAGTTGACCTGATGTCAGCATCCTGAAGAGCTGGTCTCACTAATCCAAGAGGTTTGGGAGCTGCTGGTTGTTTGCTTTGGCCCCAAAACATTGATGTATTTTATTTTCCTGGGTTTCTCAGCTTTTTCCTCTGTGAGAAATACTCTGAGGTCTCTGTTTCCTCTCTGACCTTGGAGTAGCGTGTTCTGCTTCGATCCAGGCAGCGCGTTCCTCTTCCTGCAGGTACCTGGATAACATCTACCTCCATCCAGAGGAGGAGAAGTACCGGAAAATCAAACTGCAGAACAAGGTGTTTCAGGTGAGCTCAGGCTCCTGCAGCTGCTCAGCCTTGGAAAGTCCTTGCTTGGAGCAAACTCCCTCTAAATCCTGTCCTTTTCTTTCAGGAAAGGATAAGCTGCTTGGAAGGGACACACAAATTTTTCCAGGCTGTCGGGTTTGAGACAAAAACACTGCCTGTTCCAGGACAAGGTAAGAACTCAGGGTGTTAACGTGGAGTCAGGGCTTTGGGGGGTGCTGGGGGAGGCAGCTCTGGTTGCTGAGAGCTCCACAGAGGTCGTTACTCCAGGGCTGGAACAAAAACAGCCTCTGAGCCTGCACATTCCTTGTTGAGACGTGACATTTTCCCAGAGATCCTTGTCCCTGTGTCACTGCCCTAAAGACCAAGAGCCTCGTGCCCCATCCTTGTGGTTGCAGAGGCCACGGAGGAGTACTATGTGCTGAAGGAGGAGATGCTGAGCAGGCTGGAGGAGCTGAAGGATTGCAAGGAGCAGCTGCTGAGCTCGGAGCCCGTGCGGGCGCAGCTGCACCGGCAGCTCACGGTGTTCCAGCCGTCGCCCGCGGCCGCGCGCTTTGAGCTGCCCCACGACTTCTTCAACCTCACTGCAGAGGAGCTCCGCAGGGAGCAGCGGCTCCGGTGAGGGGCTGCAGGAGCAGCAGGGCTGGAGGACACCAGCCAGGAGCTCGTGCCTGTGCTCGGGGCCTACAAGGGTCTCTCCCCGCAGGACAGAGGCGGTGGAGAAGGCGTCGATGCTGAGGACCAGAGCAATGCGCGAGAAGGAGGAGCAGAGGGAGATGAGGAAATACAACTACACCCTGCTCCGGGTGCGCTTTCCCGATGGATACATCCTCCAAGGTAAAAGAGACTCCTCACCCTTCCTTTGTGCACCTCCAGAAGCTTCTGAGGGTACTCGTAGTGTAAGGAACTCAGTAACGGGGTGCTGAACGCAGCAGGTGCAATAAACCACCCCAAAACCACAGTGGGGTAACGCTTCTCCGTCAACTCTTCCCATCTCCAAACCCTCCCCCTGCTCAGAGTTGGGATTTTAAGCCAGGATTGGACAGAGAGGGAAGAATCTCAAGGCATCATTAATTAAATTCTGCTCTTCCCAGGCCTTTGGAAACAAGCTGGACTCGTTAGATCAGTGCGTGACAGCAGCCAGCGTGAGGCTGCCTGTGTGATGTCAGACTGTACAACAGCATAAATCCTCTTCAAATTTTCCAGTAGAACTCTGGAAATCATTTCAGGCTTTCCCAGCTCTTTGTTACAGGCTGGCAGGGGCTCCCAACAATTGACTATTTTTCTTTGGGGATTCTGCTTTTATAGTTTTCAGTTAAATCAGGCTGGCTGTGTGTTAGGGAAGTCGTTGATTAAGTCAGCATCAGTAGGTGAAGCCCCATGGAACCGACCACAAAAGGTTAGATTTTGGTAAATGCCAGACTCTCTCACCTTGTTTTCTCATGGCAGGGACTTTTTATGCCCGAGAATCAGTATCTGTGCTCTACAACTTTGTGAGAGAAGCGCTCAGAGAGGACTGGCTGCCCTTTGAGCTCCTGGGACCCGGAGGTCTCAAACTGACTGATGAGAACTTGGCCTTCAATGAATGTGGGTTGGTGAGTGAAAAAAATTATTGTTGGTACCTTCCAGAGCATCTTGAGGCTGTCAGAGTCTTCTGCTACTCAGAGCTGGGGGAGAAGTTGGTGTCCTTTCAGAGCCCCAAGTTGCGCTCTGGCCCCTCATTTTAAGCACAAAGCAGTAACTGCTTGGGGGCTTTGAGGTCGGGAGGGAAGCGCAGGGTCCTCCCTCGTGGAGCAGAGAGCAGCTGGCAGGGGCTGAGCAGCCACGCTGGGAAAGAGGGGAGGCAGCAATGGGGAGGGAGGGTATGAACAGAAAGCCCAAAGTAGCATCCCCTAAAAGGAGCTGCTTGCAGAATCCACCCCTGTCCTTGTCAGTTTGAGTAGTTCAGGTCTGTGAATGCACACAGGGTGTTCTAAACAGCCCTGGCAGTGCCCAAGGCCAGGCTGCAGCACCCTGGGACAGTGGAAGGTGCTCTTGCCCATGGCAGGGGTGGGACTGGATGGGCTTTAGGACTCCTGGCATCCCACACCATTCCCTGGCCGCTGTGGTCAGTGACCTGCCTGTCCTGCCCAGGTGCCCTCGGCCCTGCTGAGCCTGGCCTGGGACGCCGCGGTCATGGCCGACGTGGAGGCGGCGGCGGAGGAGCAGCGCAGCCCCCTCAGACCGGAGCTGCTCGCCAGGGTCCAGACTCTCTCCTGAAATAAAGGGCAGTGCCGCCAGTGCTGCTGGGTTTAGACTCTTTCCTCCTTTTCCCGAGACTGCTGGAGCTACGTGAGCTCAGAGGTGGCTTTGGTTTAGCTCTGCAGGGGGGCTGGACCCTGCGGTCCCTTCCCAGCTCCAGCCACACGGGTGGCCTCTCCCGGTGGCTTCTCCCAGTGGCACTGGGCTGCTCTGAGGGGCTTTGAACACCACACTGGAGCAGGGACTGCCTGAGGTGTTCCCAAGGCAGCGGTGGAACGCTGCCTGCTCCCTGGGAGCAGGGAGTAGAGGCTGTTAGGCTGGAGTACCAACCTGAGCCTGGGTATGGGGCTGCGTTTAGGAACTCAGAGCTTCCCCCTCTGCTTCTGTGTGCACTGTAACTCCTATTGGAGAGAAGCTATTTGGATAAAGTTACACTTAGTCTGATTAAATGGAATTATTTAAATACGCAGTTCTGCTCCCAGTTGTTTGAGTTGCACTGTTGTTAGAGGTGTGAGATGCCAAACGAGTCTGCTGTGCTGGGGCTGGCTGGCACTGGTGTTACTGGGGCAGCATCACCCCCTTGTCCCTTCACAGACCAGAGACTGACAACAGGGAACAGCTGCCGGTGGTGCCCACGGGGGAGATAACAAACCTCAAATTACAGACAATCTTTTAAAGATCTAATCCATAACTCACCAGTCACACGAAGTTAAAAGCCCCAGCAGTTTGTTCTGTGTATCATCAAGTTTGATGCCAGTTCAGTCCTTTAATACCTCAATCAAAGATTTTCTGGGACAGAGCCCAGCTCTGATGTAGACAAGAGACTGAGAATCTACCCCTGACCTGTAACTCATTCGAGCCTGTCCCAAAATAGGACAAACGATGAATTTTTCCTTTTCCAAGGGTAAAGCCCTGCTGCTGTTCTCTGGAGCAAGTAAGACCACAAACAGGATGGTACAAGAGCATAAATTCATATATAATTGTACATCATTTATACCCAAGGCCACGCTGTACAACATTATGAACAGTCATTCCCCAGTGGCATCACAATAAGCTTATTCCAAAATCCCTCAGCTGCTTTTAGAGATAACTTAGATACCTTTCATTACAAAGAAGTATCAAAATTTCAATAATGCTTTATTAAGGACAGATTAATATGCAGTATTTAAAAAAAAAAAGCTAAAAAGCTAAAACTAAAAATTTAAGCTTCCATCTGGTCTGACGCAGAACAAAGTGCTGTCTTCTCTTTACAAGAAATGTGGAATACTTTCAAGTATCTTGGTCACAGATACACAAGATTTAAAATTTTCTAGCTCATTCTACATACATACAGAGGAGTTAGTAGGCATTTAAGTCTCAAATTGTATTAGATGGGCTGACCATGCTGCTGTCCTGGTGAGCAGCTCTTGTGCCACTGGATTCTGAAGCTGTAGAACCTGCAAAGGAGCAAATGTGTTTGGTTTGTTTTGTTTTTATAAATATCCTCATTAATCCAGTAGAATTTGACTACTTTATGTTTTATCTGTCTTAGCTTCCTGCATCTGTTGTGAGTCTCCTTTTCAACACTATTTAAAAACCGGTTTTAACACTGGCTTCATATTTAATACCACCAATCCAGAATAAAAATCACTTCAACCATAAAAAGGATTTTCATAATCTTTTCAGTGCTTTAGAGTCAGGCAGAGCCAAACAAACAGAGCTGCATGTGTGTCAGCAGAGCCTGAGGGAGGGAAGCTGCTCAATGGCATCCTCAGAACAAGAGGTGACAAACCTGAGGCGAGGTTTTCATCTCAGAGCCTGGTAATAAGCAAAAGCAGCTTAAGATTAAAGCCAAGCTTCTTGTCAAGCAGTTCCACTGTCTGTTTTGGGAGGTGAGAGGAGCTCAGAGAGGAAGGAGAGCCCAGATAATGTCTGGAATGGGTCAAACACTACAGAATTTATTGCACGAGTCCTTATCTACCAGAGGAGCTACCCAACGCAAACCCACTTTCCTTAGAGCAGGCTGTGAGAGCTCCATTGTGAGCAGGAAGAAAGAGCTCAGAGCTTTGGAAACCACAGCACGTGCTTGGAGTCAGCTCATTGATCTGTGTGATCACGTCCAAAAGCTCTTGGAGATGAAAGGAGCTGCTCCACATCCTCATCCCACCGCGGCCTGAAAGGAGAGCTGCAGCAGAGGGGCTTTGAAGGCGTTTTCCAAGGGAGAACTGGGACACAAACACAAGCGACTGCTCAGACTGTGCAGCAAAGCAGCAGCTGGGCTGCTCCCTGATAGTACCTCCTTCAGACAATTTGCACCTTCGAGGAGGCAGCAGAGGGGTGGCAATCCAGACCTTGCTGCTCCTGGAAGGGCTCTGCACGCCCCAGAGAGCAGCAATATTTACAGTAATTTACCAGTGCCTCTGCTGGCACTGCCCTGATGCTCGCTTTTGCTCCCAGGAATAACCAGGGGACACTGGCAGCCAAGTGCTTTGTGCTACTGAGGCAATGGGAGGGAGGAGGAGGGCAGAAAGGACAGGTTAGAGAAGGTCATAAATAGCAAAGAAGCATTTTAAAAAGAGGTTAAACAGCAGGAGCATCTAGAATAAAATATCTACAGAGAAAAGCTCAAGGAATGGTGAAAAAGGGGCAGAACATCCCAAGTTTAGCTGCACACAGTTCCTGCTCCCTGGGGGGAGTGTCTGCCAAGAGCCTGGGACCCACTGCCCTTCCCACCTTTTCCTGGCTGTACATCCACAATCATGCAGTCATCATCTTCCTCATCTTCCTCCGTGTCTGCCTGAAATCCATCCATCTCTGCAGCCTGGAGGGAAAGAACAGGGAGCAGGTGTGAGCCAGCAAGAGGAGGGTGCCATGTGTGAGACCAGGCACAGGCATTGCTGGGCACTGTCCGGGCAGGTGGGCACCTCTGGAGGGAAGGAAAACCAGCAATTCCCAGCTCCAGGCGACACGGAGCTGTGACAAAAAGCCTCATCTGCAGTGGCACACACAGTGGGAAACAGGCCAAGCTCCTGCTCCAAGATCCTTCCCTCTTACACAACGTGCTGAGCACCCCCGCAGCACAGGCAGCTCCCTCCAGCCCTCGCAGAAATCCGACTCTCGCTGGATTTTTGGAAGGGAAGTCTCTCCCCTCTCTGTTGATTGTTTTCATAGAATCACAGAACCATAAAGGTCAGCGAGTCCAACTGTTCTCCAGCCCTGCCAAGGCCACCACTGACCGTGTCCCCAAGTGCCACATCCACAGGGCTTTGAAATCCCTGTGGGGACAGGGACTCCACCCCTGCCCTGGGCAGCTGTGCCAGGCCTGGACAGCCCTTTCCAGGAAGAAATGTTCCCTAATCTCCAACCTAAAGCCCCTCTGGTGCAATTTGAGGCTGTTCCCCCTTGTCCTGTTGTCCCCTGGGAGCAGAGCCCGACCCCCCCCAGCTGCCCCCTCCTGTCAGGGAGTTGTGCAGAGCCACAAGGTCCCCCCTGAGCCTCCTTTGCTCCCTCCGAGCCCCTTTGGATGTTCTCTCCCTTCTGAAGATGGAGAATTACTGTTGCTTGTCAGGTTTGGAACTTGTTTTCCCCTGACTCCTCCTCATCTTTGCCATCAGCTTTACTCAGGGAGTGGTGACAGTTCTTCCCTTGCTGCCCAGGTTTTCTGCCATGGGAAAAGCCCAAACTCCCTATTTTGAATCGAGAAAGCGGAACCCAAGGAGTGACACAAACTGAAGTTGCCCAGCTGTGAGGGTCTGTTGCTTTGGTTTTTCCCCTTCAGCTGGAACTGGAATGAAAATCCTGGTCCCTGTTCCCTACAAATTGCTCCAAGCCAAGCAATGTTCAATTTACATCTTTCAATAAAGTCCCAGTTCTCACATTAAATCCCTCCTCCATGTGGGCAGGTACTGCCCACTTCAGCACCAAATTTTTCTCTCCACAGCTTATGTAAGAACACCTTTACTCACACAAGCCCTGGTGTGAGCTTCCCAGCAGAGGAACACGTGCCAGAGTGGGAATCTGGCAGCTGTGCCCTCCCAGCCATTCCCAGGCTGTCCCCAGGCTCCAGCCTGGCTCGACAGGTTGGGGTGGGATCTCAGTACTTGAGCAGAGCTGATTGAGACATCAGGAATTAAAGACTTTTGGAGCTGTGACACCTTTGCTCAGAGCTGCACCTCCCCAGCACAGCTCTAAGAAGCTTTGAAGCATTCAGGCTGGTGATGTAATTCTCCTAAAAGCCTTTGTTTTGCTATTTCTGCTCCCTTATAAGCTGAATTTCCAGTGGGTGCCAAGCAGAGACTTTTATCTCTGCCTTTATTTAGTGTACAAGAAAAAACCCAAGCAGATGGAGTTTGGGGGCTGAACAGCTTCTCACAAGTCTCTGATCTCTATCAATACCTGAATGCTGAGCTTTTTCAGTAGAAAAGCCAAAAAAGCCAAGAATAAATTGGGAAGGCAAAGCATAAAAAGCATCAAAAGCCTCATCCGTGGTCCATGGGAGGGGGGTGGAATGAATGAGCTTTAAGGTCCCTCCCAACCCAAATCATTTTGGGGCTCTCTCCTAACCTGGTGCACAGGGAAGGAGGAATAAATCCACTGACAGCGATTTCAAACCCTGCCCTGCCTGTGGGATTGGAAGCAAAAGGTTGATAACCTGAAGTTTCAGCACCTAAAGCCTCAACAGAGCATCCCAAGCTTTGTGGGGACCCAAAGTGCCTGAAGGGGCCAACAGGAAACATGGAGAGGGACTGGGGACAAGGCATGGAGGGACAGGACACAGGGAATGGCTTCCCAGTGCCAGAGGGCAGGGCTGGATGGGATATTGGGAAGGAATTGCTCCCTGGCAGGGTGGGCAGGCCCTGGCACAGGGTGCCCAAGAGCAGCTGTGGCTGCCCCTGGATCCCTGGCAGTGCCCAAGGCCAGGCTGGACATTGGGGCTTGGAGCAGCCTGGGACAGTGGGAGGTGTCCCTGTCATGGCAGGGGTGGCATTGGATGGGCTTTAAGGTCCCTTCCAAGCCAAACCATTCTGGAATTCCATGATCCCATTTTTCAGCCATGACCAGGCTCTACCTGCGGTTGCCCTGAAAAGCAGAAGCAACAACATGAAAACCACAACACAGCTCACCAGCAGCAACCACTGCAATTCCATCTCATTTTATCCCTATGAATTATTATATTTTTAAACCAGCTCTTGAAACTCAGCTTTATGTGTGTCAGGATGAGCTGGAGACTTTACAGATTGTTCTGGGACCAGTTGCAGCTCTTAGGAACCACATTTAATCCGTTCACATGCAACTGCTGTAAGTCATCAGCTCGGGCTGTACATCTGGCAGCCACAGGCACACAGAAAACCTGCACACAAATTACACACAGCTGTAAGACCAAGGCCAAGCAGCCACTCCAGCTATTCACAGCTTGGATGCAATCACCGCCAAATAGCAGAGAATGGAAGAACAGCAGGAGAGCAACGTTTCAAATGGAACAGAGTCCAAGCTGCAGACACACAAAAGAAACCCATCTCTTCAGTCACATCATTTCGCTTCTTGCCCCATCAAAGGGGTCCTCTGGTGTGCAGGACAGGGTCTGTAGTTAACAGGCTGAGCTGGGGGCCAGCCCAGCATGCGAACACCCCCAGCCCCATTCCCAGCACTCCCTCCTGGGGAAGAACACCCCGCCAGGAACTCACCTGCTCAGCACCCCGAGGTCTCTTCATGAATTTCGTGATGGACATGCTTCCCATGGCCTTCCTCTTGGCTGACAGGGGGGTGGGCTGCAGGACGGCCACGCCTGGCACGCTGCCCCCCTCGTCCTTCCCCGCGCAGGGCACCTGGGTGACGTAGTTCCACTGGCAGGGGACAGGGAGGTGCTCCTGCCCGAAGCTGCGGAGCACCTCGGCGTGCACGTACCAGCACATCCTGAACTCGGGCCTCTTCTCGTACACAGAGTTCTCGGAAATGATCCTCTTGAGCCTGGCCTTGGAGGGGACCCCGCTGTCCTCCCCGCCCGGGGTCTGCGGCCGCGATGGGCTCCCGTCACTGCCCTCACCCGCGGTCACGTCACTGAACAGTCCCTGCCGGCAGCACTCCTGGAACTCCTGGATGATCACCTTGCTCCCGTGCACGTTCCCGTGCAGCAGCGGCAGGAGGTGGCCGAGGACTGCGGGGGCAAAGGGGGCACAGAGGTGGTTAAAGGTTGGCAAAGCCAGGGGGACATGAATCAGCACGGTCACTCCAGAGGGGGAAAACAGGGGGTTGGTTTTAGAGATGTGGCTGCCCCATCCCTGGAAGTGTCCAAGGCCAGGCTGGACAGGGCTTGGAGCAAGTGGAAGGTGTTCCTGCCCATGGCAGAAACTGGATGATCTTAAAGGCCCCTCCCAACCCCAACCACTCTGGGCTCCCATGACTGTAACAGCAGCTAAATGTGATGTAGAAAACTCACCCCCAATAACAACACCACCCTGGAGTGAAATCCTCACCCCTGTTTTTAGCCTTTATGTGAGTTATTCACACCCTTGTGTTAATCAGGTGCAGGAGAAGCTCAGGGCTGGAACCCAGCACAGAAACCAAACCCTCTCCCCCAAACAATAAACAGGCTCAAGCTCATCCTAAATCTGAGCTTGCTCAAGTCTTGTTGGCTTTATTTCCTAGATTGCCCAGAGCAAGAGTTTTGGAGAGGCACTGCCAGAAAACTCCTTTCCAAGAGCTCTCAGAGATTCCTTGGATTCCAGACTTGTCAGAAACAGGTTGTTCTGAATTGGACACTCAGTAATCCCCCTACTCCCTCCAAAGCACAGTACAACAGCGTGGAAGTTCTGTTTAGCCCTTCAGGACTTACTTTGCTGATCTTTTGCTCTTTTTTTGCTACATTTCTGTGTCTGCTGCTCCTCCTCTGCCACGGGTGGATCCAGGACGCAGGCTGTGAACTGCTGGAGCACCTTCAGGTCCATGTTGCTGCTGGTGTCCTTTGCTGCCCTTTCCCAGACACAGCCAATCTTCACAGGCTGCAGGACATGGAACCTCTTCCCCTTGGCTATCAGCTCGTCCCACTCCTTTGCTTTCAGTTTCTGACGAACCTTCTGGTTCTCTGGGTCACACTCCTGCAGCCACATGGGACAAAGGACTCGTTACACCCATGCCAGGAAAAAAAAAAAAGCTTTTTAAAGCCAGCTGTGCCTTGTGTTCCCTGAGCCACACAGGGCTCCTGAACCGTGCAGGCCTGGGGGAGCCCAGCCCTGCCAGGACCATGAGCTGTCCCCCCCTGCCAATATTGACACTGCACGGTTCACTGGAAACAGAGATGGAAACTCAGGGACACCCAGCTGCCTTACCTCTGTCACACCTTCATCCTCAGATAGGTACCCATGGGGTACAAAAAACCCATCGTCCTCATCTTCATCCTCTCCCTCCTCTTCATCATCCTACAGATAAATGGATTAGAAGTTACGCTGCCAAGTGCAGTTGGGTCCCGAATTTTCCAGCATGCAGGATCCTCACCTCTTCACTATGGGAGAGACTTTCCCCTGGCTCCTCCTCTTCCCACTCTTCATCACTGTCTACTTCATAGTCCAGCAGTTTCTGCAAGAAATGCCAACATGCCACTCCTGTCCCTCATTGGAGAGAGCCACACCAAACCCAGCCCGGGGTTTCAGAGCTGAGGGAACGTGCAAATGGCCCCAGGGAACCAGAGAACTTGGCCAAGCACATTCACTTCTAAAGAGAGAAAGAATCCCAGCAGGCTGAGGTGCTTACAGTGTCCTTGGACCATGGATTCCTGGCACGGATCAGGGAGGTTCTCTTGTTCCAGGTGCCCCAGTAGGCAGGGCGGTGATTTTCACTGAACTGCAGCAGCTTCATCCTGCCAAACTTCTCCCTCTCAGGAACAGCATCTGTCTGGCAGTTATCCACCACCACCACGTCACTGGGAACACAGGGGGAGGTGGCTCAGGCCTCACAGAGCAGCTCCAGCTTTCCCTCCTCTCCATTTTAATCACTCCCTCAAACCCCCTTTGCAGCTCATTTCATAAAAACAGAAGCAAAGCAAGCCCCAAGCCCAGACTGACCTGTTCACATTGTCACTGCTGTCACTGACCAAAGTGGGCCCAGTTTTTCGTGGTTTACGACACTTTAGATCCCTCAAGAAAGAAACTTCCCCATTCTGGGCATGCAGGAGCTTATCCAGCTGCTCTAGGTAGTCTGGATCCAGGGCAACACGACTGAGGGGGGCTAAGACCATGTTCTCCTTAATTTCAAAAGGAGCAAACTTCCCACAGGAGCCAGCAAGGGTCTGAAACATCAAGTGAGGAACGTGAGGGCTTGGACACTGAGAAGCTGCAGCACCAACACATTGAGGAAGCACCTGCTGTTGAGGTGCAGTCTGAGGTGAAGATTTAGGTTAAGTGAAGATTTAGGTTAAGCCCTTCCTGTCCAAGACTCCAGCAGATCTTCCAGGCAATGCAGAAGACAAGAGCTGAGAGTTTTACTAAACCAACACAAACGTCTTCTGTAGTCTCTGCTCTGGCCTTTTTCTTAAAATCCTTTACACCTTTGAGACCAGGAAATTAAGAAAAACTAGTGCTTTGTCCACCTAAGCAGCTGTAGGAGGCAGCTGAGAAGGAAATCAGGGTATTTGTTACAAACAGCTGTGAGAGACCAACACACACAGGCACAGCAATCCCTCACCTTCGGGGCTTGTGGAGTCTTTGGTTTCTGGAAGAACCTGGTGATTTCTGCTTTCTGTGCATGAATGCGCTGAAACGAGAACCCAAATGCAAACTGTCAACACAGAGGTAGGACAAAGCTTTGGAATTCAAGGTGAGCTCATGCATGACTCAACTTCAAATGCATCGAGGCACAAAGCAAAGTTCAGGCAGTCACCAGCTCCTGTGACTCAACAAAAACTCTCATTGTCTTCCCTAATACAGCCAGGGTTCCAATGCCATTGCCAGGGGAGAGTTCATTTGTGGGCATTCAGAAACACACACAGAAAACACTTGAGAGGGTAAAAGCAAAGGAACCAACAGGTGGGAAAAACATCTGGATGGAGCAGCCCCAGCAGGTCAGGGGGGACAGGCTGCACCCCAAAGGGCCCAGCTGGCACCACCAACACCATTTCACCCCAGCAGAGGAATTGAGAGACAAGCCAGAGAAAGCATTTTTACCTTTTCCTCCTCCTTTAACCGTTTCTCCTCTTCTTTCTTTCTCTTCTCCTCAAGTTTTGCCCTTGAAAACAAAGATCATGTGAACTGTCACCCACCAGGAAGGGTTTACTTGCACTGAGGAAGAGGTGGGAAGCCCCAGACCCTGACCCAGACCCCACCACGAGGATCATCTGTCAATCCAGCCAAGGACCACACTTAGTGAAGGGTAGAGAAGACTTTGTTCATTCCTTCTAGAGCAAATATTGACCCATTTTAGCCACAACATTAATAGGCTGCCTCAAGTTTCCCTCGATACCAGGAAATGGATGGGATTACCGAGTTACAGGCAACCTCCTCAACAAGCAGGGCCCCGGTGCCAGCACAGACTGCTCAGCACTGGCGAGGCAGGGCACGAAGGGGAGCTCAGTGCAGCAGGACAGCAGAAGGCACTGCTGGGACGGGGGGGCACAGAGTCCCTCAAGCACCTCAAAGCCACCCTGGGAGCCCCGGCCCACGCTGCCAGAGCGGGGCAGCCTCTGGGAGGGCCAGCCCAGGTGGGCAGGGCAATCAGCACAGGGACCCCCGGGAGCTGCACGACCCCAGGCACTCACTCCAAAGCCTCCTGCCTCTCCTTGCGCTTCTCCTCCTTCACTCGCAGCTTCTCAGCTTTCTCCTTCTCCTCCTTTTCTTTCTTTTCCCTCCTTTCTCTCTCTTTCAACTCCTTCTCTTCCTCTTTCCTCTTCTTCGCCTCCTCCTTGGCTCGTTCTTTGGCAGCTTTTGCCTCTTCCTTCAGCCTCCCCTTCTCCTCCCTCTCCGCCTGCAGCTTCTGGAGCTTGTCCGCGCGCTCCTGGTCCTGGGGCACAAACGGGACGCTCAGGGAATTGCACCTTTGTGGCACCAAACCCCTGATGAAAATCAGCATTTCACTCCTCAAAGAGGAAACTGGACCCACCCAGTGCTTGCCCTGCAGCACCATAAAATATCCCGAGCTGGGAGGGACCCACATCATTCCCAGGAAACCAGGTGGGAGCACATCCCCAGCGCCCTGGTGCCTCAGGAGCCAGCCAGCTGAGCTTCCCTGTGCTGCCTCTCTGAAAGCTTTAATTATTCTTTTCCCTTAGCAAAAAAAGGTGTTTCCATTTCTCTAAGCATCAAGGAAAGCTTTGTATTGAGTCATCTTCATTACCCCTGTAGCATTATGGAAAATTAGATGGGAATTAAAAAATTGTAATTATTCCCTTGTTTAATAGGAGATTTCAGATTGTTTCCAAAATATTTCCTCCTGAGCTTTCGTGCTTTGGTGTCATCACAGGGCTACAGTGGAGTCACTTTTACAAGTGAATTTGAGCTGATCTGACACCATAAATCCACAGGGATTTTCTGATGTTTTCCACTATCACAGAAATCAGACGTTGATGATCCCTGTGGGTCCCTCCCAAGCTGGGATATTCCATGATCTCAGGGAATACTGCGAGTATCCAAACTCCAGACTGTGGAGCTTATCCCTTGTTTTATCCCATTTTACATCATCAGACACCACCAGTGCCCTGAGCTTGTTCTGGGAACAGTGGGGGGAAGATTTTATTGGAAGTGTTGCCTTTTGTGGCGTTTCCTCCCCAAACAACTGCAATTCTCACCACGGCTCTGCTGACACAAAGGAGGAAAATGTCAAATTAAAGGGAAAGAGCTCTCTGTGCTGCAGGCACTGGTGATGTCACCAGGAAAGGAGGATCTGCCTGTGCCCAGACACTCCAACTCCTCCCTGGGTATTTTCAGTTTTCTTTTATTGATTTCACATCTCTCCTTGTCAACATCAAGGCTTCTTGAGCAGTGTCACAACACAAATAACTGCAGAAAGCCACCAACAGCCAAATGGTGCCAATGGCAAGGAAACAACACTGTCAGCCTGAGTCATGGAATCTGCTGGGTGTTGGGGAGCTGGTGTGAAGCTGACAGCTCACTGGTGGGTCTAGTTCATTCTCAGCATCATTTTTAGCTTCCATTCTCCTCTCTCCCTCACATCCCTGCTATTTTTAACACAGCTATAGAAGGGAAGAAAACAACAGATTGGAATTCTATATGGGGCACTGGGAAAAGCAAGAGGGTTTATAGCTACAACTTACATAAAACACACAAGTTTATAAACAAGGCACTGAGAGACACAGAATTCCTGAGCACAAACCTTCCCGAGGGCAGATCAAACAACCCCAAAAAGCCCAATCATGCGGCACTGGCTGCTGGAAACTCCACGTGACCCTTCAGCCTCCTCTGTACCCAGCACCCCACGACTGACAGCAGCAGGGGCAGCAGAACCAGGGAGCAGAGCTTGCTGAGGAGCTGCATCCAAGCAAACAGAACCTGGAGCTTGAGCATTCCCAGTGGTGGCATCCAGTGGTGACATTCTCTGGGAAGCCACAGACACAGTGCCCCACTCGCCTCGTGTACTAATAAAAACAGATCCTACAGTTTTGGGGCTTAAACATTTCTCATCTCTTCCCAAAGTGCACCCACAGCTCCACTCAGGAGGTTTGGGAAGAGCCAAACACTTTAACTGCCTGCATTAGAGGTTCTTTCACATTCCTCAGGGTGAGGAAAAATGGCAAAAAAGATACTCCAGGTGGGCTGAGATAAAAGGCAAAGGCCTTTGTTTGCTGCTCAGGCGAGGTTTGGGTGTCAGGGAAATGCCTTACTCTTTGCAATCTCAGCTTCTCCTTCTCTGCTGAACTTCTGTGGAATTTCTGAGGTACCTGGAATTACAAAATGCAAGTTTTAGAGGAGACCCACGTCCCTCCCTTTCCGGCCTGAACGACAGCAGCGCTGCTCCTGCAGGTTCCATCCAGTCACTCCAAACTCCTCCAGAGCAGGGAATGAGGACACACCTCAGGCATATCCAACCTCCCCATTTCCCCTCCAGCCTGAATCCACTCCAGTGCTCCTGTTCCCATCAAATCCTCACGTCACCACGTTTGCATAAACAAACCCCTCTGGTCCCCTCAGCTCTCCAGGATCATTTGCAAGGGAACATCCCGGGCACAGCTCAGGGGAGCTGCTCTGAGCCACAGGAGACATTTCATTATGGCAAAGCCACTTCCTTCCAGTTACACGTGGGTTCGGGGCTTTTTTGCAGCCACTTATCTTCCTGTGATATTTAGCTACAGCTTTAGGAATACAAGGACTGTTTTCCACATTTTAACAGGGTTTCTTCTTGTCATCACAGTGCACTCAATCTTCCACCAGCACCAGCTCACTGACCCTAAATTCCCAACAGGGCACACTTCTCATTTACCTTTTCTTTGTGGGGGTGAAAAAAGGTGTTTTATGCTTAAGATCGTTGTTCATAGACTGGTTAAAGGCCTAATTTGTCAATATTTCAGCACACCATGACTTGATTTACTGGATCCTCTCCTCCTCCTGCCATTCACAGCATCACAGCTAAACTCTATGATGAACAGGCTAACACAGCCCACCTGCTTTATTTTCCATATTTATCTGATATAGAACAGGAGTTCTGTCAAGTGGGGGCTTCAGCTCCTCAGAGCTGTTTCCTCCCAGGAAAACAAACCTGCCAAGACTCTCAGCTGCACAGCTTGGGGTGCAGCCCCTCATTTTGGGGAGCAGCACACGAGCAAATCCAGTCTCACTGGCAATACTGGATTACACCAGGAGGGCTTTTTGTTCTGCTGCACTGGAAATACTTCATGCCTACCTGAGTGTGTCTATTTATTTTAGAGATGGAAGATTGAGAGCTTTCACAGAGGAGGAACTGATCATTTGACTTGATAAACACAGCAAAAGGACTGGGAGAACCATCCCCATGGTGCTTCAGCCACCTGAGAAGATGCTGCTGACCTTGCAAGCTTCTCTCTCAGAACTGCCCCAAAAATCAGAGTGTTTGGGGTCTCCTGCTGAAGCAGAGCTGCTAAACTGGAATTCAGGTGACAACAAACCCCCTCATCCAGAGCTTTTTCATGGAATCCCAGGATGGTTTGTCTTGGAAAGGACCTTAAGGCCCATCCAGTGTCACCCCTGCTATGGGACACCTTCCCTGATCCCAGATTGCCTTGGGCACTTCCAGGGATCCAGCGGCAGCCACAGCTGCTCTGGGAAATCTGTGTCAGAGCTTTTCCATGCCAGCTGCAGAAATTTAGAGCTGGAAAAGCATCTGCTCTGGCTGTACTCAGCAAACATCCTCACAGGAGTTACAGCAGCTTCGTGGAGCATGAACAGAGCTTGGGAAACAGCACCTAAAGGACAAAACTGCTCTTGGATCCTGTCACCAAAACACCAAGTCCCAGGGTGAGCATTTCATCAAAGAAATGTAAATACAGCAGCACACATTCCTCCCAGAACCAGGGAGGATAAAATCCTTTAGCTGCAGGATTTAAAGATTCCAAAGGGCAGTCATTCAGTTGTCAATCAACACCACCTCCCCATCACTCCTCATTGTCCCACTCATCCTCTTCCCCACAAGCCCAGGAAACCAAACATTGCACCACAGCAGCTTGCATCCTGAAGCAGGGCAGACCAACCTTCCTGGCAGGTGTGGAGGCAGCCAAAGGGCTCGTGTTCCTCTTGGGCTCTGCCACGAGCTGCACCTCGGGCGAGCTCCCGGAGCTCAGCGAGGAGTTGGTCAGTCCCGAGTCTCCCTCGTGGGACGACTCCAGGGCCTCATTTTCCGACGTGCCGCTGCCGTCCAGAGAAGCCACTTGGGGGGATTTCAGAGTCATGATGTCCTCCAGCAGCACCACGGGCACCTTCCCCTCAAAGAGCACATCCTTCAGTTCGCTCTGGGTCCCCTTCCTGCTTCCCACGTCCTTGCACCCTGTGGCCCCGGAGCACAGCTGGATCCCGCCTCCCGAATCCTCCTCTGCCTTGGCTGCAGCTGCACAGGGCCCATCAGTCTCCATGGGGTCACCTGCTGGGCTGCTCTGCAAGGAATTCAGGCAACTCAGCTGGCTCAGCTCCGTCCCTATCGTGCCGTTGGTTATGGCCACGGATGCAGCAGCTCTAGAATCCACATCCCCCCGCTCAGTGCCACCCCCGAGTCCGTGGCCAGAGCCCTTAGGGAGGTCAGGAACAACCCCAGGGTCACTTGTGTCACCTCCTGGGTTTTTCTGGATAAAATGGTCCAAAGGACCCTTTCCGTTGACGAGTTTTGGAGTCAAATTCCCATCTGAGCCCAGCTGGCAGTCATTCTCCACATTGTCCAAGGAGGCACCGGAGGCATCCAGGGAGGGATCCTTGCTTGGAACAAAAGCACTTGGGGAGCTCTTGACTTTTTTGACTTCTGAATCCACATCAAATTTTTCCTTTGGCACAGGATTAAGGCGCTTGAAGGGCAGCCGAGCTGCAACAACACCACCAGGTTACTCAGTCATGGGAAATATCAAAGTATTTTATTACCTTTGAAGCATAAGATTGAGATGAGCCACTTAGGGATGATTTAATTACAGCCAAGCCAATGTATTTCACAAAATCAGGTCTGAAATGTTGTTAATGCATTAAAACTGCGCTGGATGAGAGACACTCCCTTACCTTGGACGAGCTTCCGTGGAGGAACAGCAGCTTTGTCTCTGCACTCCATGGCTACGGGAGAAAACAACAAATCAACACCCGAGGTATGTTCCCAACGAGCTGCTGCTTCCCTGGGACGGCTGAGGCAGAGCCCAACAGCTCTCCCAGGGCCGGTGAGGGAGGACAAAGGGGTCCCACAGTCAGCCCCAAGCTAAAGGAACCCCGGCCCCACCGGGTCCCGGCAGCGACAGGGTCCCCCTGGCTGGGCTGGAATCTCCCCAGGAGCCTGAGCCTGTACCCAGCGAGATGTGAGGAGGAAATTCCTCCTTGTGAGGCTGGGCAGGCCCTGGCACAGGGTGCCCAGAGCAGCTGGGGCTGCCCCTGGATCCCTGGCAGTGCCCAAGGCCAGGCTGGACACTGGGGCTGGGAGCAGCCTGGGACAGTGGGAGGTGTCCCTGCCATGGCAGGGGTGGGCTTTAAGATCCCTCCCCACCCAAACCGATCAGTGACTCCATGAGTAAGGCAGCAGGGCGGGCCCGGGCCCAGCCCCGGGGCGCGGCGGCAGCGCCGGCGCCTCCTTTGTTACCCCGGGCAGGCCCCACGCACCCCGCGGCCCAACCGCCGCCGGAAACACCTCGCGCCCCGGCCGCGCCGCACCCCACCCCCAGCTTAGCCCTACCTGGCCCGGCGGCCGGCGCGGCTCGCGGCGGTCCCGGGCGGCGGCGGCCGAACCCGACACGGCGCGGCCCGCGCAGCCCCCGCCGGCCCCGGCCCCGGTCCCGCCCGGCCCGTCCCGCTCGTACTTGGCGGGAGCCGGGGCGACCCCGCGTCCCGCGGCGCTGATTGGCCGAGCGCGCCCCACGTGACCCGCCCAGCCACGCTCCCCGCTGCGTCTCGCCTCCCGACTGGCTGCCGCCCGCGGGCGCCGCTGACTGGCGGAGGCGGCTGTCAGTCCGGCGCGCCGCCGGCGCTGATTGGGCGGCTTTGTAGAGGGACGGCAGATGCCGCTGCGTCCTTACTGCCGGGCCCGAGGCCTGCCCGCTTTTACCGGGCGGGAACGGGGCCGCGGCGGGCCGGAGCCGGGACTGGCGCCGCGGGGGCCGGAATGGCCTTTCCGCCGCACCGGGCAGAGGGGGCGGAGCCAGCACTGCCGCGCGCCGCGTCGCTAAGGGCCCTGAGCCAACGCGCGAAATGGCGGCGGCGGCGGCGGCCAATTAGCGCCCGCCGCTGCGGCCCGCAGGCGCAGGTGCTGTCGCGAGGGATACTGGGAGTTGTAGTTTTCCATTTGGAGTCTCGGTCGCCCCATTTTCCCCCCGGGGCTATGGCGAGGGTCCCGGCCTGGTTCTCCCCTTGTCGCACACGCGGTCCGCTCCCTGCGGACGGTGCTGGGTCCCTCGGGAGAAAGACACGGCTGCGGCACAGACAACACGACCGCCCGTCCCGCCTATCGCGACACAGCGACTCTTTCCGCCGCTCAGTCGCAACCCGCGGCGGTTCCGCCTGGCCGGCAGGGGGCGCGCTGGCACCGCGCGGCGCTCCGGCCGGGCCGCTCGGTGGTGGCGGGCGGGGGCGGGGCCGGGCGGCGGCGGAAGCGGCGGCGGGGACGGGACGGGCCGGGCCGGGTTGGGACGGGCGGAGCGTCCTGAGGCTCCCGAGGCTCCCACCGCCCCTGCACCAGGTCCCGCCGCCCGCAGACCGGGCCCCCGCCGCCACCGGCCCAGGCACCGGCACCGGCACCATGTCGGTGGCGGGGCTGAAGAAGCAGTTCTACAAAGCGAGCCAGGTGAGACACCGGCACCCCTCGCCCGTTCCCGCCGCCGGTGGGCTCCGGGGAGGCCGCTCTTCTCTTCCCGGTTCGGAGAACCCGTCCCGGCCGATCGGTGCCCGATCCCCGCCGTTATCCCCTCCCGGCATCCCGGCGCGGGGCCCGCCCGCCATCCCCGGTACCCCCGGTGTCCAGCCTGGCACCCCCCGGTATCCCGGTCTCGTCTCTCCCGGTTCTCAGTGTGCCCCCCCGCCCCGCTCCCGGTGATCCCGGTAATCCCGGGGCTCGGTGCGGGCAGTGAGCGGAGCCGGGACCCCTCGGGGCAGCCCGGGGGGGCCCGGGATGGGGAGTCCCGTTCTCCCGGTTGGACCGTGGAAGGGACACGGTAAGGGAGCGGCTCCGCCGGGGACCGGAGGGTGCCGTGCGGGTGACACGATGGGGGCACGGGAGGGTCCCACTTGGGGGGTGCTTCCCCCTTCCCTAAACCCGCCCGCACAACCGGGACGGCTCCAGCCCCACAACAGCCGCGATGCGCTGGGAAATCCGGGGCGGGATTGCGGGAGGAAGCCCCGGGAGCGGCGGCCCCGCTAACCCCGGGCGGCAGCTGCAGCCCAGCCTCGGGAAGCTCCCGCTGCTCCGGGCAGGATTCGGGGGTCAGCGAGGGAGCCCCGAGCGCGGCCCGGCCGGGAAAGGGCTGGGGGATGTCGGAAAAAGCTCCCGAATTTCAGCCAGGAGCGAGGCCCGCAGGGATCGCGGTAAACAGGGAGTTTGTGTCGGGTCCTTGGAGCGCTTCCCCTGAATTCCCCATCCCTGGAAGTGTCCAAGGCCAGGCTGGACGGGGCTTGGAGCAACCTGGGATAGTGGAAGGGGGTGGAACGGGATAATCTCTAAGGTCTCTTCCAACCCGAGCCATTCCATGAGTCCCTGTGGGAATCGGCCTCAAGCGGGGTTCATAAACACCTTTTCCCTCAAATGAGGGGTGGCCGTTCCCAATCCCCCGAGCAGAACTGTGCTTCCCACTGCTTCCTGTTAACAGTTGTGATGGTTTTTTAATGCATTTTGGGAACGATTCAGGAATCACAAATCCCCCTCTGCTGCTGCTTTCCTGCCCCTGTTTTAAATTTCAGATAAATTTGGCACAGATCGTGTTTTCCATCACTGAGCTTAAACCCTTTCAGCTCATCCCACCCCTGTGTGCGACGTGTGTCGCCTCCTTCCTTGGCTGTATTTTCCCAAATCCATTTTATTTACCCAGCAAAGCAAAATTACAAATTCCTGAAGTCATCCCCCACCCCTTTTCCCACTAAACCCATCATGGGGGGGTTTTTCACAGCTGCCATGGGGAAAGGTCGTGCTGGGAGTTGGGTGTGGAAGGATTTTGCCGGCCTGGATGTGCCATGGTGGTGTCAGGAGGTGAAAACCCCTCAATGACTCAGGACTAACATGTTCCTAAACCCAAAAATATCATTTTAAACCCCTGATGAAACCATTTTTTGGAGGAATTACAAATTCTTCCAGAGGTGCTGCCACCCCTTGCAGTGCTGTGGGGACAGGGACAGAGGTGTCCATGATTTAGAGATGCTCTGACTGGAAATTGGGAGACACTGGTTCCAGTTTGGCCATTTTTTTGTCTTCTCCCCCCTTCCTTCCCTTTTCCCCCTTTCTTCCCTTTCCCCCCTCTGGTCCCACTCAGCCCTTGGCTGAAGGAGGGGAGGATTAGTTATTTTTTGGCTCCCTTCAAACCACCAGACGCTGCCAAAACCAAACATGTGGAAGATCTTTCCTAAAATGTTACGTTTTGTTCCACGTCTGTCCGTAATTGAAGGAAAACGGAGCCAGGGCCGGGGTCTGCCGGGACCCCGCAGGGTTTGGGATCCCTGTTCAGGATCCAGAGGGAGCAGGGCTTGGCTCGTGGGCCTCATCCATGTGATTCCTACAAGCCCACGTCTCCCCTGGGTGAGGCAGCCGGGCGCCCACACGCAGGAGAGAGCCCGGAGTATCCTGGAAAAAAAAATCCAAGTCGTGCTGGCAAATGCTGCGGATGGGGAGCAGCTCCGAGTGTGTCCAGAACAGGTTCTGCCTGTTCACGGCAAAATGTTCTCTAGAAAAATAAAGCAAGCTGGAGAAAACATTCTGAGGAAGGGGGAGAAACAGCAGCAGCTTGGAGCTGGGAACAGGGTGGGAAGTCCCTGCCTGTCTGGTCCAAGGTTTCCTCCAGTCGGGAATTTGCAGGGACCTTCTGGTGTAGAAACAGCTTCGTTTGCACCGTTTGGGTTTTGTACAAACTGATGTAAATCCTAAAATCCTGCAAATCTTCCCAGCCAGCGCGCAGGACAGGCTGCAGTTCCTGGGAGAATCCCGAGGGAACGCTGGGGTTGTCACCAGGGATGGGGAGCAGCCCCGCCTGGCACCGCGGGGCTGTCACCGGCCCGGGGCGGGGCAGCGCTGCAGCCATCCCGGGAATCCTGCCTGGGTCACGCACCTGGCAGCAGGAGCAGCACGGGAGCGCTCCAGGGAGGGGGGAATCCAGGCACTGGTGTGGGCTGCCCTTTGCAGAGCCCACGCTGGCGTGGCAGCGCCGGGACTCCCGGCACAGCTGCTGTGGGTGCTGCCCTTGGATCATGGGAAGGTTTGGATTGGAGGAGACCTCGGAGCTCATCTCCTTCCAGTTCCTGGGAAGTGTCCAAGGCCAGGTTGGACGGGACTTGGAGCACGCTGAGACAGTGGAAGGTGTCCCTGCCCATGGCACTGGATGGGATTTCAGGTCCCTTTCAACCCAAACCAGTCTGGGGTTCAGCCCTGGGCGCTGCTGTCATTCCAAACTGGATTAATGTGCTCCCAAAGCCTCTGTGAGCTGAGCCTAAGCCCTGCCAGGCCTGCCTGGGCTCTGGAGTTCGTGCTGGCGAGTCCTGGCCCAACCCACAGCCCAGCCACCCCCTCCTGCACATCCAGAGCCGTTTTCCAGAAGGGAAAAGGCGAGTGCTAATTAAAACTCAGCAGCCCTTGCCACACACGCGTTTCCCTGAGTTTGATGACAGCTCCCAAGGCTTCCAGAGGTATTTTTGACCATAAATAGCCCCTTGCTCCCTGCCTGGCTCAGGATGTGCTCCAGAGCCTCCCACAGCCAGCTCAGCCCAGCAGGACCCACCATTCCCGAGCTCCGCAGGCCAGCAGGGAATGCTTTCCATGCCCTGCGAGCTTCCAGGTGCTGCCGTGGCATCTGCTCCGAGCTGAGGCACAGGAATGTGCTCCCAGAGCGTGTGTGACAGTGAGGGGACAGAGTGCAGCTGGCAGGGAGGGCAATTCCCTTTTTCTGGCCTTCGTGGTCATTGCTCTTGGTGGTGCTGAACTGGGATTTCCTTCACTTCTCCTTGGGTTGGGATTTCCTTCTTCTCTCCTCAGCTGGGGTTCTCTCTGCGGTGACTTTGTGCTCTGCTTTCAAATGTGGTGTTTTTCTTCCCTTTCCCAGCTGAACCTTTTAAAAGCTCCTTTTTTTTGTTGTTCTTTTGGGGTTTTTTGATTTTAGCTCAGCCCTGCTCCCGCTGGCCTCTCCAGGCTTTCTCTTGGAGGCAGGAGACGTCTCTGGGATGGTTTGGGTTGGAAGGGACCTTAAAGCTCATCCCGTTCCACCCATGCCATGGCAGGAACACCTTCCACTGTCCCAGGTGGCTCCAAGCCCTGTCCAGCCTTGGACACTTCCAGGGATGAGGCAGCCACATCATCTTTGGGAAGCTGTGCCAGGGCCTCAGCACCCTGTGAGTGAAGCGGGGAGCAGGGAATTCCTGTGGGAGGCATTTGGCAGCATCAGGCTCTGCGCTCCTTATCTGCACACGGGAATTTGGACTGGGAAGTCAAGGGATTCTGCTGATTCCTGCCAGCCTGGAGCCTCCTGCCAACCTCTGTCCCACAGCACCTGATGTTTCTGTATTAACATTAACCTGGATTCCCCTGCAGCTCCTGAGTTTATCTTTCCACGTTAATCTGTTCCCGAGGCCGGGGGAAAGCCGGATTTGCTGGAGCGTGGGGTGACATCCGCCAGCTCCGCTTCCAGCCGGGATCCATCCCGGAGCATCCTCCCCTGGCTCCCTGAGCTGTGCTGTCACGGGGGATGGCTGTTTGGAGATGCGTTTGCAGATCCATAGGGAAAGGGAGGCTCAGGGGAGACCTCTGGGAGCCAGGGATTAGGTGCCAGGGCATCCCTGCAGGCCTGGGTGGTGCTGCCTGGGCACTCGCAGAGGTGCCTCTGTCACATCCAGGGGAAAACCTGCAGCCAGGATATTTTCCTATGGATTCCCTCTCCTTTTCTTGGGTGATTTGGCATCAAAACCCTGTCCCTGCTTGGCTGGTTAATCATTGTCAGAGCTGAGCAGCCCCCGAACCCAGCAGGTTTCATTTTTCCAGGATTGTTTCTCTCCAGAGTTTCCTATAAATTGGCTTTTCCCCCCCTTTGAGGTTGTTTTTGCAGCCGTTGGGCTCTGACAGTAACGGGAGCTCCGATTCCTGGAAGGCAGAGACAGAAAACAGAGCTGGGAAACTCCAGCTCTCCGTATCCTGCTCCGTTTGCTTCCCTTCCCGCGCCTGATGTCAGCCAGGGAAAGTGTTATCCTGTGCTCGCAGCTGGGGGAATCTGGGATGAGGGAAGGATCTGTGACTCAGGGCTGGGGGATCATGTGGCGTTGGGATGCTGGTTCCACGTCATCTGCCTGAAATCATGGATTTATCCAGCTGATTTCACAGGGGATGGTTCCTGGATGCAGTGGAAGGAAATCCTCCCTCCCCCTTTTCCCTGCCACTGCTTTTTCCTCCTGGGAAAGAGCAAAATGGGGATGAGGTCAGGCAGCCTGGCTTGTAAAAGCTGATTCATTTCTTCAGCAGCATTTTATTTTCCTTCCTCCTCTCCCCCATCCCTGCACATGCCAGTGCCTTTTGCCAGGGCTCCCAGCCCCATCCCTGTGGGAATACCGGGGGATGGGGAGGGAGCAGGGCAGCTCCTCCTGCCTGAGACTGCAGAAATCCCAGTGCCAAAACCCAGCCTGCCCTCACATTGGTGTCCGGTGGGATGTGAGGGGCTGATCCTGCTGTGTCCCTGCTGCTGTCCCTCCCGGAGCAGGCTGCTTCCCAGGCAGGATGGAGAACGGCTGACAAGCCCAGAAATAAAATAAATCCCTAATCCAGAGGGTTCTGGCTGTGTAATTCCAGCTGAACTCATTCACATGGAAACTGAGTGCTGCATCCCGACCCTGGCTGTGTTTCATAAGACTCCGGGGCCGCTGTCCCTGCTCCTTCCCATCCTTAACTGCACGGATTAATCCAGCCTGGGGTGCGATGCCCGGAGTGGGAGCAGGCAGGACGCTGATCCTGTCTCTTCCTGTGGATCTGCTCCCTCTGAGCTGTGCCACGGCCGTGTCTCAGCCTTCCTCCTGGATCAGATGGGAAAGATCCAGGTTGTGGGCCTGGGAAAGCCTCACAGCATCCCAGAGCTTCCCTTTTCCTAAGGTGCTCCGTGACAGGACTTAGTGCAGGATCTGGCCCACCTTGGCCTCTCTCTGTGATTATAAAAGTGATAATTGATGTTTTTTTAAAGATTTCCTTTTCCTCTTCCCCTCACCCCATCCCTGCAGTCAGCAATCCCGTGGCTTTCAGGAACAGGTTCCTCTGGCAGGAAAGGGCCGTGCTTGGCCCAGACTCAGGGATGGAGCAGCTGCGGGGGTTCCTCGCCTGGTTTTGGGGCTGGATGCTGCTGGGAGTGCCTGGAGGTGCCCCAGCTCCTGCTCCTCTCCCAGTGGATGGAGAATCCATCAGGAGAGTCTGGATTGCTCCTGCTTCCAAGAAAAGCCTTGTAACCCCCCTTCCGGCTTTGCCACCAATAGCTAATTAATAGAACCAGTCCTTTTAAAGCCATTGGGAATTTTAGGATCTCCTAATGCCTGGCTATTAATAAAGTTCATGCTACTGTCACTAATTAAATTGCTTTTCTGCTGCAAAGAAAAAAAAAAGATGAGTTAAACATCTCCATAATGAAATTCTGTCTTTGCGACAGAAGGTTAAATTTGCATGATTAAAGCTTTAAAGGGCTTTTCCTAATTGAGAAAATGCTTCGTAATTCATCCTAGAGCCTGAAAACCCGGCTGCACCCCCTGGTTGGGCCAGAGTTTATTCCTCAGCGATAATTTATTAACCACTTTCCTGACCAAATCTGGTTTGGCATCCCAGGATTAGCTGCATTTTAGCTTCATTTTGCCACTTTTGAGATGAAAAAGGCAGAAAAAGGGTCAACAGTTATCTACACCCGAAGCAAATCTACTCCAGGAGAAGGTGCTGGGGTTTTTTTCCCCCGATTTTCTTCTCTGGATTAGAAACCATCCTGTTGGCTGCTGACGTGTGTGTGTGGTTCTGGGGGAGCAGGGGCAGCACAAATCCGGAGTGCCAGATGTTGGAGGAGCTCTTGTCCCAGAAAAGCTCCTCCTGATTGCACGGGGGGAGTTACAGAGGGCAAAGGGGCTGGGCTTTTGTGCATAAAACATCCTCCAAATGTCGTCTCCCAGGATTGGGCCCCCTCTGGCTCTACCTGCAGGGCAGGACGGCTGCAGTGATGCCAAGCGCTGGGAGGGATTTTATCCCATTTAAACCGTTCCGAAATGAGTCTTAGTGCACAGGGAGGAAAAGAATGGATTCAGCAGCACCTCGGATGGGCTGGAAGCTCATAAAGCCCCTGGATGTGGGGAAGGCCCTGGTGCAGAGTTTGATCCAGCACCGTCCCTGGTTGCTCCCGGCAGCCTTGGGGATGCTGGGATCGCTCCTTCCCACTCTCCCTTTCCGTAGGATGCCGTGCTGTGCTCCGATAGCCACGGAGCTTTTCCTAGAATTCAAACGAACAAGGAAAACGGGCGTTTACAGTGTCCTCAGCCATTTCTGTCCCCTTTGATGTCTGTGCACGCCGGGAGGGCGCCGGGGCTGGGCAGAGCCTTTGCTTGGCCACCGCGGTCCGTGTGAAACGTGCCCTGCACGGGGCTCTGCACGGGGCTCTCCCGCCCAGCCCGAGCCGGGAAGAGGAGTTCGCCTTCCTTTGGGGGGAGTTGGATCGGTTTTGATCTCCCTGATGGCTGCAGAGCCATGTCCCAGCAGCCTGCCTTGCTCCCCTCATCCTGCAGATCCAGAGGTTTTTCTGTCTCCTTCCCAGTTCCTTGGCAGTCTCTTGCCTCCCGCTGTGTCCTCCCTTCGGGTGGTTCCGGCAGTGTCCTGCACCTCAGGGAGGTGTTTTTCCTGGTTTTCACAGGGAGCAGAAATCCCTTCTGCTGCTTTTCTTCGCAGCTGGGTGTTTTCCCCAGGCATCTTACACCCTCCTTTCCCCCTTTTCCCCCTTGTCTTTTGGGAAATCCCTCAGAGCACCGTGTGGGCTGACCCTCCAAATGCTGACTGCAGGACAAGGCTGCTGAGTGCTCTTCCTGAAGCTTTGCAGCTGGAAAAAACAAGGATTGCAATTCCTAGGAGGCACTTTGAGTGCTCTGCACTTTTATATCCCGTCTAAAGAGCAGCTCCAGAGCAGCTCCAAGTCTCCAGGGCGAGGAGCCGCTGCCTTTGGTCCCCCGGGTCCTGGGGCCGGGTGGGGCTGCCGAGGGGTGATGGCTCAGCAGCTTTGGAAGAGCCGGGCTGTGATTCACTGGGTAGGACACGGGGAGACTGGGCAGGAAGTTGGGGTGCAAGGCCAGTATTCCACGTTTCCCCTCGGTTTAGGGAACTTCCTCTCGATTGCTGAAGTCACTGGAAGTGTGCGAGGGGAAGTCATTGCTGGGAGAGAGGAGCTACTGCTGCTTCCTTACATGTTTGTGTTTTCCCTGGAACTTGACCCAATTCCATGATTTTTTTTCCCAGCTGAATAGAAATTGTGTCTGGCTTGGTTCAGAGCGTGTGAGAACTAATAACAGGAGAAAATAGGATGCAAATGGCTGCTGGGAGGTGCCCCCATCCCTCCAGCAAGAGCATTCCAAAACTCCTATGGAAACCTTCATCCTTTGGGATGAGTCTGCTCTGGGGGCAGGGTCGTGCTCTTCAGCCCCGTCTGTCTCCTGCTGGAAAAGGCAGCTGGGAGATCGCCCAGGTGAGCAGGGAGCCTGATAACCGGGGGTCACAGACCGGGTTTGAGTGCTGCCCTCAGGAGGAATTCCCAGAGCCGGGAAGGAGCAGCTGCAGTGCGGAGCATCCTCCGAGTGCCCTTGGCTGGCCTGGCGCTGCCGCCGGCCCCACTGGTGCTGCTGAAATGCCGGGTTTGCCTTTAATTCCCGCAGTCCTCGTTCCTGCAGCCCATCTGCGGGATGGAGATGAGTCACCCGATCGCTGAGGAGGAGGAGAAGGGCTGGCAGGTGGCTCCTGGAAAGCCGCCTGTGCAGCTCTTCCCTGCGGTTTCCATAGGATAAGATTATGACCCGAGGTCGCTGGGAAGCCTTTCCTCCTCGGCGGAGGGAAGGGAAGGAGCTGTTCATTGTTCTGGGCTGACCTTCCTGCTCCAGATCAAGGAATTCCTGTGGCGCTGTGGGGAGGGGAGAGATCCCAGTCTCAGCTGCTGAGGGGGTGGGAGCTCGGGGTGTTCCGAGACACGTTTTCCCTGCGCACGTGTCTGGAGGCAGCCGAGCACCTCGAGTGCCTTGGCACGAGTGTTTTCCAACGCAGCGATTCCATGATTCCATCGTGGAGCTCATCCCTGGCGTTTGGGTGCGAGGCTCAGCCAGGACTGGCCTCTCGTGAAAGATGGGAATGGGAAAAACACAGGGAAGGAGCTGCAGGAGAAGGCTGAGAGTTGGATTTCAGAGTGGAAAATGCTCCTGGGAGCTGTTTCTGAGGAAGATCAGACACTGGAGTCTGATTGAGCGTCCAGGTGCCCCAGCCAGGTCGGATCCGTAGGGATGACGTTGGGAGCCAGCAGCAGAGCGTGCTCAGAGGGGCTGGAGCCTGAGAGCTCCGGCTGCTGTTCCTCCTCCTCCTCTGGTCTGCCAGGAGGGGATGTGAGAAATCCCAGGGTCACGGAGTGGTTTGGGTTGGAAGGGACCTTGAAGGTCACAGAGTCCCACCCTGCCCTGGGCAGGGACACCTTGCACTGTCCCCGGCTGCTCCAAGCTCCGTCCAGCCTGGCCTTGGGCATTGCCAGGGATCCAGGGGCAGCCACTGGGAATGTGCCTCCTTCTTCCAAGGCTGGAGGTAATTGTTCCTCCCCTACTCCACACAATAAACACTGGGATCTGTTTTCTTCTCCTCAAAGTAGGTCAGGAGTTGCTCAGATCAGTGTGTGCCGTGCTGTGGGTGTGCCCAGCTTGCCCCAGCCCCGGCTGCCTGGTGCCCCTGGGGAAGGCATCCCTGCCAGGATCAGAGCTGGGATCCCGGGATGGGCTCAGCCCATCAGAGCTGGGATCCCAATATAGCCCGGGACACCTCCCAGGACCAGCTGGTTCTGCAGGGAGCCTCCGTGGCAGCAGAGCCACGTGGGGCACTCCAGGAGAACCCCCAGGCTTTTCCAGGTGCTGCAGCTGGACCGGTGTGTTTTTCCAGGAGGTTCTGGGGACTTTCCAGCCCTGCCATTGCCAAGCCCCACTGGCTCAAACACACACACGGAGCTGGGAAGGGTCACGTTGGCTCCGTGGGATGCAGCACTGAGATGATGGGGATGACCCCAAATGAAGCTGCGTGCCAGGGAGTCACGCCCTGCTGAGCTGGAGAGGTGGTGTGGCTCTGTTTAGGTTTTATGGAGCATCCCACAAATCTGTGCCGCTGGGCACGGCTGAAACCGGGCACCAGCAATCCCAGTTGACCCCGGCTTTCCTTAACTCCTTCTCCTCCATGTCTGTGCCGAGCTGTGGGGGGTTCAAAACATTGCCAGCCCTTTTTCCATGGGTTTGTGGGTTGGCTTTTCCCCCTGGGCTGGGATGAAGGGAGCCAGGGCAGAGCTGCTTCTCTGTTTGCTCATCTGTGGGTTTGTTTTTGTATTTCTTGAGGGGAACTTGCTGTTGGGAGGGTGGAGGGGAGGAAGAGGAAGGCTTTGATACCCCGGAGTCTGGAGGAATAAGGTTTTCAGCCGACTGTAGGGAACTGTTTTGATTGCAAGGATGGCAAATGTTTGATGTGTTATAAATAGGGCTGACTGCCATGGAAAAAAAGAAAGCGAGTTTAAAAAAAACCCCTGATTTTTGGGTTTCTCTTGGTGTGTTTTGCTTGTTTGAGGCTGAGGGAATTAGGGATAATTTTCCATTTTAAAATATTTAAATATTTAAAGGCTGGAGAGCAAACTTTCAAAATGAGGTCTGAAATCCCGTGGGGAAGCTGGTGATTAGCAGAAAATAACACGGACTTAGGCTCCCTCCTGCATGGGCTGGGCAGATGGGACCCTCGGGGTGAATGTGCTGGAATCTGCCCTTCTCCAGCTTTCGAGGAGCTCCTTGGCTTGGGAAGTTTGGCTGCTGGCACCTTCCCAAGTTTATCAGGGATTTTGCTGATGGTGCAGCCCAAAAATCACTCTTTTTTTCTCCACATCTGTCCCACCTCTGCCCTGGAATGATGCAGGAATTCCCCAATTGGGAATACCCAGCTCTGCTCGGGGAGCAGCTTCACCCACTGCTCCCAAAGCCTCTCCTGATCTTCTGCTCTCCTGAACTCATCCCAGCCAGGCTCCCGGGAGCTGGGAGCGGCCGTGCAGCGTTCCCATGTTCCTTTCCCAGTCCAGCTGCCAGGAGAGTCCCTGTGCATCCCTCCTTCCCCCCTCCACGCTCACACACCATTGCTGCCTCTCCCCGGCCACCCTCGCTCCACACGGGCTCATTGCAACAATGGCTCTTTCATTCCCCAAGAGCTTCCCCCGCCGTGGGCTTGGGCGCAGGGGGAGGCCGGGATTGTTCCCATTCCCTCGCCCCTGCCACGGAGTCCGAAGGAATCCCCCGTGAGCTCTAAAATGGAGCTGCAGAGCGTGGCTGGAGCAGCCTTGGGTGCAGAGGGGCCGTGTCCAGTCCCTCTGGATGAGCTCTCCCGGGGATGAACCCGGCTGGATGCCGAGCTCCCGGGAATGCTCCCGGCACCCCAGGAATGCAAGGCACCTCCCTGCGCTCAGATCTCAGGTCGGAGCTATCTGGGGCATATTTGAGCTGTGTCCTTCTAATTAAACACGGGTGCAAGTGAGGGGTGGATTCCTGGCTCCTCTGCTGGCCTGCCCAGGCTGCCTCAGCCCTCACCCCTCCCAGGGCCCTGTGGGTGGCATTCCAGGTGAAATTCCAGGTGAAATGCCAGCTGAGCTGCCAGCAGCAGCCAACTGGGAGCAGACTGGATCTGCCCGGGCTGTGCCACCCGACTGCAGCGCCCTGTGCCAATATTTGCTCTGGGAAGTGTTTGGCCGAAGGCTGCGGCTGCTCCCGGGGTGAACCCCTCGGACGTGTCCCATCCAGAAACCAGAGAGGCCGGACTTGTTCAGCTCCTTCGCTCCCAGGGAGTGTTTGGTTTGGTTTGGTTTGGATTTTAACCATTTCCATGTCTGCTCTCTGCAGCCTCCATGCCTGGCTTCAGGAGAGGTTAGATCCCAGCCAGGGGAACAGGGATGTATCCCAAGCCTTCTCCTGGCTGCTCAAGAAATAGACATGGAGAAGAATTGTCAGCACATCCTCCAAAAAGCCCCATGGCTGCTTCCTGGGGGAAGGGCTGCTGGAATTTGCTGTGCCAGCATTCCTCCAGCTGCCTTCCAGTTCCCTTCAGCCAAGCAATGTATGGATAAACCCTTCCTTCCTTCCTTCCTTCCATGGATGGATGGATCTCTCCTCCCTCCCTCCCAGCAAAGGGTGAGATCCTGGAGAGGTCAGTGCTTCCCAGAGGAAGGCAGGCACCCGCTTCCCATCCTTCCCAGGCCCTGTGGAGCTGCACAACGTGGCACTTTGGAAATTTGGCTCCCGATCGCATCGTGAGGCTCCAGGTTAAACGAGGAGCCGGTGGCGGCTCCTCCTGACTCGTGTCTGGGGGATCTGTGTTGGTTTGCCTCCCTTCCTGAGGGATTTGGGAGCGTGGGGATGCGGGGATGGAGTCCCTCCTCCTTCCCTCCCGTGCTGACGCCTCCCAGTTTAATTAGAGCCAGCAGGGAGAGAACCTCAATCTTATTATTCCCTCCCAGCAGGGCAGCAGCAGCATTTCTTGGACGTCAAAAGGAGGATTAAAATTAGTCTGGAAATGAGGGGGTTTTGCCTCCTTCGCTTCTCTGGGCTCTCTGGAGGGTGTGGAGCCTCCGGAATCGCTGTGGTGATGAATTCTGCCAGCCTGGCACGCGGGCCCCTGGAGCAGAGTCCTGTCAGGGGTTATTTATGGCTTCCCAGGCCCCAAATCCGGGGAGAAGAGCGGGAATGGAGCTGCTTGGGATGACTGCAGCCGTGCCAGCTGTGTTAGGGAACAGAGCAGGCTCCCAGAGGTGCGACCTTGGCGGAAGGGATCCCATTCTGGGTGTGGGATTCTTGGCAGGGGACAGGAGGTGGCAGCTGGGGAAGAGCTGTGCCCGGCTGAGCTTGTCCTGGCAGGCCTGGCAACGGCTTCCTGGGATTTCTTCCAGGCTCGAGAGGAAAGCGTGCCTGCCCAGCTCGGGGCTGGGGTGTGTGCTGGCACCCCAGGTGTGGAGCAGGCGTCCAAGGAAAGCAGGAAACCACACTCGGATGGGTTCTCCATCTGCAGGCAGCTGGGGGTGGGGATATCCCTTGGAGCCGCTTCCGAGGGCTGGCCGGACACGGCATGGCAGGGAGCAGGGAATGGGGAGCAGGGAATGGGGAATGGGGAATGGGGAGCAGGGAATGGGGAATGGGGAGCAGGGAGCAGGGAATGGGGAATGGGGAATGGGGAGCAGGGAATGGGGAATGGGGAATGGGGAGCAGGGAGCAGGGAATGGGGAATGGGGAGCAGGGAATGGGGAATGGGGAATGGGGAGCAGGGAATGGGGAATGGGGAGAAGGGAATGGGGAATGGGGAATGGGGAGCAGGGAATGGGGAATGGGGAGCAGGGAGCAGGGGTTGGCCATACTGGCTCGCTCTGGCTCTGTCCTGTGTCCCTTACTGGGTAGTTAAAGCAGGAGAGTGAAATCCAGAGCTGGGCAAACCAGGAGAGCTTTCCTTCCTTTCCTCTCTCTTTTTCCCTTCCCTTCCCAGTGTGGCTGGTGTGATGTCTCTGAACCTGGATAATTCCCTAAAGGGGTCCCTCCCCCTCTTCCTCAAAAAACATCCAGCCCCATTTTGTATCCCCACGGGAGCAGGAGTGTTCCAGAGGAAGAAAGCCTCGATAAAAATCAAATATTTGATGTTGGAGTAAACAAACCCGATTGTTCCTTCAGATCTGGAGTTTTCAGTACAAACAGGAGGAATCCTGGCAGTGCCCCGGGGCAGGCGTGGAACCCTGGGAGCCAGTGCCCGGTTTCCTGGACCACTTTGGATGTCTGCATGCAGAATTTGCTGTTGTTTGGGGCAAAATAATCACTAATTGCTCTCCACAAGTCCCTGACAGGAGGGTGGAGCCAGGTGGGGGTTGGGCTCTGCTCCCAGAAAACAGTAGGACGAGAGGAAAACACCTCAAGTTGCACCAGGGAAGGTTTAGATTGGAAATTGGGGAAAATTTGCTCATGGAAAGGCTGGCCAGGCATTGGCACAGCTTCTCAGAGCAGTGGTGGAGTCCCCATCCCTGGAGGTGTCCATAAAAAGTGTGGATGTGGCACTTGGGGACATGGGTTAGTTGTGAATGTGGTCCGACTCGGTGATCCTGGAGGTCTTTTCCAACCTCAACGACTCCATGATTCCAACTTTGGCCAGTTCCCATGTCCTGCAAGCCCAGACACTGCTGCTTCCCTCGGCAGCCGGCACGGGGCTGGGAAGAGAACGTTCCCCTGTTTGGGCTGAGGGAAGGACACTCTGGGGTGGGTTCTGGAGGTGTTTATTACCCTCGGGCAGGTAACGGTGTGGGTTAGGGAGTGGGGGCTGTTCTTGGACCAGGGGATCCCAGCAGGAAGCTGGTGAGGCCTCCCAAAAATGGCCCAAATGAGCTCTGACTTCCCAGCTTGTCAGACATCTCTGATAGAGGATTCCTTGTCCCAGATCCCGAGCTGCCCCAGCAGTTCCCCTCGGAGTGGTGGCTCTGCTCTCCCCAGGCTGTTCCTGTGCTGGCTGCCGGGAGCTGAGTGTGTTCATTCCCTGTTTACTTGGATTTTGCCGTGTGTGAAACTGAGTCCTTGGCTCCAAATGGAGCTGAGAGACGCTTGTGCTGCTTGTTTTTTCCAGCAGGCGTTGGAGTTGGAGCCGTGGGCTGGGATTTAAGGAGCTGTGGAGCTCCCGGTGGGCGAGGAACGTCCTGGCTGAGCCGTGCTTTGGGTGCTCTGGATGTTTGGGGGTTTGGTGGGGTCTTTTTGAGGGGCTTTGGGCTGTTCCTGCCGCCTCCTTTCTCTTGCAGGTGCTGTGTGGACCATCCCTGTTCCCTTTCTCTCCCAGGGAGTTATTCCGTGAGGTGGAAAGATTCAATCAGTGCCTGATCCTCCTCCCTTATCCTTTCCCCACAGCTGGTCAGCGAGAAGGTCGGAGGGGCCGAAGGGACCAAGTTAGATGATGACTTCAAGGAGATGGAAAAGGTGAGCAGGGAGCCAGAGGAATCCGCAAAATCACCCCATGGCTCCTGTGGGATTGGCTGAATCCCTGAGCTCATCCTCACTGGGCTCTCGTCTCTCCTGCAGAAAGTGGACCTGACCAGCAAGGCCGTCACAGAAGTACTGACCAGAACCATAGAGTACCTCCAGCCCAACCCAGGTGAGGGCCTGGACCTCCCCTGTCCCCTTCCCAGCTTTCCAGGGAAACAGAGAGGTGGGCAAGGAGATCAGGGAGATCCCTTTTGCTCCAGGTTTGGATCAGGTGGAGATCCGGGTGCCCCTCTTGCCCTGAATCCAGGCTGTTGAACCAGGAAAGAACAGATGCAGCCTTTGCCTCTGACCTAGAGAGGCCCTATGGGGACCCGTTTTTCTTGGAACATCCAGGAAAAGTGGTGTTTCTGGGCTGGGAAGGGTGGCTGGCTCTGTCAGCCCTGCATCCTTCCAGCCAGCTGCTCCGGAGAGCACTCCAGGGACCCTGGGAGGGCTGGGGAAACTCCTTTGGCCTTCCCTGGCCAAGCTGTGGGGAACTATTTTTGCTTTGTGTCTTGGAAAAGAACCTTTTCTCGCAGCAAGGGATATTTCTGGGGGATGGAGACAACGGAGCCTCTTGGCTTTGGGTGTAGCAGAGGGGAAAATAAAACCCCGTTGGCAGCAGCCAAGGGATGCAGGGAATGCCGAGGTGGCTGAGCTGAGGCTGAGCTGAGGCTGAGGCTGAGCTGAGGCGTTTGTGTGGCAGCTTCCAGAGCCAAGCTCACCATGCTCAACACGATGTCCAAGATCCGCGGGCAGGTGAAGAACCCCGGCTACCCACAGTCCGAGGGGCTGCTGGGGGAGTGCATGATCCGCTATGGGAAGGAGCTGGGAGAGGATTCCAACTTCGGTGAGTGGCCCCCGGCGTTGCGGGGGGCAGGGGGGGAGGCCCCTGAGTCACCTGCAAGGTGTCACTCTAAATTCTGGAAGGGGTTGGGTGAACTTTGTGCCACCGAACAGGGCTCAGAAGGGGTTCAGAGACTTCCAGAGGGAGCAGATTCAAAAGGAAAGAGAGGAGGTTTAGATGGGATATTGGCAAAAATTCTTTCCTGGGAGGGTGGGGAGGCTCTGGCACAGGATGCCCAGAGCAGCTGTGGCTGCCCCTGGATCCCTGGCAGCATCCAAAGCCAGGTTGGAGCAGCCTGGGACAGTGGAAGGTGTCCCTGCCGTGGCAGGGGGTGGGATTCCATGAGTTTTAAGGTCCTTCCATCCCAAACCATTCCATTATTCTGTGATCCCAGGTATCCTGGATCCCAATCCGTGGCAAACCCACTTTCTTATCGAACACTGAGATAAACTTGCATGTAAAAGAAAAAACTTCCCTCTAAACTGAGCAGCCAAGCAGGAGCTGAACGGAGCAAGACTGGGAGTTCCACACAGCTCTCAAGGATCCCTTCCAGCCCAAACCTTGCTGTGATTCCATAGGGAGGCTGAAGTCAAGAAATCTTCTGGCGTGGCTGTTCCTCGCAGCCACGTGTGACTGGCAGGGAGGAGGGGGTGAAGCCTTTTGGGGACGTCAGTTTTAATCCCCTGGAACCTCGGCCAGCGCACGTGATGGCCCCGGGGCAGCACAGCTGGCTCTGCCAGGGCAGGGAGGAGCTGCCTTGCCTCAGGAAAATTAAAAACCTCTGGCTGCTTTTGGGACTGACAGAGGGCTTTGGAGATCCTCCCTGGCCAGCTCAGAGCTCTGCATCAATCCTGGCTCACAGGCACCAAGGAGAGCAAGGGAAGGAAGCTTTTAGGAGCACACACCAAACTTTATTTCCTTAATGGCCTCCTTAAAGCAGTATTGAGGACTCCATCCCTCCCTCCCAGGTTATTCAGAGTTATTACAATTGAAATAACACTTCTGCTGTATTGATTTTTCCAGCTGGACAGTGGAGAGATGTTTTCCCTTGTCCCTCTCTCTCACTCGTGTATTTTCCTGTGTTCATGCACTGCTGAAATTGTTGTTCTGCCAAAGCTGCACAAGAATAATTTAATCTCTAAATGTTTCCTCTGCACTAAAAAGCCAGCACTGAATGTGCTTTGCTTCAAGTCTGCCTGGCTGAAGTGTCAGAGTGGCCAGGGCCTTAGGAAAGGCTGGAACTGAACAGGTTTCAGTGAGTGGCTCTGAGCTCTGGGAGTGCCCAAGGCCAGGTTGGACGGGACTTGGAGCAACCTGGGGCAGTGGGAGGTGGGACTGGATAGGCTTTAGGGTCCTTCCAACCCAAACCATTCCGTGGTTCTGGGACACACAATGGCTTCTGCAGCCCCAGGGCCTCGGGCTGTGTTTGATTCCCTTCCCCTTTCCCCGCTCCTCTCCTCTCAGGGGACGCGCTCCTCGACGCCGGTGAGTCCATGAAGCGCTTGGCCGAGGTGAAGGACTCGCTGGACATTGAAGTCAAACAAAACTTCATTGATCCCCTGCAGAACCTGTGTGACAAAGACCTGAAGGAGATCCAGGTAGACACCCCCATGGTTTTCCCTCCTCCTCTTCCTCGTCCTCTCCCTGCTTTCTGGGCTCTTTGGCTGTTGGTGCACGGAGCTGCCTGCTCTGGAGTGGTGGGAACCAAGGGCTGGCAGGAATTCCCTGCTCTGTGTGTGTTTTCTCCCTCCAGACTCTCTGGTATTTCCTCCCTGCTCAGCGCTGCTGCTGCTGCTCCTGAGCAGCCCAAAGGGCTGGATGCAGGTTGGAATGGTTCTGCATTTGCCATGTTTGATGGAGGGTGCTGTGGGAATACATCCCAACACCCCTTCTGGGCTTGCTGAACTGGGTTCTTAGTGCTGTGAGCTCCCAGATGGGATAGATTTGGGCTCCAAGCTCCGAGCAAGCTCCCCTCAGGTCTCTGCTCAGCATCCCAAGGAGCCCTTCGGGGTCTCACTGGGAAAACAGAGCTCAGCAGCTCCCGTGTGCTACACACAGACAAGGCCAGGCTTGTAACAGGATCCATCCCAACCTCCAATTCCCTGGGCACGTCTCCTGAAGGAGTGTTCACTGTCAGTGGTGTCCTGGGTGAAATAACCACCAAGTGCTGCCTCAGTGCTTGTCTGTACCCCGATTCCATAGGGCTGCCTTAGACATCCCTACCCTAAGATCCAGGAATGCAGTGCCCAGAACCCACGTTCCTGGTGTCCAGAGATCTCTGCAGCTCCTGGGGGAAGCTGAAAGTAGCAGGACAGCTCTTCACCTTCCCAAAAGGCTTCTGTGGGGAACAGACCTGGGCTGCTCTGCAGCCTTTTCCTCAGTGGGAATCATTCCACCATCACACCCTGGAGACTCTCCCACCTGGAACAAAGGTGGGAGCCACAGGAGATCAGGTTTCTGACACCAGAAATGAACTCAGCCTGTAACTGGAGCTGCCCTCCCAATCCTCTGGCTTTTCCCTCTTCCCTGTTCTCCCAATCCTCTCCCAGCACCATCTCAAGAAGCTGGAAGGGAGACGCCTGGACTTTGACTACAAGAAGAAGCGACAGGGCAAGATCCCCGATGAGGAGCTCCGGCAGGCCATGGAGAAGTTTGAGGAATCCAAGGAAGTGGCAGAGACCAGCATGCACAACCTGCTGGAGACGGATGTGAGCGTGGGAGCGCAGAGCTGGGGGTCCCATGTCCCTGGGGTGGCATCTCCCGAGGGAGGCACTAATTGCACACCACTTCCACTCGTGTTTTCCCAAGTGTCTGCTCTGGGAAAACCCAGATCTGCGTGACCCCACAGGCCTTGGCTTAGCCCCTGATCCAGCTCTTGGCCAGAGCAGAGCCTGTGGCTGGCACCAAACAGGCTCCTCTCGGGGTGGTGGGGGGCTGAGCTTGGGAGGTAACACAGCTGGGGAGGATTTGGGAAGGATTTCCCAGCTGGCAAATGCAGAGTGGCAGGGAGTGTGCTCTGTGCTGCACAGTCTCAGCCGGTTTTGCCCTGTGCTGTGTGAAATCCCAGACCTCCTCTGGGCTCCCCACTGCTGCCGTTCCCCAGCGCAGCCCCACGGGCAGTGCGGGGGCTCTGGCTGGGAGCAGGCGCTGATCGTGGCCCCGTGGTTCCCCAGATCGAGCAGGTGAGCCAGCTGTCCGCCCTGGTGGATGCCCAGCTGGATTACCACAGGCAGGCCGTGCAGATCCTGGACGAGCTCGCCGAGAAGCTCAAGCGCAGGTGAGTCCCAGTGCTCCCAGCCAGAGATGTCCCCGTGGTTCCTGTCTGGGAACACCCGAGTCCCCCTTGGAATCACAGAATGGATGGGGTCAGAAGGGACCTTGAAGGGACACCTTCCACTATCCCAGGCTGCTCCGAGCCCTGTCCAACCTGGCCTTGAAAAAGCCAATTCCTTTGGCTGTTCCAGGTGGGATTTGAATTTAGTTGGGTGTCTGATCCAGCCCAAATCCTGGCTGAGGTAGGCTCATCGCACCTCTCCTTCCTCAGCCTCCCCACTCGGGAGGATCTGGCAGTGCTGCCCCTGCTGCTCTTCCCTCCTGGGAGAAACCGCGGAGTGGATCCCGTGCCGTGCCTGCTTTGAATTGGGAGGAGCTGGGAGGATCCTGCCAAGTCTGAGCTTTAAAACTACAGCACGAGTGTCCTCTGCTGGCCTGAATTCCTGAGCGTTCCGTAGCAAAACCTGGGATGTGAGGCCGTCTCCAAGGGCAGATCCCAAACCCCGGGGAAGTCCCACCTTCCAGCGCAGGGACTTGTGCAAATCCCTGTCTGCAGACCCTGTGTAGCCACCCAGGAGCACAAACGCCGTGGTGATCTCCTCCTGTTCCATTCCTTGTTGCACTTGATCCACGTTTCTTCTCCCTGTCCCAGGATGAGGGAGGCCTCCTCACGTCCCAAGCGGGAGTACAAACCCAAGCCCAGGGAGACGTACGACTTCGGGGACACCGACCAGTCCAACGGGGGCTTCTCCTGCAACCCCACCCCCAAAGTCTCAGGTAACGCTGTCCCAGGTGTTTGCCAGTGCCTCTGGAGCAGCCTCCTGGGGAAGGAGGGCGGCTGCTCGGCCTGCACAGGATGTTCCTTGTGTGCTGGATGCTCCTGCACGAGCCGCTGGCTCTGGAAAATGTCGGGAATGCCTCTAGGGCAGGCTGTTTTCTCCTGGGACCCAGGAGCCTTTGTTGTATTGGCTTTGGGGATGTGCCAGAGGGGTCTCCAGCCTGGGCCTCTCGATGTCAGTGCCAGACAGGAAAACTGAAGCCTCTCTTCTCCCTCCTTCCTTGTTTTCCATCCCGCTGCATCCCTCCCTCCCTCCCTGATCCCAGCGGGTTCCTAACAGCATGTGGGCACTCCTGTTTCTCCTAACAGATCCCTCCGGGCCCTGCCTGTCCCTGTCTCCCGTTCCCGTTGGTTTAAGCATGTCTCTCTTTTGTTTGGAAGCAGCTTCCGCCTCTTTCCGGTCGGACAAGCCGTCCCGGGCCTCCGTCAGGAGTATCCGTGAGTTTCCTCCCTGCACTGCTCCGTGTGTGGCCTCCTCTCCCCGTCCCTCCTGGCTGCTCCTCCCTGCTGCTGCTCCTTGGAGCTGCTCATCCCTCCATGCTGAGCCTGAGCTGAGCCCTGAATTAACCCAGCCCCGCTCCAGTGGGATTTTCCACCCCAAAAACTGGGGCCTGGCTCACCCGGAGGAGCTGCAGCAGCTCCCAGCACCCAGGCATGTCCTGATCCGCAGGGATCAGGTGCTTTCCCAGGAGAGATCAGGATTCAAGGATTTCCCTGTTCTTACAAGCACCCAGCCTGGATCTCTCCCACTCCTGCTCCCGTGTCCCTGTGGAATCCTGGAGGGAGGAGGCAGAGCCTCAGCTCATGGAGTGTGTGGGGTGTGGTCCCAGCTGGGCACAAGGAGCCTGGGAGGGGCTGTGGGGTGATGTGGGGTCCGTGGTTCCTCCTGCAGGACCTTGGGATCCTGGGGCTGGGCTGGGCTGGGGCTCGGAGCTGTTGTGCCGGGAAGGAGCCTGGAGCAGGGACGTGGTGGTGGGACCAGCCTGGTGATCTGGGGAGTTCTCTCAAACCCATCGATGTCTGGCTGCTGCTTGTGGTGACTTCTGAGTGCTCTTCTCATGCTGGGCCCTCCCTTGCTGTGGGTCCTGGAATCATGGAATGGTTCAAGACCATTTCATTCCACCCCTGCTGTGGGCAGGGACACCTTCCACTGTCCCAGGCTGCTCCAAGCCCTGTCCAGCCTGGCCTTGGACACTTCAGGGATATTCAGCAGCTGGATGTGCTGGCTGCTGTTCCCTTGCCCTGGCTGAGCCCCAGCACAGTGGGGAGGGCTGGGGGCTCCTGCAGGCCCTGGTGCTCTCTCTTAGCTCAGTCCCTTTCCACTGGGATCCTCCCAGCTCCAAAGCTGAGGCCCAAAATGTCAGTGCACAGAGTGAGCAGCAGGGAATCCCACAGAAAATCCCTTTGCAGCCGAAAGGTGATGCTTAAATCCTGGAGCTGAGCTGGGGGAATGAGACTTTGGGTTTCTCCCGAGTTTTGGGGGAATGCTCACGGGTTTGAAGCCCCGTGGCCAGGGAGGCAGGTGCTGTCCTGTCCCTCTGTCACCCTCAGGTGTGGGGTGACCCTTCCAGGGTCCCCCTCCATGTCCAACCCCACCTGTGAGCTACAGGGCAGGTTCTCCCCTCTGCAGAGGGATAACGTGGCTTGTCAGTGGTCCCGTTCAGGTTGGAATGTGGGAAATCCAGGCAGGAACAGCACATGGGGTGTTGGACGCAGGATCTGAGCTGGGGCCGGGGCTGGAGCGGGGTAACGGAGGAACTGGAGGGGCAATGAAGGGCCAGTGGAACCAGCCTTGCCAGTCCAGGCAGGATCCAGAGCCCGTGGCAGGAATCCCTGGTGCCAGGGCAGGGCTGTGTGGGGTGCTGCTGACGTGTCCCCGCTGTCCCCGCAGCCCCCCTGGACCAGCCCTGCTGCAAAGCCCTCTACGACTTCGAGCCCGAGAATGACGGCGAGCTGGGCTTCAAGGAGGGCGACATCATCACCCTGACGAACCAGATCGACGAGAACTGGTACGAGGGGATGATCCACGGCCAGTCCGGCTTCTTCCCGCTCAACTACGTGGAAGTGCTGGTCCCACTACCTCAGTGAAAGGCGCCGCTCCCGCCCCGAGTGTCCCGAGCTCCATTCCAGCTCCAGCCCCGCCCTCCCCGCCTCACCTCGGGGCCAGGCGCCACCAGGGAACAAACCAGAAGGGTCCCACGGCCCCTTCCCCCCGTGAATTTGGTTATTTTCTTTTTTTTTTTTCTTTTTTTGTCCTTCTGGTGCTTGAACTTCGGTACTTCGCGCGCCCCCGCCCCGTCCCTCCCTCTTCCCGTGTTTCCTTTGGGTCCAGCGCCTGGATGAGCCAGGTGGGAGAGCCGGGATTGTCCTGGGACACACGGCCCCGGGGCAGGGCAGCCCCCACCTCCCGCCCCAGCGATCGCCACCCGTGTCCCACGGATCCCCCGCGGGATCCCGGCGGGATCGGGGAGGGAGCTGAGGCACAGCAACACTAAAGCACCCCTGAACACTAAGACAGCCCTGCGGGGCAGGTGCTGAGCCCTGCCCGGGGCTCGGAGCCATCCCTGCCCATCCTGGAGGGACAGTGGGGATGTCCCCTGCCCGCTGTTGGCCCCCTCCCCACAGACCCCAAGGCTGCTCCTTCTGCCCATGGTTTTTTCCTGGACCTCAGGCTTTTCCTGCTACGAACTCTCCCAAGTCGGTCACACCTGCAGGATCATCTGGAGGGGGAGGAACTGGGCCACAGCCCGGGGTGTCCCTGTGGTGGGGCAGAGGCTGTGGCTCCTCTTCCCAGGGCTCTGCACGTTCCCCCTTCCCGGGGATCCCTCGGGGATCACGGCTGGAGCTCCCCTGCCCCTCTCGTGCCTCCCCTGCGCCCCCGCCCTGCCCACGGCCACCCTCTCTGGGGGCAGTGCACCCCTCTGCCCCAGGTCGGTGGGAAGAGGGATGGTTCATCTCGGTGTCACTTCTGCCACCCCTTATCCCTCAGCTGTCCCTTCCTGGCCAGGGGGTCGGGATGGGGTTGGGATGGGGCCGCAGAGCAGCGCTCGCCCCAGCTCTCGCTCAGCCCCGTGGATTTCCTTGCTAGAAAAGTGGGTTCTTCCCCTCCTCGGCCTCGGACAGGCCCCAGCTCCGTGCAGGGCTGTGCTGCAGCGTCCCTGTCCCTGCTGCCCCCGGCTCCTGATCCCATTCCTCTGTAAGGATTTGGTCCGTGCATGTCCCTGTCTGTCTGACCCCCGAGCTGTGACCCTGGCCCCAGGGGGGCCCAGGGCAGCCGCCCCGCTCCCAGCAGGGCAGGGAGCCCAAGGGACCGGAGTCACGTCCCGGGGGCACCGGCTCCCGCTCAGGTGGATTGAAACGCGTTCTGTCAGCTGGGACAACTCGCTAGATCTTTTTTTTTTTTTTTTTTTTTTTTTTTTTTGTAATGGTTTCTCCTGGTTTTTAGGGGAAAAAAATGATGACCCACAATTCTTGACTTGTATCTCTGAATGAAAGTATTAAATGTTTTCTTCTTTCTAACATCTGCCTCGTGGAGTCAGGGAATGGTTTGGTTCGGATGGGGCCTGGAAGGTCATGGAATTCCACCCCTGCCATGGCAGGGACACCTCCCACTGTCCCAGGCTGTTCCAAGCCCCAATGTCCAGCCTGACGTTTGGCACTGCCAGGGATCCACGGGCAGCCAGAGCTTCTCTGGGCACCCTGTGCCAGGGCCTGCCCACCCTCCCAGGGAGGAATTTCCTCACACATCCCCTTAGTCCGGGCCGTGGCAGGATGTCCCCAAGCCAGCGTGTCCCCAGCCAGCGGAGCCGCCTGTCAGGAACTGCTCTTTAATCAAACTACCACTTCCACAAACCACTGACCCAGAGACTGCCCCACCAGCACGGCCGCCCTCGGGGCAGGGCGGGGCCGGCGGGGTCGCGGCGCCCTCGGGAGCTCCGGGAGCTGCCCCGCGCCGGGTCCGGGTGAGCCCCGGGTGAGCCCGCCCGGGCTGCGGGAGGCACCTGGTCCGAGTCGAGGGGCCCCGCGCCCTCACCCGCTGAGCTTGAGGAGGCTGAAGATCTGCTCCAGGAAGTGGGTGAAGCTCTGGTCTTTAGGGGTCCGGGAGGCCAGGGAGCCCTGGGGGAGAACCCCAGTTAATTCCAGCACAGGGAACTGGTGCCCCGCCAAATCCCCCTCCCCACCCAGCCCTTCCCACCTTCAGCTTGTCCAGGTAGGTCTGATCCTGACTCCACAGCTCCTGGAACTTCACCAGGTCGGGGGCCCCCTTATAGAACTCCACCAGCAGCGTCTGGGGGGCACAGAGGGGCTGCAGGCCCTGGGGGTGCCCCAAAGCCAGGCAGGGGGACCCCAAACCTACGGCACCGAGACTTCGGTGGCCCCGGGGGGCTGGAGAAGGGACTGTCCCCATCACCGGGGCTAAGGGCAGGACAGGGATGAGTGGTGGGGGCCCAGCCTGCCCCCAGTGGGCTCCGGGGGTTTCGGGGCCCCCACTCTGCTCTCACCATCTCCTGCACGACGTCGTTGGTGAGGAACCCGTCCTGGATATAGGTCACCTCCACATCCATGGGGATGCCGTAGTCGTTGGGCCGTTGCTGGGGGATGGGGGAGCCAGGGAGGGGTCACTCCACAGCTCTGGGACCTGACACCACCCTGAGGGGCACCTGAGGGTGCTGGGCGGGGGCACCCGACCCCAAATCCTCCCCCGCTTACCTCCGGCGGCGGCATCACCCAGAAGGGCGCGATTTTGGACTCCACGCCGGGGTTGCCGGGGTAGAAGGGCCCTGTGGGGACAGAGGGGGCTGGCACAGGGGGGTGACAGCAGCCGCAGCCCCCTGGGAGCCCCGGGCCTCAGGCACGTACCGCAGATGAGCCCCAGGCAGGGCTGGAAGCCGTTGCCGCTGCCCTGCAGCTTGAGCTGATAATCCATCTGCGCGTCGATGTCGTGCAGGGACGGCAGCGCGGGCCCGAAGGGGTGGCTGTGGTACCACCCCACCAGCGACAGCCCCCGCAGGAACAGGCTCTGGCAGATCTGGGGGGAGTACAAACCGTGGGTCCAGGCCCCCCAAAGCCCCCTGCCTGCCCCCGAGGCTGGATCAGCCCCTCACCTCCTCCTCCACAGCGCCAGCGGCTTCGGCGTCTCCCAGGCGGGTCCGGCACGGGAAGGCCCGGAGCACCGTCAGCACTGCGGGGACACAGGGCTGGGTGACCCCCCCAGCCCACGGCAGAGCCACCGCCACCCCCCAAACCCCACCTACACTGGGTGTTGGTGTCCCACCGCCCCCCCAGGTACCCCACCACTTCGCTCCGTGTCAGGTGGCTGTGGAAATCCTAAAGGAAAAGGTTCAAATCGATGGTTTAGCCCCAAAACGGTGACACAAGGGACACCCCGCTCGCTGCAGGTGTCCCCAGTGCCACCAGCGATGCGCCAGCCTGGGGAGGGAACGCACCAGGAGCAGGAGGACGTTGCTGGAGATGGCCACGTTGAAGGGCTGGAATTTGTTGATGGCGGCAAAGGACGTCACCTCCACCAGGGTCTGGGGGTTCCTGGAAGAGGCACAGCCCCGCTGCCACCGCTGCCTCGGCCCTGCTGCGCCCCGGGGTCCCCGTGTCCCCTACCTGGCCGAGTCGCGGGTGCCCAGGGTGCAGTAGCGGACGGGCACCCGGGGTTTCATCTCCAGCCTTTTCCCTGCACTGCCGACATCTGCCAAGGACAAGGTCCCGTCACCGCGGCCGGGCTGCCCGGACCCCCGGGACCCCCACGGCGGCTCACCCGTCCCCGCCGGCTCCGCCAGGCTCTTGCCCTGCTGTTTCTTGCTCCTCTCCTCCGGCTTTTTGGGAGCCGCCGCCTCCGGCACAGGCACCCGACCCTCCCTCGTCGCCTCCTCCTCCTCCTCCTCGGGCAGCTCCTCCTCCTCGCCCTCGCTGGCCAAGCTCTGCGGGCAGACGGGGCTGGCACCCACCTCGCCCCCCACCCCGGGGGTGCCAGGGGGAGCTGACCCCGGCCCCACCTCCTCGGGGGGTGGCACGTTGGGCTGGTGCTTGCGCAGCCACGCGGCCTTGTACTGGTCCAGCTTCTGGCCCTTGTAGCGCACGGACGCCCAGCCGCAGCCCGACTTCTTGGCGGGGTTCACCAGGCGCTTGCAGTGCGTGGCCCAGGCGCTCGGCGAGTTGAACACTTGCCCCGTCTCCTGCCACGTGATCGTCCCATCCGAGCCCAGGTCCCCCACGAACTTCTTGCCCTGGGGACAACGGTGGGAGTCACGTCCCCCTGTCCCCATCACTCCTCCCTCGGTTCCATCACCGTCCCATATTCCCCGTCTGTGTCCCTTGTCCCCATCCCACATCCCCTGTCCTCATCCTGTGTCCCCTGTTTCCCGTCCCTTTCCCTGTCCCACGTCTCCTGCCCCATCTCTGTTCCCTGTCCCCATCCCTGCTCCCTGTCCCCGTCCCCTCTCCCCTGTCCCCATGCCGTGTCCCCAGGCTCACCAGGTAGTAGATGGACAGGACGCCTCTGCCCGGCTCCAGGAGCCCGTCTCGGAGCAGGACCCGCAGGGTGATGCCTCTACGGGTGAGAACGGCCCCCCGGGGCCCCCCCGCCGCCTTGGCCCCGCTCCCGACCTCCGGCTCGGCCTCCGCCTCGTCCAGCCCCGGCTCCAGCTCGTCCTCGTCCTCCTCCAGACACTCGTCCCCGCCGGGGGAGGGGGCCGCCAGCGCTGCGGGGGGGGGGGACACCGTGTGGCAGCACCCCGGCTGTCCCCCCAGAGCACCCTTGGGTCCCCCCCCATAGTTTCTGCGTGCGGGTGGGGACACGGGGACAGGGACGCGCAGGGACGTGGGGACAGGAAGAGGTGGACATGGGGACACAAACACGGAGGGGACACAAGGACATGGAGGAGGTGGACACAGGGACAGGAGGACTCGGGGATGGGAGAGGGGGGCACTGACGGGGGGAGATGGGGGTGAGGACACAGGAGCACGACAGTGAAGGACGGCGGGCACGGGGACACGGGGACACGGCCGGTGGACACAGGAACGGGCTGAGGGACAGGGGGACGTGGGAACACAGCTGAGGGACACGGCTGGGGAACACGAGCACATGGGGACATGGCTGGGGGACACGGGGACATGGCCCGGGGACACGGGGCTGAGTGTCCCCCGGCCCAGCAGGGCCCCAGAGCCCGCTCTGAGCCCAGAGGGCTGCGGGGCGCCGGGGGTGACACACGACAGGTCCCGGGGGGGAGCGGTGTCCCCGCCCCGGCCCCGCTCCGCTCCTGCCCCAGGGGTGTCCCGGGATGTCCCCACCGAGGTCCCGCGGACGCGGGTTCGGGCAGGTGCACGCGCGTGTCCCGGGTGTGCGCGGGGGGGGGGGGGGCGTGTGACCGGTGCGTGTCCCCGGCCGGGGCGCGTGTCCGTGCGCGCGTGCCCGGTTCCCGGCGCGCTCCCGATGAGTGTCCGGTACCGGGTGCTCGGTGCGTGCCCGGTACGCGCGATCCCGGTGCGTGCCCGGTGCCCGGTACGCGCCCGATCCCCGGTTCCCAGTTCCCGGTTCCTGGTTGCCGGAGCCCGGAGCGCCCCCGCCCCCCGGTACCTGCCATGCTCCGCTCCCGCCGCTCCCGCCGCTCCCGCCTCCCCCCGGTGCGCGCGGCGGCGGCGACACGTGATGGGGCGGCCCCGGGCGCCCCGCCCCGCCCGGGGGGGCGAGGGGACACCGGCACCGGCGGGGAGGGACAGCCCCGCACCTGCCGCACCGGGCGGGGGCGGGGACGCCGGGACTCAGCCCCGCAGCGCGACACGGACCCCCCCGCCCGGCGGGACCCCCGCCCGGCGCCTTTCGCCCCGGGGAGGGGGACGGGAGACACCGGCAGCGGGAGTGGGGACCGGAGCCTGCTCGGGAGGCAGCGCCGCACCTGCCGCGTCGGGAGGGGGGCACACGGGGCTCAGCCCCGCACCGGGGACCCCCACCGGCCCGGTCGGGACACCCGCCCGCCGCCCTTCGCCCCGGCCGGGCGGGGCCGGTGCCGGGAACTGCGGCGGCTCCTGCGCGGCGGGCGGAGATGGAGCGGCCGGTGCCGCTGCCCCGGGGGACCCGGCCCCGGGCCCGGCACTGCTACGAGGGCTTCGTGGACAAGCGGGGGCCGCGGGATCAGGTGGGCGGCACCGCCGGGACCGACACCAGCACGCTCCAGCACCAACACCTGGGACTCCCCGGGACCGAGCGCTCAGAGCGACCCTCGGGTACCCAGGACCGATTCCCGGGACCGCTCCTGGTGCTCTCAGGCACTGTCTTCCCCCAACTCCCCGTGTCCCCTCTGCTTCCCGGGGCCACCGGGTGTGTTCCCTGCAGAGCCCAGTGCTGCTTCCCTGTTCCCGGTGCCAGCACTTTGTGCCAGCAGCCAGTGGGGCCCCCCTCATCCTCAGGGAAAGCTGTCCCCAGGGTCCCCTGGCCTGGGGTGCCGGGGTGACACCGGGGAGTGGGGAACCCTCTCATACTTGGGGGGGCACTGTGAATGAAGGACTCTGTGCCCACCCGGCCCCTCCCTGCTCCTGGCGCCATGGGGGTGTCACGGGGACCCCAAATTCCCCCTGTCCCCCCATCCACGGCCACGTCACACCTACATCCCAATTTATTCTCCAGGCCAGAAGCGGCTCTCGGTGCTGGGGGCAACGAGCCCCGGCGACACGGGGGGCACGGAGTGGGGGGACTGTGGGCAGCCCCGGGGGTGGCAGAGCCCTGCAGGGCAGCGTGAGGGTGTCTGGGGGGCAGGGGGTACATTCAGTGCTGTGCCTGGCTCAGGGCAGGCTGGAGCTGCTGGCGGTGCTGTTCCGCTTCTGGAGGCACCGCACGGCGCTGGGCACCTGCAGGCCTGACATCACCTGGAAGCTGCCACACCACACCTGGGGACACAGGGGGAGCTCAGAGGGCTGAACACCCCACTGGCAGCCCCCAGGAGCCCCCAGCCCTGCCCCCCCTTACCATGAAAGCCGGCAGCACCGGCTGCGAGAACTTGGCCTTGAAGGTGTGGAGCAGCTGCTTGGTCCGGGCATTGTAGAAGGACAGGAAACCTGTGGGGATGGGGGCACAGGTGGGCACGGGGCAGGCAGACCCTCTGCATAGTGCCCGTGGTCATGGCAATGCTCACACTGACGCCATGGTGGTGACAATGCCCATGGAGGTGCCAACGGCCATGGAGGTGGCAATGCCCACGGAGGCGGCAATGCCCATGGAGGTGGCAACGGCCATGGAGGTGGCAATGGCCATGGAGGTGACAATGGCCATGGAGGTGCCAGTCTCCAGCCCCAGCCCAGCCGCACCTTCATGGAAGTTGCAGTGGACGCCGATGCAGTCGGGCACGGGCACGTCGAGCGCCTTGGCCTTGTTGTTGTGCTTGGCGCTGAAGCTGACCTGCAGCCAGTTGTTGAGGTGCAGGCACCAGGACGCCGAGGTCTTGCCCAGCTGGTCGAACTTGCCCAGGCTGCGGTACGCCACGCCCACGCCGAAGGCTTTGCTGTCGCGGTCGTACCGCACCTCCCAGTAGTGCTCGTCCCCGTCGATGAGGGTGTCCCCTGCAGCACGGCCACGGCTCTGCCCGGGCACCCACGGCGTGCCCTGTCCTGTCCCTGCCCCGCCGGGCCCCTCGGGGTGCCCCCCTGCGTCATCCCCCTGTCCCCGCTGTGTCCCCCCTCACCCACAGCCCTGGGGGCCCCAGACCCCCAGCAGCCACAGGGTGCTGGCCCTGTCCCACCCCCAGACCCCCAGGCCCCTCAGGGTGCCCCACACCCCCTGCAACCCCCCATGCCCTGTCCCCCCTCACCCACAGCCCTGGGGGCCCCCCCAGCCCCGGGTGCCCCCTCTCACCCAGCACCGTGTAGGACTCGGCGGTGAATCGGTCGCGGCCCCCGCGGCCCAGGGACATCCTCTTGGGCGACTGCACCACCCTGGCACAGGGGGACACGGGCAGGGTTGGCATTGCCAGGGCCAGGGGCCGCGTGGGGGGCACAGGGGTGGTGTTACCTGGCAGGGGAGTTGGCAGGGGAGGCCGTCCTGCCCTTGCCATCCTTCTCACGGGCCTTGACGTCCTGCACCTTCCCGCCCGTGGCGTCCCACTCCACGCTCAGCTCCTCCACCCGCAGGTTCTGGTGGCACGTGCTGGCATCCAGCCGGAACATGAACGCTGGGGACAGCCCCTGTCAGCCCGTGCCCGGGGGTGGCACAGGGGGACACGGGCAGCTGCCACACCCCCGGACCCACCTTTGGTCTCCAAAGTGACCGGCTCGGAGAACTCGCCCGCCACGGCCTTGTTACACGCCCGCACCCGGAAATTCATGTACTTCATGTCAAACTTCAGCCCTGGGGGCACAGCGGGGGCACAGCATGGGGCACAAGGAGGGCACTGCCACCCCCGTGTTCCCTACAGAGCCTGGGACAGCCCCGGTGCCCGCCTGGGGCCTGTTTTGCCCCCGTGCCCTCACCAGTGAGGGTGTACTCGGTGCCCTTGATGCCCTCGATGACCATCCAGGGCTGGTCCTCCTTGGCACGGGGCGGCCCCTCAAAGTTGGTCCTGCGATACTCCAGCACGTAGTGGTCGATCTTGCTGTCCTCGTCGGGCATCCTCCAGGCCAGGGTCACACAGTTATCGGCCACCAGCGACTCCGCCAGGTCGATCTCGGGGGTGCTGGGCACTGCCCGCAGGAGCAGCCGTGCCAGTGTCCCTCCTCCCTGCCACACAGGGGGTCCCCAGCACTCCCGGGCACCCCCAGGGCTCCCCCAGACCCCACGGGCTCAGCAAGTCACAGACCTCGGGCAGGGCACCCGCGGGACCCCTGGGGACCCATCCACGGCATCCAGAGACCCCCAGCATGGCCCCCACTGCCCCCCTGGGCACGGCACCCCGACCCCTCATCCCTCCATGCCTGGCACCTTCCCGCCCCTCGGGAAAGGCACCCCAGGGTACCCCGGCCCGGCGCGGCCGCAGCTCCTCGCCCATCCCGTGTCGCCCCCACGCCGGTGCCCGGCTGGCCCTGCCCTGTCCTGCCCCCGTGTCCCCGCTGCCCTGGCAGTACCTGGCAGGAAGGTGAGGGCCTGCAGCAGGCGCCGCTCCTGGGCGAAATCCACCATCAGGTGGCTCATGTTGTCGCTCACTTTGGCCTTGAGCGACAGGCGGAAGGCGGGAGCCATCGTCACACTGTGCCAGGACAGGGAGAGGGCTCAGCGGGGCCGGGCACCCACCCCACCCTGCGTGGCCCTGGGGAGGGCGGGCACAGCCACGCCAGCAGCCACAGGGCCACCCCAGCACCTTGGGACCACCCCAGCACCCCCGGGACCACCCCTGTGGGGCCCTGGCTGGGAGGAGGAGGCAGAGGAGGAGGAAGAGGAGGAAGAGGATGGGGGGTTAGTGGGGTGGGGGCTCAGGGGGGCCGTACCTATCCTTGATCTGTTTGGCCGCCTTGTGAGCGCAGATGGAAAGAGGAGGAGAAAAGCAGCAGTGAGGCAGCAGAGCCGGGCACAGGGGGCACATGCGGGACCCCCGCACCGGAGAGTGACCTGTACCAGCTGTGGCACCCAGCAGGACAGCATCCCTGCATCCCAGAGCATCCCAGAGCATCCCTGCATCCCAGAGCATCCCTGCACCCCACATTGTTACCCCTGGCACAGCATCCCTGCATTCCCACAGTTCCCCATCCCAGAGCATCCCTGTATCCCACAGCACCCTGCACCCCCCAGCACAGCATCTCCTGTGCCCACCAGTGCCCCCCGTGTCCCTTTGTCTCAGGGAAAGGGGGCACCGGGGTCACCCCGGGTGTCCGCGCTCCCACCCAGCCCCACAGCAGGCACAGCCAGCCCCGCGCAGCCCCGGCGCACAGAGAAAAGGGGGTGCCCGGCCCAGGGCGGCATCGAGAGGGTGGCAAGGGGGGGTCAGGACACCCCCAGCGTGGGGACAGTCAGGCAGGGTCACCCCCAGCGCCACGGGGACCCACCTGGGAGAAGTCGTGGTGGTTGGCCGTGCCCAGGGCCTGGTTGGCCACCTCCAGCAGCTCCTCCGAGCTCTCCAGGGCCTTGGAGCACGCCACGAGCTGGGCCTGGCGAGGGAGGGCAGAGGGGCAGTGCTGGGCGGGGGTCCCGGGGCCGGGGGCTCCGGGGGGGGGGCTCACCTGCAGCTCGTAGGTGCGGCTGGCGCGCTCCTGCTTGATCTTCATCACCATGTCCTCCTTGAGCTCGTCCAGCAGCGCGTACAGCGACTGGAACTCGGCCTCCAGGTCCTCCTGCGCCCGCGCCGAGTTGGCCTGGGCACAACGCCGGGGCCTCAGCGGGGGCCACCCCAGCGGGGACCCCGGGGGAGGGCGGGGGGGCCGGTACCTCCACGTTCTGGATCATCTGCTTGAGGGAGTAGATGAAGTTCTGGATCTCCTCATTCTTCACGGCGAGGGTGGTGATGATCTTGTGCAGAGACTCCTGCCCGGCGCCCTGCACCGGCCATCAACGCCTGCGGCCCCGGGCCCCCCGGTTCCCCCGGGCCCCCCAGGCCCGTCCCCGCTGGGCCAGGCCGTGCCAGGCCGTGCCAGGCGCCGCAGGACCCGGCCGGGCTGCCCGGCATGGCGGGGCCGATGACTTGGCAAGGGTGAGTGCGAGTGTGCCAGTCCTGAGCCCCTGCACCCCTCCCCTACCCCTCCTTCCCTCCAGTGCCACCCTTAACCCCTGCAGGGCCCCATCCTCCACACCTGCGCCCCCCATCCCTCCTTCTCCATCCCTCTGCTCCTCCTTCCTCCATCCGCTCTTCCTCCATCCCTCCTTCATCCCTTCCTCCTTCCTTCCTTCCTTCCTCCCTCCCTCCTTCCCATCCCTCTATCCCCACTTCCCCCATCCCTCCTGCCTCTGTCCCTCTTCCATCCATCCATTCATCCCCACTTCCTCCATCACTCCTTCCTCCATCCCTCCGGCCCTTCCTCCTTCATCCCTCCTTCTTCATCCCTCCCTCCTCCCTCCCTCCACCCGTCCATCCCCTCTCCCTCCATCCCTCCCTCCCTCCACCCTCCTCACTCCATCCTCCATCCCCCCCGCCTCCATCGCTCCATCCCCCCTTCCCCCACCCGCCCCGTTCCTCCTCCTGCCCGCCGTGCCCTCCCCGCTCCCGGGGGGTTCGGGCCGTACCTGGTCGCCCATTCCGGGCCGGCCCCGCCGCCGCTCGGCCCCGCCGACGCCAACAAAGGGGGAGCGGCGCCCCCGCCCCGCCCCGGCCCCGCCCCGGCCCCGCCCCGCCCCGGCCCCGCCCAATGGGGAGCGCGGCCCGGGGCCGTGACCCCGCGCCCCGCCCCGCGGGATGCCGGGAGTTGTAGTCGGGAGGGGGGGCTGCGACCCCCGGGGTTGGGGAGCGCCGGGCCAGGGCTGGGGGCGAGGGGAAGGCGGGGGGGGGGGACATTGTCACCCGCGGGGGGAGGGGTGGGGACACTGCCGCACTGCGGGGGGGCCTCCCAGTCCGGGACCCCCCGCCCTCCCCGCGTGGCCACGCTGGGTCCCGCAGCCCGCTGGGGGGGCAGGAGGGGTCCCCCTGCTCCAGGGGGATCAGAGGAAGTCCCCAGGGGGCTCTTCTCCAGGCTGGAGTGGATCCAGGGTCGAGGTGGGGCCTGAGGAGGTGCTGCCACCTGCCCTAGCTCTGGATGGTGTCCCACATTCCTGTCCCCATCCCTGTCCCCATCCCTGTCCCCATCCCTGTCCTCATCCCGGTCCCCAATCTCATCACTGTCCCCCTTCCACTCCCCTTCCCCATCCCGATGTGTGTCCCCATCCCTGCCCAAATCCCCATCCCCAAGCCCCCACCCACATCCCCATCTCTGCCCCCGCTCAGGTCCCCTCTCTGTTCCTGTCACCCTCCCCTGTATCACAGGGGCCGGAAGCCACGGTGTCACAGTGAGCTGGCCCGGGAGGCTTCGGGGACAGCGGCGCTTTGGGGACAGGGACAGCATCGGGACTGGGACCCCTTGGGGAGACAGCCCCTCGGAGGGGGCAGCTGGGCTGGCCCCAGAGGGGGGATGTGGGGGCTCGGGGTCCTCATCCCCCTCCTTGGAGGTGAGTGGGGGACAGGGCTGGCTGGGGGGACAGAGGGGACAGTGCCTGGGACCCTGTGGCTGTGCTGTGGGGCTGGGGACAGGCCACCCGGGGGACACTGGGGGGGACACGGGGCTCAGGCTGGCCCCTGTGTGACAACAGGGATGGGGGGCTGCTGGGGACATCTGTCCTGAGGGGGAGACCAGAGAGGGGCTGGGGACACAGAGGGAGGGGCAGACACGGGGACAGAGGCGAGGGACGGAGCTGGGTGACCCGGCTGTGGCGGGGGGACAGGAGGGAGCAGGTGGGGATGGATGGGGGGACATGGGGAGGGGACAGGATGGGGGGCAGACAGCGTGAGTGGGGACAGGAAAGTGATGGTGTGGGGGGACAGGAAAGGGACAAGTGACAGGCGGTGGGGGACAGGAAGGTGACAGCAGTGAGGGGGACAGGATGGGGTGTGTGGTCAGAGACAGCGGTGACAGGCAGCGAGCCTGGAGTGTCCCTGCACCCCCCACCCCACGGGGGACCCGGGGGACCTCCGGGGCTGGGGGTGCCATCCCCCCGTGACCCCGGGGCTGTCCCCACAGCGAGCGCCCTGCGGGTGATCCAGGCGCCGGGCGAGGCGCAGGTGACAGCAGGTGACGCGGTGGCCCTGCGGTGCCAGGTGGAGGAGGCCGAGAGCGGGGCCCTGCTGCGGATGGAGTGGGTGAGGGACGGGGGGCTCGGGGTGCTCTGTGCCACCCGCCTGGACTTTGTCACCCCCCTGCCCCTGTCCCCCTGCTCCGCCCACGCCCCCGGGGTCCAGCTGGCCTGGCACCCCCCCCGGGCCACCCTCAGCCTCCCGCAGGTGCAGGGCAACGACAGCGGGCGCTACCTGTGCCGGGTGACCCTCGAGATCCCCCGCTACGGCACCGCCACCGGCAACGGCACCGAGCTCAGCGTCACCCCCGGTACCGGCGGGTGGCACCGCGGGGAGGGGGGGAGGTGGCATCGCCGAGGGGCTTGTGGGGTCACCGACAGGGTGGATGGGGTCCCTTGGAGGAGATTCCTTGGCGGGTTTGGGGTGGCCACGGTGAGGAGAGGCAGGCACAGGGACATCTCTGACTGCTTTCCCCTCACGGCAGCAGCTGTTGGAGGACATCAGGCAGGTAACTGTGGCTGTCCCCGCTGTCCCTTCCACCGGGGGGGTGTGTCCGGTGTCCCCGGTGCCAGGGTGACCGCGGCTGGCTGTGCTTGCAGCGCTGCTCTGGGGGCTCGTGGGGGGCCTGGGGGGCCCTGCCCTTCTCCTGGGGATGGCCCTGCTCGGCTACCGCTGCTGTCACAGGAGCTCAGGTAACCCTGGCCCCAAACATCCCCTCCCCAAACACCGTTCCCAAGTTCCCCTCCCCAAATGCCTCCTCCCAAAATACCACGTCCTCTTCTGCCTCTCCCAAATACCCCTCACCCTCCTCTCCTCACACCCTCCCCCACCCCAAAATTCCCCCGTGCCCAAGCCTCCCCTGCTCGTCCCCTCCCGCCGTCCCCTACCTCAGGCACCCCGCGTGTCCCCCGAGGGTCCTGGCGGACAGAGGTGACCCCCAACAGCCGCTGCACCCCCAGACACGCCCATCTACATGAACGTGATGTTCCGAGCGCGGGACCCCACGAAGCTGCCGCCGCCCCCCAAGCTGAAGCACAACCTGTACCAGCAGGAGCTGCGGCGGGCACAGGGGCCCCCCCGCCCCCCCGGCCCTGAGGGTGCCCCGTGGTGCCTCACACCCTCCCCCGGCTCTGCCCTTCCTCAGGAAACCCCCCAAAAAGGTGTTTGGCAGCATCCTGTCACCCGGCTCAGCGTCCTCTGTGCCCGCCCGCGTCATCCTGTGCCCCCCCCCGGCCACCGCGCGTGGGCAGCTCGTGGTCACTGTGCCGGGGGGGCCAGCGGCTCCTGGGACCCCCCATTTTGGGGAAGCCACTCTGTTGTCCCCTGGCTTCATTCCACGGTGGCACCCGGCGCAGGAGGGCTGTGCTGGGGGAGTGGGAAGCCAGGACCCCCCCGGGGGGCAGTGCCACCAGCCCCTCACCACGCGGGTGACCCCGGACAGTGCCGCCCTGTGTTGTGCCCATGGCCGGGGGGGGCTCATCTTGACTCCCCCCCCTCATCTTGGGGATCCGGACGGTGGCGAGAACCAGGGTGGCACAGCGGTGGCAACGCCACCACCTTGTCCCGCCTTCCCCAGGGGCACCCCAGAATTGAGCGCCGAGAGGCACCAGAAGCGCCCATTCATGTCCCCATTCCTGTCCCCATTTCAGTTCCCTATGTCTGTCCCCATGCCTGTCCAAACCCCAATCCCCAACCCCCCTGTCTCCATCCCCATCTCTGCCCAAAACCTCCTCCCCAATTTCCCCTCCTCCGCCATTACCCGTCCCCAAATCCCCGCGGAGGCACCAGAGCGTCACCACCCCGATGTGAGCCGGCGGCTTTAATGGGGCGCGGGGCGGGGGCGCGGCCGGGGGTCCCGGGCTCACAGGGGCTGCACGGCCACGGGGTAGAGCAGGGACAGGTGGCGGGCACCGCGCACGGGCAGCGCCCGGGCCGTGTAGTGCCCCACGGCCGCCGGCACGGACGGGAAGGCGGCCCCGGCCCGGCCCAGGGTGAAGTGCTGCTCCCGGGTCCGCGTCAGCTTCACGTGCACGAAACCCCCGCTGCTCCTGCGGGACGGACGGGAAATGAGGCACGGGAGCGGAGAGGGATGGGGATGGAGGCTGGGACAGGGAGGTGGACAAGGACGGGGATGGGGGACGCCACGTGGAGCAGGGGATGGGGATGGGAATAGGGATGAGAACTGGGATTGGGATTGGGGCACGGACGCAGACAGGAGTGGGGAGGAGGACGGGGATGGGGACCTCATCCAGAGCAGGCGCAGGGGATGGCACTACCCAGCCAAGGGATCCTGGGTCACCTCCAGCCTGTCCCCACGTGCCAGCACATCCCCACGGATGCTGGGGCACCCAAACACGACAGCACCCGGATACAACCCCACACTCGCAGCCTGGCCCCCGGATGGCCCCCATGGCAGGGTGACCCCGGGGCTGTGCCCGTGTCCCCACGCTCACCTGAGGGACAGGGAGTAGTCGTCGGGGCTGGTCTCGCAGTCCCGCACCAGGAAGCTGCCCTCGCGGCACAGCGCCAGCAGCGTCTCGGCGCCCGCCCGCCCGATGGGGCCGTGGTACCACCTGGGCAGGGCGGGGTCACTCGGGCACCCCCTGTGCCACGGGGGACCCTCCCGGGCACTCGGACCTGTCAGCAACAGGGGGCACCCCCTGTGGCTTGGGGACCCACCCACACCCCACAGGGAGCCGGTTGTGCCATGGGACACCTTCACACCATGGAGACACTCAGGGCATTGGGACCCAACGGAGTCAGAGGGGCAACCACACCATGGGGCACACATCCAATGGGGCACCCAACCACACTATGGAGCACCCAAATATTCTATGGGGCACCCAAGCACATCATGGGGACCCTCCCATGCCACGGACACTCCTCACCCCATGAGGACCCTCTATTCCATGGGCACCCTCCACTTCGTGGGCACCCCATCCGTGCCACGAGCACCCTCCACACTCTGGGGACCCAACCACGCCACAGGACACCCTTGACCCCACAAGGACCCCCCATGAGTGACCTCTTCCCCAGAGCTTTGCCCCCATGCCATGCTGTGTGAGCGGGATGCTGATACCACCCCGTGGGAGTCCCCCAGACTCACGCCTGCTTCTCCAGGGGCAGCGAGGTGTCCACGCGCCTGGGGCTGGGGGGACAGCCCGGCCTGGGGCCGCCGGGGGGCCGGGGGGACCGCGGCAGCTGCCGGGACAGGCTGGGGGAGCGCTCGGGGCTCTCAAACTGCACTGCGAGGACAAAGGGGGTGTCACCCCCCCTGCCTGCTGCTGGGGGCTCCTCTCAGTGCCACACCACAGAGGAGAGTCCCAGTGGTGGCTCTGCCCAGTGGTGTCCCATTACTGGGGCCAGGAGTGGTCTGGGGTGGTGCCCATAGGGACCAAGGGGTGTTGGGGTCCCAGGGGTGAGAGCCATGGGCACGGGGGGACACGGGGTGGGACGACCCCAGGGCACTGGGGGATGCTGAGGTCCATGATGGATACCCATGGAAGCTGTGGGATGCAGGGTTGGGGGACCCCGGGGTGGTCCCCACGGGCACTGGAGGATGCTGGCAGCCGGGAGTGGCACCCATGGGAGCTGTGGGACCCCGAGGCGGCACCCGGGGACGCTGTCACCTGCGAACGCCCGTGAGATGTGATCCTTCTTCCACTCCCAGGGCTGGTCGTACTCGTCGGCCGGGCGCTCGTCGTCGCGGGGGAGGCGGCTCTCGCGGGCCGGGGTCCCCCCCGGGCCGTCCCCGGCCGTGTCCCACTCCTCCGAGGGGGTGTCGTAGAGCTGGGGACCCCGGCGCGGCCGCACCCGCCGGCCCTCGCCCTGCCGTGGGCACCCTGGGGACGGGGGACGGGGCGGTGGGAGGCGCCCGGGACCCCCGCGGGGGTGCCGGGGGTGCCCGGGGTGTCACCCACCTGTGGCCTCCTCGTCGCAGCCGCCCTCGGGCGCCGGGTCCTGCTCCCCCTCGAAGGGCTCCGAGTACTCGCTCTCACCTGGGCCCTGCGGGGGGGGCTCCGGGTGGGACGGGACCCCCGCTGCCCCCCGGCATCTCCCCGGTCCCTGGGTGCCCTTCCGGGACCCTTCGGGCTCCCACATCCCCGACACGGGTGTCCTCAGCTCCGGCCCCACTCCCGCCCACTTGGTCCCTTTGTCCCCCAACCCCTCTCCCCTTCCCCCTCTCCCAGTGACTCCACCATCCCCAGCCGCCCCCCAGTTCCCTCTCCCATTGACCCCAGGTCGTCCCTGGGTGTCCCACTGCCCCCACGACCCCTTGGCTCTCCCCGGCTCCCCGTCCCCGGTCTCCCGGTCCTTATTCCCGGTCCCCACCCCCGTTCCCCATCGCCCCGCATCCCCTCCGGTCCCCAGACCCCCCCCCCCCCTTCCTCCGCCGCCCCGCTCACACCTCCGCAACCCCCCCGCTCCTCCCGGTGCCGCTCCCGGTGCCACCGGTGCCGCCCGCTTCCCTTCCCCAGCCCCCCCCCCGCGCTGCCCCACGGCACCCCCCGGTCCCTCCGCCGCCCTCCCCGCTCCTGGCGCTTGGCTCCGGCTCCTGCTCGGTGCCCCCGGTCCCCCCCCCCCCCCCCGGTGCCCTCCCGGTGCCCCCCGCCCGTACCTGCTGCAGGCGGCGGGGGCCGCCCCCCGGCCCCGCGCCCCCCACCCGCACGAGGCGGTGGCGCGGGGAGGCGGCGGGGCCGCGGAGGGCAGCGCCGGGGGCGGCGGCGGGGGGGCCCCCGGGGCTGCCGGGGCCGCTGTAGTCGGGCTGGGGCGGGCGCGGGGGGGAGCGCCGGGCCCCCCGGCCCAGGTACTCCCGGAGCCACTTGGCCATGGCGGGGAGCGGCACCGGGACCGCCGGGACCCAGCGGCTCCGGGACCCGCCGGGACCCCCCCGCCGCCGCCGCCGCCGCCGCCGCCGGAGCCGCTTTGTGTCGCCGCCGCGCGCGGCGCGGACCGGAGCCCCCGAAACCCCCCCGCGCCCGCCTCGCCGGGGGCACCGGCACGGGGGGGGCGAGACCACCGAGGGGACACCGGCACGGACAGCGAGGGTGACACGGCGAGACCCCGAGGGGAGCCCCGGGAGGGGACGGCTCATCCCCCCCCGAGTGGCGGGGGGCACCGGGACCCCCAAGTGACACCGGGGCGGCCCCTCCCGTGTGACAGGGGGACAAGAGGGGTCACCGGGACCCTGAGACCCCGGGGATGGGACCCCCCCACAGGCTCCTCGGGGCTGCCCCTGGGGGCTGGAGGGGTGCAGGGGTTTGGGGGAACAAGGAGCCCCCCCAGCTCTGCCACCCACCCCCGGGGAGCTCATTCTGGGGGGCACGGGGGGCTCTGTTCCTCCTGTGCCCGGGGTTTGGGGGGGGCTCAGACACCACACTGGGGGCAGGAGGTTGGGAGCCCCCCCAGCCCTGCCCCGAGTCCCCTCCTGGTATTGTCTGTCCCCAGAACAAAGGTCCCTCTCCGGGGTCCCTCTCCGGGGTCCCACCTGGTTCCAGGAGGTGGTGACAGCTGGGGGTGGGAGGACACATCTGAAGGACACGGCCAGAGACCCCCCCTCACGCCCCCCCAAGCCCCAGGCGAGTCCAGTGTCCAGCATTAATATTTGAAGAGGTTAATTAAGGCATGTGCACAGAATGCTAATTGGGGTGGGGGGGCTGCCCTTCTGCCCAGCTCTCCCTGATGCCCCACAGCCCCCCACAGCCCCCCCCACCAGCCCCTCTGTGAAGGGGTTAATTAGCCGGAGACTGCCCAGCAATTAGAGGTGGGTGCCTTGATGAGGGGGGAGTTCATGGCCATGGGTGAGGAGAGCCCTGGTTGGGGTGGGTGGGCACCTGGGGGGGGTCGCTGTCATCGGGGTGGGGGTCCCTGGGGCAGAACCCGGCAGTGCCCACGCACAAATCACTCTCTGGAAGAAGAGGAAGCAACTGGCTCTGCCAGATCCAATTTATTCCGGAGCTGTGGCTGCTGGAGCCCAGCAGGCTCGAACAGCGGGGAGGGGTTTGTCCCCGAGCTCCTGGGGACATCTGGGGGGGCTGGTGGTGGCAGGACAGCCCTGTCCCCGCACTGAGGGGCTGGATGAGCCCCCCCAGGTCTGAGACTCCCTGGGACACAAAGAGCTGCTGGTGAAGTGAAGGAGGGGGCTGAGTGCCCACCTTGCCCTGCATCCCGGCGGGAAGGATGGCTCCAAGGTCCCCTTCCTGCTGGGGGAGGGTCAGGGCACCCCAAACCCGACCTGGGGATGATCACTGGGGGGGTGAGGGCAGTGGCACCCCCAGAATGGACACAGCAGCGTCCTGTCCAGCCCCGGCACTTCCAAACCCATCCTGGGAGCAGGGCTGGGACACACCGGGCTGGGGGCTGGCACCGGGCACAGCCAGCCCTGGGCACGGCCACGGGACTCCTGCTGCGGGAAAACACCTTCCCTGTGCTGCTGGAGCAGGGCAGGACGTGGGACCAGCAGTGGCCTGGATCCCCCAGGCCTGGCTGAGCTTCCAGCTCCACGGGGGGCTCCAGGAGCAGCAGGGAGCCGCTGGCTCCTCAGTCGCTGGCGCTGTCCTCGCTGTCCGAGTAGGCTCCCAACAAACCCAGGGAGGACGTGGCTGCTGCTGCTGCTGCGGGAAGCGAGCCTGGAGGAGGAGGGAGAGAGAGCATCTGGTCAGGTCCAGCTCCCCAGGGCACATCCCAGCCAGGAATCACCAGCCTGGCTGGCTGCCCACAGCTGGAGAGACATCATCCCTGGATGGATCCTGAGCTCAGGGAGGATAAATCAGGGGAACAAGGAGCTCCTGCACCCCTGGGCTGGAGCCTCCCTCTTCCACCCTGCAGGAAGCACCAAGGCTGGCCCAAGGTCTGGGACCCCCCTTCTCCCTCCATGGCCCCCTGGGAGATTCCAGACACTGGAAAGGGAGAGAGGAGCCAGCTCTGGGCTCCCACCACACCAACTCCAGTGCAGAGACCCCCAATCCCTGGGACAGGAGCTGCTCCAGCATGATCTGGCTGGACAGACCCTGCTGGCAGCCAGGGGCAGGTGGCTGGGGAAGCACAGGGAAAAGGGGACAGCTCCAAGAGCTGCCCCTTCCCAGGGATCCCCCGAGGGCAGGGGGACTCACTAAGCCAAAGGCTGTGGATCAACCAGCCCAGAACAAATCAATGCCCCATCTCCTTCCCTAAATCCATGGATCCCCTGGCTTGCTGGGCAGCTCACTGAGGTGCTGGAAAGCTTTCCAGCTTGTTTTGTATTCCTTAAATCTTCCCAGCTCTGGCAGCTTGTCAGGACTTATCACCAGGCCCCAAACCAAAGCAATTCCCCTGCTGCTCCATCCCTATCTCGCTGTTGTGATGTTCCCAGGGCCATATCTGCTGTTTGGAAGCTCCTGGCCCTGCCAATCTGTCCCGAAGGCCATGGCTTAGAGCCAGGAGCCAGGCAGGAGCCTCAACCTTCACCAGGAAGCTCCTGGAAATGGGGACAACCCCCTTTTCTGACACCACCCCCACCCCAGGCTCTGAGCTCAGAACCAAATCCCACTTGGGAGCTGCCAGAGCCCTCCCCAGGGCCCAGCCCGAGCAGGTACCGGTGTCGGCCGTGGTGCCTCGGTTTTCCATCCCGTTATCCAGGGCAGGATCTGGCTTCTGCTTCCTGAGGGCCACCAGCCCGGCCAGCTGGGCCTTGGTGCTGAGCTTGCCCACGCTCCGCTCCCAGCTCTCCGTCCTCGGCTTCTTGCTCTGGGGCTGGGGGTCCTGCAGGGCACAGCTGGGGTCAGGGGGCTCCAGCTTGGAGGGGACGTGGGGGGGATTTGGGATAAAACCAGCAGAGACTCAAGGAGAGGGGTCCAAGGGGGAATTTGCCCCTGCAGTGATGGCACAGGCTGGACAAACAGGGATGGGGATCTGCAAAGCTGCCCCTGGAGATCCACGTCCCACTGCCTAAGACCCAAACCCAGCCTCGGGACGGCCTTGGGATGCTGAGGAGGCAGAGAAAAGAATCCCAGGATGGTTTGGCTTGGAAGGACCTTGAAGCCCATTCAGTCCCACCTTTCACTACCTCAGGTTGCTCCGAGCCCCATCCAACCTGGCCTTGGACACTTCCAGCCACAGCTTCTCTGGGCAACTCTTCCAGGGCCTTCCCACCTTCCTAGGGAAGAATTTCCCCTTGACATCCAATCCACCCCTCCCCAGGCTCAGTTCCAGACCATTCCCCTGTGTCCCATCCCTCCCTGCTTGGATAAAAGTCGCTCTCTCTGTTTTATCAGCTCCTTTCAAGGCCACCGAGCAGCCCGGGGGCTGCACCAGAGCCGCCAGCCCCGGGTGCCTGCAGGTGGTCCAGCCACGGCATCTGAGTGAATCAGAGTGGCCCAGGCACAGGGATTAGTGCCGGGCCAGGGGACACGGCCGGGATTAACCCCGGCAGCTTTGATCCAGTGTCATAGGTTAGCAAGCACAGTCCTGGAAGGGATGTCCTTGCTAAGGGGTGCTTACAGTTTCCTCTGGGAACTGACAGAGCCTATCAGCTGGCCAGTTTTAATATGGACAATTCTTTAAGCCACTTAAAGTTGTGAACACCTCTGTGATCCACATTTAAGAATAGGCAAACCCCCCCTCCAAGCTCTCTCTCGTTTCCGGCGCTGGGACAGGTGGCTGCAGGCCCTGTGTGGGGGCCAGCGGGCCCAGCCAGGCCCTGCTTGGGCCAGGCCGGGCCGGGCCACGGCCATCCTGGAGCCATGGACCTGTTCCAGCCGTGGAACCCCCCCCACTGCCTTGCCGTGGGCAGCCGGAGCGGCTCGGCTCTCCCCCCTCTCCACTGCGATAAGAAAAATTCAACATTCCAGCTGCAAAACTGCAAGGCCAAGGTGAGAATAACCCTTTTACTGCTGTGAAGAGCTGAAAACCTGAGGGAAGAGAGAGAGGAGATGCTTAAAGCTGAAATTCTGTTGTGAAGCTATGATATATCAGAGTATCCTGTTGTAATTTCATGAAGATCTGGGGGGTGGAGTGTTCAACTCGTAAGCAAAAGCACCTGCGCTGAGATAGGCAGATGCTGACACAGCTGTAATTTCATGAGAAGTTTGGACAGGGAGAGATGAACCAGATGAGGACTTTGGCTCCAAATGGGAAAGGAGAAAACCTCAGTCCCTAGAAATGCTCCCAGAGATAGTCCTAACGATGAAGATGAGGAAGACCCTTTGCTCCCAGGGAAGGAGAAGGGCCTCTGGTTTTGTTTCTGAACAGCTCAACCTTAAAATTGTACCCCAAAAAACTTCAAGAGTGGACCCTCGAAAGCAGTTGCGGGAAAAGCTGCAAGTCGGGGGAAAGGACTCACACGCAGGCAGAGAGACTCCTCTTCCTAAATGGACTGAACAATATTTGGAAGTGGGTGGCTGTCTTGTTGTGATAATGTTTTCATAGCACGAGCAAGAAGAGACTTCTCTTTCTAAATGGACTAAACAAGGTTATTATGGAAGTGGTAACAGACTGAACATCTTAAGGGTTGTCTTTTTACATTGTCAGTGGGAGAAGGGAGGAAGGTGGGGGGAGGAGGAGAGTTCTGAAGATGGTGTAATTTTTTTTTCTTCCCTCTTTTAGGTCTGTTAATAAACTTCTTTATATTCTTTCAAGTTTGGTGCCTGCTTTGCATTTCTCCTAATCCTTATCTCACAGCAGATAAACAGTAATGAGTATTTTGGACAAAACCACTACATCCAGCCCAGCGGACACGGGGCCCTGGGCCAGGGATCGACAGCGGCAGCAGGGCAGGGCTGTTTGTTGGGATAATCCCTCCCTCTGGGCCGGGCCCTGGGAGCTCTTTTGTTCTGCCTGAACCCAAAGCACGGCCCAGGGAGAGGCCGGCCCAGAGCACTGAAATCCCGCCTGGAGCAGCAGCAGGGCCCAGCACAGCTTGTTCTTCCCGAGCTGGAAGGGAAGGGACGGGAGGACGGGGCAGCTCCATCCCTGCCTTTGTCACCAGGCACAGCCTGAAATCCCCAAGTGATCCCTGGCTCCTCTCAGCCCAGTGCACCCGGACGCGGCCTTTGGGAGCTGCTCAGGCGTGACAGAGCCTGGTGCCGCTCAGAGCAAGGACACAACGGGCACACACAGCTCCAGGACAGAGGATTCAGGCTGGGGAAAGGCTGGGGAGGCTGTGCCTCACTCACCTCCTGCAGGATGTCCGTGGGTTTTGTCTGCGCCGTGGGATTCGGGCGGGATTTTGCCGGCTCCTCGTCCGAGTCGGAATCCACCAGGAGCCGGCGGTTCTGGGCCTGTTCCAGCATGGCCCTGTAGGGACAGAGGAGGGTTGGAGCTGGATCCACCCCACTGCCATGCCCTGCTTGCTCCAGGGGAGCTGGGGCCAGCAGCAGTGCCTCGGGATCCACCTTCCCAGGGGTTTGAAGGGATCAGGTTCAAGCCTGAGGGGTGAAAGCACCAGGATCTGCAGCTTCACCCCAGAGCAGAAATTGTGTCCATGTGAGGGCACTTCCCAGGGGGATGGGACCCCCCCAGCAGCCCAGATCCCACAGAATCCCTGCCTGGTTTGGGAAGGACCTTCCACTCCACCTCCCTGAACACTCTGCCACCACAAACTGGGGTTTTCCCCATCCCACCCCGCAGCTCCTGGGAACTCAGCCCCCCTCTCTGCAGCACAGCCCAGGCCCAGCCGGGCTCATCCCACTCCCAGCCCTTGCAGCCCCCTCACTTCATCTCCTGCTCATCCTCCTCCTGCTCCTTGCGCCTCTGCTCCTCCTCCAGCTCCTTGTACTGCTTCAGCATGGCCTCGAAATCCACATTGGCCTGGCGCTGGTTGAGCTCCTTCAGCTCCTGCAGGTTCTCCAGGACCTCCATCTCCAGCTTGGAGTCCTTGGTTCGGTTCTCCAGGACCTGGGTGGGATGAGTTGGGATATTTGAGGCAGCAGAGCCTCCAACACCTCCCCACGCTGGATGAAGCATGAAAGGATCCTCCTTATCCTCATTTTTGGGTAGGACAGGAAAGCCTGAATGGCTGGGCTGGGGAAGGTCAGGAAGAGCGGGAGAGGTTTTCCTCCAGTCCTTGTACCTTCATGGGATTGTTGAGCTCTTCCTCTTCCCTCTCCTTCTGCATCCTCTTCTCCTCCTCCTCCAAGAGCTTCTCCGCCTGGAAGTTGCGTGTGGCGCCGTGCTCCATGGTGTAATCCGTGTTCTCGGGGTCTGTCTGAGGGGGAACAACAGCAAAACCATTGCAGGTGGGAATCCTGCTCCAGCCAGCCCACAGCCACCTCCAGAGCCACACATTCTCTGATTCCAGGAACGAAACTGCCACGGGAAGGGATGATCCAGCAAAAACCCACCCTCAGACTCAGCCTGAGCTGGGACAGGCGTGCCAGGGAATCATGGAATACCCTGAGCTGGAAGGGACCATCAGCTCCTGGCTCTGAATGGGACAATCCCACCCTGTCCCATTGTCCAAAGGCTCCTGGAGCTCTGGCAGCCTCGGGGCTGTGCCCATTCCCTGAGGAGCCTGGGCAGTGCCCGGCACCCTCTGGGGAAGAACCTTTCCCTGAGATCCATCCCAAACCCCTGAAACAGCTCTGGCTGCTCCCTGGGATCCATCCCAACCTCCCCAGGCAGGGAAAGCCTGGAATTCCCGGGCCAGGCTCACCTTGAAGGTGATCTCAGCCAGGCACCGCGTGCACTTGATGTAGAAGCGGAAGATGGGCAGCCCCAGGTACACCTCATTCTGCACCGTCTCCTTGCGGGCGTTGAACTTCTTGCCCTTGTAGATGTACTCCCCACACGTCTTGCACCTGGGAAAGGGGAGGGAAACGCCCAGGGCACGTCAAAGAGCAGGGAATGAACATCAGGAAGGGGCCGAGTGACTTCCAGCCTGGGTCAGATTGTTTTCGCCTTTGGAAATTTAGTGGCAAACAACCCCAAAATCAGGGAATCGTGGATTGGTTTGGGTTGGGAGGGACCTGAAGGATCATCCAGTGCCATCCCCTGCCCCACCTCCCACTGTGCCAGGCTGCTCCAAGCCCCGTCCAGCCTGGCCTTGGGCACTTCGAGGGATCCAGGGGCAGCCCCAGCTGCTCTGGGCACCCTGTGCCAGGGCCTGCCCACCCTCCCAGGGAACAATTCCTGCCCAATATCCCATCCAGCCCTGCCCTCTGGCACTGGGAAGCCATTCCCTGAGTCCTGTCCCTCCATCCCCTGTCACTGGTCCCTCCCCATCCTTCCTGTTGACTCCTTCAGGTCCTGGAAGGAAACCACCCCCAGCCCCAGCATCTCCTCCCTGTCCCACACCCCTTCCCCTGCCCGTTGGCACCTGGAGCCACCAGTGGCAGCATCGGGAGCCCAGAACCATCCTAAGGGAACTCCTCCCTCCTCCAGCTGCCTCCAGGTGTTCCAGCCCATGCTGGACAGGGCTTGGAGCAGCCTGGGACAGTGGGAGGTGTCCCTGCCCATGGCACTGGATGGGCTTTAAGGCCCTTCCAGCCCAACCCAACCCATCCCATGAGCGATCCTGTGGTTCCACAGCTGCTCTCACCTCATGTTGAAGGGGGCCATGAGCCTCACCACGTACTGCCGGTCCTTCGGGAGCTTGAGCTTCGGGATCTTCGCCGGATCGAAGTCCGGGGGGTAATATTTCTATGGAGAGAGAGTGGATATGGGAATGCCAGAGCACCGGGAACCTTCTCTGTCCCCACAGCTCCCTGACAGGAGGCTGCAGCCAGGGGGGCTCGGGCTGTGCTCCCACGGAACAGCGACAGGATGAGAGGAAACGGCCTCAGGGGAGGTTTAAATTGGATAGTGGGAAAATTCCTTCATGGAAAGGGTTGTTAAACGCGGGAATGAGCTGCCCAGGGAGGTTTGGAGTGCCCATCCCCGGAGGTGTCCAAGGAAGGCCTGGAGCTGGCACTCAGTGCTCTGGGCTGGGGACAAGGTGGGGATCAGGCACAGCTTGGACTCGATCTCGGAGGTCTTTTCCAACCTCAACGGCCCCGGGATTGTGAGTGACTCCCGAACCAACCGGGACCCCCTCCCAGCGCCCTCGGGGCTCGGGGAACCCTCTCCTGGTTCAGCCCGGCTTGGGGAGCCCCGGCACGCTCCCCTTGGCGTAGATTCCCTCCTAACTCACGTTCAACACTTTCCGTTCCGACATCGCTGCGGCTGCTCCTGATCCCCGGTGCTGCCGGTGCCGCCTCCGCGCCGCTCACCGCTTCCGGGTGTAGCCCCGCCTCCCTCACCGCTCATTGGTGCAGCGAGCCGCGGCCTCCCTGTCCCTCGTCTGTTATTGGTTGATCCAGCTGCCTGTCAACGAGATGCGCCCACGGTTGTTGTACAACCCAGACAAGAGTCCGCCGGAGAGCCGCGGCCTCGCAAGAGGTTCCGCGCATTCTCGGGTCCCGGGGGCGGCTGTCCCCCGTCTCCGGCTGGGGCAGGGGAACTCCCGGGGCTGCGACCCGGGGCTGGGGAAACTCGGCTCTCTCACAGCAACACAGGGCCTGGGCCCCGGCCTCCCCTGATCTCCCATGACGCATATTCACCATGTGGATAACGGTTCCCGAACAGTCTGTTATGTACTTAAAACATCACTTTCGCCCTTAAAACCGAGGACTCCGAATCATTTCGAGTTTGCAGCTGATGGGTTTTTTTTGCTCACCCCACTGCGCATGAGCCGGCATCGCAGCCATGCTGTACGGCGCGTTGCCATTGCCGCCATTCCGTACAGCGCGCCTGCCGTGCGCACAGCCGCTGTTCCCTGTGGGCAGCCAGGGGCGGTGCCGCCAGCCCCGCCCGCACCGCGCGGCTCCGGGCGTGCGGAGGCCGGGATCCCCACACGCCAGCCCCGCCTGGCTCCGGGCGTGCGGAGGCCGGGATCCCCACACGCCAGCCCCGCCTGGCTCCGGGCGTGCGGAGGCCGGGATCCCCACACGCCAGCCCCGCCTGGCTCCGGGCGTGCGGAGGCCGGGATCCCCACACGCCAGCCCCGCCTGGCTCCGGGCGTGCGGAGGCCGGGATCCCCACACGCCAGCCCCGCCCGCCGCTCCCTCACGGCGCCGCCCAGCGCGCACGCGCAGTCCCGCCGTTCCCGCCTCACCGCGCACGCGCAGCGCCCAACGCGCCCTTTCCCGCCACCCTGCCCGCCACTCGTTCCCCCTCGCGCGCATGTGCAGCGCGGCGCCCCCTGGCGGCCCGGCCGGCGCGCCGTCCCGTCGTGCCCCGCGCTCCCCACACAAAGGACGCGCTGGGAAATGGCGGCGGCCGCGGCCTCGCAAAGCGCCCCCGGGAAAATGGAGCCGCCCCCGGCGGCGGCTGCGGCGGCAGCGGCGGCGGCTCCGCCAGCGCCCAACGGGGCGGCCGGCGCGGGGGGGCCGCCCCCCAAGAGGTAGGGGAGCTGCGAGGGGCCGCGCTGCCGCTGGGGCTGGAGGGGCCGCGTGCGGCCTCCCCGCGGCTGGGCTCGGCCTGAGGGCGGCGGGACGAACCGGGGCCGGCGGGGGCCCGGCGGGGTCGTTACCGGGACAGGGCCGCTCCTGGCGCTGCGGCCGCTGCTCCCTCCGGGCGCGCCTTGCGATCCCGGGCGGGGCCGCCCCGAAGGCGCCTCCGGGGCTCCCGCGGCCGCAGCGAGGACGGGCCCGGTCCCGGCGCTCGGGGCCCGGGGTGCGGCGGGCGGGCAGCTCTGGGATCATCCGCATTCCCTCAGGAAAAGCCGCTGTTGAGTTTCAGTGGAGTTTAGGCCTCCCCGCGGGGAGCAGGCTGTGCCAGCGTGGGGATGTGTAAGTTCATTACTTTTGGTACTGCCGGTAAGTTGTAATAACTCTGCTGCTCTCAGCACCCGCCTCATCCTGCTGCACGATTTGAAGCCGAGCGTGCTCTGTTTCTGGGGTGATTCACCCGTGAGCGGATTTAGGAGCGCACACACCTCGAGGGTGAGAGTTTAAGGTGGTGCCGGGGAGGGGTTGCACAAGCCCGGTGGCTGATGTGGGTGAAATGTTACAGAAATTTAAACCAAAATTAGCAGCGCTGCAGTTCCGGCTTTGTAAATGTGGGGATGAACAGCAGAAAAAGCCTCAGCTGCTTCTCACTTCCTCTTGTTGATGCTCGATGAAAGTTCCACTCTTGGAAAAGCCGGTTTTGGTACCAAACCCATGGAGTATAAAGGACTTTTCTCCCTCAGGGCGTTTTTTGCCTCAGTTTTGTGCCGGGGTGATACGAATCAGGTTGAACCTGGTGTGCTGTGATTCCTGCTGCAGACTCAGGCTTGGATTTGAGTTTGTGGGTTGTGTTTCCCGTGACCAGAAACGTGTTCAGCTTTGTTTTCCAGCTGTCACTTTGGGGGAAAAAGATCCATATCTATTTTTATTTTCCATTAAAGTGTAGCTAGACTGTGCTTTGGGCAATAAAATATTGACAGACACAATTTCATTGACTGTGCAACTTTAGCCAGGCAGGGGCAGAGACAGAGACACCCCTGATCCCAGGGACAGGGAATCCAGGGCTAGCGAAGGATGTTCCCAGCACTCCTGGGAATATGGAACCAGTAATTTGTCTCCATGTGGAGCCAGTTTATTCCTGGAAGTACAAATAAAGATATTTCTCTGCTGTGATTTTATTTTTCCCAACCCTGTTACACTTGGGATGTCTCCAGGAAATTTGTTTGTGTGTCCAGGTGCAGTTCTGTTTGGAATATCCAGCTCCACGTGGCAGAGCTCTCACTTCCACGTTTTCTTTGGGGAAATCCAGTTTAAGGAATAACCATTAAAATCTGAGTGCAGCTTTTAACACAACTACTAAATTTTGTGTTATTTAATCAACCAAACGAAAAGGTGTAAAAAGGATTGTCCTATTTCAAGTCTAATTTTGGAGTTTTAATTACTTCATTAATCAAGAAGCTTTGAAAAAGTTTAATGGAAGAAAGAGTGGAAAATTCCCATCCGTGTGTCTGGAGAAGCCTTGGCTGCTGGGTGATAAAAGCAGGGAACACACTCAAATATAAACCTTCAGAGGCCTCTACATTCTTAATTTCCTTTTTCCCTGCAGGCTGTTTTGTCTGTTCAGGGACTGAAATGGTCCTGAAGGGATGGAGCTGGGATTTCTGACTTGGAATTTGCAGAGCTATACGGGTCCTAAGTTGGCAAAGCTCAGTACAGAGAGATGTGAGAAGCTTCAGCTTTTTTATCTGATGCGTTCTGAATTCCTCCTAAAGATGTGCTTGTGCATCCTCTCCACCAGCACTGAGTGAGCAAGGGGATTAATTGGATTAGTGAAGGGAATTAAGTAAGACTGGGGCTGAAGCATTTTGTTCCCTTGGATTGTTATTTTTTCTTTCAAGTTGGGAGGGGCTTTAAGGTCCCGTCCCACCCAAACTGCTCTGGGATTCAGTGATTCCGTGGTTTGGATTTGTCCCATCTGGAGGTGGTGGCACTGCTCCATCCCCAGGAGTTCACGTGTGTGTGGGATTCTCTCCCTTGCAGTGAAAGTGAGCGACCCACCCCGAATGAGAAGAAGAAGGAGAAGGGGATGAAGAGGGGAGGGAACCGCTTCGAGCCCTACGCCAACCCCGCCAAGAGGTACCGCGCCTTCATCACCAACATCCCCTTCGACGTCAAGTGGCAGTCGCTGAAGGACCTGGTCAAAGAGAAAGGTAAAGTGCAGCTCAGGTGGCCAAGGCTGTCTTGTGCTCCAGCCTGTGCCTGGCTCTGTCTGTAGCTCAGCAGTTGCACTTCTGGGTGCACTTGGCCACAGGAGTTTGGAAAAGCTCTTCCCGAAGCCTTCCTGGGTGTTGCACAACCTCCGTCCCTGGCAGCCTTCCAGGGGATGGTTCCTGTGGAAGCCTTTGGCATGCAGCTGATAGAGCTTCATCCCAGGATTAGGAGTGTTTTCCTTAGGGATCAAACCCCAGGCTTTCATCAGATTTTAGCCTTGAAGTGCAGCAGAACTTTCTGAAGCATTTTAACGTTTCTGGGCGTTCAGGTAGTTACGTCCTGCTCTGGTGTGTGGATCTCCAGCCATGTCCCCAGATTCGGAGGGCTTTGGGCTGGCTTCAAGAGCCATTCTGCCATTGGTTGCAGTTCAATGTATTTAAGGGTGACCTGCAAAATCAGGTTGGTGCTTTGGCATGTGCTGCAGCAGAATCAGGGCTTTGGAAATCGGGTTTGTGGTGTTCCCGCTTCCACAATTCCATTTAATTCCCATGTGGATGGAAGCTGCCTTTGCTGACCTGAACATCTTCATCTCTAGAGGAAGATGAAGAGATTGAGCTGAGTACTCAGGTGGTGACAAGTCTAAATTAGTGTCATTTCTTCAGGCTGGTGCCCAGCTTCCTAGTTTTCAAGTCACCTTGGAAGTGCAGTGGAGTGGCAAGAAAATCCTTGGCTTCTCCAGCCTTAAAATGTCAAAAGTGAGTTCAGAGTAGCAACACAACATTTCCTGTGGGGCATCTCTGAACACAGAGCATCAGCCATGGTAGTGGGCAGTGGTCATCGTGCTGGAGCAGGGTAAGGACTGACAGTTCGGGTGTTTGAGGTGTGGCCTAAAGAAGGGGAAAACAAAGTTCCAGAGGGTTTCAAATGTTTGTCTTTGGAGGCAAAAGGGAACCGAGTCTGTGGCACGGCCGTTAGGACTGGGAGCTTCCCTAATTAGGGGCTGTTTGAGAGGCAGCAGTGGTTTTGTGTCATGGTTTTGTGTCAAAGGCTGCTTGAACAGGCCCTGATTATGGATGGACCCTTAACTGCCCCTTGGCTACCCCAGATCTATTGGTTTTCCGGCTCTCCAGATGTGGAGATGTCTTAACTCCACGTGCTGTGTTGAATCCCGTTCCCAGTGTCTTGTGGTTTCTCTCCAGTTCCCGTGGATGGCAGAGTCCGGGGTGAGATTGTTTCCTGCCTGGCTGTTCAGCTGCTCATTCCAGCAGATGCTCCTAGGGGAACGTTGGAGCCTCTTCCTTCTGGCTGCAGGGCTTGTCATGCTAAAACTGGGATCATCCTTCCCGGGGTTTGGCACTGCTGATGAATCCAACAGTTTGGATTTGACGTGGAGTTCTGTTGGACTTCTCCCAAACTGCTGCTCTCGTGCTGTGCTCGAGCTTGCTCAGTCCTTGCCCCAAGGCAGAGCAGTTCCAAGCCCCAGGAACGTGCCTGTGGAAAACTCCGAACCGTTGGAGCTCTTGCTTCGGAAGCGTAAGAACGCCAGGCCAAACGTTCCAGGCTTTGGGAGCAGGTGGAATTCTGTGCCCAAGGGGAAACCCTGGGTGTGTGAGGGCTGCTGCAGGGCCGGGCCCCGTGCAGCCGGGGCTGTAGCAGCAGGGAGCTCGGGGAGGTGCCGTGTGTGCAGGAGGTGCTGGGGTAGGAGCTGCTGGTGTTCCTGCAGCCTGCGAGTGGCCAGGCTGCTCCAGGTGCCACCTCTCTCTCTCTCCCAATGCCGTGGCTCGGGCATCCCAGTGGAGTGGTTGGAGAAACTCAATTACAGGTATGCAGTGGGAATGTTGGTAATGGAATTAAGAGATGTTCTTGTTTGGAACTCCCTCGTTTTGGCTGGCAGACACAAAGTGTTACCAAACTGACTGAGCAGCAGCGTTGACGGGAATTTGGGAAGGGCTTCCACAGGCAGCAGTTTTCCATGGAAGTAACTGAGTGCTGGATACCTGTCCTGATCTGCCCCCCACACATGGGGAGAACCGTTGGAATGTTCACGGCAGCTGGTGGAAGGGAGGTGATGCCGTGGCATCAAAAAACCGGGATCTGAATTCCAGGTGTTGGTTCCTTTAGGAAATACAGGATTTTGTATGTTGAACCTTCTCCCTGCCCAAAGTAGCAAAAGGCGTAGACTCCAAGGAGAGGGATGAGCTGTGAAACGAGGCAGTAATTGTCACATTGTGTGGGTGGGGACGTTAATAACCATAATTAGTGTGGTTCCACGGACATCACCATGACCAGGAGCAGTTGCAGACAAGGACAGGCTCGTGTCCCCTCTCTGCGCGGACAGGACACCCCGGGACAGGTTGTGCTGGCTGGGCTGTGCCCACATTCCCTTCTCCATCACAGCCCAGGGCTGTGGAAAAGCAGCAGCAAAGCTTTCCCAGCCTGAATCCCTGTGCAGAAGAGCAGCTGCTCAACTCCACGTGCTGCCTTCCTGCTGAATCTCCTGGCGTTCCTGGAAGCTTTGTGGCCTCCTGAAGATGGAACTTGTAGCTCTTGCTGGTGTCCCAGTGCCAGTACTCGTGAGCACTGGGCTTACTCCAGTAGCTGTTACCCCAGGACTGGTGACACTGGCACTGGAGAGTGCCCAGGATTTTGCCACGGTGTGGAGTTCTGGGGAGTCACGGAGGGAGGGGTGAGGAAGGAATGTACTGTTCCACCCCTTCCATTTGATGAAGTCTCTGATGAGTTGCTCTGTTTCCCTTGGGCTTCCACCATCTTTCCAAGGAGTCTCAGCCCTTCCCTGGCTGCAGGGAGCTTTTCACTCTCTTTGCTGCCTGAGCTCTTCAAGAGCCAAAATCACCCCTCTGTCTGGGTGTCCTCTTGCAAAAGGGAAGTTTCCCGTCCCCATCTGTAACAGAATTGCTGATTCCTGCCTCTGCTTTGGGAAGATTTTCCTTCTTCTGTTTCAGCCAAAGCTTTACATGTGCAAAATGTGCTTCTGTTCTCTCCTCAGCCCCCTGTCACTTCTTAGGGGTTGCCTGTCCCAAGGTTTAACCTAAAATGAGGGAGGAGCTGTGGCCAGCTCTGCTTTGCCTCACATTGGGAGTGTGAAGCATTTTGATCCTTTTGATGACTTGTCCTCAGAAGATGAGGAGACATCCAGCCAGTTTTGGGTTTTCCTTCCCTGTTTAGTATTTACTTTTGGCCCTGGAGGCCAAGGAATAACTGCTACAAAACATTTCCCTGTCCCAGTTCTGTGCTTGCTCCCACTTCCCTCTCTGCACCTTTCACACCTCTTTGGTTTGTCACAAACTGTTAACATCAAATTGCCCAACCTAAAGCTGACATTTCTGTCTGAGCTTGTTCTGGGGAGTTCCCGATGTGTCTGCAGTGCCTCAGGTCGCCCTGTGGACCCTGGTCTGAGCTTCCTGGACAGGCCCTGCAGAGTATTGGAATTTTGCTGGAGCAGCCCAGCTTGAACATTGGCATTTTCTGTGCTGATAAACTTCGGGAACTGATACCAAGTTTAAAAGGGAGGAAAAATAATGACTGTGATAAATAACACTGAAGAGTTCTTGAGTTTGGATGTCTGGTTATTGCAGTAAATTCTGCTCAGTTCAGCTGAGTTTCTGAACTTTCAATTCTGAGGTTTAAATAAATTCATAAATCTGTCTCCTCTGTGTTAAATCTTAAAGACACCATGGGGAATGTGTTCCTCAATTAAACCTGCAGTGACTTGGAGCTGGTGTTTTCTGGAAGTTTCCTCCCTTGGGAGGCTCCTGAAGTGAAGGTTTTTGTGCTTGGATGAAATTTGTCCACTTGTGGATATGGGATGTTCCCTGACAGAATCCAGCTGTTCTCTGGCAGGAGGGAATCCTGCCTGGGTCACTGGGCATTCATCCTGGCCTAGCACATGGCTATCTGCTCCTGGTACTTTTCCATGGAATCCTGTGGTTTGGGATCTAGAAGAAAAAAAACAAAACTCCAAATAAAATGTGACCCAGCCTAGCTTCTTAAAAACGGTTTCCTTTCCCAGCCCCAGACACTTCTCCTGGCAGAGGGGTTGGGTTGGCTCCTCTCACACATTTTAAGGTGAAAATAATGCATTTTCATGGCAGTGGTTTTGTACTCTGGGCTTTGTCTTGGCTGCTGAGCTGTTGCACTGAGTGTGTCATTCCCCCCTCCTGCTGTTCTGAAATTGGGCTCTTCAGGGAGTTCAGGTGTCCTCTGAAGGAAAGCCACCACTTCAGGTGGATATTTGGATTTTAATGTGTCTGTAAGGCTCGAACGGGACGCTCTGAGCAAAACTGGCACAGACTGAACTTTCCAAGAGGTTCCTGGAGATCTTGTGGTTCAGTCAGGGATTGGTTACAAGAGCAAATGTTTACTTGTATTGGATATCCTCAAGCTTGGCAGACTCCTTTGGAAGCTGTTGGTGTGGATCTGCAGGAGGAGCTGTAGGTGAAGCCAAGGAGTGGCTGGGAGAGGAGAGCCCTCGCTGCAGGCGCTCTGCAGGGTTCAGGGAGTGCCAGACCTGGAGGCTGTGGCTCGGAGAGGTTTTGGATTGGAGGTCACCTGGGAAGAATTGGTGAACCCGTTTGCATCCCTGCCCCAAGTGTGGTTGGACTCTGGCTGCTGCTGTTGAGCTGGATGGCGTCAGAACCTCGTGGGAATGCTGAACCCCCCAGGACTCCTTGGGAACAATCCCACGTGTGCTGCGTGAGCTCAGATGGATTAGAGACTGGAATTCCTTCTGTTAGGCTTGATACCAGCATGGACTGAGCTGGTGGAGCTGTGGATAATAATGGACACTCCAGTGGAGTCCCTTTCAAAGGGACTTGTCAGCCTTTTCCAGCCTCAAACATTGTCCTCCCAAAACCAGGAGTGGATCAGAGCTGTTCATCCTGTTCTCTGGCTGGAATGCTCTTACTGCTAAATTATTGTTTAAAATAAGAAGTGGAGATTAAAAATCAATGATCTCATTAAGCATTCCTCTTTTTTTCCAGCTTCAAGAGAGACCTTCCAGGCTGTCAGTTTTCCACAATGATATCCAGTGTCCTGTAAATTGCTGGGCCTGGGGGAGGTCAGGCTGAACACCTCCCTCTGTCCCCAGCAGAGTCTTGTGAAAGCCCAGTTCCTTGCTCCAGTGAAACTATTAGTACTCAACTGGCTTGTGGTTTCCCACGAATAAAACATTCCACTGTCCAGATAATGCAACTTGGAGTCCTCCTGGTTTAAATTTAAACCCCAGGACTTTTAAAACCAGAAAGAAAAAGTTTTAAAAAAAGAACGTTTATTCCGTTCTTCTGTATGCCAGTCCCTTCAAAGGCAGCAGCCATTTGGGTAGTTGGATTCTGGAGGTCCCTGCCAGGGTTATTTGGTCCTAGAGAGGCAATCCCAATCTTGTGGGGAAAGGGGCAGGTGTAGTTTTCCATGGACTTTTGCCTTTTGCTATTGACAGTTTTGTCTTGAGAGCAAATATGGCAGATTTTAATGCTAAAATGGAGTTTACTGTGGCTTAACAAAAACCGGCTGAAATAAATCAGGCAGTAATGTCTTGATTTGTTGGTTCAGTGTGACTCCCTTTTTGAACAGTTTTGTCTTTAAATCCTGAGAAAAACAAATCACTTGAAATTCTGGGCTATGGAACCAGGATGGCATCCTGTGGAAAGCAGGGGAAACTTGTTCCTGCAGCCTTTCCCATGGGTTTGGATTGCCTCAGGTAACGAGTGGGCACTAAAGATCCAGGGAGCTGTGGAAATCTCTGGCTTTTGAGGTGGAGGAAAACCAAGAACATACTGAAGTGCTTGAAGCCTTTACTGCATACCTGTAATTGTCCCGTTTTGTGGTCTAGAGAACATGGAGTGTTTCTGGGCTTTCTTATAAGGCAGAGGCTCCATACACGGTTGTTGATTGTTCTAAATTCCCATTGTTTTCTTGGCTTTTCTCCCTTGGTATCTGTGTCGTCTGGAATCTGATTTGTAGTTGGTGAGGTAACATACGTGGAGCTCTTAATGGACGCTGAAGGAAAGTCAAGGGTAAGTGTTTGAGAGTTTCTTTGTGGATTTTCTACCTGAAATGTTTCTGTGTGCTGGACAGGAGGCCAGGGAGGCTCAGAGTGTGGATGTGCAGTGGCTCTAGGTCAGGAGTGCTGTGGGACGGGAGGAGGTGGGGTGGGGCTCTGCAGTCAGGAGCTGTTCCCTGCGTGCCGTTGGCGTTGGCTGTGTGACCCCGGAGCCCAGCAGGCAGGACAGGGCTCTGGAATATTCCTGTGCTTTGGAAAAGTCACTCGAGTGGTTGGCTGAGTTTGGAAGGGCCAGGGTGCAACAGCAGGTGCTGCAAACTCCACTTCCTGGGCCAGTAGAGCGAGATAAATTCCTAAATGTAAACGTTCAGTGCCTTCATGGGCCTGTAGTCCAGGAGCAGGGAATACAGTAGGAGCACATTTAAGTGTCCTGAAGGATATGGATTTAGGGTGAGAGTGTGGAGGGTTTTGCTGTATGCCAGGGAAGAGCAGGTCACAGGAAGCGTGTGGTATTTCTTGGAGAGTCGGGATTTAGTGTTTGTTACAACCTCAGAGACCCCAGGTTAATCCTGTTCAGGCATGAGAAATTATGGAATTCCAGTATTGGAGGCTTGCCTGTGTAAGGTTACATTTATTTTCTCTGGTAGGGCTTAACTAATGTGATTTGGCTTTAATAATAAAATATTTGTGTGTGATTTGGGCTTTTACTGACTTGATTTCTTCTCTCTTCCCTCCTCCCTGTGACTGTCCTGGAAAATCACCTCGCCAGGGATGCGCGTAAGTTCCTTCTCAATTTATACCTGAAATCCAAGGAGACTTCTTAAAACAAAACATCCTGAGCTGTGTTGTGTCCCCACAGGGTGGTTGAGTTCAAGATGGAAGAGAGCATGAAAAAGGCTGCCGAGGTTTTGAACAAGCACAGTCTTGGTGGGAGACCTCTGAAAGTGAAAGAAGTAAGGAGTGCAGCTGGTGTTCTGGCAGGGGCTGGAGTGGGAAGGGGGAGTTCTTGTTAAAGATTTAGGGCTGACTCAGGGGATAACGGACAGAAAGCAGGACTTAAATAAGATAAAAGCCCCAGTCAACTTCTTTCTAAACATCTTAGCCAGTGCTGAACTTGTGCTTATCAAGACTAAACTTGATCTGAGGACAAAGCCGGAGTTTGGCTTTAATTGCAGTTTTGTTAATGATTTGACACAGAAGTCTCCGTCAGTGTTTGTTCTTGACTAACTTCCCTTTGAATTCTGCCATCAGAATGAATGGATTCCACCAGCAATTCCATAGAATCAGCTCTTTCCTGGAATACCTCAAAGATATATTTCCAGTTTAGTGACTTTGCTATTGACAGCCAGTCCTGGGAGTCAATTCCAAACTCTCTCCAGAGTCACTGGGGGTTTATCAGGGTTTGGAACAGGTGCAACAGAGGCTTATTGTTGGCATTAATGATGGATAAACACGTTGGGAGCCAGGGAGATGCCTGAGGAGGAATGACTTGATAAAGGGTGTTGGCTAAAATAAAATAAATTGGCTGACAATGTGAGGGAAGCAGTCGGCTGGGAATCCCTGGGGAGCAGGTAGCCTGGGATAAAGGGAACCCCCCTTTCTGTGCCTGTTTGAGCCATGGCACTGACGGTGCTGGGTGGGGGATCTGAGTGTGTGTGTGTCCCCCAGGACCCCGATGGAGAGCACGCCAGGAGGGCCATGCAGAAGGTGATGGCAGCAGGAGGGATGGGCATCGGGCCCGGCCCCGGCGGCCCCGGCATGATCAACATCCCCCCCAGCATCCTGAACAACCCCAACATCCCCAACGAGATCATCCACGCCCTGCAGGCCGGCAGGCTCGGCAGCACCGTCTTCGTGGCCAATGTGAGTGCTGGGACACTCCCTGCAAAACACAGCAGTGTGAACCTCTCAGCTGGGGCAAATCTGAGGGAGGAAAAGCCTTGGAAGTGCCAGGAAAAGTTCATCTGTGTCCTGTTGATTCTCTGTGCTAAGGAGGTTCTCAATTAAGTTGTACCACAGTGTCTGTTAATTGGGATTTTTGAGCAAACCTCTGTACTTTGATTAAGTTTTATCTCATCTCTCTGCCAACTCTTAATGCCAATACCAGGTAAGGACACAAGCCCACTGAAGCTGTTTTCTCTCTTGCATTTCCAATGATCCCCTGTTTTCCAGCTGGACTACAAGGTGGGCTGGAAGAAGCTGAAGGAGGTGTTCAGCATGGCTGGAGTGGTGGTTCGGGCCGACATCCTGGAGGACAAGGACGGCAAAAGCCGCGGGATCGGCACCGTCACCTTTGAGCAGGCCATCGAGGCCGTGCAGGCCATCTGTATCCTTGGGCAGCAGGACTGGGAATGGGGCAAGGAACTCGGGAATCCCAGCAGGGGGAGAATGGACATTGTATTCCAAGGGAGGATATTGCCTTGTCAGGGAAGGTCAAGTTGTAGTGGATGGAAAATGGAAGGAAAAGTGAAGCAGAGACAAAATTCCATCTTGAAAGAATTGGTGCAGTTTGCTCAGGATCTCCAGCAAAGGAAATTCCCACATGGATAAATGTACTTCTATCCCAAATAAGTTTCTGTCTCTAGGTTATAATTAGTACTAAAATGCAATTCTGTGAAAAGATTTGTCTGGAAAGGAACAAATCTTGGGCCTGGTGTTTTCCTCTGTTCCTGTGTCCTTCCTGCTGGCCAAGCAATGGTTTGCTACCTAGAAACCAAACAGCAATGGAATTCCAGATATTACTCTCTCAGCTCCTGGTTATGTTACAGAAAGGAGCGAAATATTCCCCCTTTCCCTTTCCAAAATTTCTGTTTGAGTGTTAGTTTCCTTCTGCATTGCACCCCGAAACCTTGTAGGAGCCAAACTTGGACAAAGGGTTCCCTGGCATGGCACGCTTCAAAATGTGGGTGTTTCTGTGGAACTCCCTGTTCTCTCCTTTTCAGTGGAAAAAGTGACTGAGGAAACACTGAAACACTTGGCCTGGTTTGGAGTCACGTTTTGGATAATCTCTTAGTGAACTTAATCTTACCCAGCAGTGTGTTTTTACCATTTTTTAATTTCAAAAAGCCTTTCTTTGAATGTTCAGTATATCTGGATTTCAAGGCTTTTTCATTTTGGAGAAGGCAGAAGGATTTGGGATCATCTGTGAGTGATAAGTGAGGAGATGGGATTTTCTGAGGGGTTGTGGTGCTCCCCGTGAGAGCTCTCGGCGCTTGCACAACGGTCCTTAACGGCCCCCAGCGATGTTCAATGGGCAGCTGCTCTTTGACAGACCCATGCACGTCAAAATGGTGAGGACATCCCCATTCCCACTGCGTCCTGACCCAGGAACTGCACTCCTGGTTTGGGGGGGATTCGTGGCTTCAAGGGTGGATTAAAATACAGAGGGGGAAATGTGTGATTTGCCCGATTCCTACTGAACTGGTGCCATCAGGGAAGGTTAATTCTGATTATTTTGCTAAAAGACAAGTCAGAACTATACTCAAGACTGCTTTAGCTTGAAATTTCTGTATTTTAATTCAAAATGTTAAGAATCAGGAAATAATTTCCTACTTCTCTTGCCGACTTTATCACATTGAATTCCTTTTAGGATGAACGAGCCTTTCCCAAAGGAGATTTCTTCCCTCCAGAGCGACCCCAACAGCTCCCTCGTAAGTGTCCCCTGCATGATTCAATTCAACATCTTCTGCTTTTTATTTGGCTGTTCAGCACCTGGGAACCAGTCCCAGCCCCAGTAAAACTCTGGTTCAAACTGGAAAACTGGGATCCAAATTCCAGAATAATTTCAGAAGGGGGAATAGTGAAGAAGAGCTGCTCAGTGATTTTTTGGATACTTCTTTCAGCTCATGGCCAGAAGCTTGTCTTAAAACATTCACCTTCTCAAGGCTTCCAGAGCTCTCCATTGCAATTCCAAGATCCCAGTGCCTTCCATTAGTAGTGGGATTTAATGGAAACACAATGAATCAGTCAGCACCTCCTTTTATGGGATGGTGCTCTGGGAGTAGAATGTTTTCCCTTCAATTGAAAGGGCTGAATTCAGGACCCGGGAGTCTTCCAGGTCTTCAGATTTCCAAAGGGGATCTTATGAATGTATTAAATATGGAAAGAAGAGGGAACCAGGCTCTTCTTGGAGGTGCAGGAGGCAGAAAGCACCAACCAAAACCCAGGAGACTGGAAATTCAGAATAATTGGCTGCCCCATGCTGCCCCTTCCAGCTTGGAATTTGACTGAATTAAAAGGTCACGTCTAAACCAGCAGTGGAAATCCACAGACCCCACGTGGATGTAAGGAAACGTTCTGGGAGGGTGACTGGGTTGCTCAGAGATCCTGTGGAGTCCCCATCCCTGGGAATACTCCAGAGCTGTGGATGTGAGCTGGGCTCAGCAGCCTGGGCTGAGCTGATGCCCTCCAAAGGCCCCTCCCAACCTTGGCCATGCTGGGATGAGGCACTGGAAATACTGAAGAGAAGAGTTGGGGCTGGAAGAGCTGGAGGCTGAATTTGTTCAAATGCAGCAAAATTGGGGCTGTTGATGGAATTTTAATTGTCCTGGGCTGCGGAAAGGGTCCCTGCCCAGGGCAGGGGCTGAAAGTGGATGAGCTTTAAGGTCCCTTCCAACCCAAACCAGTCTGGGCTTCTCTGAATTCTGTTTTCTTCCTGGGAACCAGACCTGTTGTGTGCTGCTAAATTGCCCGTTATTAATGATCATTAATTAGTCCCTCCCTAGTTCAGCTTTCAGTGTCTGTCAAGGCCTTCCTCCACAGCAATATCACTGTAAGGATGTTCCTCTTCTTCAGGACAAAGTCACTGGGTTCCAATTCCATTACCTCGGTGTAAAACTCCCTAAATCCCTCTGGAAGCCTGGATTTTGGCCTTTACTGGGGCGGGGAAGGGGGAACCTTGTGCTGTTTTAAAACAAGATTCAACACTCCTGTGTTCAGTGCTGAGCTGGAAACGAGGGAATCCTGCCAGGCAGAGGATGCCATAAACTGGTGTTTGTGCCAAGCAGAGAACTTTCTTCCTGCTTCAGGAAAAAAAAGGGCTTTTTCTTCTTTCTTTGGGCTGGGGAATCCTTCAGGAAGGTTCAAATCCATGCCTGGGAATGCCGTGTCTTGTTTGCTCAGAGAGAGGCTGGCTGTGTGCTCGCAATTCCATAGGTGGCTGTCATTTATCCGTAGGCTGTGCCTGGGGCTTCAGTTCTTCCCTGCGAGGGGACAGCCCTGGCAGAGGGGGAAATGAGCCATTGGCAATCCAGGGTGATAACTGTGCAAAGCTTTAGAGGATCTTTCTCCCAAATTGCCCACTCCATCCTCCTCAGCTGAGGAGTTTGCCCAAATGAAGCAGTGTTCTAGCCAGTTATTTTTCAGGAGTCAGCTCCAAACCAAGTTTTCTCAGCAGTAAGATGGAAATTTAACTACGAAAACAAATAATTGGAGATAGGCTAAAAACTATTTCAAGACACATCTACTCTTGATTTACTCCACACTTCCCTGCTTTCAGTACACACCCCAAAGGGGGGACACAGCAAGCTTTTTTTGGAGAATGAAAGTCAATTACTTAAGAAATAAAACTTGCTGTTTTGTCAAACTATGGAAAGAAGGCTTTTTTGATATCTGAATATTTTCTTCAGATGGTCTTGGTGGTATTGGCATGGGATTAGGACCTGGAGGTCAACCTATTGATGCAAATCATTTAAACAAAGGCATGGGAATGGGCAACATGGGACCTGGAGGTAAGAAGATTACTCCTATGCTTTTGTTTCATGAGAGCTTTAAGCTGTGTAGAAGGTAGATAGCTTTGTTTGCCTCCCCAAAAAGTTGGAAGTTTCTTAGCAATGTTAAAGCCAAATGAGTTTTTTGTTCAGCTTGATAATGGAAACTTGAATTTAACCAACTGCTCCATTTTTTTTTTTTTCACTGTGGTCAAGACACAGCTCTCATTTTCTGACTCTTGAGCATGAGCAGCAGACACTGCAAAGATCCATGAAACTCCAAACCATCTCTCACTTTTAACACTTGTAGTGGGCTTGCAAATCTTTGGTGAGGATCTGTTGAAGTAGCACAAGTTTCAAAGAGCCACCTAAAAAGTAGCACACACTCAGCTTTCCATGTCGAAATGCCAGTGGGTTTTTCCCCTTTGCTGCTTGATTTTCTGAGCAGGAATGTTGGAATCTCCTCAGAGTTATCCCATGTAAGCCATGGACGTGTTGTGTGGTTTGATTTCTGCAGCCTTTGGCTGAAATTGATTGGGTGATGTGTGCTATATAAAGCTTTCTCTTTTATTTTGAGGAATGGGAATGGAAGGCATGGGCTTTGGAATGAATAAAATGGGAGGTAAGCTGTGGTTTTTGATCTGTTCATAGCTTGGCCTTTGGGAAACTCCTGTAGACTGAGGTGTGTGTGCATGGCAGGACTTTGTGTGCTGGGAGGTCATCACCAATTGAGCAAGAATTCGGTCCTTTTTGGGTATTCAGACTGCTGCAGCTGTGTGGGGAGGAGGGATGCATCCCATAAAACATGGCCTGTGCTTCCTTAGTTCAGGAGATCTGGAGGGTGCCATCGCTGGAGGTCGGAACTGGATCCTCACTGTCCCAACCCAAGCCACTCTGACCCCCTGATTTTTGTAATGCTGTGCCCAAATCCTGACTCCTTTTTGGGAACTGGTGCTAGGGGGGTGTCCTGTGCCTGTGGGGATGTGGTGTGGCAGCAGCTGCTGTGTGTGCAGCGTGGAGCTGAAATGCACTGCTAAAGAATCCCTGGAAAATCTGTTTTTCAGGAATGGAAGGTCCCTTCGGTGGCATGGAAAACATCGGTCGCTTCCCAGCTGGGATGAACATGGGCAGGATGAGTGGTAGGCACTGGCTTCCTGTAAATCCTGCTGGGTTCCCTGGGAGGGATCCCCAAGTCCCTCCTGGCCTCTGAGCTGCACAAACCAAGTGATTTATTGATGCTACCTTGAAGGGTTTATTTAGAAAGATTCTGGCTCTGTCTGATCCCCAGAGCCTCACATGTGTTTGGGATAAATCCTCTTCTTCCTTGGGGTTTTGGGCTCCCGAAGCCACGACAAAGTGATCAGGAGAAAATCACTGAAACTTTCTTGTGCTGTGACTCTTCAAAACAATTCCTGTGGTAAAATGTTCTCTCTGGGGTCATTTAACCCCCCTGAAAACTTCTCCACCTTCCTCTTTGCAGAGATGGATCGGGCCATGGGAGGGGGATTTGAGAGGGAGTTTGGAAGAAATGAGATGGGAATGTCCCGGAGTTTTGGAGAGACCTTGGAGAGGGGAATAGGTGAGTGCAGTAAATCAAATCCATTTCCTGCCTGCTTTTTATCCCTGAACTGCTCACAATAGTCATGGGGGTGATACAGATAAAAAAACAGATTCTGTTTTAGATTTGCTGTAGGAATTTGGTCAAAGTTAAATATTCAGGGAGTGCAGAAGGATACAGCAATAATGGGGCTGGGAGAGGGATTTCAGAAGGAACGGAAAATTTTTAACAGTCCTAATGCACTTAATTTGCTATATCTTACATCATGATGCTATATATTGATCTATTTAGTATATTACAGCATAATAATAGTTCTGAGGGATAGAATCTTGAAATAGATGAGCAATATTGTACATTAAAACACTTCTGGGAAAAAAATCTTGGAAAACTGTGAAGAGCAAGGAGTTTTAGATTTCGGCTTTGCTCTCTAGTTTTTAAATGCTGCTGGGAAGTTGTTAATTTTTGTCAGTGAAAACAAAATTCTGCTTCTCCTGCTGCCTGTATCACATTTACCTTCCAAGCACGTTCCCTGGAAATAGTGGACAATGTCAGTAATGAAACAGCAGAATTTCTGGAGCAAAGCTGAACCCAGACATCTCCAAGCAGACACAGCTCCCCCATCAATTTACAGATTGAATTTTTGACGAAATCACAACATTTTGGAATCAAGGGAGCCATTCCCTGTGTCCTTGTCCCTCCATCCCTTGTCCCTAGTCCCTCTCCAGCTCTCCTGGAGCCCCTTCAGGCCCTGCAAGTGGCTCTGAGCTCTCCCTGGAGCCTTCTCCTCTCCAGGTGAGCACCCCCAGCTCTCCCAGCCTGGCTCCAGAGGGGCTCCAGCCCTGGAGCAGCTCTGGAGCCTCCTCTGGCCTGGCTCCAGCAGCTCCACATCTTTATTTTGGGGTCCCAGAGCTGGAGGCAGCTCTGCAGGGGGTGTCTCACCCGAGCATCTGAGTTTGCCTCATCCTGCAGGCCCAGAGTCCCTGCACTGAGGGGGCTCTGAGTGATGGGAATTCATTCCAGGAGAGCGAGCAGCTGTTTGGGGTTCTGTGTCCCGGCCCAGCTGCTGATCCTGTCTGTGCTGTGTTCCAGGTGGTGGAAACGCCAGCATTCCCGGCATCGAGAGAATGGCCCCTGGCATCGATCGCATGGGCTCGGGAATCGAGCGGATCCCTGCGGGGATGGGGCACGGGATGGAGAGGGTGGGCTCTGAGATAGACAGGATGGGGCTGGTGCTGGACCGCATGGGCTCCAACGTGGAGCGGATGGGCTCGGGCATGGAGCGCATGGCCCCGCTGGGCATCGACCACCTGGCCCCCAACCTGGAGCGCATGGGGCCGGCCATGGAGCGCATGGGCTCCGGCATCGAGCGCATGGGCTCCGGCATCGGCTTCGGCATCGAGCGCATGGGCGCCGCCATCGACCGCGTGGGCACCGCCATGGACAGGATGGGCTCCGGCGTGGAGCGCATGGGGGCGGGCATGGATAGGATGGGCATCGGCATCGAGCGCATGGTGCCCGCCGGGATGGGCGCGGGCATGGGCCAGGTGATAGAGAGGATGCCCGCGGGGCTGGAGCGCATCGGGGCCCCGCCCATGGACAGGCTCGGGATAGAGAGGATGGGCGCCGCGCCCATGGACAGGATGGGCCTGGAGCGCATCGGGGCTGCCAACATGGAGAGGATGGGGCCGCCCATGGGGCAGGGCATGGGGGCAGGGATCGAGCGCATGGGGCTGGCCATGGGCAGCAACTTCGAGAGGCCTATGGACATGGAGCGGGGCAACTTTGCAGGGAATTTTGCAGGGTCCCTGGGAGGAGCCGGAGGCCCTGCAGCCGGGGTGGCCCGGAAAGCCTGTCAGATATTTGTGAGAAATGTGAGTACCCCTTTTTCCTCCTCCTTTTCATTCTTCCCTCTTGTTCCCACTCCTGCCCTTTCCCACCCCTCCATTCCCGCGCCCATGGCAGTCATTGGGATTGATGTGTTGATCTCATCCATGCTCAGTTTCCACTCACAATGTCTCATACTGGGTGCTGCCAAGTTTTTGGGGCAGTTGGAGCCATTTCCTTACCAGGAGAAGAGCTCCTGGCTGACTGTGATTCCATGGTTTCCTGGCAGTGGCTGTCCTGGGATGGGTTCCATTTTTGGGGAGCTGGGAGTGCCTGCAGAGCCTCAGTAATGGTTTGTTCCTCTCTTCCCACAGCTGCCTTTTGATTTTACATGGAAAATGCTGAAAGATAAATTCAATGAATGTGGTGAGTTGTTTTCCTCACTCTGAGGAATGAATATGAATAATGGCCAGATAATAATCCAAAGGGCAGGGCTGGATGGGATCTTGGGCAGGAATTGTTCCCTGGGAGGGTGGGCAGGCCCTGGCACAGGGTGCCCAGAGCAGCTGGGGCTGCCCCTTGGATCCCTGGCAGTGCCCAAGGCCAGGCTGGAGCAGCCTGGGATAGTGGGAGGTGTCCGTGGGTGGAACTGGATGCTCTTTAAGGTCCCTCCTAGCCAAGACAATTCCATGATTGCACGGGAGCCAAGCCCAGCCTCAGCTGTGACCTGGAGCCTGCGCTGCCATTCCAGACAGGGCTCACGCTGTGCTGCTGCTGGAGCTGGGATAAATCCACCTCCTGTCCCCAGTCACTCCTCACAAACAGCTCCGGCTGTCACAGCCGGGGCCGGGGAGCGGCCGGAGCCGTGCGCTCACGCTGTGTCCTGTCCCAGGGCACGTGCTCTACGCTGACATCAAGATGGAGAACGGCAAGTCCAAGGGCTGCGGGGTGGTGAGGTTCGAGTCCCCCGAGGTGGCGGAGCGCGCGTGCCGCATGATGAACGGCATCCAGCTGCGGGGCCGCGAGATCGACGTGCGGATCGACCGCAACGCGTAGGGCCCGGGGAGCCCATCCGTGTTTGCTCTTGTTAACCATCTTACTTTGACTGGATGTGAAGCTGTTCAGCCCAACCTGGTTGCTTTCTGGAGTAATTTTAAGTCCTTTTTTTAACCGAGGGAAACCCATTTTACTGGTTTTTTGCATTGGAACTGCCATGTGCACAATCTTTTTTTGTAGTTGTGGCATCTCGTTGACCTGACAGATGTAAACAGTCTGACTTTGATAATAAATGCAAGTTCAAGATTTCAGTCACCGCATCCTTTACTCTGCTTAAACTCCCTGCCAGCTCCAGTTTGTACCCTGTGAAGCGTCAGAACCCCCAATGTTCCTCCTGCTGTCTGACAGAATCTCTCTTTAAGATGTCTCCAGGCTGCAGGATCTTCCCTCTCCTGCATCCCACCTATTCCACGGGCACTCCCAGCTCAAGGTTGTTCTCTGGTGCTAACGCTGGATTAAAAAAACCAGAGAAAAATCTCCCCTGGGTTGTGTCAGTGCCATGGGGAAGGCCGGAGCTGAAAATGGGGTTAAACCCGTCTGTTTTCTCTCCTGTGGGGGCGGCTGGGCCAGGCAGGCGAGGGGCGAACACCTGCTGCTGCTGAGAGGGGGGAGCTTTCCCCTCTTCCTGCAAGAAGCGGTTTTAATAACAACTGGATGCGGGGTGGGGCACGGAGGGGCCGGGGCTGCCCGGTGGGGCCGGGGCTGTCTGGAAGGGCCGGGGCTGCACGGAGGGGCCGGGGCTGCCCGGTGGGCCCGGGGCTGTCCGGTGGGCCCGGGGCTGTCCGGTGGGGCCGGGGCTGCCCGGTGGGCCCGGGGCTGCCCGGTGGGGCCGGAGGGGCCGGGGCTGTCCGGTGGGCCCGGGGCTGTCCGGTGGGCCCGGGGCTGTCCCGCGGCTCCCGCCCGCTCGCGGCCACGTGGCGCGGTTGTGGCGCGGCGGTGACGTCACCGCGCGGCGCCGCGCGAAGGTCACGGGGCGATGGCGGCGGCCGGAGGGTGCCGGGTGAGCGCGGGCGCCGCGGCCGGGCGGGACGGGGCCGCACCGGGGCCGGGACGGGGCCGCACCGGGGCCGGGACGGGGCCGCACCGGGGCGGCGGGGACAGCGAGTGGGGCTGCGGCAACGGGAGGGGCAGCGCGGGACCGGCCCGGTGGCGGGGCCCGGCGCCGGGGCCGCCGTTCGCTCACAGCCCGCAGGGCCCCGGCGCTGTCAGCTCCCGGTGGGGACACCCGGGGGACCCGGTCCCGGCTCCTCGCCCCCGCTGCGGGGTCTCTGCTCCCGCCTGGCCCGGCGGGATGGGTCCCGGAGCCTGCAGCGGGGCCCGTGTCCCGGCCGCGGCAGCCGGGGGGGATCGGGGGCTGCTGAGGGCTCCTCCGGCCCAGCCGTTCCGGAGTGCCGGGGCTGCTCCCGGAGCCGCCGTGCCCCGAGCTGTTCCCCGAGCTGCTCCCGGAGCCGCCGTGCCCCGAGCTGCTCCCGGAGCTGCTCCTGGAGCCGCCGTGGCCCGAGCTGCTCCCGGAGCTGCTCCTGGAGCCTCCGTGGCCCGAGCTGCTCCCGGAGCCTCTCTCGGGGTTCACTTAAGGGCGATTTTGCCGTGAGCTGCGCACGGAGCGTCTCCTTTAACTCCCGCTCGTAGCGTGAGGGGCTTGGACGAGTCCTTTGTGCCCAAAGTTAAGCGGGGCATTGGGGATTTCTGCTCGATTTGTGCCTTTGGTCGGGAGCTGCCCTGGTTCGGTCCTTGGCTCCTGCCCCGGGGCTCAAATACAGATTTTGAAGGTGTGGAGGTGGGATTTTCCCTGATTCTCACCTGCTGCAAGCCCCGGGCTCAGCAATGCCCCCTTCCCGCGCGGGGACTCGCAGGCTGGACCTGGGCAGGGGCAGCAGAACCGGCCGGGGATTGTTCTGGGATCCAGCAGATCTTTCCTGCCCTGTGTCTTGGGGCAGCACAAACACTCAGAGGGGTCCTGGGTTTCCTCCAGAGCTGGGAAAAAATTGTGTTTGGAAGCGTTTTCCCAGAAAAATCCATGTGCTTCTCATGTTTCAGCTCCTGGATGGATTTGTGCATCGCCGCTGTCCCAAACCCAGGTGCTGGGAGCTCTTGGATGGTTCCCTGAGCTCCTTCTGTGCTGTTTTCCTTGCAGAAATGTCTCCTCAGTGGCCTGTGGCTCTTTTCCAGGCGTTATCCCATCCCTGCCTTCCCCAGGAGTGCCCTGTACAGGATCAGCAGCCCTGCCCTGGGCACCTCCCAGGTTGGTCCCACCTGAATTTATTCCATTTCCACCCCCAATGTGTTTTCCCAGCAGAGTCCTGAGCTGGATGTGGATGTGGCTCTGGGAAACACCAGTTTTAGGCAGGAGATTTCCACTTTTTGAGTGGAATTCAAGGGATTTTGGGGTAGCTGAGGTTGGACGGGGCTTGGAGCACCCTGGGATAGTGGAAGGTGGAGCTGGGTGGGATTTAAGGTCCCTTCAACCCCATCCATCCTGGGATTCCATGGAATGCATTGCACATGTGGCTGTTTCAAGGATCAGCTGCTGCTTTTCCAAGGCAGCTCCGTGTTTTCCACGTGTTATGAGAGTGACCCAATAATTCCCTCTGGTCAGTCAACCTCCTGCCTTTGAAGCTTGTGTTATGTGACTCCTGTTTGCTTGAATTCCTTGGGATTCTCCAACATGGAATGGTTTTCTCCAGTCCAGATGCTACTCCTCAGGAGGAAGGAAGGGATTCATATCAGGTTTTGTGGAGAACATCAAACAGGAATTGGCCAAAAACAAAGAGATGAAGGAAAGTATTAAAAAATTCCGGGATGAAGCTAAAAAGCTGGAGGAATCAGATGCACTTCGGGAAGCAAGGAGGAAATATGTGAGTGTTCCCTGGTTTATTGCCCAGTCCCTCCTGAGCTTTTACTGCTCCGAGTGTAAATTTCAATCTGCAGCTGAACTGTTCAGGAGAAGTTCTGCTTGGCTGGAAGCACTTGGTGCTAAATGGATGCCTTGGAATATTTATTTGTTGGAATGTTTTGGGGTTGGTTTGTTGGTTTTTTTTTTTTTTTTTAGTGGAAAATCTTTCCAGCAGACACTTGGCTGCATTTCTGAGCAGATCAAATAATGGGGCATTAAATTGAACATCGACTGTTTCTTTTGTGTTGTTCAGAGAGCTCTGAACATCATCGTTTGCAAGGCTGAGCTGCTGCTGACTCAGGCAATGAGCTCCTGAAATGTCGCTTTTTTCGCCCTCAATTCCAGCCTTAATGGATTGTGCTCCATCCAAGCTGGGTCTGAGTATTCTCTGTCTCTTGATTAATGTTTTTTTCCCCCAGAAAACCATTGAATCTGAAACAGTGAAGACCTCAGAAGTGATTAAAAAGAAACTTGGAGAAATAACAGGGACGGTTAAAGAGGTAAAAGGACCTTTCTTTAGGGCAGCTCTGCTTCCGTTGGACTTTGGGGGGGCTGGAATTGTCATTATTGGTGGCAGGTGCTGCTATTCCAGAGGTGATTCGGACCCTGGAGCTTTTAAAAGCAGAGGCATTGACAGGGTAATGGATTGAGTGTGGTCAGAGGAGGCCCAGCCCAGGGATTCCTCTGGGATTTGGGGGATGGAGAAAAGAGAGACCCCACCTGCAGCCCTGGGAGCCCAAAATAAGGATGTGGAGCTGCTGGAGAGAGTCCAGAGGGGCCCGTGGAGATGCTCCAAGGGCTGGATCCCTTCTGGGGAGAGCTGGGGCTGAGAAGAGAAGCTCCAGGGAGAGCTCAGAGCCCTTTCCAGGGCCTAAAGGAGCTCCAGGAGAGCTGGAGAGGAACTGGGGCTGAGGGATGGAGCTGGAATGACCTTTCCTGGTTTCCCTTGCAGAGTTTGGATGAGGTCAGCAAAAGCGACCTGGGCAGGAAGATCAAGGAAGGGGTGGAGGAAGCGGCCAAAACGGCCAAGCAGTCGGCGGAGTCGGTGACCAGGGGAGGGGAGAAGCTGGGCAGGACTGCAGCCTTCAAAGCCATCTCGCAGGTGCCCATCCTCCCGGGGCTCCTGCAGCACCCAGAGCCTCGGGACTGGCTCTGTGGGGAGCCTGGGTGGGAAATGCAGCAGCCACCTCCCACGGGCAGCCCTGGCAGCCGGGACTGCGGGTCTGGCACTGCCTGGGAGGTGCGAGCCTGGCAGAGCGGAGCTGCCTGCAGCAGGGGGGGAAATGTCTCTCTCCAGTGGGATTTGAGCTTCTTTGAATCCCTCTTTTTGCAGGAAATACAGAAAAGATCCAGTGTTTTGTTGTCAAGCTGTGGCTGCCCCGTCCCTGGCAATGCCCAGGGCCTTTTGCTCTCCCAAACCATCACAGGAGGGATTTTCAGCTTCTGGGGGAGCAGGAAATCCACACTAACAGGGCTGTTTGCCTTGCAGGGAGTAGAAACTGTGAAGAAGGAAATAGATGAGAGTGTTTTGGGACAAACTGGGCCCTACAGACGCCCGGAGCGGCTCCGGAAACGGACGGAATATTCCGGAGAGAGGATTAAAGAGCAGCGAGTGTTTGAAGCCAATGAGTACGTGTGGGATCCTCTGGGGGGGATATTTCCAGGTGTAATTTGATGGAAAACTTTGAAACAGGTCAGGGATTAAAATCCAGGAGCTGTGGGGTGGGAGCAGCTGGGTCTGGGAGCGCATTCCCAGCAGGAGTTGATGATCCCGAATCTTCCCGTGCTGGAACTGGGAACTTCCAATTCTGAAGTTGAGATTTAATGTTCAGAGGTGAAATTCTGAGCTGAGCTTTGTTTTGTGCTCAGTTTTAACTTGTTGCTGCTGAGTTAGGCTGGGCAGGACTAAGGCTTTTCCGTGTGCTGCTTTGATCCTCTGAGTCGAGTTTTATTTGTCTGGTGCTTTATTTATCTGTAGTTTTGTTTATCTGATGTTTTATTTATCTTTTTTTTTTTATTTGTCTGGTGTTTTATTTATCTGGTGGATCATTTATGTGGCTATAATTTATGGGGCCACAATTTATTTTATAATTGATGAGGCTATAATTTATCCTGTAATTGAGCTCATCATTTATGTGCTGTCTCAGCCTCAGTGATGCCGAGTGCTGCAGGGATATTCCTCAGGGTGTTGTCTGTATTTGTTACCAGTTAATTTTTCCCAAATATCTGCGTTTTATCCCTGTTTTCTGCCTTCTCTAGGGAGGCCATGGGCATGGTGCTGCATAAAGACTCCAAGTGGTACCAGCAGTGGAAAGATTTCAAGGACAACAACGTGGTTTTCAACAGTGAGTGCTCGGAGGGAGCAGCACGTTCCCTTCCCAGCCCTTCCTGCCTGGATCTGCTTCCATCTGTGCCTCCAGCCTCGACAGAATGCAAATCACAAATTCCCACCTTTTTCTGTGGGGTTGGAGCTGGTGCTGGGAGTGCTGTGAAGGGAGGGAGGCAGAGCTGACAGCCCTGCAGCTTCTCCAGGCTGCTCCATCTGTGCTCCGGCCCCTCCTGCAGCCGGGCTTTGCTGGGAGCGCTCCCAGCTCCAGGGCTCCAAACCCTGCTCAGAGGGAACTGAGCTCGTGGTTTTCCTGCTTTTCCCTCCCTGGCTTTGTTCTGGCACCAGGGACAGGGAAGGCAGCTCTGCTCCTCCTGAGCTAGAGCTTAAAACCAGGGAAATCCTTAAAAATCGAGGGACTTTAACACAACTTCCAAACAGGTGAAAGATTTAAAAAAAAAAAAATCCTGTGATCTTTTTGTACTGTAAAGCTGATCTTTGATATCATCTGAGGCTGTTTCTAGTGGGAATGCCCTGAAAACAATCTCAGAATCCCAGAATTTAGGTTGGAAAAGCCCTTCAGGACCATCGAGTCCAAGCTGTGCCCAATGCCCACCTTGCCACCCCCAGAGCCCCGGGTGCCACCTCCAGGGATGGGGCTCCACCAGCTGGAGCAACCCTGCTCTAAGTGAGCCCAATCCTGAAGTTCCTCATTCCACTGGATAAATACCCTTCCAGGAGGTGTTAAATCCAGAGTGACAGCAGAGGAAAAGTTTCTGAGAGATCAGAACGTTGCAGGAAAATGGGGAGAAAAGTGGCGAGAAAAATGGGGAGAAAACCAACTCACAGCTGGTGCCTGGCGCTGAGGAAAGGGATTGAGGAGAGGTTGGATGCTGCAGGTTATTCCCTGGCTCAGGGTGAGCTGGGAGGGCTCTGAGCTCTCTGCTCCCGTTCCAGGGTTCTTTGAGATGAAGATGAAGTACGACGAGAGTGACAACGCCTTCATCCGAGCGTCCCGCGCCGTCACCGACCGCGTCACCGACCTCATCGGTACAGGCACATCCCAGGGCCCCTCCCAGAGCCCCTGGCTCTGCTCCTGCTGCTGGCACTGCTGCTCCTCCCGTGCTGCTCCTGCCACGCTGGGGCACATTCCCGAGCTTTGCCGGGTTTTGCATGGATCGTTATCCGGGGGATGGGTGGGAGGACAGTCCTTGGGCGGGAGAAATCCCAGGTTTGACTTCAAGGCTGGAGTTGTTCCCAGGGTGACTCTTGCTCTGCTCGGTAGCCAGAGGGCTGTTCCTGTCTCCCGGTGCTGGTGGCTGTGGCACGCCCCCACTGAGCTGTTTTTCCAGGGGGATTGTTCTCCAAGACGGAAATGTCCGAGGTGTTGACGGAGATCCTCAAGGTGGATCCATCCTTTGACAAGGATCGCTTCCTGAAGCAGTGCGAGCGGGACATCATCCCCAACGTCCTCGAGGTGACACAGGATCCATTTCTTCCCTGCATTTTTCCCTTTATTATCCCATGGAAGGTTGTTTTTTTTTTTACTTTCCCATTGCTAAAATCAAAAGTTGGGACAGGATTTGCTTCTCCAGCTCTGCACAGAACCTTGGGAAAGGAATTGGATCCCACATTTAGGTTCAAACCATGAGATAATAAATGATTGTTCTGGCCTGGAGAACAGCAAATGAGGTGGGATCAGAGAGAGAGGGGTGAGCAAATGGGGACAGCAGAGGGATAAGGGAAGGGATTTGGGATGTGCTCCTGGCTGCTGATCTGGGGTTTGGGAACAGGAGCAGGCCGTGACAGAAGGTTCAGTGGTCATGGAAGTGTTTGGAATTTGATGTTTTTAAGGACTCAGAGTGATGAGAGATGTGACTGTAAATGGGTGTAAGTCCCTGTCACTGCAACGAGGAAGACAGAGGGAACCTGGGATTTGAAATAGAGCAGGAATTGTTCTGAGGGACTCGGGAGAGACTGGAAGAACTGGGACTTGAGGAGCCAAACGAGGGATTCTTCTGTTCCTTCTGTGCCCTGAATTCTTCAGTGTGGAAAATTGCAGCTCTGCTCCTGCTCCTGTTTGATCTGAGGATTTCTGAGCCCTGGGAACTCTGCTGGCTCCCTGGCAGGTGTAACAGGAAGATTTAACGGGAAGGTTTGGCTGGAAGCTTCGAGAGAGTTTAATTATCCAAAGCTTTATGTCCCTTGGCCTCAGCTCCTGTGTTTTGATAGAAATCCTTTTTGCTGTTCCCCTTTGCAGCTCCCAGTTTCCTCCCAGAGTCCCACAGAATGTGGGATCTGAGGTGTTCTGCTGCTGGAAGGGCTGGTTGGTCCCACTTGGATACAGGAGGAGCTTTAAAAGGCTCTGTTTGGTTTCCTCCTCAGGCTCTGATCTCCGGGGAGCTCGACATCCTCAAGGACTGGTGCTACGAGGCGGTGAGTGAAGCTCCCAGGAATGGCCCCAAAGCCTGGGATTCTCCCTTGGAACTTGGGTTATTTTGAGGGGGTTTTGCCTTGCAAACTGTGAATTTGAGTTGGTTGGAATTCAGGGACTTCCTGGAAGCAGAGCCTTTCCTGACAGTGTTGGGGGGCTTTTATTTGGGTCTTCATTCCTCCAAAGTTATTGTGCTGTAAAGTCCAAAATAATTCTCTTCCTCTGTTCAGGAGCTGAATTTCTCCACGTGAGTTCCCTGTGCTGTTCCCCACCACCAGAGGGCTGGGAGAGGCAATTTTTTCTATTTAATAAATCCTGATGAGCATTTTTTCTACCAATAATCCAGTCTGAAAGCAAAGAACCTTCCCTGCTTCCAGCAACCGAGGGAATGACACCTCGGGATTGCTCTGGAGGGAATCATCAGCCTCCTTGCAGTTTGAGACCAAAACCAAACATTTCCCAGGCAGCTGGAATTGGAAATGAAGCTCCTGAGTCGAGAATAATCAGTCAGATAAGCCAGGGGAGGAAATGGGAATCCTATCCCTGAGAATCCAGGTGTTAAAGCCTCTTAAGGGATCCCACAGGTGTTGAGCTGGTGATTCTGGTCACTAAACTCCCTGGTTTTCCCTGGTTTTCCCTGTTTCTGCTGTTCAGTCCAGTTGTGAGTCCCTCAGCTCTCAGGTGCTCTCAGGTCCTCATGTTCTGCCCAGGAAAAGTGGGATTTTTAGTGGGAATTTGGTGAATCCCAAAGCATTTGCTGCAGTTCTTTGATCCCTTCCTTCAGCACATTTATAAAAATGGGGCTTTTTTTCTCGTGGGGTTTTTTTGGTGGCTCTCTCCAAGCAGAAATTCGTTTTTCTTTTTGTGACAGAACAATTCCAAACAATTCCCAACCCAAGTTTGTTCTTCCCTCAGACCTACAGCCAGCTGGCCCATCCCATCCAGCAGGCCAAGGCCTTGGGGCTCCAGTTCCATTCCAGGATCCTGGACATCGACAACATCGACGTGAGTTCCCTGTCCAGGATCTCCTTTGGGGGAGGAATTAAACCAATGGGCTCTGGAGGGGATTTTCAGAATCATTAAGGTTGGAAAAATCCTCCAGGATCATCAAGTTCAACCTTCTTTGCTCTGCCTGCTGGGTTTGAACTCTGGGGTTTGGCATTTCTGTTCCCAGAGGGAAAATCCCACTCTTGGATGAGCTTTAAGCTCCTTCCCACCCAAACCAGGGATTCTGGGATGACTCAGCCAAGTTCCAGGTGCTCTCCAGGTCCCTTTGTGGAGGAGCTGGAGCTGTTCCTGCCCCACTTAGGGCATGACAGGAATTCTGTCACCTCATTCTGGCGTCAAGATCAGCTCCCAGTCCTGACCTGCTTGGGGAGATTCCAGGGATCCCAGCACTGAGAAATAATCCCAGTGGGAAGTTTGGGAGGGATGCACTGATCAGGGACATTCCTGCTCCTCCTGGAACCCCACAGGCAGAGGGATGTTGTGGGATCATTGATGGCATCTAAAATATCTTGGAAATCGGGCTGGGGTTGGATTTGGGTGGAAAACTGATTTTTATTTGGCTAGATTGAGTGAGTCCAACCAGCTCCAGGACTGGGATGGGAGCTGATTTCCCTGGGATCAGGCACAGGAACGTTGCAGAGCTGCTGAGATTGCCTCAGGGAGCAGGAAAATCTGCCTATAAATAAATGTATTCCTTTGTGATACGGCCCAGCCTTGTGCCCGTCCTGGTGCTGCTTCCTTTATGAGGGGATAAAACAGAATCTTTGGAACATTTCGAAAGAGGAAAATCCCGCTGTCCCCAGTCCCTGTGATTCCTTTTGGGGGCAGCACAGCCAGGAATTCCGGAGCTGGAGAGCAGCAAAGCATTCCCTGGCATCCTGCATTCCCACAGAAAGGGGATGCAAAAGGTTTCCCACAGAGGGCAGGAAGAGAATTCTGGGTTTTTAGAAGGAAAAAGCTGAATTTCCACTCCTCTTGCATTCCGGTGAATGAGGCCTTTAAATGTTTAATGGAATGGGAACAGAGGAGAAAAATCCTGGCAAACAGAAGGTGCTCACCTTGGAGTCTTTGTGGTACAGTTTTTGTCTGGTTCAGAACAATTTCCTGGCAAAAACTGATGTAAAATCAGGAGAAAAGGCTCCATTTGATCCTTGTGGGTCCCTTCCAGCTCAGGATTCCAAGCATTTCCTTCAGAAAACTCCAGTTTTGGAGAGCAGGGGGTCCTTTATTCATGCTTTCTAATTGGAAATAACGGAGCAGAGCTTGTTCCCATTTCCCAGATTTATGGACTTGGGAAAGTAACAAAAAAATTCACAACAGTTTGGGGAAAGCTTTGAAGGTTCCCAAGCATTTTTTAATGGGAAGTTTTTTGGGGAACAGCTTTTCCATCATACCTGAACCACAGAATTGATGTGGCTGAACAGCCAGAGGAGCTCTGGGGGAGCTGGGACTGTCCAGCCCTGGGGGAGGTGGGAAACTCTGGGTGCTCTTCTGTGAACCTGCAGGAATGGGCTGTTTTCCATGGAATTCTCTGTCCTTGCAGCTGGCCATGGGGAAGATGATGGAGCAGGGACCAGTGCTGATCATCACCTTCCAGGCCCAGGTGGTGATGGTGATCAAGAACCACAAAGGGGAGGTGGTGGAAGGGGACCCGGTGAGTGGGGCCTGGACATGTTTGGGGTCTGGGACATGTTGGGGGTTTGGGATCTCCCACTGCAGCTCCAGCTCCAGCTCCATCCCATTCCCACCTCACCCTGCTGTGTTTTCCTTCCCCTTTCTGGGAGAGCAGAGCCCTCTGGCAAACAGGGTGGGAGCAGAGTTGAGTCACTGAGTGAAAAAATCCCCAAATCCGCGTTTTTAGCTCCCCACACTGACACGGAGCGATGCCTTCATTCCCTGGAAAGCCCACAGGGAACTCCCACGCCCGGCTGCAGCTCAGGCTGTGTGTGGTGCTTCGGGAACAGGACAGGGAATGGTTTGTGGAGCAAACCCCTGGCACCTCCTGGAATGCCCTTGGCTGTGTTTGGGGCTGTTCCTTCCTGGATGATTCCAGGCTGAGCCTGGCCCATGGAATTCCCTGTTCCCAGAGTTCGTGGCAGCCGCTGGAGGAGGTTCCTGGAGCTCCTTTATTCCCAAGTGTCTCTCTCCAGGCAGCTCCAGCCTGTCCTGTGCCTCAGTAGCTCAGGGACACTTCATAGGGACAGTACTGGCACTTCCCAGCACATTTTCCTTGGAACTAATAAGGGCATTTAACAAATACTGGCTTTTGCAACCCTGGCCTTTAGTCCAGGCTGGAAAAATGGGATTCATCTGAATGATGGGGCCCGCCTGGGCTGATTCACAACCAGGGCAGGAACAGCTGATCCAGTGATTCCCTGCGCTGAATTCCTGCATTCCTGGGAGATAAATATTGATGGGGTAATTATTGAACAGGGTATCAAAGTCTGTTTGCTGTCGGATTCCTCTGGAGCCGCAATAAATCAGGGAGAGGCATTAAAATTCTCCAGTGGAACCCAAACCTCAGCTTTAGTCAAGTGCCCGGGGTTGGGTGGAAGTGCTGAGCCGCCGCTGGAATATTGAACACGGGGAGTTTTAGGGACAGGGGACCCTCAAATCCACAGGATTCCGGTGTTGGAAGGACCTTAAAGGTCACCTCATCCCAGCCCCGCCAGGGCAGCGTGTCCGTGCCCCTCTAACTGCGGGATTTTCCCGGCAGGACAAGGTTCTGCGGATGCTCTACGTGTGGGCCCTGTGCAGGGACCAGGACGAGCTCAACCCCTACATGGCCTGGAGGCTCCTGGACATTTCCTCCTCCAGCACGGAGCAGGTCCTCTGAGCAGGGCTGGGCCGGGCCCTTCCCCCCCTCTGGAAGCAGCTCCAGCCCGGAACTCACCCCAGCCTCCACGGGGAGCAGGCCAGGCTGGGATTTTTGGGAGAGCAGGCTCCCGGTTATCCCAGTCCCTGAGGAGTGGGGGTGACCCCCTGCTCGGGGGGCTCAGCGTGAATGTGTGACACGAGCAGCTCTGCTGCTGCTTCTTCCCTCGTGCCTCAAGGAGGCTCCTGGGTGCTTCCCAGTGCTCCCAGCCAGCTGGGAATCACGGAGAGCCCTCATTCCCAGCTGCTGGCATCCTCAGAGATCCCGGGAAAGGCCTTGGAGGGGCTCTTGGCTGCCAATCTCCTGTCCGAGCTCCAGCCTCGTGTCCCCGCCGTGTCTTGCACTTTCCCAAACCAAATACAGCCAGGACTTTGCACATGGAGGTGTTGGAAGCTCAGGTTGGGGATGGGATGGGATGGGATGGGATGGGATGGGATGGGATGGGATGGGATGGGATGGGATGGGATGGGATGGGATGGGATGGGATGGGATGGGGGTGATGTTTGAATATCCAGGGGTAAGGTTTGGATACCCACAGCTCGGCAGGGGGAACATTGTTGGTTCTGGCCACAGAGAGCCACAAGTGCATCCCTTGGGCTGGTGGGGAGGGTGGAGGGTGTGGGGCAGGAGAGGAGGAGCAGCTGGAATGTCTGAGGAGTGGGGCTGCTTTGGAAACCCTGGATTTTTCTGTTCCATCCCATCTCATTCCCAGGAGGAAAGCTGTGCTCCTTGCACAGCTCTCTGGGCTTGTGTGCTCCTCATCCTTGCACAAATCCTGGGTCCAGGAGCAGAAACCTCCCAGTTTGCTGCTGGAGCATGGGGTGAAATCCCCTTCCAGGCCCAACCTAAAAAACGGGGTTTGAAAATCCCAAGTCATAAAAAAAATCCCCCGAATTCAGGTTCCAGCAACAGCGTTTGGTGGGGTTTGGGACCCTCCTTCCTGAGCTTCTTCCTGTGGGGAGGAGCTGGGGGAATGTCTGAGGGGAGCAGGAACTGCAGGGTTTGAGATTCTCCTGGAGGTGTTTGGGGGCACCACCTGCCCCCTGTCCATGGAAAACGAGGGTGGGAAAAGGTTTGGAAGAGGAAATCCGAGGATTGCTGTGGTGCTGAGGGGGAGGCAGGACAGCTCTGCCGTGCCACCGTGATTAAAGAGAATAATTGCAGTTCCTTCTTCTCTTCGAGTGTCCGGAGCTCTGAACATCCCTGGGACCTTCCCACAGCCCAGGGTGAGACATTTTCCTTGGAATGTGACAAATCCAGCAGCAGAGGCAGCCCTTGGAACATTCCCAGAGTGTGGGGATTCCACATTCCCAGCTTCAGGGCAGGCTGAGGGTGGGATGTGGTTCCTGGGGTCACAACCACCCCAGGGAATGCTCCAGGCTGGGATGAGGGGCTGGGATGCTGGGAAAGGCCAGGGATGGAGGAGTCCAGGGAAGGGAACCCAGGAGCAGCTGAGGGAGCTGGGAAAGGGGCTCAGGCTGGAGCAAAGGAGGCTCAGGGGGGACCTTGTGGCTCTGCACAAGTCCCTGACAGGAGGGGGCAGCTGGGGGGGGGTCGGGCTCTGCTCCCAGGGAACAGGGACAGGAGGAGAGGGAACGGCCTCGAGTTGCACCAGGGAAGGCTCAGGTTGGATATTGGAAAAATTCCTTCATGGAAAGGAATTGTTGTAAAGGCCTGGCCCAGTCACCGTTCCTGGAGGGGTTTGAAACCCACGGGGATGTGGCACTTGGTGGCCTTGCAGGCTTTTCCCAGCCCTGCTGATCGCACGATGCCGGGTGCTGGGTGCTGCCAGCCCTGCCCGTGGCTCCCTCCCCGGGATGTCTCCAAGGTAAGCGGGGTTGCCATGGGAATGGGGATGGTGGGATGGTGACTCAGAGCTGCTCCCTGCCAGGCTCTGACATTCCGTGGGCTGTTCCCATCCTGGCGTGGGGGGCTCGGAGCCCCCACATCCCCAACACCTTCCCAGGCTGCTCCAGCCTGGCCTTGGGCACTGCCGGGGATCCAGGGGCAGCCACGGCTGCTCTGGGAATTCCGCTCCAGGGCCTCCCCACCCTCGAGGGAAGGGTTGGAATGTTTTTGGCTGAGCCCAGCCCATTCCATGGTTCTGTGGTTCCACAGCTCCTTGGGAAGGCTGGGCCATCCCACGCTGTTATCCCGAGGCCCTCGGGGCTCTGCCCCCCCGGATCCTGCGGTGCTGGACTTTGGGACAAACTGCCCTGGGGGCTTTGTTCAGGCAGTTCCCAGTTTGGAGCTGGATTTGGGTGGAATGTGATGATCAGGATGGCTCTGAGCACGTCCCCAGGGATCCCTCAGTGCTCCTTGTTCCTCTGTTCCTCCCTCCATTGCATTTTTTAGGGATGCAGCCCCTGCTGCCAGGTGGAATTGTCCTCCCTGGGCCTTTCTGGCACCGGGGCTCTTCTTTCCAGCCTTCAGCACACAAAACATTCCTGCCAAACGACGGCTCTGGGGGACGAGCTGTGCCAAGCCCCGAGCACCAACCTCGTTCAAGAACAATTCATTAGAGGGGGAGGTTTTTTTGAATGAGGTGTTTTTCATCTGGGAAGGGAGCTGGGACAGATCCATGGAGCAGCAGCTCCTGTGCTGCCTCTCCAGAGCTCAGCTCCTCTGCCAAAGCCTCTGAGATGGTTTTTTTTTGTGGTGAATGATTCCAAAATGATTCTCCCCCTGTATCAGATCAGCTCCAAGAGCTGCGAGTTCTCCCTGGAGCTGCTGGAGGGAGCGGGGGCTTTGTCAGGCTCGGTGGAGGGATGAGTTACTGAGGGGTGTGGGATTCTTCTGGCTCTGACTGTTCCTCCCAGCTACAATAAATAAATAAAGCTTAATTAAGGCGAAGGCTTGGATAACACTTCCCCCCACACTCTCCCATGGAGCACGGGGAGGAAATTCCACTTGGGAAGGTTCTGCCTGTGGCTGCCCCATCCCTGGAGGTGTCCAAGTGTTGGAAGGGGCTTGGAGCAAGCTGGGATACTGGAAAGTGGGAAGGGAGTGGGACTGGATGGGCTTTAAGGTCCTTCCAACCCGACCCACTCCCTGATTCCCTGGTTCCGCCCCTGAAGTGCGGAGTCACCGCTGCGATTCCGCCGTGGCCTCGGCAGGAGCCGCGAGCAGCGCGGGGACCTGGAGCAGCGCTGGCAAAGCTCCGCAGCCCCAGCCGGGCCGGGCTGGGCAGCAGCTGCCGAGTCCAGCAGCAATTTCCTTTCCAGAGGGAAAGAGCTTCCAAACATCCCCGCGGGAGTGTCTGGAGGCAGCCGCCCAACAGGAGAAGGATCCTGACACAGCATCCGCGCTCCAGAGGGGCCGGAGCAGCCGGGACACGCCACCAGCCCGTGGCTGTCACCGACCAGGCACACAAAGCTTTGGGGGGGCTCTCGGGGATGTCCCGGCAGCGGAGGGCAGGGCTGGAAAACACCGGGAGTCCCACGGGGAGATGGGATCCGGCACTTCTGTGCTATCCCTTAAAAGCCATCCTGCTTCCAGGGCGGTTTGGCACGGATGGATTTCGAAACAGCCCTCGACAGGGAAATGAGCACGGGTTAAGGGATGGATCCATTGATTTTGTTCTGTCCTTGATCTCGATCCTGCCTTTCCCTGGGATGTTTTCAGCTGAGGTGCTTTTTAAACAGCTTTAATTCATTTTCCCTCGGCTGCTGCAGTGCTGCTAATTGGGAACTGGGACTATCTGACAGGATTTACATAGATTTGAAATGGGAAAGGAATAACTTCCAAAAATACCTCCCTTTTCAAACGCAAATGCAGCAGAAACTTCGTGAAACCATTTTCTTAAAATACCCTGAAAATCCGCCGTGATTTTGATGGATCCTTTCTGCCGGCAAGGTTTGCTCCTGGAAAGGATGGATCCGAACATCCTGACAAGCTCTGATTGCAGCGGGAGCTGTGACCACGCAGTGGCTGCCCAGACCTTCCCCACACGCCCAGGTTTCCCCGGGATCACGGGCTCGGCTTTCCCGGGAACACGAGCCGGGCGCTGGACTCGCGGCTCCCCGCCCGCCCAGCCGGCCGTGGGATGGGATCTCTCCTTTCGGCGTTTGTTTTGATCCCATGGGATGTGAGTGGGACCTGCCCTGGCGGGGATGAGCCCCGCGGTCTCCATTGGCACCGGCACGTCTGAGTTCCTCGGGAACGTCTGCCACGAGCTCCCGTAGCCATGGAGACACCGAAGCCGTGCACAGCAACACTTTTCCAGGCGTTTTTTTTCCCTTTTTTTCTCCTATCAGCCTCCTCGGGCTGTGCCCAGAGCAAGGGCTGATCATTTAAGGGAATAGTGGATTTTTCTATGGAATGTCAGGCGAGAGCCCTGGCAGAGCTTATCCTTGCTCCCAGCATCCCGTTGATTCCAAGGTCTGTGCCCCACCAACGGGCACCTCTTCCCATCTCCGGCCGAAATGATTCCATGTGGGATGGGGCATCTCTGCTCTGGAGCCAGGCTGGGAGAGCTGGGGGCGTCCAGCTGGAGAAAGGAAGGATCCAGGGAGAGCTCAGAGCCCCTTGCAGGGTCCGAAGGGGCTCCAGGGGAGCTGGAGAGGGATTGGGGACGAGGGCTGGAGGGGAAACACGGTCACACCCTGCTCTGCCCCGGGGGTGTGCGGGAAGGCAGCGCTCCAGAGGGATGGATCCAGGCAGGAATGGTGCAGCAGCAGGGATGTGCTTGGCTGCAGGGATGCTCTGAAGGTGTGCTGGAAGCTCCTGGCTGGAGAGGAGCAGCAGCTCCATCACCACGGTCCTGTCCCTGCTGTCACCCTGTGCTGGGCCCAGGGGTGTCCCAGAGATCCCCAGGATGGGATGAGCGGGATGGGATGAGCAGGATGGGATGAGCGGGATGCTGAGCACAAGCAGCAGCGATGCTGGAATTCCAAGCTGGCATTTGACAGGGATCTTGGCCAAAAAATCCCGTGGGGCCTGGATCCCTCCTGCCTGTCCCAGCATAGCTCTGCTCCACGGCTCTGTCCCCTTCCCGGCACCCTCATGGCCGGTCCTGTCCCCCACATCCCCAGGGTCATTTCCATGGGTGTCCCTGCAGCCACCTTGACCCCCCCAATCCCGTATTTTCACAGCATTCCCATGGCACTGCTCCTCCCTGCATCCCCAGGGTCCTCCTGCAGGACCACACCCACTGCAGCCCCCTGCCCCTGCTCCCAGGGCCCTGTGCTGTCAGCTCCCCGTGCGTCCCCACCACACTCCTCGGCATCCCCCCCACACGACAGCGCAGCCACTGCACCCCCGGGGTACCACATCCCTAAAATCCCCCCAGGGTATCACATCCCTGCATCCCCCCACTCCACCTGTATCCCTGGGTTACCACATCCCTGCATCCCTAAATCCCCCCGGCGCCACATCCCGCACACTTTCCCGCATCCCCCCGTTATCCCATCCCCCGCACCCTCCCTCTCCCACCTTCCCCGCAGCCCCGCACGCTTCCCACCCCCTCCCGCCTCCTCCCAGCCGCTGCATCCCCCCCACGCCGGGTACCACACCCCCCGCATCCTCCATCCCCCGCATCCTCCATCCCCCGCATCCCTCCACACCCTCCGCATCCCCGCACCCCGCGCATCCCTCCCTCCCCACCCCGTATCCACACTCCGCCCCCCCAGGCGCAGCTCCCCCCCCCCTTCCGCAGCCCAATCAGGGCCGCTTGGAGGAATTCAAACCCCGGCCCCGCAAGCGCCGCCGGCGGCTCCGCTCGGCTCCCCCGGCCGGGAAGGCTGCGCCGTGGGGCGGCCGGGAACGGCGGCGGCAGCGGGACCGGGAGCGGGGCCGGTCCGGATGGGCTCGGGGAGCGGCGGGGCGGGCGCGGCCCCCGCCCGCCGCCCGGAGCGCAGGTGAGCGGGGGGGAACCGCGGGGGGACCGGGGGAACCGGGAAAGTTTGGTGGCGGACCCCCGGGGCTGCACCGGGCACCGCCCGCCCGCGGCTCCGCAGGGGCGGTGCGGGATGCGAGGGGACTCCGCTCCCGGTGCCGCTCCCGGTGCCGCTCCCGGTGTCGGTCCCGCTGCCGCCGCCGTTCCCGGCCGCCCCCGACCCCGGGGGGGCTCCCTGCGGGGATGGGGGTCCGGAGAGGTGCGGGATCCCCGGGGTCGGGGTGCGCCCGGGGGGCTGTGTCAGCCTGGGGTGGGGGGGGAGAGGGAAAAAAAAGGGGAATTTGGGAAGAAATATCGCTATTAGATAAAATCTAGGATGGGCATTTTGGGGAGGAAGAAGTGGAAAACAAGGAATTCCTGCAGCTGCTGCAAAGCTGCTGATTTCGGGGTTCTGCTGGCGGGGAGCAAAGGGGCGGCTGCCAGAGCCCCCGAGTGCTGAGGGGCTTGGGGGTGCCCAACCCGGGTCTGGGAGACGGGGGAGGGCGGCTTCGGGAAACTTTGGGATGAAACGGAGCTGCTTGGTCCCTGCTGGAGCCGGGGGTCTGTGCGGGAGCCGGGGGGATCCCGCAGAACCCCGGGACAAAGGGCTGAGCCGCAGAGCTGCCCCTCGGAGGAGCCGGGGGCGTTCCACCCTCAGCCCCCTCGGGAAGAGCTGGAGCTGTGGGAGCTCTCTGGGAGTGCCGGGGAGCCCTGCCCGTGCAGAGGGAATTCGGGAAGTCTGGGCTCGCTGGAGGCAGTTTTTGGTGCAGAGCCTCGTGTTGAACATGAGATGAAGCTCCAGCAGTGCCAGGTGTGGGATCGACGAAGGTTTGGGGCTCCCCCGACCCTGACTCCCATCCCACCTTCCTGCCATTCCCGGGGGCTTCTGCTTCCTCCCAGCTGCTGCTATCTGGCAGGAACGTGTCCCAGAGCTGAGGGGGTAACTCCGGTGCTGCTCCTGGTGGCTCTGGCGGTGCCTGGGCAGGGCTGTGCGTGGGACAGGCGGTGGGAATGGTTTTCCTGGCAAAGGGACGCGGTGGGAGCAGGATCTGTCTGGTTGCCTGGGCAGCACAGCCCCGGCTGCTCCTGGCAATGCCCAGACCTTTGGGTGAGGCTCTGTTTTTCCTTGAGAAACCCTGGGAGGCTGCCTTGGAACGTGTTCGGGATCTCTCCCCACGGCTCCGGTGTCGGGAGGGGAAGGGACAGAGGTGGGATCATCCCTGAAAACTGCACGGGAATGGCGTGGGTGAAACCCCCAAGCTGCAAATCCCCCCGGAAAGGATGGATGGGACACGAGGAAAGGGCCTCAGGCCGTGCTAGGCCAGGTTTAGGTTGGATATTGGGAGAATTTCTCCACGGAAAGGGAGGTCGGGCAGTGGCACTGGTGGGGTCCCCACCCCTGGAGGGATTTAAAGCCGTGTGGATGTGGCACCTGGGGACGTGGGTCCGTGGTGGCTTTGGCAGTGCTGGGAATGGGCTCGACGATCTTGGGGGGCTTTTCTATCGTGAACAATTCCCTGATTCCACGATCTGGGACAGCTCCAGGGCCACCCGGCAGCGCCTGCTGCCCCCGAGGCGCCGTCCACCTGTTGCAGGTGGCCCCGGCCGGGCAGGTCCCGCTGCCCTCGCGGCTCTCCCGCTGCCAGGGAAATCTGCTCCCTGCTTCCCGCAGCCGGCGGGGCCGGGGCAGCGTTCCCGGGGCGCAGCGGGATGGAGCGGGCTGTGCCCGGCCCCTGCCAGGCCAGGCCGGGGCTGGAGCAGCAGCAGGGCCGTGGGCGGCTGCCGGAAAAGCCGGAGGTTGGAGCAGTAGCCGGGGCTCGTCAGCTCCGCGCCTCCTCCCGGCGCCTGACACGGGTGACAGGAGCGGGTGACAGGAGCGGGTGACAGGAGCGGGTGACAGGAGCGGGTGACAGCCTCGGGCTCGTGGGGCTGAACTCTCTGGAATTGGCCACTGCCAGTAAATCCCGAGCCGCACTTTGGGAACAGCTGCTCCCGGGAAGGAAGCGCTGCCGGCGCCTGGAGCGGCTCTGCTCTGGCTGCAAACATTCCACCAAGTGGAATTGATGGATCGGAGCTTCCCGAAGGGGAACTTAAGGGCCATTAGGCTGCGGCTGCGGCCTGGAGGGCCGGCGTTAAAGCCGGGATTAAAGGAATAACGATGGATGGGGAGGGAATTGCGGGGTGGGGCTGCTCCAGGGCGTGGGGCCAGGCCATGGAAAATTGGGATTTAGAGGGCAGCTGGGGGCTGTTTCTGGAAGAAGGAGCTGGAACCTGCAGGGCGGAGCCCTGGGGACCCAAAGAGGGACCTGGAATGGGTCTGGAATGGTTGGGAAAGAGCGATCCCAGTGGTGCCTGGAGGGCGGGACAGAACCTGCCCATTCCCATTCCAGCCGTGCCTGGCCTTGGATCTGCCTTCCCAAGGTCTGGCTGGAAAACCACCCGGAATACCCTGGGAATCCCGAGCGAGGGACCTGCCTGACCATTCCTGGCTGAGGGATTCTGTTGTATGGGAAGGGCAGGATGCTGCTGGGGAGCTGGGACATGGCTGAGGTGCAGACCTGGAGCCTGGGGAGCTCCCAGGATCCAGCAGCAGAGGCGTATCCATGGATTTTAACATCCTCCCAAGCTCTTGTGTGGCTTTCCCCTCCTGTCCTGGCAGGGCTTGGTGCCCACCGGGTCTCTACGTCCCAGCCACGCAGGCAGAACGTCCTTCAGGGAGGATGTTTGGAATCCAAACCCTTCTTTGGAAGCACTTTTGGCTCCTGCTGGAATTCGTCACTTTGTGGGAATAGTTTGGGAGCAGAGGGGGTTGGAGCTGAGATCCCTGAGCCCACAGGAGAGCAACAGCGTGGGGTCATGGAGAGGAGCAAATACATCCTGGGAGCTCCCAAAGAGGCAGGGCAGGATTTACAGGAGCCTCTTCCAGCCTGGAATGGGCTCTGGGGGCCAGGTTGGATGGGAATAGTGGGAGGTGTCCCTGCCCGTGGCAGGGGATGGATCTCCCTGACCCCCACGGTCCCTCTCAGCCCATTCCATGATCCCACAATTCCCTTTGTGGTGTCCCTGTGGGAGCAGAGGTGGCTTTGCCATCCCGCCCTCTCCGTCCCCCTGTTCCTGCTGCCCTTGGGCTCCCGGCTGGCCCAGCCCTGGGGATCAGGGATGAAGGATCCTCTGGGGTGGAAGAGCTCTTGGTGAGGTGCCAGCTCATGGAATTCAGCTGGAAAATCATTGGATCGGCCCCCATGGAGCTGCCCGGGGTGGGAAGGGCTCCTCAGCCCGGAGAGTCTGGTGCCTGCGGAGGTGCCTGAATTCCCGGGATCTCCCGCAGCCCCTCTGCATTGCAGGGCTGGGAGTTTGTCTTTAATTGTGCCGGGCTGTACTAACGAAGGGATTAAGGCCTGGAAGGGTGAGCGGTGCTGGCCAAATTCCCTCCCCTGCTCCAAGGGCTCGTGTTTTGTAACGCTCTCCTTTCATTCCTTCACCCCTGCCTGGAGCATCCCACGCTGGGATCCCGGGATCTGAGCCACTGCTGGGGATGGGCCACTTGTCCCCACCGGCTGGCTGAGCCTTCCCATGGATCGAGGGATGAGGGAACACCTGGATGGATCTGGGCACTCCCTTCTCCCTGGATTCTCTGTTGGGCATTGGCAGCTTGGAGCATCCCTCCAGCAAGGATCAGGATGGGCTCCAGGGCTGGATGAGTTCCTGGGAAGGGGAGAGCCGGTGGGATGCTCTCCCCTGTGGGAGGGAGGGTCTCCGGCAGCTGTTCCCTGCTGGATCCCATGGAGCTGCTCCATCCATGGGATCCTCTTCTTTCCAGGTCAGGAGTGTGGGATGTGCCCAAGGCTCCTCCAGGAGAGGAGGTGGCTGGAACGGGAGCTGCTGCCAGGGGCAGGGGTTGGAATAAATGTGTGGGCAGGGGGATCAGGAACATTCCCTGAGAGTGGCAGGGATGGAACCTTGTCCCCGAGGGAACCCCTGTCCTGCCCTGGCGGTGCCGGGCTCGGGGCAGACGCGGCCCTGGTTGGGATTCCAGTCGGAGCAGCAGCGCCAAGGCCGGGAGCAGCCGCCCGGCTCGGCTGCCAAGGTGCTTCCAGGAATGCCTCTCTCCACCAGGGCACGGCGGGGACGCAAATCAGGCAGTGATGGAAAGTGCTTGGCACTGGGATGGCACAAAGTGTCCTGGCACAGGGCGGGGACAGGCAGCCCTGCCTGGGATCCTGGCACGGGGCCGGAGGCCGGATCCGAAGGAGCCGCAGCCCAGAGCAGGGGGCGAGTGGGACACGGATCCGCCGGGGCAGGACTGGGGTTTCCAGCAGCGGATGGACATTCCTGTCCCTGGCTGTCCCTGCCTGGCACAGGGGGAGTGGGAAGGGGAAGTGTGGGGTGAGAGGATTTGGGGTCTGGTTCCTTCCCTCCTGCTGCTGCCCCATGTGTGCCACTCATCCCAGCCCAGCCCTGACATTCCTGGCCCTGGGGAAGCCATGGAGGAGCTTTTGGCTGGGGTGAGAGATGGGGATGGGATCTGCTGGGATCCAGGACCCTGCTGGGATCCAGAATCCTGCTGGGATCCAGGACCCTGCTGCCTTTGTGGCCATTCCTGCTTTCCCTGATCCCCTCCATCCCGTAGCTGTGTCCACCCCTGGCATTTCCCTGGTGCAGATCTGGGGCTCTCAAGGAGCTCAGGGCCCTTGGATCCACCAGCAGCTCCCGGGTCCTTTCCCCGCCTGCTTTGCTGCTTGTTGGAGTACAGGGAGTGCTCTCGGTGCTTTGGGAGCTGTGGCCGAGGCCGGATTTGATCAGGACCTTCCCTGAGGGAAGCAGGAATGGGCTCCCTCGGCTCCCTGCAGCTCTGAGCCTCCCGAGGGTGGATAAAATGACCGGGAGTTCGCAGCATGGGAGCGGCATCGATTTCCGGGAGCTGAGCCCTGGCCGTGCGATCGATCTGCATTTTTATCAGCTCATCTCAGCGACGGGAAAGGCTTCGGCACTGCGGGGGAGGAGGAGGAGGGGGAGAGGAGGAGGAGCGGGAAAAGGAGGAGGAGGAGCAGCTCTGCTCTGGGGGTGCTGCTGGGGGTCCCTCAGCTCCTCAGGTCTCCTGCCCGGTCCTGCAGTGTCCCACACATCCTGCAAGGGATGGAGGGATGCAGGGAAGGAGGGATGCAGGGACACAGGGACGTTCTCCACGTTAAAATGCTCCCCAGGGACAGAGGCTGGGACATCTGTGATGCTTTGGGAAGGACATGGACCAAATCCAGCCAGGCTTTGCCTTCCCTCTTCTCCTCCCTCTCCTGCTCCCGTCTGCCTCATACCTGGGTGGGTGCAGGGGCTGAATTCCAGAGAATTCCCGAGCCAGGGGCTTTGCTCTTGTTTCCTCTGGAATTCCTTGATGACGACAATCAGCCCGTCCTGGCACTTGGGAAGTTCATTTTTCCTTGGATTTACGGCTCTGTAGGGATGCTGGGTCGGGGAGCACTTGGCATTCCCAGGACAGGGAAGGCTCCGGCCATGCCGGGCCCCTCCAGTGCTGCCTTTCCCTGCCTGCTCTTCCCTTCTCCTCCCGTCACCTTCCGCGCTTGGCAGGAGCCGCTTGGAGCTGGGCCGGAGCCATCGCTGTCCCCGTCGGAAGGGACGGGATAATTCCCTCCAGGGGACAGGTCTGAGGGCCAGGACAGGGCTGGAATCCGCGCTTGGAGAGCAGGAGCTGGGCTGAACCCCTGCCTGGACCTGCCCAGGTGACAGAGTCCAGACTGGATTTGGGAATGCTCCCTCTGCTCAGCCTTTGCGCCTTCCCAGCCCAGGTTTTACGGGGCCTGGAGCCCCCTGGGACGGTGGGAGGTGTCCGTGGCAGGGGTGACACTGGGTGGGATTTAAAGTCCCCCCAACCCAACGCAGTCTGGAATTCTGTGTCAGGAGCAGAGCCGGACGGGCTGGGACTGACGATCCCGCTGTCCCGTGCTTGCAGCCCGCATTGTTTTGGGGGAATTCAGCTCCATGATCCACGAAAAGCCTCCGCCACTGCTCTGGGTGTTGTGCACGTGGAGGGCGGCTCCAAACAGCGACTCCGACCCAGGAATGATTAAAAATCCCTTAATTGCAGCACCCGAGTTCTTCGAGCTGAGTCTTTGCCCATTTGCTCAATAATTCATGGCAGAGCCCGGTAATTAAATGCTAAAGACCCGATTTGCCTGGCATTGTTTGCAGTTCCATTGCTGCCTGAATGCGAGAAATTACCGAGTCAGTTAATTGCTAATTAAAAGTAATGATCGCTTCCCATGCTCCAGGAATTACTCAGCATTTCTGGGCTTGTTTGCACACAGCAGAAACACCGTCCCTGTTTTCCGGGCTGATTTCCTGTAAACTTATCCCTGGATTTGTGCTGAGGGAAGCCTCGTGCTGCCCCATCCTCTTTTCGTGGCTCATAAAAACCAGGGAAAATGCAAATTAACGCCAAACGAGGCAGCACGGGCTGCCCGTGGGAAACGCCTGGGTTTGATCCCTGTCCCCCTTCCCAGGCTGTCCCACCGCACACAGCCTTGGATGTGCGGGTCTGGGGGGAGCTTGGAATATCCAGGTGCTTTTGGGGGTGGATTTGGGCGTTTGGATAAGGGAATGTGGCTGTTTTTATAAATATTCCACAATTCCTGACAGGAGGAGCCAGGGGGAAATCGGGATCTGCTCCCAGGGAACAACAGGACAAAGAAGGAACGGCCTCGGGCTGTGCCAGGGGAGGTTTAGGTTGGATATTGGGAAAATTTCCTCATGGAAAGGGTGGTCCAGCCCTGGAGCAGGTGGAGTCCCCATCCCTGGAAGTGTCCAAGGCCAGGCCGGACGGGGCTTCCCGTGCCGCTCCCAGCGCGTCGCTCCCGGCTCCGGTGGCCGGCTCGGGTTGCCGGTGGCCGGCTCAGGTTGCCATGGCACCGGGATGTCCCTGCACTGCTCTGACTCTCCCCACACTCCCCCGATCCCGGCTGGAACCGGGCTGGGATCGTGTCCGTGCAGCTCCTGAGCAGAGCTCGCCGTGGGATCGCCGCCGCCTCCCGCACCGCAGGGAGTTTTTCCTCCTGGAATCCCTGATTCACGTTCTCCATTTTAACCGCATCAGCTCCCGGGTTTTTCTGGGAATCTATCCCAGGACCAGGGAGCTGCCCAGTGTAAAGGCTCTGCCCCCGTGGCTGTGGCCTGGCCCCTCCCGGTATCAGAGCTAGAGGGAATCGCTTCCAGAATCGTGGAATCATGGAATGGTTTGGGTTGGAAGGGACATTAAAGCCCATCCAGTCCCACCTTACCATGGGCAGGGACATCTCCCACTGTCCCAGGCTGCTCCAAGCCCTTTCCAGCCTGGCCTGGGACACTGCCAGGGATAAATCAGAGCAGTGGGATCAGTCCTGAATTCGGGAAGAGGATGAGGCAGCACGAGCAGGTCAGGGATGAGGAGCACAGAGGAGTCCCACATTCCCACAGGATCAGCAACTCCCCCACGGCACTGGGAGAGGCCGGGACATCTCCCGGGAGTGGAAGAGTCTCCTCTGCTCCCGAGGAAGGTGCTGGGATCTCTGGTTGGAGCAGGAATCGCTGGGGCCGAGCAGGGGCCACCCCGAGCTCCCAGGGCTCTCCCTCATCCCGATCCCATCACAGCCCCGTGGGATCTCGGCATTCAGACTGGATCATCCCAATTCCCCCACCCGCGAATCCTCGTCCCGGGCTGGAGCTCCCGAATCCCAGAGCTCCCCTTGGCCCCAAACTCCGCATTCCCAGCAAACCAGAGCCGAGCGGCCGCCAAGGTCACTCCGTGTCCCGGGGGAGCTCGTTCCGGGCGGGGGAGCGCTGCTCCTTCCCGAGCAGATGTTCCCGGAGCTGCTCCCGGCCAGGAATTGCCGAGGTCGCTCTCCCCAGCCCTGCTCAGGTTAAAAGCGGGAAGGATCCCGCAGGGAATTCTCTCCCTGTTCCCAGCACAGGGGGAGGCGGCTGGGTCGGGACAAAAAGGGCGGAAAATCCATTTGTTGTCATTCACGGGGGGTTTCCATGCCCTGGGCTGAGCCTTCTTCAGGTTCTGACCCTCAGGGATGGATCCTGGAGCCGGGAGCTTTGTCCCTGCGCTCTGTGGCACTGATGGAATCCTGAACTTCCTCCCCCTGGGGCTCCGAGACCCCACCCGAGGGAAGCATCCCTTAAACTGGGCATGGGCAGCGCGGGTGCCTCGGGAAGGCTGGAAACCATCCAGAGGGGCTGGAGCTGCCGTTTTCCAGAGTCTCAGGGAGCTGGGATTGCAATTCCCAGAGCTGGGGACAGGGAATGATTTCCATGTTTGTGTGCAGAGCCCTGGGAGCTCCGGAGGAGCTCCAGGCACGGATAACCTTTGCTTATTCCCAGCCTGGTGTTACCCTGAGCCGGTTTTTCGCTGCCTAAGCCCTTCCAGCTGCCCTTTCCTCCTCTCATTCCCAAATCGCCGGCTCCGGAGGCACCTCGGAGCCAGAATGTGAATTAATCATGTGCTAAGGAAATAAAGACACTTCAACAGCCTTTAAATCAAGGGGAACGGCCCGTTAAAGGCTTTGGACAAATCCCATTACTTTGTGCGCAGTTTTAGGGCTGGCAGGGATAAATCTCCCAGCAATTTATGGATGGTGACAAATTCTTTCAGGAAGAGCCAGCCCATGGGATGCTCCTCGTTATCCAGAGGTTCTCTCAGGAGTTATGGAGCAGATTCATGCGTCCCACTGGAAATGTCAACACAATTTGTGGCCCGGGGTCTCCGGGTCAGCTGGGCTGGCATCAAAATCTGTGTTGGGAGCCTGGGATGCTCCTCCTGGGCTCTGGAGCGGGGCTGGGGGTGGCAGAACCAGAGCAGGAGGAGGGGATAGGGAATTCCCCGGTGTCGATCCACGGCATGGAAAGAGGAATCAGGGAACGTTTGTGGCTCTGGGTGGGGTTTAAGGTCCCTCCAGCCCAAACCATCCCAGGGCCCTGTGACAGTGTCAGGACTCAGGGGTGACACTGCCGTGAGCTCTGGAGCTGCTGCAGCATCCAAAGGACCAGGATTCCTCCCCTCCCCTCCCCTCAGCTGTCCAGGGAAGCTGCTGGGGCCGGGATTCTGTGCAGGGAGAGGCCCCAGCCCCTGCGGGGATCAGGGAACAGCTCGGCTGTGAAACATCCCTCACCTGCCCGGGAGAGCTCTGCCAGGCTGGGCTTGGCTCAGGAAGGGGCAGCCAGCTGGAATTCTCTGCTTGAGCAGGGGAGCCTGGAAAGGACAGGACGCTCCCTTCCCTCAGTGTCACCTGGGCACGGCAGGAAATGTGTTGGGAATGCGGCTCAGCCCTCGGGAAGAGCGGTCGGGTCCCCCTCGGTGCTGCCAGGAAAGGGGTGGGAGCTGTTCCTGCCCCCCCAGTGCCAGGGAGGGGTCTGGGGTCTCATCCACAATAATCATGGAATTATTAGGGTTGGATAAAGCCTCCCAGACCATGGAGCCCAACTGTTCCCAGCACTGCCAAGGCCACCCTTGTCCCCAAGTGCCACATCCCCACAGCTCCCAGTCCCTGCAGGGGTGGGAATCCGGCCTGTTCCAACATCTCTCCACCCTTCCCATGAAGGAATTTCTCCTCCTGCAGCATCCCAGGCTCCCAATAACTCAGAGCTGATTTTCATCCCTTGCCACTGGCGGTTAATCCGACCCTTCCGTGGCTGGAACCTGCAGGAATCACAAACGGTTTTCCCTCAGCCACGGGCAGAGTTTTTGCCTGGAACTGGAGCAGCCGAGTGTGGGATTGTCCCCCGAGCAGGAGCAGCCACTCGGTGCCCCAGGGCTGTGCCCAGAGAGCCACTCCAGGTTTCACAGATCCCTTTGCCAGCACCGGAATGGGCTCAGATCCTGCCGGGGATTTACGGCATTTCCCAGGGAAGGGAGTTTGGATTAGAGGAACATTCGGATTCTCAGCTCAGAGCTGAGTGGGGGGAGACTGCAAAGGCTGAACCTCACTTCAGCATCTGGGAGGAACCAGCTCCCTTCCTGTCTCCACTTGGAATTTCTTCAGCATCCCCAAATCCCAGATCTCCCCTGTGGCTGCTGGGAGGCTGCAGCGCCAAATCCCGCTCTGAAGCACGGTTGGGATCGATATTCCTGAGCTCCAGAGGCGTCCCTGTGCCTCAGGGCTCCTCTGTCCCGAGTTTCCCCGAGGACCATCCAGCTTTTTGTGCTGTAAGCGGAAAAATTCCTCAGCACGAGGATCTCCTCCGGCTCTGAAACCCTTCCAAGGAGAGAGGGCAGAGCAGGAAGCTCCACAGCGATTCCCACAGGGACCCCTGGCCACATTCGGGATGTGGGGATGGGGACAGAGGATGGATTTCTCCAGAGGAACTGTGGGAGCAGCCAGGGCAGCCACACCACGCTCTTCCCGTGGCTCTTCCAGGAGCAGGTGGGAAGGAGACCTTCAGGAATTGTCCATCCATACCCTCCCAGCCCTTCCAGGGCCCGAGGATGAGCAAAGCAATTTTAATTTGCCCCCGCTGAGGCTGCCTGGTGCCCCAGGCATGGAGCGTTCCCTGCACTGCTGGAGTGTGGAAAACACCCCGTGGGCACCTCCCAGAAACCCCATTTCCATCAGAACCGAGCGGATAGAGCGGGAAAAACACGTGGCTGTTTCCAAGTATTTCCAAGGAATTTTCCCTGCAGGAGAGGGGCAGCCCTTGCACCCCAGAAAGCCGCATCCCTGCGGATCCTGGGGGGGAAGGGGCCCGGGCACTGCCAGCTGTGACCCCGGCGTGTCCCTGAGGCCGATCCTGGTCCTGAGTGCCACGAACAGGGGGGGCTGTGCCTGCCCGGGAATCCTGGAGCATCCCGGGACAGACACGGACACACCAGGGACAGTCCTGGCTCTCGGGGGGACAGGGATGCAGGAGCTTCCCAGGATCAGAGAGGGGTTTAGGGACGCAGGAGCCAGAGCAGGGGGGTCAGAGAGGGTTTTTGGGGATACAGGAGCCGGAGCAGGGGGATCAGAGAGGGTTTTTGGGGATACAGGAGCCGGAGCAGGGGGATCAGAGAGGGTTTTTGGGGATGCAGGAGCCGGAGCAGGGGTCCAGCCCCAGCCCCGAGCATTCCCACGGTCTGGCTTTCCCAGGCAGGCGTCTCGGGAAACTTCTCCCATCTCCAATCGCTGCGCTCCACCTTTTATTCTAATGGGTTCTGCATCGCCATAGGAACCCGCTCCAGCGGCAGCGAGCAGCAGCCGCTTCCCCGGGCGCTCCGGGAGCCGCGCGGCCGCTCCCCCCCGGGATGGCCGGGGATGGAGCCGGGATCCCAGGGCAGCCAGGTACGGTCCGGGCCATCCCGAGGAGCAGGGCCGGCACTGGGAGCGGGGGTTCCCTGCCTGGGACCCCCACCCCGCAGTGCTGGGTGGGCTCGGGAGCTGGGATCCAGGAGATATTCCAGTGGTGCTGTCCAGGCTGGATGGAGAGGGCGGGAGGCCGGGATTTGGGGTGGGAACAGCCTTTCCTGGGGGTTGGATGCTTCCCGGATGGCTGGGTTTGGGAGAAGGGTCCCTGGGAGGATCAGGGATCTCAGAGCCTGGGATTTGGTGTGGATATTCCAGGAAAATCCATCCCTGCTGGGCTGGGGCTGGGCTGAGCCTTCCCCTGGGCTCTGGGGCTGCTCCTGTCCCTTCCAAACGGGATGGGACATCCCGGACACTGCGTGGGGCTGACCCGCTTGGTTCTTCGGCACTCGGGGCAGCTCCGTGCTCGGGGGTTGGATCCCGTTGGAAGTTCAGGTTTCCCTGGCAGAGCCCCTGGCTGTGCTCCAGAGGCAGCCGGGCCCGTCCCAGCAGCAGCATTTACTGAAAAAGGCAATGCAGAGATTCCGGCTGCTCCCGGAGCTCCGGGGGGAGCACCGGGGTGTCCAGAGGGGCACGGAGCTGCCTCTGCCCCGCCGGACACAGCTCGGACACAGCTCGGACACTGGGACCTGCTGCTGTGGAGGTGAAGGGAAGGAGGGAGGGAGCCCCATGGGCCTGCAAGTGAAGCCTTTTCCCACCTTTGAGGAGCTCAGGCGCCAAAAATCATGGCAAAAACATTCCAGGGACATTTTCCAATGCTTCACTTATGAACAAGATGGGGGTGGGGTAATGGTTTTAAGGGAAAAGAGGGGAGATTCAGGCTGGATTTGAGGGAGAAATTTTCTAGGATGAGGGTGGGGAGGGGGTGGGATGGATTTCCCAGAGCAGCTGTGGCTGCCCCATCCCTGGAAGTGCCCAGCAGCCTGGGACAGTGGAAGGTGTCGGGGTTGGCTCTGGATAGGCTTTAAGGTCCTTCCACCCCAAACCTGGATCCTTCCCTCCATCCCACCCGGATCCCACCTGGATCCTGCCTGGCTCCGCACTGACTCCCTCCTTTGTTCTAAATAAGCATCTCATTGGGTATTTGCAGTTCCCAAATTAACATTTAATTCGTGCCTCATTCCCAGAAAAACCTGGGTGCAGCCTTACGGAATCGTTGACAGTGATCCCGTTCCTTTGTGAGCTTGTCCCTATTAAGCAATTTCCTTGCTCGTGTCTTTGGAGTTACTAAGGGAACAGGAATCTTAATAAAACTCCATCAACTGCTCCCGAAATAACAACAGCCTCCATCGAGGGGCCGGGCACAGGGATGGGGCTCTGCTCCGAATTCCCAGGAAATCCAGAGCACAGAGTCATGGAATGCGTTGGGCTGGAAGGGCCTCAAAGCTCATCCAGTTCCATCCAATTCCACCATCCCAGGGTGCTCCAAGCTGGCCTCAGGCTCTTCCAGGGATGGTGGTGTGGATATTCCAGGGATGGTGGTGTGGATATTCCAGGGATGGTGGTGTGGATGTTCCAGGGATGGTGGTGTGGATGTTCCAGGGATGGTGGTGTGGATGTTCCAGGGATGGTGGTGTGGATATTCCAGGGATGGTGGTGTGGATATTCCAGGGATGGTGGTGTGGATGTTCCAGGGATGGTGGTGTTCTCCTGAGGGGGTGGTGTCAATGTTCTCCCAGGGAGGATGACGTGGATGTTTTCCCAGGGAGGTTGTCATGGATGTTCTCCCAGGAATGTTGGTGTGGATATTCCAGGGAGGCTGGTGTGGATGTTTTCCTAGGGAGGTTGGCACGGATGTTCTCCTGGAGAGATTGGTGTGGACATTCCAGGGATATTGGTGTGGACATTCCAGGGATATTGGTGTGGACATTCCAGCTCCCCCCAGTTCTGGCCCGAGGGCCACTGGGAGCTCCAGGGCTGGCCCGGGATGTTTTATGTTTACCAGGGGTTTTTCAGCTGCTCTGCTCCCTTTTAACCCCCTTTGTTCTCTTTGTCCCTCTCCTTTCATCCCAAAGCCCCGGACAGCCGGACCCCGGCGAGGCTCCCTCGGTGACAGGGCTGTCTGGGCACAGCCTGGCCCCGCTCCTGCCCCCACGCAGCTGCAGCCAGGTGGGTGCTCCTGTTCCATCGGGAATCAGCTCCCTCTGCTCCAAACCCAACGGGAAGCAGCAGCTGGACACGTGTCCCCAGCAGGAATGAGCTCCCCCTGTCCTTGTGTCCATCTTGGGACAGCTCCAGGCCAGGTCCAGCCCCCACAGCTCCTTTTTGGTGGGAATCACCTGGGATTTGGGGCATGGATTCCAAAGGGTCTCTCAGCACTGGCCGGGGCCTCTGCAGGGACTGCTGGGGATTCATGGCCGGAGGAGCAGCCTCTGCACCAGTGCCTGCACTGCCCACCCTTGTGCCCACCAGTGCCCGGTGCCCTCGGAGTGGCTTCCTGAGCTCGCCAGGAAATCAAGAATTCCCTGAGGACCTCCCTGCCCTTCCTCGTGCCTGTTGCTGTATCCCGTGGCCAGTTCCTCCTCCCCAGCCATCTCTGCCTTCCCCACATCCAATTCCTTCTCCTTCACCATCTGTTTTTCCACGTCCAATTCCTCCTCCCTCACCATCTCTGCTTTGCTTGTGGCAAATTCCTTCTCCTTCACCATCTGCTTCCCCCACACCCAATTCCTCCTCCCTCACCATCTCTGCTTTCCCTGCAGCCAATTCTTCCTCCCTCACCATCTCCCCTATCCCCGTATCCAATTCCGGCTCCTTCACGGTCTCTGCTTTCCCCTCCAGGAGCTCTGGGCTCGGGCAGGAGCCGATCCCGAGCCGGTGGCCATGGAGTAGGAGGTTTTCCAGGTGCACGGGCACAGCAGGAGGCTGAAGTCGGCTGCCCCGGGGCACCCGAACGCGCCCTGCCCTCACGCCCCTCGCCTCTGCCATGAATGATGCATCCACGATGGATTATGAACTGCTCTCCCCGTCCCTGGTGGAGCACCCCGCCGGTGCCGCGGGCATGGATGCCGAGCAGAAAACTGTCTTTGCCTTCGTCATCTTCCTCCTGGTCTTCTTGGTGATGCTGATGGTGCGCTGCTTCCGCATCCTGCTGGACCCCTACAGCCGCATGCCCGCCTCCTCCTGGACGGACCACAAGGAGGGGTTGGAGAGGGGCCAGTTCGACTACGCCCTGGTGTGAGGGCAGGGACGGGGCGAGCCCGGGCGCTCCGGATGCCTCCCCCCCCGGCTGGCCCCGGCCCCGGCCCCCCCTTCCTCTGTGGTGTTGCCCCGCAGGGATGCTCCGGGCAGGGGGGCGAGCAGGGGCTCTGGCCCGCGGGGATTTTCTAGGGGTTTCTTTCTTTTCTAAGCACTTTTCAGTTCCCTCCGCAGCCTGCAGGACTCCGGGGGCCGGACAGGGCTCGGGCTCCACGCGGGCCCCGCTGCCCCTCCGGCCCCCGGGCAGCGCGGAGGGGCAGGAGGGGACGGGACGGGGCATGGCGGGACCTGCCCTCGGCCACGGCCCGCGGGGCCCCTGGGCTGGGCGGCTCTGCCCGGTGCCAGACCAGAGCTTTGACCCCCAGCCCCCGCTGCCCCCCGCGCCCCCGGCCGTGCCCCCCGGGAGTGCTGCCCGTGGTCCAGTGCGTGTGTGTGTGTCCCTGTAGCTGAGCTGTGTCCGTCAGGGGTTATCGGCACCAGACCCGAGCGCTGGCTTTGTTCCTCTGTGTGTGGCAGTCCCAAGCCCCCCGAAGGGAGGGGCAGGTGGAGACCCCCCGTGCGCAGCCCCCCCTCGGCCTCCAGCCCTGTCCCTTCGCACCCCGTCCGTGCCCAGCTGGCGACAATGGGCTGAGCGAGGGCCAGTCCTGGGGACACCCGCTGGGGGACACCCGCCCAGGACGGACCGAGGGGCCCCCGAAACACCCGGGAGAGGCTCCTCGGCCGGCACGGGCCTGGCAGCCTCCCACGGGTGCCCCAGAGTGGCCAGTCCCTGCTGGGGTGGCCACCCCGTGCCCGGCCCTTCCCTGGCTCTCTCCGAGGGGCCTGGAAGTGGCCGAGGGACAAACGCCTGGCGAGCAGGGGAGCTGCGGGTGGCCACAGGGCTCCCAAACCCTCGGTGGGCCAGCGGGAGCATTTGTCCGAAGGGATTTGAGCCCAGGGGGGAGCAGCTCGTCCCCCTCCATGGAAATAAAGCCGCACCGTGCCAACCCCAGCCGGCTCCTGCTCCGCTCTGTGACGCGTCCTGGGGGGAACCGGCCCCTTCCGACTCCTGGCGGGCTGCCCCGTCCCTCTTGTGACAACGAGAGAGCTCCGAGCTGGAGGAGGAGGAGGCGAGGGGTCACTGCCCGGTGCACCAAGACAGGCGGACCCAGCCCGGCCTCCTCCCGTCCCCCCACGGTCCGACACAAATCCCCCCTCTCACGCACGGAGCTGTTCCAGGCACATTTTCCAGCTGTCTGAGCTCCTGTTTTTCCCTCTGCCCTCCTGACAACACCGGGCGAGCGCCCGTGTCCCGCTGCCGGCGCCGTCCCCGCTCCGTCCCGGCCGCGCTGCCGCAGTCCCGCCCGCCCTCTGCTGGCACCGGGCTCCGTCTGCGCTGGGAGCCGGGAAGAGCTTCCAAAAACCGGGAATATCAGCCTGGAAGGAGCGTCTGGGCTGGACTCGACCCCGGCCAAGCCCATCCAGTGCCAGCCCTGCCATGGGCGGGGACACCTTCCCTGATCCCAGGCTGCTCCAGCCCGAATGTCCAGCCTGGCCCGGGACACTTCGAGGGATCCAGGGGCAGCCACAGCTGCTCTGGGAATTCCATCCCAGCCCCTCACCACCCTCACAGGATATTCCTTCCCGATATCCCATCCAGCCCTGCCCTCTGGCAGTGGGAAGCCATTCCCTGTGTCCTGTCCCTCCAGCCCTTGTCCCCAGTCCCTCTCCAGTCCCTTCAGGTTCTGCAAGGGGCTCTGAGCTCTCCCTGGAGCCTTCTCCAGGCTGGACAATCCCAATTCTGTCTCCATGGAAGCTCCACGTTGGAGCTGGATGGGCCCTGCGCCCCCCAGTCCGTGCCCACACAAAGACACGGCCCCACTTAACCCAAAATAATTTTATTGTTGCCGTTGCTTCTGATACAAAAAAGGAATTCCACAAAGAGCCACCTCTCTGTGCGGAACAAGGGGCACAGGTTTGGGGTTTCAACACTTCCCCAAAAAAACCAACCAGCAAGAAATGTCAATATAAACAAAATAAAAAAAAAAACCAAACCAAAACACCACACCAGAGAGGAAGAGAGGAAACCTTGAGCTTTGACACTTTGGCTCAACACACACACACAAACCCAGCTCTGCTAATTTATTAATAGTTCTTGGGTTTTGGTTTTTTTTTTTTTTTTAAAAAAAAGCACCTGTTGGAAAAAACCAAAACAAAAATAATAATAAAAAAACCAAAAAACAATCCCAAACATCAGGCCACCCATCCTGTCACAAGCTCTGGGACTCTTGTAAAATCCAGAGTCTGGAGCTGCTTTGAAGAGTTTTCAAGTTTGCCTGGAGCCCCGATACAGTAAACACACACATCCCCCACCCCTGCGGCGGCAGCGAACCAGGGAAAATTCCCACCCCTCCAAAAAACCGTCAAGCTACACGAAAATGCACTCCTGACAACACCGAGCAAGCACCCCTTTGGTGGTTTTCCATAAATACGGGAGGGTGGATGGGTACAGTGCACGAACGCTGGCCAGGAACCAGCAGCAGCTCCCAGGAGCTGCGAGCACCTCGGGCCTGGGGATGAGGCAGTTCCGTGGGAATGAGCACCTTTTGTCCCGGGAATGAATCAGCACCTTTTGTCCCGGGGATGAGCACGGGGTCGGTGGAGAACTGCAAAGGATTCATGCAAAACCTGGGAACGGCCTTGCAGGGATCAGCTGTGAGAGGAACACCCCGGGGAGCAGGGGAAGCCCCCCCGGCCAGAAGGGGCTGCACAGGGAATGTGGGGTGGCACGGAGCCCTCCGGCCACTTCATCCCAATTTTCCACACTCTCTTTAGTGCCTTTGGTCTGCATTAACCAGAGAATGTCCATGGGGCTGTCACCTTGGGCCCACTGAGCTGCAGGGGACGAGCAGAGGGGAGGGACTCACAGCCCCCCTTCCCAGAGGGGCTCCTGGCCGGGGGGATCACGGACAGGGTGACCTCAAGTCAAGGATTCTGTTCAAAAGGAAGCCCTGGATGTCCCTGTCCCTTCCTGCCCATGGCTTTGAGATGGGAGGGGAGAACCTGAACTGTCCCTTTGCTCAGGGGTGGCCTTTTCTGTTTGACAGAGGAGCCCCAAAGGCCCAGAGGAGCCCCCAGAAGCCCAGGGACCATGGAGAAGAGAGGGATACAGAGCTCAGCCAGGCCAGGGATGGGATGGATCCTGCAGCACCATCCCAGCACAGAAGCAGAGCAGGACCAGGAGCTGTTGGGAAATGCATGGACATCACACGGAGCCACAGCTCCTCCCAAAGCCGCCCCCAGATCCCCTCACTTTTCCTGGGATGTGGCCATGGAGAGCAGGCAGCTCCCCAGGGCACCGCCCGTGCCAGCTCGGAGTGTCCTGGACAAGGGGGCAGGCAGGAGCAGAGGGAGCAGAGTCCCTGCTCAGGAGCTTGGGTTCTTTGGCAGAGCTTGCGGGAGCTTTGTGAGCTGTGGCTCAGGCTTGGCCCTTCTGGGCTCGGCTCTTCTGGGCTTGGCTCAGGCACCCCCAGGAGCAGAGCATCCCCCGAGGCTGCTGATCCCAGAGGGACGTTTCCCATGGCTGTCCCGGCGGTGGCGGCGGCGGTGGCAGGAGAGGAGCCCGTTGTTCCCGGGGTGGGTGGCGAGGGGAAGGGCGGCGCTGTCGGGTGGGACTGGGGGGTCTCTCGTGGCTTTAGTAGAGCTGGAGCTGCAGCTTCATCCTCAGCGCCTGGCCCAGCTCCCCCGCCAAGTGGTCGAGGTGGTTGTTGGCCTCGAGTTTGTGCAGTTCCCGCCGGCGGGGCAGGGCCACGCTCACGATCTCCAGCAGGTACGTGCCCGGCAGGATTTTCTTGCGGCCCAGGTGCAGGAAGCTGAGCCCCTCCTTGTGGTGGATGCGGAACAGCCCCTCCTCGTTGCCCTGCGAGATCGTGTAGCGCACGCGGTTCTCCAGCGGCTCCACGGCCGGCAGCAGCTCCAGGATGTGCTCCTTGTGCGCCAGCTCCGACAGGTTCAGGGTCATGGAGAGCGGCGCGTCCACGTCCATGCTGGCCAAGTTCACGGCGTGGTCCTGGGGAGGAACCGGGAGTGAGTGGGATTTAGGAGGGAAGTTCAGGCCCGGGGGAAGGTGGGTTTGATTTAGGGAAATTCAGCCCCAAATCAGCTCTGAGAAGCAGCAACGATGTCCGTGGTCCTTCGTTTTGGTCCTTCGTTTCCCACAAGAGTTTCTTGGTGTCCTGGCTGTGCCTCTGGCACTGAACCCCCAGCACACAGCCCCCGTCCTGGGGAGGATCAGTAACTTCAGAGCCATTCTCCTTCCAAGCCCTAAAATGACCTCTCCTGCCCAGGGCTGGGAAATTCCTGGGAGAGTCTCAGGCAGAGGCCAGAACTCCCTCCAAGGAATGGAATCATGGAATGGTTTGGGTTGAAAGGGACCTTAAAAACAGGACACCTCCCACTATCCCAGGTTGCTCCAAGTCCCGTCCAACCTGGCCTTGGACACTTCCAGGGATGGGAAACGTGGACTTCATTCCTTGGTTTCAGAAGAGGGTTTGGGGATGCGAAACCCAGGCAGACATGGATGAGCTGCTGGCTCTGCCTGGACTGAGGGAATGGGATCCCAAGGGATCCAGCTCCTGCCTTGCTCCAGCCCCTCCAGGATGCCCTGCAATTCTCACCTGGTGCCTCTCCGTGCCGTTGACGCTGCGCCGCTGCCGGCCCCTCTTGGGGTACCCGTTGATCTTGCACTCGTAGCAGGTCTCGGGGGACAGCAGGTTGTCCTCATCCTCCTCCTGGGGCGCAGGCAGGTAGGGACCCTTCCCAAATCCCAAGCCAGAAATACAGTGGCTAGTGGCAGAAGAGCAGAGAGACCCAGCTCAGATCCATGATTCCAATGGAAATGTCACCACTCCCGGGTTCTCCACATGGGAACCACCCAGAGGGTCACACATGGGTGTGGGACATGGCACAGGATGTGCCTGGTGTCATTAATTAATGGATTAATTCATCTCCATCCTGCACTGTGTGGATCTACAGAGCATCTGCTGGCAGCTGCACTGACCCTGGCATCAGGGAAGTGGGGCGGGAGATGCTGCTGCACAAGGATTGTGCCACATCCTCCAGGAATCCCCAGCTGGGAATGCCCCGCTGGCCGCTCCCTTACCCCTGTCCTGCTCGGAAGTAGCCCCCGGGGCAGCCGCACAGGTACCCCCCGTCCGTGTTGGAGCAGCCGTAGCTGCAGGGGCTGCCCCCGGCCGAGCACTCGTCCACGTCCTGGCAGCCCCCGAAGGCCTGGTCGAAGTCGAAGCCCGAGGGACAAACGCACTTGAAGCTGCCCAGGGTGTTGTAGCAGGAGGCAGAGCCACAGGCAGAGGGGCTGGAGCACTCGTTCTCATCTGTATGGAATCATGGAATCATGGGATGTCCCCCACAGGTACAGGGTGCATCCCATGGGTACAGGATACATCCCACAGGATACATCCCACAGAGAGCCCTCCCACAGGTACAGAACGCACCCCACAGGTACGGGACACCTCCCCCATGCAGGGACACCTCTCCCAGGCAGGGGACACCTCCCCCAGGCGGGCCCCCCACTCACCCACGCACTGGTTCCACTGGTAGTGCTGCACGTAGCCCTGGGGGCAGCCGCAGCGGTACCCCCCGAGCACGTTCTGGCAGCCGTGCTGGCACCGGTGGTTCCCGTCACACTCGTCCACATCTGCACCCAAGGGACACACAGGGACCTGAGACACCTTCCCCTGCCCCACCCGCTGCAGGCTCAGGGACCCTCCAGGGTGCTCCTGGGGGTGGGTGGCTCCTGTGCCCAATTCTGGCTCTGCAGCTCAGAGCTGAGCGACACCCCCGGCTCCCAGACATCCCTGCTTGGATGGTTCCTGATTCCAGGTGTGGCCTGGGCTGTCACCAGCTCTGCTCTGCTTCAGGCTGAGATCTCTGGTGGGATATGGGACCATTCCTTTCCCCAAGGACCATCCAGCCCAACCCCTGGTGCTGCCCAGACACCCCAACAATCCCACCCTGTCCCTGGGAGTGTTGTCCAAACGCTCCTTGAACTTCCCACCTGGACTGAGCCTCCTCAGAGCCTGGGAGTGCCCCAGGAATTCTTCCCCACGGAGCCACCCTGGAGCCCCAGACCCACCTTCGCAGTTGACCCCGGAGCTGTCCAGGGAAAATCCCTTCTGGCACTCGCAGTTGTAGCTGCCCGGGGTGTTCAGGCACTGCCCCTTGGCTCCACACAGGGAGGGCTGAGCTGTGCACTCGTTGTTGTCTGCAAAACACCAGAAGGAGTTTGTGGCCACCTGAAAGTCCATCCCTGGCCCTGTGGCCACCTCAGACGGTGAGGCTCAGCCCAGGCTGAGCAGCAGAGGGACAACGCAGACCCTGCCGGGGTGGCTGGAGAGGGGCAGGGCTTCAGAGCCAGAGTCTGGGGGCTGGGAAGCCTCTGCTGAGCTGGGGCTGCTCCGTGGGAATGTGCAGGGCAGGGAATTCTGCACTCACCGATGCAGGACGAGTGGTGCTGGGTGAAGCCAGGGGGGCACTTGCAGTTGAAGCCCCCGATGATGTTGACACAGAGGAACTGGCAGTTGTGCTGCTTGGTGGAACACTCGTCCAAGTCTGAAGGGACAAGGAGAGGGTCTCAGTTTATCCCACTGAGGTGTCTTTGTGGCCTGAGGCTGTGACACCTCAGTGTCCCTGTGGATGCACAGAACCAGCCCAGGAGCAGCACCCCCAAAGTTCTTGCGGGAGAAGAACAAACCTCTCCCCACCTCAGGGTCACACACGGACACATCTGGAAGATGCAGGGATGTTTCCCTGCCTCTCCTGCAATTCACAAACCCCAGGCTCTCCCAGATCCCCAGGCCAGGCTCCTCACACTGTGGTGCCTCAGCCTGGGAGAGGTGGGCACAGCCCCAGCCTGGCTGGTGACAATGCCAGGCACAGCCCCTGTGCAGGGGACATGCAGGTCTAAGCTCCCTGGAGCTCGGGATGTGCTGTGCACTCTCCAGGAAAGGGCCAGGAGCATTTTTTCCCTGATGAGGCACATCTGGAGTGTGGCAGGATGAAGCCCTCATGCACCAGCCCAGCGTGGCACCTTTTCCCACATCCACCTGCTGGTATTTTTCCATGTCTGGCTGCCCTGTCCCCTCTCTCCCAGCCGCTCCCTGCTCCTTCTCCTGGCTCTGTACCTTTGCAGATCTTCCCGTCCTCCTGCAGGATGTAGCCCCGGGGGCAGGAGCACTGGTAGCTGCCCTCGGTGTTCTTGCAGATGAAGTTGCAGGGCTTTGGGGACTGGTTACACTCGTCCAGATCTGCACTCCAGGGACAAAACACATCAGGGGCAGGGTCCCTTCCAGCCCTTGGGCCACCCAGCCCACCCAGGGGCTCCTGGACATCAGGTGATCCCAGGTTTTGTGGATCAGGGGTGAGATATCCCCATGGATCCTGGCATGCCTGGACAAACACCCTGCTTTCATTCTCCAGGTGAGCAGAGCCAAGGGCTTTGGGGGAGCAGCTCAGTTTGAGGCAGAACAACAAATCTGGGACAAATCCTGTGGGGACAGAGCTGTGATTCCAGAGGTGCCTTTTATGCCGACATCTGGATTCCCAGCGTGGCGCTCAGGCTGGGTGGAACGAGCTGTGCTGCCTGGCAGGGCTTGGCTGCTCCCAGATTTCCTCTGGACCCCAGTCCTTGCCAGTCCCTATGACTCCTGGGGTCAGGGAAGACAGGGAACCCCATTTTTAAGGAGTTAAACCACACGGAGAGGTGACTTCGAGGTGCAGAGGGGCACGAAACAGGGCACAGTATCCAGAGCCCTGCACAACCCACAGCTCCCGGGGGGAGGGCGGGTCCCGGGGGGTTAGAAAGCGCAGGGAGGGCGCCTGTGCAGGGTGCCCAGCCCGGCTCACCCTGGCAGGCGGTGCCTGTGATGTCCGGGGTGTAGCCCAGGCGGCAGTGGCAGCGGAAGGAGCCGATGCTGTTGATGCACTGCCCGTTCCTGCACAGGTTGGGCAGCACCTTGCACTCGTCGATGTCTGTGGAGGGAAGGGAGGAGCTGTCAGTGCCAGAGCTGCTCTGTGCCCAGGTGCCAGCCCAGCTCACCTCCCCAAGAGCTTATCTGTGGTTTGTTATCAGACAACTCAAACAGGACAAGTGTCTTGGAGTTATTTTGGCACCGTGGTCTGGCAGCTCCCAGCTGCCAATGAACATCCCCCTGTTAACCTGAGAGCTGCAAAGATAAACTGGATTTCTGGCTGAACTTTCACAAAGCAGAAATCTGCTGCACATTCCCTGGATATGTGTGGGGTTTCCCCCCAGAGCAGGGATGGAGGTTGGGTGAAGGACTCCGCTTAATTATCATCATTTCCATGCTAACTTACATTTGGCTCCTAATAAATCCTGTTTCTTCTGCCAGCTTTAATACCTCAGTATCTGCACTGTTTATGTTCTGCTGTAATCTACCAGTAGCTGTTTTTAGTTTTACACTGTGGAGTAACTGATTAAGATCTTTCATCTGTTATCTCCTGCCTGTTCAATAAATAACTCATTTTATAATAGACCTGATCTGCCATCCTCAGACCTTGCAGGCCACAGGGATTCCTTAACATTAAGCCATAAATCCAAGGCCAAGGCAGGGCTGAAGCTCCCCCTCATCCCACGACACTGGGGCAGGCTGGATTCTCCCAGAGAGCCAGAGCTCCATGGCCACAGAACATTGCAGAGGCTCCTTGTCTGCCCCAGGCCTGTCCTGGCCACTTCCCAGGGGGACTGTGCCCCACTCACCTCTGCCATCTGTGGAGTACCCGGGGCCATGGGGACACATCTTCTTGTAGTGGGCAGTGCCAGGGAGGGGGCACAGCTCGCACTGGGGGCCCCAGCTGCGCCCGCTGTTGCAGCAGCACTCGGACTTGGTGACCAGGTTGCGGTTGGTGGAGGACATCTGGCACATGGTCTGCAGCACCTCCGTGAAGCAGAAGCCCTGGCGGGTGTCTGGGCACAGGAAAAGGGGACACAAATCCTGGATCTGAGGCAATGCCAGCACCAGGGTAACGGAGCAGGCGGTGCCAGGGCCGACGGGGAGGATGGGGGGGTTTGGATAAAGGTGATGCTCCAACAACTTTCCTGCTCAGGAGCAAAGAATCCCAGAATGGGTTGGGTTGGAAAGGACCCTAAAGCCCACCCAGTGCCACCCCTGCCATGGCAGGGACACCTCCCACTGTCCCAGGTGGCTCCAAGCCCCGTGCAACCTGGCCTTGGGCACTGCCAGAGATCCAGGGGCAGCCACAGCTGCTCTGGGCACCCTGTGCCAGGGCCTGCCCACCCTCCCAGGGAACAATTCCTTCCCAATATCCCATCTGTCAGCAGGAAGCCACTCCCTGTGTCCTGTCCCTCCATCCCTTGTCCTGAGTCCCTCTCCCGCTCTCTGAGCCCCCCTGACACCCGAAAAGCTCCCTGTGCTGCCCAGGCCGGGGCATTACCGATGCACTCGGTGCCCGAGGGACTGACTTCGAAGCCCTCGTTGCAGTCGCAGCGATAACTCCCGGCCGTGTTCACGCAGCGCCCGTTGGGGCAGATCCCGGGCTTGGTCCGGCACTCGTTCTCATCTGCCAGGGAGGCACCGCACACGGCCCTGCTGAGCCCAGGGACAAACCTTCCCAGCTTCCCCTCCCTTTGGAACGCCCTCACAGAGCCCCTGAGGATCAATTCCATGTTTTTATGCAGCTGGGAGAAACCTCCACCCGCCCTGGGAGAAACCTCCACCCGCCCCAGACCTCTCCCAGAGTAGGGTGGCGGAATCCAGCCTCCCTGGCTTGTCCCTGCTCCAGCTGCTGCTGGGATTGGGCTGGCTCTGTGCTGTGCAGCTCTGGGTTGTTCATTCCTGCCCATTCCAAAAGCAGCTTGGCACAGACTCGGAAAAACTCAAAGGGAAGGACATGTGGCACAGGGCTGTGTCACCCTGGGGGTGACCCACGGCTCCAGGGATGCACGGAGGTTTTGTGTGTCCTACTGGGACACTCGGGAAGTTGTGACACGTGGGAGAGCCCAGGGAGGAGCCCAAGGATGTAAAAGAAAGAAGGATGTAAAAGAAAGAAGGATGTAAACCAAAGCTCCGTGGAGGATCCCTCGGAGAGGACAATGTCCATGCCCCGGGAGTGCCCCCAGCCTGCCCTGGTACCTGTGCACCCCTCTCCATCGGGCCTGCGCTGCATCCCAGGAGGGCAGATGCACATGAAGGTGCCGATGAGGTTCTTGCAGAGCATCCCCCGGGACTCGCAGTCGTGCAGCCCCTCTGCGCACTCGTCCAGATCTGCAACGACACCCCATGAGAGCCCCTGCCAGCCCCAGCTCTGCCTCAGACCCCATCAGAGCCCCTGCCAGCCCTGCCAGCCCCAGCTCTGCCACCCTTGCACTGCTCCATCTGGCTGGCACACAGCTTAAAAAATACCATGGAATGAGGTGGGCTGGAAGGGACTTAGAAATTCATTCAGTGCCACCCCTGCCATGGGCAGGGGCACCTTCCACTGTCCCAGGGTGCTCCAGCCTGGCCTTGGACAATTCCAGGGATGGGGCAACCACAGCTTCTCTGGGAAGCCTCCCCAGCCTTCCAGGGAAGAATTCCCTTCTACCAGCAGGACACTGAGGTGGGTGATGGGAGAAAAGCCCAGAGATGCCAGCGCAGAATTCCCACCTTCCCCATACACACCTGGCCACGTGCAGGGGCTGGGGACAGTTTGGGCCATCCCCTGCTGGCTGCAGAAGGGGTTTTACCTCTGCACATCCTCCTGTCCTCCCGCAGGGCGTACCCGGAGGGGCAGGTGCACTCGTAGGAGCCGAAGGTGTTGATGCAGCGGAAGGCGCAGAGCAGGGGGTTCAGGGAGCACTCGTTGATGTCTGCAGGGAGGAGAGGACAGGACAGGACTCACCCCGGTGCCCTCGGCAGGGCAGGAACTCCCCAGGGCAGAGCCACCCTCCCCGGGCATCCATCCCATGAGAGCTTTGTTCCACCAAGGCCTCCTGCCGTGGTATCCCCCTGCAGAGCCCCTGGTGTCCCAGCAGCTTTGATGGGAACGGGCTGCTGGTCCTTGGGGAGGCAGCTCCCATGTTCATCCAGGTCTCCAGGCCTCCTCCTGGGCTCCAGAGGGAGCTGGCGGAGCCCCGTGTGGAGAGGAGCCCCATCCAGCTTTTCCACACCACCCACGGGGGGCTGGCCCAGGCAGGGGGTCCCCCACAGCCCAGCGTGGGTGGAACGAGGCGTTGTTACCTTCGCAGGTCATCATGGGCCCCGGCTCAAAGCCCTCGTCACAGGCGCACTCGAAGCCTCCCACCACGTTGGTGCAGGTGCCATTCCCACAGGGATTGCCAATGGAGCACTCGTCTGTGTCTGGGGAGCACAGCAGCGTGAGGAGGACGGGGATGGGGGAGGGCTGGGCTGGGCTCTTGCAGGGGGAGCTCTCAAACTGTCCCAGAAGGGAAGGGGAGGAAAGGGAAGGGAAGGGGAGGAAAGGGAAGGGAAGGGAAGGGAAGGGAAGGGAAGGGAAGGGAAGGGAAGGGAAGGGAAGGGAAGGGAAGGGAAGGGAAGGGAAGGGAAGGGAAGGGAAGGGAAGGGAAGGGAAGGGAAGGGAAGGGAAGGGAAGGGAAGGGAAGGGAAGGGAAGGGAAGGGAAGGGAAGCGATTCCCTCCCAGCACACACCCACAGCGATCCATCGCCTCTGGAGCGAGAGGGACGGAGCAGGAGGGAGCAGGGCACCCATGCAGACCCCCACAGAGCCTCACCCACGCAGTTGACCCCGGTGTAGTCCAGGTTGTAGCCGAAGGGGCACTCGCAGCGGAAGGAGCCGTCGGTGTTGATGCAGGCCCCGTTGATGCACACGCCCAGGTTCTCCGAGCACTCGTTCACATCTGGGAATGGAAAACGACGCTTCACACAGCCACAAACAGCCCTGTCCCCTCAGCACTGACACGGGATGCTCAGGTGATCCCTGGAGTTTCAGGTGTTCCCTCTCCAGAGCTGAGGGATGAACCCCCGCTGGGCAGTCGGGGTTTGGGGGGTGCCCAGTCCCGTGTCCCCCCCAGGATCCCTCCCCGCTCTCCTGCAGCCCAGCTCTGGTTGATCCCAGGCAACAACCCCCCAGCCCAAATTTCTCCTCATCCCTCCACCCTGCCTCACCTTCCCGGGTGTCACCCGGGCCTGGGATGGCCCCATGGCCATATGGACACAGCTCCTGGAAGGCAACTGGAAGAGAGCAGAGAAGTGGGATGTGCTGAAGGGATTCTGCTCCCAGCAGCTGAAATGGGCTTTGGAGGCTCCTGGGATTCCCATGGGGACACACCCACCGCTCCCATGGAGACACACCCATCCCTCCCATGGGGACACATGGACACACCCACCGCTCCCATGGAGACACACCCACTGCTCCCACGGGGACACCCCCCATCCCTCTCCCCAGGACACCCCCATCCCTCTCCCGTCCCTACCGTTGCCCTCCTGCGGGCACAGCTCGCAGGGGTCTCCCCAGCCCTCCCCGGGCATTTTGCTGCAGCAGCACCGAGCCTTGGTGGTGTTGAAGGCCTTGGGCACGGAGCACTTCCCGTTGTCGAAGCGAGTGAAGCAGAAGCTCTGGCGGGTGTCTGGGGGAGGATGGGGGCGTGCCAAGGTCAGGGAGAATCCCGGGAATTCTGCTCCCTCCCCCCAGGAGCGGCTGCACTGACCGAAGCAGCGGCGGCCGTTGTCGGACAGCACAAAGCCCGGGGGACACACGCACTGGAAGCTGCCAGGGGTGTTGGTGCACGTCCCAAAGAGGCAGATGTTGGGCTCCTCTTCGCACTCGTTGATGTCTGGGAGGAGCAGGGACACACGGGGCACCCAGAGGTCAGGAGAACAGGTGAGGGGGGTGTTTGGGGGCTGGACACCACCCCTGCCTCACCCCCCAACCTTCCCTCAGGGAAAACGGGCACAGCAACACCCCCGAGCCTCCTGTGCCACCAGAGCTGGTCTTGCCTGGCTTCCAGGAGAGATTTGGGGGTGGTGATGCCCCTGGGATGGGACAGGTCAGGGTGCCCAGGTGCCGTGCTGGGAACGGGGGCACAGAGCCGACCTTACCGATGCAGTTGTCGTTCTGCACCTCGTAGCCAGGGGGGCAGATGCAGCGGAAGGAGCCCTCCAGGTTCTGGCAGGTGCCCGGGGAGCAGGTCCCGGGCAGGCTCACGCACTCATTGATGTCTGGAGAGGGGGAAAACAGCCAGGGATGGGGTCTGGGCTCTGCTCTGAGCACCTGGGGGTGCCCTGGGTGTACCAGGCCCTGCCTTGCCCCAAAGGTGACAGGGAACAGGGGAGACATTTCCAGGATGGTTCCCAAGATGTTCCTGGTACAATTTTAGGGCAGGGACAGGACATTTCTCCCACTGCCTGCAGGTCCCAGCACGTGGACAGCACAGGCCTGAAGGGAGATGGAGGCAGGGAGGGGACAGTCCAGCTCTCTGTGGGCATTTAAATGACCAGGCTTTGCTTCCTGGGGACTTGTGAGCACTTCTGGAGAATCCCACTGCTGGGACCAGCTTGGGGACCACATGGCACAGCACCAGCCAAGCCAGCGGACCCTGGACACTGCCCTGGACACTGCCCTGGACACTGCCCTGGACACTCACCCACGCAGTTCTTGCCGTCGGGGGTGCGGTCGTACCCCTCCTGGCACAGGCACTGGAAGGAGCCGACGCTGTTGATGCACTGCCCGTTCCTGCACACCTGCCCCACCAGGGATGAACACTCGTCAATGTCTGCGGGCCGGAGAGCAGCGGGAAACGGGAAGAGAGACGGAGCAAGAGCGTCAGAGTGTCACCTGTGGCCACACACAGCCACCGCTGGCCACCAGGGCTGGCCCCGTGGGTCATCCATGGCATCAGGGCTCCGGGGAACTCACTCACCCATGCAGTCGTTGTTGTGGGTGAGCTCGAAGCCCGGGAAGCAGAGGCAGTTGTAGGAGCCCACGGTGTTCTTGCAGGTCCCGTTGCCGCAGGGCTGCCGGTCACACTCGTCGATGTCTGCGGGGACAAGGTCACACCTGAGAATCCGGGTGGCTGCACGGCACAGGGAGGACACTTGGCTGTCCTTGGCAGCACCCTGGGGTGTCAGGGACTTGTGTCCCCCTGGGGTGACACTGACCCATGCACATGGTCTGCTCCCCGGTGGCCTTGAAGCCGTTGTGGCAGATGCAGACGTAGCTGCCCTCGGTGTCCACACAGTCCCCATGGCTGCACACGTTGGGGATCTCCTGGCACTCGTTGCGACCTGAAACGGAGCCGAGGGGTCCAGGTGAGGGGCAGGGAGGGGATGGGGAGGGGGAGAGCAGAGCCCCGCCCATGGTTTTGGAGAGCTGACTTCATCACAACGAGATTTATGTGCTGCCATCCCAAAAAAAAGGGGTGTGTGATATCAGGTGTGTCCCAGTGATGCCATGAAATTTTTGTCTTTTCTTTTATACCCCTGTTATACCTTTTTACAACTTCTGTATTCTCAGTGCTTTTTGCCTACATTCTTGGACTCGTTTGTCAAGCTAAGAGACTAAACATTTTAGAAGCTTCGTAGCTAGGGATCAGTGTGCCCCAGAGCCCAAGGTCCTCTCCAGAACACATTCTGTAAACCAAGGTAGAACCATCCAGGGGAAGGTTCCTTGGGGAGGGGGGCTCACTTGAGCCTCTCATTGGGGAATCTTTGATAGATATGCTAATTAGCAAAACCTATAATGTTATACCCAATGTTGGGGGGGCACGGGGACACAGAGATAGACTCGGTGGGGTGCATCTCGATGCATATGACCTGGACGTGTGCACCTAAGGATCCTTAAAATAAATACCAAGGTAAAATCCCTTTTCCCCTTCTAACCGTGTATGACTCTTGATTTTAAGAACAGGAAAAGGCATCACCAGGTGTCCCTGAGGTGTCCCCCAGGTGTCCCTGAGGTGTCCCCTTACCCACACAGGCTCCCCCCGGGGACAGGCGGTAGCCGGTGGCGCACTCGCAGCGGAAGCTCCCCGGGATGTTGACGCACTCCGCGTGCCGCTGGCACAGCGTCTCCCCGCTGCTGCACTCGTCGATGTCTGCAGGGACACAGGGCACAGGGACACTGGATGGCACCGGGAACGCCGGGATAAATCCAGCAGGGGCTGTCCCGGGAATGGCTGAGGCAGCGCTGGGATCGCTGCACCCAGTGGGACCAGCCCAGCTTGGGAAGGACCGCTGGGATCACCGCGTCCAGCTCCTGGTCCTGTGCAGGACATGCCAGGAATCCCCGCCGTGGAGCTGCTGGCAGCCCCTGGGGCAGTATGCTGGGGGTGGGAGGTGCCGGAATTCCCGCTGGGATGCGGTACCTTCGCAGATGAGCAGGATGTTGTTGTAGCTGAAGCCGATGGGGCACTCGCAGCGGAAGCTCCCGATCTGGTTGATGCAGACGCCGTTGGTGCAGATCGCCGGGATCTCGCTGCACTCGTCGATATCTGCACACAATCCAACATCAGCATCCTGCCCCGGCATCCCGAGAATGCCCCACAACATCAGCATTCCCCCCAGGAATGCTGGGAGATGCTGGGAGAACTCATCTCCCACCTCCGCAGTCTCTGGCACTGCCAAGCCTCTTTTCCTTGCCCTAACCCTTAATTCCCTAGGGGAGGGGAAGGGCAGAAGCTCACAAGCAGCCTGGGAAGGAAGCAGAGGGTCGGGAGCAGCCCTGGCCCCGTGGGGATGCAGGATTTACTCACCAATGGGCTTCCCTGTGTGGATGTCGATGATAAATCCGGGGGCTTGGTTCCCACACAGGATCTGGTACTCGGCTGGAAAGGGAACACCGAGGTCATGGCTGTGCCCATGGACGGGGGGGTTAAGTGAGGGACAACCGTGCTGGAACTGGGGTCTGACAGGCAGCAGGGGCTCCCCACTGTGCTTGGAGTCACCCCCAGGGTGCTCTCCCCTCTCCTCTATCTTGTTGGTGTCCATGCCCCAAATTTCATGGGAAAACAGGAAACTTGAGGTGGCAGGGATCACCTGGGACAGACTTACAGCTGGCAGGGGTGGCACAGGAACCTTGTGAGGGCACTTACGGCTGGCAGGGGTGGGACAGGGCTCGCAGGGTTTGTTCCAGGCCTTGCCAATGTTGTAGGAGCAGCAGCACATCTTCTTGGTCATGTTGAAGGACAGCTCATTCTCACACGTGTCGTTGTAGTTGCGGTAGCAAACGCTCTTCCTCATGTCTGCAACGGCAGAGCCGGGCTCGGGACAGCCCTGGGAATGGCACTGCCGGCCCTGGGAATGGCACTGCCGGCCCTGGGAATGGCACTGCCAGCCCTGGGAATGGCACTGCCGGCCCTGGGAATGGCACTGCCAGCCCTGGGAATGGCACTGCCGGCCCTGGGAATGGCACTGCCGGCCCCGAGAATGGGAGGGAAGACCTCCAAGACTGAGCCCAATCCATGCCCCATCTGTCACCCAGACCAGAGCACTGAGTGCCACGTCCAGCTTTGAATCCCAGCCCCTGTTCCCAGCTCTTCTGCTCCATCCCCTCAGCACAGCCCCAGGGTCGGGCACAGGGCAGTGCCAGACCCCTCACCACAGATCTGGCCCATTCCCCGCGGATCTGGAGCCCTCCCCATGAATCCTGAGCCCTCCCCAGGGATCTGGAGCCGTACCCATGCAGTTGTTTCCCCCGTTGACCTGCATGTACTCAGGGGGGCACACGCAGGTGTAGTTGCCCAGGGTGTTGTAGCAGGTGCCAGGGCCACAGATCCCGATGTGGGCAGAGCACTCGTCAATGTCTGCGGGATAAAGGAGTCAAAGCACTGGGCACGGGTGGGGAAGGGCACGGGGTGGGGTGGGGGTGGGCTTGGCACGAGGGATGGGTGGGTTTGGCACAGGGACAGGTTTGTGATGAGGAAATCTGGAAGGGAAAGAACCACTGCTGGGGCAGCTGGGATGCACACACACAGCTCTGGCACGTGTGTGTGCCATCCACCATGGACAACACCCAGCCCCTGCAGCAGGTGTCACCCCTGTCCCCCGTCCCTGGCACTGGTACCTTCGCAGATGCGGGTGTCCTCGTTGAGGTAGTAGCCCAGGGGACACTCGCACTGGAAGCTGCCGAAGGTGTTGACGCAGTTCCCGCCCTGGCACAGCCCTGGCAGCTCCTGGCACTCATCGATGTCTGAGGAGAGACAGCAGTGGGACATTTTCACTGCCTGTGCCACCCCGCAGCTCCAGAGAGTTCATCCCACCATGCCCAGCCCTGCTCTGGACCGTGGCCAAGGAGAGCCACACTTTGTGTCCATCACTTGGTGGTCAGTGGGCACCCATCAGCCCAGTGCCACAGCACAGAGTCCCCACAGGGCTGGGGTCCCCCAGCACCCCATCCCTCGGGAAGGGCCATGGGAATAGGGATAACTCACCCTCCAGGATGACAGTGATGGGGTTGGGCCGGAACCCTTCTCCCCCAGGGCACAAGGTCTTGTACTCGGCTGTGGAGAAAGGCAGTCGGGGGAGCTGAGAGGGCTCCCATGGACCAGGAGGGGTGGGGAGAGCCAGGAGAATCCCAGGAGAATCCCAGGAGGAACAGGCCATGAGGATGTGTCTGGGGCTCAGACAGAGCAGCTCGATCCCCATCGCCTGCCGAGCCAACGGAGCCATCCCACAGCCTGCCCTCCCTGGAAGGGGGTGATTCCACATTCCCTCCCCCAGCCCACTGCACCGGGAATGAAGGATCCCAGCTCGGATCCCCCAGACATGACAGCCTGGTCTCTCCCACCCCGCTTCACCTCTGCCCTGCCCTGCCTGGAGCAGCAAGTCCTGAACTCGGCACCTCCAGTCGGAGTTGAGAATCCATCGGGAAGCGTCCCTGCCTCTCTTCCCTCCTTCCCACCCCGTGCTCATCCCAAGCTTTTCCCCACTCACTGGTGTTGGCCGGAGGACAGAGCTCGCAGGGGTTGCCCCAGGCACGGCCCAGGGAGCAGCAGCAGGAGGCCCGAGTGACCCCCACTCCGATCTCAGCACTGCAGGAGATGCCCCCATCTCCTCGATCCTGTGTGTCCAGGAAGCAATTCCCAACCCGGGTATCTGCACAGAGACAGGGCTGTGTGAGCAAAGCCTCTCCTGGAAAGCTTGTGGGTGCAGGAGGAACGGAATCATGGAATTGTGGAACCTTAAAGATGATCGTGTTCCACCCCCTGCCACGGGCTGCAAAGGAACGTGAAATGTTCCAGGGATAAGGAAAAATTGTGGGTTACTGGGAGCTGTGTGGGATCATGGAATCCCAAATGGTTTGGGCTGGAGGGATCTGAAGGGTCATCCTGGCCATGGGCAGGGACACCTTCCACTGTCCCAGGCTGCTCCAAGCCCCGTCCAGCCTGGCCTTGGACACTGCCAGGGAATTAAACAGCTCCAGAGCTGCCCTGGAGTAACATTGCTTCAACAAGAGGGGCACCCACAGTGGTGACAGCGACACGAGGTGGGGCACACTTGACAGGACGTGGGTTAAACCCAGGGGACAGCCAGGCAGGGACAGCCAGGCAGGGACAGCCTCACTGTGACCAGTTCCAGCTACAAGGGACCACCAAGAAGGACCCCCAGGGTGTCAGGGGGGTCCCCACTCACCCACACAGCCCACCCCAGTGGGGTTCAGCTCGAAGTCCTGGGGACAGTTGCACAGGTAGCTGCCAGGGGTGTTGACACAGAGCCCGTTGATGCAGTTCACAGGGTCTGCACACTCGTTGATGTCTGAAAGGATGGACAGATGGACACTGAAGGTCAAGGTGAGCACTGCCAGGAAAGCCCAGCCCAGCTGGAGCTCTGTGCCCAGGGTGTCCCTCACGTGAGGCAAAGCCCCTCTAGAACACATCTTGCCCTGTGCCACTGCCACCACCCTGCCCAGAGGCAGAAGGGAGGAGCAGAGCCACACCCAGCTGTCCCTCCTGGCCACCCCCCAGCAGCAAAGACATCACAGGGTTGCTGGACTGATTGGGGCCAGCCCAGCCCAGCAGAGCCCAGAGCGGGACCCTCACCCAGGAGCCCTGACCTGTGCAGTTGCCCCCGCTCCTGTCCAGCTCATATCCATCGTCACAGGCACAGCGGAACATCCCGGGCAGGTTCTGGCAGGTGCCAAAGACACAGATGTTCTGGAAGGTGCATTCATCAATGTCTGCAAAACAGGGACAGCTGGGGACAGGCTGTGGCAGGGTGAGGGCCAGGACAGGCTTCTCCTGCCCAGCTGTGACCAACCCACCCCAGGACGGTTCTGGTGCCGTGGGAGACAATCTCCTGGGAGAGCTGGGCCACTCCACCCTCTCCCACTCTCTCCCCTCACCCCTGTTCTCCTGGTTTTCCATCTGGCAGGAATCCAGCTCAGCCCAGCCTCTCTGAGGGCTGGGGACCAACTGCAGCCAGTGGCAGAGGTGGCACCTCAGGAGCCTGGCACCGGCGCTGGATCAGGAGGTGACAGCAGAGGACAGAGAAGGCCAGGAGGGAGTCAGAGCCCGGGGCACTCACCCTGGCAGGCCTTGCTGTCCTCGGTGGGGTTGAAGCCCATCTCGCACTCGCAGCGGTACCCGCCGGGCGCGTTGAGGCACTGCCCATTCTCACACAGGTTCACGTTGTCCGCGCACTCGTCCACGTCTGCAGGGAGGGACAGTGTCCACACAGGGGTGGGAGCTGCCCCCAGCCAGCCTGGGGACCCCAGGAGCCTGTGCCCACCCACTGCTGGGAGGCTGCAGCTCCTGTCACGGCCCTGAGCCTCCCCAAACACCTGTGAGGAGCTGCTGGGTCCCTGCTGGAGATCCCTGTGGCACAGACCAGGCTGCCCTGTGCTTTGGGGCACACGTGCTTTGGGGAACCACAGCCGCAGGCAGCGCCAAGCAAGGCTGGTGGCTCAGAGGGGCTGGTCCCTGTCCCAGTCCCGTTCCTGCTGCCAGCCCCAGGCTCACCCGAGCAGGAGAAGCCGTCGCCGTTGAAGCCGTCGCGGCAGGCGCAGCGGTAGGAGCCGGGCGTGTTCACGCAGTTGGCGTTCAGGTTGCACTTGTGCTCCTCGGTCGCACACTCGTCCAGGTCTGGGCACGGACAACACGCTGTCAGTGCCTGGCCTGGCTAATCTGGAATGACCTCGGGCTCCTGGATGAGCTGGACCCGCTTACCACGGAACCACAGAGCAGTTTGGGTGGGAAGGACCTTAAGGATCATCCAGTTCCACCCCCAGGGACACCTTCCACTAGCCCTGTCCAGCCTGGCCTTGGTCACCTTTTCTTGCCTTTCCCCTGAGCCTGGGCAGCTACAGGGGCACACAAACGGCCCAGGAGACTGTCCAGGCACTTGGAGGCTCCAACACATCCCTGGAAGCCTCTACGGCCACAACCAGGACACTGCTAAGCCCTGACCATGTCCCCAAGTGCCACATCTACACGGCTTTTAAATCCCTCCAGGGATGGTGACTGGGCCTGGGTTGGACAACCCTTTCTATGAAGACATTTTTCCAATTTTCCCAATATCCAACCTAAACCTCCCCTGGCACAGCTTGACACCATTCCCTCTTGTCCTGTTCTCTGGCAGCAGAGCCCAACCCCACCCTCCCGTCAGGGAGCTGTGCAGAGCCAGAAGGTTCCCCCTGAGACTGCTTTGCTCCAGGCTGAGCTCCTCCATCTCCTGGTGCTCCAGTGGAAGCTCAGCCCAGCCTTCCCAGCTGCCTGCAGAGCACCTGGAGAGGGATCAGCCTCCCCTGGAGGAGGACTCACCGTTGCACTTGAGGCCATCCCCGAGCCAGCCCGAGCGACACTTGCACTTGAAGCTGCCGGGGACGTTGATGCAGGACGCGTGCATGTCACAGTTGTGGGCCCCAATCTCACACTCATCGATGTCTGCAGAGGAAGGACACCAGGGCTGGCACAGCTCAGCTCTCCCAGCACAGCAGGGCTGAGCCAGGGATGGTCCCGCTCCGGGCTTTGGGCACCGACGGCTCCCGGAGCTCCCAGGGCTCTGGGGGAGAGGCTGCCCGGGGTTGTACCCTGGGGCTGAGGGTACAACTGGGCAAAGGGCAGGCTCCTGGCTTGGCCACCACCTGGGAACAGGTGGGTTCCTGCCTGCATCCTGCCTTGCTGGCCCTCTGTGCCTGCCCAGGAGGGCTCCCAGCACATCCCACAGCAACCCCACACAGCACCCTGGGATGGGGCTTTCTCCAGGGCAGCTCTGGGAGGGTTTTCCCATTTTTGCCACTGGCAGCCCCGGCTCCAGGGGTGCTGAGCTCCCACCTGTGCACCCCGTGGTGCCCTTCTTGACGAAGTAGCCCAGCTGGCAGTGGCAGATGAAGGAGCCCTTGGTGTTCTCACACTCGCCGTGCAGGCAGATGTTGGGGTTGAGGTCGCACTCGTTCACATCTGCAGGACAAAACCAACCATGGGACACCCCAAGGACCCTGGTGTGGCTCTGGGGACAGGATGCAGAGCTGGGACACGCCCAGGACACAGCCAGGGCCTCACCAATACAGGTCTTCATGTCCAGGGATGCCATGAAGCCGTCAAAGCAGAGGCACCGGTACTCCCCAGGGATGTTGGTGCACTGCCCCCCGTCACAGATGTCGGGATTATCCTCACACTCATCAATATCTGCACAGAGGAGACCGTGCCAAGGTGAACACAGTGAACAGGCACAGCAGGAGCACGGGGGGCAGGAGGAAATCCCAAATCATGAGGGGCTGGACATGGCAGTGCAAAGCAAAATCATCCACCCAGGGAAATCCCCTCTCTGCAAGGGACTTAAAAGTGAGACCCCTCATCCTGGAACCAACTGGGGGGGGACACAGAGGTCCCTGGGGCTACGAGAGCCAAGGTGGCCACTGACCTGCACAGGACCTCTTGTCTGGCATCAGGGCATAGCCTTCGCTGCAGCTGCACTCGTAGCTGCCCTCGGAGTTGGAGCAGTGGGTGTCACAGCCCCCGTTGGTGATGGTGCACTCGTCGATGTCTGGGGACAACCACACAACAGCCTGAGCCGGGAGAGACCCTCAGGGATCACCCAGCCCAACCCCTGGCCCTGCATAGACAAGAGCCCAGGCAGCAGTTTGGGTGGGAGAAGAGGACACAAATCTCCCCCAGCCAGGAGAAAACACCTCATTCCTTCTCCCCAGCCCCTGGCACTGCCCTCACAGCCCTCACAGCCGGTGACAGTCCCTTGCCAGCAGCACAGATTTGGCTGTCACTCATCCAGGATGTTCCCCCTTTGCTTTACCCCCTGAATACTACAACACACACGAGCCCAGGAGGGTTCTGGGCTCATCCCAAGGTTCTGGAGGGACCCTTTGGGGGAGCACTCACCGACACAGCCCTGCCTGTCCAGCGTGGCCTGGAAGCCCGAGTCGCAGGAGCACTGGTAGGTGCCGATGACGTTGACGCAGCGCCCGTTGCGACAGAGGTTGTCACTGAGGGAGCACTCGTTGATGTCTGAGGGAACAAGAGCACTTTGAGCAGCCAGCCCTGCTCAGGTCACGCTCAGGCCATCATCTGGTGCCCACCCTGGGTGTCCAAACTGGATTTGTCCCATTGGTCAAAGGGAGCAGCAGAACGAACAACAGTGAAACACTGGGAATGAGCTTGGTCCCTCCTCCTGGATGAGCTGGACCCACTCATCATGGAAGCACAGAAGGCTTTGGGTGGGAGGGACCTTAAGGATCATCCGTGGGCAGGGACATGGGCAGGGACACCTTCCCCTAGCCCAGGCTGCTCCAAGCCCTGGGCAGTTCCAGGGATGGGACCTGGGGGATGGGAAGGAGATACCCACACGCCTGCAGGAGCTCCAGGGCTCCCTGTGGGATCCCTGCTGTGCCCCCTCACCGATGCAGGTGTTGCCCTCGGCCGTCAGCTCGTGCCCAGGGGGGCAGATGCACTCGAAGCTGCCGTCGGTGTTCATGCAGATCCCGCCCCGGCACAGCAGCGGGTCCCGCTCACACTCGTTGATGTCTGCACAGGAAAATGGGATTGGTCCCTTCCAGCTGCTGCTGCGCTGGAGGCACATCCCAGAACAGGGAATATCACACAGTTAACAGGGCAGGGAGTGCATGGCTTGGATCCAGTGGTCTCCTGGTTGGAGCCTGAATGTTGGGAAATCACAGCTCGTGCTTGACCTCAGCAGAACCCAGGAGCCCCTCAGTGACAGCAGAACAAGGGACTGAGGTTGGATATATTTTAAAAACTCATTTTCCTTTCATGTTTATTTTTCTGACTCCAGCCTTGAAATTAGGAATGGGATATTTTCCCTGACTTGGATAAAACACTGATGAGATTTCCAGGTAAAGAGGGCTGGGATGCACCTGAAAATGGGGGTGGCAGGTCCCTACCAAACACCCCCAGATCAGTGGGAGCCTGTTCCCGGTGAATCCCAGGCTGCATCTTCACTGCTGTTGTTGTCCCCTGCCCCAGGCTGGAAAGAATTCCTCCCTCAGGAGGCTGAAGCCAAATTCTTTTGCCAAACACAGGTGGGAAGAAGTTAATCCTTGACCACAGGCAAGGACAAAACGTCACCACCCCCTTTGGGGTAAGATGACTCAGCTCCCTGTCACCCAGAAAAACAGGATAAAGTGGAATTGGACGGGTAACAGTGAGCATTAAATTAAAAAAAGAACAATGAAAAGAACAATGAAATTTATATCCTTCTATAAAGATTAGAAATCTGATTACTGCAAGAAGGCACCAGGTCATGGGTGAGGACTGTGACATTCTCAGTGTCCCAGAAATGGAGCAGAAGGAGGAGGATGATCAGTGGGAGCTGTGGAAACCCCTGCTACAAATTGTATAGAAAAGACAGAGCCCCTGCCAGGGGCAGTGATTTATTTTAAAGAGCACAGAGAATAAAACATGAAAAATAAATAAATGATGTTGAATCATGGCTTGAAGTGGTTTGAAAGTCCAAGCCAAAGCAGGGAGAGCAGAATATTAAGAGCAGGTCAGTGAGACAAGTGAGTCTGGCTGGACAGAGGAGAGGAACATGGAATGCCAGGAATTAGAGGACAGCAAGAGTCTGGCTGAGCTGTTGGAGACAAACTGAGGTACTGAGGTCACTGATGGGATTTTTTAAGCTCCAAACAAGAATTATTCAATTGAAAACAGATGGGACTCTGACAGAATAAAAACAAGCCTTGGGCAGATGGGAGGAGCTGTAAGGAATTGTGTGAGGGTAAAGGGAGATTAAATGGGCAGGTGAAGGGAGCCCCTATAACTGGGAGCTGGGTGGGGTGGGAGAGGGCATGTGGTGTCCCAGAACTCCTCAGGGAGGATTTGATCCATGGAAGTGTTTGGGGAGCCGGGCAGCTCCGGCCCTGGCCATGCCCTGTCCCAGCAGGGGCCCAGCCTCACCCATGCAGTTCTTCATCATCATGAAGCCGCTCTCGTAGCCCTCGAAGCACTCGCACTCGAAGCTGCCCGGGGTGTTCACGCAGGAGCCGTGGCCACACAGGTCGGGGGAGATGCGGCACTCATCGATGTCTGGGGACAAGGACAGGCAGTGGGGCAGGACAGGCCACCAGCACCGCCAGAGCCAGCGCCTGCACACCCAACTCGCTGGGCAGGGACCAGGGACAAAGGAACTCCCTGTCCCTGGAGAGGCTGCAGTTACGCTGCTCCCTGGGGCAGGACTGACCCTTCATCCCACAGGCAGGAGGAGCTTTATGGAATCACAGAATGGTTTGGGTCGGAGGGACCTTAAATCCCACCCAGTGCCACCCCTGCCATGGGCAGGGACACCTCCCACTGTCCCAGGCTGCTCCAAGCCCCAATGTCCAGCCTGGTCTTGGGCACTTCTACTCATGGTCCTGCCCTTGGCTCCTCCCCACATCCCTCAATAAGCGCCAGGACTCCTCTGGGCAGCCCCACCCTGCTGAGCCCCCAAAGGCAGTAGGAAGAGCCCAGAGGGGGTCCCTCACCTGTGCAGTTCCTCTCCTCAGCATCCAGAGCAAAGCCATTGCCGCAGATGCACCGGAAGCTGCCAATGGTGTTCCGGCAGGTGCCGTGGGTGCACAGCCCAGAGAACACCTTGCACTCGTTCACATCTGAGGGGGCACCAGAGGGGTTCAGGGTGGGGGAGTCTCCGTGAACCCCCTCAGGCAGCGGGGCCGCAGCTGAGAGGGGCCCAGCCCAGCCCCAGCAGCCTCGAGTCCCCCTCACCTTTGTAGAAGGGCCGTCCCGAGAGCACGTCCCCGCGGTTGGCAAAGCCCGGCCCACGGGGACAGATGGCCTTGTACTCACTGGAGCCCGCCCTGGGACACTCCTCGCAGTCGGAGCCCCAGGCCGAGCCCACGGAGCAGCAGCACATGTCCATGCGGAACTTGCCGGGCAGCGGCTCCGTGCACTCGTCCTCGTCCCAGCGCATGTAGCACTGCTCCACCCGCACGTCTGGGGACACAGCGCGGCTCAGCCCCCGGCACAGCCGGCCACGTCGCTGCCTGGGACGGGCTGAGCTTCCTGCGGTGGCTTTGGTTGGAGCGTCCTCCAAACAGCGCCCATGGGGATGAGAAAACCTTTCCTGGGAGGGATTCCATAGCATGGAGTGCTGGCAACAGGGCCAGAGGATGGACCCTCACAGAATCCCGGGATTTAGGTTGGGAAAGACCTTTGAGATCACTGAGTCCAGCCTATGATGCAACACCACCTTGTCACCCAGACCATGGCACCGAGTGCCACATCCAGGCTTTTCTCAAACATGGTGCTGCAAGCGCAGGTGGCCCCCACAAAGGGCAGGAGTTTGGCACTGGATGCCCAGGAGCTGTTTTAGGGCTGCTGGGCCACGTCTTTAACCCCTGAGGTTATCTGGCCACTCCTGAAGTCCACCCAAGAAGGACAATGGTGTTACTGGCCAGACTTGGGGACATGAAACTCTGGTTCAGCTGTGAGGTTTGGGGGCTCTCTCAGGTGTGACTTGATTCCCAAGAATTCCTGGGGCACATGGCAGGGAGGATCTGGGCAGAGGAGGTGTCCTTACCCACACAGGTCCTGGCAGTGCCATCCAGGGTCAGCCCCTCGGGGCACTCGCAGCGGAAGGAGCCGGCCGAGTTCACGCAGCGTCCATTGGGGCACACGCCCGGGAACACCTCGCACTCGTTCACATCTGTGGGCACAGAGGTGGGGGAAGGTGAGGGATGGCACGGGGACACATCCAGTGTGGCCGGGAGGGGCTCCTGGAGGAGGTGGGAGGAGCCCAGAGCCACCCACCAGGCTCCAAGTGGCAACTTATCCATGAAAACCGGGCACAAACAGGGATGGGATCTGGGCATGGACAGACAGACAGACAAAGGGCCAGAGAGTGGAGATCCCCCCCAAGCCTCAGAGAAGCAGGACACCAACATGGACACCATGCCCATGTTCCCAATAACAGCAGTTATTTTACCTTCACAGGTGACCCCCTTCATGCGGGCGTATCCCCGGGGACAGGCGGTGTCTGCAAGGGACAGGGACGTCAGCAAAGAAACCCATCCACGTTTCCCACAGAATCATGGAGTATCCAGAACCAGGAAGGACCCACAGGATCACCCAGTCCAACTCCTGCCCCTGCCCAGACACCCCAACAATCCCACCCTGTCCCTGGGCGTCATCAGTGCCCCAGCACCCTCCAGGGAAGAACCTGTTCCTGATCTCCATCCCACCCCCGGGCACAACTCCAGCATTTCCTCGGGAATGCCAGAGCCTGGCAGAGCCTCACCGATCTCGCAGCGCTCGCAGGGGCTGCCCCAGGCTGCCCCTAGGGTGGCACAGCACTCGGATTTCAGCGTGGCCCCGTTGATGTTGACCTCGCAGCGCCCGTCCTGGATGTTGAGCCAGCAGGTGCCCTTCATGCTGTCTGCAGGGACGGACACGGGGGCTGGAGGGGCTGCTCCACGCCCCACATTCCAGGGGCATGGAAGCCCTGGGAGGCAGCTGGGAGGAGCTGTCTCTGCCCAAGTGCTCCCTGGGGACACTGATCCTTCAGGATCAGCAGGGACACAAACCAGGCTGGTCCCCAGAGCCTTAAATCGCATCCAGTGCCACCCCTGCCATGGGCAGGGACACCTTCCCTGATCCCAGGCTGCTTCAGCCTGGCCTGGGACACTTCCAGGGATCCAGGGGCAGCAACAGCTGCTCTGGGAAATCCATTCCAGAGCCTCTCCACCTTCCCAGGGAAGGATTCCACCCCAGTATCCAATCCATCCCTGCCCTCTGGAATTCCCATCCCTGCGCCAGGCCAGGTGACCATGCAGGGTGACGCTGGCAGTGCCGCCTGGCCCTGGCAGGAGCTGGCCCCACTCACCCACACAGATGGTGCCACTGGGGTCCAGTTTGCTGCCTGGGGAGCACTCGCAGGCGAAGGAGCCGGCGTTGTTCCGGCACAGCCCGTTCACACATGGGTTGGACGTGCACTCATTGATGTCTGCGGGGACAAGGGACAAAGGGACAAGGGACAAAGGGACAAAGGGACAAAGGGACAAGGGACAAAGGGACAAGGGACAAAGGGACAAAGGGACAAAGGGACAAAGGGATGGTCACTGGGTGCAGTGACAGGGGACACCGCCTCGGAGACACAGACTGGAGGAGGTGAGAGCAAAGAGCCTGAAGAATGGTGGTTTAAATTGTTTTTTACATGGTATTAAATATCATAATAAGATTTAAAATATGCTAGAATATGTAATATATATAAAATATAATATATATAAAATATAAAAGATACAATATCGAAATATATCATGATATAATAATGTAATATTTAACAGTAAATACTATATAATATAATCATATAATATATAATATATAGTACATCATATATACTCTATGTGGTGTATTATATATTATTGTATATTACATATATACAATCATATATAACATATAATCATGACATATAGAATGTAACAAATACTACCTAATGTACTATATGCTATATAATGTATAAATAATAAATTACATATAAATTCCATATAAATATATAAAATATAGGTATAAACACGTAATTTAGAGAGATCTAACAACAATATTAAAAATATGAGATTTTTAAAAATTTATTTGGATCGAGGCTGCACAGCATTGGCCACTTTTCACCTTCTTCACAGAAAATCAGCTTTTTTCACCAAACACTTGTGTGCAAAGTGCCAGTTCTCAAATATTTGAGGCCTCTGTGCACAGGAAACCATTTCTCCCCCTCCAAATCACAACCTTTCAATCAAATTCCCTAAACCTTGCAATTTTGGTCAGGCCTCAAGCTCAAATTTTGTGGGCCTGGAGGAAATTGCTCTGGTTTCCAGGCTCAGATGTTTTGGGGTTGGGTGTCCACTGCTTTGAACCCAGTGTGAAGTACCACTAAAAACCATGAGAAAAAACCCTAAAGATGAGGTAAAAACCACCCAAAGGTGGAGCTGCAGTGGGGGGTTAGAGCTGGGCTGGCTCCAGGCAGGGCTCGGCCCCGTTACCTTCGCAGGTGTCGGTCTCGGTGCGGAACACGAAGCCCTTGGGGCAGGTGCAGGTGTAGCTGCCGGGGGTGTTCCTGCACAGGCCGTTGTCACACAGCAGCCGATTGACGCTGCACTCATCCACATCTGGGGACAGACGGTGTCCGTGAGCTGCCCTGGGCTGGCAAGGGTTAATTTCCCCCACGCGACCACAGGATGGACCCAGGGGACCAAACCCCAGCCCCTGCACAGACACCCCAACAATCCCACCCTGTCCCAGAGCGCTGTCCTGGAGCTCTGGCAGCCTCGGGGCTGTGCCCGTTCCCTGGGCAGTGCCCAGGCCCCCTTGGGGGGAAGAACCTTTCCCTGAGATCCATCCCAAACCTCCCCTGACACAGCCCCGGCCGTTGCCTGTGTCCTGTCCCTGCTCCCAGAGCGCAGAAATCAGAGCTGCCCCTTCTCTTCCCTCACAAGGAACTTGCAGAGTCTCCCCTGCTCTCCCGGGGGTGCTGAACCTGCCCACGGGGAGCAGGGAACGAATCCTTGTTTTCCTTTCCCCATTAAACTGTCCTTATCCCAACCCACGAGTTCTCCCCCCAGTCCCACTGCTGGGGGAGCGAGCAGGGGGCTGTGGGGGGCTGTGGGGGCTATGGGGGGCTGTGGGGGGCTGTGGGGGCTATGGGGGGCTGTGGGGGGCTGTGGGGGCTATGGGGGGCTGTGGGGGGCTGTGGGGGCTGTGGGGGGCTGAGGGGGTTGTGGGGGGCTGAGGGGGGCTGTGCAGGGCTGTGGGGGGCTGTGGGGGGCTGAGGGGACTGTGGGGGGCTGAGGGGGTTGTGGGGGGCTGAGGGGGCTGTGGGGGGCTGTGGGGGGCTGTGGGGGCTGTGGGGGCCTATGGGGGGCTGTGGGGGGCTGTGGGGACTGTGGGGGGCTGTGGGGGGCTGAGGGGGTTGTGGGGGGCTGAGGGGGCTGTGGGGGGCTGTGGGGGGCTGTGGGGGGCTGTGGGGGGCTGAGGGGGGCTGTGGGGGGCTGAGGGGGCTGTGGGGGGCTGTGGGGGGCTGTGGGGGGCTGAGGGGGCTGTGGGGGGCTGTGGGGGGCTGTGGGGGCTGTGGGGGCCTATGGGGGGCTGTGGGGGGCTGTGGGGACTGTGGGGGGCTGTGGGGGGCTGAGGGGGTTGTGGGGGGCTGAGGGGGCTGTGGGGGGCTGTGGGGGGCTGTGGGGGCTGTGGGGGGCTGTGGGGGCTGTGGAGGCTGTGGGGGGCTGAGGGGGCTGTGGGGGGCTGTGGGGGGCTGTGCAGGGCTGTGCAGGGCTGTGCAGGGCTGGGGTTCCAGCACTGCAGGAGCCCCAGCAGCCTGAGAGGTGCAGAAATGCGGCTGCACCGTCCCAGCAATGCAGCCTCAAACCACACACTGCAGGTCCTCACGTGGCTCCTCGCACTGTCCCACGGGGATTTGGATGGTGCTTGAGGGCAGCAGGGGCTGCAGCAGCTCCTGGAGGTGCCTGGCACCCCCGGGCACCCCCTGAGCCCCAGTTGCCTGTGCTGGGCCAGGCCTGACTCACCCACGCAGTTCTTGCCCGTGGGGTCGGACTCGTAGCCCAGGTTGCAGATGCAGCGGTAGCTCCCCCTCAGGTTCTCACACATCCCGTTGGGGCAGATGTCAGGGTTCAGGGCACACTCATTGATGTCTGGCAGGGAAAAAGCCACATGAGATGGACCCCAGCAAACGCAAGGACAGAAACCTTGCACCTCCCGGTTCTTCACCGCAGAAATCGCGGAATCCCAGAATGGTTTGTGTTGGGAGGGACCTTAAAGCCCATCTCATTCCAGTTGCACCGTCCCAGGTTGCTCCAAGCCCTGTCCAGCCTGGCCCTGAACACGTCCAAGGATGGGGCAGCCACAGCTTCTCCCTGCTCTGCTCCCCTGGTTTGGCCCATAAGGTCCTGACCCAGCCTGGGGCTCTGAGCTCAGGTGGAGAGAGCTGCATAAGGGGATGGGATAAGCCCAGTTTTATGTCAAGGGCTCTCAGGTCCTCGTGTGACATCCCTGAGTCTTCTTTACCCCAGTACTCAGGTCAGGCCCTTTAACTCTCCGTGGATTCAGCACCGAGTGACCCAGAAGGGTGGCAGCCAGGTGGGCAGTGTCCCTTCCCTGCAGCACCATCCCTTCCTCTGCTCTTTTGGAGCCAATCCCTGGTGCCAGGGCAGGGATTTCACCCTGGCAAGCCCCAGCCTCGCCCAGCCCAGGGCAGTCAGTGCTGGCACCGCAGTGTCCCCGCAGTGCCAGATGGCCAGGGCTGCCCAGGCACTGCTGGCCTTTGTCCCCACACACTTGGAGCTCGGTTCCATCCAGGGAAACGCAGCCTGGAGAGCTCTGAGTGCAGTCCTGGCTCCAGGCAGGGTGGAATGACCAGAGCATGGCCTTGCTAGAAAGAGTCTCATCATACCCCTGGGACTGCCTCCGGCCAGGACATGGAGCCCTGGATGGGAGCCCAAGGAGCCACCAGGGCTTCACCTCTGGCTCCTTCCCATCTGGAAGGCTCGGCAAGGCCGTGGCTGCCTGGCCGCTCTGTGCTCTCCCTGCTGATCCAGGCACTGCCCAGGGCTGGCACTGGGACCTCTTGGAACTCAAAGCAGCCCCTTGGCAGCACACGTTTGTCACCTCCCTGTCCTTGGGACACCCCAAGGAGGAGCCGGAGAGCAGCGGAGGGAAACACCCAGGAGGGTGCAAATGGTCCTGCTCCCCATTCCCACCAGAGCAGGGAGTAAAGCCCAGCCTCTCCCGGCACACGCTCCCACAGATCCATCCCCACGCCATGAAAAGCAGCTGAGGGTGCTGTGGGATGTGCCTGTGGAATCCTGCACGTCCCTGCGGAATCCCGCACGTCCCTGTGGAATCCTGCACCCACCTCTGCCATCAGCCGTTATCCCGATGCCGCTGCTGCAGAGAGCCTGGAATTCCGCTGGGGACAGAGCACAACAGAGCCGTCAGCGTGCCTGGACACTCCCCACAGTGACATTCACATTAGAGCTGGGCTTAGTGCTTGTTTGTCAGAATGGCAGTCCTAGGCCTGGTTATGCTCATACAACACAATGGAATGAGTTGAGTTGGGAGGGACCCCAAGGATCATCCCCAGCCCAATCCCTGGCCCTGCCCAGGCACCCCAACAATCCCACCCTGTGCCTGGGGGCATTGTCCAAACTCTCCTTGAGCTCTCCCAGCCTCGGTGCTATGGCTTTGTGCATTTTAATGCTGATACTTCCAGTTCCAACATCCCAGCACCAGATGTGGGCATCCACTCTCCATTTTTTGACTGCCTGGTGCCCCTTTCCCCATTCCTACAGTTCTCCAAGCTGCCCAAGCCATCCCAGTGAGCCACCAGGCCATCCCTGAGCACCTTTCCTGCTTCTGGCACACCCAGGGACGGACTCACCGGAGTTCTTGGCCGGGCAGGGCTGGCAGGGCTCTCCAAAGCCATGATCCGGGTTGGCGCAGCAGCACTCGGATTTGGTGACGGCGCCGGGGAAGGGGCGGGCACAGGTGCCCTTTTTGATGCCCCCGTAGCAGGTGCTGCGCATGTGGGTGTCCACGCAGACCCGGCCGTCCACGCCGATGGCCAGGCCCCCCAGGCACTCGCAGCGGAACGAGCCCTCCGTGTTGATGCACCAGCCGTTCATGCAGATCCCGGGCGTCTCGCACTCGTCAATGTCTGGGGATGGACACGAGAGTGAGGTGACCTCGGGGTGAGGGACACACGGAGAGAGGGTTGGGATGTGTGGAGAAGGGACTGGGACACAAGAACAGGAGGTCAGGACACAGGACAAGGCTCAGGTCACACAGAGAGAGGCTCAGGACAGGAGAACCTTTTCCCTTTTTCCCATTCTCCCACAACGGGACAATTTCTGGCGGTGGAGAAGGAGCTGCCTGGCCACACCTTGGATTTCTCAGCTCCCCTTGGCCTGAGGCACTGACAAGTGACCAGGAATGTGGGCAGGGGCTGGAATTGGGAAGAGCCCGGGTTGGGATTTACTCACCCACGCAGTAGCGCCCGTTGGGAGCCAGGACGAAGCCGGGCTTGCAGATGCACTTGAAGCTCCCGTCCTCGTTGATGCACATCCCGTTGAGGCACATGTTGGTGGTGGCACACTCGTCGTGGTCTGGGGGCACAGACAGGACCCCAGAGCTGCAGCAAGACCCTCCCGTGCCCAAAACCCCTGTGCCCCATCCCATGGCCAAATTGTGGCAGTGGGTGCTGGTTCTCAGAGGGGACAGAGGGGGAGCGGGGTTTGGGTGGACAGGACCTCCAAGAGCATCAGCTCCAAGCCCAGGGTCACCTTTCCTGGTCAGAGCTGTCCTGCTGCATTCCCAGTGCTCCTGGGGGACCTCCTGCTCCAGCCCCAGCCCTGCTGATCCCCGCAGCCCAAACCCCACAGGAGCACAACACCACCCTGGAAACACCTCCCCAGTCCAACCCTCTCCTTGGGGGATATCCCAGATTAAATCCCCAGGGAGAACACGATCCCAGCTCAGCCCTGAGCTCCTGGAGGCCCCCAGGACCCTCACCAACGCAGTTCTTGCCGTCGGGGGTGATCTCAAAGCCAGCGTTGCAGATGCACTGGAAGCTGCCGTCGGTGTTGACGCAGCGCCCGTTCCTGCACATCACCCCATTCATGATGCACTCATCGATGTCTGCAGGGAAATCACCAGAAAGTGGGAGCAGGGGGAATGGGAACAGTCCCAGCTTAATATCGCCCGTGAGAAACCCAGGCAGGTGTCCTCAGATACAGGAATTCAAAAATCCCATTTGGAAATGAGAAATCTTTTCACACTGCCAGGCAACAGGGAGCCTTTGGAAGCCACTTTGTCAGGAGGGGAGAAAATAAAAAACTCAGAGCTTGGGCACTGCCAGGGAAATCTGCCTTTGCTTGTTGTTCCCACGGTGGAACATTCCCTTCCCATCCTTTTCTGGCCATCCCTCACCTGCAGCAGCATCTTGGCAGAACAGCCTTGCTGGAAATCCTGCATCCATATAAATAGGGCCCAGAATCCCCCCTTTTGTTGGATAAAGTTCTCCCAGCAGAGTTCTGCTCTTGTGGAGGACTCTGAGGGTGCCTTGATCGCCATCAGAAAATTTCAAGGAAGGCCAAGGCAGAGGAAACTTCTCCTGGACAGATCCCATCCCACACCTGGCGGTGCTGGACACTCCTCCCTGCATTTCGCCCCTACAATCCTTTTGTGGTGCCAGGGGCTCTGCTGACCCCTCTGCCTCCCCTGCAGCTCCCCCAAAGCAGGGCACAGCCCTTACCAATGCAGGCCTGCTTGGTGGGGGTGCTCTGGAAGCCCTCGTGGCACTTGCAGTGGTAGGAGCCCGGGGTGTTGACGCAGTCGCCGTGGACGCAGGGGCTGCTCGAGCACTCGTCCACGTCTGCAAGGGAGGGAAAACCAACCTGTGAGGGACCCTGGGGCACAGCAAAGCCCAGCAACGGGAAAAGCAGCCCGGAGGGGCCCTGGGAGCTTTGTGAGCAGCCCCTACCCACCAATGCACTCCCCTCTGACGTCCTGCTTGTAGCCCATGTTGCACTCGCAGCGGTAGCTGGACGGGGTGGGGATGCAGCGCCCGTTCAGGCACAGGTTGGTGAAGTGTTTGCAGATGTCGATGGTCTGGTTCAGCGTGGCCGTTCCTGGGGGGCACAGGGAGGGTTGGGGAGCCCTTGGATGTCCCAGGAGCTCTCTGGGGGGACGTCAGAGGGGTCCAAGGTTGGGGGGAAACCACGGAGAGTGAGGCGGTGACAGGTAAGCTCCGTTCCTCGTTGGGAATTAGGGAGATATCCCAGACCGGAGCCAGCCCCGCTGGATCTGTTTGCGGGCTCAGCTCCTGCCCAGCGTCGGTGCCACATCCCAGCGCTCCCGGAGCCAGGACATTCCCTGAGCACACCCCTCTGCTCCCGTGTGTCTGGCTGGGAGCGGCATTCCAGCCCTCGGGAACACCCCTGCTCCCAGAGCCAGGACAAACCCGGGAATTACCGATGCTGGAGCTCCCCGGGCCCATCCCGGGCAGGCCCGGGATCCCCCCCTGTCCGTTCGCCCCGTTCGGGCCGATGCCTCCGGGCCCATTGAGTCCTGGCCCGACTCCGTTGGGCCTGAATTCAGGAATTCCTGGGAAGTTCCCGGGGAAGCCTGGCACGACCGGGAGTCCCTCGATGCAGAGCCTGCGGTACTCGTCTGAAACAAAACAAGGCTGTTCCAGCAGGGCCCGGATCCCCTGCAGGGAGCCGAGGGACAGGCAGGGAACACAGGGGGTTCCTGATGGGAATGGGGCAGAGGGAGATTTCCCCATGGGAACGGTGGCTTTGGCAAAGGAGTTCCCATCCCTGGAGGGGTTTAAAAGCCGTGGGGATGTGGCACTTGGGGACAGGGTTTCATGGCCTTGGCAGTGCTCTTGGAGAGCTTTCCCAACCTTGTCTTACAACACCCCCAGCTTTAGGATCCCGGGGGTGTCACTTACCCGAGCCCCGCACGGGGCACATCTCGGGGGTCTGGCCAATGGCCCAGCAGCGCCCCGAGTCACAGCAGCACTGCATCCTGCTGGCCTGGCCCGGCACGTCCCCGGCACAGCGGCCACCCAGCAGCGCCGAGAAACACGTCCCCAGCCGCTGGTCTGCGGGAGGAGGAAGGGGAAGGGGAAGAGGAAGAGGAGACACGGTCACAACGTGCCACCACCCCCCTCTCAGCCAGCTCCTGAGGGCCCATTCCCAATGGAATCTCTCCTGGCCGTCCCCTCTCCCACTGTGACCCCCCTGTTCCGTCTCATCCTCCCAGATCATGAGGTTCTCCCTCTGGAGCACATCCAGGAACTCATTCCCAGTGTTCAACCTCCCGTTCCCATTTGGGCTCCTCAGTCCAGCCAGACCAGAGCCAGAGCTGGGCAACGCCTCCCCATCGGATTGTCCATTGGGAGCTGCATTCCCTGCCCTGCAGGAAGGACAGGGGACCCAGCAGGTCCTGGATGAATTCCCAGAGCACAGAACAGGGACATTCCCACCTCATCCCGTGCTTCCTCCCTTCCCAAAGTCATGGGATCACGGCCAGGTGTTTCCCCTCCTGCTGCCACCCCTGCCCAGCGTGTCCTTCCCCCCTCAGGTCCCAAAGTGTCCCACATCCCAGGCTTCCCACGAGGAATCATCCCCTGCCAGGCCCCAGCATCCCTCGCTGCACAAATGGAGCTGTTCCCAATTCCAGCTCCCTCCAGGCTCCCATTCCCAGCGTGTCCCTGTCCCTGGCTGATCCCAGCTGGACTGAGCTGGAGCAGAAGGAGCCCTGGATGGGGTCAAAGCCACTCACCCCGAGCCTGGCCCTGCTGGGGGGGGTTTGTGGCTCCTGCCAAGGCCCAGGGGACTGAGGGTTTCTCACATCCAGCAGGCTCCACCTGGCACCAATCCCTCCAGGAAAACCTGGAATCTTCCCCTCATTCATCTCCCACCTTGTTTTTTCTAAAGTCAGTTAATGAGGGGGAAAGTCTCCTGGGATGTGGCTGCCATCAGCCAGCAGGGAATGTACATCCCGGGAATGTAATTGGAATTAATTGCCTGGCGCTGTTTGATCTGTGGGCTGTGGGGGCACTTCTGCTCCCAGCACAGCTCGGGGACCCGCAGGGGACAGTGACCCCGGTTCAAACCAGCAGGTCCTTCCTCAGGCACGTCCCCCACCCCTGCTCAGAGCTGGATTCTGTGGGAATTGCTCCTTTCAGGAAACTTTATCCACCAAAAACACCAGCAGAGAGAAAGTCAGGCCTGGAGAAGGGAAGGTTGGAAGCAGGGGTTGAATGCAAGGCTGGATTAGCTCCTGATGCTGAGGAAGGGGAGAAGAAGCCATGGGGGTGTTCTGCTCCCAGGGCACAGCTTTGCACAAAACCCCAGTAAGGCAGAAAATGCTGCAGGAGAGAGGGGAGGGGAAATTCCAGATGGGATTAGAGAGAGCTGCGGGGTGGGGACTGAGCCCAGAGGGCTCTGGGGGGTGACAGGGCTCAGCCAGGATGGCAGAGCACAGAGGGAGCTGGTCCTGCTCATCCTGAGGGGCCAGGAGTGATTCCAGGCTGGATCTGGGATCTGGCAGGCCTGCACCCATCCCATGGGACGTGTCCTGACCCCAGGAGAGGCAGGAGAGATTATCCAGCACGGCTAATCCCACAGAACTGGGCTGGTGGGAGGTGTCCCTGGACATCCCTGGATGAGCTCTGAGATCCCTCCCAACCCATTCCATGATTCCATAACCCTCATGTTTCCTTTTTCTTCTTGCTTAGACAAAAGTGGCCAAAAAGGGCTTTCCAGGCAGGCAAAGCCCTCAGTGCTCCCAACCCTCTGTGAGCCAGGGCTCTGCCAGGCTCAGCAAGACCCAGAACCTGAGGCACTGAATCTGCTGATGCTGCCCAAGGAGAAGCACAACCCAAATCCTTCAGAGCTCTGCTGCACTCTCAGGGAAAGAAAGAGCTCAGAAAGGCCAGAGCAGGAGTGCTGAGTCGCAGGGACTGAGGGAGGGAGGGAGGGAAGGAACACCATGTGCGTGTCTGGGAATGCACAAAGGCCATTTCTCTTCATTTGAAAATTATTCTTTTAAGCTGCTCTGCAAGAGGAACCCATTGTACCAAGGAAAATCCACTGAGCCCCCCCCAGCTGCTGCAGCAGCTCCTGTGCTGCCTGCAGAGCCTTCACCAGCAGGAATGGGTGGGACCCTTATGGCCCAGGGTGGGACTGGGCTTTGTGTGCCAAGCCCAGGTGCTTGAATCCCTCCGGGAAGGTTCCTTTCGACCAGGAGGGGTTTTCTCCTGGTGGGGTTTTAGTGGGGCAGGCACTGGAAGGAGCTCCTGGCACTGGGGATCAGCTCAAGCTCTGGGTGTTGCTGTTCCAGCTGTAAAGGCTACAGGAGATCATTCAGCGCCACAAAAAAAGGGTTTTGCTTTGCTAAAAAGTGAGGGGAATGGATCAAGGGCTGGTGCTCCTAAATATCTTCACATGAGACACTGTGGTCACCTCCAGGGTGACAATCTCCCCTCTCTTGATGCTGCTCATGCTTTAAAAGTGCCCACATCATTTATCCATCTTCCATTTTCCCAGTCGCTCCCTGGATTTATTTCATGGGATGCAAACCTGGAGCCTGAACCCACCCCAAACTCTCCAAACAAGCCCTGAGACCCCCTCGAGCAGAGCTGGCAAAATTTGGGTGCCAGGGCAACCCCACCCTGGCAGGAGCTGTGGATTTTGCCAAAACAAACCCTGCTTGACCCAAAAAGGGAGCTCAGGGAAAGGCTGCAGCACGCAGAGCCAGCTCAGGTGCAGTCAGAGTCCACTGCAGCTAAATCAGCTCGGGACTATTTTTAAATCTGGGCTTTCTAATTTTATTTATTTTCGTTTCTTGAAGCTCTTGGTTTCAAGGAAAGTGGGGAATGTCCACATGACTCATCCCAGAGCTGTCACACCCCTCTGGGCTCATGGCAGGGGCTGGGAAACAGCAGGAAAAAATTCCATTCCCATTAAAATCTATCAGTTTCCCAAAACAAGAGGACTTGGGCTTTACTTTTTACACTTCACAACATTTTTTTCCTTCTGGAACGAAAACATTTAATCCTGCTCCAGGATCTGTGGCTAGAAAAGAATTCGGAGCTGATTTTTTTTTTTTTTTTTTTTTCTGTATTAATTTCCACAGAAAGCTGCACCTGACACTTTGCACTGCACCAGCAATCTCTGCCTGTTCTGTTTGAATTCCGCTTCCCAAATCTCCCCATCCTCATTCCCACCACATTCCGAGCCCCACACCTTCCTCCCAATCCTCCTCCTCGTGTCCTTGTCAACCCTTTCCAGTACTGAGGCTCCCACAGCCCAAATTCTGGAGAGGGAGAAAGAGCAAGAGAATCCAGCCTGGAGCAGGATGGAGAACCGAGCGTTTCCCCCTATCCCAGCAACAACCCCCAAATCCATCTGCAGAGATTCCCAGCCCTGCCAGGCTCCCAGAGCCTGGTCCAGCCCCACATCCCGGCTTCTCCCCTCACCGAGGCAGCGGGATCCGTCGGGGCTGCTGACGAAGCCGCGGGGACAGGAGCACACGTAGCTGCCCACGGTGTTGGTGCAGTCGCCGCCGTCGCACACGCCGGGGATGGCCCCGCACTCATCCACATCTGCAAGGGAGACAATCGCACGGGGAGGATGCAAAACGGCCCCTTCCCCATCCACACCCAGGGCACAGACGGTGGGAAATGGAGTTGGGGGGGTCGTGGGATGCTTGAGGTCATAAAGGGTCTCCAAAAGTCTCCCAGAGGGGGGTTCATGGAGTTCTCTGCTTCTCTGCACAGCCCCTCCCAGGGGGGAGTTTGGGCTGGACAGCAGGGAGAAATTCCTCCCAGAAAGAGGGACTGGGCTTGGCAGGGGCTGCCCAGGGAGGTTTGGAGTCTCCGTCCCCGGAGGTGCCCAAGGAAAGCCTGGATGTGGCACTCGGTGCCATGGGGGTGGTGGGTCATGGGCTGGACTTGCAGATCCCTGTGGGTCCCTCCCAGCCCAGGATATTCCATGGTTCCATTCTCTGATTCTATTCCAGTCAAGAGGGGAAGACAAATTCCTGCTAGGCTCTTTAGGACTCCCAAATTCTGCCCCCGGACACCACCCGAGGTGTCCCCTGAGCCCTCCGGGGCTGCTCTGGCTCTCTGAGTCCCTCAGAAAAGCCCTGAGAGCTCCCAGGGCAGCGGAACAGAACACAGAAAACACTTCCCCCACCTGGGCCCCTGCAGCCAAAAAGAGATTTTATCAGCCAGCCTGCCCTGCCGTTTAATCCCAGCCCTGCCCGGGGCTACAACTCACGGAGCTCTGAAAGGAAAAGAGCTTTGGGAAGGAAAAGTTGTGCTATTGGTGAAAAACCCAGCTCAAAACTCGGTGTGGCACTGGGGAGGATCCGAGGTCTGGGGGCAGCTGGCAGATCTGTGCTCTGACATCCCTCACTCACCCCAAAGCAGCGTCAGGGGCTGTGGGGACAGCAATGAATCCCATTCCCATGGAAAAACAGGGAATCCAAGGGGGTCACTCAAACCGCAGACCTTTCTTTCCCCCTTGAAAACCCCAGCGCTGAGGAGCAGGAAAAGAGCCCGTTCCTGCAGGACTCCACATCCTGAGCTTTGGGAACCTGAGCCCTGGGCTTTGTTGTCCTTTCAGTCCTTCCCCACCACATTTTCCTTCTCGATTTTCCCTCTGTGAGTGTCCCGTGGTGGTTTGGATCCGTTCAGGCAGAGCTGACCCGGTGGGACGGGTTCATTCCCCTCTCATTAACACCCAGCGCCGGGGAGGGAATTCTGCCAGCTCCAGCCTGGCTCCTTCCCGACTTTTCCAACCTTCTGTTCAAAATTAAAGCAGGATCCTGTGCTCTGCTGCTCAGACAATGGCAGGATTCAAGGCAAACGTTGATTTTGGAGCTGGGCTGGGATTGGAGTTGGCCTCGTCCTTAGGGCTGAAAACGCTGGAAAAGCCGAAGGCTGCAGAGCCTCTGGAAGAGCTGGAGCTGCAAAGCTCATCCCACACGGTGCCCACAGACATGTGGGAACCCCAACCTTTCCATGGGCTAAAATCCCAGGATTTGATGGAGAAAACATCCCCAGGGGTCATGCCTTGGGATCGCTCTGGTGCAGCACCAGGGACTCGAACCCTCCTCTCCCAGGAAGCACAAAGGAACCACAGAGCAGGGAATGGAATCTCCAAACCACCCCAAATCCAGGGAAATGAGCTCTGGATGGAGCCAAACAATGAGCTCTCCTGAGGGCTTTTGTGAGGAAATTGAAAGAAAGTGGGGTTTGGGTTCCATCCACCCTTGGAAAACTCTGGGAAGCTCCCACTGGTGCAGGAACATCAATGAGAGGCAACAGAGCCTCAGCTCCATCAGGAGATTCGGGATTTTGTGCCCTGATGACAAAAACCTGGTCTGGGGGGACATCAGGAACACCTCACATCCAAAGGGGTGAGAAAAATAGGTGAGTGCTGGGATTCCAGGATTTGTTCTCCCTGGCAGAATGTCCTGGAGAGGCCAAAAATGGTCAAATCCTGGCTGGATTTCGGCTGAGGTTGTTGCACACAGCTTCCTGGAGCCTTCCACTCCTTTTCCTGGTGTTTCTCCATGGATTTTTTTTTTTTTTTTTTTTTTTTTTTTTTTTTTTGTCTCTTATCACCATGGATGGATTTTGGATGCAGGACACATTCCTTTGGGAAGCATCCTGGATGAGGCACTGGCATTACCTCACTGATAGCAGAGCTTGGCCTTTGTTCTGCAGCACAGGAAGGGCTGCTAAAAAGTGAAATTCTTGGCAGAGAAACCCTGGAATTATGGCAGGAAAAGCTTTGTCCAGCCAGTGATTCCCCCTTAACTCCACACCACAGAATTGTTCCCCCCGGTGTCATTTTTCCGGTTGCTTCCAGGATCATTTAAAAATGCCACAGCCTCCCTTTCCCTGTGATTTATGGATCCAGGTCTCTGGAGCAGGAGGATGGCTCAGAGTTCAGCTTTGATGTTCCCTCTCTCCACTTCGCACCAGGAATTTTCTTGTGTCCTCGACAATTCTCTTCCCGCCGTCTTAAGAACTCCGCCGGATCCAAACCTGCCCTTCTCCCCAGGCTCTCATTCCCCTAAATCTCAACAGATCCTGCTTTTTTCCTTTTTTTCCAACATAATCCGGGCATGGTATCGGTTAATTCATCCTGAACCTGGCAATTCCTGCCCTCTTCGCTCATCTTTTTGTACAGCATAAGCACAATTCTCGGTGCTTCCCAAGCCGACCTTGTCTCCAGCGGCTTTTAGGGATCAGCCTCACCCCTTACCGCCCTAAATCCAGCACTTCCCTGTTTCCCAGACTGCTCAGATCCCTCAGAAGGGGAGCAGTGCCAGAAGTTCTCATCATCCAGAGCACAGCCCCGAGCTCAGGAATCCCTGGAGCTCCTCGGAATACAATGGACAAAGGGATAACACGCGCCACCCTCTGCAAGCGTCACATTCGTCAGGGATGGGCTGCGGGAGTGAGCCTGGAACGGAGCAACCCCGGCCTTGGAGGCGGCTCAGGTACAAATCCAGGCTGGACGTGGGGCGCACGTTTCCCTGATAGGAAAAGGATTCGTTTTTCCTGCTGGAGCTGAGCAAAATCCATGCCGGGAATATCCCGGGAGCTGCAGCCTCTCCGTTTGCTCGGGAGAGCGGGGCCTCCCTTATCAGCACGGAATATCTCGCATAGAAAAAACATCTTTATCCTTCGGGGACCAAAGCAGCCTCAGCTCCAGGTGCCGTCGGTGTTTGGAGATAAGGTTTGTGTTAAGAGATAAGGATCGCCCTGGGAAGGCACCGCCCTTATCTCTGTTCCTCCCAGGACACGGCCGGGGGGGTTATGGCACAAACCGCCGGCGTTAATGAGGGGACATCGTTAATGAGGGGACATCGTTAATGAGGGGACATCGTTAATCAGCGGCCTGGGCTCTGAGCTCCGGCTCCAGCACAGTCGCAGCTGCTGACTTCCCTCCCCACCAGCCCCCCCCGAGCTCCGGGAACCCGGGGAGAATCTCCCAGAGATGTTTGAGGAGGTTTAATATTCCCTGGGTGCGGGGCTTGGATGGGGAGTCTGGGAACGAGAGGGAAGCAGCTCCTCTTCCTACGGCAGAGAATTCCCTCCTTTCCCCAGCTGTGAAATGAACCCAAAACTCAGCTGGGATCTGCAGCCTGGAGCACACCTGGATAACAAATCCATCCTCTGATTGCTGCTTTGATTGAACCCCTGGGCTCAGTGAGGAGGACACTTGGACCAAGGCAGAGATTTTGGCAGTTTCAGCAGGAATGTGAAGCTCAGGAATTTGATGCTCCATCTGCTGGACCAAATTCCTGATGGATCAAAGGGTGCAGGAAACTCAGAGATTTTCGGGGAACTCGGGACCCAAACCTTCTTGTGTCCGTAAAGTGGAGAGGAACCCTCTCTATTCCCCTATTACATGGTTTTAGGGAATCACATTCCTAGAGGGAAGCAGTGATACCCCAAAGGTGACTTCCCTTTCCTGGGACCCTCCTCACCTTCTGGTGGCCCCGTGGGGACATGGAGGGGACACAGCTGGGAAAGGAGCCCTCAAACCCCATCCCTTTGGAGCATCCCTGCTGTCCATGTCATTCCCAGCAGGACTCCCAGATCCAAAGGGAAGCATCCTGACCTGGTGGTGATCCCAGGGGTGGAGCAGCCCCTGGGAATGCTGGAGATGTCCCTTTTGTGGGCAGGACAGGGAAGGGAAGCTGTTTGTGGGGCTGCTTTTCCAGGCACTGGAGGAAGGGGGAGGCCCCTCACATCTGGAGGACAGATCCAGACAATGGATTGGGTTTAATCTCGGGATGGAGGAGATTCCAGCTCAACTGGTTTCAGATGTGCTCTGCTCCCCAGCTGGCATGGGAGAGGCAGAGAGAGGCAGGAGCAGCTTTCTGCTGCCCCTGGTCCCACCTTGGCCAGGCAAATTCCCGGAATATCACTGGATTTGGGGAGCTGGTCCTTCACCTGACACAGAAAAAGGCTGCGCTGGATTCTCCTGCTTTCAATCCTTGGATGTGGGAGCTCTGCAGGAATTCTGTCAGGATTTTAGAGAAAGTCTCCTGGCACCCTGCCCAGGAGGAGCCACAGACACAGATGCTTCCTGGAGATGGAAGAATGTCCATCCCCCACCAGGGACTGACCTCCGGAGCTCCTGGCTCTCTTTGGGAAAGATTTCCTGAGGGGCTGAACCCAGGGCACAGAATCCTGGAATCCTGGAATGGTCTGGGTTGGAAGGGACCCTAAAGATCATCTCATCCCAACCTCCCACTCTCCCAGTTCCAGGGCCTTCCAGAGGCAGGCAGAGCTCTCCCTTAGCTCCCACAGCCAGCCTGATTCCACATTTCACACTGATTAAATCTTCACAGGCCTCATGAAGAGCCTTGGAATTAAAAGTTTTTTGAGTTTTCAAGGCTTGATCAGACTCAGAACCTGGCAGAGCTTTGGAGGCAGCCCTGGGCTGAGCCTGGATAAACCCTTGCAGAGGTCCCCTCTGTGCCATCAATCAGTGTTCCCATTAAAACATCCTTTAAAAACCCCTCTGTGAACAAACCAAACCATTTCCTTCTGGTTTCAGGGAAGATCAGGGGATCAGGCAAGGCCTATTCCTCATTTCCTGGCCTTGGACTCTGGGAAGAAGATAAAAAAACCCCTTTGGCAGGGCTGGTTGGGAGGTGGGATCCAGCCTGGAATGGGAGCTCCCCCATCTCTGCCTTGGAAAAAGCCAAGACTAAAATACTCCAGGGACATTGGGAAGAGGAGAATCCTGGCAGATCCAGGCCTGGAGCCTCCCTTACCTTCACACCTGTGGCTGGTCTCACTCTGCTTGTGCCCTGCAGGGCACTTGCACTCGTAGGATCCCACGGTGTTGATGCAATTCCCGCCCTGGCAGAGGCCAGGGATGGCCTGGCACTCATCCACATCTGCAGCAGGAAGAGCAAGGATGTCAGGGAATGGAGCCATGGATCCGTGTCCAGTGTGGATTTTCCTGTGCTCCAAGGAGCTGGATCACATTCCAGAAGGAATTACCCCTCAGATGGCACCAGGGATAAGGACAGGGAATGGACAGGAATGAATTCCTGGCTCAAGCAAGAGGAAGACAAAAGTCTGGGAATGCTTCCCAAAGGATGTGTCCATCCCATGGCTCTCTGGGAGAAACACCAGCCTGATCCAGGACACCCTGCGGGATGGAGGAGCTCACCTGAGAGCCACAGCGCGGCCACAATCTCTGGGATTAAATGATCTTGGAAAATCCCATGGGATACTCTGGGTGCATGGAGAAGCTCCGTGACACACGGCGGGGATTTGGCAAAGCTCCACAGCGAGTTCTGTGCTTCGGGGCTCTGCTTTGGGGCTCTGCTTTGGGGCTCTGCTTTGGGGCTCTGCTCTGGGGCTCTGTTTCAGGGCTCTGCTCTGTGTTCTCCATTGTGGGGCTGCTTTGGGGCTCTGCTTTGGGGCTCTGCTCTGGGGCTCTGTTTCAGGGCTCTGCTCTGTGTTCTCCATTGTGGGACTGCTTTGGGGCTCTGCTTTGGGGCTCTGCTCTGTGTTCTCCGTTGTGGGGCTGCTTTGGGGCTCTGCTTTGGGGCTCTGCTCTGGGGCTCTGCTCTGGGGCTCTGTTTCAGGGCTCTGCTCTCTGTGTGCTCTGCTCCGGGGCTGTTCAGGGGCTCTGCCCCCTCCCCTCCCTCCCCTCCCATCCCCACTCACCCTGGCAGGCCCCGGTGCGGATGTTGGGGATGAAGCCCCTGCGGCAGGGGTGGGGCTGGGCCGGGCACATCTCGCAGGGGTGGCCCCAGGCGCGGCCGATGGTGGCACAGCACATGGTCTTGGTGCACACGATGCCGCTCAGCTGGCCCTGGCACATCTGGTTGTTGACCTGGCTGAAGCAGGGCCCGGTGCGGTAATCTGGGGAGGAAATCAATCCCTGGATTAGATCCGGCACGTAAATCCCAGGATTTCTGCCCGGCTCTCAGTGCTGTTCCCTTTCCAGCACAGCCACTCGTGCAAAATCTGGGGGGAAAATTGCAATGGGGACAAACTGAAGCCCGGTGTTGGAGGTGGTGCTGGCCCTAAAAGGAACTGAAAATCTAAAGTCAGGCAAAGAGGCAATTCCAGGGCTGCAATTCCACCTATCCTGGAGAACTTCAGGAATGAGAAAAGCAATCCATTTCCTTCCCTGGCAGTGTCCGAGGACAGGCTGGACAGGGCTTGGAGCACCCTGGGATAGTGGAAGGTGGAATTCCACAATTCTTATGTTGCCTTCCATCCCAAACCAGTCTGGGATTCTGGGATTCTCAAATTCTCAGACTCTGGGATGCTGTCTCTCTTCACTTTAGCTCTGAAACATCTCCTGGCAATTTTGACTTTAAACCCCAGACACTGCAGGAACAACCAGCAGGTTTCCCATTCCCAGTTAGGATCCTTCCATCCCTTAAACTCCAAGGATTTTAACCCAATTTTTGCAGGGTTTTGCCCTCAGGAATGTGGGTTTGCCACTGCCTGGGCTCCCATGACCCTTGATGAGGGATGAGGCACAGCAGGAATCCTGCAGGAAGCGAAATCCCTCAATGAGATTTTCCTTCTGCCAGGCAGAGGTGGTGGCACGGAAGTGTTTGATCTGTGGCTGGAAAAATCCCCTTGAACCTCGTCCTTGTCAGCCCAGAACATTCCCCACGACCTGTCTGAGCAGTCAGGTGTTGGTCAGGCAGCCAGAGGCCGGCTGAGATGTGCTCAGGGAATTTCCAGGCTGGAATTAGGCAGTAATTAGGAACTGCCCTGACCCCGGTTCCCGGCTCCCGGATTAACCCCCAGATGTCCCTGCAGGGAAAGGTTTGGGTTTGATGTGTGAAGCAACAAAAATCTTGTGTGGAGGGGGGTGACAGCACTGGGACCCCCAGGTAACAGTGTCCCAAAATCCATGGAAAACACACAGGAAATCCTCCTGTCTGGGAAAGAATCAATTAGCAAAGAATTCCTCATTTCCAGCTTAATGCTCCCTCGGATTTGTGTTCTGGAGCAGCTCATACCTGAAAATTACAGCTGATCAAACTGGGCTGTGGGTGTCACCGGGAGGTGGAGAGGAGAAGGGTTTGAGAAGGACAAAAGGAATGGTTTGGAAGTTACATCGGTGGGAAGGGGATGGGATCTCCCAAAAATGCCTTTGTTTTGGGAATCCCACCAGAAACACGAACCATGGGGAGTTACCAAAGAATTATCCTTTCTTTTTGGAGCCAACTTTTAGGAGATCCCAGACCAGTGGCCGATGTCACTGCGGGGTGGACCCCAGAAAACTCAGGTTAATAAATGTCAAACCCCAAAGTGATGCTGTGAACAGAGAGCAAAGCAGGGAGAGCTGCAGCTCCCACCTCATCTCCCCCAGGCACTGCAGGAGCTCCTGGAGAGGGATAATGAATGCGGGATTGTGAGGAGAACACCCCCTTTTAAGCAAATAATTGCCCAAAATAACTTTTCCTATGCAGATGACTCCTCTGGAGGGAACGAAGCCAAGGAAATTGCAGTCTGGAGAGCCCTGGCTGCCTTCCAGCCCCAGCTGGTGCTAATTTTAATGGGCAAATGATTAAATTTTTAATGAGGCACCAATGAAATTTTATGAAGGAAATGGGGAGGCTTAGGAGATGTCTGAAGCCTCTCACAGTCCCTGTATGGGATCCATGTTCCAGGAATCCTGCTGCAGGTAGCTGTCCTTCAGGAGTTGGGTTTTTCCTTGGAAAAGCCAAGGGGAAAGCTGGGATTGCTGTTCCCTGTTCCCAGCAGCAGAGCCCAGTGTGGGACATGGAGCAGTTCCACCTCTCCAGCTCCAGGTAAAGTTCCCATTAAAGCACTGCAAGGCATCCTGGATTGGGAGGATTTTGGGAACCCCTCGAGAGCTGAATCCCTGACAATTCCAGTGACTGGGGCGGGATCCGCTCTCACACCCAGCCATGCTGTTCCTCTGGGAGCAGCTTCCTCACAATATCCCAAATTATTGTGTCCAGGATGGCCCACATGGAGTCCTGTGGAAGGGCTGGGGCATTGGAATGGGGGCAATTCCTCTGGAACCAGCCAAGCCAGCACCCGGCCCTGGGCACTTCCCACATTCCCAGCACTTGGGATGCACCAGGAACGCTCTGCCCGCCCTCCTTATCCCAAATCCACGTTGCCAGAACCTCCTTCACCTCTTCCAAGAGGTAAAAAAGAGCCAGAATTTATCCCAGAAATGCAGCTTGGCCTCATTAAAAAGGAATAATCAGCCTCAGAGTGTTCAAAATCCCCATCAGAGCCCCTCAGACTCTGAAGGACAACGGCTGGAGGGTGCCTTCTCCAGGCTCAGCCTCCCAACACCGGAGGAGAACAACGGGAATGTTTCCCTGGGATAACAGCAGGGTTTAACGCCGTCATTTGGCACGGGAATGTTCATTCCAGCAGCTCGGGTTTCTTTGAAGCAGGGAACAAACTGAACACGGCTCCCAACAAGGGCGTTTTCCAAAGGTTTTGTAGCACCTGGATTGAAACTGGAGCTGGACCTGAAGTGCTCACGGCTTTGTTTCATCCCCAGTTTCAGTGGGATGTGAAAGACTGGATTTAGGAGTGGATTGAGATCACCCCTTTGCTGGGGGGAATGAAAAAGGCTTTGAAAATGAACATTTTATTCTCTTTTAACTGGTCCTGACTGTGCCTGGGGGAAACGGGGAGGGTTTGGTCAGGAACTTCTGAAAATATTCACAAGAAAAAAGAGTTTCCTTCACTCCTACAACCATGGAGCCAGGAGGGTGTCCCTGAGTCAATTCCAGTGGGAATTCAGATCCCTGGAGATGGAAAAGTGGGATAATTCCACAACTTTCTGTGTTATCTAAAGGACAATCCCAGCCACACAGATCCACCGTGGGAGTAGATCCAGAGCCCAGCGCAAGGGAAGGGGAAAGGAATGAGGAGCTTTTCTCTTCTCCCACCCTCTGGAATTCCCTCCCGAGACAGGCCAGGGGCCGAATTCCTCCTCTCCAAAACAAACAAACAGAGCTGAGGAAGAGGAGCTTTGTCCTTTGCCAGAACTCCAATTCCTTCTCACAATAAACAATGGAGGCTTTTCCTTAAAAACTGCGGGGCAAAAGTGGCCTGTGGATCATCCCCAGGGAGCTCCTGCCCACGCTGGGATGGGGCCACAGCAACACAAATCCCGGGATTGGGCAGGAGGCCACTGGAGAGACAGGGATTGGGAGAGACAGGGATTGGGAGAGATAGGGATAGGGAGAGACAGGGACAGGGATCAGGAGACAGAGACAGGGATTGGGAGAGACAGGGATTGGGAGAGACAGGGATAGGGAGAGACAGAGACAGGGATCAGGAGAGACAGGGATCACAGAGGAGACAGGATAAAATCAAATCTCTGTGGAGCAATGGATGCTCTGCTCACAGACACCTTGGAATCCTGGAATGTTTGGGGTTGGAAAGGACCTTAAAGCCCATCTTGTTCCTGTCCCAGGGTGGTCCATCCTGGCCTTGGACACTTGCAGGGATGGGGAAGCCACAGCTTCTCTGGGAATTCCATCCCAGCCCCTCCCCACCCTCACAGGGCACAACTCCTTCCCAGTATCCCACCTATCCCTGCCCTCTGGCCACAGGAAGCCATTCCCTGTGTCCTGTCCCTCCATGAACATTCAGGACATCACACAAGGGATCAGCATCCCAGAGCCACCAGCCCAATCCCACGGGAAGGAGCCAACCCCAAAGGATGATTCCTGTTCTTCTCCAGGTGTTTTCCAGCCTGGATTGAGGCTCTCCAGCCCCTCGGGCTGAGGGAGGGGGTGGGAGCAGCCCCAGGGTCTCCCTGAGGGGCTCCTTTCTCATGGAATACTTTCTCCAGCTCGTCATTTCCTTACCTCATCCAAACACAGCCACATTCCTCAAGTTTAACTGTTTGGACTTTTGCAGAAAAGAAAAAGCTGGCGGGGGCACTTTCTAAGGCCAGACATTCCAAGTGCTGAAAAAACACATCCAAAGGAAATTGTAAAGGGAGAACTTTTTTTGCGTTTTCCTGTCCTATTTTTACAGTTTCCTGCCGAAGTCTCGGCCTGATGAAACCCGAGAGAGCTCCAGGCTCCTGCAAGGAGCAGCTCCTGAGGCACAAAGAACACGGGGAAACACGGAGCTGGGGGTTCCAGAGGGCAGGAAAGGTGGGAATGTCAGAGCAGGGCTTGGAAACGCCTGGAAGAGCCCTCGGGGTCAGGACTTGTCGTGGGTGGTCAGTGGAGGTGCTGGGGTGGCACTTCCAGAGCTCCAGACTCTTCCCAAGCACTCAGGTGGAAACCTGGCACTTCCCAGATCCCTTGGAAGAGACCACAGCTCCTGGATCCCAGGGAAAAGCAGATCTGGAGATGGTGGCCGGGCTGTGGCTGAACTTGGGGGACTCCTCCTGGTCTGAGTGTTCCTTACAGGACTAAAGGGAGCAGAAATTTGTGTGGGAGCATTTTTGGGCAGAGGTTTTGTGGGATTTGCCTATCCTGGAATAATGAGCTGGGAGGGGGTGGTGGCCAGGACACCCCTGAGAGAGGAATTCCACAAAATCAGGTTGGGTTTCCCTGATTTTAGTGATGGGCAGGAGCATCTTCAACCCTCCACCCCGCACTTCAGCAGCTGGGGGTATCTGGAGAGCTCTTTGCTGGGATTGGAGGAGTTCCAAGGAATCCTGGGTTCACAGGACCCCCCTCCCAAAAAACAGGAATCAAAACCTGTCAGAAATTTTGGTGGATCTGCAGACACAGAAGTGTGGAATTCCAGGGATCCTCCCTGCGGGGACATCAAAGGGACCCTCGGAAATAAAAAGCTGCTCCTTGATGGAAGCAGAAGAGAGGAGGGGAAGGAGGAAAATGTGACTCTTTTCTTTCCATGGGCACAATTCCTCCATGGATACGGGACTGGAGAGCCCAGCTCAGGGGGAAATGTTCCATCCACGAGTTTTTGGGTTCAACTTTTGGGAACCTTGGACCACGAGGAGCAGAACCCACCCCAGGGGCCTCCTGTGCCACACGGGTCAGAGGGACCTCCCAAGGTGCAGAATGTCCCTGTAAAAACCCATTTTTCCAATAAAAAAGATTTTCTTCCATGGCCTCCATGGGGAAGATTTCATTTGGCTGGAAAAACAGCCCCAAATTAAAAACCTCATCCCTGGAGCACAGGAGGAGCTCCAAACATCACCTGAGTCAAGCTCAGTCACTTGGTCCAGGTCATTTTTTCCTACTTGAGGGAGGGTGAAATCAGAGCCATGACATCAAAATCCTTCATTGTGCTATAGAACCGTGACCAACCCTTGGCCTCTGGCCCCACAGCCTCAGCTTTTCTGGGCTGCAGCTTTTCCTCCCACACTGATGTAATGGGGGCTCAGGTTCCACAAAATATCCCCCGGTCCCTCGTCCCCGAAGATGTCAGGGAGAGGGAGGAAATGATGCTGGAATTCTGTGAGTTCCTTGCTCCAAGGGTATTTACCTCTGGAGAGGGGAATTTCCTGGATGAGGTGTGAGGGGGGTTGTTCTGCTCCCAGCACAAAGCTGCCTCTTACTGGAGCTGTTCTTAGCACTCAGAAATTCACTTTATTCCAATTTAAAACTAAAATTATTTCTTGCTACGGCGATAGCAAAGTAGATTCAAGCGAAGCCCTTAAATAAATCTGGAATTGGATGGATTTGGGGAGGATGAGTTCTTTTTGTCAGGAGTGGGGCCCTCAGAATCCCAGAATTCTGGGGCTGGAGATCATCCAGTCCAAGCCAGGGTCACCTGGAGCAGGTGACAAAGGAACCTGGTGGGTTTGGAGTCTCCAGACAGGGAGAATCCCCAACTCCCTGGGCAGCTGTTCCAGGGCTCTGCCACCTCCAGGGAAAGAAGTTTTCCCTCCTGCTGAGGTGGAATTTCTTGTGTTTGGTTTGTGTTTGTTTATGCTCCTCACTCATTACTCCCATTACTAATGCAGGACATTCCCTGGCTCTGTGATGAGATTTGTCCTTTCTCCCTGTGAGGAAAGGGCTTCAGGCTCTGCTTTGAATTAATCCTTCTCCAGGAAAATCCTTAGGAGCGAGGGCTGGAGCCGAACCGAGAGCTACAGAAGGTCCTGCTGCTGGAATCTCGTTATGGAGACTCCCAAGGACTCCTGTGGACCCACCAAACACCCCCTGGAACAACAGGACACAAACCCTGGTGCTCAGGGACTCCTCTCAGCAGCCCCGGGGATGGAGCAGGAGCGCAGTTTTCCCTTGGAAGGGTTAAGCTGTTCCCTGGCTCCCTGGTTATCCCTGGAAGGTCAGTCCCAGCACTCACCTGGCTGCAAAGCCCAAGGATGCTGTTCCCAGCCGGACAGAGCAGGCTCTGTTTGCCTTGGCGGGGAGGAGCTGTGTGGACACAGCTGGAGGATTTGTTTTGTCTCTCACACAAGTCTGGCTCAGCCAAATCTCTGCAGGCTTTGTGAAAATGCTCCTTTATGTAAAGAATTTTATACATTGGCCCCAAAGTCTGCCCCTGCTCAGCCCCCTGCCTCTTCCCCTCTCCCCACACACAGGACACTTGGATTTTCCAGACTTCTCCAGAAGTTTCTTTCAGGAATTCCCAGCTCTCTGTTCACACACAGCCAATGTCACCCAGCAAAGCCACCCCGAGCCACATCCCGGGGAGATCTCATCCCACAACCAGGAATCCCATGGAGCGCCTGGGGCACCAGCTGGGCACGAGCAGAAATTCAACAAAACCCAGAATGTCTGGACCTAACCCCAGAGAGTGGGATGGAGCCTGGAGCTCAGCTGCCCTGCTGTGTGGCCTGGCACTGCAGGGAAGGTGCCCTTACCTCGCTCGCACTGGGGCCCGGTGAAGCCGTAGACACAAGCGCAGCGGTTGGGCCCGATGCACCTGCCCCCGTTCTGGCAGCCGTTCTCACACACAGCTGCGAGGGAAAACAGGAATTCTGTCACTTCTGCTCCCCCCCTCAGTGGGACACACACTGCTGGCAGAGCTTGGGATGTCACCTCCATCGTGGCTGGAGTATCAGAGCTTGGAATACCAGCTCCGTGTTCTCCCATCCAGAGCCTCAGCGCAGCAAACGCAGAGAAAATCTGAGATTCTAATTTTTTCCTTGGAAGAATTGTTCCCTGTCCCTGCCTGAGCCCCTTTCTGCAAAGGCCATGAACTCCTATTGCACGGGAGAGGATTTTCTGGCCTCTGGAATCTCGGTTCCCTCAGGCCAGCGTTGGGATTTAAGTGGCAGGGTCAGGATGAACAGATACAAACGGGAAAATGCACAAAGGGAAATGTGTAAGGAACGCCAGCAGCTGGAATGGGAGAAGGGGAGGCTGCTCAGGGACTTAATCCCACGTGCCCAGAGCAAGGAACTGAGGTCTGAGCAGCACTCGGGTGTTCCCTGACTTAAAATAGTCACTGGCTTAAAATATTCCTGGCTTAAACTTAGTCCTGCTAGCCTTGGTTAAACCCTGCACTCAGAGCTCCCAGGCTGGAGCCGAAGGAAGTGTCCCAAATAAACTCATGGATTGATGGAAGCTCCAGAGCCGGAAGGGACCCCCAGGACCCTGCCCTGCACAGCCCCCGCTCAGTGCCCAGCTCCCAGCTCCGATCCCAGGCTCTGCCCCAGTTCCCACCCGGAGCCGAGGAGCCGGGATCTGCCTGCTGGGCCGGGGCCAGGGGGATGCAGCATTCCCGACCCTGCCGGGATGTCCTGCCAGAGCGGGAAGGCGCGGGGTGGAGCTGGGAGCAGCACGTAGTGAGGGCTGCACGTTCCATCCCCAGCCCTGGGCTGCTGCTCCTCTGAATTTTCCCAAGCTTTTGCTGCTCAGGATGAAATTTTCCATATGGAGCCTTTGCCTCCGGCTGAACTTTTGGGAAAGTTTCAGCACCAAGGGATCAGGCAGAGCTCAGGGGGACTTTGGGGTGCTTTAAAAATCCTCATTGACTTCACTGGGAGTGATTCCCACACGGATCCAGGGATTGGAATTTGGGAAGTTCTAATTGATCTAATTGAGAAGAGATTCTTTCAAGGAGATTTGGCTTAGTTGCTTACTAAAGGCTTCTTAAAATGTATTACATGGTACAATAGATATAAAAGATATAAATATATATCATTTATAAATGATATAACGATTTAATAATTGTAATATAGCAAATATAATATCATGATCCTATAATAAGGTATATATAATGATTATATACAATACATGATGCATGTACTATCTGATATAATGATGGGATGTGTATTATGAATATATTAGGATATATAACACATCTATATAGTCCGTATTATCTATATATTATATACAGTATATATAGTACATACAATGCTATCTGTAACGTTTTCTTATAATTCTATTATAATAAATTATAATATATTATTATATATTTTATATGTAATATATATTATATAATATATAATAATATAATATATAATATATTATATATTATATATTATATATTATTATAATGTATGATAATTATATTATTATAGTATAATAATTTATAATATATTATAATAATTTGGAAAATCTATATCATATTAATACATTCTATATTATTCTGGGAAATAAATTAATCTATTCATTCTATCAAATATCTGTATTTTGATGCAGAGCTGTGTCTGTATTGCTCAGGAGGGAGGGCTGAGATTCCGAAGGAAGGAGAACACGGTGCTGACGTTGGAGTGTCCTGGGTGCCCTTTCCCTTTCCCACTCCCGTTCCCATCCCGTTCCCAACCCCATCCCACCCCCGTTCCCGTTCCCGTTCCCGTTCCCGTCCCCGTTCCCGTTCCCGTTCCCGTTCCCGTTCCCGTTCCCATCCCGCACTCACGCTGCCCGCAGTAGGTGCCGGTGAATCCCTTCTGGCACAGGCAGGACTCCTCGGAGCAGCTGCCCCCGTTCATGCACCGCAGGCTGCAGCTCTGCACTGGGGACAGGACAGGAAACGTCACCCGGCATCCCAGGGAGGGCGGGATGGGCCGGGAATTCCTGTCCCAGCTGACACCGACTGGCCACGTCCTTCAGTGACAGGGGACGCTGCTGATGGCATGGAATGTGCTGGGCTGGGAGGGATCCCCAGGGATCCTGGACCCAGCTCCTGACTCCAGACACCCCAACAGCCCCACCCCGTGCATCCCTCCTGGAGCTCTGGCAGGGTTGGGAATGTGCCCATTCCCTGGGATCCTGTTCCGTGGCCACCACCCTCTGGGGGATGAAGCTTTCCCTGACTCCATCCCAAACCTCATTCCACACACACCAAAGGCATCCATCCTTCTACTTCGTTAAGGGATCCACCCCAATTAAACCTCTCCAGCTTTGGGATTTCCTGCAAACAAGGGCACAGTTCCTGATATTTCCCTGTCTTTGACAACCCTGTCACAATCCTTTCTTTCAGGATTTTACACTTTTCCAATATTTCCCACCCTTTTTATCGCTGTTTTCCATTATTGCTCCGTTTTCAACCCTTTTCACACTTTGGGCTGTCAAATCTTCCAAATTCCTCCCTATCAAAGCCTTCTGAGGTGTTTGGGGGGATGGAATTTCTCTGGTGGGGGAAAACCATCAACTCTAAGACATTTCTCCTCCCTTTGCAAACACGACGTGGCCTCCTTGGCAAGATCCGGTTACTGGGAGAGGGTTTTTTTAAGGAATTTGGAAAGAAAAGCACGAATCCTCCATTCTTCCATGTGAGAGTTCAGCTTTCCCACTGGATTATGACCCACTGGATGTGACTGAGGCACTGCAGGAAAACAATAGCAGTAAATAAACTGGAAGTTTGATCCTGCTGTGGACACAAAGTGTTGGCTTTAACTGTTTCATCACTCCGTGATGTTTAAGGAATTTGGGATTAAAGCAGCCCAAAAAGGGAGGTTTGGGGCTCAACACCAAGTTACAACCCCAGGTCACCCAGCTTTCCCTCTGGAATGCCTGGAACAGCCCATTCCTCCTCGGGAAGGTGCGACCACTCCAAAGGCAAGAGCCCGAGGCTGGAGCAAGTCACACGAAAAGCGGATTCACATCAGAACCCCACGGAGAGCTCGGCTCCGGCTGCCAGGGAGAGGAGGGGCCAGGATCCGGCAGCTCCAGGGGCCGGATTTGTGGGAGTGGAGGCTCAGCTGTGGCTCCTCCAACACCAGCTCCAGGCTGGGAAGAGCTGGGGCCAAGCGCCTGTCCAGGAGCAGCAGGACTCCCAAGTGGGATAATTCTGTGGCTGCTGCTGGTTTGTGGGAGTTCTGGGAGCAGGGAGGGGTGGGCTGGGAAGTCTCCGTGCTCCAATTGCTCGGCACAGGGGCAGGACATTGGATCCAGGGCTGGTTTGGATCCGTCCCGATGTCTCCTCGTCTTCCTCGTGCTCCACGGCCAGGGCTCAGCCCAAATTTAGATGGGAGTTTAATCCTTCAGGAAACGGAGCTCGAGGCTTCAAAGCCTTGCCTGGATCACCAGACACGAGGCCGTTCCTACTGGGAAAAGGCTCCAATCTGGAATCTGCTTCCCTGCAGCCCTCACCTCACTCAGGCAGCCCCGGGAAAGCAATTCCAGCACATCTGGGAGGCTGCCCGGAGACAGAGGGGGCTGGGAGGGGTCTGTGTGTCACAGCTGGCCCCGGGCAGCTCCTCCCTGCACATCCCGAGCCTCTCGCACTGCAGGGAGCTTGGGATAAGGTTCAGAGGAGCTGAGGAATTCGGGGACTTCAGGCTCTGGACACAAGAAGAGTCCTGGTCCAGAAATTTCCAATCAACTGGCAAAGACTCTTCCAGGTCCCATTTCTGACTCCTGCCATGATCCCAAAATCCCTGAGATCCCATCACCTTCTGATTTATCAGGGAATCCCTGACAGGCTTGGGCTGAAAGGGACCTTAAAGCTCATCCCATTCCACCCCTTCCATGGGCAGGCACCTTCCACTGTCCCGGGTTGCTCCAAGCCCAGTCCAGACTGGGAGTGTCCAAGCCTGGCCCTGTTGGAGTCCCCTGCGGATCTGGAATGCAGAAGAACACCTTCCAACCAGGAATTTCAAGGCTTTATCAGGATTTGCCAGGGTAGCAGAGGCCAAAGTTGTAGGGAAAGGAGAAATGGCAGGAAAAGGAGGATGGCAGCTCATCCTCGTTAGCTTTTCCCAGGATTGGATTGGACTGGATTAGTCCTACAATTTATTGGAAGGGATCAGTGGCTCTGCCAGGGATCAGCTGTGGGGTTTTTGTCTCTACTCACTCCCTACTCCACCTAAACAGCCCCTTCAGAGCACTCCTAAAACATCTTTACTCCCTGGAGCAGGAAACCAGGCAGGAAACGCCGCTCTTTGTTATTCCAGAGGAGGCACAGTGGCTTTTCTTGCCTCTGGAATGCACAATTTGTCTGCTTTTCCACAGAAATCCAGCCCCCAACAGCGAATTCCAGATTGGAGGAGCCCCCGCAGAGGAGCCCCCCCCCCTTCACATCCAGCCCGGGCTCCCGGGAATGCCACGGCCGTGCCCAGATGGATGCACTGCTCTCGGCATTCCTGGAATTCCTCCCTGATTGCTCCCACATGGACCCTGACTCCCGGAGTTTCGTGGCTCCAGCACCTTCCCGTCCCCGAGGGCTGCAGGCTCCGCTGCCTCCCGGGGCATCCGCAGGGATATCTGGAGTGAAATGTGGCACCTGGGAAGCCGATCCTGGGAACTTCCCTCTCCCAGGGACCCCCTGCCTGGGGGTTTGAGGGGTCACTTTATCACAGAGGCTCCTCTGCAGCTGGGCACCGATGGGAAATTAATTCCTGGGATGTCTCTCTCCATCTGAGACCTTAAAACACTCCAAAATCCCGTTTATTTCTGCAGGAAAAGCCTTCAGGGAAAGCACCCCGAAACACAGAATATTTTGTGGGCTCTGCCCAGTTCAGGGTAGAACTGCAGAGATTTGATTCCTTTCCCTTTTGGGAGAGCACAGAACCCCTGGGATCAGCAGCAGAATTCCCTTACCTCCAGCTGAGCCACAGTTGGGGGAAAGTTGTCCATTGGAGCAGGTGCACATGTTGGGCCGGGAGCAGAATCCATCCCCGCAGGAATTCCTGCAGATTGCTGATGGCACAGAGGGACACGGGGATTAGCACATGGAACTCACTCACAGACCTGGCTCTGGCTCTGGATTCATCCCTCGGGAGAGGAATCACCCAGGGAGGGCCTGGGGCACCTCCGTGGGCAGAGCAGGAGTGGGAAGGACCTTAAATCCCATCCCATCCGTGGGCAGGGACACCTTTATCCTGCAGAAATGCAGGACGTCAGCCTGGATTCTCTGGATTCATGGATTCTCCAGCCCTGGAGAGCCCAGACAGCAAGGAAAACTCCCAGTCCAGGTGAGATTTATCTCAATCATCCTCCTGTAGCCCCTCAAAGATGCAAATTCCCTCTGGGAGACACCTCTGGTGACACCAGGTCTGCAGTGTCACCATCAGCTGGTGTCCAACTGAATTATTCCATGGGAACAAGCAGGAAATCACTTCTTCAGCAGCAAAATCCCTTTGTCAGGAGCCTCCTGTCCCAAAGCAGGCACAGCCAAGGGACACCTCAGGAGAGGATTAAAGGCTGAATTAAATAACTGGGACCAGTTGGAGCCACCCCGGTTTAATCGGGATTAGCAGAGCTGGGAATTCCCACAATCCCTGCTCCTGCCCCGTCCTGAGCTCTGCAGTGGGAGCTGGGAATTCCTTCCCACAGGGCTGGCAGCTCCCTTGGAGCAGGGAAATGGGTAAAATGGATAAAGGGATAAAGGGATACTCACGGACAATGCACTGGTTCCCTCCAGGCAGGGTTTTCCAGCCGGGACAGCAGTAGGAGTGGAACCTCGAGCCACAGACGTTGGGGCTGAAAATCAAACACAGTTTGGGGTTTTTCCCTCTGTTCCAGTGCCTTTGGATAAATCCAGGCTCTGCAGGAGAGCAGGGAAGAGCTCCCTGCGGGACATCTCCCTCCAAACTCCATTCCCTCCCATTTAGAATTTTGGAGGGGTTTGGTCAAAATCAGTGGAGGAAGAGGAATGTGGCATCAATCCCACGGACCGAGAGAGAAGGGAGTTCAGTGGAATGGATAAAGTGGAGGATTTTTAATTAGGGGGCAGACAGCACCTCTTCCCAAAAGGGATTCACCCAAGGAATTCGTGCAGGGATCCTGGGAGATGGAGGGTGAAACGAAAAGATGCCAATTGTTCCTCCCAAAGTGAACCTTGCTGAGCATCTGCTAAAAATTAGCGGAGTTTCAAAATAAACCATGGGGAGAATCCACTCTGAACGGGCTGGGATTAATGGTGTCCCAGGAATGACCCAGAGGGAGAAGGGAATGAGATTCCAAAGCAATAACTCCAGAAGGACAACGCTGGTTTATAAGGGGGGGTGAAAAACCATCTTCAGTAAATTTGGGATAAAATTGCTTTTGCAATTTTTTATTTTTTAAATTTATTTTAATTTAATTTAATTTTTAATTTTTAAAATTTTATTTTATTTTAATTTATTTTTATCAGCAGTTTGCTCAGGGCCAGGAAACACAAGTTAGAATCCCTCATTTCCATCAGAAAGAAGGTCGGGATAAAAGGGATGTCGTAAAATCATGGAATCACAGAATGATTTGGATGGAAGGACCTTAAAACTCATGGAATTCCACCTCTGCCAGGGACACGGACACCTTCCACTATCCCAGGCTGCTCCAAGCCCCGTCCAGCCTGGCCTTGGACACTGCCAGGGATGAGGACATAATTAAAATTTTAAAAATATATATTAAAAATTCAATTAAAAATTAAATTTAAAAATACAGAGGTTTTTTTCCCCTCCTCACTCTCAGCTCTGCCTCCTTGGGGGTTTTTCCCAGAGCGGGCGCAGTCCTGGAGCGTTTTTCCATGGATGGATCGTCCCTTCTCACCTTCAGTGCCGCTGAAAGGGCTCATTAGCTAATGAGAATTATGCAAATGCGGTGACTGTGACCAAAAGAGGGCTGCTGAGGAAGGACAGAGGGAAAACAAACGCTCGGCATCGCCTTTGTGCTCTCGAAACAACGCCGGGGGTTACGGAGATAAACAGGGACGGAGTCCGCGGGAATTTCAAAGGATGGCACCGAGCGCTGCCCTCTGGCACTGCCTCCAGCGGAGAGCTGGGAAACGAAGCAAAAACCGCTGGAGCCGAGCCGTGGGATGGGAAATGCTGGATGTGAAACGTGGGCAGGAGGAGCCCCCTCCCAAATCCACACCGGATCCCAGCGGGAGCCGGGCCGGGGGCGCGGCCCCTGCCCAGGGAACGGGACACACGCGGCACCTGGATGGGGCTGCAGGAACCTGGGAAAGGCCCCCGGGAGTCCCGGGATGCGGCCGAGGGGCTGGGAAAGGAGCTGGGAAGGGCTCGATCCTGCGGGTGTTGCCAGATCCTGGGAAAGGCTGGAGAGGGAGGGAAACAGTGCGGGAAGTCCGTGCTGAGAATCCCCGCAGGCTCAGATTCCAGCGGAGCTGTTCCTCCCTCTCCTGCTCGAGCACTCTCTCCTAACTTTGGGATCCATTCGGCTTTGCCAGTATTTTGGGAACGTCCCAATATTTTCCCGTTATTTTGCCTTTCTCTCTCTGCAGTCTCTGTGTAACTCGAGCCGCGGGATCTCTCTCCTGCTCTGCCAGCTCCTCCAGTTTGGGGAGCAGCCGCTCTGACAGGGGAGAACGGAATTCCCAGTTCCCACCTCCCCTGTCCCTTTCCTTATTGGAAAGTTCTTCTGTCTTCAAGTCTCATCCTAAGAAAAATTTGTGGGAGAAACCAAACCCTCCAGGAAGAGATTCAGCCAATTCCCAACTTGTTCGCCTTTGGGAATGGCCATCAACTCCAGGTTTTCCCAACCATCCAGAGGCACCTTTTGCTTCACCAGTGAAAATTTCCCGAATTTCAGGATGATGAGGATTTTCAGTGCCAAAAGACGGATGTCTGCTATCCGTGGAAAAGCTTCTTTAAGGAAGAGACGGGGAAGTTTCTCTGGGGATTATTTGTGAACCCCCCCCCCCCCCCCCCAGCCCTTCTCTCATTGTGAAATTCAGAGTGAAATCAAATGAATGTGGATGACTTCAGCCTGTGGTTTTCCAGGGACAATGATCCCACCTCTCCATCCGAGCTGGAAATCTTCCCCCAGTTCAGGATTTGCTCTGGTTTTGGTCTGTGCCCGGTTTTTTGCTGCACCCCTGGGATCAGCTCTGACAATGAGTGGGGACAGCTCTGGAGCCCCCCCGGCCTCGGTGGGGATCACCAGGGGACAATAACTGGTGCCAAGTGTCAGGGGGGTTCTGGGAAAGCATCTCCCCCAGCAGAGGGATTTGGGATTGTGTCAGGGCGTGGGAACAGATCCCGAACAATGCTGACTTTGGGATCTGCAGCACATTCGTGTCCTCCTCCCTTGGGACCGACCAGATCCCCCCTGTAAACGCTGCAAGGATTCATTCCAGGGAATTCTCACTTTGAGGAGTTCTCTGCTCGCTCCCCCAGGCCTGGCTGTGTTTGATGAGGAATTTGCAAAGGAAAAATTCCAGAAATCCCCCTGGAAAAGTCAGATCTGCCCCTGCTCAATGCAGGGACAGTGCCAAGGTCCTGCAAAGGGGGTTCTGAAGTCCTCCCACCTGGAACCCATCCCTGGTTCTCCAGAGCAGCTCCTGAGGACTTTTAGGAATGAATTCAAGTCCCAACAATTCCAATTATTTTTGGTCCTAAGAGCTGGGGTGTAAAGGTGAGAGGTGCTGAATGTCTGCGCCTCAAGGAAAAGCCACAAGCCTCAGAACTTCCAACAGAAATTTGGATGTGCAACATTCCAGCACAAAAATATTCCAAACTCAGCATGCAGAAACATGGGATCATAAAATCCCAGACTGGTTTGGGTTGGAAGGACCTTCAATCCCATACAATTGCACCCCTGCCATGGGCAGGGACACTTCCCACTGTCCCAGGGTGCTCCAGCCTGGCCTTGGACATTTCCAGGGATCCAGGGGCAGCCACGGCTGCTCTGGGAAATCTCTTCCAGGGCCTCACCTCTGGGAGCTGGAATTAATTTTTTAAATCATTCTTATTCGGTTTCATCAAAGAAACGAAGTAAAACAGGAGGAAAGTCTCACCAAGGCTGTGCAGGGGTTGGGTTCCAGCTGCTCTGGGTAAAGCCAGGCTCAAGCCCCATAATCCTGATCCTTTTCTGGTTTATATCTTTTCAGCAAGGGGGGGATCTACCAAGTCTTGTTCTCCACCTTTGCTTTGTCCATAAGAGCATTTTTCCCCTTTACTGAGTTCTTCACACGTCTCCTGTGAGTGATGGTAGGAAAATCTCCCTTTTGGTGCACATTTAATTCAACCCCTGCAGACCACAAAGGAACCTTTTCCTTCGAAAAAAGACTGAAAATCCAACTGATTTCCAGGAACTGCTTCACACTTTCATTTGGAAAGCAGCACCACCAACTCTCCCATTTTTTTCCCCCCCTTAAATTCTGAAATAAATCAAAACTTCAAATACAGCCCTTAAAACTTCCAGACAAAACCCATATAACCTCTGCACTCCTCTGCCAGATATTCCTTTGCCATTCCAATATTCTCCCTCACGATTCCTGCCAAAAACAAGAGAACCCAGCCATGGCCAGGAGGCCAAGATCAACCATTTCACAACATAAATCAGGGCCCAAGGAAAACTGAGGAACAAAAGTCTCGAGTCAGAGGTTTCCAAGTGCTGCCTTCACGTTGTTCCTGGTGTTGTTCGTAGTATTCCAGCCCTGGCTGGGAACAAGGCTGGGACGTGTGGAGGACGTGGAGCTGGAAGCAGGAATGTGCTCCAGAGGTGGCTGGATCACAGGGGCAGAACTCCAGTTGCACCTTTACTGAAGGAAATTTGGGGCTCTTTCGCTGATTTGGTTTTTGAAGTGTTTAAATCTTTGTAGTTAAAGCTCATTTCCCCTCCCAACGAGGGGATCTGGCTCCCTGAAATCCAGGACTGAGTTAAAAATCGGGAAATTTCAGCTTCAGGTGCCTCTGAGGAGCACCTCGGTTCAGAGAATCATGGAATTGTTGAGGCTGGAAAGGACCTTTGAGATCATCAGCCAGCGCCACCCCCACGGTCACCAGCATGTCCCCAAGTGCCACCTCCAGTGGGTTTGAAACCTTTTTAATTCCTAAGATTCTGGTGGAACTGCAAGGTCAGGGATGGACCTGGATGGAAATGCGGCTGGAACTCACCTGTGCCCCTCTCTGAGGACACTCAGAGGTGGTGGAGCTCCAGCCTTGATCTGTAACATCACCCCAGAGTCAGCTCCAGGCTCATTTGTGTCCTGTGGCCCCAAATCCCAGCCCGTGGCTTTCCCCCTCCTTTGCATCCCAGCTCAGGGAGGGGATGGAGAATCCCCCTGCATCCCTCAGCTCCTGTTCTGCAGCTCCAACATTTCCCTCTCCGTTCCCCAGTGGAAAATGAGGAGGTGTCAAAAATCCGCTGGAAGCTGCTCCCGTTCCCTTTTCCCCACAATGAATTTGGCCACCTCTGTGTGCTGCCCTCAGCCCGGGCCAGGGCAGGGTCCCACAAACATCCCAACGTGCTCTCCCCATCCATCTTCTCACTTGCAGGGGCCAGCTCGTAATTAATGGGCTTGACATAACGAGTTGTGTTTGAAGTCAGGCCTTTATTCTTCCCGGGACAAACAGGCAGCGCTGAGGTCCCAGCAAATGGCAGTGCCAGCACGGCCCAGCCTAATCATCCCTGCTCTCCCTTTGTTCCACACATTCCTGCTCCTGGAAACTGTTCAAGAGTTCATTAAAGCAATAATCCCATTCCAGTGCTGCCTCAGAATGGGATTTGCCAGGGCTGGGCCCTTCAGGAGAGGCTCATTTGAAATTGTCTCTCCTTTAATGAGTTTAAGGCCAGATTAAAGCCGGGCTTGGTCTGTGGTTTACGGCTCCCCATCCGTTTATTAATTGTTGTTTGGGAAAGCTGGGCTGCATAAGAGGCTTGTTTATTTTGCATTTAATCCCTGCTTTGCATTTATTTCATACTTCCCCTTTATTGAAGGAGGCTGGGGTGGGAATGAGCTCCATATAAATGTAATTCCAGCAGAAACACATCCAGCTTTTGGCCTGAACTGCTGGAGCCTCTTTCCAAGGCCTCTCCAAGTGCCCTTGAGCAGGGACAGCTCATGTTGGGCACCCAGAGTCACTGGGAGCAGCTCCTCCCTCCCAGTCCCATGGTTTCCGTGGATTCTGGGTGATCTTTGAGGTCCTTCCAAGCCAAACCACTCTGGGATTCTACAAAACCCACAGGAATTGGTTTGTGCCACTTGTAGATGATATTTAAGAGAAACTGAACCAATGTTTGGGCATTTTTATCTTCCAGAGTGTAAAAACCTCCCTAAAAAGTCACCTGAGTTCCATTTCTCTCTCTGAACCTCTGGTGTGGCTCCGTTTTCTTGTCCCATGTGGGAAATGACAGGATTTGGAGATGGAGGGAGAAAGGGAGGCACAGACAAGGATAAATCCCAGGATCACTGGGGCTGGAAAACACCTCAGGGATCATCCCAACCATTAACCCAGAAGGAGGGAGCAAAAAAATGCCCAAAGGGAAGGGGAAAATCCCGATCTTGTCGGGGTTGGTGGCTGTCCCTTGAGTCCTTGGATGTGTCTGTCCCTCCCCAGGCTTTTGGGGAAGGAAAACACTTCTGCCATGGATAAAATGCCCCAGGAATGGCAGGAAAACACTGTAAAAGGCTTTGGGAGCTGGAATAAAAGGTGTGGGAAAGGAAAACTCTGATTAACTCGCATTGGGAAACAAATTATTTCAGGAGACAAATAACCAGAGCTGCAGCTACTCCAGGAAGCCGGGGAAGGTTTCCCCACAGGAGAACACTCAGGACTCTGCACTGCTCCACCCTTAAATCCAACAGCAAATCCTCAACATTTCTCCATTTTCCTCCATCCAGATCCAACATCCAAATTTTTGGACCCTCTCACAGCAACCTGAGTGTCCAGGGCAGTGCCTGGGCTGGTGCCCAGGGACTGTACCAGTCCAGCCCATGGGACACAGCTGAGCTCAGCTGGATTTTAATTCCAGTTCTATCCAAATTCCTTCCTGCAAGCCTTGGAGCCAAGGGAAGGCTCAGACCAGCAGAGATCCCAGACTGAAACTGGTTTATCTCCCTGAAAGGGAAAGCTGGGGGTCTGTGAAGGCAAAGCCAAAGCAAATATTTGCAGTGGTGTCCTGAGCTGTTAAATGGACACCATGGATAAATGGGATTAAATGTTCCCTGTGTGGCTTTGGAGAAGAGATAATTCCACAAAATGCAGTTGTCAAGGTCACCCACGTGCCCACACTGTGAAACAACTCCAAATTTAAACAGCTGACCCAACCTTTATTTGCATTTCAAGCTGTGCCGAGAAAATCCCCCCTTGGTTCATTCCTTTGGCCACTCTGAGAGAACCAAACCTGGAATTGTGACTGACCTGCTTTGCCCAAAGGGAAACTCCACAGCACCAAAGGATCCTGAGGCCTCAAAGCAGCAGAAGCCAGGCCAGGGATGATCCCAGAATTATTAAATTTGGAAACAACCTCTGAGATCATAAAGTCCAACCTCCCAACGCTGATCCACAATGGCAGCTCTCCAGAATTGTTTCAAGGACAAGGGATCAGCACCATTTTGGGGAATCCACAGGAGAATCCCTGGGATTTTTGGCTCTGCAGGAGCTGGCTGGTGACATCTGCAGCTGCTGTCCAAGCCCAGTAGGACTTTATTTAAAACATGTCCCAGTTCTCATCCCACTGGGGTTCTCTGCCTGGAAAAGGGGTTTCAACGAGGGAGATTTCCAGCTGAAGGGCTGGGAAGGAGAGATTTGGACACAAATCCAGGGCATGGCCAGGGTCACCCCACAGGGAGCCTGGGAACCCTTGAGGCAGCAGCTCCAGCCCTGGTAGCTCCCCCTGTGCTGCCCACCAGGAATCCCTCCCCGGGAGCAGCCCTGCTCTGCCCAGGGCCAGGGGAACAAGGATCCCTCAGTGGGCTCCAGTTCCAGCTGCACAGATTTCCTCGTGCTTGTCCCAGGGGCGTTCTCTTCCTGCAGCAGCGGCTCCAGGGGCAGGAGGGGAAAGGAGGGAGCAGGGTGATCCCAGCCCTCCGGAGCCACCGGGAACGGAGCCAAGTCTGGGGTTGCTGCCCTGAGTGAGGGTTTGAGGTGCAGGGGGGGTCGCAGGAGCCATTTCTCACTCAAGAACCTGCCCTTCGTTTTTAAGGGCCTTTGGGACTTGGGCTTCTCAGCCTGCCCAGGAGTCAAAGGGATTTTGACTGTAAGGAATTCTTGCAACTGGATCTGGTCACTCCAGTCCCTGAGTGCTCCAAGACCACTGGACACCAGTGGCCTTTTCCTTTGGGTGCTGGGAACAATGGGAATATTTATTTCCTTCTCTGCCCTCCCTTTTCCTCCTGTTATCCATGCCCACATCAATGCCTTCCAATCCTTTCTGAGAGCCAGGAATCAGCCACACAGCCCCAGGATCAATGGGAGCCTGTGGATGTGGCAGAGCATCATCCCAGGGTGAGGGAGGGCCAGAGGGAGATGGAAAACCCAGAGCTGGGGTTGGGAATGAAGAAATTGGGTGCCTTGAGCCAAGCCTGGCTTCCACGGAGGGGAAGGGACTGAGGAGAAGGTGGGAATGCTGGGAATGCTGGAGGAGAGAGGTTTTCTCAAGAAGCAGCTTCATTCCCATTAATCACAGCCTCCTGGAATGGGTGGGGTTGGAAGGGACCTCTGGAGATCATCCACTCCAACCCTATAAAGATCTGGGATGTTTTGTCTGATTTGGGATGTTTTATCTGAAGGGTGAGCAGGGCAGAATTCCATAGGGGTCACCCCAGGGGATGCACATGGGGAGTTTGAAAAGCCCAAATCCCTGGGCAGTCGTTGTCCCTCTTTTCCAAGGGCATCGTAGCAGGAGGCGAGGCCACGCAGGCGGGAATTCCAGGAGGAGCTGCCTCCATCCCCAGGGCTCCAGCTGCAACCCTTTGGCCTGGCTGGGCTGGGAGCAGAGCACTCCCTCCATTCCAGCAGCATTCCAGCATTCCCGAGCCTCTGGCACAGCCCGGCCCCGCGCGTGGATCCCGCTCTGCTCCTGCCCACTGACACGGGAACGCTCCCAGGAGCTGCAGCCAGACGCACTTAAAATAACCCAGGATCAGCGCGGGCCAGGAACCATCTTAGAGCAGCAGAGCCGAGCTCAGCCCGGGGCTCTCCTGCTGGGCCCTGACTCCCTCCTCAGGTGGAAAACGGCTCCGGTCTCGCACGGATCTGGGAGCGAGCAGGAGCCGCCCCAAGGGACTGAGTGCGGCCCCTTCCCAGAGCAAAGCAGCACCCAGGGGCAAAACCCTCCCAGCACAGCCACAGCACCTGGGAGCAGAGCCAGAGGGACTCCAGGGGCAAATCCCGGGGTAACGACATCGCACAGGTGACGTGGGAAGAACAGGCAGAGCCACCACTGCAGGTCATGGAATGGCTTGGGTTGGAAGGGACCTTAAAGCCCATCCAGTGCCACCCCTGCAGGGACACCTTCCACTGTCCCAGGCTGCTCCAAGCCCCATCCAGCCTGGCCTGGGACACTGCCAGGGATGGGAAATCCACACCTTCTCTGGGAAATCGGTGCCCACCCTCCCAGGGAAGACAAACCCACCCACCGGGTGGGTGTGGGGGCTCTTCAGTCCCTGCAGGTGAGCCCGAGGTGCTGTGACCCCAAAAGGAGCTCAGTGCCCAGCACTGCTCCCATGGGATCCTGCCTGGCTGTTCCCTGTGCCAGCAGCTTCCCTGCTGCAGATCCAACTCCTTCCCGAGCTCAGGGAATGGCAATCCTGCCAGCCCAGCTGCATGTGCCGTGATAACAACCCAAAATCTGCTTTATCAAAGAGACAGAGCTCAAACTCACCCTCGCAGGGAGTCCTGGCCCCTTCTCCTCACTCTGTTTGGGGGTCTCTCCTCGTAGGCTGCAAATCTGTCTGTCTGCAAGTCCCCCTCATACTGTCCTCGGGCTGGTGCCACCACCAGCACGGCCGTGCAGCCCAGCAGGAGCCTGGCCAGCCACAAATCCCCCATGGTGGCCCCAATTCCGAGAGTCCCCCGAGAGCTTTGTCCAGCTGCAGGGTCCCTGCTGCCCTTGGAGGAGGATGGATTTTGGCAGCAGCCCCTGGGTGCCAAGGAGCCGTCCTGGAGTTCCCTTTCTGGAAGGAAAAGAAGGGGAAAGAGACATTTTTAAGGACTTTCCCATTTTTGAAGTCACTGCTCACCCCAGGCAGCCCTTCCTGGAGCTGATCCAGGGGGCCAGACAATCCCACCCGGTGTTCCCACTGCCATTCCCCACCACTGCATTGCCAGATCTTTCTTTCCCAAGAGCTGGAAACCAAGAGATGTCCAAGAGTTGTGGTTCTGCCTCACATTTATTTTCCTGATGGAGAAACAAAGAGCGACCAAAGTCCTCCGGGCAAGAGGAGAACTTCAAGAAAGAGCAGATCCTGCTCATGGACCATCATCCCACAGCTCTGCTGCGCTCCGTGGGATTGCAGGAGTTCAGCTGCTGGAAAACAACCTCCCAGCTCATCCACGGCTGAGGGGACAACTGCCCTGTGATGGGGACAGCCTCTGGCTCGGCACTGACCCCCTGGGGCACCGGGGACATCGGGGTGTCCTGAGGATGGCCCCTGGGACGGGGTGGGTGGTCCCGGGGGGCTGGGGAGCAGGCAGGGGGACAAGGCTGGGATCAGGGGGAAGGAGGTGAGAAATCCCAAGGGAAAGGCTCTAAAAAGGATCCCACCCCACAATCTGCGCCCCCTCCTCCCATCCGCAGGGCCCCCAATCCCAAATCCCCCAGCTCTGCCTGTGCGGAGCCCATCCTTCCTCCTCCTCCCGGCCAGCAGCGGCTCGGGATGCAGCTCTCACCTCAAGACCCCCAAAATTTGGTGTTCCAGGAGTGAGGAATCCTCCTGGATGTGCCCCGGAGTGGGAGCAATTTGTGCTGCGAGAGGCCCCGGGTGGGGAAGGAGAGGCCCCCGAGCCACCCCTGACTGTCCCCCCTGCTCTCCCACTGCAGCTTTCCCGGGCCAGCCCAGCCTCGAGAATCAGCCCAGACAGGACAGAAAATGTGTCTGACCAAAAAAACCCAAAACCAAAACCCAAAAAAACCCAGGAAAAACCCCTAAAGATTATATAAAAATAATTAAAAATAATTAGAAGTTCAGTTTCCCTCGCTGCTCCCAGTGTCCCAGCTGGGAATGTCTCAGCTCTTGAGGGCAGGAATTTTTCAGGCTCTAAGGTTTCAAATGCAGTGAATGAGGAGAGTGGGAAGGGGAAAGGCAGGGCTGGGAGACAAAGAAAGTGCCCTTCCTGCAGCCCCCAGAGCTCCGGCTCGGCTCCGCGGGCTCCGCTTATCTCCAGCCACACAAAAGGCAGAGTGTTCCGTGTCCCGCAGCTCCCGAGGAACGGGGCACATGGGGGGGAAAAAGTGGCAAAAATAGAACAAAAAGTTTTGCACTCCAGCGATTTAAAGCGAAGGAATTCCAGCTGCATCCCCGTCCCCGCGGGGGGATGAGGAGCCTGACAAATGATCGATACACGGGACATTCCCGGAGTGCTCGCACAGGCATGGAAAAGTCATTTACACCCGCGAGCGAGTCACAGCTTCAATGGAATAAAAGCCTCCAAAAGTTCTTTGCAGCGCTGAGAAATTGCAGCAAACCCCACTTGTAAGAAAGACACTGAGAAAGCAATGAGAGAATCAACCCCCAAAAATCAGATTTTAAACCGGTTGGGAAGGAAGCAGGAAAACATTTCCAAGCCAAGCCTGTGGGTGTGCAAATTAAATCAATTAAAAAAAAAAAAAAATGTGCAAGACACAATCAAACAGAGAAAGGAATGGATAAAGAGAAAGAAATCAGCTCTGCAGCTCCGGGGTGAGGCAGAAAGTGGTTAAATACCTTTGTGTCCTGGAGCTGGTGATGTGCCCAGAGCTCCTTTGTTTAGTGGAGATCTGGGCAGAAAAGAAGGGACTAAAGCCCTCACTCCTGAGGAGAGGAGAAAAGGTACAGCCTCATCCGAATCAGGGGGAGGGCCCTGCGCCGAGAGGGGACCGCGAGCGGTGGGAGTAGCTCAGCCCAACATTCTTCAGCCAAAAGTTCTCGGCTCCGAGGAGGGGCTGGGGGAGAGGTTGGGTTTAGCCCGAGCCGCCGAACGCGGCCCCGATTGGCACCTCGGCATTCCCGGGGCTCTTCCCTGGGGACGGCTCTGCTCCCGAATTTGGGCTGGAGGCGTCAGTGACAGCGGCTTCGCTTCAAAGGGCTCCGGGGGAAAATTCGGGTTCAGCCTGGGGGTTAGGCTTCATTTTGGGGGCCAATGGTGGTGTGGTACAGCTGGGGGAAAAATTTAAGTAAAAAGCACTTTGCTGGCCGATTATTTTCCCGCTTTTAGTGTAACTCACGTGAAACAATGAAGGAAAGATGGATTTCTGAAGGAATAGGTGACCCAGCCCAGGATCTTCACACCCAAAAGTTACCTTGGCTCCAGAGGAGAAAAACCTTGGAAGTTAAGAAGCATTTTCTCAAAATAAATAAAAAAAAATAAAAGCATATTGGAGATACTCAGTCTTTGTTCCGAGGCAGAACTTTGGGAGTTTAATTCCCTCTTCGGCTCTGTGAAAAACAAAACTATGAAACTCAACAAACCCCCAGTTTCCCTCTGCCTCCTGCTGTAGGACCCACGACTGACGGCTTTTCTTTAAATAACACAGAATAAAATGCACATAAATCCTCTCTCTGCTCCGTGCCTCTGCACACCCACGGCTTTTCCCAGGGGTGGAAGCCCAGAATTCTCCCTGGAAAGCCCAAATCCAGCTGATTTCCAGGTCCAAGGGGGTCAGAGAAGCTCCTGCACCAGACAGGATCCAAAGGGAGAGCCAAGGATTCCCCGTGGTTATCCCAAATCTGCTCCAGCCCCGTCCCCTCCTGACCCCAGCACGGGAGGGTCCAGCTGCAGCCATCGGCTCAATTCCCAGCGGAGCCGGAATTCCAGGAGAGCCTGAGCCCTTCTCCTGCTGCTCCCTCTGAAACCCTCGGCGCTCCTTTGTTCCCATCCCTGTTCCCAGTCAGCCCCCGCCAGCTCTGGAGGGGTCAGGAGAGGCTCGGCCTAATTAACAGCGGCCTAATTAACACTGGCCTTGTGGGATGCCAGGGAAAAGGCAGAGCTAGGAATGGAGCTGGGCAGGGAATGCAGCTCTAGCAACACTTCTGAGCTCTGCCAGGAGACAATTCCCATTCCCGTTCCCATTCCCGTTCCCATTCCCGTTCCCATTCCTGTTCCCATTCCCGTTCCCATTCCTGTTCCCATTCCTGTTCCCATTCACGTTCCCATTCCTGTTCCCATTCACGTTCCCATTCCCATTCCTGTTCCCATTCCTGTTCCCATTCCCGTTCCCATTCCTGTTCCCATTCTTGTTCCCATTCCTGTTCCCATTCCTGTTCCCATTCCCGTTCCTGTTCCCATTCCCGTTCCCATTCCCGTTCCTGTTCCCATTCCCATTCCCCTTCCCATTCCCCTTCCCGTTCCCCTTCCCGTTCCCCTTCCCGTTCCCATTCCCATTCCCCGAGCCTGATCCTGCCCCCATTCCAGCTTGAATCAGCCTGGGCTTTACCTACCTGGGAAGGGCAGGACTGGGACATCGCATGGGAAAAAATAGCCAGGAATAACCAAAAAATGACATTTTCCTCCCTCTCGAGGAGGAGAGAGGCCTTAAACGCAGCTTAGGCTCAGCTCAAGGAGCTGGCACCAAGAGGAACTGCCTGGGAAGGGTTTCATCCTTAATGTGTGAGGCACAGTGGAAAAGCGCTTGTGATTAATTATTAGTATTATTAATTATGTGCTGGGAGTAGAACCTTCGGAGTAATTGAGTTTTTTGGTGCCCTGGGCTGAAGGAGAAATGAAGAGAAAGGAGGAGTCATTTAGGGGTGATTTGATTTTGGGGTGATTTGATGAACATTTTAGCTTGACCTGAACATAGAATTTTATTTTAAATAATACAGATTTGGTTTTAAAGCGCTTTTAAATTAATTTTCAATTATTGTATTTATTCAAGCTCCTCAAATGTTGTTTGGAAAGGGAAAAAGTACAGCCCATAACTGTACCATTCATTAATGGAATCAAATATTTGCAGATGATTCATTATCTGTTCAAGCTATTTAACAAACCCAGAATGGATTTATGAGTTTTTCCCAGTCTGGATTCAGGAATTTTTGCCATTTCTCCTGTGCAAGCAGGTGGAACTTTGGGCACTAAATAATGCAAATGAGGGCAGAGAAAAAAATCCAATGTCTTCATTTTGGGGAGCTCCAGGTAGCACATGGACTGTCTGGGATAATCCTGTGGGAAAACAGGATGAGATCCTCATTAATTAATGTCATTGAAACCATGGAAATGCCCAGAGGAGGGGTTTAAAGCTGCTTAAAAGTTGTCAAATTCAACTTTTACAGTTTAATGCTCAGCAAGCTCATGGCTCTTTCTCTGGGAGGAAATGATACCAGGAATTGGGAAACCAGGAACTGGGATACCAGGAATTGGGATATCAGGAACTGGGATTGTCCAGCCTGGAGAAGAGAAGCTCTGGGCTGACCCAGTTGTGGATTTTCAATGCCTGAAGGAGCCACAAGAAACGTGGAGAGGGACATTGGACAAGGGATGGAGGGACAGGACACAGGGAATGGTTTCACATGGACAGAGAGGGGGGTTAGGTGGGATATAGGGAAGGAATTCCTCCCTGGGAGGGTGGGGAGGCCCCGGAGTGGATTTCCCAGAGCAGCTGTGGCTGCCCCCGGATCCCTGGAAGCATCCGAGGCCAGGCTGGGGCAGCCTGGGACAGTGGAAGGTGTCCCTGCCATAGAATGAGATGAGATTTAAGTTCCCTTCCAACCCAGACCATCCCGGGGTTCTTTGATCTCCCAGGTCTGACAAGAGCTGGGAATTTGGGTGTCAGCCCTGATTCTTTCACCTCTTTCCTACATTTCTGTATCAAAGTGGAGCTGGTTCAGCCCCATCAGGGCCTGTCAGGAACCCCCAGCAAAGCTGACTGAAAGCCCCTTGAACTTTTCCATTCCTGCCTTTATTAAAAAGTGCTATCTTAAAACTGCTAAAATTAGTCCGTGCTGCTTCTCCCAGGATGACACAACTGCTGTCAGGGCAGCAACAGCTCTGAACCGTGATGTCATCTCAAAAAAAATCAGCAAAAAGAAGCCAGCTCAGGCTCTTGTGCTGCAATCCTTGCAGAGAGCCGAGGTCAGGGAATGTGGGACTGATGCTGCTGCTCCCAGCTCCCGGCATGGCTCTGTCCTGGCCAGCCCACGCTGCTCACTCTGCTCGGGAAGCAGGGAACAGAGGGATTTAATCCGTGGGAATGGGGTAAAAAGGGGCCGAGGGGGGCACGGGGACGAGGACGTGGCTGCTGGACCTGCACTGCCCAGGATTTCCAGAACCTTCCCATCGAATTTCAGAAGGAATTGGAGATCAAAAGTGGCAGCGAGCAGCACCACATGAGGCACTGAGAGACACTCAGGAACCAACCCAGACAGAGCTTTCCTCGGGGAAATTCTTCCACAGCATTAACTCCTTCCCTTGCTCCCAGTCCCACACACAACCAGCAGCTTTTTAGCCCCAAATCGGGCTGGTTTCTCCTCCTCCCTGCCATTAAATAAATAACCAGCCTGGAGCACCCTCCTGCCTCACCTTTGGCTCAGTCCAGTGACCTTTGTTCGCCAAGAACACATTAAAAAGGTCCTGTGTGAACAGGAGGGCTCCTGAGAACTTTCCAAGCCAGAGAATTCAATGGATGAGCCCAGGGAACAGGTGATCCCAGGGATGTGAATTACCCCATCTCCTGACAACAGGGAATAGCAGGCAGCGGCTGTCACCTCCTGGGATGATCCACATAAACCTGCTCCTGCACCTTGTCCAGATGCCCTTAAAATTTACAAAAACAAAACTCCAACCCCAAAAACATCCCAAGGGATCCCTGTGGCAGCCACAGCTGCTCTGGGAATCTATCCCAGGGCCTCACCGCCCTCCCCGGGAGGAATTCCTGGCTCTGCATTCATTGTGGATTCACTTGGATGAGTCTGTGCCCATCCCAAGACTCTGGGTTTAGACAGGACCGGGTCAGACCCACACCAAGACCTCAGGGAGCTCTGAATGACCTCAGAGCCGGGGCAAAGAGCCAACAGAATTCCCTAAATGCTCACTGCCTCCTGCAATTCCCAGGGCTGGAGAAACTCCCTAATTTTACACTCACGTGGCAGGAATTATGCTCCAGGGATGTGGGATTGGGATCGAGGTGCCACCAGCCAGGGCTGATCCCAGGTCCCCGCTGAGGACACGCCAGGGCTCCCGGCCGTGTGTAACATTTCCAGCCTCCGAGCTTGTGACCACGGTTGCAACATTCCTTTTGTTTTCTAGGAATTCGACTCCACCAAGGAGGGAAACCACAGGGAAATTGTTTCAGTGTGTGCTCTGGATTTGGGAGAGGAGGGATGGGGCCGAGGGATGATGTATCACACACGGCTCCACAGCCAAGAGCTTTAAAAAAACACCCTTTGCTTTAAACCCAGGGAAAGGGACTTTTTCCCTCTTTGGCTTGGCAGGGGCCGAGCCCAGGCAAGGGGAGATCAAAGCCAGGCGAGGCTGCTGTGAAAAATCAAGCCCTGGACATTTATTAAGATTTTATTCATAAAAAGCCCTGCTCTGAGTGCAGTGGGATTTCGCTGTGGAACTTTTGACACGGGAGCTGCCTGATTTAGAAGGAAAATTGCCTCTTTCTCCTGCCAGGAGTAAGGCGATCCCTCCATTTCCTGTGAAATTCCAAGCAGGGATACAAACACCTTTCTTGTTGCCCTCAGGTGGGCTGGAGGCACATCCAGCCCTTGTTCCTGGGGTGTGGAGTGTCCCTGCCATGGAGTGGTCACCCCAGGCAGATGTGACTCTCCCCACCACATCTGTCTGCTCCAGCCCCACCTCACTCCCTTTGCCCTCGGTTGGATTCCGAGTTTCCCGTTTTCCAACCTTTTTTTGTTGCTCTTTTCTCCCCTTTGTGCAATCTGCAGCACAGAAGTTTAACTTGGCAGCGGGGCTGGAACAGATGGAGAGCCCTGGCCCAGCTCCCCAGATCCCAGGAACTCCTGCTCGGTGCCGTGGGCAGGATTTCCAGCCACTCGCTGCCTGGATCTGCCAAGGCAGAGCCGAAAAAACCCATTTTCTATAGAGAAGCTGAAATTTGCTTTAGTGACCACAAGTGACCACATGAGCACCCTTTCCCCTGTGAAAGGTGAGAATTCCACGTGAGCTGATTTCAAGGGAAAACAAGAGGGTAACTTTAGGGAAAGCTGGAATATTGGTATCCCTTCCTACAGCTCAGTTTGCAGAATGCACACTGGATTCTCCTGAAGGTGAGGATGGGGCAGAGCTCTGCACTTGACTTCCAAACACATCCAAGCCATGAGCAGGCACAGGTTGGGGCCATTCCTCCTGGAAAACATCCTTCACAAATGAGGAAAAACCAGGTCCATGCCCAGGAACGTTGTGCCCAATCCGAGCCCAGAGCATCAGCCAGCACAAGGAGGGAGCAAAGAAATGAATCCACAGGGATTGGGGAGGTTCAGGAGGGAAGCAGAGGGCAACGATGACACTCCAGGGTTACTCACGAGGCCTCTCCCCATCGCCCTCAGCTGAGCAGGGCTCTGTGGTGAAGTAAAAATGTGAAAAGAAAGGAAAAATACTGGAGCAAACCTTGTTTGGTGTGTGAAGAGCCCTTCCTTCGAAAAGCAGGGGTGTTCATGGCTCAGGAATTCAGGCAGGAAGAGGAACATGGAAAGAGAGAGAGACAAGAGGTGCTGGATCCTCCACGTGAGAAGCTGATGGGATTTCAGCAGGACAGGAGAACAGCTGTGAGCAAAGGCTGAGGAGCTGCTGACGGGGGGAGGAACATTCTGTGATTCCAAGGTGCACCAGCCAGGCCAAGCATCGCCGACTGCTCGGGGTGGATGGATCCTTTTGAACTTCTTCTCCAAGTGTTCATTTGATCCTGCTCCAAGGAGATCCAGAGGGTTTGATTTGCTCTTTGTGCAGAATCAGCTGGTAAATGCAAACTCTCTCAGCTTTCCTCCTGCCTGGGCATCCCTCCCTTCCCTCCCTGTCCTGGGATTCTCCCCCTCGGAAGGGGCTGCACAAGGAGCGTCTGGAGCTCGGGAGCTGCCAGACCACCCAGGCAAGGCTGGAGCTGCCCCAGCTCAGCCTGTGTGGAGCAGCTTGGCCATGGCACAGCTGCAGTCCAGGGCCACAAAAACACTGGATTTTGCTCCCCAGCAGCAAATCCAGCCCCGTGGCCTCCCTGGGACATCCCAAATGCTGGAGCAGAGCCTGACTCTGCCCCCCAAAGGAAGAGGGGCACAAACTTAATCCAAATTACCCCAAGGACAGTTGTCCTGCCATGCAAACATCCCCTCATGGATGGTACCCAGATCCTAAACTCCCTCCCTGCCCCAGGTGGGCCATGGCCTCACTTATCCCGAGCAGGCCCAGAAGGACTGGAGGACTCCTGCTCCAAACCTGGCTTCCAGAGGTTTATCAGTTATCCAGCCCCTGAGGGTCTGGCTGGGTACTGGTCTGACTGGTCTAGGAAGAGTCCAAAACCTTCAGGACACATTTGAAAGGAATTTCTGGAAAACAAAGCAAGACCAAAAGGGATGGGAAGAAATTTGTGTGCAGCAATTGCTGGGATCTGGTGGCCACTTACTGCACCAGGACAGAGGGGTGTGGTTTGATCCTCAAGGTCCCTTCCAACCCAATCATTCTGGGAGTCTGGGATTCCATGATTCCTGGCATTCCATGAGATCAGTGCAGGAAGCACACACAGCAGAGCCTTTGTGTCTGAGCTGTCTGGCAAAGACCCTTCCACGTCCCCTGGGAGTTGCATCATTATTTTGTTGTCTTGCAAACATTATTCATATTCCAAGGTCTGGGGAAGGAGATTTTCCTTTGGAATCCTTTGGCTCGCTCAGGGCTCTGCCTGTCAGGGTCGTGTTCGAGTCACCGTCCCCTCGTTGGGGGTCAGCCCCTCACTGATGTCACCCTTGGCCAGGACACCCCCAGTGTCTCCAGTCCATCCTGCAGGGTCCCTTTCCCAGCTCGGGGCAATGAGGGAACAAACCCAGAGCCAGCAGAAAATCTGTTTCCTTTGAATCTTCACAGATTGGAGGGAACAGCTCAGCTCTGCCTTCCCTGGGAGGTGCAAACCCCTCTTTCTCCTGCTCCCTCTGCCCGCTGCCAGCTGGGTGCCAGCAGCAGGAGCACATTTCCCTCGGTGCCAGCAGCTCCAGGAGTCATTCCCTCGGAAAGGCCGCTCCTGGCTGGCGGCGGACACGGAGCAGGAGGTGGGTTTGGCCTCGCAGGGCTGGTGCAGCTGCGGGGGGAGCGGGAATTCTGCCAGGAAAGGTGCTGGTGTTCATTGGCTCCGCTCCTACGAATCCTTATTTTTGGGACGTGTTCAAGGCATTCACCAAGAGGAGGAATTAAAAGGCTGAAGGAACAGAATGACCATCAAATCCCACATCCTGACTATCCCACGTCTGGCTGCATGGCCTGTGTCCTTCCTAAACTGTCCTGGAGGGACAGGACACAGGGAATGGCTTCCCATGGACAGAGGGCAGGGATAGGTAGGAGATTAGGAAGGAATTTTTCCCTGTGAGGGTGGGGAGGCCCTGGAATGAAATTCCCAAAGAAGCTGTGGCTGTCCCATCCCTGGAAATGTCCAAGGCCAGGTTGGATGGGGCTTGAAGCAACACAGCAAAAAATGTCCAAGTACTGCTGGGAACATTTGCAGATCCCAAACTGGAGGGGTTTTCCACAGGGATAAGGACAGGGCCATCAAAGGGAATGAGCTGAGGCCCAGAAGCTGCAAAACAGCTCCAAAAGGGATCAAAGGCCAGCAGAAAGTCCCTGGTCCCAGGGCTGGCAAAGCTGAGGGAGCCACTTTATCAAAACTAAAGGAAGTCTGAGGGATAACTTGATTGCCAGGCATGGTTATCACTGGAGAAGGGGAATGTGGGATAGAAAAAACCTTTTATCACTGGGGAAAAAACCCATCATCAGCTGGATGCCACATCCAGAGGATTCCAGATGAGAAATAAGGAGGGAAGTTTTAACAGCACCTGGTCTATGGAAGGTGTCCCTGCCCATGGAATGGGAGCAGCTTTGAGGCCACTTCCAACCTAAACCAGCCTGGGACCTGCAACCAGATGCCCAGAAAATCATGGATTGCCAGTCCTTGGTGCCCCAGGCAAGCCTGGATGTCCTGCAGGAGGAGAGGCACTGGTTGGAGGGAGGGAATGGGCTCAGGACCAGGAAAAATGGGTGAAATTCCGTAATCTCTGGGATCTCTGAGGTCACTCTCCATGATGTAATGTCCCTTCTCTGAAGCTCTGTCACCGTGCAGATGTCACCACACCTGCTCACTGTACAGGGATGATTCCCAGTCCTTCCCAGTCCTCCCCGGGGCTGTTCACCCACGTGGAAACAACAACCACAGCATTGCCAATTCCAGCTAAAAATATCCCATTACCCAAGATTTCCCCTGAGATTCCTCCTCTGAGCCTCCTTCCTGGGGCATTCCTGCTCAAATCTGAACTTCCAACTTCACCACCCAGTTGCCCACGGACGCTGCGGCCACTCCTTGTGCCCAAATGTCTCCAGCCAGGCCGAGGGCTCCTGGCAAATCCCAGACCTGGCCCTTCTCCTTGCCTGGGCTCCTGAAGTCTCCAGGGAGCTGCTCTCTATTCTAGGATCAATCTCCTCATTTAAGGAACCCCTGGTGGGTGCTGGAGACCCCAGGAGGGAAGGGGGGCGTGTTTAAGCCACACATGGCCCAGGGCCTCTCCGAGCCTCCCTGGGTGAGGCAGGATCGCTCCAGGCCCACAGGAATATCCAGGGAATATCCTCAATCCCGCACTTCAATACACACTTTCTACAACGAGCCACATGGGACAACTTTCTCCTCTTTTTCCCCTCTGGAATTTTCCTTTTTCCTTTTTCCTTGTTCCTTGCCTTTCCCTCTTCCCAGTCTCCGGTGCTTCCACGGCCATTCCCGCAGGATTTGTGCCTCTCCCAGTGTGTGCAGGTTTCCTGGTGCTGCTCACAGGAGACATGAGTTCATCCAGGCTCCCTCCTCCTAATCATTCCCAGGCATGGAAAAAACCCCCTCACACCCCCGAGGAGAACATAAACATGGACGGGATGTGCACAGCTTATGGAGACGGGACTATGGGAAACACATGGTTCCAGTTTAATAAAACTCTTACATTTCCAGGGCTTTTTTTTTTTTTGCCTTTTTTTCCCCATTTTATGGCTTGTTACAGAGCTGTGAATAGCAGGGCTTGTTTTGTTGTTCTTGTTGTGTTTTATGAAGACAATGCCTTGTCCAGAGCTCCAGACATCAGATTTTTGGGGGGGAAGATAAAGCTTCCGGCAAAAGCTCTTGGCTCGCGCCCAGGTCTCCCTTAACTCCTTCTGGGAATGCTCAGGGTCTGACAGCCGGGGATGGGCCACATTGGGGGGGTCAAGAAGCCCCAGATGCTCGGAAATATTTGATCTAATCCTGCTCCTTAACCAATTTCAGCCTCTCAGTTGGATTCTTCTGTGTTCTCTTTGTGTTTTTCCAGAGGGATTTGGGGTGCAGGGAAGGAGTTTGCCTGGCTGGGACAGAGGAAGGGGATGTGGGGTATAAAGGCACATTTGGATCACAAACCACAGGATCCCAGGACAGTTTGGGTGGGAAGGACCTTAAGGATTATCCAGTCCCACCCTAGAGATTCCTGAGCATCCCTCTTCCCACTCCTTGTTCACAGCCAGGCTCCTGCCGTGTGCTGGATTCCAGCTGCTTGGTGAAACGATTGAGCACAGGCAGGAAGGAAGGAGGAAAATCCAAGCAAGATCTGATCCCAAGGCTTTGGGACTGGCAGGGGTTTGGAGGGGATCACAAGTTCCTCCTTCTCAGCAAAGGCTGGATCCACTTTTCCAACCATTCATTCGCGTGTGTGCATTCCCCGGGGAAAGGACCCAAATCAGGCACAAAGTCAATGGAACCTGGGCTAACACAGGGGCAATATGCAAACTCCTGGAAAATCCTTGGAGATTTCTGCTCACGGCCATTCCATGGAGGCAACTTCTGCAAGACCTTTGGCCCCCACCAGGCTCTTTTTTCTGCTCCTGTTTTATTCCTGCTACAGGGAGTGGGGAAGTGACGCTGCTCATGTTTTCCCCATCATGACAAAGAAGAGCCCTGGAACAAACCCCAAATGCTCAGCACTGCCTGGGAAAAGGGAGAGAAATCCCACAAGGAACACTCCTAAGGCTGCAGGATCTGGAAAAGGACTCAGATCCCATCCCAGCTCTGCTGATTCCCTCAGGATTTTCCCATCCTGCAACACCTCCAGCTCTCTGGGATGTACAGCCCCGTGCTCCTTGTCCATCCCAGCCCCCGGCTCTCCCCCTTCCCTCTCCCTCCCGTGCTGGACACTGCTGTGTTTATTTTGGTATTAACTCGAAAATCCCACTTTCTGCCGGCTGCAGGGAAAAGGTTTGGTGGGATGAGAGGGAAGGGGATAAAGGGAGGGAAGCACTCAGGGGAAATGGGGGGCAGGGGGGCTCCAAGCCCCAAACACCACCCGGACACCGCAGCTGCTGTGCCACAGCAGCGCCTGAGAGACCACAGGCGAACTCCAGGGACATCGGGCTGCTCCCGCTCTCACCAAAACCAGGAGGCTCCTGCCCACTTCCTAGAACATTCCTGGAACTGAGGACTGCAGAGGTGCCGTTCTCCAAAGCCGTCACGTTCCATGTGCGGAGCTGCCCCGGCGCTGAGCTCAGGGCTCTGCTCCGCTCCCAGCCCAGGACGGATTCCAAGCCCTTGGCTGCTTCCCCACCTTTGGATCTGCCGGAGTCGGGCTCAGCTCTGCTCCCTCCGTGCTCACGACAAAACACAGGAAGCCTCCTTTTCTTTCAACAGGCAACTGCGAGGCAAGAGGGACTTGGGACACGGGATGGAGGGACAGGACACAGGGAATGGCTTCCCACTGCCAGAGGGCAAGAATGGATGGGATATCGGGAAGGAATATCCTGTGAGGGTGGGGAGGGGCTGGGATGGAATTCCCAGAGCAGCTGTGGCTGTCCCTGGATCCCTGACAGTGTCCGAGGCCAGGTTGGAGCACCCTGGGACAGTGGGAGGTGTCCCTGACCATGGCAGGAGTGGGAATGGTCCTTCAGGATCCTTCCAACCCAACCCATTCCATGATATATTGGGAATGTGAAACATGACAAATATAAACCACAGCCTGACAAAGAGATTGTGAAAGGGTCACTGGGATGCTGGGAGATGGAGCTGAGACAACCAAAGTGCTGCAGGGATCAGAGCAGCTCCAGAATTTCAGGTTCACAGGCAATAGAGCAACCAAAATCCAGTTGGGTTCAGTGACTGGCTTGGAAATCTCCCAGGAATCTCTGGTTTTGGGCAAGTTGTAAATAAAACAAACTATTCTGATGGTATTCAGCCTCTGTGTTCAGACAAAACTCAGCAGCCAGGGAGCCTGAACTTGCTGTTTGTGTAGAAGTTTCTCACAGCCCAAGAACGCTGTGTTTCTGGTCAAAAGCTGATCCCAGTTTTTGGACTCTTTATTCTGATGCAAATTATCTATCCCAGCTACTGTGCTCAGGCTCAGTCTTTCCCTGAAGGAGAGGCTGGGATCAGGCTCCAAGGATGGTACTGAGGACACAAACACTGAAACCCCACCGAGGCACAGCAGGGAGATGGGGGGAGCTGGAGCCCAGGAGCTCTGGGTGAGTCCTGCCCACATCCCATGTGGGTGAACCTTTCCTGATCTCCATCCCAACCCTGACACAGCTCCAGCCGTTCCCTGCGTGCTGTCCCTGCTCCCAGAGGGAAGAGATCAGTGCCTTCCCCAGGAGGAAGGGGATTTATTAAACATCCCCAGCAGTCACCTTGTCTAGGGTCCACATCACCCCTTCAGCTGCTGCCAGTGTCCCTCTCTGTCCCCAGACAGGGCTCTGGGAATGCTCCCAATCCATCGCCTTTCCTGCCCAGAGCACTGCCCTAAGTTGCTTTAATTAACCAGAGTTGTGTTTAATTCAGGAACAGCTCAGCACCTGCCAGGGCTGCCCCATCCAACCTCTGGGCTCCAGCTCCTCCTCCTCACATTCCATGGGTCACTTCCCCCCTCGGGACCTGTCCCTGCCCGGAGACACCCGTCCCCCTCCAGGGACAGGGACAGGGGAGGTGACGTGTCCAGCCAGTCCAAACAGACGTGGAAATGGTGCTCCCAAGAGGCTCGGAGGAGACACGCCTTGAGAATGTGTCTGAGCAAGGCTGAGGCTGGGGTAAATCAGGAGAAACTGGGATCAATTGTGCACCTTAGCAAAAGGCTGATGAAGGGAATTCCTGGCTCGCACTCAAGGAGTTTATTCCACAGTTTGTTACTGGCACCATCAACATGTGGAGGGTGGAAAATGTGTCCAATATCTAAACCAACTCTCCATTGTTGTTACGTGGTTCTGCTTTGGAGGAACCCTTAAATCATCTCCAGTGAGAGATTGAATTCAGCTTCCCTCATACATGGAGAACTCTTCCGAGTGGGGTCCGGATCCTTCAGGAGGGAGAACTCACACTGGAGGAAGTTGTTTGGAAAAAACATAAGAGCTATAACAGTCGTGGAAATTCTGAAATGCAACCACCACCCACACATGCACAGATGGACACACACTGAGAACCTCCAATCCAGAGGAAAATCAAGATATTTTAGAAATAGCACTGACATTTACAATCCCAGAATGGTTTGGGTTGGAAAGGCCTTAAAGATGATCCCATTCTACCCCCTACCAAGGGCAGGGGCACCTTCCACTGTCCCAGGCTGCTCCAAGCCCTGTCCAGCCTCAGACACTTCCAGGGATGGGGCAGCCACAGCTTCTCTGGGAAACTTCCCTCGGCATCTTCAGCAAAAACAGAATTGTGTTTGAACGTGGTAAAAAAGAAGACACAAAAAGGAGATATGTGAAAACCCAAGAGTTACAGGTGGACAAAACTGATGAGACTGAAATCCACCGAGATCCTCCCACTGATGGGGAACAAATGCCACAGAGAAAGTGCAACCGGAGGGATGGAAAAGGATGTTTCCCGAGTGCCTCATTCCCTACAGCTCCAGAAAGAGTTAAATCCGTTCATGGACTCTTGGAATGGGTTCCACTATTCCCTTACAAAATGAGACCCAGCCTCATCCCATGTCCCAGTCATGTTTTCACCTCTAAACTGACTGAAAGATGCCATCAAAAACCACTCCAAAGTTATTTTCCAAGCTCTCAGCTCAGGGATGTTGAGTTTCTCTCCACTAATGATGGAAAGAAACTCCACAGAAATTCCTTATTGGCACCACTCCAAATTCAGCCAGATCTGAGCTTGGACATCGGAGACTGTAACCCCCAAAAAATCCCATCTCCAAGAGACTCTAAATTAAACAAATTTCAGGATGTCTCCTGCATGTCCCTGCTACAAGAGGAACATCTGTTTCCTATGGAGTGGGGAGATATCCTCTGATTTAATCAGTTTGGGGAGATTAGAAGGATAATGGGAGACATTTGCAAATTCTGAGTTTCCTAAAACTTCTCATTTTCATTTCAGGAAGCCTGGAGGGAAAGGGTTGAGTGTGTGCTGCAGTAAAAGTGGGCTGAATAAAGATCATTAGGGATCACAGGAAAGCAGGGATCATTTACATATCCCTTATCAGCTGGAAAACAGTGCAAAATCCAGGCTTTTCTGACACCATCCTTAGCTTTGATCTAGAGCTCTGCACAAGGAGAGGTGAGCTCAGATGTCACTCCAAGCCTTGGGTGAGCTCCTGAGACACAGAGTGAAGCACCAAAGGTGGAGACTTGTCCCGGATTTGTGCAGCTTCCAGCAGGAATTCGGGCTCCATTTGGAATGATCTGCCCAGACTGGTGTTGTCAACTCTTTCTCTCCCTTTCCAAAGACTTCCACACAGATGAAGTGGCTCCTGAAGAGGTGTTAGCTCTGCTTACTCCGTGGGGGAACGTTCTGTGTCCTTCCCATCCATCTTCCCTACTTTTCTGCCTTTTCCTAAGCCAGTGAGGTAATTCTGCACAAGGAGAAGCCTGGGTGGAAACCTCCAGGATGTGGCACATTCCTGCTGCTGCTGGACACTGGTGGGACCTCCTGGAGCTGTCCATGTGGTGAAGAAGACACTGGATGTGCACTCTAATTCCAGCTTAAATACCCAAACCAGATCAAACCAGACCCATGGCTCCATAAACCTCATCTGGAGAGGGCTGGGGAGTTCTCCTGGTGCCTCAAGCGAGGGGCTCCAGGTGGGACAAGCTCCCCTACACTCCAAAATGAACCAAATCCCAAAACATTCATCCCCACTGAGGCTGGGGCAAAGTCCCCTGCTGGATCAATGTGCTGGGTTCGATTCCAAAAGGAAAATATAGCCCTAAAGCCACCCAGCCCTTCTGCTCCTTTTGGGCCTGACCCAAATCTGCACCTCCCCTCCCCCTGCATTTCCCCCCGACACACCTTTCCTTCCACTGGAACATAACCCCAAATAAGATGTTGGCCTGACATGAAAGGAAAATGTATAAATATTTTTAAAAAGAGAAGAATTCCTGCCTCTCCACCAGTTTGCTCCAACTAATAGGTTTCAGATGTCTCACATACTTCATTCATTCAGCCCCATTCAGTCTCCTAGGAGCCCCCGCTGTATTTATTAAACACAGCAATTGTGGAATGTTCAGCACTTACAGAATCAAACACACCATTTTTTTCTTTTTTTCCCCCCAAAAAAGCGTAATTAGAAAGCTTAGAGTGACCTAAAACTGTCATCCTGGTTCCAATCCCAGTGCCCACTCCAGCATCCTGCAGCTGTCCCAAACCTTGTGCCATGGTTTAACCCTTCCTGGCTCCCCAAGTACACTTTTTTTGGGAGTTTTATCCTCAGCAGGGTGATTTCCCTGCCGTGCTGGAGCTCCTGCTCTCTGTGTTGTTCCTGAACGTGTTCTTTTGGACACTTGGCTCTCACAGCCAACTTGTCTCCGCAGTCTCGGCAGCTCTTCCCACTCCTGGAGGCGCGAGTCAAGCCTGGAATCCTGCAGGATGCCAGTGCTAATTTCAGCAGCGCAGGGCTGGAGAACACGAGCTCTTTCCTAGAGGGATTCGAATGGAAGCAGACAGAAGAGCAGAGCCATTTTTCATTCCAGAGCTGGCAGAGAGAGCCAAGGAGGATGTCTGGGCTGGAGAGGCAGGACATGGACTTGGTTCCAGCACCGGTGACCTGCCAGAGCTGGGGGACGGCTCCGGAGGGTTTGCTGGAGTCTGGCACTTGCCCAGCCCTTTTTTTGGGGGGAGAGATACATGAAAAGCAGAGCTGAGAGGGGACGTGAGGCCCTGAGCCTGGGCTGGGACCATCTGGCAGGAGCCAGCGGCGGAGGAATGGCCTTTGCTTGAGGCCACAACCAGTTCATGCAGCTGCTGAGTTCCGTCGGTCTGGAGTGCTCCAACAGGAGGTCATGGCCCCCAACCAGCCTTCCCTGGGCCAGCAGCTCCATCCCAGGAAGGGAGGCCAGCCCAGCCCTGCACACCCATCCTGGGCACAACGACCTCTTCCCAAAGGTGTGCTGTTCATTTTTCCCCCTTTTTCGGCTGCAGAGCCCCTGCCCCCATGGGAGACCCCTGGTTCACGGGAACGGTGCTGCTGTCACTGTTTCCACATTACTGCCCACTTCAAAGAGCCGGGAATGAGTCTTGTCCCAGACATGTTCCCAGGGGAGCCGTTGGTTTCCAGGCAGGATCCCTAGTTATTGGTCCCACTGCAGGAGGTTGTACGGGAAGGGATGAATCCCCGTGGCTGTAAAACACCAAATGTGCTGAGAGCCACTCCAGAGCCTCCCAGTGCCTCATTACAGCACTGTGTAATTAAAGTCCAGCTGTCACAGCCTCTGCCTGGGTACAAGGGCAGCTCCTTGCTCTGAGCACTTCCAGGGGTTCCCAGTTTTCCTATGCCTTCGCCATCTCATTGTACAGAAGGAAAAACACCTCTGGAAATCCTGGTTCCTGGAATTTGCAAGTGCTCTGGCCAGGGAATGGTCACGTTCCCAAGGCTGCCAGAGCTCCAGGAGCGTTTGGACAACGCTGTCAGGCACAGGGTGGGATTGTTGGGGTGTCTGTGCAAGGCCAGGAGCCAGACTCTGATCCTTGTGGATCCCTCCCAGCTGAGGACATTCCACGGTTCTACAGTTCTGTGATTAATCAGCAATCCAGGTTAATTGCCTGGTGGGGTCAGACCCTTCTAGGACCATTTCTACTTGTACAATGTCTCCACACCCCCAGGAACCCAGCTGAGACTGGGATACCCCAGGTAGTGCCAGGAATCCTGCTCTTCCATCAGCATCCCGATCCCCAGCAGATCCCATCTCCTCTCTTCAGGGCTTTGCCTACATGCAGGGAATTCCCAGGTGGAACCTGAGGCAACTCCTGCAGCTTTGTGTGAGTGCAGCCAACTCACATCAAACGCTTCCCAAGCTTTAGGAAACCCCAGGCGACTTCAGGGATCTCAGAGTCTGGATTCAATGATCTGGGACAGGAACCCATGGAGCAGCCCAACCTTTCAGCTCCTCATTTCAGAGTTGCCCCATCTCCGATTGTTCCCAGATATTTCAGTGTCACTCGGCTGTGTGCTCATGGCACAACTCCAGATTTCTGGAGGGATGCCCAGGCCATGAGCACAAACCACTGCCCCGGTCCCAGCGTCTGACCATGTATTGGAAAAACCCCTAAGGAAGATTGCTGCCCATTCCTGAAACTCGGTGCCTCTGGGACAGCAGCCCTCCCCATTCCGCCCTGGGTTTCCAGCCTTTTTTGTGAGGTTGGCTGAGCATCTGCTGGTGATTAAGGGTTTTGTCATCTGGAAAGAGCTGACAATTACCTCCAATTATTCCAACTAGGTCAGGTTCTTCAGCACGAGTTTATGTGATGACTCTTGGCTGGAATTTAGGATTTCAAGCCCCACTGGAGGGCAGAATCCACCTCTCTGTCTCACCTTCAGGAAAAGATTCCTTCCGTAAATAACAGCTCCTTGTCCCACAGGACCTGACCTGTGTGTCCCCGACCTCCTGTTGTTTCAGGACAACACCCCAGGAACTGCACAACAGGTCTGGTTCTCCAGAACTGGAAAAGGGAGTGAGGGGAATTTCAGGACGTTCCAGGAATTTCAAGAAGCGTTTTCTCATCAAACTTCCCATGTCAAAACTCCCAACTTGCTTGAAAATGTCCTTTGGGGCCTCAGGTGCCATGTGAGAGTGTGGGGACAGAGGTCTAAACTCCGTGTGGGCTCTGCCCCTGCCAAGTTCTGTCCTTGTCACCCGTGTCCAATGAAAAGCAGGGATAAGCAGGTGGGAACCAGGGGAGCCATTTCCAGCTGTCACACGGGTGAGATGCTGATGATCCTGAAGAGTTTTTCCTTCATTTTGCCTTGGAAGCTCTCCCCAGACAGGCCACGGCCATTAATTGATCACGGGCTGGTCTGTGACTGCTCCCTCAGGGAACTGCAGCAGCCCCAGGGGAGTGCAGATGGAATTCCTGATATCCTTCCTTCCCTCCAAAGCCAAGCCAGGGATGCAGAGCTGTAGGGCCAGCCCAGAACAGGTACCTCATGTCCAGTTGTCCAGCAGGTTTTTGGCAGTGCTTCCTCCAAAGATTCCCTTGAGGACAGGAGCATGGCCCACAAACCCCAGCACAGAGCACACCCCCAGGAATGAGATGGTCCAAATGGGACAAACACAACTGGAAAATGTGCTGCACTGCAAGGCCAGGAGATTCCAATTCCTTCTCCCTAATTACATGTGATTGCTTCTTGGCAAGAGCTCAACCTGCCAGAGCAGTGAGGTTTCACAAACATTCACACAGGCATTAGATCATTGTTTGAAGGAGTTATTGGCAGCCCAAATCTGAAGTAAAAACAGAGTTTAAAGCAGACCATATTGACCAGGGTGAAGCTGGCTGCTTTCATGTCTCCTGCTTGTCTCTGGACACCCAGGACCCCTTCATTTCCTGTCACTCCCATCACCATGGCACTTCTGGAGCTGGATGTCACCATTTTGGGGGGTTCTGATTTTGGGGGGTTCTGTCCTTGCTGGGAACACAGGTTTATAGAATCAAGACTCCCAGGATGGTTTGGGTTGGAAGGACCTTAGAGCCCACCCAGTGCCATCTCTGCCATGGCAGGGACACCTTCCACTGTCCCAGGTGGCTCCAAGCCCCAATGTCCAGCCTGGCCTTGGGCACTGCCAGGGATCCAGGGGCAGCCCCAGCTGCTCTGGGCACCCTGTGCCAAGGCCTCCCCACTCTCCCAGCCAGGAACTCCTTCCCAATATCCCATCCATCCCTGCCCTGTGTCCTGGCACTCCAAGCCCTTCTCCAAAGTCCCCCTCCAATATTTATTTCTCCATATCCAAAAAATCCCTTCCCACATCCAAACACTGTCACACATTGGGAACGAGGCCTTTTCCCTTTGTATTTCAGCAGAACCTTTCTGCTTTGCTCTCGTGAATTCATCCTTGTCTCTGCTGGGCCAGTCTGACATCATGGGATGAGCTCTGGAGAGCTCTGCCATCCTCTCCCAAAACCTTTGGGAAAGCAGGTGGTGGCTCAAGCCCACGGCAAAGGACAAATGGGAATTCCCATGGAATCCTGCTGCCAGTTCCTGGGAGAACGAATGCCTGCTGCAGAGGTGAGTCTGTCCTGCATCATGCTCAGGTGGGGCTGGGAGCCTCTGGCAGCTTGGATACGGACAGAAATACTCCAGGCTCTGCCAGCCGACCGGGCTGGAGATGCTCACGGAGCAGCACCCACCCCAGAGCCCTGGAGGACACCCTGGCCTTCCACGTGTTCCTAAATTAGATCTCCTGAGGCCAGCACTGGCTTTTAAGAGGGAGGTGAGCTTGTTAGTGCCCAGCATTATCCATTAAATGGGAATCAGCAGTTTTATTGCACTTGGAGGGACTGTAAAAGGCAAAGAGGGAAGGGGCAGCATCAGGAAGCAGCAGAGCCCCTTGCCTGGCACAGGGGGGCACTCGGGAGTGCTGTAATTGTGAAGTTCCCCAGTGCTGAGGTAGAACAAGCCCCAGACTAAACCCAGGAGCCTTGGGAAGGTGCAAGAAGATCCAGACAAGGTTTGTAGGGGCAGCTCCCCAGCAGGCCCCTTCTCCCGAGGCCAAAACCCCAGACTGGAAAGGGTCTAAGTGAGGATTGCCAAGCTCTCCACCCAAGGAAGTCAGGGTGTGCAGGCTCCTTTCTTCCCAAATCATGGCTTGAGTTACACACCCCTGTGCTGCCGGCACAGGAAGCCCAGGGAAGTCGCATTATAGGAGCAAAAAAGTTCCTGTGCTGTCAGAGATTCCCTCCCCAGCCTGCCCAGGGATCCTGGATACCTGCTGGAAAAGGCTCTCGTGACACTCTCCTCCAGGGTTTCCTTGGCTCAGAGGATTTGTGGTGTAGTTGTGTGTGTTCCCATGTTCCCATAGAGCTCCCGTCTTGTCCTGGAAATACAAAGAAAAAATTAATAAAGAAATAAATTAATCAAAAGTGGTGTCTTTTAGTTACAGAGACAACTCCAGAATCTGAACATAAATGATGGAGAAACATCTGTGAAATCTGAGAGCTGCCAGCACCAATTAAACCTGCCCTGCCAAGGCCATTTTTGAATCAGAACCCAAAATCAAAAGGACAAAAACACAAACAACACAGGAACCATCCTGGAAAAGCTCTCAGGAATCTGCCATCATGTTTTAGAAGGAATGCAGAATTTCTGCTGCTTTAAACTGATTTTACAGTGCAAACCTGGTGTTGCAGCAGTGGCTTTAGGAAAATCTGAACCAACAAGAAGCTTAAAGACCTTTTTGAATATTAACCAGTTCCACTCCCTGGGAGGGTTTAGTGATTACTGTCACCCTAAAATATGGGAATTTTGCAGGAGATCTGACGTCCTTCCTAAGGTCAGACGTGATGAGATGGAGCCAGGAAGAAAAATAATTGGTCCTGGTTTAAAGTGTTAAGCAATTCTGCCTCCCTGAAATAAGCAGTAAAATTTATTGTTTTTTCTTGCTCACACAGCAAAATCCACAAACTGCCAAGATAATCAGGAGAGCGAATTTGTCCCCTCATGTAAATCCATTTTTGCCTTGTAAAGCTGCATTCCCAAGCCAGCAGCTGCTCCAAAAGGACCATCCCAGACCCCCCAGGCACCCCAGACACCCCAGAGGCTGTTTGGGTTACAGGATCACCCCAAGACAGCCCAGGTGTGTGGCCCAGCCAGTTTGGGATCATGGAATGGACACACCAGAGCCGACTGTCAGCATGAGGCCAAAGGCAGCTGCCACTTTCCCTGAGATTTTCCCTTTGCTGTGTGTTTGGAAGGTCACACAGCTGTAAGTCAGACACAGGAGGAGCTGGAAGCCTGCAGGGATCATTGCCTCCATCCCACATGTCCCATGGAAGGAAGCTCTCCTGTGAACTGACATCCCATTAACTCCTGCTGGTGGGAGCCTATTCCTGGGGCTGGAAATCCTTTGGAGCCTCCAACTGCTGGTTGCTCATCCCACAGATTAACTCCGGTCCCATCCCTGACCTGGTGACTTGTATTTATTTTCTCATTTTATAAGAACCAGGCTCTTCCCTGCTCTCATTCCGGGTGGGAACGAACACTAACCGGGTGTGAGGCTGCTCTGTCTCAGATACCCGAGATGGAAAACTGGGATCTTGTCCAACAGGCTGTCTGTCTTCCTGGGAAAAACCTCGGCTCCACACGCTCCCAATCGTGCCATCAGCTGGAGCGAGGTGGAACTTCACGGGATGGAACAAACCAGCCCTTTTCCAAAACTACCTGAGGACAGAAAGCGGTTCCAGAGCCCGTAGAGCTCAGTAAAGACAATCTGGAGGGCACAAAGCCCGGCAAAGCTTGGGAAAAGTTCTGGTGCTTTCTGGAAGGTGGCAGATCTCAGCCTAGGTCCCCATCAAATCCCTTTTGAGAGATGGAATATGGGGAAGGAATTCCTCGCTGTGAGTGTGGGGAGGCCCTGGTACAGGTTGTCCAGAGAAGCTGCGGCTGCCCCTGCATCCCACCAGGCTGGACGGGGCTTGGAGCAGCCTGGGTTATGGAAAGTGTCCCTGCCCTTGGCAGGAGGGGCCCGGGACGATCTTTACGGTCTCTTTCCCTCCCAATCCCGTCCGCGCCCCCCCCGGTTCCCGCCATCGCCTCAGCCCTGAGGGGCGGCGCCCCGGGGTCTCCCCTCCCCGCGCGCAGGGGCTGCGGGCGGCGGGACGCGCCGGGACCACCCGGGGGCGCCACCGCTCGGGGGCCCCGCTGCGCATGCGCACAGCGGCCGCCGCCGGAGCGCGGGAAGGCAGCGGCGGACAGGTACCACCAGGCGGCGCTGCGGGGGGGGCCGGCGTCTGTAACGGCCGCGGGGCTCCGGTGTGGGGCCTGTGACTCCCCGGGGCTCCGGTGTGAGGCGGGTGACCCCCCGGGGCTCCGGTCCGCGGGGCTCCGGTGTGAGGCGGGTGACCCCCGAGGCTCCGGTGTGGGGCCTGTGACCCCCGGGGCTCCGGCGTGAGGCGGGTGACCCCCGGGGCTCCGGTCCGCGGCCTGTGGCCCCCGGGGCTTCGGTCCGCGGGGCTCCAGTGTAGGGCCTGTGACCCTCCGGGGCTCCGGTCCGCGGCCGCCTCAGCCCGGAGAACGCCGCGCAGGGATCAGGCACCCCCCGTTAATCACGGCACCCCCTCCAGCCCCCGTCCGACACGGCCGCCCACCCCTCAGAGCCGCCGCTTCCGTGACAGCCCTGCCCCGGTGGTCGCTGAGGGCCGGGATGGGGCGGGGAGCAAAGGGGCCGTCCTGCGGCGTAAAAAGGACCGACCCCAGCGGCAAAAAAAGGGTCAAACGCAGGATAACAAAGGAATTGTCCTGGAACAGCAAAGGGACCATCCTGGGACAGCGTAGGGACTGGCTGTGGGGGCAGTGAAGGGCCCGACCCCAGGGGCAGCTCAGCCATCACAAATATCACAAGATTAGGACAGGGACGGAGCCTCAAGCCGGTTTATTGCCCATTCCTGGCAGCACTCGTGGCTCTGCGCGGCTGGGGTGGGACAAGGGATGGGAGCAGGCTCGGGACAGGGACAGCGGCCCTGTCCTGCTGGTCACGGCCCCACCCAGGGTGTCCCCGAGGCTGGCGGGCTCCAGGCGCTGAATTCCCCGGAATCCGCGAGGTCCTTGGTGGCCACCTGGACGTGGTGGAGGGTCCCAGGCTCCAGGTCCGTCAGGGTGTGGGATGTCAGCTCGTATGGCCCCACCTGGGGACAGCGGGGTCAGGGGCACGGACACGCCAGCTACAGCCACAGCTGTGCCTCAGTTTACCCAGCGTTGTGGCAGTACCGTGGTGGGGATGGAGTCGTTGTCCCGGGAATAGCGGATGCGGTACTGGAGCGGGAAATACTCTGGGAAGGGCCAGGATGATGGAGGGCTCCACTCCAGCAGCAGCTTCTGGGGCTCCCCAGGGATGGGAGAGACCTGCAGGGCCTCGGGGGGGTCTGGCTTTACTGGGGAGACAAGGTATGAGAGAATTCCAGAATGGATTGGGTGGGACAGGACCTTGAGGATCATCTCATCCCACCAGGGACACCTTCCACTATTCCAAGGTGCTCCAGGCCCCATCCAGCCTGGCCTTGGACACTTCCAGGGATCCACGGGCAGCCACAGCTTCTCTGGGAAATCCATCCTAGGGCCTCACCACCCTCACAGCCAAGAATTCCTTCCCAATATCCCATCTAAATCCTTTAGATTAAAACCATCCCCCTTGTCCCACCACTGCGTGGAAAAAGTCACTTTCCTTCCCTTTTAGATGAAGGGGGGGGTGTGGGATCCAGCATGGGGTCATTGGATCCTGCCCTTGTATTCCCCTGTGAGCTGTGCAGGGACAGTCTGAGCCCCAGCAAATCACTGCACTGATGATCCCACATCCCAAGCAGGAGAGAGCCCCAAAGGACACGCCAGGGTGAGACACGAGGGTCCTGCAGGGGACCCCGGTGTCCCCCATCCTGTAGCACTCACTGATGTTCTCCAGGAGGAAGGGCAGGATTCCGGAGGCAGCTCCCAGGGGGTTCTGGGCCGTCACGTTGAGCTCGTAGGGAGTGAGGGAAAACACCTGCAGGTCCCCAAAGGAGCAGCTCCGTGGGCCCGTGAGGGTGCACTCACCTGTGTCTGTGCCGTGCCTGGGGACACAGGGACAGCAGCCCAGGGCTGGGTGCCATGGGGGGCTCAGCTGGGCCAGGGCTGGGTGACAGAGGGGAGGCTTTGGGGACCCCCACTGACCTGTAGGTGGCCACGAATTCGGTGTCCAGCAGGGGGTCGGGGCTCAGCCCCCAGGAGCAGTTCACAGCCTGGGGATAGCTGGTGGCCCAGCACTCAATGGCCGGTTGCGGGGGTGGGTCTGGGGCAGGGGACAGGGGTCACCCCACTGCCAGCACCCCCAGGGACCCCCGGCCAGCGGCAGGGTCACGGCAGGGCTGGGGGATCACTCACAGCCCAGCCGCAGGCAGATGGTGGCCCAGGTCTCACCGGTGACAGGGTGGTGGCAGCTGTAGTGGCCCTCGTGGGCCAGGCTGGCATTGGGCAGGGCCAGCCCCGGGGCAGGGGACGTGCCCAGGACGGTGCCCCCCCGGCGCCACTCGGCCGCACCCCCTGGGCATGGCAGCAGCACCTCGGTGCCCAGGGACCCGTGCTGAGGGGTGCAGGGGCCTGGGGGACACATGGGGACACAGTGGGGACACAGCCATGGCAGGGGCAGGGACACTGCCTGAGGAAGGGTCTGGGCCTCCCTGGGCCCCCCAGTGCCATTCCCAGTGTCCCCAGTCCCCCGCCTCTGCCCCTGGGCCCCCCATGTTCCCAGACCCCCAGGGTCCCTATTCCTCCATCACCAGTCCCTCCGTGCCCATGTTCTGTACCCCCATGTCCCCCCTACACTTCTGTCCCTAGAGACCCTGTCATTCTGTCCTGTCCCCTCAGTGTCCCAAATCCTCTCCATCTTCAACCCCAGTGCTCCCAGTCTGCCCAGTCCTGCTGTATCCAGGCTCCCCAGATCCCCCCAGCCTCCAACCCAGTCCCCCCAGTCCCCCATACCTCTGTTCCCGTTGTCCCCATGCCCAGTGCTCCCCACCGTGCCGTTGTAGGGGACGGTGCAGGCAGGTGCCACCAAAGCCACGACCCAAAGCCACCTCATGCCAGGAGACTCAGCGGGGCTGCCCAGGCACCTGTGGGGACAGGCAGGACGGTCATACCCCAGAGCAGGGGACAGCAGGGACACCAAAGGTCCCCAGGGATCTCGGGACATCACCCTGGAGTCACCCCACACTGCTGTGCCTCAGTTTCCCTGCTGGCCCTGCCACACACCCTGCGGAGGGATGGATTCCAACAGGGTCAGATCCTACAGCCAGGAAGGAAAGGGGGTGAAAATTCCCGCTGTTCCCACAGTTTCCCAGGGGGACCTGCAGCCACCCCTGCAGTCCCACACCTGGAATCAGGGTTTGGATCCCTTGGGTGGCCCCCACCTGCATCCAGGGCAGACCTGTCCCTCACAGAGACCCCCAAAGCCCAGCCTGGGGGCCGAGTTGAGCTCTCTGCTGTCCCCAAGCCCGGCACCACAGGGACAGGTCCTGCCCTTGTCACCTCCTGCCACAGCCATGGGCTGGCTCAGCCCCAGAGGGGACATGCTCCGCTTTCCCTGGATTTGGGGGTGCCCCAAGCCCTGCGCTATGGGGTCACCCCACACCTCCAACACCCCCCACTGTCCCCAGCCCCGAGGGGATCCCAGTGCCCCCAAACACTCACCGCAGCAGGGCCATCTGGGACCGAACTGTTCCCACCGGATCCCGGCGCTTCCCAGCCCATTTCCTCGCAGGAAGTGCCGTTCCCGTGGGGACGGACCCGTTTCCCTGCGTGTTGCCACCGGGATCCCCAAGCCCCGCGCCCCTGGGAAAGGCATTCCAGCCCTGGCCAAGAGGGTTCCCACCTTTCCCATGCCACCATTCCTTTCCTTCACGGTCACCCCTCCCCTCGGGGAACCGCAGGGCTGGAGATGGTGGCACCGATCTCCTGCAGTCCCCAGATCCCCACAGCCCCCCGTGCCCACGCCGGTGCCCCCAGAGAGAAGCCACCCCGTTGGTGTGACTATAAATAACTTTATTGCTGCTGTGCTGGGGGTGGGGTGGGTGCCAGTGCCAGAGACTGCCTGGACAAGCAAAGGAACACAGAGGGTGCTGTGACAGACCTGTCCCCCCCTCCCCATGCCACCCGTGCTGGCAGGGGCTCATCTGCCCTGCTCCTGCAGCTGCTGCATCCTCAGGATCTGGCACAGGAGTCTCTGCACATCCTCGTCCATGTGGCCCTGGGGTGGAGGAGACTTTGGAGCAGGGACATCAGGGAGGCTCCATGCGTGTCCCTGGGCTGGCACTTGGCTCGGCCCCTCAGTTGCCTCCTGTGGATGGCAGGTGGCCCAGTCCCCATCCCAGTGTCCCCAGTTGCCCCCAGCCCTGTCCCCAGCTCACCTGCACAGCGTAGAGCAGGTGGCTCCGGTACAGCGTCACCACCTTGCTGTGCCTCGTCTCTGTCTCCTGCAGCACAGGGAGGGGGTTTGGCCAGAGGGCTGGGGGCTCATGGGAGCCCCGAACCCACCAGGCGGCACCTGGTACCCACCTCCAGCTTCTCCTCCAGTGCTCGGATCCGGGCCTGGAGCGTGGCTGTGTTGGGCGGGGACTGTGGGGGCCCCCCAGATTCGGGGAGGGCGTTCAGGGCTTCCTTCAGCCTGAAAACCTCCTTGGAGAGCTCCGTGATCTGCACAGGGCACAGGGTTACAGGGTGCTCAGAGAAGCTGTGGTTGCCCCATCCTTGAAATTTCCAAGACCAGGTTGGACGGGGCTTGGAGCGCCCTGGGACAGTGGAAGGTGTCCCTGCCCATGGCAGGGGTGGAATGGGATGAGCTTTAAGGTCCCTTCCAACCCAAATTCAGTGACTTCTCATGTGCAGCTCCCAGGCCACCATTCCCCTCCAAGCATCCCCTCATGATTCCCTGAGCCCTACCTTCCTGTCCCTGTCCCTGACCAGCCGTGCCGCATCCTCGGCGTGGCCGTGGAGCTCCCGCAGCCGCCGCGCCTCGTCCTGGGCCTGCTCCAGCTGCTTCTGCGCAGCGCCCAGCCTGTCCTCGGCCGCCTGGCGCTCGCTCTTCATGAACAGCGCCTGCCGCTGCACGCGGAACACCTCCTCGCACGTCTTCTCGTGCCGCCGCTCCAGCTCCTGCAGCCGCCGCGCCAGCGCCGCCGCCTCCGCCCGCAGCCCGGCCTCGGCCGCCTCATGCTGCGCCCGCGGCACGGCTGCCGCCAGCTCTGCCTCCAGCCGGGCGGCCTCGCGGGCCTTGGCCTCGGCCGCGGCCTCCAGCTGCGCCAGGCGCTCCCGCAGGGCCTGCGCCTGCCGCAGCCGCGCCGGGGCCTCCTCCTCGTGCTCCCGCAGCCGCTCCCGCAGCGCGCCCAGCTCAGCCTCCCTGCGCGCCAGCACGGCCCGGAGCTCTGCCAGCTGTGCCTCGGCCTCCTCCTGCTGCCGCGCCAGCTCCGCCGCTCCCGGCTCCGGCGCTCCTGGCGTGTCCCGCGGCCTCGCCTCCAGCTCCCGCCGCAGTGCCTCGGCCTCAGCCTCGGCGCGCCCGCAGCGCTCCAGCAGCGCTTTCTTCTCCCTCGACGCCTCCTCCGCAGAGGCTCCCGGTGAGGCAGCAGCCTCCGCAGCCTCCAGCCGGGCCTGCAGCTCCTTCAGCCGCCGCTCCCGCTCCTCCAGCTCGGTCTGTGCCTGCTTCAGGGCTGCCTGTGCCTCCACCAGCTCCGTGCCCGTCTCCCGCTGGCCAGAGGGTGAGGAGGAGGGGGATGTCTGCACCCCCAGCTCGTCCAGCACTGCCTTGCACTCGCCCCAGGCCCAGGTTGGCCCCTTGGTAGGATGTGGTCCCGCGCTCCCCTCCGGGATGGGCTCCGAGGCCCCGTGCTGCCCATCCCCTCCAGCCTGCGCCGTGGCCTCCCTGCCCTGCGCCCGCAGCTGCTCCAGCTCCCGCTGCAGGGCCCGGTACAGACTGGCGGGCACCACGTCCCCTGGGGCAGGGGGGCTGCTCTCATCCCGCTCGTAGTTCTCCAGCACCTGCCGAGAGACCATGAGGCCACCGTGGGACAGGGGGCAGGAGACAGAGGGACAGATGGATGGACAGAGGGGGACATGCCTGGATTTTCTCCCTTAGCTCCTTGTTCTGCACGGTCAGGGACTGCACCTGCCCCTGGAGCGTGGCCAGCAGCTCCTCGGCCGAGGGGCTCAGCGTCTTCTTGGAGAGCAGCAGCTCCGCTCCTGTGGGACAGAGGGACCTGGGCCTGTGCCTGCCTGTGTCCCTGCTGCCCAGTGCCACCTCCCGAGGTGTCCTTGGGAGGCCAGCAGGACCCTACCTGGGAACTCAAGTGGGTCTCCCTCCTCGTCCTGCAGCGTCTCAATGTCGTAGCTCGTGTTCTCCTTCTCGTTCTGGGGGTGCAGGGTGGAGGTGACTCCCCTGTCCCCAGCCCTGGACGCTGCCAGCTGTGTCCTGCCCACACCCACCTCCATTGAGGACAGGCGGCTCCGCAGAGCCTCCACCTCCTTGCCCAGCTTCTCCTTCTCCCCATCCCGCACCGCCAGTCGCTCTTCCAGTTCCCGGATCTGTGGGGCAGGACATGGCAATAGGGTCCCCTTGGCTCCTGCCAGAGTCCTGATGGCATTCCCAGCACCGGGACCCCTCGGACAGCTGAGGTCACCTCCAGGCTCTTCCCTGGCCTCACCTGCTTCTCCATGGAGCGCAGGGAGCTCTCGTCCAGCTCCGCCCGCTGGCAGGGCCCAGGGAGAAAACAGGGAGGGATGAGTGCTGTCCCCATCCCCCCTGTCCCCTCTGCTCTCCAGGGACACGGTGGCCTCTCCCTGGGACCCTGCAGCCGGTACCTCCCGTCTCTGCTTCTCCTGCTGCTCCAAGCCCCGGATCTTCTGCAGGAACTGGGCCCTCTCCTGCCGCAGCCGCACGATCTCCTCGTAGGCGTCCCGGTCCTCCTGCAGGGAATCACAGAAAGCATCGAGTGCAACTCCTGGCACAGGAAACCCCAAAAATCCCACTGTGTGCCTGAGGGGGCTTGTTGGCACAGACCCGTCAATGAAGGAACCCCTCATCAAGGAGTGTTTTGCGCTGCTCTGCACCTGCCAAGCCAGGTGGGGACCTGGAAGTTGATGGGGACCCCCCTTTTACCTGGCTGGGGGTGCCCAGGGGAGGCAGAGGGGCCTTTCTCTTCCTCGGGGTGCTGCTCTTCTCCCTGACGGACGACTGGCTGGGCGAAGACGTCTGTGGAGACCCCAGGGCAGAGGGGACATCACACCCACAGTGCCCTCCCTCCTTCCTGAGCCAGGGGACTCTCCAGGGATGGGCAGCAGTCCCTCACCTGCGATGTCTGCTCAGTTGACTCCTCTTCTATGGGGCAGAGCAGGAGGGAAAGGAAATTGGGGAGATTTAGGGGCTCAGAGCTCAGGTGGGTGCAGGGGCACCTCGGCTGGGGGCAGCACAGGCAAAGGCAGCCCCAAACACCCGGGAGAAGGGAACACATCCTCCCCAGCCTGTCCCAGCCCTGTCCTGATGGTGACAACCCCCCAGCGACGGTGACAGGGAGCCCCGGGGTGTCCCGGCAGCCTCACCGCTGGCCCACGATCGGCGCTGGGCCGCCTCCTGCAGGAGGTGCTGGATGAGGGCGTTGCCCGTGGCCAGCCCGTAGTGAGCGGCGTCGTGGCCGGTGGCGTCCACCACGGCCACGCGGGCGCCGGCGCTGACCAGCACCTCCACGGTGTCCACGCTGCCGCTCTCGCAGGCCAGCATCAGGGCTGTCCTGGGCACGGGGAGAGCGCGGGTGAGGGGACAATCCCTGCGGCCGCTGCCGGCCCCCAGCGCTGCAGCCCCACCTGCCCTGCAGGTCCCGGCTGTTGACGGCGGCCCCGCGGTGCAGGAGGTACCGGCACAGCTCCGAGTGGCTCATCTTGGCAGCCAGGATCAGCGGCGTGGAGCCGTCCTGGGCAGCGCAGGTGGGAGGATGAGCAGAGGAGGCTCAGATCCCCCCACGGGGCACCCTGCTCCCGATATCAGCCCAATTTCCGTGTCCCACCCCACGCTGTGCTGCACTGCGGGACAGCCCCACCCTGGCACAGCAGGACCAGGAGCAGAGGGACCTCACCTTGTCCTTGCTGTTCAAGGGAGCCTTGAAGTCACAGAGGATCTCGGAGCAGGAGATGCAGCCGCTGGCAGCTGCGGACAAGGACAGAGGCTGAGCACTGCCCCCGACGGGGACATGAGCAGGACAGGGCTGGCACTGTCCCCACTCACCCGCCAGGTGCAGCGCGGTCCGGCCACTGCCATCGGCCACGTCCACGGGGCAGGAGGCCTGGGGGGAGAGCCTGGATTACAGGAGGATGGGGACAGAGGGACAGACTGCTCGAGTGGCTCTGTGGTGCGGTGAAGGACGGGGGACTGATGGACAGACTCTGTGGTGTGGTGAAGGACAAGGGACAGACCCCCTGTGGCTCCCTGGTGCCAGGCAGCAGCACGCAGAGCTGGGAACCACCATGCCAAGGCACTGGTGAGGGAAGGGGGTTCAAGGACAGGGAGGACACTGCACTGGCACAGCACCTTCCTCCCTCCCTCCCTCCCTCCCTCCCTCCCTCCCTCCCTCCCTCCCTCCCTCTGTCCCTCCTCCCTCCAGCCGTACCTGCAGCAGTTTGCTGACACACTGAGGGTGGCCGTGCTTGGAGGCCAAGTGCAGGGCAGTGTAACCTGGGAAGGGACAAACAGGTCAGAGCACGGCCAGCGGGGCTGTGCCAGAGGGGACGGCTTGGGGGACAGACAGAGGGACGGGCACACAGGGAGATCTGCTGGAACGGGGCTGAACAGGAAGGGAACAATCCCAGGAGCTCATCAGGCAGTGCTTGAGCTCCTTTAAGAAACTGGGACAATTTACAGCCCCCCAGGTGTGGTCGCCACCTCTGTCCCCTCAGCCTTAACACCTGCAGACAACCACTGGCCCAGGGGCACGTGGTAGCCATGCCCTCACCCGAGCTGTCCTTGGTCATGGCATCCACGCCGTGGGCCAGCATTGCTTCCAGGCAGTCCACATTGCCCCGTGTGGCGGCCAGATGGAACCTGCAGCAAGACCAGGGGCTGTGGGACTAGTGTCCCCTGTCCCCAGCCGTGTCCCCAGGGCAGGGCTCGGCACTCACGCGGATTTGCCCTCCGAGTCCAGCTTGGTGGGCACCAGGCCCTTGCGGAGCAGGAGCGACGTGACCCGCCCGGCATCGTTGTAGTCCACGGCCTGCAGCAGCTTCTCGTCGTTCTTGGTCCAGTCCTGGCTCTGCAACGGAGCCCAGAGGAGGCTGTGACAGCGTCAGCTGTGACAGTGCTGTCCCCAGGGCGGGCAGGGCTGGGCTGGGCTGGCTGTCCTTGTCCCCATGCCCGGAGTGCTCCACCCAGCCCTGTCCCTGGGGGTGGCCGTCTCCGTGTCCCTCTCCTGGGAGCTCACCCCCAGGTACGGAGAGTTCAGCTGGGGCTGGTATGAAAATCCCCTGCAGGCCCCCCAGTCTGCAGCTCACAGAGCAGGGGATTTACAGACACAGCCCAGTTGAGCTGTGCCAGGCTGGGATTTGGGAGTGAGCCCGGCTGCCCTGGGGTTTGCTCCTGCCACCCCCAAATCCCAATACTAAACCCAGCCAGCACCCATGGGAGCCCCAACCCTGCCCATTCTCCCTGCTCCCCTTCCCAGCTCTGCTTTGCTCCCGGTGGAGGAAGGGATCAAACCAGGGCGAGCACAGCTGGCAGCGAGAGCGGATCCCCGGTGAGGCTCCAGCCTCCCAGGATAACGGGGCACAGCGCCATCCCCCCAGAACAGGACCGCGGCTGGATGGGGACTTGCTTTCCTGGTGCTCCCGCACATCCCTCTCCCTAAGGAGCGACCCGCAGCGGGACAGGACCGGGACAAGGACTGCGAGTCTTGGGTTCATCCCGCAGCCGGTGACGACAGAGCGGCTCTGGCTGCGGTCGCGGCGGCAGGAAATGGATGTCACCTTTCGGGAGCCGCTGGCACCTGTCCCGAACCCGCCTTTGCCCGCCGGGTGCCCCCCCGAGCCCCTCCAGCCCGGTGGGACCAGGGACAGGGAACAAACCAGTCTCCCAAGGCTCCTGGGCAAACTGGGAGGGTGGTGCCCGCTCCCCCCACCCCCTTGTCAGGCAAGGACAAAGCAGGACGGGGAGGACACGGAGGAGCCCCGGGATGGGGACGGGAATGGGGATGGGGGGGTGCAGGTGGGGCGGGGAGGACACGGCTCAGCCCGCAGGACGCGGCCGGAGGGGAGCCGGGAGGGGAGCCGGGACGTACCGCGAAAGAGGCGGCGGCACAAAGGCAGATCTGCTTCATGGTGCTGAGCAGGAGGCGGCGGGAGGACGCCATGCGCCCCCCGCCCCCCGCCCCGGCCAGCACGGGCACCCCCGAGCCCGGAGCGCTCCGGCATCGCCGCCCGGGCGGGGGCCGGGGCTGCGGCAGTGGGAGCCGGACCCGCCTCCCTCCACCCCCGTCCCTCCTCCTTCCCTCCCTCCTCAGCATCTCCCGCTCCGCGCATCCCTGCATCCCGCCTCGGAGCGGGGACCAGCGCCCAGACTGGTCCCAGTTAAAGTGGGAGGGGCTGGCGGGGGCAGCTGTCCCACCTCGTGCTCAAAAGCACCCCCAAAACAGGGCTGAGCATCCTCCTGCCAGCCACATCCTGTACCCGAGGAGGGGACCTGGGACCCCCTGCCCTGCCCTGGGACCAAGGGAGGGGCAGAACCCCCCGCCTGCACCTCACGGACCCCCCCAAGCACCCTTCAGGAAGGAACCCCAAAACGCAGAGGGTCCCCAGGCACTGTACAGGCAGTCCCGGTGGCAGCAGGACATCGGGAGCCTCTCGGGGATGTGTCCAGGGCAATGTGGGGAAACTGAGGCACAGAGCACCCCGAGCAGGGGGGTCCCCTAGACTCAAGGTGAGGGGCTTCAACCATGTCCCCATGTCCCCAACCCTGTCCCCCCCAGTGCACTGGGAACAGCGCTGTCCCCCTTTGCCCTCTGCGGCCCCGCGCCAGGCTGATGCTGAATAATTGAGGAGCATCGACAGGCGGGTTCCACGGGCTGTGGCAGCTGGCAAACCGGCACTTGTCGCCAGGAAGGGGACACGGAGGGGGACCTGGGACCCGCTTCCCTCTCCTTTGCTCTGCCCCACTCCCAACGATGGCTCTGGGAGCACTGGGGGTGCACTGGGGGCTCAATCCCACCAGACAGGGTGGCAATGCCAACCTCCGTGGGGCTGCTGTCCTTGTGGTGAGCGACCACCCCGCGTCCCAGGGCAGGTCCTCGTGTCCCTGTGACGCTGGGGGCATCGTGGGGGAAATCCCCAGGTCCTCATGTCCCTGTGAACACCCCGGGGCAGGTCCCCGTGTCCCCACGTTCCCAGGGATGGCACTCACATCCGCCTTCTTGAACCTGGCCTTCAGGCTCTTCATGGTGGCTCAGCCTCAGCCCTGCGGCACCTGCTCGGGGGGGATGGCCACGCTCGAGGGTCTGTCCCTGCCTGGGGACAGCTCAGCCCCGATCCCGCTGCTCCCAGCCCGTCCTGGCGTTTCCAGCGCAGCGCCCGGAGCTGGGAACCGGAGCCGGGGATTGTGTTACGGCCGCGGCTGCTGTTACAGCCCCGGGCAGCCGGGGGGGCCGGGTCGGGCTGCCTTTGGGGAGGGGTCTGCGGGCACCTGCCATGCCCGGGGACAGGGGACACGGCCCGGGGGGGCTGGGGGTGCGTGGGGAGGGCTGGACGCTGGGGGTTCGCACCCCTTGCCCATCCCAAACACCCCCTGCCCTTGGTGGCAGCTCTTGTCCTGACCTGACATCCCCTTCCCCGCCCCCGTTTTTGCCAGCACCTCCTGTTCTTGTCAGCATCCTCTGCTCCTCCCTGGCACCCCTGTCCTCCCCTGGCATCCCCTGCCTCTGTCAGCACGCCCTGTCCTTCCCTGGTATCCACCGCTCTGCCCTGGCACCCCTGCCCTTGCCAGCACCCCCTGTTCTTGTCAGCACCTCCTGTCCTTCCTGCCTTGGCACCCCTGCCCTTCCCTGGCACCTCCTGGTTTTGCCAGCACCCCTTGCTCTCCCTGGCACCCCTTGCCCTTGGTGGCATCTCTTGTCCGTCCCTGGCACCCCTGTCCTTGCCAGCACCCCTTGCCCATCTCTGGCGCCCCTTGCCCATCCCTGTTTCCCCCCGGGCCGGGGGTTCAGCGCAGGTGAGGCAGTGCCGGGGCAGGGTGAGGGCAGGCTCGGGGCAGGGTGAGGGCAGGCTCGGGGCAGTGACGGAGCGGGCCCGGGGCAGTGTCCGGGCAGTGACGGAGCGGGCCCGGGGCAGTGTCGGGGCAGTGTCCGGGCAGTGCCGGGGCAGTGACGGAGCGGGCCCGGGGCAGTGTCGGGGCAGTGACGGAGCGGGCCCGGGGCAGTGTCCGGGCAGTGTCCGGGCAGTGTCGGGGCAGTGACGGAGCGGGCCCGGGGCAGTGTCCGGGCAGTGTCGGGGCAGTGTCGGGGCAGTGACGGAGCGGGCCCGGGGCAGTGTCCGGGCAGTGTCGGGGCAGTGTCGGGGCAGTGTCGGGGCAGTGACGGAGCGGGCCCGGGGCAGTGTCCGGGCAGTGTCGGGGCAGTGACGGAGCGGGCCCGGGGCAGTGTCCGGGCAGTGTCGGGGCAGTGACGGAGCGGGCCCGGGGCAGTGTCCGGGCAGTGTCGGGGCAGTGACGGAGCGGGCCCGGGGCAGTGTCCGGGCAGTGTCGGGGCAGTGACGGAGCGGGCCCGGGGCAGTGTCGGGGCAGTGTCCGGGCAGTGTCGGGGCAGTGACGGAGCGGGCCCGGGGCAGTGTCGGGGCAGTGTCCGGGCAGTGTCGGGGCAGTGACGGAGCGGGCCCGGGGCAGTGTCCGGGCAGTGTCGGGGCAGTGACGGAGCGGGCCCGGGGCAGTGTCCGGGCAGTGTCGGGGCAGTGACGGAGCGGGCCCGGGGCAGTGTCGGGGCAGTGACGGGGCAGTGACGGAGCGGGCCCGGGGCAGGCTCAGCGTGAGGGCAGCCCCGCCTTGCCCGGCTCCAAGATGGCGGCGGCGGCCCCGGGGCGTGTCCCGCGGCCCCGGTCCCGCCCCGCGCTTCCGGCCGCGCCGCGGCCGCGCCGATGGCGGTGAATTACGCGGCCGGGCTGTCCCCGTACTCGGACAAGGGCAAGTGCGGCCTCCCCGAGGTGAGCGCGGCACCGCCCGGGGAACCCCCGCCCGCCCGGGGGAGCCTCCGCCCGCCCGCGGGGCCCCCCGCCCTCCGCGGGCCCCGCCGCGGCCCGGCGCGTTCCCATGGCAACCGCGGCCTCGGCCCCGCCGGGGACACCGGTGGGGAGCGCAGCACCGGGGAGGGAGCGAGCCCTTTGTGTGTCCCCAGCGCATCCCGCCGCTCCCTCCTTGTGCTCCTCCATGGCCCTTTCCAGGGCCTCCCTGACCCCACCCAGCGGCTCTCTCCTTCTCCCCCCAGATCGCCCCCTGGCTCCCTCCACGTCTGCCCTGACCCCCAGCAGTACTTGAGAAGCTTAAAACAGGGTTTGGGAGAGGGACAGGGACACTCAGGGGCCTGTCCGGTGCCAAGGGGGTGGTGAGGGGATGGAGACACTCAGGGCCTGTCCTCGGCCCTGTCCCCAGGAGATGGGGCTGGAGAAGCGTCTCAGGAATCAAATCCCGTGCCCACACCGGGGTCTCGTGTCCCACCTCCGTGGCTCCCGGGTCCCTCGCTGTCCCTCGGCCCTGCCCTGTCCCCAGAGCCGGTGGCACTGCTGGTGACAGCTGGGGCTGAGCACACGTGGGGTGGCCTCGGGCCGCTCCGGCCCTCCTGGAGCCCAGCCTGGGCCAGCTGCCTGTCAGAGCAACAAACTCCCCGTCGGTGTTGGCTGTTCCCGGCCCTGTCCCTGCACGGAGACGCTCTGGACAACGCCGAGTCTCTCCCATTAAATGCTTCTGTTGTTAAGGAATGCAAAATCCTTCATGGATAAGGAAGAATTGTTACTGGGGTTACTGGGGCTCTAGAATCATGGAATGCCAGAAAGGTTTGGGTTGAAGGGACTTGAAGGATCATCCAGTGCCAACCCCTGCCATGGGCAGGGACACCTTCCACTGTCCCAGGCTGCTCCAAGCCCCAATGTCCAGCCTGGCCTTGGGCACTGCCAGGGATCCAGGGGCAGCCCCAGCTGCTCTGGGAAATCCATTACAGGGCCTCCGCACCCTCATGGGGAAGGATTTCTTCCCAATACAATCCACCCCCCACATCTCCCCATGGAGATCCATGCCCACTTCTCTCCATCCCACACTGGTTTTGTGTCTTTTCCCAGATTTTTGACCCTCCGGAGGAGCTGGAGCGGAAGGTGCGGGAGCTGGCGGACCTGATCCGGAGCTCCTCCAATGTGGTGTTTCACACGGGGGCAGGGATCAGCACGGCCTCGGGGATCCCTGACTTCAGGTAAGGCCGAGGGCTGGGAGGGTGGCAGCTCCTCCAAGTCCATCTTCCTTCCTGGAGAGCTCTGATTTACCCCAGACCTGCCCCATCCCTGCTGTCCATCCTGGATCCAGCTGCAAACACCCTTCTCCCTCTTGCACATCTCAGCTGTTCCCACAGAATCCCCACGTGTGCTGTTTGCATCAGCCCCCAAAACCCTGCTGATCCATGAGCTCTGCTCCCATGGATGGGGCTGGCATTGCCCCTGGAGCTGAGCTCTCCCTCCCTGCTCTTCCCATGGCTGCAGGGGCCCCAATGGTGTCTGGACTATGGAAGAGAAAGGGCTCTCCCCGAAGTTCGACACCACCTTTGAGAACGCCAGGCCCTCCAAGACTCACATGGCGCTGCTGGGGCTGCAGAGAGTGGGAATCCTGAAATTCCTGGTCAGCCAGAACGTGGACGGCCTGCACGTGCGGTCAGGATTCCCACGGTACTTTCCCAGCCCCGCGGGGGTGTTCGGTTCCCGAGGAATCTCTGCCCTAGCTGATACGGGGCATGGAAGCTGGAAGGGGATAAACCAGCTGGAATTTAGAGGAGAGAGGTTCTGGTTCTAATCCAGAGGGTCGTGGAATGAAATCAGCCTCGGCTGTTGCTCTCTAGAAATGTTTCCAGCTGCTGTGTGCACAGGACAAACAGGTTGTGGAATCATGGAATCATGGAATCCCAGGACGGTTTGGGTTGGGAGGGACCTTAAAGCCCATCTCGTTCCCCCCGCCAAGGGCAGGGACACCTTCCCCTATCCCAGGTCACTCCAAGCTTCATCCAACACCTGTCCCCATCCAGGTCCTGCTGGTTGTGACTCTCAGTGCCACCAGGAGCACCTGGGGCACCGAGGATCCAAGGGATTCCCTCTGCAGGGAGATGTGACGGGAGCCGAGGCTGGGAGAGCTCCACTCCCTGCGTGGAGGGGGCCGGAGTGGCCGTGTCAGAGTTGTCCTCAGAGGAACCTGAGCCTCTCCTGAGCCTCGTGACAGCCGGAGCTCTGTCCTTCACGGACTCCAGCCCGTTACAAAACCCATTCCCAGCACTTAAGAGCAGCCAGCGATTGTCTTGGGAGGGAAAAGCGCTCGGAGCTGTTGGGAAAGGGGAGGGGAGAGCAGCTGAGTTCAAGGAAGAAAATAAACTGAAGGGAGTCATTGAGGCTTGAAAGATGCTGAGTGTGACACTGATACCTTTGGTGTTCTGTAGAGGGAGGTGAGGCCCTGGCACAGGTTTCCCAGAGGAAAATGGGATGCCTCATGCCTAGAAACAAGGATGGAAACAGGAACAGGCCTTGGACAACACTCTCAGGGATGCACAGGGTGGGATTGTTGGGGTGTCTGTGCAGGACCAGGGGCTGAACTCCATGATCTTTGTGGATCCCTTCCAGCTCAGGATATTCTGTGATCCCTGGGAACAGACAAGGCCAGGCTGGACAGGGCTTGGAGCAGCCTGGGATAGTGGAAGGTGTCCAGGCCCATGGCAGGGGTGGCACTGGATGGTCTTTAAAGGTCCTTTCCAACCCAGCCCATTCTGTGATTCCATGAGTCAGGATGTGCCTGAGGAGCATCGATGTGTCCTTGCAGAAGGTGCATCTCACAAACACCTTCAGCCAGAGCTGCTTCCAGGGGTATTTCCTGGGATTACAAGCCCCAAGTCCTGGCTCCTGCTCCCAGCCCCATGTTTGTCTGTTTAAAATAAACAACCACGGGAAAAGGAGTAGGGAACGATGACAGAATTCCATGGTGCTCCCACACCCCAGAGCCACTGGCTCCTGTTCCAGTTCAGCCCAGCTCTGCCTCCCAAACAAAGCCTCTGCTTGAGTAAGAAGCACTGAACTGGGGCCAAACTGGTGGAAATCAAGTCAGTCCTGTCTCACCCAGCCTGGAGGAAGTTCCCAGTCAGCGTGGGGCGCTGAGGAAAATAGGGAGAGCATGGCTGTGTTTTCCTCTGGCTTCTGCTCTGAGCCTGAGGGGAGTTTTAGGAAAAACAGGTGTCAGAGGGCTGGAACAGCACAGGGACAGACAGGAATGTTGGGTGCTGGAAAAGCAAAGATCTGGGTGCTCCTGGGAGCAGAGATTTCAGTGGATCGGGAGCTGGAATCAGTGCTGCGGATGGAAGCATTAAAATTAAAAGGACAGGACCTGCTGTCCCTCCCTCAGTCCCTGCTGGGAGATGAACCCATCCCCAGGCAGAGCTGCGATACCGGGAAGCCCTTGAGGGTCCTGGGGAGGAGGGGGGGTTCCCCCAGGGCTCCCCACCCTTCCCCAGCTCACCTGTGCCTCTCTCCCACAGGGACAAGCTGGCCGAGCTCCACGGGAACATGTTTGTGGAAGAGTGCGTGAAATGTGGGAAGTACGTGAGCCCTGAGCCCCGGGGGGGGGGCTTGGCTGGGATTTCCATCCTGGGATGGGGGCTTGGCTGGGATTTCCATCCTGGGATGGGGGCTTGGCTGGGATTTCCATGCCAGGCTGCGTGGGGGCCGTCCCAGCCCCTCCCTGAGCAGTCCGTGTCTCCGCAGGCAGTACGTGCGCGACGCCGTCGTGGGCAGCATGGGGCTCAAGCCCACAGGCCGCCTCTGCAGCGTCACCAAGGCCCGGGGGCTGCGGGCCTGCAGGTAGGGATCCCTCCTGGGATATGGGATGTGGGAATGACCCAACAGCCCCTCGGATTCAGGAGAAGCAGCCCAGGGTGTGGGAAGATCTCTCTGGGTGCTGTCTGTCCCTTCCCAGTGTGGGACAGGGAGGCTGGGACAGGCTCTGGTCACTGTCCCCTCTGCCAGGGCAGCTCTGCTGCCCATTCTCCTGCCTTTTCCAGGGAAAACCATGATCCTTGTGTGTGTTTTTCAGAGGGAAGTTACGAGACACTATTCTGGATTGGGAAGATTCCCTGCCCGACCGTGACCTGACGCTGGCAGATGAAGCCTGCAGGTACTGACACCCTGCCCAGGAGCTGAACAGTCCCTTCCCACTCATCCATGCCCTGATCCTGGATTTCTCCTCCTCCCTTCAGGAAAGCCGATCTCTCTGTCACCCTGGGGACCTCTCTGCAGATCAAACCCAGTGGGAACCTCCCTCTGATCACCAAGAAGAGAGGAGGGAAGTTGGTCATTGTCAACCTCCAAGCAACCAAACATGTGAGTGAGCGTCCTACAGCTCTGCCCTGCTCCTTTCCCCTCCTGTCCCCTGTTCCAGGCCCATCCCAAGTTTGTCCCTGCACGTTGTCCCCTCCCAGGTGGCCTCTCTTAGCAGGCACACAGGCTGGGAGTCCCGGGCTGGAGGGTTTAAACTTGCAACTCCTGCTAAACACATAGAGATTGCAGGTAAATATTAGAATCATGGAAAGGGTTGGGTTGGGAGGGACCTTAAAGCTCATCCCATTCCCCCCACTTGGGCATGGACACCTTCCACTGTCCCAGGCTGCTCCAAGCCCTGTCCAACCTTATCCACACAAGTGTTGGGAGCAGAGTAAAAGCTCAGCCTGGAGCCTGCTGTACCCTCTGGGATTTACAGCCCGGTGGAGTGGCCACACACACGGAGCCCGTGTAGGTCATGCTCAGTTCCTGCTCAGTTCCTGCTCAGTTCCTGCTCAGATGTTGGTGCCCCAATTGTTCAAAGTCTTTAAATACCCAGAGCTGGGGGTTCCTGGGATGTCACCAGAGCTCCCTTGTCCCTGTCACGCTCTGCTGTCCCTGGCTCTGTACCCACATCCCGTCCCCAGGCAGAGCCCCAGGGTGAGCTCACGTCCCGCCGGGAATGGGGACATCGCCCTGTCCCTGGGAGGGGCCGTTTGTCCCCTGAGCCGTGTCCCTGCTGTCCCAGGACCGCCAGGCCGACCTGCGCATCCACGGCTACGTCGATGACGTGATGACCAAGCTGATGAAGCACCTGGGGCTGGAGGTGCCCGAGTGGACGGGGCCGGTGGTGGTGGAGAGCGCCGAGCTGGCCACGGCCGAGCAGCTGCAGGGGCGGCTGAAGGAGGAGCCCCTGGCCCAGCACAACGGCGCAGGAACGCCGCACCCCGGGAAGGCGCCGCTGGAGCGCCGGGACGGGCTCAAGCAGGAGTGTCCCAGCCCGGACACGGGGCCGACACCGGTGAAGAAGATGAAGGTGGAGCCTCTCCTCACCTGACCTGGACTGTCCCTGTCTCACCTGGGCTGCTTTTCCTACCGACTTTTTTTTATACCCTTAAATATTGTCCCTTTTTTTATGTCAGTATTAAACACACTTGAATTGTGGCTCGTGGAGCAGCTACACCCACGGGCCTGGGGAGGGCCTTGCACAGGAAAATTCCTCCCCGTAAGGGTGGAATGGAATTCCCAGAGCAGCTGTGGCTGCCCCTGGATCCCTGGAAGTGTCCAAGGCCAGGCTGGATGGGGCTTGGAGCAGCCTGGGACAGTGGGAGGTGTCCCTGCCCATGGCAGGGGTGGCACTGGATGATGGGCTTTAAGGTTCCTTCCAACTCAAACCATTCCATGATTCTGTAATTCCATGTCACTCAGTCATGGAAGAGGACTGGTGCTGGCTGGATCCCAGTTGGACTCAGGGCTGGGAGCTGTGGGAAGGTGCCCTGGCCCCAGCTCCAGGTTGGGCATGGCCATGTGTCCCCCCTCTCCTGGGCCCCTCATGGCAGCAGGTCCCACCAGCCCAGGCCTCCTTGAAACCTTGTGGATCACCCCCTCTTAAACAGCAGGTGGATTTTTTCCAAAATATCTTATATTTAGAGAGGAAAATAAAATTTACAAAACCAAAAACCAAAACAAAACCAAGAACAAAACCAACCATCAGCAGCCAACCAGCCCAGGGCCCCTTCTGCTTCCTCAGCCCCATCCTGAGTGACCCTGTGTCCCTTCCACTCCTGCTGTGCCAGGGGGGCAGGAGCAGCCCCTCCCTCCCAGTAAGGCCAGTGGTCTCTTCCCAGTTCACAGATCCAAGCAAAGCCAAGCGGGTCCAGCATCGGGAGGCAGATCCTGGAGGGGTCCCCCCGAGGGCTCGTCCTGTAGGGGATGAGGTGCTGTCACCCCGTGGCACCCCCGTACTGCCGGGTGCTGCTAAAGCTCCTCCACCGGCTCCAGCACCGCGGGCCGGCCGTGCCCGGGCTCAGACCACGCCAGGGATGCCAGCCCCGGGTGTGGCACGGGGTCATCCCCTGGCACAGCGACAGCGTGGTCCCTGTCCTCGTGGCTCAGCCCCTCGGCGGCCGATGATGCCCGTGAGTCATTCTGGAGGGACACCTTGTCCGGGTGTGTCGGGAACGTGGCCTGGAAAGCCTCGTGCAGGGTCTCGGGGGTCTCCTCCAGGGGCTCCGACCACAGCGGCTCTGGGGGCTTCTCGTCCCCTGCCTGGGGCTGGGTGTGAACCACACGGGAGGCGGCAGCGTTGTGCAGGGACCTGGAGAAAACTGAGCACCACGGAGGGTGAGGGCCTGGGCCAGGGCCCTGAGGGTCTGTCAGGGCTCTGGCTCAGCTCAGCACAGCCCTGGCACAGCCCAGCACTGCCCCAGCTCAGCCCTCACCTCGCACGGGCCTGAAGTCACCGTTTGCCTCAGCCTTGCTGGGGGCGAAGGGGCTGATGGAGGGGAAGACAATGAGGGTGAAGGAGAGCAGCAGCACCTGGGGACAGAGAGGACACCACTGAGGACAGCAGGGGAGAGGGACCAGGAGCTGGGACAGCTCCCAGGGAGGGGGCTGGTGGCAGAGCCAAGAATGCATCTATCCCTCCATCCCTCCCTTCTGGTACATGTCCTACCAGAGCACCATCCCTCCCTCCCTCCCTCCCTCCCTCCCTCCCTCCCAGCCCATCTCCAGGGCTCCAGGGTTTACCAGCCCCACGCACCGCCAGGCAGGTCCCTGTCTGTGCTGCCTTGTTGCTTGACTGTACCACCATCGCCTGGAGCTTCTTCAGCTGTTCCAGGAGGGATCTGGGAACAGGGAGAGCCCATGAGCTCCCATCCCAACACTTCTCACCCCACCCGGTCCCCATCCTGCCCCAGGAACACCTACGAGTTCTGCTTCTCCAGGTGCAGGACTTTCCTCTGCAGCTCCTGGTTCTGGGCCGTGCACGCCGACATCCTGGGACAGGGAGAGGGGGATGAGCTCAGGGGACAGCAGGGGGTTGGGGTGTCACCATGCCCAGAGCGAGGGGCTGGGCTCTGTACCTGCTCTCCAGCCCATCAATGTATTCCTTCTTCTTCTTGCGGCTCTCCTGAGCCGACTGCTTGTTCCGGATCTTCCTCCGGATCTTCTTCAGCACCCGCTCCTCGTACTGGGGGAGACACGGGGGGTCAGGGCCACCAGGGCTGGGACCCCCTGCTCCACAGCCTTCCCAGGCATCCTGACACCCACCTTGGTGAGGGGCAGCTGCGTGGGCAGGGTCACCCCCTCCTTCGCCAGCAGCTTCTTCTCATCCTCCGTCAGCACCAGCTCCTGGAAGTGGCCCTGGCTCGGCCGGAGCAGCGAGCCAGGAGCCTGTGGCTGCTGCAGGAACACAGAATGGTGACATCTCTGGGTGGGGGTCACCCCCCACCTGGCCCCTGGGACCATGGGTGGGACCACAGTGCAGGGACTGTGGGCCAGGAAGGGACCATAAATGAGGACCAGGAAGGGAAAGGGGACAAGTGTGGGGATGGGGAGGGATAGGGATGGGAATGGGGGATGATCAGGGTCCAGGAAGGGACACAGCTGGGGACAGAGAGTGTTGGGGACACAGGGACAGGGACTCACATTGTCAGAGCTGCCCGAGAGCAGCAGGTCCTTGACGGTGAGGGCACAGGATGCGGGCGGGGGGACCACGGGCAGGTCCTGGCTCTCCTCCAGGAAGAACCCAGGGTGCCACATGTCTGCGTGAGGGCAGAGCGGGGCTGTCAGCAGTGCTGTGTCCCCTCTGTCCCCAGTGTCCCCACTGCAGGACTCTCCCCCTGCCATGGCCCCAGAACCAGGGGGATTTGCTGCCCAGTCCAGTGACCCTGACTCTGTCCCCCCAAACTGTTCCTCTGGTCCTGCCCTATTCTCCCCCCAACACCAGTCTGCCCAGTTCACCCCAGTTCCCAAGCTCTCCACACTCTCCCCATTTCCTCCCTAGCCCACCAGACCTCCCAGTTCTCTCCAGTTTCCCCCAGCTCCCCATATTTCCTCACAATCCCTGAGAGACCCCACCGCTCTCAGCTCCCCAGTGTCCCCAGTCCCTCCAGTGCCCCCAGCCTGGTCCTTTCCCAGTGTGGCTCACCCAGGTCGATGGAGACCTCGGGGTGCAGGACCCCAGACCCGGCCGGGGGGGGCTGGGCCCGGCAGGGGTTGGTGTAGGGGTACAGGACCCCTCGGGGACCCCTGTCACAGCTCCGGGGGGGGCTGTCATGCTGGTCAGAGGGGGGGTCCTCGGACACTCCGCTGTCGCTGGTGGCCGGGGACCAGCTGGGCGAGTCCAACACCGAGTCCCCGGAGGCCAGGATGGAGCTCAGGAAGTCCTCGCTGTCCAGGTCACGCTGTGGGGACACGCACCCATCACCAGGGCGCACCCACGGCCCGGGGTGCCCAGGGCTGTGACCCCGCAGGGCTGAGCTGGGGCGGGGACCCGGCCCGGGGCTCACCCTGTCCTGGGGCCAGGCTCCCGGCGGCGTCCCCAGCTCCACCCCGCACAGGATCTCGCTCTCGCGGTCGAAGAGGAGATCCAGCAGGTCCAGGCTGTCGAGGCTGCCCGCGCTGGAGGCCGTGGCTGTGGGGTGGCAGGGTCAGTCCCTGGCCCAGGCCCCGTGGTACCCCCCAGACACCCCCACAGGAGCTGCACGGCCCCGGGGCCACCCCGAATCGCGGGAGGCGGCTGGGAGGGGGCAGGGCCGTGTTGGGATTCACCTGGAAAAGCCCTACAGGTGCGGGACTGGAAGGCTTCAGGCCTGGACCCCATCCCCAGCCTGCTTCCAGCAGCTGAAACTCCCAAATCCTCTGGTTTTCCACCCAGAGCAGCCCAGCCAGGGGGTTCCCTCCTGGAGGTGACTGTGCTGAAGGGCTGGTTAATCATTTTGGGTGGCAAGTGGAGGGGAGGGGACTGTGGCTGCCAGCCACCCCAGGGAGGGGACTCAGCCCCAAGGAGGGGGCTTGGCCCCAGGGAAGGGACTCGGTCCCTCACTGCCACCCCAGGTACTGCTTGAGACCCCCGACTCAGAGAGAGCCACTGGGCCAGTTGACTACTTGCCCAACGGGCCAATCAGCCAACTGACATCCCAACTACCCGACCAGCTGACCCACTGACCAACTGGTTGACCAGTCAATTAATGAACTGATCAATAGACAGACCAAATGGTCAGCCTGTTGGCCAAGTGACCAATGGATGGACTGACCAACCAACCAACCAAGCCACGGAGCAATGGACTGACCAGTCAACTCTCTGACTGACTGACCAACCAACCCACCACCCAACCACTGACTCGAATGTCCTCTCCAAGCCAGTTGGGGACAGTTGTCATTACTGTGACATTTGTCTGGCCAAGGTGGACACGGGGCTTTATTGCACCCTGTCCTTCGCCCTCGGTCCTCTCCGTGACTCCTGATGGCCCCGTGGGATCTCGCTGAGTGACGGCAGCCAGGACATACCTGTGTGAGACGCCATGGATTGTCCTCTCAACCCTCTCTGAGCACAGGGGATTGGGGTGGACAACAAGCCTGGCCTTCACCCTCCTCCTCTTCCTCCTCCTCTGTGATTCCCTGACCCGAGTGGCAAAGTTTAAACTCCAACTGCACAGAAATAATGTCCCAGATTGCAAAATGTCCCAGCCCTGATTGGGGCCATCGGGGTGTGATGGCAGGGCCGCCCCGGGGCTGGACCCGTAACTCATTAGCCAAATGTTTTTGTGCTCCTCTGCCAAGCGGGGCAGGAGGGGCTGGGGCTGCCGGGCGAAGTCCAGGTGCTATAATTGTCCATGAACCTTCACCCACTTTTGGGGACAGTTTCCCTTTTCTCAGACATCTCAGCATTAATCACATTCGATGGGTGCTGAGAGCAATATCCGGGGACATTGGCTTGGACTGTACCACTTACGGCTTATGCTGGAAAACCTTGGTGCTCTCAGCTCCCTGCAGCTCTCCCTGGAGAGAGGCCAGTGACAAGGGATGGAGGGACAGGACACAGGGAATGGCATCCCACAAGGGGCAGGGATGGATGGGAGATTGGGAAAGAATTCCTGGCTGTGAGGGTGGGCAGGCCCTGGCACAGGGTGCCCAGAGCAGCTGGGGCTGCCCCTGGATCCCTGGCAGTGCCCAAGGCCAGGCTGGACAGGGCTTGGAGCAGCCTGGCACAGTGGGAGGTGTCCCTGCCCTGGCAGGGGTGGCACTGGATGGGAATTACGATCCATCCCAACCCAAACCACCCCGGGATTCCATGAGTCCCTCATGGCTGTCTCAGGGTGAACACGGGGTGGTGGCTGTGCCAAAGCCCCCTCCCCCTGCAATGAGGGGCATCAGCACAACAGCAGCACCCGCGTCCCCCCAGTGACCTCATCGCCACCAGCTCCCCGGGGATCCCGGGCACAGGGACGGGACACGGCTGACTAAGGCTCCGTGTGCCCCAGGCGTGGCGCGGGGACAAGGCCACGGCCCCTTATCGGCCGCCCCACGGCCTCTGACCGAGCAGGCGGCAGCTGCTCCCTGCTTTATGGCCCCGCCGGGACCGGGCAAAGGGCGCCCACCCGGTGCCGCCACCCGGGGCTGCTCGGGGCCCCTCGTGAGGAGCCTCGGGGGTCCCGGGGCCTGGGATCGGGCATGGAACGGGATGCGCAGAGCGGGCAGGAGCTGGGAGGGGGATCCTGCTCATTTCTGGGTCACTAATTAGTGATTCTTTAATTAACGCTCCGTCCCCAGCCGGTGCCCCCCGGTGCCCCTCGGGCGGCGCCTCCGCCACGGCCGCCACCTCCTTCTCCCCCTCAGCGAGATCTCGCGAGACTCCGCCCCGCCGCGAGCTCTTCCCGGCGCTCCCGGACCCCGCCTCCTCCCGGGCCCGCCCCCGCCCCGTGCTGTGCCCCGCCCCGGGAGCCACCGGGACCGCCCCTCCGAGCCACCGGCACCGCCCCTCCGAGCCACCGGCACCGCCCCCCGGAGCCACCGGCACCGCCCCTCCGAGCCACCGGCACCGCCCCCCGGAGCCACCGGGACCGCCCCTCCGAGCCACCGGCACCGCCCCTCCGAGCCCCGCCCCTCCGAGCCCCCGCCCCCGAGCCTCCGTAGGCCCGGTCGTGGCCCCGCCCCTCGCCCCCGCCCCGGTACCGGCCCCCGCCCCGGTACCGCCTCGGCCCCTCCCTCAGGCCCGGCCCCGCCCCCGATTGGCTCGCGCTCGGCCCCGCCCCGGCCCCGCCCCGCGCGCCCCCGCGCCCGGCCGCGCCCCCCCGGCCCCGCAGGCGCGGCCCGGCCCGGCCATGCCGGCCAAGAGGAAGCCGGTGCTGCCCGCCCTCAACATCGCCCCCAGCGCCGCCGAGGGGCCCAGCCCCGACGGCTCCGCAGAGTGAGTCAGGCCCGGCCGGGACCGCCCCGGCAGCGGGGCTGGGCCTGGGGGGGGACGCGGGGCCTGGGGGGGGACACCGGGCCTCGGGGACACCGGGCCTGGGCACGCTGGGGAGGCCGGGACAGAGCGGGCACCGGGTCTGGGGAGTCGGGACACGGCGGGCAGGGGGCGTGGGGAGGGACAGGGAAGGCCTGAGGGAACTGGGACAGGTTTGGGAAGGCCTGGGAAGGTCTGAGGGGGGACCTGGGGCAGACTCGGGGGGACCACGGAAGGCCCGGGGGAATTGGGACAGGCCTGGGGGGCTGGATGGGCCCAGCCTGGGGTGTGTGGGGCAGGTAAGGGGTCAGGGAGCCAGAGCCGGGGGGAAGGTTGAGGGTTGGAAGGGGTGGGCGGGGGGGCAGGTGGGATGGGATGGGATGGGCAGGGGGAGGCTGCTCTGGCCCCCAGGTTTGCTGGGGGGTGCAGGGTCCAGGCCTGGAGCAGGGGGAAAACAGCACTGGAGACCAAGGTTGGGGCTGAGATGGGGACCTGGGGTCTGGGGGGGACTTGGGGCAGCAGTCAGGGCTCGGCAGGTGGGACGTGGGGTGGAAGGAGGTGAGAGGGAGCACGTGGGGGTTCTGGGTGGAAGGGATGGGGTGAGACCCTCCTGACACATCCCCCTGGGTGTGGGTGAGGGGGGACAAGGGGGTGGCAGCAACTGGGACAGAGCAGCTGGAGCTGGCACAGGCAGCGGGGGCTCGGCAGCAGGTGCTGGGGGAGCACAGACCCCCCTTTGTGCTCAGGGTTTGGGGTGGGGGCTGTAAAGGAGCTGCTGGACCCCATGGAAAGCGCTTCTCATGTTACACAGCCAAAGCCAAGCTTGGCTTCCCGAGAGGGAGCGACTGCTGGTGCTGCCTCTTTAAGGGCTGACGGATTTTCTCTATTCCTTGGCTCTCCCAAAACACCTGACTGCTCCAAAGCTCCTCTGCAGAGGGGCTGTGTGTGTCGGGCAGGGACTTCTCCAGGTCTCCCTGTCCAGCTGATCCTGTTGGCAGGGGCTCAGGACGTGTCAGGGGATGGTTTTCAGTCATTTCCCTCCACCTCCCTAAAAACTAAACCCTCCTTTCCCTGGTGCTGACCGTCTCCCATCTCCTCCTCCCCTCTCCAGGGCCAACCTCGTGGACCTGCAGAAGAAGCTGGAGGAGCTGGAGCTGGATGAGCAGCAGAAGAAGCGCCTGGAAGCTTTCCTGACCCAGAAAGCCAAAGTGGGGGAGCTGAAGGACGATGACTTTGAGAGGATCTCAGAGCTGGGGGCTGGCAATGGCGGGGTGGTCACCAAAGTGCAGCACAAACCCTCAGGGCTCATCATGGCACGGAAGGTAACAAGGGACTGGGAATGCTGGGGAGCATCTGGAACCCTCCCTGGCTTTGTGAGGGCTGGATTTGGTTGGATTCTCTCTGGAAGTGGTAGTGGGAAGGATGGGCTTGACACACACATCCCTCAGCCCCATTTGACACATCCCGAGGTCATTCCAGGCAGGGACAGAGGTTCCTCTCAGACTTTGCTTCATTGGGAACATCTTCTACTGTGGTGCCACAGAGCAGAAAATCAGGAGCTGCTTCATGTGCCTGCTGGAAGGGGCTGTGCTTGGCAGGAGCAGCACAACCACTGCCCTGCCTCCTTGGGACCATGGAATCATGGAATGGTTTGAGATGGAAGGGGCCTTACAGCTCATCCAGTTCCATGGGCAGGGCCACCTTTCCCCAGCCCAGGGTGTTTCCCTCTCCGCTCTGCTCCGAGCCCACGTGGAGCCCCAGAAGCCGCTGCTCGTTCGTGTGCAGGACCTTCACAGGGGCTTTTTCTTTTCTGTGGTTTCCTTGATCTCGGAGCACCTTCTTACAACACCTCCAGAGCTTGTGAAAATGTTCCTGTCTGCTGAGTCAGAGGGGCTGAGATCAAACTCCTGACTCGTCTTTCCACCCGTGTCCGGTGCAATCCCGGCACCTTCCGTGGCTGAGGCAGCACAGAGCTCTCCCTCTGCCTTTAGCGTGGAATCCCACACGGGATTGGGTTGGAGAGACCTTAAATCCCATCCAGTGCCACCCCAGCCATGGCAGGGACACCTCCCACTGTCCCAGGCTGCTCCAAACCTCATCCAGCCTGGCCTTGGGCACTGCCAGGCATCCAGGGGCAGCCACAGTTGCTCTGGACACCCTGTGCCAGGGCCTGCCCAGCCTCACAGGGAGAGATTTATTCCAAATATCCCACCTAACCCTGCCCTCTGTCCGTGGGAAGCCATTCCCTGTCTCCTGGCACTTTATCCTTAATATTAGTCTGCAAATGGGAACAATTCTGCTCCAAAGCAGCCCCTCCCTTGAAGATCTCATTTCTTCCCAGCACTCAGGGCTTGCTCACAGGCTCCCCATCAGTTCTCTGACTTTCCAGGGGTCACATCTTGCCTGTTTTCTCTCCTGGCAGCTGATCCATTTGGAAATCAAACCGGCCATCAGGAACCAGATCATCCGGGAGCTGCAGGTGCTGCACGAGTGCAATTCCCCCTACATTGTGGGGTTTTACGGGGCCTTCTACAGCGACGGGGAGATCTCCATCTGCATGGAGCACATGGTGAGTCCCTGCCCCTCCCCTGGGCCCCCCCAAATCCCCTCTTCCTGCCAGCTGGGTGGCTCGGGGCACTGCCAGCTCCTTGCTCTGGCCACTCTGCTCCTGGAGGGAGCCACACGTTCCTGCTCAGGCATCGGAATGAGGGAGACAGCGACTTTTGGGAAGCGGAAGCAGAGGTTTGGGGCCTGGCCAAACGGAAATGTTGCCAACCCACTGCTCTGCAGAGCCTGCTGAGAGGCTCAGAGAACATATTCTGTTGTTTCTGGTGGAGAATGATGTTGTTCCTCCTCCAAACCTGCACTGTCTTTGCATTTCCACTGATGGAAGGAAGCAAAGAACCAAGAGCAAGAAGCAGAGCTGGTAAAAAACCAGTTTCCAGTGATCAACTTGAGCTCAGATCACCAGATATCCCATTTTTTGGCTGGAAAAGGAGTGTGCTCCATGCTGAGGGATGCTCTGTACTGCTCATCCCTCACTTGCTGCCCTGTACATCCAGCTGCTCCCTTTTCCTGCTGGGAATTGCTGTGTTGGTCATTCCCATGTTCTTCATTTTAGGATGGCGGCTCTTTGGATCAGGTGCTGAAAGAAGCCAAAAGAATTCCTGAGGAAATCCTGGGCAAAGTCAGTATAGCGGTGAGTTATGGGGCTGCTCAGGCTTCCAGGGGGGATTTGCTGCCTTGGGAAGCTTTCTGCACTCTCCTGGACCAAGGGGCCAGAGGGGAGGTGAAATATTCCCAACCCCTTTTCCTCTGGATAATGTTGGCTTCACCTCGAGGAGGTTTGGGAGAAATTTTGGGTGGTTCACCCAAAATCTGTGATGGAATTGGGGCTAAATTGCAAACCCTGAGGGACGTGGACACTGCAGGGCAGCTCCCCTTGAGCTGAGGGCAAAGCTCTTCCCTGCCCAGCCCTGCTCTCATCCAGCCTTGGAATTCTGCAGGTTCTGCGGGGCCTGGCCTATCTGCGGGAGAAGCACCAAATCATGCACAGAGGTGAGAGCAGGGCCCTGAAAATCCCAACCTGCACTGCAGGAGCCCCAGGTGTCCCCCAGAGCCACCTTCACTGTCCCCTCTCTCGCTGTTCCCAGATGTGAAACCCTCCAACATCCTGGTGAATTCCCGAGGGGAGATTAAGCTCTGTGATTTCGGGGTCAGCGGGCAGCTCATTGACTCCATGGCCAACTCCTTTGTGGGAACTCGGTCCTACATGTCTGTAAGTTCCTTTCAGATGGGGTTTTTGGGTAATTTGGGTTCATCTCAGCTCTGTTTCCATCCCCATCTGGTTCACTTTGGGGTGAGTCCAGTCCTTTGGAAGCAGAGAGCTCCTGATCCTCTGAGGACGAGCAGTGGTGTGTGTGGAAATGCAGATCCTCCCAGGAAAAACATTTCATGTCCTACAAATCCTTCCACATTTTATTTTGGGAAGTGTTTCTGGGTACAAAACCATCTTCTCTTTGTGTGTGCAAAGCTCTGTCCAAAAGCTGGGGGCAGAGAGGACACAAGAGCTGCTCCAGCCACCTCCCCTGGGGGTAAATGGGGGTAAAACCAGTTCAGAGCAGCTGGGATTCGGGACAGGCCAGTGGGAAATTAAAGCCAAATTGGAATCAGTCAGTGGGAGTGAATCCCAGACTGCTTTGGGTTGGAATGGATTTTAAACACATCCCATTCCACCCCTGCCATGGGCAGGGACACCTTTCCTGATCCCAGGCAGCTCCAAGCCCTGTCCAACCTGGCCTTGGGCACTGCCAGGGATCCAGGGGCAGCCACAGCTGCTCTAGGAATGTGTGCCAGGGCCTCACCTCCCTCCCAGGGAAGGATCCCGAGGTCTGAGCTGCTCCTGTATTTTGGGAATGGTTATTCCAGTGCAGTTATAGTTAGACAGGGGCTATTTAAAAATCCTGTCCCCTCTCTCCCGGGCACTGGCTCCAAGCTGCCTCAGAGCTGCCAGTGGGGATGACTTGCATGGATTGATTTATTTCTCATTTTTTCTTTTAATGGCCATAACCTCGAGTGGATTTTCTGCTCCTCTGATTCCTCTTGGATGTTAACAGGAGTGAGCAGGAAAATACATTTTTATGAATAATTTGAGTTCCTTAGATTTCATCACACGGAGGAATAGATTCCTGCTGGCTGTTCCAGACTCCCAAAGAGAAGTAGCTGGGAATGCTGCTGAGTTGGGAGTGTGGATGAGATGCTCCAAGTGCTTTTTGGCTGCACATCATCCTTCTTTTCCATTCCCATTGCACACGATCCTTCTGAGACTCTCCTTTCCCTGGAAAGCTGCCATGGAGAGGCCCTTGGGGTATCACAGAATTCCAGAATGGTTTGGCTGGGAAGGGACCTTAAATCTCATCCAGTGCCACCCCAGCCATGGCAGGGACACCTCCCACTGTCCCAGCGTGCTCCAACCTGGCCTTGGGCACTGCCAGGGATCCAGGGGCAGCCACAGCTGCTCTGGGCACCCTGTGCCAGGGCCTGCCCACTCTCACAGGGAAGAGTTTATTCCCAGTATCCCACCTAACCCTGCCCTCTGTCTGAGGGAAGCCATTCCCTGTGACCTGTCCCTTGTCCAGAGTCCTTCTCCAGTTCCCTTGGAGCCCCTTTAGGCCCTGGAGTTTGAGTCTCATCCGTGTAATTTCAGCACAGGATATCTGTCACCCTGAGTGTCAATATCCCATGTCACCCCCCATTCCCTGTGCCCTGGGTGCCATTATCCCATATCAATTCCCATGCCCTGGGTGCTGTTATCCCCCATCCCCATCTCTGTCCCCATTCCCCCCATTCCCCCATCCCTGTCCCCGTTCCCCCCATTCCCCCATCCCTGTCCCCATTCCCCCATCCCTGTCTCCATTCCCCCATCCCTGTCCCCATTCCCCTCTCACCCCATCCCTGTCCCCATTCCTCCATCCCCATCCCTGTCCCTGCTCCCCCATTCCCCCATCCCTGTCCCCATTCCCCCATCCCTGTCCCCATTCCCCCCTCACCCTATCCCTGTCCCTGCTCCCCCCTCACCCCATCCCTGTCCCCATTCCCCCATCCCTGTCCCCATTCCCCCCTCACCCCATCCCTGTCCCCGCTCCCCTCTCACCCCATCCCTGTCCCCGCTCCCCTCTCACCCCATCCCTGTCCCCATTCCTCTCTCACCCCATCCCTGTCCCCATTCCCCCATCCCTGTCCCCGCTCCCCTCTCACCCCATCCCTGTCCCCATTCCCCCATCCCTGTCCCCATTCCCCCACCCCTGTCCCTGCTCCCCCCTCACCCCAGCCCTGTGCTCTCCCCGCAGCCCGAGCGCCTGCAGGGCACGCACTACTCGGTGCAGTCGGACATCTGGAGCATGGGGCTGTCCCTAGTGGAGCTGTCGATCGGAAGGTACCCAATCCCCCCGCCAGACTCCAAGGAACTGGAAGCAATTTTTGGCCGTCCTGTGGTGGACGGGGCGGAGGGAGAGTCCCCCAGCATCTCGCCGCGGGCCAGGCCCCCAGGACGCCCCGTCAGTGGTAGGGGCTGTGGTGTGCGTTGGCAGCAACACTTCCATGGGGGATGAAGGGGTTGGGATCTGGCTGGTGCGGCTGGGAGAGCCGCTCTGGAGGAGGTTGTGGTGGGAATGTTTGTAGGGAAAGTCATGGATGGAGCCACGGCGATGCTCCGGCAGGACCCGCCCCGCCACAGGTTTGTGGAATTCAGGTGGGAGCGTGGGGAGGGGCCTCTCAGGATGGATTTGGGATCTATTGAAGAGTCCACGGGCTCCTTAGACCCCCCTGTGTCCCACAGAAAGGCTCAGCCGCCTGTGCTGTGGGCACAGCTGGAATGTGGATCCCTTGGAAAAGACATTCTGAGGGGCACAGTCACAGCCCTTGTGGTCCTCAGGCCTTGCCTGTGCTGCCAGCAGGTTTCTGCCAGGCCTGAGGCAGCTTTTGGGGAAGAGCTTTGCTGGGAGCTCTCACAGAAGCACCAAACACTGCAGGGATTCCAGGGAGGCTCTGCTGGAGCCATTTCCTTGGGAGCAGAAGGCTCTGGAAGCGCTGCCCCAGCCAGAGTAGATGATCTGGTGCTGCCCAAACACTCCAAGCTGGGAAGTAAATCTGGACTGGAGGCCTGGTGAAAGAAATCCAAAATTTGGGAATGGACTTGATTTCTCTTTAACCATGACTCAGTTCCCCCGGGAGTTGCCTCAGCCTCTCCCAGCAGAACTCCCCCAAAGGGGTGTTTTTCACCCCAAACTGAGCCCTGAGCAGCCTCTCAGCACCGTTTGTGTCGTGTCACCCCCCAGGCCACGGGATGGACACCAGGCCTGCCATGGCCATCTTTGAGCTGCTGGATTACATCGTTAACGAGGTGGGTGTTTGTTCTCCCAAGGCTCTGCCGGGATTCCCGGAGGTTCCACAGGGATGTCCCTGCTCTGCTGAGTCAGGGTGGGATCTGGAATGCTTGTTAGTCATGGAATCCCAGGATGGTTTGGGTTGGAAGAACCTCAAAGCTTATCCAGTCCCACCCCTGCCGTGGGCAGGGCACCTTCCCTGATCCCAGGCTGCTCCAACCTGGCCTTGGACACTTGCAAGGATCCAGGGGCAGCCACAGCTGCTCTGGGAAATCCATTCCAGGGCCTCCCCACCCTCCCAGCCAGGAATTCCTTCCCTATATCCCATCTAAACCTTCCCTCCTTCAGCTTAAGGCCATCCCCCTTGTCCTACCCAACTTGCAAAGGACAAGTGTAAAGAGCAGCTTCCCTTTCCAAGGTGATGGAATTGACCCCAATTCTCATTTTGGGATTGTTTCATCAGCTGTAGGTGTTACCAGAGCTGGGATTTGTGAGGTTGGATTTAGGGTTGGGATGTTTGGTGATTTCCCAGCTTTGGCTGGGGTTCAGTGTGGGGTCCCTCAGGTGCAGGACGAGCTGGAGCAGCCAGGGAAGGAATGGCAGGGAAGGGTTTTCCTGGCTGGAAAGTCAGTGAGGATGAGGAGGATGAGGGTGGCACAGCTCACTGACCCTGCAGCTGGCACTGATTTTTGGCACAGTAACACAGCAGTGATGCAGGAACCCCTTCTTCCTCCACAGCCGCCTCCCAAGCTGCCGAGTGGAGTCTTCACGCAAGATTTCCAGGAGTTTGTAAATAAATGGTGAGGATTTCATCTCCTGGCTGGAGGTGGAGGCCTGGACGTGCTCCCTGACAGCTCTGCGGCTCCACCCTCTGTGTTCTGCCTGATCCCCCATTGTGCTGGGAGCTCCTGCCTCGGGAAGGGTTGGAATAAAAGCAGTTTATTTGTGGGGCTGCTGAGCAGGATCCCAGCTCCTTCTAAATCTGAGCCTGGCCAGGGGGGAGGTGGAGCAGATCCTGGGGCTGAGTCACCCTGTGGGCACAGGGACACCTGAAGGTGCTGCCAGAGCTGCCAGAGATTGGATATTACAAAAATCTCAAATTCCTGCCAAGCTTTAGGGCCTCTTCTCCATTTGCAGGGCACAGTTTGTCCCCACACTCTGGGAGAGATGGATCCTGCAGCTCTCCCTGGGAGCTGGGCTGGCAGGGCTGGGGCCCCTCCCAGGATCCTGAGTGGCTTTGGCTGAAGCTGGAGACCTCTCCAGCCTGATCCCCACGAGGAATCTCACGCTGGCTTTGCTCTCTTGTTCTTCTCATTTCAGCTTAATTAAAAACCCAGCAGAACGAGCAGATCTGAAGATGCTGATGGTGAGTGGGGAGAGGATTTTCCTCCTGTACCAGGGTGGCACCAGCTCTGCCAGTTCTGCCCCATCCCTCCTGCTCCAAAGGCTGGGAAGTCCCAGGCTGAGCTCAGGATGAGCAGAGAGGGCTGGGCAGAGGGAGGGACTGACCCCCTTTCATCCAGGGGCAGGGATACCTGAGGTGTCCAGGACAAACCTGGCTCCTCAGCTGGGCAGGAGGGCGGCACTGAGGGCTGGATCCCAGCTGTGCTCACATTCCAGAGATCCAGCTGAGTCCTGGGCTCATCCCCCAGCCTGGGCAGCAGGGAAAGGGGGGATTCTGCCCACTCGGGTGAGAACCCACCTGCAGAGCTGCCTCCAGCTCTGGTCCAACAGCAGGAAGATGTGGAGCTGCTGGAGAGAGTCCAGAGGAGGCCCCGGAGCTGCTCCAGGGCTGGAGCCCCTCTGCTCTGGAGCCAGGCTGGGAGAGCTGGGAATGTTCACCTGGAGAAGGGAAGGCTCCAGGGAGAGCTCAGAGCCCCTTGCAGAGCCTAAAGGGGCTCCAGGAGAGCTGGAGAGGGACTCGGGCCAAGGCTTGGAGGGACAGGATACAGGGAATGGCTTCCCACTGCCAGAGGGCAGGGCTGGATGGGATATCGGGAAGGAATTGTTCCCTGGGAGGGTGGGGAGGGCTGCAAGGATCCAATTTTTTCCCCAAATCCTCTTTCCCGTAGCACCAGGATCTCCCCCCCTCTCCAGGGCACATCCCACAGCGCGGGGCTGGATTTTGGGATCCGGGATGCTCCTCAGGGGTGCTCCTGACCGTGTTTTCCCTGTGCTTGCAGAGCCACACGTTCATCAAGCGCTCCGAGGTGGAGGAGGTGGATTTCGCGGGCTGGCTGTGCCGGACGCTGCGGCTGAACCAGCCCAGCACTCCCACCCGAGCTGCCATGTGAGCCCGGCCTGGCACTCGCTGCCTCTGGCACCGCTTCCTCTCCTCCTCCACGGCAGAACTGCCCCTCCTTCCTCCCTCCCAGCCCGCCGAGCCCAGCGCCGAAGCTCCGGCCCCCAAAGCTCCGGCCCCTCGGAAGCGTCTCCATCGTCCGGGGCTGCTGGGCAGGGTTGGTTCCTCGGATGCAGGGGTGTTCCAGGCCTCTGCTCCAGCTCTGGAGCTCCTGACACTTGGGAATTGTGGTGCTGCTTATGTTGATTTTTCTTTAGTTTGGGGTTGTTGTTTTTTTTGGTTTGTTTTTTGTTTTCTTTTTTGGAAATGTGTTCACTTGGGTTCAAAAGAAGGTGACGGGGGTGTGGGGTGGGGCGGGGATGAGGGGCTGAGCAGCTGATGCTTCGCCTCATCCCTGGTCTTCTCTGGGATGGAGAATCAGCGGGGTCAGGAATGGAGAAACCCTGCCTCGGGTGGCCCAAAGCGGTGTCACCGCCCTGCCTGGGGACACAGGGGGGCTCTGGGCTGGCCCTGGGCGTGGGGCAGAGCAGAGATCGGGGTTTGCCTGCTTTGCTTTTTAAATGGTTGTTCCGAAGCCCGGCCTTGTCCCGCGCTGGATGTTCAGGGGAGGGGCTGGATCCATCGGGGTGAGGAGGGAGGGAATAGGGGTGGGGACGGCTCCCACTTTTCGGTGTCCAGGTGAGGGGACAGCGTGGATTTTCCTTCCCTGCCGAGGTGGAGGCAGAGCCCGGTTGTTCCCGGTGGCCGTGCCCGGGATTTGGGTCCCTTCCCTGATCCCATCTGGGGGCACAGGGAGGGGTGAAGCCCCTCCAGGCTGCAGTTTTCCCCCTCCAGCTGCCTCTGGCCCATCCCTGGGGTGGCCTCAGCCATTGTGGACGTGGCAGAGCTCCAGGATTCCCTGTCGGAGCCCCCTGGCCAGGGATGAACCCACCCAGCCCGAGCCACCTCATCCAAAGGCCCCTGGATTGTCCCTCCCATCAAGGACCTTGCAGCCCCCCAGGGCCCGACCCCCTCATTTCCCACCACGTGTGGATTTTGGGGTGAATCGTTCCCCTGCTCCCCTCACGTGGCTCAGCAACCCCTGAGCCCCCCATAAGGATTTGGGAAGTTTGGTGGGAATTTTTCGGTGTTTCCCTTCTTTCTTTGGCTGTTTTGCACCCAGTCAGGCTGGCAGCTGCCATCCCCCTGCCTGCCCTGAGTCCCACCATGGCAGCCCCCCAAAATTAACAGCCAGGGCTGGGTAACCCCAAATCTCTCATCCCTTTTCCTTTCCTGTTTTCCAGCACAGGACAAAGGCACTGCCCTGCTCAGGGCCAACCCGGAGGGCAACCATGTCCCCAAAGGGGGGACACCCCAATTTTTGCGGGGAACACCCCAGTTTTGCGGGGGGGAACACCCCAGATTTGGGGGGTCTGTGCTTGCTGGCTCAGCTCATGCCTGGCCAAGCCACCCTGGAGCCGTGAGGTGCTCGATGTGACAGATTTTGCCTCTTATTTTATGTGGGAAGGTTCCTCAAGTTTCGGGCTGTTTTCCATAGGTTTTGGTGCTGGGTTTTGGAGGAGGAAGAGGAGGAAAAGGAGGAGGAGGAGAGCGTGGATGGAGCAGTTTGGTGGTGCAATTAATTTTTTTTTTTAAACTCGATATTTTCATCATGGGGGGGGGGGGGGGGAGGGAATAATAAATAAACGGCACTTTACATTTCCAGGCGGTTTCTCTCCTCGGTTGTGCCCCGGGTGGGTTTAATCCCCTTTGGAGCCGGAATTCCGGCCGGGAGCGCTGCCTCCGGGAGTTCTGGGATGTGCTGCTGGCTCTCCCGGGGATGCTCTGGCCACGCTGTCCAGCGGCTGCCTCCAGTGGAAGCGGGAGACACCAGAATTACCCTGGCACGAGGCAGCCTCGGACGGGATGGATGTGGAATCCAAGGACCTAAATCCTGCCTGGGATCAGCTTGGAAATATTTGTGGGGGGGGGGGAATATTTAGGGGTGTTCAGTATTTGGGGTGAGGAGGAGCTGGGAGAGGCTGGAAAAATCCAAATTGGGCCCAAAATTGGAAAATATTTTGCATTTTGTGCTGTGAACGATGCAGGGGCTCAGGGGGTGACACCAGCACCGTGCCATCCCTAATTCCAGGCTCCTTCTGGGACATTTTTGGGGGTCCCGTGAGGTGGTGCCGCTTTGGAGGGGTCCCGGTGTGGCTTTTCCTGCTGTTTTGGGGTCCCCCAGGGCTCTGGGGTGTCCTGCAGAGCCCGGGATGAACTCGCTGCACCCCTGGCAGCTGTGCCAGGTTTCGGTGGTGCCAGCTGGGAATTGGGGGGGGGTCCCGGGGGGTCCCCAGGGTGGGGGCGACCACCGCCCTTGTGCCACAGCGGGATTTTGGGGGTGCAGAGAGGAAGGGGGGGTGCCCAACCAGGCTGGAACAAGGGGTCACCCAACCCCTGTTGAGTTTGTGGGGGACAGTGGGGGGGGGAGGGTTGGGGTCCTACCCCCACCCGGCCCCACGGGGGGGTTTCCACAGCTGATTTTGGGGGGGTCCCAGTGCGAGGCAGGCACTCTGGGGGTTCATACTTTGGGGGGGCCCCCCGGGCGTGCCCTGGGCGAGCCAGGGGAAAGCGAAAGCAGTCGGGAGCTGGGGCTGCTGGGCTACGGCAGGGACGGGCCGGGGCTGCAGCCCCCCACCCCAAAACCCACCCCAAAAACCTCCTGAGCCTCCCCCCCCCCTCTGTTTGGGGGCCTAGGGACCCCTCAACCCCCACCCCCCAGCCGCGGTTCCCCATCCTGCCTCAGTTTCCCCACCTGCTCAAAGGTGTTAATGACCCAAAACCCCCCTAAAGCCCCCCCAGCAACCCCCCCGCGGGCCGGGGGAGGGGTGAGGGGTGGGCGAGGAGCTCGGCCGGGGTTATTTAAGGAGAAAAAGGGGGGAAAAGGGGAAATCCCAGGGAGCCGACCGTGGAACGGGCCCCCCCGAGCGCGGGGGGGGGGGGGGGGCCTGTTGATCAAAGCTTTGCTTTTCTTGCTTTCTCTTCCTTTAATTAATTAAAACCCCAATGATCATTAATTCAAAATCCACCCTAAAATCTCGCCGGGGCCCCCCTCCCGACAGCCGCTTTTCCACGCGGATCGACCTGGGAAGCCGCTGGAAGCGGCCTCCGGGAGCTGTTCCCTCCGGAGCGGGGTGCTGGGGGTGGCACAGCCCCGCCGCGCGTGGGGACAGCCACGGCCGTGTCCCCGTGTCCCCCCCGGCCAGCCCCGCAGCCGGTGGCCCCGGCGGGATTGTCCTGTCCTTGCCAGGCTGGCTCCCAGCCCACCGTGACCTTGGGCTCCGTGTCCCCTTCCCAGCGTGGGGGGGGGCGGGGAAGGGGGGGAGAGAGCCCGAGGGACACGGGGAGGGGGTGGCAGGGAAGGGCTGGGGGGACGCTGGGGACACAGAGGGGGTGCTGGGGGTGGCACGTGTTGGTTTGGGAAGGTGGCCTGGGGCGGGCAGGGAGGCACCTTGTGGGGTGACACGTGCTAGGGGTGACACGAGTGGGGCTGGGGGTGTGGGGAGGTGCCCCGGGGGGGTGACACCCAGGTGGGGTGGCCCGGAGGGGCTCGGGGAGGTGCCCGTGGGGGCGGCCCGAGTGGGTTTGTGGGGACAGGGAGGTTCCCTGTGGGGACACACGTGGGGTTGGGGGCACGGGGAGGGGGTGAAGGGGGCGACACGTGGGTATGGTGACCCAGAGGAGCCCGGAGAGGTGACCAGAAGGGTGACACGGGTGGGTTTGGGGGTGCAGGGAGTGAGGTGCATGAAGGATGACCCAGAGGGCCCGAGGGAGATGCGCCGTGGGGTGACACGGGTGGGTTTGGGGGAGCACAGAGGTGCCCCATGGGGTGACACGTGCGTGGGGTGACCCAGAGGGGCTCAAAGAGGTGCTCCGTGGGGACACGAGCGCGTTTGGGGCTGGGGAATGTGCCCCGTGGGATGACACGGCTGGGTTTGGGGGACACTAGAGTGACCCGTGGGGTGACCCGTGGGTAGGGTGACCCAGAAGGGAGCTGTGGGTTGCCCCGTGGGGACGCGAGTGGGTCTGGGGTAGTGTGACATGTGGCAGGAGGTGCCCCATGATGTGACACGGCTGGGGCTGGGGTCTGTGTGTGTGTGACACTGCCGGGGGGGGGTGACACGGCTGGGGCTGGGGTCTGTGTGTGTGTGACACTGCCGGGGGGGGGGGGGGTGACACTCTGGGGTCTCTGTGTGTGTGACACTCCGGGGGGGGGGTGACACCCTGTGACACCCTGGGGTCTGGGGTCTGTGTGTGTGTGACACTGCCGGGGGGGGGGGGGGGGTGACACCCTGTGACACGCGTGGGTCCGGCTCGCGCTGTCACGCGGGGAGGGGGGGGGGGCGCGGACCGTCCCACTCCGCGCGCGGGCGGGGGGGGTCCGCGGGGTCCCTTCGCGGGGCTCCTCCGGACGCGCCCCCCCGAACCCCCCTCTCCCCCCCCCGCGGCCGCGCCGCGCTGCGCCCCCCCCCGGCCGGAGGCGGCTGCGCCCCGCGGGGGGGGCGGCGGGCGGGGGGGCGGCGCGCGGCCCCTTTAAGAGCGGGGCGGCCCCGGCCGGAGCAGGAAGGAGCCGCATACGGGCCTCGGCGAGCAGCTCCCGCGGGGCGGCCAGAGCCTGCTCCGCCCGCCCGCACGGCCCGGCCCGCCCGCCTCGGCACGGCGCGGCCCGCTCCGCTCGCCCGGACCGCTCGGCCCCCGCCCGGTACGGAACTGAGGGGTGGGCGCGGAGGCGGGGGGGGTCGCGCACGGGGGGGGGGGGGGAGGGGGGGGTTCAGGCCTGACCCTCCCCCCCCTTCCCCTGGGGTAGTGGGGGGGAGTAGGGGGGTGGGGAGGGGTCAGTTGGGTCCGTTGCGGGGGGGGGTGGGGGCTGCCCTCCCCCTCCACCCCCCCCTCCGTATACGTTGTACTTGGCCGGGCCGTGCTGGGGGGGTCGCGGAGGGGGGGGGGAAGGGTTCGGAGCGGGGAGGAGTGGAGGGAGCGCGGCGCGGGGGTTGCTGGGAGCTGTAGTCCCTTGGCGGCGCCGCACCGCAGGTGCCGGTAGACGCGCGGACTGCGGTTCCCGGCGCCCCGCGCGCGCGGCGAGCGGGAGGCGTGTTGATGGGCAGCGGGCGGGGCCAATCGGGGCGCGCCCTCCGCCCCGCGCGCCCGCCCCGCCCGCCGCCGCCCGGCCCAATGGCGGGCGCCGCGCGGGGTGGCCGGGGACGGGCGCGGCGGGGCCTGCGCGGTCCCCCCCCCCGCCCGGGCCCGCGACCCCCGCCCGGGCCCGGCACCGCCGCGACCCCCGCCCACCCCGGTACCCCCGCGGGGCCGCCACCGCCACCTCGCCCCCACCCCCCCTCCTCCTCCCGCCGGCGCCCCCCGCCCCCGCCTCCCCCCGGCCTCCATTGCGGCGCCCGCCCGCCCGCCCGGGGGAAGGGGTGGGGTCGTGGCGCCCGGCCAAGGCTCCCTGTGGGCCCCGCGGGGGGGGCGGCCCGGGCCGGCGGGGGGGGGAGGCCGGTCATGGGTGGGGTCCCCCGGGGCCGCCCCGTGCGGGGGCGTCGGGCCGGGCCGTCCCTGCGCACCCCAAGGTCGTTGCCGGCCGGGGGGCGCCGGCCCGGCCCTGCCCGCCCCGCTCCGGCCCTGCGCGCCCGGGGTTGTTTTTACCCCCCTCGGCCGTCCCTTATCTCCCCCCGGCCGGCTGCGGGCAGGGGGGGCCGCGGTGATAATCCCCCCGCGGGGCTGGGGCGCTGCTGCCCGGAGGAGCCCGGCGGGATAAGCCTCTCCCCCCGCGGGACTGCGCAGCAGCGAGGCCGGCGAGAGCTTGGCGTGAGGGGCAGCATCCCTCCGTCCTGCCCAAACGTTCTCTGCCTGCCCGGGTACCCGGCACTGCCTTCTCATCGTCATCCCCCCCCGCAGGGCTCGGGGTTGGACGTGGTGGTTCGGGTCAGGTGCCCAAAACTGCCGTGCTGAGTCCCCCGTGACAGAGCCAAAGGTCCCTGCCCTCTTCGCCTTGGAGCGGTGCTTCGTGAGGCTGGAGACGGGACAAAGTCACAGACACATTGCTGAGACCGTGGGCTGGGAGCTGGGCACTGCCAGGGGATGGGTTCCTTGGCTGTGTTGTTCCAGGAGTGCGGGAAAAAGGTGGTTTATGAAGCTGTATTAGGAGAGGTTGAGGTTGGATATCAGGAAAAGGTTCTTTCTCCACAGGGTGCTGGGCACTGCCCAGGCTCCCCAGGGAATGGTCCCGGCCCCGAGGCTGCCAGAGCTCCAGGAGCGTTTGGACAGCGCTGCCAGGGATGCCCAGGGTGGGATTGTTGGGGTGTCTGTGCAGGGCCAGGAGCTGGGCTGGATGATCCCTGGGGTTCCCTTCCGGCTGAGGATATTCCATGATTCCATGGAAAGCCCTGGGACTCCGGCAGCAGCACCAGAACGTGTGAATCCCAGCGTTCCTATGTTGAAAGCAACAGTTCCTGTTGTACAAGCCCAGCTGACGTGACTGCCTGTCCCCTGCCTGGCTCTCCGTGTTCCCAGCTCCTGCGGACCCTCAGCTGCGGGGCAGGAGGAGTTTGGGCAGCCAGAGTTTCTCTGGGCTCAAGGACTCTTGGTAAGAGTTTGCTGCCGGTCCCAGTTCAAGAGCAGCCGTGCTCCCGGGGCTGTTAATTGTCCTGGCTATCGAAACCATAACTTATATAATAACTATTTTATGGACATGGGTAGAGAAAGGTTCTGCCTGGAAGAATTTACAACCTAATGAGGGTTGAAGTTGTGCTCAGCGTACCAACGGAGCTAAAAGGTCATCCTGGCACTTTCCAAAAGTGTTTGGGGAGGTTGTTGTTGGTATTTTTCAAGGAATTGTGTGATTTCTCAAGGATTCTGCCGGTCCTGGTTGGAAGTTGCAGCGTGTGGGCTCTTCTGGAGGCTGAGCAGGAAGAGCCGGGCTGGCTTTAATTCTGATGGTTTTGCTGGAGTTGTTGGATTTCAACTACTTTTAAAAAAAAAAAAAGAGACCGAGAGAAACTGAGGAGTTTATTAGAGAGGAGCCTTTCTTGTTTAATATTCATTCTGGCCCCTGTTTAGGCTTGTTCTGGTGAAAGAGGGAGTGAAGAGGCACAACCCAAACACGGGTGAGATGGTGGGATTTTTCCACCAAGCCTTAATTGCTTCAGTAACTCCAGGGAGGGTTTTGCAAGGCAGGAGCTCTTAATAAATGTGGTGGTGAATGAAAGTAGTTCTTCACTCTGCTGCTCTGCAACTCTTCCTCTGCCTTTTTTTTTAAATTATTAATTGTTTTTCACTCGTATTTCATCTCGTGGCCGTGGGTCTGGTGATGATCTTTAGCTGTGGCTTCATGAGGAGCTCTGCTCCGTGAAGGAGCTGGCTGGAATTAATTTGGCACGGTGAGGGCGCTGGGTTCCCTTCATGTTTGGTGACTTTTGGAAGCAGAATTAAAAATTCCAGTTGTTCTCCCAGCGTGGGAATTTGGATGTGGGCACGGGACGCAAATGAGGGGTGAAATTTATGCTGCCATCGAGGCTCTGTGGTGGTTTGGGTGCTCCTGTCTCCTTCAAGACCTTATTTTGGGATCAAGTGCCGGGGTTTCACCGCAGGATCAAGTCCCACCTAAAACCGGGGGGGTGGCCTGTGAAATTCCAGGTCTGTGTTTGAGAAAGTCTAAATGCTTGAGAAGTGTGGTTTAATCGTGATTAAAACTGACACTTGAGGGTTTTCCCCTGTCTCGGGATGCTGAGCTTTTTGGAAGATGAGCTTGTGTGGCGAACAATTAGAAGCCGACTCGTTATCTCTCCTAGTCCAGGCAATAAACAGTTGCTTGAACTACACTCTCAACCAGCCTTAACCTCAAATTTGAGCAGACCGGTCCCAGTCTGTAATTAAAAGCCTTTTGACGAGCAGAACTCAGGGAAGGGGAGAAAGACAGGCAGTGTCTGGGATAAGGGAAGCGTTTATCCCCAATCCCATGGCCCTTTGATCCAAGCTGTGTCCGTCCCGATACCTGTGCCTGGAGCGTCCCAGAGGAGCTCTGGGAGGACGTCAGCGGGAGTAAACGAGGTCAGGCAAGCGCTGGGATCCTCTGCGAGTATCCAGGGACGATTGTTCCTCGCCCAGCCCCCTGCCCGTATCGCCTTCCCTCCGCGCAGTTTCAGTTTCCCACCCTCCCGGTGGCAGCGCCGGCTCCGGTGGCAGAGCCAGGGCGCGACTTCCCGGGGCCAAAGCGCCTTGAATCGCGGTGGGGCTCCTTCCCCCGGAGCCCCGGCCGGCTGAGGGACTGGGGAATGTCCCGCAGCAGCCCCGGGCTGCAGGTGGAAGGGAACTATAGGGCTCAGCTTAATGTGACAAGGTGCGAGAAACTGGAAACTGGCGCGAGCTGCCCCGGGGCTGCAGGTGGGAGCCAAGGGCACGTCGGTGGGATGAGCCGCAGATCCCCTGGCAATCAGCGGCTTCCCAACACCCTGGCTTTGCCCATCCCTGGAAAAATGTGCGGCCGCAGCGTCAGGAGCGTGACCTGCCAGCGCCGGCCCGGCTGGCTGGAACGCTGCTCCCCGATTCCCGCGGATCCCTGTCCTCCTGGGGCGCCCTTGGGATCCTGCTCCTCATGTTTCCCACCCCTGTGCCCGCCTGAAGCCGGGGACCCTCTCCCGACCCTCTCCCTGCTGCCTGGTGTTTCTCCACAGCAGAGGATGCTCCCAGGTGTCCCAGCGCTGGGTTTTAACTCCCTCCTCCCCCCACCCTTCACTCCACTCCTGCACCCATTTCCTTCCTGGTTCGTGCACCTCCTGATTTCCCACCAGCGCACTGGGAACCAGTGAGTAATTGGCTTTTTTTCCCTGTTGTTTGTTGGAGCTGGGAAGGCGCCGGAGGTGGGCTTGTAGCTACAGGTTGCTGCTGTGCAGTTCCTCGGAGCCTCCTGCCCCGACAGGCAGAGCCCACGGATCAGCGTTCCCTCCCTGCATCCCTGTGCTCCCAGCAGGGCAGGAAGGAAGGAGCTCCGTGGCAGGAGAGCGTTGCCAGGGATGAAGCCCCGCTTGCTCCGGGGATTCGCTTCTGCTCGTCATCAGCCGGAGTCGGGAATGGCGGGACGAGCTGTCTGTTAATCCACAAACTGGGAATTACATAAGGGACTGCCCTGCCCTGCTCTCTCACCAAACTCCAGTCTTATTCTTTTACTTATTTTCCTTTTTTTTCCCCCCTCTTTCCCGGTGTGGAAAAGAACAACCGGTCTGCGAGGTGTCATTTGAGGCAATTAGATTAATGCCAGAGCCTCGGGCAGGGAATGTCAGGGGTGGGGGGGGGGACACGGGGGCTGCAGAGGGAATCCTGTGATGGGGAGGGGGACAGGCGGTTTGGGGGCTCCTGCAGGGAGCAGGGTGGGAATGGGGGGATTTGGGGTTTGAGCAGTTCTTCAGGTTCTCTGTTCAGGAGTCAGGAGAGATGTGACAGGGAGGGGAGCATGGGGTGAAGGGGTGAATGCTATCGGGGACCTGTGAGAATGGGGGAATTTGGGTTTTGAGCAGTTTTTGTGGCTCTCTCAGCTTAGCAGATGATGAGGGCTGTGGCAGGAGAGGGGGAATGTGGAGTGAAGGGGCAGATAGGTTTAGTTTTTCTCAAGGAAACACTGGAGTGACTTTGGGGTGATTTTGGCTGGACTGGGGGCAGGCTTTGGTCTCTGAAGGGGACAGGGTGTCCAAACATGACCTGCTCTGATTTTCCTCTAGCCTGGAGCAGCTGGGCTGTGCTGGGGGTTAACGCTTCGTGACGAGTCCTCAATTGCTCCCTTGGCAAAGGGGCCCCACGTTGCCTTTTTGGAATAGCAGCAGCTTATTCCTGCCTGGATCCTGGTGTCTGCAGGCTCCAGGGCTCTCAGGTTGGGAAAGAACCATCCTGGGAGAGAGCTTTTCCTGGAGCACACATGGCCTTGTGGTTTGTGCAGTTTTTCCCCTTTTTCTGTGTAACTCCTGAGACTTCTTTAAGCGTTTCAGAGAACTGGGGCTGGCTCAGCCATGGCCTGGTGTTGTCCAGAATCTCCCAAAACCAGGGAGCTTTCCCACAGGAGCCACGTGGGAGAGAACCTGTTGGAGGGCCAGGACTTAGAGCAGTGTGGGCACACTTGGACTTGGTGAAAAGAGTTTGTTTGAGCAGCAAAACAAGGAGTTTCCATGAGTGCCGGGGTGTTCAGCCTTCCTGGGCTGAGCTCAGATGGGCTCAGCTTAGGCTGAGGATTGAGGGAAGGCTGGGAGTTGCTGGAGCAGAGGTGGGTTTGGAGCAGGGTTGAGGATCTCTGAGCAGCTCTCAGCCTCTCGGGCAGGTTGAGGTTTGTTTTGTCTCGGTGCAGGGAAGTTCCTGTGACCTGTTGGGGATCCGGCACACGGAGTTTGTGCCACAGGCCTTTGTGTCGAGGCAGAGCAACAGTGCCGGGGATGGAGGGGTTTCTCACCCCAAATAACCCCTCACACACAGAGCTGGGGTGGGAGACTCCCCAGGCTCAGAGCAAGGCACATTCCTGCCGGATTAAACCCGGCCTCTGATGACAAAGGAGAAAATTGGCAAGGAGGGCTGGGTGGAGGAACCAGTTCAGGCTCACCTTGCAACATGAGAGGAGTTTGGTGCTGTCGTGGGACGGGGCTGAGGGTGGCAGCTCAGGGAGGCTCCGTGCCTGGATTTGGGATCCTCTGGAACAGCGCTGGTGCTTGGTCCATCGGGGTCCACATCCTGCCTTTGCCAGCAGCTGGAAACTGGAGTTTCCCAGGAGCTGTGCCATGCCCTGGAAGGAAATCCCATCCCAGTTACATCCCAGGGAGCTGTGGAATGTGACTTTGGGTCATCCCTCGTCTGCCTGGATTGTGGAAGTGAGTCCTTGCAGAGGGAGCTGTGTCTCTGGGAACACCACCAGGTTTCCTGGGAGATGCAGAGTCTTTCCCAGGCCTTTGGGATGAGTTGGAGTGAGGCTGTTCCTTGGTGACACTTGTCCTTCCACTGGAAGAATTCCACAGCTGGCTTGTCCAGCCTTGTCTGGGCCAGTGAAAACCGCTGGAATTCAGGCAGTTTTGGAAAACCAAGAGGAGCAAGCCCCTTTCTTCCTGGTGCTCCATAGCAGCATTCCCGACAATTCCTGACCTGGGTTGTCCCTGCTCCACTGCGGTCACTCCATGGTTCCTCTGCTCCCAGCAGGATTCGGGAGCCCCATTCCAGTTGCTCTGGTTCTGTTTGGCACAGGTTGTCACTGTCACCACTGAGGTGTCTTGGTGAAGGGCTGGAAAGGGGGCAGTTTAGAATCCTGGGAAGATTGTAAGTGGGGTGAGGTGGAACATTTCACTGGGTCTCTCGGCCTCAGGGAGATGGAATTCCCCCAAAACCTGTCCATCCAGGAGCTGCTGGGGAGGGGAGGCTCCCGATTCCCTCACAGCCCATTTCCATGGATCAGCTGCTGTAACCTGGGCTTGGGGCTTCTTCACCCCAGTTTTTCCCTGCAGCTCTCCCAGACCTCAGAGATTCCTTGCCAAATCCCTGGGCCCTGTGCAGGCTCCCACGGATGAGCCCGGGATGCGGCCGTTCCCGGTGAGGAAATGGCTGCCTGGCAGCTGGGAAGGGCTGTCCTGGCTCTGCTGGCGCTGGGATCGACCCCTTTGGCCAGGGACAGGAGAGCAGAGCACCAGGGCACAGCCAGCTCCTGGCACTGCTCCTCCCTCTGGGCTGTTACTCCTTTCCACACGAAGGAAAATCAAGGGTCTTTATTGCATTAAAGCTCTGGGATGCTCATCGAGGGGATGTTCAGATCCAGTGCTCCATCCAGACTTCCACGGGAGCAATTGCTCCTCCTGCCACAGTTCCCTTGGCAGCAGCTGCAGGATGTGGGATTCTCCTTCCCTGTCTGAGCCTCCGTGCTGTCAAATCCTGATGTGTCCTGGTTGTTCCTGCAGTGCTTTAGGTGCTTCTTCCTTTGTGTAAATGGCTCTTGGAGAGCTTTAGCCCTTCTCTTCACAAGGGCCTGGAGTGCCAGGGGAAGGGGGAATCAAAATGTCAGCAGGGATAGGTGGGATACAGGGAAGGAATTCCTCCCTATAAGGGTGGGGAGGCCCTGGAATGGATTTCCCAGAGCAGCTGTGGCTGCCCCTGGATCCCTGGAAGTGTCCAAGGCCAGGTTGGAGCAGCCTGGGATCAGGGAAGGTGTGCCTGCCCATGGGATGGAATGGGATGAGCTTTAAGGTCCCTCCCAACCCACTCCATTCTGGGTTTTCAGGGATGTGTTGATCCGTACTGCAGCCTCTGTGGGGTTTGGGGCAGATTTCCCTTCCCTTGGAGCAGCTGCTTGGTGTGAAGGGGCCATAGGAGGGGAATTGGCCATGCTGGAGCTTCCTGTGCTGCCCAGGCACATCCGTCTAGAGCAGGGAGAGGCAAACCTCCCCGGCAGGTCCGGCCTGGCCAGGACAGCCCGGCTGTTTTGGTTGCGTGGTCGTGCCGTGAGTCCGTTGGGTTGGGCTGAAACGGGGGGAGGCTGCCAGAGCCCAGGAGCTGTCGGGACATCTCGGATGTTCTTCCACTTCACCTTGAATTTGAGACTTTGACTCATCACAGAATGGTTTGGGTGGAAGGGACCTTAAAGCTCATCCTGTCCCACCTCTGCCGTTCCATTCCAGTCCATCCCCACCCTCACAGGGAAGAATTCCTTCCCCATATCCCATCTAAACCCACTCAGTTTGAATTCATTCCCCCTTGTCATTCCATGACCTTGTCCAAAGTCTCTCTCCATCTCTCCTGGAGCCCCTTTAGGCACTGGAAGGTCTCTCCAGAGCCCTTGCAGCAGCATTCCAGCATCCAAGGGACCTACAAGAAACAGGATGCTCTGATCTTTGGAAGGACCAGAACAAACCAACCACTCAGAGGAACCACTGGAGCAGGGTTTGCTCAGGGGTGTCATCTGGAGCCTCTTTGGGAACCAACTGAACCCTCCTCATGTGGCTCAGTCTCATTCCTTAGCTGAGCCCTCATGTCCCAAATCCAGAGCTGCGGTTGCTTTTCCCTGTTGGGAGCTGGGCAGGGATGTGCAGGGGCTGGAGGGGATGGATGCCCATGCTTGGAAAACAGAGCCAGATTGTCCAAAGCAGCCCACAGATATTTGCAGGGTGCTGGTTCTGCTCTGATCTCTTCACTTCAAGAGCTGCATGATCTTGGTCATGTTACCCCAGATGGGGTGTCCAGTCAGGACAGAAGAAAGCTGGAATTCACTCTTTGCCATTGATGGCTCCGTTGCCTTCTCAAGACCAAGATTTCTTCCCACTGCACCATTGAAAATGTAGTTTTATTTGAAATAAAAAGCGTGCTGAGGGGTTTTCTTATCTTGATTTTTCCCACAGTGCAGTTCCTTCTGTTGATGTGCAGGGTCTTCCTCTCAGGAACATCCAGCTGTTCTCCAGGCCCAAATAACTGAGATAGTTTGGCCCTACAGCACTGACAGCACGTTCCTTGTCGGGAGCAGTTGAATTTCCATGGCTCTGTGGAGTGGTTGGAATTGTGACTTCTCCCAAGGAGGCAAAACACCTCCTTCACTTCCTGCAGCCTCCGTGTTCCCCCCTGCCCGGCGCTCCGTGCGAGGTGTGTGTCCCGAGGCCTCGGCAGAGTTTCGGGTGGATCCTGGGCAGAGGGAGGGAGACCTGCTGGGGCTTGTCCTGGGCTCGGTGTTGGCACAGGCGCTGCCTCCTGCTCCCCGTGGCCGCAGAGCTGCCTTGTCCCAGGGCATCCAGCCTGGCAGATGTGTCCAGGGAGAAGGACGGGGGCACTGGGATGGTCTCTCCCTAAATATAAAGAGATGAGGACTTGTGGGGTGTGAGCTGTTCATAGGGGAAAAAATTCTCGTTCCTACGGTTGGTGGTGAGGGAATGCTGGGGTAGTGTTTGAGCCTTGGGCAGCAACCACTTTGGGTGTGTTTTTGTTTAAAGCACCATTACTTTAATAATTCTTCCCTGGTGCTGCTGCTGAGGCTGCCCTGCCTTGGTCACATCCAAGAAATCCCAGAGCAACTTGGGATCCTTGGGCATCTTGAGCAAGAAGCTGAGTATCCCAGAATCCTGGAATGGTTTATGTTGGAGGGACCTTAAATATTCCTGCCATGGACAGGGGCACCTTGCACTGTCCCAGGCTGCTCCAACGTGGCCTTGGACACTTCCAGGGATCCAGGGACAGCCACAGCTGCCCTGGGAATTCCATTCCAGGGCCTCCCCGCCCTTACAGGGAAGGATTCCTTCCCAATATCCCATCTATCCCTGCCCCGTCAGTTTGAATCCGTTCCCTCTTATCCTGTCGCTCCATCCTCCAGACTCAATATCCACGGGTTGTCTCCCAGGGCTCGGCTGTTCCCAGGAACTGTGGCTTTGTGAATGGCAGAATTCCCTAAAGCCCTTTTGCCTGGTGCTCCATGGCGAGGGCGATGCCCATTCTCCCTCCCTGCCCCGAGCAGGTGCCAGGTGCTGCTCAAGTTCTCACCTGTACCTGGAGTGGGCGGCGCCTCTGCCTTTGGAAAGCGTTTTGGGATCTTTTCTGGATTAGAGCACATAGAAAACATTGGCTGTTCCTGGTTGCCCAGGTGTGGCCGAGCTCTTCCACCTGTGCATTCCTGAGCCCTCCCAAACTGCTCAGCTTCCTCTAAATTTTAAGGTAAAGAAGCGAAGGGAAAAGAAAAAAATAAAAACCGCACTGAGGTTCCATGGAAAACTGGTAATTAAAGAGGTGTTTTGTCAGCACTTTTGGTTGTGATCCCATCTTGATGTGGTCGTCTCATTTGAATGTAAATGTCAAATTCCAGAGCTCCTAGAGGAGAGGGATTGGGTGACATCCTGCTGAGGGAAGCACAAGCTCAGGGGTTTCAGGGAGCTCTGGGTGCTGCTCTTGAGCTGGGGGGTCTGGGAGGAGAGAGGTGAGGAATTGAGGTTTTGCCACTTGTCGCCTGGCTGCAGGGCATTCCCAAGTGGATCTTGCCCGTTCCGTCATGGCGTTGAGCCTTGTTGTCTTGAGCATGCAGTGGGTTTGGGGTGTTTGGAACTTCTTTTGAGTCTCCCGCTCAGGAAGTTCCCAAAGCCCCAAATCCATGAGGTGGAGCGCTCCATTTCCCGTTGGTAATTCCGAGGCTGTTCAGCCCCTTGGGAAGGGAATGGGGGGGTGATTTTTTAAGGACTCAATCTCTGGATGTGGCTGGAGCATCCAGGCCCTGACTCGATTCCTGGGGGGCTCGGGGTGGCCCCTTTGCCCCCCACTGTCCTCGGCCACCGCGGCCGCGGGACACAAAGGCCGTGTTGTGTGCAGGGTGGCCGAGTTGGACAAGGCTCCAGGCCAGCCCTCGGCAGTCTCATGACCCTGCGGCCATTCCCACACTGTCGGGATGATTATCCCAGCCCCCAGGATGGGGGGGTGACCTTGCCTGGATGGTCTGGCTGCTCCCCCAGGCCCCCAGAGCCGGGGTGTGTGGGGGACAGACACGGCTCCCTCAGGATCGCAGGTCGAAGCTTCCAAACGCTGCACGCAGCTCCAATCCCCGGGTTTTCGGGGAAAAAAAGCTTTGTAAAGCATCTCTTGTAGAGGAGAAGGGGACGGGGAAGCTCCAAGGCCGTTTTTGGGGTGGGCAGGGATATGGGATCCACTTTCCTGTGTGTGGTGGCTCTGATCAGGGGCTTTTGGGGAGCTCTGTTGCTGCCCTGGTGGGGATGGGAGCAGCGGTGCTGAGGCAGCAGGAGCCTCCCTGGAATCCCAGCTCGGGAGGCAGGAGGGTCCCTGGGATCCCCTGGGGATGCTGGGATGGGCTGACCTTGCCCAAGGTCACACCCAGAGCCGGGGCCGCGTCCGGAGCGGTGCCACCAAATGGCCCTTTGCCCTTTCCTCCCTGCCAGGACCCTGATGTGAAAATCTCTGAAATTAGGGCTGAAAGGTCAAATCCTGGAGCGCAGGAGGTGGCTCTGGAGTCAGTCCCAGCTGTCTCAGGAAGCTGCCTGGCTTTGGTGTTTGCTCTTGGTGGCAGGACTGGGGCCTGCCCTGCACATGCAGCTCCCCTGCATCCTCCCTCCTCCTCAGCCCCATCCCATTCCTCTTGGGAGCTGAACACTGGTGTCCTCCTGCTGTTGCATAGCCAGGGATTTGCTCCAGATCGATGTTCCACAGCCTCAGACCTGCCTTCTCCTGCCTTTTCTCTGTATAAAACAGGAAGGTGCCAAAATTAAACTCGTTTTCTGGGATTGACCAAACTTTTCAAAAATGAGTAAATATGGAAAACTACTGAGGAGGCTGGGCTGGGTGGGGGAAGCCGGAGTTGTGCAACCTGGGCTCCTGCTCCGTGCTGGGACCCGGGGCTGGCAGTTGCTTCCTGGGTAATTGCTCCTGTTCTGGATGCATCCTGACTCATCCATCCCCCCATGGAGTGGGACAGGCCACATCCCACCGTGCCTCAGTTTCCCCACCTGAAGATCAGGAACTCGGATACTCCAGCCTTGTGCCAGGGTGGTTTGGGAACTGATCTGTGCGTGTATTTCTTGGCTTCTGCTGATCCCAGTGTTTGGGATGGGGGAACTACACTGATTTTCCAGCAAAGGCATCACTGCTTCAAGGAGCACGTGGATTTGTTGCTTGAGATGGAGAGGAGGGAAACATTATTCCTAATTTTTGGGATCAGAGGACTGGGATTGTGGGCTAATTGGGGGCTGGCAGTTTGGCTCCAGTGTCCCTTTCCCAGCAAAGGGGATCCCTTCCCACCAGGGCTGCTTGGTTCCCTCTGGGTTTTTCCAGCCTTTGGAGTCAAGTGGATCTGTCAGGAGTGACTTTATTTATTTATCTTGTCCCAAACAAGCCCTTGGCGTTGGGAAGAGCCGCTGCTTGTGCTGGAACCTGTCCAAGATCCGGCTCTGGTGCTGGCACTTGCTGACCCCGATGTCCTTTCCTCTCTCCTGCTCCTGGGAAAGAGCAGGAGCTGCCTCGGGTTCAAGGGATCAGCTCTTGTCTGTCAAACACCTGCAGCAGCAGGTTGGGGTGGCTGGGGCTCCCCTCTCCCTGCCCTTCCCAAAGGGTATTCCCTGCCTGCATCTCTCCAGGTGTTCTGGCACCCCGGGATGAGTGATGGGAATGGTGTTCCTGGTGATGACATCATTGTGCTGGCTGCTCTCAGTGAGCAGGGGACCTTCCCAGTAGGACTGGGAATGGTAAGTGCTCCCAGAGGTGGACTGGGATGCACTGGGGAGGCTCAGGCCCATGCTGGGCACGGCTGTGCTCACTCCAGGTGCTGCCTGGCTGGCGATCCCAGCTCCCTGCCAAGGCGTGCTGCTCTGGCCCAGATCCGTGCTAATTCAGCTGTTCTCACTTGAGAGCACCTGGGCTCTGCTCCTCCTCCTCCTCCTCCTTCCCAGGTAAGTACAGGACAGGCAGGATGCCGGGCAGGACGATGGGAGAGGTCCAGGGGACAGGGAGAGGCGCGGGGGACACGCGTGGTGCTGCCGGGTGCGTCCCTCAGGAATTTGGGAATTCTCCCGATGTCCCCAAGCTGTGACTCACGGCCGTTCCCTCCTTTCCCGCAGCCTTTAGCGTGGAAGATGGCGGGTGGCGTGGACGGCCCCATAGGGATCCCGTTCCCAGATCACAGCAGCGACATCCTCAGCAGCCTGAATGAGCAGAGGAACAACGGGCTGCTGTGCGACGTGGTCATCCTGGTGGAAGGCCAGGAGTTCCCCACCCACCGCTCCGTCCTGGCAGCGTGCAGCCAGTACTTCAAGAAGCTCTTCACCTCAGGGTTAGTGGTGGACCAGCAGAACGTGTATGAGATAGACTTTGTGAGTGCGGACGCCCTGTCGGCGCTGCTGGAGTTCGCCTACACCGCGACCCTCACCGTCAGCACTTCCAACGTCAACGACATCCTCAACGCCGCCACGCTGCTGGAGATCCCGGCCGTCAGGGATGTCTGCACGGATCTCCTGGAGAGGAAGATTCTGGCCAAAAATGACCAGATGGATACAGTAGATCAAATTGATCAGAGGAACCATCTCAGAGCAAAAGAGTACCTGGAGTTCTTCCAGAGCAACCCCGTGAACGGCCACCAAGGCAGCTTTCCGTGGACCAACCCAGAGTTGAGAGACCTTCAGAGACTGAACTTCCGAGGCCAAGAGGAGGAGGAGGAGTCGAACTGCAATGGCCTGGACTTCTACTCGCAAGCCACCCCAACCGAAAGACCAAAGGCAAGTGACTGTGACCCTGACAGCAACCCGGCCATGTGGCTGGACCGCGAGGACGAGGAGCCGGTCAGCGGCGGGATGTTCTCCCCTTCCCAGAACGGACATTACAGCAGCCGTGGCTTGGCCACCCCAGGAGAAGAGGAGGGGGGCACCCCCAGGGGCCCTCTGGACCCACAGGAAGCCGGGGACTCGCCCAGCTTCATCCCCACTGGCACGGAGACGGAGGACGATGCCAGGGAGGTGGATGACCTGGCCGCCAGTGCCCTGCTCCAGCAGATGATCAACTCCGTGGGGCGGCAGCAGCTCGGCGACGACGACCGCAAGGACGAGGACGGGGTCATGGATTATTACTTGAAATATTTCGGCAGTTCCAGCGAGGGCGACGTGTACCCGTCCTGGTCCCAGAAGGTGGAGAAGAAGATCAGGGCGAAAGCATTCCAGAAGTGCCCCATCTGCGAGAAGGTGATCCAGGGCGCCGGGAAGCTGCCGCGCCACATCCGCACCCACACCGGGGAGAAGCCCTACGAGTGCAACATCTGCAACGTCCGATTCACCAGGTACGGGCCGGGCGCGGGGGCTGCACAAACCCGGCTCTCCCCGGGAGCCGGCGCAGGGCTGGGCCTGGGTGATTTTATCTCCCCTGCTCTGCTCATTTCCATCCTAACAGAGTTGGGTCTGGAGGCCAGAGTTTTCCAGGGAGACGAGCGATTTGGGGGTGTGACACTTGAGCTGTCTCAAGGGGCCTGGCTCGATGGCCAGTGCCACCATCCCGCTGTCCTGAACTGCTGAGCTCTGCTGGAAACCCGGCCAGAGCTGGAGTGACGTGCTGGGGAAACAGAGCTGCAGCTCTTGGCCCGTCCGTCGCGGCCGAGGCAGGAGCGGGGGAATCGTTCGGGAATGGCTCCATGGGGTGGCTGAGGTGGCGGTGGTTGGGTTGGAAGGAGGTTGGACCCTGCTCGTGTCCTGGCAAACCGAGCGCTGCGGCCCCGGTGCAGCTCCCGCGGGCGTTCACCACGGCCCCGTCCCTAATCAGGGCTCCTCTGCTCCTTGCCTGGGCCAGGGAGCACCAAAGAAAGGGGACATTGTTTGGATCGCTCCCGGTTCACTCCAGTCCGCGGTCGGGCGCCGCCTCCTCTCCCCGGGCTCTGTGGCCGCCGGGGCTGCGCTGGGGCGGGGGTCCCACCCTGGAGCGGCCCTGGCCCTGCCGAGGGGTGACGTGGGCTGCCTGGGCCTGGGACCTGCTCCCTTCCCTTTCCCTGCTCCCTTCCCTTTCCCTTTCCCTTTCCCTTTCCCTTTCCCTTTCCCTTTCCCTTTCCCTTTCCCTTTCCCCGCTCCCTTCCCTTTTCCCTGCTCCCTTCCCTTTCCCTTTCCCTGCTCCTTTCCCTTTCCCTTTCCCTGCCTGCTCCCTTCCTGCCCTGATATTCCCACTGTGCCAGTTCCCACTGCCAAGGCCGGCCCTCCCAGGCCGCTCGTGCTTTGGGGGCTCCGTCCCATGGGGCTGCTCCATCCCATGGGGCTGCTCCATCCCATAGGGCTGCTCTGTGTGGGACCCGTGAGGGATCCCTGGGGCAGCTGCGGTGCAGCCGGAGGGGCCGAGCCGTGGGCAGAGGCCGCGTCCTGCCCCTTCCCCTGGTCCCGGCCGCACCCAGCCCACGTTGGAGAGCTGAGGAATGCAGATAATGGCAGGGGCAGGGTGCCAGCCCTCCCTCCCCGCTCCCCCGGCCCTGCCACGCGGCACCTCCCTGCTCCGGGGGCCCGGGGGGCCCATCCCAACCGGTCCCACAGCGATCCCACAGCGATCCCACCCCCCTGTGCAGGATCCAGGGGCCTGCAGGATGTGGAAATGCCACAGGGTCCCTGGCAGCTGGTGGCACTGCGAGATGAGGGGAGGCCCAGGGATTTTCGGGGAGGGGGAGTTGGTGGGGCAATGCCACCCCAGCCCTTTTCCATCCTGCTTCCCTTCCGTGGGTTTTGGATGAGGACCTGCTCCCTGTTGGCTCCCAGGAGGGCCTGGCACCTGTAAAAAAGCGGCTTTCCTAAAACACCAGATTCCAGCCAAAATACATCCTGCTGCTGCTTCCCACAGCCGGGGTTTGGGCCTGGAGAAGCCTGGATAGGGACAGGGAGCTGTCCTTGGCACCGCTGTTCCCTGTCGTGCCCTGAGCTCGAATTCCCCCTGATTTTATTATTCCTTTGCTCTCCTTCCCCCTCTGCATCCCACGGCTGGAAAACAAACCCCTTCCCTGTTCCACGGGGCTCTGGGAAGGCTGGACACGGGAAGCTGGCTCTGGGAGGGGGTTTGGGGTGTGCCAGGAGGAGCCGGGGCTGTTCCAGCCGGGTGTTCCCGGCCGGGTGGGGACAGGCCCGGCCCTTCTCAGGGATTTTTGCTCCCTGGTGCTTCCTGGTTCCTCTGCAGGCGTGGGGGGGAGGAGCAGCAGCAGCTCTGATAAGAAAAGAGAGAGTGGGGGGTTATAAAATGATAAATTTTAATTTCAAAAGGCCATTTTTGTGTCCCTCAGAGCTGGAGGCGATCTTGGGCTTTGATCCTTCCCTGGAGCTTTAGGATTTTTGGGATCCTGTGGGCAAAGGGAGAACGTTCAGGGCGGGGATCAGAGTGTTCCATCCGGGAGAGCGGAGAGGGATGGGGTGGATCCGCTTGGGAAGGGTCGAGCAGGTGCTGGGAGGGCAGGAGGGGCTCCCACGGCCTCGCCACGTGCTCTGGCCTGGGATTTTCCTGCAGGAAGCAGCGATGGCTGCGGCTCACGTGGCCCTGCTGGCCCCCGGCCCGGCCTGTGCACCGGCCCTGCCCCGGCTGGGGGAGCTGCGGCTGCGCCGGCCCCGAATGAGCCACAGGGCCCCAAATGAGCCATGCGTGACCCCAGAGCTGTGATCAGCCCTGTACTGGGCAAGGTGTGACCCCATAACCCTGCTCAGACCCCATATGGGGCAAGGTGTGACCCCATAACCCTGCTCAGACCCCATATGGGGCAATGTGTGACCCCATAACCCTGCTCAGACCCCATATGGGGCAAGGTGTGACCCCATAACCCTGCTCAGACCCCATATGGGGCAATGTGTGACCCTATATGTGACCGTGTGTGACCCCACACTCACACCCTGCTTTACGGGGCGATGCTTTACCCTGTGCTGCCGCTCAGCCCTGGATTGATGCTTGACCCCGTACTGGGCGATGCTCAGCCCCATACTGGTGTTCAGCCCTTTACTGAGGCTCAGCCCTGTGCTGGACAGCGGTGACCCCATAGTGATGCTCAGCCCTGTATGGGGTGATGTTTGACCTCGTGCCAGGTGATGCTTGGCCCTATATGAGGTGACCTCTTAGCCCCATATGAGGTGATGTTCAGCCCCACCCGGGTGGATGCTCCACCCTACACCAGGTGGTTCCAATGTCCAGCCCCACACCCGCTGCTGCCCAGCCCTGTTCCACCGACACCCCACCCTCTTCCATCCGCAGCTTTCCCCCATTCCCCCCATCCCTTCTCCCCGCTCCGCCACCACCCCAGAGCTCCCTCCCGGCCCCGTTGCCCGCCCTGCCCGGGGCTGACGGTGCCCTGTGTGTGCTCTCCGCAGGCAGGACAAGCTGAAGGTGCACATGCGGAAGCACACGGGGGAGAAGCCCTACCTGTGCCAGCAGTGCGGGGCCGCCTTCGCCCACAACTACGACTTGAAGAACCACATGCGGGTGCACACGGGGCTGCGGCCGTACCAGTGCGACAGCTGCTGCAAGACTTTCGTCCGCTCCGACCACCTGCACAGGCACCTTAAAAAAGATGGATGCAACGGGATCCCGTCCCGGAGGGGCCGCAAACCCCGGGTGAGGGAGGCCGGGGCGATGCCCCCCACCCCGACGGGCAGCGCCGAGGACGGGAGCTTCCCGGCCGGAGCCGAGAGCCAGGAATCCGAGGACACCGCGCAGGGCACCGAGCAGGAGCAGCAGCACTTTGAGGAGAATTCCAATAACGAAGCGCCGGGATTGAATGTAGCAGGAGGGTCGGATGAGGGTAACACGCAAGGACTCTCCTAAACCAAAAAAAAAAAAAAAAACAACAAACCCCAACAAAACAAAAAACCAACCCCAACCAACGAAACAACCACCTGAGAAACAAAGTCACAAAATCTAGTTAGTACTTTTCCTCCGATTTTTCTCTTTAAAAAGATGTTTCTCTCCCTTTTTTTAAGAAAAAAAAGCGATAAAAACAACAAAAAAAAAAAAAAAGAGAGATATTATATTAACGTTTTCCAATCTTCCCATCGTAAGCGGGGCTCCCCCGAGGATCCCTCATAGCCAAGGACCTTTTCTTGGAAAGGCAAGGACGCTAGGGAAGCACGAGGTGGGGATGGAAAGTGGCTCTGTCACATGGAAAAGAGCTTCCATGTAAATCCAAAGCTTTATTTTGTGTCCAAACACGTGTTTAAAAAAAAGAAAAGAAAAAAAAACTTATTTCAGAGAGAGATCTATTTAAGAAAAAAAAAGGAAAAAATAGAAAAAAAAAAAAGGAGTGGTAGGAGTTGGAAGGGCTGTGGCAGGGCGGGGTTTGGGATTTGGGGGCCGGGGGCTCCTTCCCAGGAGATCGGGGTCAGGATTTGGGGCCCATCCCCCCAGCCCTGCGCGAGGCTCAGTCGGGCAGCGAGGGCTCTGGGTGGGGAGCGGCCGGAAAATTGCTGGAAATGTCTGGAAATTGCCTGAAAAAAAAAAAAAAAAATCATGTGAGAGAGAGGGCAGCAGGTTCGGCAGGGTTTGTGTCGGGCACGCGGGGCTGGGGACAGCGGAGATGATGGGGACAGGGCAGGGATGGGGACAGCCAGGGATGGGGACAGCCAGGGATGGGGACAGGCACGGGGAGCAGCACCTGGAGCAGGGACAGCGGGGATGGCTCCGCCGTGCCGTGGATCCAGTGCTGGGGTGGCCATCCCCGTGGCCATCCCCGTGGCCATCCCTGGCCATCCCCGTGGCCATCCCCGTGGCCATCCCCGTGGCCATCCCTGGCCATCCCCGTGGCCATCCCCGGCCATCCCTGGCCCTCCCCGTGTCCCCCCATCCGTCCCCACCCCGCAGTGCCCAGGAAGTGCCTGAGTCAGCCCAGCCCCCGCTGCCGGCAGAATTTGGGGCTGGGGGGTCCCAATTCCTTCCCCCCCCCCCCCCCCCCGGCTCCGCCCAGCGCGGCCCCAAAAACGCCTCCGGATTCCTTTGGAAAAAGGGTTCTTTGGGGTCTCCCCTAAAGGAGCAGGAGGCCTTTGGGAAGGGGGGAGCAGCCCGGCCCCCCAGCCCCATTCCCAAAAATGAATTATATAAATATATATATCTAGAGATGCTCTATGGCTGGAGAGGCGGGTCCCGACCCTCGGGGGAAAAAGGCACCTTTGAGTTGGTCACCTGTTTTCTAAATGCACATTTTTAAATGCTAAAAAAAAAAAAAAAAAAAAAAAAAAAGTAAAAAACCAGAGAGATTTTAAGCCCTTTTATTTTCAAAGCACTTTTTAGATTCTCTTCCTTTTATTTTAATTTTTTTGTTGTTGGTTTTTCCTTTTTTTTTTGGTTTTTCCTTTTTTTTTTTTTTGGTGTTTTTACTTTCAAAAAGAAAAAGCAAAGAGCAGGTTTTGGCCGAATGTATTTTGGAGAGGGAGTGAGAGAGGGGGAGTGTGTGCTGGGGGTGGGGTGAGTGGTGGGGCTGGGGGAAGAGATGGATGTTTATTTAATGCAGAAAAACAAAAAAAGCAATAAAAAATTCCAAAAAAAAGCTAAAAAAATAAAAAAAAAAGAAAACAAAGAAGTCTTAGCACTTTGCGATGGAACGGGTACTTTGAGCTCACTTTATCTTAATTTAAAGAAAAAGCAAAATTCAAGATGTTTACAAGTCAAAAAAAAAACTTTAAAAAAAAACGACTTCTACGGAGAAAAAAAAATATTATTAAAAAAAAAGCCTAAATTTATTTTTGTAAGAATAAAAAATGTGTATATATATATATATATTTAACAAAAAAAAACCTAGAAAAAAAATACAAATATAGGCAGAATCCAAGTGAGATTGGAGGATGGGAGGAAGGATGCTAATTAGGTTCTGTGACGTGCCCTGACCCTCGGGAATTTTAAATAGAAAGAGAAAAAAAAAAAAAATCCATGGAAGCTTGAATTTTAGGCAGGAATCCTGGGGGTTGTGGCTCGGTTGCTGCTCCCCGCAGCCTTGAGGAGGATTTTTTTTTTTTTTGGTAGAAATAATTTTATTTTTTGATGTTTTTTAGCCAGTGCCAGCGCAGAGGTGTCGGGATCCCCGCGGGTTTGGATCCCTCCTGCTCCCACCTGGGGCAGGGAATTGGGATCTGGGCAGGGAATCCCCCCAGGAAGGAGCTGGAGGGATCCAGGTTGGAATGGGAGGGGCTGGGATGTTCGCCAAGGAGTTCCTGGGCAGGGAATGGGATCTGGATCGGGGCTGGGAGAGGGATTTGTGTCCCTCCAGCTCTGCCCTGGGCGGGGAAATTGGGATTTGGGTGGGGAGAGTGGGATCGGGGCAGGGAATCCCCCCGGGAAGGGGCTGGAGGGACCCAGATCCCGCTGGAATGGGGGGTCTGCGATGCTCCCCATGGATTTGCATCCCTCTGGCTGCCCCCGGGCAGGGAGATCGGGATCTGGACAGGGAATCCCCCCGGGAAGGCGCTGGAGGGACCCAGATCCAGCTTGGAACTGAGGGGGCCACGATGCTCCCCATGGATTTGGATCCCCGCAGCTCCCGGGCAGGGAACTCGGGATGCGACAGCGAATCCCGGCGGGAAGGGGCGGGAGGGAGCCGGAGCCGGGACACGAGAGGGACCCGCGGTGATCCCGGGGATTCGCGTCCCTCCCGTTCCCCCTTCGGGCACGGAACTCGGGATGCCAGGTCCGGGATGCTCCCTGTGGATCTGCATCCCTCCCCTGAGCGGGGAATTTGGGATCCGGGCAGCGAATCCCGGCGGGGAGGGGCCGGGTCCCGGCTGGAATTGGGGGCTCCGGGCGGGGCCGCCCCCTCCGGTCTGGGAATGGGGAAGAGAATTCCGCGTGGGTTTGAAACGGAGCTCGCGGTTCGGGCGGCTCCTCTCGACTCCCTGGCCCGGTTTTTCCCTGGGAGTTTTTCCCACCCTCGCTGCTGCTTTTCCTTCCCCCTTCCCAATCCTGAAGGAATTTTGGGAAGTTTGGGAGCTCTGGGGAAGCAGCACCGGGGCGGGGGGGGGGGGGGGTGTGAAGCTGGTGGGATGTTCCAGGTGTGGGGAAAAGGGGGAACAAGGGGGGGGGAGGAAAAGATGGGAGAGGGGAAAAAAAGAGGGGGGAAAAAAAGAAAAAAGAGGGGAATGATAAAAAATAGAAGGAAAAAAGGGGGGGAAGGAAATTGCAGGGGAGAAATAAAAGAGGGAAAATAAGGGAAAGAAAGGGGGGAAAGAAAAAAAGGGATGGGAAAAAGGGGGAAAATGAGAAAAGAAGGAAAAAAGGGGGAAATAAATTGGGGAGGACCAGGGGAGAAAAAAAGGAAAGGAAGAGGGGAAAAAAAGGAAAAAATACAAAGGAAAAAGAGCACAAAAGAGGAAGAGAGGAGAGAGGAGCAGACTCAGGATTCCCCCAGCGATGTCCCCGTGTCCCTCCCTGTCCCTCCCTGTCCCCCCACTGGCACCACTTTAGCACAAGGTGAAGTTTGCACTAAAAATAAATCAAGAGAAAGCAAAAAAAAAAAAAAAAAAGCTCCAACCCCCCCCAAAACCCGCCAGGACTGTCCCTGTCCCGTCACCTGCCTTAACCCCCGAGCCCAAAATCCCCCCCGTAGCTCAGCATCGAGATTTTTGTCATTTTTATTCTGATTCATTTCCATTTAATTTGATTTTTTTTTTTTTTTTTTGGTCGGTTTTTTTTTGGATCCAAGTTGGGATAAAATTGTTGCCAAAGAAAGTGCTGAGTTCCGGTGGGAAGAGAGAGGGAGAGAGAGGAATAATAATAATAGAAGTGATTATTAATATTAATAATAATTAATTATTAAGTAATACCCTTTGGATCGAAGCCAAGCAGGGGCAAGGCGAAATGGGGGGGGGGGGGGGGAAAAGGATTTTTTGATTTAAAAGAGGAAAAGAATTTGTGTGTCCCCCCAAACTCCCCAAACCACCTCCCCCCCATGTCCTGAGGGGGCTCAGCCCGGGCTTGGGGGGGTTAATCCAGGTTTGGGGGGCTCAGCCCAAGTCTGAGTGGGCTCAGCCTGGGTTTAGGGGGAATAATCTGGTTTGGGGGGCTCAGCCCAAGTTTGGGGGTTTCAGCCTGGATTTAGGGGGTTCGGCTCAATTTTGGGGTGGCTGAGCTCGGTTTAGGGGCTTTGAGCCTGGTTTTGGGGGCTCAGCCCAGATTTGGGGGACTTGACCCAGGTTTGGGGGGGCTCAGCCTGGGTTTAGGGGGGAATAATCTGGGTTTGGGGTGCAGAGCCCGGGTTTGGGGGGATGGATCCGGGTTTAGGGGGGCTCAGCTTTGGGGTCCCAGCTCAGGACAGGTGGGGGAGGGATTTGGGGCCGTTCCCGACTCATTTGGGGTCTGGGAGTGCCGCGAGAGGGGCTTCACCCCTTGCTGGGCTGAGCAGGGACAAATTTGGGGTTTTCCCCCCCCAAAATTGGGTCCGGGGGGGTCCCGCCCCCCAAACTAAGCGGGAGGGGCCTCATTTTTCCATAGGGAAAGGGCTGATTCCCCCTCCCCACCCCAAAATTCTCCTTCATCCCCCCCTTTAGAGCCCCCCCAGCCCCATTTCCCCCCCAAACGGAACCATTTCGTCATTTAATAATAAACCAAGACAAAACCCCCTGAATTTCTCTCTCTAAATTTTTCCATCGTTTGGGTTTTGATTCACAACGAGCAGAAAAAAAAAAAAATTCAAAAAAATTTCAAAAAAATTCAAATTTCAATTTCAATCAAGAGAAACAAACAAACAAAAAAGAGCAAAACGGGACGGAAATTTTGGGGGGGTGGGGCGGGGAGGGGGCGAAATGCTGCGTTAAATTGTGTTTTATATCGAATGCTATCTCTATATATATATATATATACACACAGCAAGAGCTGAAATGTCCCCAGGGACGGGGGGGACACCGAGCTCGGCCCGGGGACCCCAAAGGACGCTCGAGGTGGGGCCACTTTATTATAAATATTAATTTTATTTTCGTTTTTTTTCCCTTTTTTTTCGGTTTTTTTTTGGTTTTTTTTTGTTTTTTCCTGCGTCTTTCTATAAATCTATTAAAGAGATTCTTTATCTTCAAGCACTCGCAAAGGTTGCAGCGGTTTTTATGTGTTTTTTCCAATTTCTTTTTTTTTTTTTGGTGAGGATTTTCGCGGGGTTGGGGGTGGGGGGGGGAGGAAAAGGAGCGAGGAAAGGAGGAGAGAGAGAAAAAAAAATGGATAAAGAAAGAAATATATTTAAATAAATAAATAAATAAATAAAGCACAGAAAAGACATTCCATAGATTGTAACTTTGATAGTTCTTTATAAAGCGGGGGGAGATGAGGAAAAAAAAAAAAAGAAATAAAAACAATGACAAAAAAGGACAAAAAACAAACAAAAAAAATTTAAAATAATAAAAAATTGCACTTTGGGGGGGGCTTTAAAATATTAAAAAAAAAAAAAAAAAGAGAGAAATAAACTATATATTAAAAATACACCCGGAGCCCGCTGGATTTCTTGGGGGAGGAGTTTATGGAGGGCAGCAGCTCTTTTTTGGGGGGTCGCCCCAGTGTTTTGGGGTGGTTTTGGTAGGGTTTTAATGATTTTGGGGGGATTTTTTTGGGGCGGGGGAGCACCGGGCGGGGGAAGCAGGGCAGGGCCCGGGGGTTCCCTGGGGTTTGGGGGGAGGGTGGGGGAAGTTTTGGGGTTTTCCCCCGATTTTGGGGGTGTCCAGGGCTGCAAAGGGGATTTTTGGGAGGGTTCCCCCTATTCTGGGAGTTTGCAGGGGGGTATTTGGGGGGGATCTCCCCTATTTCGGGGGTGTCCAGGACTGTTGGGGTTTTTTGGGGGGGGTTCCCCTATTTTGGGGAACTCAGCAGGGGGTCCCCCCCCAACGCCCCCTCCCCCCAGTGCCCCCCCAGTCCGCCCAGTGCCCCCGGCCCCATTAAGCCGCTCGGGGGGGCTGAGGCCCGGGGGGGTCGGGGGACCCTAATCGCGTTTGGGGCCAGATGGCCGCGCCTTAAGGAGCCTTCGGGGGCAGATTTGGGGTGTCCCCCACCCCCCCAGACCCCCCCAGCCCGGGGTGGGCACCACAGGCCGGGGCAGGGCGTGGGCGCTGGTGACCCCCACATCCCAAAAATCCCCCAAATCCCGGGGTCCCCGTGCCCGCAGGACCCAGCCCGCCCCCCCCGGCCCCCCCAAAGGGCACGGCCAATGTGAGGGGATTAATTTGTGTCATAATCTGCCTTGTTCGGGGGCACGCGCGGGGATTTGGGGGTTTATCCCGGGATTTAGTGGCCGAGTCGTCTTTCTTAGCGAGACGCCCTAATGCCACTTAACACCTGGGAGCCGCGATTTTCATTAGGGGCGTCAGGGACAATTAGTAAGGGAATAATTAGGGCAGGGGCAGCCGCTGCAGGGTTTAAGCCCCATATGTGCCTGAGCGTGCCGGGAGGGGGGGGTTGGGGCACCCCCGGTTTGGGGGTGTCCAGGGGGGTTTGTGGGGGGGATCGGTCCCAACTGGGGCCGTGCCTCAGTTTCCCCCAGTGGAAAACCCCTCTTAGGTAGCAAAGGCAAAGGGTGGGGGTCCCCAGCGTGCCCAGTGCCCCCTCCCAGTCTGCCCAGTGCTGCTCATGGGGGGACACTGGGCACTGGGTGTCATCCTGGGGTGTCCTGAGGGGGTGGCAGCACCGGGAGGATGGGGGGACTCGGGGGGGCGTGGGGGGGTCTCTCAGGGGGTGCAGACCCCGGGAATGGGCCCCATCCTGGGTCCCTGGTGACAGGTGACACACAGGTGACCCTTGGCGTGGTGCGGGGGTCACCCGGAGCCGGTGACACATCCAGGGGGGTCCCATGTGGGCACTGGGCAGGGGGGGCACAGGAAGGGGGAGCCGGGGCAGGAGGGATCCCCGGGGGGGGTCACAGGAAGGGGGCCCGGGACAGGAGGGGTCCCCGGGGCACCGGGAGCCGCCCCCAGCCCCAGCGCGGCACTGGGGGGCACTGGGGGGCCCTGGGCAGCGCCAGCGAGGCCGCGGCGGGGCCCGGGGGGCAGCAGGGGCAGCAGCAGCCGAGGCCGTACAGGGCGTAGGGGTGGAAGTAGCCGACGTTCACCCTGCGAGGGGAAACAGAGCACGGGGTCAGCGCTGAGCCTCAAACCCCCCCTCGGTGGCCCTCAGGGCCCCCCCGGACCCCCCTGACCTGCGGACGCGGCGCCGGGCCCGCCGCCGGTGGTAATCGCCCTTGGCGAAGTCCTCCAGGTTGGCGGGGTGGATGGCCCAGAAGTGCCCTTTGCCGTTGTCGCTGCGCCCGGCCTTGACGAAGCACTCGTTAAGGGACAGGTTGTGGCGGACGCTGTTGCGCCAACTCTTCTCCTGCACCCAGAGGGGTCACTCAGGCCCGCAGGGGTCACTCAGGCCCGCAGGGGTCAGCCAGGCCGAGCCCCCCTGGCCCTGCCGTGCCCGCTCCGCTCCGGAGGCCCCCTAGAGAACCCGGGCCCGGGATCCGGCCACCAGCACAGGCGTTTTCCCGATGGATTGGGATCAGCCAACACCAGTAGGCTCCAAAATGAGCCTGGAGAAAGCGACCCCACCAGCACCGAGGTCTGGACACCACAGAGGCGTTTTCCTGATGGACTGGGCTCAGCGGAGCTGGGTGAGTTTCCCCAGCCCAGTCCCACACCCCACAGCAGCACCCCGGGCTCGGCTCACCCCAAACCATGGAAACCAGCGGAGATCCCAAGGGAACGCGCCTGCCCCGGCCCCGCAGCCCCTCCCTCACCTTGTTCTTGAAGTAGGGGTAGTTGTCCATGATCCACTGGTAGATGTCGGAGAGCAGCAGCTTCTTCTCTGGGGACGAGAGGATGGCGGTGGAGATGAGGGCGATGTAGGATTGGGCCGGTTTGTCCCCGGGCTCTGGAGGGGGCCGGGGGGCGGCCGGGGGGCTCCGGCCGGGGGGCTCCGGGCTGGGGGCGGCCCCGTTCCCCTGCCCCGACAGCAGGTACTCGATGGTGAAGGAGGCTCCGGGCGGGCGCCGGGGCGCGGGTCCTGTGTGCCCACTCATGCCCGTGTCCCCTGTGTCCCCCGTGTCCCCCATGCTGCAGGTGCTGCCGGCAGCCGCCGGCGCTCGGGGCTCGGTAATTAGCGCAGATTACTGGCTTTGCTAATTGTGTTTTCACAAACGAGCTGCCCCCAAAGCGGGCTGTTTATCTGGCAAAGCCCCGGCTTTAGCGGGATTTGGGCCCTTAAGCCTCGTAAATAAAATGATTAATCCGCTGGAGGTGGAGGAATTCAAAGTGGCACCGAGGAGGTGCCCGGGGGTCCGGCTGCCCCCCAAATTCCAGGGGAAGAACCTGGAGGGGGTCAGAGGTTGCCCCAGAACCCTTCAAGCTCCTTTTGGGGTGATCCCGGGGAGATCCTGGAGACCCTGTGAGATCCTGGGATGTCCAGGGAAATCCTGGGAGGGGGTCGGGGTTGCCCCAGGACCCTCCTGCCATGGACACAAATCCCCCGGGCTCATTTTGGGGTGAGCTGGGAGTGATCCTGGGGACCCTCTGGAGATGCTCGGGAGCCTGGGGGAGATCCTGGGGGATCTTGGTGAGATCTTGAGGAGCTCAGGGTGACCCCAGGAACGTTGTGGAGATCCTGTGGGAAGATTTTCCCTGGCACGATCCTGGGGATGCTGAGTGAGATCCTTGAGAGCCTCCAGGAGAAGTTCCGGGGACCCCCGGTGAGGTGCTGGGCATCTCCAGGGAGTTCATGGAGACCCTCAGGACACCCCAGGGGGTTTCCTGGAGACGCTGAGTGAAGATCCTGGAGATCCCCAGAGAGATCTTGAGGAAACCCTGAGGAGCCCAGGGACATCCTGGAGACTCTGGGGTCAGAAATCCCAACAAGCCGACACGGAATTAAATGTAAATCTTTCATTTATTTAACAAACACTATAATTTGAACTTTGAAGAATGTGTACTGAGGGAAAGAAAAATAATTTTCTTTTTTTTGTTTGTTTTTTTTTTTTCTCTTCTCTTTATAAAACAAAGAAGAAAAAAACAGGTTATAAGAAACAAAAAAAAAAACCAACATATGTACAGGAAGAGCTGGCCAACTCCAACAGAAAGCACTAAAACAAGCATGGTGTTTCCAAACAGTTGCCTGGCCTGGAAAATTTAAAAGCAATTAAATTAGAATAAAAATATTAGGAAAACAACTGGACTCTAAAGCTACTGTGCAGCCAGGGCTGCGAGCACAGAACTTTGTACAGTAAAATTAATTTGGGAGCTCTACCCGGTTTTTTTTCAGTTGTTTTCATCCCCCTTTTCCCACCCCCACCCCCGTTTCAACCTGAAAACATATTGCTCGCAGCCAGGGAAGGAGAAGGAAAAGCAAAGCCTGGGGCCAACAAGTGCAGGTGTCCCCATGGGAGCGGGACCAGGAGCTGCTCCGGGTCCCCCCGCCAGACCTGGGGAAACAGGGGGGGCTTTAACCCCCACCCCCTCCAAATTCCAGGTCTGGAGACAAAACCCAGCCAGGCAGGAAGGGGTGGGAGGATCCCCCTCCCACAGGGGCTCAGGGACCCCCACCCCGCTGGGGAGATGGGGGCTTGGGAGAGGAGCCCCCAAAGCTGGCAGGGGACCCCTCCTCAATTTGGAGAGGGGCCTTTGCTCTTGGGCAAGTGGCCAATGAGGATTTAGGGCAGCTCTGGCTGGACCTCAGGGGCTTTTCCCTTCAGGTGGGATTGGCCGTGTGTGGAATTTTTTGGAGAGAGAAGTGCTGGGAAAGGCAGCAACACCCCCCTCTCTGTGTCCCCTTGGCTGCTGGGGTGAGGGATGAGGGAGGATGGAGGGTTTGGGGTACTCAGAGGAGACGGAGGGATGAAGGAAGAATGGAGGGTTTGGGGTCTGGCAGTGCCCAGCAACACCAAGACCCTCGGGGGTCTCAGCCCAGCACTGGGCACAGGGCCATCCCCTCCTGCTCCTCACCCACCCAGGGGCAGGGCCAGCTCCCTCCGGGGCCATCCCCAGCTCCAGGGAGAAAAGCCAGCGAGGTCCAGAGCAATCCAGAGCCGGGAGGAGCCAGTGGGAACAGCAGAGCTGCCGCAAAGGCCGGGACAGAAACTCTCCAAGACAAAGTCAAAAAGGTGACGCTTCGCAAACTCAAAAGCAACAACGTTTTGCCACCAAAGAGCACAGGAGGAGCTTTGGCTCTGGGGCCAAAGGCTGGGACAGAGAAGTGGAGGGGCCGGAGCGGCGGCAGCGCCCGGGCCCTGCCCTCGCACCCGCCCGGGACGGGCTCGGGACTCAAAGAAACCTGAATTGGAGTTACCGAGGTAGTTGGCTAAAAACTGAGATTCCCCCACCTGGCATCTTCTGGAAGGACCCCCCTGCCCTGCTCCTGCTCACGTGCCAGGTGTGCCCAGGTGCGGGGGTGGCCTGCAGGTCACTGTCCCCACCCCCAGGCCTGGGGGTGGCCTGCAGGTCACGGCCGCCGCCTCCAGAACCAACCTCAACGAAAAGGGAATGCGCAGCCCTTGTCAGTCTTCAAAAACACCAAAGTTATTGCACTTCAAAAATACAACAGATTTGTGGTTCGAGCCCCCCCCTCCCACCCCCTGCCCCCCCATGGCTTCTGCTCAACTAAAACGAGTCACTACTGCACAAATCTCTACATTTCCCTTGGGATTAGGTTAAAATTCCAAACGTGTCTCTTTACATGAGGTGCAGAGCTGCTGGAGCTCCGAGCTAGAACAGTGCGCTTCCAACCGGACATCTCACCCCTGGCACCCCATGCCCCCATCCCCACCCCTACAAACCCCCCCTCTATCCTTGCTGGGTTATAGAACCCCCCCAGACCCCTCCCCGCTCCCCCCTCCCGCCCCGCCCCGGACTCACACGTCCAGCAAAACCTTTAGATTAATTAAGGAATGGTTAATTAACAAGAGGATCAAACTGCACACGCCTTTGGAGATGCAGGGGTGGGTGTCCTGGAGGTGTGCAGGGGAGCTCCCCCGATCCCGGGATCCAGGTGAGGGAGGATCCTGCCTGGCTTAAGACACTTTCCTTACTTCAGGCTCCAGTTCAGGGTCAGGCTCTGAGTGGGGTCGTTTTCCAACCAAGAAGCAGCTCAATGGTTTTTGTTTTGTTTGTTTTTGTTTGTTTGTGTTGTTTTGTTTTGTTTTGTTTTTTGTTTGGGTTTTTTTTTTTCTTTTTTCTCTCTCGTTTTAATGAGTAATTTGGAATAGGAAAGTCACAGGAGATGAGGGAGGGAGGGAGATGAGGTGGGAGAGGACGTTCTCCCCCTCCTCCAGTTTAATAAGCACCAGAGTATTCAAGTCTGTCCGTTGGGAATTCTGAGCCGTGGCTGCAGTCAGCAGGCAGAGACTAAACCTTTCTCGTAAGAGCAGCGTCGTTTGGGCTGGGGTCCCTCATCGTCATCATCCTCCTCCTCGTCCTCCTCCTCATCCTCCTCCGAGGATGAGCTGTCCAGTGTTAAATCCACAACGTCCGCCGTGGCTTTGCCGTTGTCGCCGTTGCCGTTGGGAGCGGCCAGCAGCCCGTTCACATCCGAGGAGCCTGCGACAGGAGGGGGGCAAAGCATGGAGTGAAACCCCTCGTGTCCAGCTCAGGGGATGATCCAATGCTCCTGACTGGTCAGCAGGGACAAGGGAAGGCTCCAGGGAGAGCTCAGAGCCCCTTGCAGGGCCTAAAGGGGCTCCAGGAGAGCTGGAGAGGGACTGGGGACAAGGCATGGAGGGACAGGACACAGGGAATGGCTTCCCACTGCCAGAGGGAATACTGGGGAGAAATTTCTCCCTGTGAGGGTGGGCAGGCCCTGGCACAGGGTGCCCAGAGTAGCTGTGGCTGCCCCTGGATCCCTGGCAGTGCCCAAGGCCAGGCTGGATGAAGTTTGGAGCAGCCTGGGACAGTGGGAGGTGTCCCATGGCAGGAGTGGGACTGGAGGATGACCCTGCAGGTCCCTTCCAACCCAAACCACTCTGGAATTCTGTGATTTCCCCCAGGGGTTTCCAGCCTCTCTCCCCAGGGAGACTCACCTAGAACCAGGATTGGACACTGAGGGCTGCAGCTCCGCTCCTTCTCGGCTCGGATGGGGCACCAGGAGCCATCCACCAGGTACTCGATCTCGTCTGCATCTTCACATTCTGTCAGGATCTTGGACAGGAGCCTGCAGGGGCGACAGGAGGAGCTGTCACACCCCTGGCAATCAGCAGGGTGTGTGCAGTGACCCTGCATTTAACAGCAATCTGGTGCTGGCTCCCGAGCTCAGAGCCCTCGGAGTCATGGACTTTATTCCCCATAAAACCAGAGCAGGTTCTGACAGTGCAGATCCATCCCAGCCCTTCCTGTCCATGCACCCAAACCATCAACTACCAGCTTAATTAGGTGCAATTAAAGACAGCTTTGCCTCTTCACCCAGTTTCCCAGGCACTGCTTCCAGGCTGCTGCAGGGACATTCCCAGGGACATTCCCAGCGAGGCTTTAGCAAAGGGTGAGATATCCTTTGGCATCAGGAAGTCAGCCACCCAACAAGCAGCACTTCCCTTCCTTCCCAGTTTTATTTCCCAAATCCCCACAGTAGCCACCAGAACAACATACAGAGCCTCCTGCAACAGGAAAACCATGAAAATACATCTGGAATGAGGCCCTGATTCCAGAGAAACTGGGGACTTGCTTTATTCCCTGTGTCCCACCGTTTGCCTGGGATGTTTATCTGGAAATGCTGCTCTGCCAGGCCTCACTCCCTCCTGGACATGAGCATTTTCCTCCAGGAGGAAGGAGAACTCCTAGTGGAAAGTCTTCCAAGCTCAGGAAGACTTTGTGGCACCCCAGTGGGAGAGTTTCAGCTTTCCCCAGCTCCTGTAGGAATTGTTTCCACAGCCAATCCCATCACCCAGCACAGCAACCACCAAGCTGCAGCTCCCAAAAAGCTGACGAGGCCCTGAGGATCCCAGACCTGACCAACCACCTCCCTCCTTGCTCAGGAGCCTCCGGCTCTTTCTTGACTCCAGTTGAGTGCCAGCTTCCCTCTCTCACTTCCAGGGAATCTGGAAAGGACCCTCACCCAACAGAATGGGCACCAAACCCCAGCCCTGAGCAGGGACAGAAGTCTGCTGAGCCTTCCCCAGTGACATCCTGCTCCTCCTCACGCAGGACACGGGCACTGCCAATCCGTGGGGGTTCCACAATCCAACCCCTCGCAGCTTCCCCTTCATCCCTCCCCTGTTAGAGATCTCCAAGGAACTGGATTTTCCTGTTGGGGTTGGCCAGGGGACAAAGCAAACAGGTTATCTGTGCTGAGGCTGCTCCAGGCTGCCTGGAAAGCCACAGCTCCTGGATCTACCCAGGGCCCACAAAGGCAACGACGCTCCAGGAACCCTTGGCGAGTCTGGGAACAGACTGGTCTGTGCACTTCCCTGTGCCAGGGGAGCTGGAGGCACCCCAAACATCGCTCCAAACTCTCCCTGCTCTTGAGGGAACCTGCAGTAGAGGCCAATCACACAGCCACGAAGGTGGAGATCATTTTCCAGCAGGCAGGAACCACATGTGTTGTTCCACGAGTCCTTGGCCAGCACCACGAGGATGTCGGTGGTCCCAGTCCACAAAAGGCTCCCAGCATTTGGGGGCAACAAAGCTGCTGCCAAACCCACCCCAAAAGTGCTGCACAAGCCTGTTCCCTCCCAGCCCATTTCCACTTGCTCTAACACAGCAAAGCACTGAAAACAGAATATTGTGCACCAGCAGAATAAACTTTCAATAGTTCCAAGGTGAACTTCAACCAAGAGGCGGATGCTGCACCCAGTGGGGAAGGGGCACAGAGGTGCAAAACTCACCCATCAATGATGAGCTGGTCGTAGGGGGCAGGTTTGTCACACACAGGGCACATCCATGTGGGCTTTTTCTCATTCATCTGTAGGTAGAAGACGGCATCAAAGCACTGCAGGTGTGCGCAGGTCTCGGCCCGGCACGGCACAGACAGGCGCATCTTCACCAGCTGTGGGACCAGAGAGCAGAGCATCAGCCAGGACACCTGGCAAGGAACCCCCACATCCCCTCGGAAGGAAAAACATTTGTGAGTTTGCAGAGCTGGTCTGGGAGCACAGTTTGGGTTCTTGACAAAACCAGACTAAAACAGAGCTGGAGCCCTTCGGCTCTGGAGCAAACTGGGAGAGCTGCGGGGGTTCGGCCCTTCCAGTGCCTGAAGGGGCTCCAGGAGAGCTGGAGAGGGATTTGGGACAAGGGATGGAGGGACAGAACACAGGGAATGGCTTCCCACTGCTAGAGGGAATATTGGGAAGGAATTGTTCCCTGTGAGGGTGGGCAGGCCCTGGCACAGGGTGCCCAGAGAAGCTGTGGCTGCCCCATCCCTGGAAGTGCCCAAGGCCAGGTTGCAGCAGCCTGGGACAGTGGAAGGTGTCCCTTGCCAATGGCAAGGGGTGGCACTGGATGGTTTCAAGCTCCCTTCCAACCCAAACTCTGATTCCATGACCCTGCAGGGCCTCACCGGACAGATGAGCGACACTCGGACACCTGTGGTGGCGATTTCACTGTCTGGGTCCAGGCGTAGCTTCTCTTTCACTGCAGGGAGAGCAGAGGGCACAACATTTAACAAAACTCAGCCCTTGGCAGCAAGGTGCAGCACAGGGGAAGCAGCTCACCCCAGCCCTGGGCTGTGTACAGATCATTTTCCCTGCCAGGGAGGCAATGAGCACATGGATTCAGCTCCAGCCTAGGCACAGTGGGGTTTATTCCCTCCTCAGCTCAGTGGCAGCAGAATGGGGGGAAATGTCTCCCCCTGACATTTCCAGTTCACAGCAAGTCCCCCCACAAATGAGCAGTCACACTGGGAGGGAAAACACATCCCATCCTTTTTCCACCAGGTTATCAAGCCTCCTCTCAGCACTGCTGGGCTGTCACCATTCGGCTTCTACGCTGGCCAGCTCCTTTATTCCAGCAGAACATTCCACAGGAACCACAAACAGGCCCAGAGGTACCCAGGCAGACAGCTCAGAGCAAGGCAGCCATGCACAACCAGGCACAGCAGCCATCCAGCACAGATCTGGGAAGAATGAGATGTTAGGAAAGGAGGAATCCTGCCCCCGCCGCTGCAGCCTGAAGGGGAACCCAGAGGAGCAGCAGGGAAATCAAAGAAAGCAGCAGATGGGCAGGTCCCACATGGGCAGGTCCCACACCAAGGTGCAAAAATCAACAAAACGAGCTTTGAACTGCTCCCCAACTCCTGAGGAGGAGCTGCTGCTCCCACTGCTGTCTGCCACTGCCTCTGACACTTCCATCACCATTTTTCTTTGGAGCAAGTCAACCATTTCTTTTGACCTTTTCAGATCATAACAAAATGTCCCCAGACAATGAGGCTACATGCAGCTCTGCAACACCCAGCTTTAATTAGAGAGGGACTTCTCAGATGTGAAATTCCCAGGAGATTACAAGATTTGGGCTTGTTTTCCTCACATTAGGAGCCTTTTCATCCAAGCTTAATTTTTTATGAAGTTCTTTGTAAGAGCCTTCTCTGTGCATCAATTACTGGGAGACATGGGAAGGAGAATTTTGTAGGATCTCCCGATGAGGACTAAGCTGTTTTGGATCCAAAGCCATAATCTGTTCTCAGACCATGTTCCTGTATTAAATTCTACAGAATTTTATGCAGAAGATGAGTCAGCAGTGAGATGTGACCGAAGCCAAAGCGCAGCTTCAGGGACAGGGAATTATTTGCAGAGCAGAGCAGAGCTAGAAAAGCAAAGTTTAGGAGCTCCTCAGGTTGGCCAGTTCTGGATATCCAATCAACTTCCCAGCAGGAAAACACAAAGGAGCTGAAATAAGACATTGCTCTTATTTGGTTTTATTTAAAGTCACCAAATACAGCTGATGTCTGCCCCAAAATCCAGGTGTCTGAAGGCTGGATACACCTGGAATCATCACCTTCCTCATGAACTACAATCTACCCTCAGGAGTGACAGGCTGAGAAAGTTCAGCCCGGAGAAGAGAAGGTTGAGTGGAGACCTCACAGCGGCATTCCAGTACCTGAAGGGGCTGCAGGGATGCTGGGAAGGGGCTCTTCATCAGGAATTGCAGTGACAGGACAAGGGGGAATGGCTCGAAGAGGGGAAATTTAGGTCAGATGTCAGGAAGAAATCCCTCCCTGGGAGGGTGGGCAGGCCCTGGCACAGGGTGCCCAGAGCAGCTGGGGCTGTCCCTGGATCCCTGGCAGTGCCCAAGGCCAGGTTGGACATTGGGGCTTGGAGCAGCCTGGGACAGTGGGAGGTGTCCCTGCCCATGGCAGGGGTGGCATTGGATGGGCTTTGAGGTCCTTCCAACTCAAACCATTCTGAGATTCCCTGATTGTTTCTTATCCTTGGGAAGAGTTTTCCAGGATCTGGACAGTTTTAAAGACCATCAGGATCCACAGGTCCAGTTCTCCCACACAGACCTGAGCAGTGAGAAGGTTTTGTCCACCAGCTTGAAAAACTGGGAATCTTCCACACTCGTGAGCTCCAGGTCAGATTCCACCTCAGAAAGGTAATTACCCCTCATTTCCAGTAATGTTTTACATGTGCCTCATACCAGGATGATTTACCTGAGTGGTTTGGGATAAGCATCTCTGGGGACCATCTCTTCTCTGAAGCTCTCAAGACACATCAAAGTGCTGCTGGTGACATCCCACTGCCAGCCCCAAGGATCCCCAGGGACTGGGGCAGCAGGACATTGTCACCAGGATCCCTTGCTCCAGAAATCTCCTTTGGAAATCACGAGGGTCAGTGCTGCTCATACTGACTCGGGTGAAGGCATGAAGCCCTTCCAGTCACAACGACACCGGCACGACACGACCGGAGACAAATCCTAAATCCAACTACAGAGCTGCTGCAGAGCCACCAGAACCACGGGTTTGGGGTGACCTCCCACGACTCACACACAGCTCAGCAAGTCTGTTCAGATAAAAAGCGGGGTTTATACAAGTGGAGGAAAGCAGAGGTGTAAATGGTGGTGGCTGTTCCCCAGCAGGTGCAGACAGGCCCTTCCTGAGCCACTCACCCAGCGCTTTGCAGAGCTCCGGGTGTTTGATCCCGATGGTTTTCAACCTCTGCAGCAGCTCTGCTGAGGTCATCTGCCGCACCAGGTACAGCCCCACCGAGTAGCTCTGGAGAGAGAGAAGGGAGAGGATGAGCAGGCTGCTCTGCAGGGCTGTCTGGGAGCTCTGGGCATTGCCTGGGCTCTCACCTTGCCGTAGTTGCCCCAGGTGACCGTGATGCGGTTGGTGGCTGCTGACAGGTACATGAGGTGGGTGAGGTTGATGGGCCGGCAGGGCCTCTTGGGTTCCACCCCGGGTTTGTTTGATGGGTAGTAGCCCTAAAGCAGCAAGGTTAAATACAGAGATTTATTTTTTACTCAAGGTACATCTATTGATCAGCTCCACTGAATTCCACTCGGCCCCAGGTCTCAAGGATGGGGGGAGAAGGAGCTGAATACAGTTGGAGCTCAAAGTAAACAGGATCGAGTTTTTATACAGAACAGTTCATTAACAACATGGCCAGTCCATCAGAAAATTAGCTTTAAACTCAGCAGTGCAATTCTATACCCTGGCATACATCAGGAAAGCAATTTCCTTCCAAATTCCCCAAAACTTCCTCCCAAATTCCCCAAATTTTCCTCCCCAATCCCCCAGTCCTTACTGGCACGGAGCAGTAGCTGTGGTTCACCTTCACGGCGATGTTGGGAGGGTATTGATCCTCCTGAGGGGAACTGGTGTCTGTGTAGCAGATTCTGGGGGGAAACAACACATCCCATAATATCCCCACACTCTGCACATCCCCAGCTCCCACAGGCCCCATCCCAATCCCAATCCATGCTCCCTCAGCAGAGCCCAGCCAGGTGTGACTCTGCTGTTTCTGCTCGAGGTTCAAAAGGAGAGTTTAAGATGCTTCTGTGAGGCCCAGGAACAAACAGTTCACTGGAAATTCTCTCTGGAGCCATGAAATCCGTGTTGAAACTTGCTGGGTTTTGCTGGAACAATCCCTCCTCCCCTGCTCTGCCCCTGATGTTCAATGAACCCAGCCCAGACCTACCTTAGCACCACCTGAACCGATTTCACACCGGGTTGCAAGTCCCTGGTAAATTAAAGAACAGAAACTTCAAATTAATTATGTAAAAAAACCAAACCCTACCCCAAAAAAATCACCCAAACCAGCTGCCAGACTCAAGGACTTCAGTTGTTCCTGATTTTTTTTAATAGACTTCTAAAAAATTACCACCCAGAACTTTATTTAAATTGTACAATTCCCCCTGCAAATGTCAGTGGTCCTGTAATTATTATTTTTTTTCCTGATGCACCAACCTACAGCTTTTCTCTGGATTTTTAAAACTGTTCAGGTGCCTTCTGGTGATTTGTGAGAATTTATAAAAACTGGGTTTTAAGGTCAGGTTTACCTGACAGTGTTCAAGACTCTCAGTGTTTAATTATTCAGCTAAAGCTGTTCATGCAAACCAAGGGACTGAGCATTAAGGCACCACTGTGAATATTGCAACCTTCAGCAGGGCTATTCCTGACAGGATTCTAACTGCAATCAGGAAAGAAATGGAAGACAGACCAAGGGTATTTTACTAGGAGGCAAAATAACCAAGATATTCTTTCTCCAGCTCTTTATTTTATCATAAAGAGAAATATTTCAAGGTTTTATGTTGAATTTTGGGAGGAATTCTTCTGCATGAAGGGAGCGGGTCAGCCAAGAGGAAACCTCCCTGCCTGCACTGCCACCTCTGAGGAGAGCCTTTGTTTGACTCAAAAGTTGCATCTGACAGAGGTCAGGGTAAATCCTAATCCAAGATGTTTCCTTAGGCAGCTCCTACAGCACCCTCCCCACCAAGGAAGTTTCCTTTCAGATGCAAACAGCCTCACACTCTGCCTTTTGAACCTGGGATGCAAAGGAAAGGCTGCAGACATTCACAACACCAGCTAAGCAGAGAATTTAGGTCATTGATGATTTCATCCCGCTTTTCCTGCCCAAATGCACCATTCCAGTGGGAGATTAGAGCAGCACAAGTGAAACTTAAGGAGCTGGATGGGTGAATTTGTAGCTCCCACTCCCCCAAAGCTCTTTGCTTTACATGGGAAGCAGCCTGGTGTCCTCAAACAAATCCTGTTTCCTTGCAGAGAACAAAAGCTTCCACAGGGAGGGAACACAGAGGAATTATGGAATTATGCAGCTGTATTTTCTTGAACTGTTAATACCCAGTGAGAAGTACCTGGAATTTCTGATGAGCTCCACTTGTCTTGGTGTTAATGCAAAAATGCATGGACTTTCCTGAAGCTTCTCATTATTCTGTGGAACTGAGCAGGGAAGAAAAGAGTGTCCATCAAAGTGATAACACCAGCTCTGAGCACAAGGTGATTGTCATGCTCTGTTTATCTCCAAGTCTTGTTTTCTCCCACAGCCCTGTGCCAGAATTGCAGTTTTCACCTGTTTTGGCGATTCTGCTTTGATTAGAGCTTTGCTCATTGATTGCTCACTGCTCAGTACAACCAGCACAGGCTTTGAGTTTGATTTTTCTCTTTTTTCATTATTTTCCTCCCCCCAAATAATTCAAGAGCCATCAGTTCACCACATCAGTGGTGTCACAGTGTGACCACATCCTCAAGAAGCCCAAGAGGAGACCTGAACCTGACACAAAAGCATGAAACCACCAGACTGAGCAGGCGAGTTCTGGAAAAGAAAGAAAACAACCCCAGCAACAAAAAAGATTAGCTCAGATAATAAAAAAGCAGCACAAAAAGCAGCTGGAAGAGACAAAACATGACTTCCAACCCCCTGACCTTGAGGGTGGGACAGCAGCTCACCCTCAGAGAGGCTTAACTGGAACCCAGCATTAACTGTGGCCTTTTGCACACTGATAATTTTAACATCAAGTGCATTTAATATGGTGAAAATGAAGCCTGAGATGTGGGAAACTTCTGTTACAACCTTTACTTCAACTCAAACATGTTTGATTTCCAGTTTTGTGTCTCCAAGCAAAGTTCAGACCCTGAGCTGGTGCAAGTCACGGGAGGAACACAAAGAGGAAGTGCTAAAACAGCTTTTTTTAAATTGTTTAGCAAGAATTGTGTGTTTTGCTTTGCATCACTTCCATTGCAAGGTTATTCAAAGCCAACAGAATTTCAGAAGTAGGAAAGTGCACTTTTGTATGAAAAAGAGGAGATAAAGGAAGGATGAAACCTCAGCAGCTCTTGGAAGACCTGGTGACAACCTGAGTCACTCCAGGTGCTTCCCTTTGGTCCCTCTTCTGCTTTAAAAATGCAAACGGAGCTTGCAAAAATAAATTTTAAAAGTAATAATTAAGATATCTTTATGGAACTTTTGTTTAATTCCAGTTTCCATCCAAATACCTCCTGGCCAAAACAACCAGCAGAAAATAAAGCATTTTATGAGGTATTTTCAGAAAGTGATGATTGAGAAGGACAATAACAAAAAGTACTTTTAATGTTTCTGATTAAGAACCTGCCCATAAACTGTGTCCTGCTGATTGTTCAGCCACACAAAGACAAAGCAAACCGGATTAGGAAAAGTGAGAAGCTGCTCATGGTTTATTCTGCATTTATATCAGCTCTCTCTTCCTTTATAAAAAATATAAACTGCTGCTGGAAAAGAAGCCCAAAATCTGAGAAGGAGCCTCAGGGTACCTGATCAGGGGTTCAGCTGTTACTGAGCAGCCAGGGAAAACAGGTATTAAACTCCATCCTTAAATTCCCTCCAACTGGGTGTGTACTGCCCAAATCTGGGATTGCAGCTGGCCCACAATGGACCCAATTTATCTGTTTTTAACTGGAGCACCTTTAGCTGAGGCAGGAATAACAGTTATTTGAGAATTCCCCAGGGACTCTGCTGCCCTGCAGCCCAAAGGAGGCAGCACCCACCTCACCTTTGATCCCAAGGCAATCATCTCCAAGAGGCAGGAGAGCCTTTTCATTAAGGAATGTGCTTCCAGCTGAAGCTTGGAACACATAAATTAAACCTCCCCTACTTCCAACCATGGCCACATGCTTAAAATATCCCTTTTGTAGCCCAGGGAAAGGGGTTTCTAACTGGATCTGGGGTTTTAAATCAGGCAGTAGCACATTTTGAGTTTGCCAGGAGCTCAGTAGCAAAGGGGAGCAGCTGAGACACACAGGGCTGAGATAACTCCAATTTTGGGGAGCCACAAAGGCTTCTTCATTCCCATCAGTGTCCCAGAAGGAATCAGAGTTGCAGGACACCAGGCTGGGGAAATAAAAGAAGGGTCTGGAAGAGTTCTTGGGTTCTGGGGGCTGGCTGGGACCATGAGACCGGAACATCAGCTGGTGCCCAGCTCCTGCTGGCTCCACAGAAACCACTCTCAGCAGAAGGGAAAACCAGCCAGGAAGGCTCCAGGGACCAGGCTGGCCCAGGGGAGGTGTCACCTGCCAGGGGGAGAGGCTGCATTTAATGAGCCCTCAGCTCTGAGCTGATGTAGGGGAGGTTTAATGTCAACTTGGAACAAAATCTGGTAACCACGGTGAGCGTGTCCAGGCTCTCCTGTCCCTGGATGCTTCCACCTCTTGGAAATGCGTTTTCCTTCAAAATCCCATGTTGGAATTGCTGACTAACACACATTTAACACTGAACAAACCCATTCCCCAAACAATTATAATGTTTTCACTTGGCTCTGTCACCACTCAGCTGTTTTGTCACAGCATTAACGCCTTCAAATGAAGAAGGAATTATATAAAATCTGACTAATTAGTCCTTTTTCTTTTTGTTTCTGCACAATCAAATCTTTATCTATTTTTTCTCCTCCAAGCCACAACAAATATTTTTTCAGCAAAGCCAGACCAGCTCAAGTTGTAGAATCATTTAGTAGAGAATTCTGACATTACCACATGAATTTATGAGACACTCAGCAGAACACAGCTTCTCCTCTGACACACTGAATTTGCTACCAGAACGTTCTATTTAACAGCAGTTAACAATACTCTTTGTTTCTCCAAACTAAAATAATGAAAAATCAGTCTCCACACCCCAGGGAAAAAGCTCTTCTTCCAGTTTTACTGGTTACCCCTCAAAATACACAGCACCACACACAAATAACTGTGACAAACACCAAAAAATAGTCAAAAATACAGTTTGCCACCCTCCTTCACCCATAGGATGCTTCAGGTCAGGGATTTTTAGTGCTGAAAACCAGCATCAGTGTAGAATATGGCACCATATTCCACAGGAGCCAAACAAGGTGGGATTCCAAGTTACATCCCAAAGTGACCTCATTCCAGGTCTGAGGAAAGAGAGGAAATCACAGGAGCACAGGATGGTTTGGGTTAGAAGGGACCTGAAGGATCATCCCATTCCATCCCACAGGCAGGGACACCTCCCACTGTCCCAGGCTGCTCCAACCTGGCCTTGGGCACTGCCAGGCATCCAGGGGCAGCCCCAGCTGCTCTGGGCACCCTGTGCCAGGGCCTGCCCACCCTCACAGGGAGGAATTCCTTCCCAATATCCCATCCAAATCTCTCCTCTTTCAATTTACAACCATTCCCCCCTTCCCAGCACTCTCTCTCCGTGTGAAAAGCTGCTCTCCCTCTTTTATCAGCTGCCTTTAAGCACCGGCAAGCCCAGAGATAAATATTCCCCTGTAAATTTCAAGCATGAGAGGAGAGAGATGGGGGAGAGGAGGGATCTCACCACCACATCCATCAGCCTTTCCTGCCACGTGATTTAGAAATCCTTGAAAACACAGGTTTTTCACCAGCACCACCGCACTCCCAACTCACCTAATTCTGTCGGCTTCAACAGCTCGTCCAGGGTGGTATAAAAGGGCAGCTTCACCAGGCGAACCTCGGGCTTGGCCACTTTGGGGGGCAACCTGCCCAGTCCGTTCAGGTATTTGCCATAGAGGGCAGGATAGTCAATGTTGGTGGTGGGCAGAGTCCGAGCCACGGCGCTGCCGCGGTCGTAGGACGAGTGCAGGGGCAGGGCCTCCGCCCGGTGCTGCGGCGGCGGCGGCGGCTGCGCCACGTCCGAGCCCTTCTTGTTGTAGCGGGTCTCGTAGAGCTCCTTGATCTTCTTGAACACCTCAGGGCTGCAGTCAAACTGGACCAGCTGCAAAGCTCGGGTCACTAGTTCGTGTTTTAGTCCGCTTTTACTCCTGCCAACAAAACCCAGCAACATCTGAAGATCTGAGACTCGGAAACTCATCACCATGTTCTAGGGGATAAAAAATTAAAAGATGTTCTCATAGTTATAAAAGGCAAAGGTTCAGTTCTCACTTTATAACTAGAAGGCAAGATATTAAAAATTCCCCCTCAAAGAAAGACCCCAAACCTGTTCAGACCCGCTGCTGTCACCTGATTTGGTTCCCATCTCCTGTTTGAGCAACACAAACACAGAGATCACCCACTGAAATATCACCTGAAGTACAGAACCACCAGGACAGTCATCAAATGACTCAAAAATCCCTTTGATAGATGCCAAGCATCCTCAAAACAGCTCAGCAGGAAGCAGGAGTGACCTCAGAGGAGATCTAAACCAAGAGGCCCCACTTGTGAAAGAGCACATGAACTCCTTCACCAGCCTGAGGCATCCAAACCTCCCAGGGAAACACGGAAAACTTCATCCCAAATGGTGACAGTGCAAGGCAGAGGAAGAAAATCACTACAAGCTGAGTGAGGCTGAGGGGAACTGGGGCCACCAGCTCTGTATTTCAGGGCACCTGAATGGGAAAACCCCTCCAGAATCCTCCCTAGAGCCACGGGATCTTTAAAGAAATCACATATTTTACAGTATGGAAGGATACTCAGATTAGCACAGAGAACAGTGTGTTCCCAGGAGAACAATGCCAAGCACTTCCCTGTGACCCCAGCCGGGAGCTGCCTTGGTGTCACACTGGAATTATCAATTTCAGTGCTTGATAAGCAGCAAAGCCCATCTCAATCTTCCAAAATCCCCTCTCTGTAGCAATTCAGGCCTGTAACTGTCAGCAGATTCAAAGGCCAGAAGGCAACTTCCCATCAGAAACCAAAAAACCTTCCTGCTAAACCCACAGCTCCAGCCTGCCCAGGCTGGCATTTCAGTTCCCTAAACACCAAACAGCCTTAAAATTGCAAAAAACGAGCTTATAAAGTAAATGGGTTTGAAAATTCAAGTTGTCCTGGAAATAAACTTGATAGATATCCGCACATATTCACTCCACATCCTTCCTGGTTTGTGGGGAATATGGGAATTCGAGAAGAAACCTCACTAAAAAAAAAAAAAAATCCAGCAGCAAAGACCCAGCAGATCTCTCCTCCCCAACCTCTACCCCACTCCTGAATTAAACAATGATTAAAAAGAAAGCACAAAAGACAGGTTTCTGTGGAATCTAACGATCTGATCATTTCCTGGAATGAAACAGCTACAGACTATATATATTTTTTTTTTAATTAAGAAAGCTACAAGTGTTTCCAGAAACATTTCACAGCCACTTTTGGATGTGTGGGAATTTGATGAGAGAGAAAATGCCATTTGATTTTCTCCTTTTCCCTTACATATGTCATTTAATCTGGAAACCCAAAAGCTGTTATGTCACTGTCTGTAGTTAGAACTTCTGGGAGTCGTGATGTGTCCCAAAATATCTCTGATGAGGGGAAAAAAAGGACTGATGACTAAAGAGGAGAGAAAAGATGTTTAATTGCCAGAAAGTCAGGATTTCAGAGCTCTGGATTCCTGGTGCTGCTCCACCAGACACCACCTGTGAAATCCTGGATAAATCTACTTTGTGCCTCAGTTTTCTTCAATTGAAAAATAGAATCAGGATCATTAAGGTTGGAAAAGATCTCCAAGATCATCAAGTCTGATCAAATCCCACCAGGATCATTAAACTGTGTTAGGAAATGGAGAGTGTGTTGTTCTCCCCGCGGGATTTGAGGATAAAAGGTGTATGGAAAGATAAATTTATCAAGACACAGCAGCAGAAGGTACCAGGGCATCCCAGGAGCACAGGAGACAGGAATTCCTCCTGTAGGAATCGCTCCTAGAGCACCTCACCCAGGACTCTTGGAGTTGGAGCCAAGAGTTTCCATTTTGGAGGAATTAAGGCCCAGCAGGATGAGGAGATTTGAGCAGCAACACAACAACAAACGCCAGACAAAGCAAACGTGCCACCGAGGGCTCGACCTGCCCCCTGCGAGCAGGGAAAGCACATGGATTGCCGAGACTCCCAACACTCCTGGGTGTTCCTCCCCCGAGGAAGCCTCGTGTGGGACAGCTCAGATCCCACCAAAAACCTGTGAGGCGACCACAACGCCTGGGAAGCACTCCGGAATCCCAGGAGCAGGGGGAGGGCAGAGCCCCCCACCCCGAGCCTCTCCCGATGGGATTCCTGCGGCCGTCCAGCCGCATCCCTGCTGAGGAGCTGATCCTGCAGCCGGGGAACGCTTCCCAGGGAACACTTCCTTGGGAACACTTCCCAGGGAACGCTCCCCGGCCGCTGCCGTTGCTCCTTAACCGCCCTCAGCACCGGCTGCCCCGGGGGGCACCGGCCGCTTCCCGGCGCTGTCCCAGCTCCCACAGAACCGGGATCCCGAGGGAAACGAGAAAACCCCCGGGGCCTGAAGCGAGGCAAAAACCGCCTTGGAAACACAACTCCAAGCATGGATTTGCTTCACCCCATCCCAGAGGAGCCTCAGGGGCCGCCCCAGCCCCGGGCACTGCCCGTCCCAGCGCCTCCCCCGACCCCCGCCCGCCGGACAGCTCCGCACGGAGCGGCCCCACCGCCGAACCGGGCAGCAGGACCCGGGGCGGGCCCGGCCGGGGCGGGGGGCGCGGGGGCAGCACCAGCCATCCTTAATCCCGGGAATTACCGGGGGAGGCCCGGGCCAGGGGCACACCCGAGGAGGGCGGGCGGCACCGCGCCTCGGCCCGGCCCAGCCCGGTTCGGCTCCGGTAGATCCGGCGGGGGCTGCGGCCCTGAGGCCGGGGCGGGGCAGCCCCTGAGGTGAAAAGGAGAGGGGGCGGCCCCGGAGCGCCGCCCCCGCGGTTCGCAGCGCCGCCTCCCGCCGTCTCCCCCTCGCCAGGAGCCGCCCGGTGCCGGCCGGGCCCCGCGGGCGGGGCGGCGGCGCCGCTTCCCTCACCTTCGCCTCCACCAGCTCCGCCGCCATCTTGGGCCTCCAGCGTCCACCGCGCCGGGCGCCGCCGCCGGGTCACGTGACGCCCCCGCGCTGAGGGGCGGGGCCGCGCCGCGAGCGCCGCCCAATCCGCGCGCGCGCTCCTCGCTCCCCGGCCACGCCCCCGAGCCACGCCCCGCCAGGCCACGCCTCCCCGGCAGCCTTAAAGGGGCCGCGCTCCGTAAACCGGGGACGCACCGAGGGGACACCGGGGGCAGCGGGGATGGGAGCGGCGGGGGCGGGGACGGAGGCGGCCCCGCAGGCACTACGGGAGGGGGGAGCGGGTGGGCAGGCGGTGGGTGCTGCCCCCAAGATGGCGGCAGGTGGGTGCCCCCGGGGCAGGGCAGGGTCGGTGGAGCCCGGTGGGCTCCGCCCGAGGCTCCGCCGCCGTCCCGGAGACGTGCGGGCCGTCCCCGTTGAGGAGTGAAGCGCTGGGGGTGTCCTGGAGGAGGCTGCGGGCTCTGAGAGGGGAGGGATGGGGATGGGGAAAGGTCCCGGTGCCCCGGTTCCCGCGGGAAGGTTGAGCTGGGGAAGGGAATCTCCTGGCCAAAATTGGCTCCGTGGCAGCAACATCCCAGAGACCCCCCCAGCCATCCCGCCCCAGTCAGCGTTTGTGCCCCCTTCTGCAAATTAACCCATCGCTTATTAAAAATACCTTTTATATAATAATAATGATAATAACAATATGTATGATGATAGATACAGATAATATATTGCAGCCTGCAGCTTCCTCCTGATGGGCAGCTCCGATCTCTGCTCTCTGGGAGCAGGGACAGGGCCCAGGGAATGGCTGGAGCTGTGTCAGGGGAATTTGGGATGGATCTCAGGGAAAGGTTCTTCCCCCAGAGGCTGCTGGGCACTGCCCAGGCTCCCCATGGAATGGGCACATTCCCAACCCTGCCAGAGCTCCAGGAGCATTGGGACAACGCTCTGGGACAGGGTGGGATTGTTGGGGTATTGGTGCAGGGCCAGGGTTTGGACTCGATGATCTTCAGGGGTAACTCCAGTGTTTGGGGTGGAACGCTGCACTGGGAGAGGTTTTCCAGCACTTTCCTTGCCATCAACCCCACATACTAATTAAACGAAAAGGCAATTAACAGTTTCTCAGGAAGACCAGGATGTTAATCAGGTTTCCCAGCTTTCCCTTCCAGGCTGGCAAAAGCCAGGGTTGGTGCTAAAAATCCTGGATTGCTATGGAAACCCCAAAGGCCGATAATTCATCCTGTCACGGTGGGAGAGCCGGGGCCAAATCCGTCCTGGGTGTAGCTCCATCGCTGTCCTGTCTGTCCCTGCCTGACACAGGCAGGCTGGGAATGTGCTGGGAATTTGGGATCTGCTGGTGAGGCGGTCTGGGGACCATGTCTTGGATTTAGGCTGAATTGGGGTTGTTCAGCCTGGAGCAGTTTTGGGGTGACTTATTTGTGGGCCTGAAGGGGCTGACAAGAAATACGGAGAGAGGCTTGGGACACAGGACGGAGGGACAGGACACAGGGAATGGCTTCCCAGTGCCGGAGGGCAGGGCTGGATGGGATCTTGGGCAGGAATTGTTCCCTGGGAGGGTGGGCAGGCCCTGGCACAGGGTGCCCAGAGCAGCTGGGGCTGCCCCTGGATCCCTGGCAGTGCCCAAGGCCAGGCTGGACATTGGGGCTGGGAGCAGCCTGGCACAGTGGGAGGTGTCCCTGTCATGGCAGGGTGGCACTGGATGTTCCTTCACGTCCCTTCCCACCCAGAGCATTCCATGACTCCACGATTTTTGTGAGCTTTAACACCGACGAGGGCGCACGGCGACGGCTCGGAGCCCGAGCCCTGCGGCTCCGTCACAGCCCCTGCCCGGCGGGGGGGTCAGGCCGGTGCCGGTCCCGCGGGTCCCCCCGCTCGGTCCCGGTGCCTCCGCGCTCCTCCCCGCCCGCAGGGGGCGCTGCAGCCCCGGTACCCCCGGTGCGCGCGGAGCGTGCGCAGTGCGGGCACCCTGCGGGACGGGGGCGGGGCGGGCCGGACCCACTGGTGCCCGGGACCGGTGCCTGCCACCGACGCTGACACCGGGCTCAGCCCTACCGCCTTCTCCCGGTGGCCGAGCCCTCGTGCTCGCCTGCCGCTCGGTGACACCGGCGGCGGGGCTCTCACCGCTCCGAGGGCGGCCTCACCGACCCCGGTGCCCTGGGCCGGTTCCCACACCGGCAGCGGGACGGGCGGACGTTCCCCTCGCTGCAGCCCGGTCGCTGTTCCCCCGGTGCCGCCCCGCTGTAGTCCCGGTGCGGCCGCGGTGACACGCACGTGGTCGGCGAGGCGGAACAGCCTCCCGACCATAGAGTCCGCCGGATAGAGCGGCGCGACCGCGCACGCGCTCGGCGCAGGCCCTGCCCCCCGGCGGTGCCGCCCTATAAGAGGGCACCGGCTGACGTCAGCGCTCTCTTCCGCCCGCTCTGCGCTCGCCAGCGAGACAGGGCCGAGCCACCGCCATTGCCGCGACCCCCCCGCCCCGCAGCATCCGCCGCCATCCGCCACCATGGTAAGCTCCTGCCGGCCGCCGCCGCTCCCGGGGGGATGAGCGGCCGTCGCGCTTCCTGTATCGCCGGGGATGGCGGTTCCGCGAGCGCTGCGGATCCCACGGCGGCGGCTGCGGCCTGTGCTGCCGGGCTGGGCCGCGGCTGCGGGGAGAGGGTGGGGCGGCGGGAGGGGGCCGGCCTGGGCGGCCGTGTCACCCCCGGCGCCGGCAGGAGCCGCCGGTGTCGGTGCCGGGGCTGCCGCTGCCCCGCGGGGCGCTGGAGCGGTCGCGCTGATGTGGCAGCGCGGTGGTGGCGCCGGGGACGGGGCGCTGCGGTGCCGGTCGTGCCTTATGTAACGCTGCGGTCTGGGCTGTCACTGTCACCGGCACCTGCCCGGGCTCGGTTTTAGGGACGTTTTGCGCCCAGCACCCGCTGACACCGCGGCTTGGGGGACACTGGGGCAGGGAGGGGTTGGTGCTGCAGCCCCGCTGCGGTGCCTTTGCTGCGGGCTGTGTTGTCACCCAGGCAAAGTTGGTGTCACCGTGACCATGGCAGATATTTATGGGAGATTGGGATTCCTTGGAATTGCCAGAGCTGTTTCTGTACACACTGAGTCCCCCTCATCTCCTCCCTCAAGGTGAACTTCACAGTAGACCAGATACGGGCCATCATGGACAAAAAGGCCAACATCAGGAACATGTCCGTGATCGCCCACGTGGACCACGGCAAATCCACGCTGACGGATTCCCTGGTGTGCAAGGCCGGCATCATTGCCTCGGCACGCGCCGGGGAGACCCGGTTCACCGACACCCGCAAGGACGAGCAGGAACGGTGCATCACCATCAAATCCACGTGAGTGCCCTCCCTTCAGGCTCCTGGTGTTCCCTGAGCTGAGCTCTGGGGAGTTTGACTCATCCAGGAGGTGGAAGAAGATGCTGTGGGGTTCTGCTGTAGTCCAGAAGCTCATCTCGTGCTCCTGAGGGTCTTGAATGATGCACGAAAAGTTGGTTGGCTTCTGCTCAGCCACTGAGCAATTCCTTGGTAGGCACTGGGGAAGCAGCAGCTTTCCCCTCCCAGTTTAGCACCAGGATTGTTGGATGTCCTGTGGATGTGGTGTGGAGACTCTTGGGAGCATCTCTGGGGCTGTATCTGGTGGCTGTGAGGATCCTGAGGGTCCTGAAAAGGGGTGGAGAACATAGGTGGGATTAGTAAAAAAAGCCTAAATCCTTCATTTGGGAATGGAACCCTCTTTGGGTGCTTGAGTACTGCAGAGAGTTGGAGGAGGTTGGGATGTTGGAGGATGTCATGGTTTAGGAAGGGCAGATTGTAGCCTGTGCTTCTGTTATCTCCCACATTGGTCTCCCACGAGTACACTTCAGGAAATCCTGGAGCCCAGCATTTAGGTGGGAAAAGATCTCCAAGGTCGTCGACTCCAACCTGTGACCAGTCACCACCTTGTGAACCAGAGCAGAGCACTGGGTGCCACATCCAGTGGTGGCAGCTGTTTGTGTGGGGCAGAATGTTTCTGAGCTTTAGGGAGGATTAACCCAGATCATAATTCTAATAGTTCCTTCTGTATTTCAGAGCTATTTCTCTGTTTTATGAACTCTCTGAGAACGACTTGGCCTTCATCAAGCAGAGCAAGGATGGTTCTGGTTTCTTGATCAACCTCATTGACTCCCCTGGGCACGTGGACTTCTCCTCAGAGGTCACTGCAGCTCTGCGGGTCACTGATGGTGCCCTGGTCGTTGTGGACTGTGTCTCTGGTAAGGTTTTCTGCAGCTGGAGCAGTTTTGGGGGAATTTGGAGAGGAGCATAACTAATTCCCCACTAATTCCCTGTGTTTGGCAGGCGTGTGTGTGCAGACAGAGACTGTGCTGCGTCAGGCCATCGCCGAGAGGATCAAGCCCGTGCTGATGATGAACAAGATGGACCGGGCGCTGCTGGAGCTGCAGCTGGAGCCAGAAGAGCTGTACCAGACCTTCCAGCGCATCGTGGAGAACGTCAACGTCATCATCTCCACCTATGGAGAGGGAGAAAGCGGCCCCATGGGCAACATCATGGTGAGGGGTGGCTCTGAGCGCTGGGCTTGGAATGAGCCACTGTGGTGAGAGGGAGCAGTTGCCTCCTCAGTGATCATTCCTTATCCCAGGCGGAGAAGTGAAGGGGGAATCTCAAAGGTGCCTGAACTCCCTGGGCTTGGGGCTCTCGCTGGCTCCCCTCCCAAAGCTCTTGTTCAAGGCCTGAGCAAATAAAGGCTGGGATTGTTGCCCAGAGCAGCTGTAGCTGCCCAATCCCTGGAAGTGTCCAAGGCCAGGTTGGACGGGGCTTGGATCAACCTGGGATAGTGGAAGGTGTCCCTGCCCGTGGCAGGGGGTGGAATGAGATGGGCTTTAAGGTCCCTTCCCACCTGCTCTGCTCCTCCTGGGTTCTGGGGAAGGGAGCAGGGCTGTGGGCACAGGTTCTGAGAAGAAGCTTTTGCTGTATCCTTGCATGCTGGAGGTGTCCATGCCTTCCCGATCCTCCTGGGAAGGATGGGAATCCTGCCTGCACGTGGATCTAAGCTGTTTGAGCACACGCCTGGTGGGAGTGGAGGAAAACCAGCCCAGTTCTGTGGTGCAAAGCTAAAATAATGCCTGTCCCAGACCTCAGAGGTGGTCAGTGGGACAGAACTGCTTGAGAGTCCCAGTGTCCAAGACTCTTTGTACTGGAGTGTTTTTGGGATGGAGTGGACTCAGAGCTGTTCCCCTGACCCAGCTCTGCTGTTCCCTCTCAGATTGACCCGGTGCTCGGGACCGTGGGCTTTGGCTCGGGCCTGCACGGCTGGGCCTTCACCCTGAAGCAGTTTGCTGAGATGTACGTGGCAAAGTTTGCTGCCAAGGGAGATGCCCAGCTCAGCCCAGCCGAGCGTGCCAAGAAAGTTGAGGACATGATGAAGAAGCTGTGGGGAGACAGGTGAGGAGGGAATGGTGGTGACTGGAATTCCAGATCAGCTCTGCATGGCTGCAGCCTGACACTGCAGAGGGTGGGTGAAGGGGGAGGGTGTGGTTGTGCCTGATTTAACAGGAGTTAAGAACATTTTGGTGAGTGCTGGAAGCGTGGATGAGGGGGAAGGCAAGGAATGCCTCTTCCTGAGCAGGCAGAACAAGCCATGTGTCTGTAGCTGACCTAAGCGTGGACAGTTGTCTGATTTCTTTCTCTCTGCAGATACTTTGACCCTGCTACCGGCAAGTTCAGCAAATCTGCCACCAGCCCTGATGGAAAGAAACTGCCCAGGACCTTCTGCCAGCTCATCCTTGACCCCATCTTCAAGGTGAGTTCCTCAGGGTTCCTCCCTGGCCGGCACCTCCCACTCTCCGCATCCGTTCTGTGCGTGATGATGGAAAATTTCTTCACTTTGACCTGACTTGTTTGATTGAAGAAATTCAGCTGTCTGACACATCTGGGTACCCTGGGACAGAGGGGCTGTGTCTGCTGGAGGGAGGCTGGGCGCTGAGGAGGAGCAGGAATTCTCTGCAGGCGCAGCGGTGCCGCTGCAGATCCAAACCGGGTCACGGCAGCGCTGCCAACGGCTGCTCTTGTTGCAGGTTTTCGATGCAATCATGAACTTCAAGAAGGAAGAGGCGGCTAAACTGATTGAGAAACTGGACATCAAGCTGGACAGTGAGGACAAGGACAAGGAGGGCAAACCCCTGCTGAAGGTGAGGTTGGTCTGAGTCCTTTGGGGAGGAGCTGAGCAGTTGTGCTGCTCCAGTTGTGTCAACATCAACCCACTTGGGAGGTGGGGAAGGACGGGGAGGTGAATCCCCGCTGTGAACACTCTGACTGGGTCCTGCTGCTCTGCCCAGGCCGTGATGAGGCGGTGGCTGCCAGCTGGAGATGCCCTGCTGCAGATGATCACCATCCACCTGCCTTCCCCCGTCACAGCCCAGAAGTATCGCTGCGAGCTGCTCTACGAGGGCCCCCCTGACGATGAGGCTGCCATAGGTAGGATGAGTTGCTGCTTTGCAGCCAGGCCTCAGCTCCAGCAGACATTTAACTGGCTTGTTGTCCACGTGAATGACTCAGGAGTGTCTGGAATTCTTGAGTCTGTAGCTTTTATAGCATGGGCCAAACAGGTTTAGTGGCTCACAGCTCTGTTCTGGAGGACTGAACTGGCTGAGTAACCTGAGAGTAGCCAGAGGGTTCAGCTGAGCCTGGATTTATTGAAAACATCTCTTGGTGGTGTGATCTTCCATTGTATCACAGAACAGGTGGGGTTGGAAGGGATCTTGAGAGTCATCCAGCCCCATCCCCTGCCGTGGCAGGGACACCTCCCACTGTCCCAGGCTGCTCCAAGCCCCAATGTCCAGCCTGGCCTTGGGCACTGCCAGGGATCCAGGGGCAGCCACAGCTGCTCTTGGGCACCCTGTGCCAGGGCCTGCCCACCCTCCCAGGGAACAATTCCTTCCCAATATCCCATCCAGCCCTGCCCTCTGGCACTGGGAAGGCGTTCTCCATTTCTTCTTGTCTAGACAGAAGCCCTTGGGCTGGGACAGTGGGTGCAGGTCCCATGTGGGGGTTTTGGGGTTGGTGCCAGATACATCAGTAACTCTGGGCTAAGCTGGTGTCTCTCTCTCCCCCTCCCAGGCATTAAGAACTGTGACCCCAAAGGCCCCCTGATGATGTACATCTCCAAAATGGTGCCAACCTCCGACAAGGGACGTTTCTACGCTTTCGGCCGTGTCTTCTCTGGTCTCGTCTCAACTGGCTTGAAAGTCAGAATCATGGGACCAAACTACACACCTGGCAAGAAGGAGGATCTGTACCTGAAGCCAATTCAAAGGTATGTCCTGGCTGGGGTGTGCTTTGGGGTTGTGGTGCTGTCTTAGGATTTCTTTTGTGTCTGAGGCCTGTCAGTGTGCTTGGTTACGGGCTGCAAGTCTCTGCTGAGTGGGATCTGCTCCCCTTCCCAACCTCACTAACCCACCTTTCCCTTTAGGACCATTCTCATGATGGGCCGCTACGTGGAGCCCATCGAGGACGTGCCTTGTGGAAACATCGTGGGGCTGGTCGGCGTGGACCAGTTCCTTGTGAAGACTGGAACCATCACCACCTTCGAGCACGCCCACAACATGAGGGTCATGAAGTTCAGCGTCAGCCCCGTGGTGCGCGTGGCCGTGGAGGCCAAGAACCCGGCCGACCTGCCCAAGCTGGTGGAGGGGCTGAAGCGCCTGGCCAAGTCTGACCCCATGGTGCAGGTGAGTGGCCGGAATGGATCCAGGGGGACAAGTGCTGGGCCCGCTGCCTCCAGTCCTGGCAAAGCCTTGAGTTGAGTGTTGGTCCCAGCCCTGCCAAAGGGCTGCCTTGCACCCTGGGTTGGTGCTGTGACACCCCCAGATCAGTGGGAAGAGCATCTGGAAGGAGCTCTGTGGGTCAGACACAACACAGAGAGTTGCTGATGTTTCTGGCTGTGGCTCATTCTGAAGCCTCACCTGCTGTTCCTGGTGTTCCCAGTGCATCATTGAGGAGTCTGGGGAGCACATCATCGCTGGCGCTGGGGAGCTGCACCTGGAGATCTGCCTCAAGGACCTGGAGGAGGACCACGCCTGCATCCCCATTAAGGTAGAGAGGCTGAGTGGTCGCTGAGCTCGGCGTGGGGGTTTGGCTGGTGTTTGGTGCCTCACAGCCCCTCTCTGTCCCTGCAGAAATCGGATCCTGTGGTGTCCTACCGCGAGACGGTCAGCGAGGAGTCCAACGTGATGTGCCTTTCCAAGTCCCCCAACAAACACAACCGGCTGTACATGAAGGCCCGGCCCTTCCCCGATGGCCTGGCTGAGGACATCGACAAGGGCGAGGTGTCGGCCCGGCAGGAGCTGAAGCAGCGGGCGCGGTACCTGGCCGAGAAGTACGAGTGGGATGTCACCGAGGCCAGGAAAATCTGGTGCTTTGGGCCTGACGGCACCGGCCCCAACATCCTCACTGACATCACCAAGGGAGTGCAGTACCTCAACGAGATCAAGGACAGCGTGGTGGCTGGCTTCCAGTGGGCCACCAAGGAGGTGAGGACTGGGGTCTTGGTCTGGGTGGTGCCCGTGGCTCTGCTTATCCTCCTGTTTGTTTGGAAAAATGGTCACGCTGCAAAAAATTTGTAGTTCAGCATCTTGTAGGTTAAACAAAACTTGGTGGCAGCTGGAGTGAAGGTCTTGTAGCAGTTCAGGCACACTCAGCCTCAAAGGTTTCTCCCAGCATTGCAGAGAAACCCATCGTAGTACCATGAACTGAACTTTGTGGTTTTTGTGCTTCTCATGGAGCAAAATGCAGCATCTCTGAGGCAGGAACAGTCCAGGTGAAGAGCACAACTGGCATCAGAGGGAAAGGTGCTCTGAGAGTCTTGACAGAGATCTGGCCTTATGCAGCAATTATTTTTCAGGGTTAGACAGGAGAGGACTGCAGGTTGACATACTGGGAACAGCAACAGGAAGGATTAATTCTCCTGTATATTACTTTCAGTCTGAAGGACATTCCAAGCCAACAACTTCTTTGACATTACTGGAACAAAAAACCTGTTTTCCCTGGCCAAATATTTGGGTTTCAGCACCATCAATGTGTGTCAGCTCTTGTGGCTCGGACCTCAGAGCTCATCATGAGGGTGCTGCAGTGGTGGCCCAGAGGTGAGCTGGTGCTCCCCAGAACCCTTAGGTTGGGAAAGACTTCTACAAGTCCAGCCTTTGTAGGTTTGAAGGTTCATCCCTCAGCAAGGAGGTGGAGTGGCCAAGCGGCTCCTTGGTGCTCTAGGAACCGCTTCTATGGAGCTCCTGTGAGCCTGGGGAGCAGCACCCCTGTCTGGGAATGCTGCCTGCCCTAGGCTGGTGGTGTCTGACCCCCGCTGTGCCCTGGCAGGGGGTGCTGTGTGAGGAGAACATGCGCGCCGTGCGCTTCGACGTGCACGACGTGACCCTGCACGCCGACGCCATCCACCGCGGCGGCGGCCAGATCATCCCCACGGCCCGGCGCTGCCTCTACGCCTGCGTGCTCACTGCCCAGCCTCGCCTCATGGAGCCCATCTACCTGGTGGAGATCCAGGTGAGGAGTCCCTGCCAGCCCGCAGGGGTGGGGGGGACAGAGGTGGGTGTGCAGTCCTGACTCCTCTCCCTCCTGTAGTGCCCGGAGCAGGTGGTCGGAGGCATCTACGGGGTGCTCAACAGGAAGCGTGGCCACGTGTTTGAGGAGACCCAGGTGGCTGGGACCCCCATGTTCGTGGTCAAGGCCTACCTGCCTGTCAATGAATCCTTTGGTGAGTCCTGGAGCCAGCCTGAGAGGGAGAAGGGAGAGCCTTGGGAAGGAGCTCAGGAGATCCTTGAGTTCAGCTGTTCACCCAGCACCAAACCATGTCCCCACATCCTCATGGCTTTGAAATCCTTCCAGGAATGGGGACTCCAACACTGCCTCGGGCAACTGTGCCAGGGCTTGGCTACCCTTTTGGAGAAGAAACTTTTCCTAATCTCCAGCCCTCCCCTGGTACAATTTACGGGTGTTTCCTCTGGTCCTCTCACTTGTTGCTTGGGAGAGGAGACCAAGGTTGCAGATTATTTTGCGTGGGAAGAGACTTTGCAAGGTCTTCCACGTCCTTCCATGGACATGGACACCTTCCACTATCCCAGGGTGGCCTTGGACACTTCCAGGGATCCAGGGCATCCTGTGCTGGGGCCTTCCCCCCTCCCAGCCAGGAATTCCTTCCCAATATCCCATCCAGCCCTGCCCTCTGGCAGTGGGAAGCCATTCCCTGGGTCCTGTCCCTCCATGCCTTGTCCCCAGTCCTTCTCCAGCTCTCCTGCAAGGGGCTCTAAAGTCTTCTGGAGCCTTTTTTCCATCCCCACCTCGCACCGGTTGGGAATCTCAGGAGGTTTTTGGGAGCTGCTCTGGGTTCCTCTGGTCTATCCATGGAAGTGACATCGAACTATGACCATTCCCATCCCACCTCACCTTTTCTCTTGTGTTCCTCCCAGGTTTCACAGCAGATTTGAGGTCCAACACGGGGGGCCAGGCTTTCCCCCAGTGCGTCTTTGACCACTGGCAGATCCTGCCCGGGGACCCCTTTGACAGCGCCAGCCGACCCTGCCAGGTGGTGGCCGAGACCCGCAAACGCAAAGGGCTGAAGGAAGGCATCCCTGCCCTCGACAACTTCCTGGACAAACTCTAATGAAACTCATGGAACTCTCTGGGAGAACAGGAAAAATTGAATTAATTAGCGTTATCACCCATGCGGAGAGGGTTAGACGCCCGTGACCACCATCTTGTTAATTAATGGGTTTCATAGCGATTTTGAGAACTTCAAATATGGAAAACAAATGACGAAAAAAAAGAAAAAAAAAAAAAAAAAAGCCTTATAGGTTTCTGTGTTGCACATGACTCATCTTTGCCATTGTAACTAAAACATTTCCACTAGATCTGCCCAATTCTGTATTTATTTGACTTCAAAAAAAAAAAAAATACTGCTGCAGAATGGCCCAGAGTGGGGGTGGGGGGAAAAGGAGGATGAGGAAAACGGGGAGACACAGAGAGACAGAGGGAGTGAGGATACCTTATCTGCAGCGTGACTGTCCGTCGTGCCCATCGCCGCCTGTATTAGTGCCACTGGAATTAATAAAAATTGGATAAATGGTGACGAAAAGCGAATTTTTTTTAGGGTGGTTTGAAGGGCGAGGGTGGCGCCCTCTGGTGGGGGTCAGAGAGTGGCGCCAACAGCGCGCGCCCACCCTTGGCCCCGCCCACCTTCCGCGAGAGGCCCCGCCCCGCCGGACGGCGGGGCGGGGCCTCTCGCGATAGGTGGGCGGGGCTAAAGGTGGGCGGGGCTTTGCCATGAATGGGAGTGATGCGGAGGTGGGCGTGGCTTCGTGCTAATATGGGCGTGGTTTCATGCGGAGGTGGGCGTGGCTTCGTGTGGGAGGGGGCGGGGCCCGCTGTGGTGGAATGTGGCGGCGGCGACGCGGGCGGCGGCGGCGGCTGAGGTTGGGAGAGACGGGGGGTGAAAATGAGGGGTCTGTGAGGGGCGATGCGGGGCGGGAGGGAAGGTGAGGGGCTGTGCGGGTGGGAGAGGGGTGATGGAGGGAGGGTGGAGTGGAGTGGGTGGGGAGGGATGGTGCGAGGAGAGGGGGGTGTGTGGGGGTTGAGGCCTGTGGGGTGGGGAAGGAAAGGGAGGGATTGGGGAGGGGGTTGTGGGGCGTGTGGGGCTGGGAGGCGCTGTGGGTCGGGAAAGGGGTAGGGAGGGACTGGGGGGTTGTGGGGCCTGTGGGATAGGGAGGGGTTGTGGGGGATCGGGATTGGGAGGGGCCGTGGGGCTGGAAAAGGAGGCGTAGGGATTAGGATGGGGGGGGGGTGTGTGGAGAAGTGAAGGGATGGGGAGGGATTGGGGCGTGTGAGAGGGGCTCTGGGGAATTGGAATGGGGAGGGGCTGTGGGGCAGGAAAGGGATGGGCAGGGATTGGGAGGAGAGTGGGTGTGGGGCCTGTGGGGGATTGGGTGGGGGGGCTGTGGGGCAGGGAGGGTCCGTGGAGGCTTGGGATAGGAGTGGAAGTGGGCCAGAAAAGGGATGAACAGGATTGGGTGGACAGTGGGTGTGGGGCCTGTGGAGCAGGGAAAAGCTGTGGCCCCCTTCCCTTCTCTGTCCCCCGGCTTTTGGGGTGTGGTGAGACGGGGGGGCATCCCCGGGACTAACCCATACCTCGGCCACAGCTGCCCCATGGCCTGCCCGGCCTGGGGCTGTGCATCCCCGAGGAGCCAGGATCCCTGTGCTGGGTGTTGGTGTGAGCCCCCCTTTTTCCCGCTGCCACAGGTGCTGATCCCCGGCTGCTCCCCTCTGCCGACATCCAGCGCTGGCAGCACCGGGGTGGCTCCCGCTCCAGAAGGCCCCGCAGCCATGTCCACCTTCCGCCAGGAGAGCGTGGAGGACTTCTATGAGATGGGGGAAGAGCTGGGCAGGTGAGGGACATCCCACTGCGTTCTGGGGGGGCTTCCATCGCTGCACAGCCTGCCCCAGCATTGGGCTGGGACCTTCACTGGATGCAGTTGCTGGATCCTTTGTGGTTCCCCCTCTGCAGGCAGCAGGGCTGGAGCTGTGCAGAGACAGGCACCTCTGGCAGGCAGAGGTTAAAATAAAGTGTTAATTAACGTCGCTCCCGGTGGAGCTCCCGTTCAGCTCAGTCCGGGGCTGGCGGCTTCCGGCCCTCCTCGGTGGCTTCGCCTGGCCCTGTGCCTGTGGGAGGGATCCAGGGTGACTCAGTGCCTGCAGATGGGATTTAATCAGCCGGGATGCAGAGGCGGCAGTGGGGGAGCTGCCTTGGGATCCTCCAGCACTGCCTCGGCCGCACCGGCCCCACGCCCTGGCCCCTCCTCGGGCACTTGGGCAGCAAAAGCGTTTTGGGTCACTTAAATGGTTTTTTTTCAAAGCAGAAGAACTTCCAGGGGTTGCTGCAGGTTCTCTTGTCCATCTGTGGCTGTGGTTCTTTGTGAGCCATGGGGAGGGATGAGGTGCCCATGGATGGATCCCACTCTGCCCTGGGGGATGTGTGTGTCCCTGGCCATGATCCAGGGATGTATGAAGGTATAAAGGAGTCTCAGGTCCAGGTGCAGTTACTCTGACTTCAGTCATTTCCCCTCCACTGCCCTTCTCCATCAGAGCTGTATGGTCCTCCGGGACCACTGGGCTCTGGGATTTGCTCCTGGGGGCTCCTGGCTGGAAGAGGGGGCTGATGGGCATCTCCCACCCTGGCTGGCCACAGCAGCACCTGAACAGCCTAGGGAGGGTTGGCAGCTGCCACATTCCTGGGAGGAATTTCCTTCCTCCATCCTGGGCGGTGCCAGGGTGTGTAAGGCCCGGGAGCAGGCGGGAATCACCAGATCCCAATTCTTGGCGTTTCTGGGGGGAAACAGTGCATCCTCCCGTCCCCCATCCTCGTGCTGCTTCCAGTGTGTGGTGCAGGACATCCTCTCTGCCACTCACCTCCTCCCCACACCCCACAGCGGCCAGTTCGCCATCGTCCGGAAGTGCCGTGAGAGGAAAACGGGCCTGGAATACGCGGCCAAGTTCATCAAGAAGCGGCGGCTGTCGTCCAGCCGCAGGGGCGTGAGCCGCGAGGAGATCGAGCGCGAGGTGGACATCCTGCGCGAGATCCAGCACCCCAACATCATCACCCTGCACGACATCTTCGAGAACAAGACGGACGTGGTGCTCATCCTGGAGCTGGTGTCCGGAGGGGAGCTCTTCGATTTCCTGGCGGAGAAGGAATCCCTGACGGAGGAGGAGGCCACGCAGTTCCTCAAGCAGATCCTGGACGGGGTGCACTACCTGCACTCCAAGCGCATCGCCCACTTCGACTTGAAGGTGAGCTCTGGCAGCTGCAGACACCCCGTGTTCAGCACTGGGAGCAGGGATAAACTCCCAGGTGAGCTCTGGGAATCAGCGCTGGGGAGTGGGGATGAGTGCACTCCTGCAGTGCAGTGGGGCTGGTGCTTGGGGTCTCTCCCAGCTTGAGGCACACCCTCTGCTCTGGAATGAGGAGCCCAGGGCAGTTCCCACAGGTTGGTGTGTAGGGACAGACCCAGCTCCTCTCCCCTCACAGCCAGAGAACATCATGCTCCTGGACAAGAACGTGCCAAACCCTCGCATCAAACTCATCGACTTCGGGATTGCCCACAAGATCGAGGCTGGGAATGAGTTCAAGAATATCTTTGGGACCCCGGAGTTTGTGGGTGAGCATTCCTGGGGGCTCCTCAGCATGCTGAAAGCTTTGGATTAATCCTGGAGAGATGCCCAGCACCCTGGTGCTGCTGCCAGGATGTGTCCATGGGGCCAGGCTTCCTTCCCCACAATAAACCCATTTTCTCCCCTTTCCTTCTAAAGCCCCGGAAATTGTGAACTACGAACCCCTGGGGCTGGAGGCCGACATGTGGTGAGTGATTCCCCTCCCGAGCCCCTCCCCATGGCTCCAGCAGCCAATCCCCTGGTGCTGGTGGATCTCCCCTCATGCCAAAAGCTCTGTGTGACTTCAGCCTCCTCTTCCTCTCTCTTCCAGGAGCATTGGGGTCATCACCTACATCCTGTGAGTATAAGGCAGGTCTGGGGGGGACGGGGCTGCAGGATGAGCCCCCCACCTCAGGCTGGAGCATTTTTGGGGTATCCCAACCCTCTCTCTCCTCAGGCTGAGCGGAGCCTCCCCGTTCCTGGGGGAGACAAAGCAGGAGACGCTGACCAACATCTCTGCTGTCAACTACGACTTTGACGAGGAGTATTTCAGCAACACCAGCGAGCTGGCCAAGGACTTCATCCGCCGCCTGCTCGTCAAGGACCCCAAGTGAGGGATGGGGAGCAGAGCCAGGGGTTCCTCTGGGAGAGGGGACAGCCCCCCCTGCCCAACCTGCTGTGTACAGGCAGCTCCCTCTCTCCTGTCTGCACCAGCGTGGGGTGAATTCTCAGATCCCCCTGAGGGTGCAGCAGCTCCACTGGGGTTTGGGAGGGTTTGAGGGCTGAGCTGGGCCCCCAGGGCTCAGGGTTTGGGAAGGAACAGTGGGGTTGGGAGGTTCCTGGGGCATCCTCTGCCTGTGTTTCTCTTGGGAGGCAGTTTGGGGAGTTGGGGGCTGGATGCAGCCCTGCCTGGGGGGGCCCTGTGTGCAGTGAGTTTGTCCAGGCTCAGCCTGACCCCAAAGGTGATCAGAGAATCCCAGTCGCTTTTCCAGGGCTTTAACAGGGAAAGAGGAGCAAAGCCTCTGCCCTGATCCCAGCCTTGCTGTGTTTGCAGGAAGCGAATGACCATCGCCCAGAGCCTGGAGCACCCTTGGATTAAGGTGAGAAGTTAAAGAATCAGCACTTTTTGGGTGTTTGACCCCCCGAGGCCAGGGCTCTTCTGCTCCCCCACCCCCGTGGGGCCAGTTTGGTGTCACTGCCAGGGGTCCATGGGTGGGTGCTGGAGCCACAACTGTCCCTGCCACAGGTGATCAAGAGGAGGAACGTCCGCAACGAGGACAGCTGCAAGAAGCCCGAGCGGCGCCGGCTGAAGACCACGCGCCTGAAGGAGTACACCATCAAATCCCACTCCAGCATGCCCCCCAACAACACCTACATCAACTTCGAGCGCTTTTCCAAGGTCATGGAGGAGGTGGCTGCGGCCGAGGAGAGCCTCCGAGAGCTGGAGAGGAACAAGAAGTCCTTCCAGGAGGACATCGAGGCGCTGCTGTCCATCTACGAGGAGAAGGAGTCGTGGTACAAAGAGGAGAACGACAGCATCAGTCAGGACCTGCGGCAGATCCGGCAGGAGCTGCAGAAGACGGAGGCGCTGAAGAAGCAGGCGCAGGAGGAGACCAAGAGCGTGGTGCAGGCGGCCAATGGGCTCAAGCGGCGCTACCGCAAGCTGGAGAATCACTACGAGGCCCTGGCCAAGCAGGTGGCCTCGGAGATGAAGTTTGTGCAGGAGCTGGTGTGGTCCATCGAGCGGGAGAAGCTGCAGAGCAGCGAGGGCGACGGCAGCATCCGCTAACCCGGCCGGCCCCAGGGGCTCCGGCGCTCCCCGGTCCCCCCGCTCGCCCGGGAGCCCCCGGTCAGCGTCCCCCGGCCCTGCCGGCGTGCGGGGGGGGCCTGTGCCTCGCTGGAGCCCCCACCTCGGGGCCTGGGGCTGTGCTGCCCCGGGGTTTGGCTTCCTGCGTGCTGCTCCTGCCTGGCTCGTGTCCCCGCGCTCCCCGTCACCGCTGCCGTGCTCGGGGCCGTTCGTCCCCACCCCACTTGGGTCCCCGAGCTGCCCCAGCGCCCCGTGGGGGGGTTGGTGGGCAGACCCCCCCCTCTACACTACAGCAGCAGCCACGTGTGGGCTGGGACCAAGGACTGATCCCTGCGTGGCCTCGCACTCCTCAGCCCCCTGGGTGGCCCCTGTGCCCCCCACTCTCCCCGGGGTGCTGCACCCCTTGTCCCCCTGTCCCAGCCCTCGTTCCCCCTTGTCCCAGAATAAAGGTTTCTGTGTAGCGGGGCAGCTGCCTCAGCTCCTGCCATGGGGGAACAGGGGTTGGGAGGGGGATAAGGATGTGCCACGTGGTGACAACTCCAGCACTGTGCTCCCATTCAGAGAATTTCCTTAATTTGGGAGTTTTTTTTTTCCTTATGAGCCCCAATGCTGGCAGGTGAGCTCACTGTGGGCATGGAGGGAGGTCTAGGGATGGTTTGTGGAGTGTTCCCAGGCTGGGGCAGCCCCCAGGCCCTCTTGCCTCAGATCCCTCACTCCTGGGGACAGGGGGAGCCAGGTCCCAGAGCACCACATTCCAGAGAACACCACAGCAGGGATCAGGCTTCCCCTGGGAGCACCGAGGGCTTTTCAACTGCCTGTGCCCCGCGGAGCCAAGATCCAGCTGCATTTGATCTGGGGAATCACCAGCCAAATCCCAGGGCTGGCAGGCGTCCCCCTGGCTGGCCACGGTGGGTTCACCTCCGGCTCAGCTCCGGACCCAGGGCATTTGCTCCATTTAGGATTTAGTTGTCGCTCTGCTGAGGCCCTTGCGGCTCCCTGGGGAGCGGGGCTGTGCCCCACGTCCCTGCTGACGTCCCAACAGGTGTAGGTTTCCTCCCCACCCATGGGACACGTGGACCTGCTGATAATTTAATCTGCCCTGGTGTTCCCTGCCAAGGCTCTTGGCTCCCACAGGCGATGGCATCACTGGGGCTGTCCCAGTGTCCAGCACAGCCATGGGCTCTGGCCATGGTGTGGGGACACCTGAGCCCTCATCCTGCCCCATGCAGGCACTGTGTCCTGGGGGGCTGGGGAGGCTTTAGGGTGTGGATTTGGATGGAGCCCCAGCTCTGTCGGCAGAGGCAGTGGGTGAAAGGATGTATGGAAATCCTATAGCCCCGGCTATTCCTGAGCCGGGCAAAGTTCACATAGTGAGAAACCTTCCTGGATTCTCCTCGTGCTGAGGGTTTGGGTTTCACACTCCCAAAAGGCTCTTGGAACTCACTGGTCATTCACCCCGGCCAAGGAGCTGCACTGCCCCAGAGCAGCAGGGGAATCTCACCCACGTGGATGCACAAAATGACACCAAAATAGCTCTAAAAAAGCAGAATATGGGGTGTGATTCATGATTTCATGAGTCTACTAATCCTAAAGCCTGTAGGAACTCGTGTGCAGAATGAACGGGATGTGCTGCTGTGGGGGGATTCCAGTGCTGTGACGTTACTGGGATCTTCTGCTCCAGTCCCCTCTTTGCAGGCGGAGCTGCCACCAACCCGTGACGTTTCATTCTCTGTGGACAGAGATACCAAAATGCCTTTTTTAGCCTTCAATTTCTGCTTCCCAGAGTTTGGCAGGAGGTGGGAGCAAGGGCTTTTCCCTTATAAGTCTTCTCAAACCCCAGACGCTTCTGCACGGTTTAAACCGACCCGTGAAGGCACAGGGAACCCCCTTAGAAGCCACTGCTGCATCCCCCTGGGATCTCCTGTTCCTGCCAGGGAGCTGAGCCCTGGGAAATGCTCCGTGTAGGAATGAGGGTGACAGCTCACAGCAGGGTGTCCCTGGCCTGGAATGGTGTAATCAGAGTGGGGTGGGTGTCCCCAGGCACGTTCAGTGCTGCACACCAGGAAATCTCCCTTTTTATGGGCTGGGGAAGCCAGGGGGTGCCAGCAGGACCCAGAGCCCTTTCTGGCCATGGGATCCCTGCTCAGGACCATTGGAAGATCATCGGTGTAAGACGAGGACAAGGAGATGGATCTGGCTCCCCTCTGCTGCAGCACCAGGCTGGAAGCCCCCACCTTGGTGGGTTTTTGGGTGACTCCTCACTAAGCTGTGGCAGCTGCTTTTCCAGAGCACTGTTTCTAATTCAGGCCCCAAAACCTTGGGAAGGGTCCCCCCAGGCAAGTTATTTCAGTGCCTGAGAGCTCCCAGTGCTCATCCCACAGGTTTTCTATGGGCAGGCACCACACGTATGCAGGGATGTCGCTCCCCTGGCACTGCCCTCTCAAGCTGAAATTTGGATGGTTTCAGTATTAATGCCTGAAATGGTTTCTAGGAAAGCACAATTTTCATTTCTCATTCCCTGAGAAATCCCCCCAATTCACCTCATGGATTTAAACTCAAACTGAGCCATTCCCACCTGGCTGGGGGCCTGTGTGAGCACCCAAACCCAACCAGTGGCATGTGGAAGGAGGTTTGAAGCCACTTGTAGCTGGAATGTCAAACACCCAGGAAAAAGGGGCTGTTGTTGTGTTTTGGATGAGCTTCATATCCATTTTTATTGCAATGAAGCTGAGCGCTGAATTAAATCAGGACATCAAAAGGAGACCGAAGTGGATTTTTACTGAACTGAAGAGATGATTTTACAAACAAGCCCTGCACGAAGCCTTCCTGTCTGCAGGAGCACCCAAGCAGGAGCTCTCTCATTTTCCCAGCACAGCTCTACCTGCTCTGCTATAAAAATGCCATTTCCAACTTGTCTGTAAGCCAGTGGAATATAAAACAATTACAAAAAAAAAACCCACCAAGGTGATCCTGTCCATCCGGTGGGAATAAGTTATCCTCAGTTTTCAACTATATACAGAAGGGACTTGCCAAAGGGCAGTGGGAGAGGGGTTCACACGAATCACCCCCATCCCCACTTCCAAAGTATTATTTACATCGCGCTGTACACAGATCTTCCACATCTCCCCAGACCCTGGAAAGCAGGAAGGGAAAAAGGGTGAGACCCAAGCTGTTCCCAGCACAGTCCCTCCTGTTCCTGCCCTCTGGATTTTAGTTACCTATGAGCAATTTAGGAGCTTGTTGTGAATATCTTCAAAGACTTGGTTGTAGAGTTCATCCCTCGACTTCAGGCCGTCTAAATAAACTGGGAGAAAAAAGGGGGAGTCAGGCTGGGGCTTTCCATCAAACCAAGATTTTGGGAGATTAGTTTTAAAATATTTCATATTTTATTGACCCAAATGACAACTGGTTTTTCTGTTGGAAAAACAGAACCATCCTGAAAACACAGTGGCCTGTGAAATCCTTATTCCATTACAAATTCCTTCTTTTAAATATTTTTATCCCCTCTAAGTCCTAAAGAGTACAAAGCAAAGGCCATAAGTTCTTAGCTCTAAAACTGCCTGTATTTATCCAGAGTAGGCCAGGATTACAACTTGGGAGCAAAAATAGCACCCTGCATCATCACAGTGAAAGTTTCCTCGAATTAAATCACCCAATTCCTTAAATTCCAACTCCAAGGCTGAAGGATTTGTTTGGGGAAGACTTACCCACATCCACACCACAGTCCTCCATCTCCTTCCTGTGTTTTAGGTACATGGGCCAGACGTGTCCATCGAAGAGGCCCGGGGGGTCAGGAACGGTGTAGTTCCGTGTACTGGGAATAACAGCATGGAAGAGGAATGTCAGGAGTGCCTGAGGTTTAGGTTGGATATTAGGAAAAGAAATTTTCATGGAAAGGATTGTAAAGGATTGGCACAGGCTGCCCAGGGCAGTGGTGGAGTCCCCATCCCTGTGTTTGAATGTGGCACTTGGGGACATGGTCAGGGCTGATGGTTGGACTCAATCTCAGAGGTTTTCTCCAACCCCAACAACTCTGTAATTCCAAGTTCACCACATCAAACTCTCTCTCTTTCTCCACTTCTATCCAAATTTCCCACTCTAATCCAGTTCATGACGCCAACACATCTCAGGAACTGTGAACTCTCCATCCCTCCAAGTGTCCGAGGGCAGGCTGGAGCAACCTGGGATAGTGGAAGGTGTCCCTGCTCATGGCAGGGGGTGGAATGAGATGACCTTTAAGGTCCTTCCAACCCCAACCACTCCATGATTCCATGACTAAGAGCAATGTAAAGGAGCAGAGCACATCCAGGAGTGTTCTCACCTCCTCCTCCTCTTGCACTCGTCGTACGGCACTGCCAGGTAGTAGCGGATGTCGAACAGCTCTATCAGAGGTCTGGGCAGGGGACAAGGACAGAACGTGTTTATCTCACTTTTAATGACAGGAAAAACCATTAAATCACCCCAGACACCACAAGAATCTCTGCCTCTACGGGATTTGTGTCTGTTGAAGACAACCCAAGGGTAAAGTGCTTCCCTCACAGTTTTGTTAACTCCAAACCACGGAAAACCTCTTTTCTGAAGATCAGGGTGGCACAACAGGGGCTTTTCCCACCCCAACACCTGCCACTGGTCCTGAGGGGGATCAGAGGGGATCCTGTGGAGGATCAGGCACTGGACTGGGAACCCTGGCTCTTCCTAGATCGTCCCAAACTCAGTTTGCAGCAAAATCTGGGACAGGGCAACTGTTCTCGGCTCATGTACATGGAAGTGTCCAAGGCCAGGCTGGACAGGGCTTGGAGCATTCTGGGATCGTGGAAAGTGTCCCTGCACATGGCAGGGGCTTGGAACTGGATGGGCTTTAAGGTCCCTTCCAAACCGTTCTGGGATTCCATGTTCTTCCCCAAAAATCCAGGGAGTTCTCTCTGCCACAGCTTGCTTCTCTTACTAAGCTCAATGTAGTCAGTGTTAAACAAGCACAGGAGAGAACTGTTCCTTAATTCCCAGAGATTCCAGGCAGTGAATGGATTATCTCCTTGTTCTCACCAAGGTGGGGGGATGAGGGGAAGCTGCACCCCTCTGCCAGCTCAAATCCTGCTCTAAAACTCCCCTGGACTTCAGGGCTGTGCCCTAAATAAGAACCTTGCATTCACCTCACTTCTACCAGCATTCAGGGGTCAATTCTACATTTTACAGCAGAAAACCCTCCGGGGTGACAATTCAGAACAAGGCAGGAAGGGGAAATTAGTAAAAAGGTGTTTTTAGCTCTGGCACGAGGGATTTGAGGATCTTCCCTGGCAAACCACAAAGAGTTCTCCAAACCTTACTTGTAATTATAAAGCAGGAAGCCTTCAATGACCAATATATGGATATCTTGGGAGGTTGGCTCTTTAGAGCCAGGTGTGACATTCACCCCGTGCGAACGGGCAAACTTCACTGGGTTCTCAATCCAGGCCCGCACTGTGCTCACCATTGCCTCCATATCCAAGGAATCCAACACTAGTCGGGAGAAAGGGGGTGGGTGGGAAAAAGGGACACCATCAAACACCATCAAACACCACAGGCTCGAAAGTATGAAATAGAATGAACTCAGTAAAGTTACAATTACGGAAATTTACTGTTAAAGCTTTTAATAATGAAAAAGAAATACTTAGGAAAAGAATATACATTACTGCATCCTATAGGGAACACTGCTCTTACCATCCCATTGTTTAAAGCCGTCTTCCCCGACTTCTATTTGATCTTGTGGCTGAAATATAGTGAGCAATAAAACATTGCTGCAACCTCAGCGGGATCAGTTCCCTACGATGCCATCAGCACCTGGCCACTACTGCAACACCAACCACCCCTGGGCACTGACAGCCACAGCCCCACCTCGGGCTGCAGGAACACCGACATTCCCAGCTTTCCCCAACCCCAAGAGCTCTGGAAAGTTCCCTTGGCTCACTCAAACCACTTTGGATAACAACCTTTATGTTAATCACTCGATACGTTGTTAGTTGGCAAAATACTACAGGGCATTGTTTGTAAATCAATATATAAGAATTTTAAGTGCAAACATGGGTTGAATATCTACATTTCTCAAGAACAGGTATTTTAACTCCTCGAATAAAAATAAAGTTGGACATAGCAGCACTGTGGTCGCTCAGTTACAGCTTTCACTGTGCTGGCAGTCACACGAAGCTACAGATTTTTATGGAAAATCAAACAGAATTCTTTCCCCAAGGGCTCCTATCTGATCAAATTTGTGCAGGACACACTGAGCACACGATGCAGGTGCTGGAGCACTTCATGTTTTGGGGATGACCTACAACTGCTCCAAATCCATTCCTGCATCTCTTGGACTTCCACCTGTGGTGGGGTGCTCAGATATCATTGCCATGAAATGGTGCAGGGTTTAGTAACATTCTGCACTCCCAGGCATTCATCTCTACAATACTTATTTGGGTTCTGATGCAGATCTATCAAAGCTCTCCAGTAAAACCCCCTTTCTGTATTTAAGCCAGCACAGAGGTGTTTCAATCCTGAAGTATCATTTAGAAGTCACATTCTTACTTTAGTAAAAGAAGGAGGAAAATCCCAGCATGGAGAAAATAATTCATGTAGAGCACAGTAAATACTGACTGAAATTAGTGCTAGATTTAAATGTGTTGTTAACACTCAAAGGTGGTTTTGCTGTGACTGCTCTGAGCTGGGTCGTGCCAAGCTCCTGTGGCATTTGCAAAGGTCAGGATCTTCCCACCTGTCCAGTCATTTAAAAATTAAATATATATATCAAAACCCCCACAAAATCAGAAAGCTTGTGGCTCCTAAACTGTCAAAACTGACTTGCCCTGAATGTACAATTAACACTGCAAGGAAGAGGGGACTCAACTTACCTTGAAGAAATCGTCCTGATGGACGACGCAGCAGTTGGGGAGCGCCTTGATGAGCCTGTTGGTCAAGGTGGTTTTACCACCATTGGTGACCCTGCACGGAGCGGGGCGAGACAGAGGTGGAAGAACCACATTAGAATCAGGTCTGGGAACCACTGGGAGAACCGCGGTGAGACAGCACCGCTGAAGGAGCCGAGCCCTGAGGGATCCGAACCCCGACCGGGGGCGGGAGCTCCTGAGGGGTCCCTGAGGGGACCCGCGCCCCGCCCGCCCCCCCCGTTTGAATTTCCCGCCCCACCGGCGCCGGCCGCCGATTGGCTGCGACTGCCCCCCCCCGCCCTTTCCCCGGCTGCCGATTGGCTGTTAGCGCCCCCCCCGCCCCTTCCAGCGCCGCGCTCCCGCTCGCCCGCGTATAACGGCAGCGCCGGTTCCCGCGCGCGCGCAACGGCGGCGCTGAGGGGAGCGCGCGGGGCCGCCATGGCCGCCCCCTCACAGCCGCGGGCCCTGAGGGGAGCGCGGGGCCGCCATGGCCGCCCCCTCACAGCCGCGGGCCCTGAGGGGAACGCGGGGCCGCCATGGCCGCCCCCTCACAGCCGCGGGCCCTGAGGGGAGCGCGGGGCCGCCATGGCCGCCCCCTCACAGCCGCGGGCCCTGAGGGGAGCGCGGGGCCGCCATGGCCGCCCCCTCACAGCCGCGGCCCCGCCGGACACGCTGCTCAAGATGGAGCCGCCGAGCTGCCCTCACTCCCTCATACCCCCGTAACCCGTTTAATGTAAAAACCCTGAATAACCTTCCTGTGCCCTGGCTTATTCCTCATTTTTTTTCATCCCAAAGCTGTACAGATCCCACAGTGGCATATTACTATTATTATAATAAACCATATTCCCTTCCCTGTTCCATTTCCCGAACCGTCCTGCCGCACTCTCGCCCCGTCCCAGCACAAACACACTGAGGTTCCTTAAATCCTGCTTTTTAAAAAGAAAATCAATGCCCTTTATACACTACTACCCTATTTTATTATAAACGGGTTTTTTTCCCTCTCTTCGTCCTTCAGAGAAGCCTTTAAAATAAATTTTTTTGGTCTCTCTGGCCTCTAAATTTACTTGAGAGGGTGTTTTTGCCATCTCAGCATCTCTCCTGTTAACCCTATAAAAGGATATATAAAACTATGAATAAAAGTATCTCTAAAAATATATAAAGGTGTGTGTAAGTATAAATTTGTATATATATATAAAAATATATAGAGTGTATCTAAAATATATATAAAAGTCTGTATGAAAGGATGTGCTGCCCTGCAAAACTGCTGAAGCAGCATCCATCCTTTTAATGTTATAAAAAAAATATAAAAGGATATAAAAAATAAAAGTACATCTAAAAGTATAAATTAAAAAATACATTAAAGGATATATAAAAGTGTATGTCACCCTGCAGAGCTCTCTGTATTTAAGCACCACGAACTAAGACTCAGCAAGTTGCATCATCTCTCAAATCCTGTATCCCCAACATTATTTTATAGCCAGATAAATAATCCCCAAGTCTCAAACCACCTTCCACACAAAACTTAAACAGGAAAAACACGAAATATCCCCAATTTTAGCAGGCACTTACCCTCCGATGCCTATAATATATTTCATTTTGCTTGAGCCGGAATGTGGCGAGGGGGAGGAAAAGAAAAAAAAAAAAAAAACCAATTTGGGAAGGCTGAAAGAACTTGAAGCGGAACAAAAACTCCGCTGCCCCCGTTCCCTCTTCCCTCAGACGCCGCTTTACCTCCCTGACCCTTTCATTGAGGGAAAAGGCGCATTTGGGGCGGATTTATAGGGCCGTGTCCCCGCCCCGGCGCTGGGCAGGAGCCCTGTGACCATCATGAGCCGCGATGTCACGTTTTGGGCAGGTCCAGCCAACCCTCAATGTCACATTTTTGGAGGGATTCAGCCAAGCCTCCGAGGGCACCTCCTGGGGGGGTTCAACCCCCCCCAGTGTCACATTTTGGGGGATTCAACCCCCCCCAGTGTCACATTTTGGGGGATTCAACCCCCCCAGTGTCACATTTTGGGGGATTCAACCCCCGATGTCACATTTTAGGGGGGTTCAACCCCCCCAGTGTCACATTTTGGGGGATTCAACCCTCCAGTGTCACATTTTAGGGGGGTTTAACCCCCACAGGGTCACATTTTGGGGAGTTCAACCCCCAATGTCACATTTTAGGGGGGTTTAACCCCACAGTTTTACATATCAGGGGGGTTCAACCCCGCAGTGTCACATTTCGGGGGGATTCAGCCCCCCAGTGTCACATTTTGGGGGGGTTCTACCCTCCAGTGTCACATTTCGGGGGGATTCAGCCCCCCAATGTCATATTTTGGGGGGTTCAGCCCTCCAGTGTCACATTTCGGGGGGGATTCAGCCCCCCAATGTCACATTTTGGGGGGTTCAGCCCTCCAGTGTCACATTTTGGGGGAGTTCAGCCCTCCAGTGTCACATTTTGGGGGAGTTCAGCCCCCCATGTCACATTTTGGGGGAGTTCAGCCCACCCCCCAGTGTCGTATTTTGTGGGGTTCCAAACCTTCAAGTCACATTTTTTGGGGTTCCAACCCTCCGATGTCACATTTTCGGAGGGGTTTCAACCCCCCACTGTCACAGTTTAGGGGGGTTTCAGCCCGCCCTTCAATGTCACATTTTTGGGGTTTCACCCCTCCAATGTCACACTTTTGGCAGGGTTTCAACCCCCCCAGTGTCACATTTTAGGAGGGTTTCAGCCGATCCTCAGATACCACAATTGGGGGGAGGTTCAGCCAACCCTCCAATTCACATTTTGGGGGCTTTCAACCCTCCAATGTCACATTTTGGGGGCAATTTTATCCCTACAGGGTCACATTTTCAGGGAGTTTCATCCCGTTCTTCCATGTCACATTTTAGGGGGGCTCCATCACCCCAATGTCACATTTTGGGGGGCTTCAACCCTCTGGTGTCACATTTTGGGGGTTCATCCCAGCCCCGTGTCCCGTTTTGGGGGCTCAGCCCACCCCCATGTCACACTCTGGCCCTGCACCTGTCCCTCTCCCTCGCTGGCCCCGTGCGCTGCCGTCGCTGTCGTGGCCAAAAATAACTTTTTGGCCAGCTCTGCCTTTGCCTAAATTAGTCATGGGGTAGGTGGAAATGTCACCCCCTTCCAGCATCCCCTCGGGAGCCCGGGAAGCCGCAGAGGTGTGCGGGATATAATTAAGTCGGGGTTTTTTTCCTTGCTGTCTCCCCTCCTTTATTCCCCAGCTCCCATCTGATTATTTGAAACTCATCCAGGAGTGTCACGGGAAGGAATTTTGCTCTAAACTTCTGCTAGGTGGAAAAAATAATAATAAAAAAAAAGGTGTGCGTGTGGGGAATTAAATTTAATTTTGTCTTTTTTTTTTTCTTCTTTCAGTCGAGATTTTCGGAGAAGGGAATGTGGAGGGAATCTTCCCGGAATGTCTCCCTTTGGCTCTTTCCAAGGAATTGTTTGAACAGTTTATTTTTGTGAATAGACACAAATTCCTAACCTGTTCTCTCTCCAGAGAGCCTCCTCCTCCCCAGTTAACTCCTATGAAATAAGGCTTTTTAAGGTAAGTTCTCTCTACGCCTAGTGGAACCTGTGCTTTAATTCGAATTATTCCAGATGTTTCTTAATTGGGGTTCTCTGACTGATACCAGGCTTTTCAACAATATTTTTTGAAGTCTGTAATACACATTTTTAAATAATATCTTGTCGAAACAGAGCTTAAATCACCCAAACCGTTGCCTGCCTTGTTCTTCCTTTTTCTAGAACCACCCCGTGGCAGGATTAAAAGGTCACTGTTAAAAGCATTAAAGGCTCCTTGTCCTACAGTGGGTTGTAAAGTGATGGTAAAAAACTTAGTAACACCAATATTTGGGTATTTGGGGTCCTGTTTGACGTTTTGCCTTGAGGTCTGCAGCTTTCACAGTGTAAGATCCAAATATCCAGGATTCCAAGGGAGGTTTCTGAAGGAGTATTTATTTATTTATTTGTTTGTTCAGATATTTCCTAAGTAGTCCAATATAGGATCCTCCAGACCGTTTGGGATCTGGCATCATCCCACTCCTTATTCATATCCCCACTGTTTTCTGGATAATTTTCCTCAAATTCTGTTTGACATCATTAACTTTTATTCAGACCCACTCCTGAGCTGTGTTTAACTTGGTTTTTTTTCTGTTTCAGGCCTGAAGAAGGGGTTTGTGGCCTCAAACCTCCTTTGTCTCACCCCAGCTGTGTCCGTTGAGCTAAAAAAACAAAAACAAATGTTATTTTTCTCTGCAAAGCTGTTTTCTGCTCCTCAACTGCCAGGGCTTTGGTAAAACGAGCTGCTCGTGAATAAACATGAACTGCAAATTAGGAAAATTTTTAACTGTCAGAGGTCAGGATTCTGGAGGTCTTGCAGGGAAGATGTTGAAGGCAGGAAAAGAAATTGGGTTTAAGGTAGAAGCCGGTGAAATTATGGATGGGAATACAGCAAATGAGCTCTTCCAGTCTTAGTTCCAGTGTTCCCACTGTCATTATTATTTAGGGTGAATTTGAAAAGACCATTTGGCTGTTCCTGGAGGCACCACTTGCAGTTACACTTTCACCATTAATGCCAGGGTAAAATGATAATTCCAGAGGAATCTGGAGCTTGGATTCTTGAGTCTGAGCAAACTCAGGGAAGCTGGATTCCCAGCCCCTGCCTGGCATTTGCAGGGGGGAGTCCCCACATCACCCCCTCAGCTGATTAAGGTAAAAAAATTTGATAAATTGGCCTCAAATTAACTCCTACTCAATTTTTTTAATGCCTTTTATTGCTTTTCTCTCCCATCCCTGAACTAGGAAGTTGTCTGGGTTAAGAAATCCAACTCCAGGGATTATTTTACCACATTTGACCTTACGTGAAGGGAAAAAGAAACCAGGAGGCTCCAAAGCTGTGTCAGAGTTACAAGGGGACGCCGACCCCAGCCACCTCTGCTCCAGTTCTCTTTGCACTGCAGACCTGCTAATCCAAATAATTTTGGAACATGCCATCCCAGTGAGGGAAATTTGTATTCTGCCCAGTTGGATTTGCCTGCAGGGATGTGGCTCAGGAATACAGGTGGGGTTTCCACCCTTGGGAAAATGAGGATGTGGCTTAAGCTGTATCAAAAGAAACGGTGGATTTTTAGTACTGAAAGCAGACAATAATTGTGGTGGGAGCAGCAGGGGTTGGCTGGGTTGTTTGGGATCAGGGAACCCGGAGCAGTGTCCCACTATCTCCATAAGGAATGTCAACACTTCTGTTTCTTCTGGAAACGGGAGGGTTGAAGGACACGGGGCCCGTTTGTTGTTGCTGTTGGGGTTTTTTTAAGCTCACAGCTGCAAACCCTATTCCTGTCAGTGGAAAAGCTCATTTCTCCTCAGTGTAAAAGCTCCTTTTCCTCAGTATAAAATCTCATTTTTAAACCTTTTTCTCCAGCCCCTCAGTTCTCCTCTGGCCTTTTCCCCAGTTCAGTTTTAGGCTCCCTGGAGTGGTTTTTCTCTCTCCCCTATTCCTGCTCATGCACCAGCCATCCTGGGAGCTGGAATTCACCCACATAGCTCAAATTCCCACATTCCTGCCTGGCCTCCGAGCTGCTGTTCCTTTGGATGTGGCAAGTGCCTGCCTGTATTTGGAGATCACATTCCAGCTGTCTCCTTCCTTCCCAGCAAAACCCACCTCGGCCCAACAACAACTGACAGCAGTGGTGACACTTAAACACTTCCCAGCTCCAGCAAACTTCACTCAACCCATAAAAATATGAGTTATGCAAATGCCAAATGTTCAGAAAGGCTTTTTTTAGCCCCGTTTCTGGGTGAGCTACGTGTTGGTCATCTGAAACTTCCTTTTTTTGGGGCTTGTTTATGCCAGAGATACGTTATCTGCCTGACACTTTACTCATACAAATGCCATTCACCAGCGAGCCTGAATCAAAGACAAGCAATGTTCCCTCTCTAAACGTTATTTTTAGAATACTAATGTTTACTAAAAGTTCATATTAATATTCTTTGTTCAAACTTAGCTAAATTTAGCAGGAGGCAGTTTAATATTCATGGAGCCACCGGGGCATTATTCCCCTGGGATTGTTTAGGTGCTGGGTGCCCGGTGACCTTTCTGCTGCAGAATATGACTCATTTCTTCTGCAGCTTTAATTCAGAATTTTAATCCTTCACTAATCATAAGACATTGTTTATGGGATGAGCAAGGTTATGCCAAGGTTCCTCCTGCCTGGAGGGGACATCAGAGGCAAGGAATGGGAGTCATTTTCACTTGGGAATGTTGAAATTTGGGGTTATTTATTCTTTGCAGAATTCAGGGGGAGTTGGGTGGCTCAGAGTCCTTCTCCAAGGCTGTGGAGCTTCCCAAAGCCTCCCTGTTTGAAGGAGAGCAGGGAAACAGAAGCGTCAGGAGAGCAGAATTTGCTGTGAACCTCAGTAACTGCAGCAGCTCAGAGTGAGCAAAATGAGGGCAGTGGAATAGCAAAGTTGATTAGTGTGAGTTTAACTGGCTGGCACCTCATCCTGGTGGCTCCCAGCCAGGACCTGCCACCGTCAGGGTGACATTCCCTGCCACGGCTGCCGCTGGTGACAAGGTCCCGTGGGAGAGGTCACATGGAGAGTTTGGACAAGGCAGGGTTGAGGAGCAGCTGTGCCCTCAAGGAAGAGACAGATGAGGAAAAATAACCGGTGTAGCACTGCTTTGGGAAGTGGGATTGGCCTGGAAAACTGTCCTGGAGGGAAGGAAGGACCTCACCGAGATGGGACAGGGCCCAGGGAGTGGCTGGAGCTGTGCCAGGGGATTTGGGATGGAGATCAGGGAAAAGTTCTTCCCCCAGAGGCTGCTGGGCACTGCCCAGGCTCCTCAGGGAATGAATGGGCACATTCCCAACCCCGCCAGAGCTCCAGGAGTGCTGGGACCCCACTCTGGGACAGGGTGGGATTGTTGGGGAGCTTTGGATCGTGGTGGATTCTTAAACAAAAGGTGGAGGCAAGAGAAAGCCTCCAACATCCCCAGAACTGAACCCAAGGTGCTGAGGTCAGGGATCCAAGTGTGTGCTGGAAAAGGAATGAATGTTCCAGCCCTTTCCCTCTTTCCCACTCACATCATCACTTTGTTTTCCTCCCCTTGGCTGTGAATCCTGAAAGATGTGAGTGGTGTAAAACTGGGTACTTACTGATTTATCCCCCTTCAGTGCAGACAAGAGGCCTCACCACAGAGTGACTCAGCCCCAGGCAGGTGAAATCATCTCTAAAATCGACTCCTCCATCCAGAGGGAAACTAAACTGATGTATCCCTTTCCAGGTGGATAAAACGAGGCAGGATGAACCTCACCCCTCATGTGGGGGTTGATCGCTCGGGAGAAATCCTCGTTGTCTTAATCTGGGAATCTCGATTTGTGTCTGTGAGGCACCGAGATCAGCCAGGATGGGAAACCCCTCGGAATATTCTGTGCTGGAATTAGCTTTCCCTGGAGCTTTCTCCATTCAGGAGCCGCAGTCACTGTCAGGGAAGAACAGCCTGTGGGAGGAGAGATTCCCACTCGGTGGCAGCTCAGCTCACAGCTCGTGTGACACAGGAGATTCCAGCACTGGGGAGGTGGCAGTGCTGCCTTTTCGCTCAGGCTGCACGACTCAGATCCAGCTGGGAAAGGATTCTTCTGTTCTGGAGCCAAACCCAGGCTTTAGTTTAAAAAAATATTCCACACAGGGAAGAATTCCTTCCCAATATCCCACCCGACCCTGCCCTCTGGGAAGCCATTCCCCATGTTCGTCCCTCCAGCCCTTGGCCCAAGTCCCTCTCCAGCTCTCCCGGAGCCCCTTCAGGCACTGGAAAGCCACAATTTGGTCACCCCAAAGCTCCCACGTGGTTGTTGACCCCGTAAATTGAATATTTGAGCTACAAAATTGCAACCCCTACAAACTTTTATATAGAAATTAAACAAAAAAGCGGAGGATGAGCAGAAAAAAATGTTATTGATCCTGGTAGGATTTGGTTTTTTTCGGGACAAAATAAAATCAGAACAAAAAAATCTGCTTCATACAGACAGAGAGCACAGGTGTAGCCCTAATTGAGAATTAATTTCAATTAATATGGATTTCCTGAAAGAATTCACAGCATGAATACATCAGTGCTTGTTAGAGGATTAGGCTTGTATATCTTCATATTTCCAACTCATTAATTATGTTAATGACTTATCTAAACCCACTCAAATTAGACATCCCAGGCATTTTCCTGTAAATACTTGCTATTTTTAATATTAAAAATAATATTAAATATTATTAATATTAAAAATTTTAAATGGTTTATTGGGGCTTGGGGTTTTGTTTCTGTTTAAGTGGTTTTGGTTTGGGTTTTTTTCGATTCCCAATCAGGTTATTAATTGGATAATCAAAATATATGTTAAAAAACCATGAGATTAAACAACTTGAGACAAGCAGGGTTCTGTACAGGTTGATAGAAACCCAAGGATAGGATTTTTTCCACGGCTCTTTCCTAAAGCTGAGGGAAACTGGGAAAGAATCCTCCAGAACAGGAGTTAATTTCGTAAAACCACTTGGAGATGTGAATTTTGCAGTGTCAGAATTTCCAGGGAAGCCCTCGAATGCTTTCCTTCAAGGCAACAACATCCAAACAAAAATTGTCCTCATATTTTCCACATGGAGCCAAAGCCGAAACAAAATCTACTGACAGAAGGAAGGGGATGCGGGTTGGCTGAAGGATTAGTCTCATTTTAATTGAATATCCACAGATTTTATGGAATAATACAAAGCAAAACTCGGGATACAGATGAACAGTCCGCTAGCACAAACCACCTAATTACAACCACGTCAGGAAATGACATTTCACACGTTTGTACAGCTGGGGTGGGGGTGAAAGGAAAAAAAAATAACCAAACCCTGGGGTTGGGGTTTATTGTCATGGTGAGTCCTCAACTCCGCTTGACCAAGACGTGCTGCGCTTCTGGCTGCCAGGAAGGAAGGAAATACAAAAGAGAAAAATGTGCTTTTTGTGTTTAGAGCCAGTTTTTGTCCCTTTCAGCTGCTGCCAGGCCAGTCCCAGCTCACTGCCACCAGCCCATCCCTGACTCCTGGGTGTTTGAATCCCCAGACCTCTCAAATAGAGGATTTGTCGCCGTTAAAACCTTTTCTGCACGTCTGTGGGAAAAAAAGAGATGGAAAAATTGTCACGAGGGAAGCTCTAGATATCCACTCACATTTACACAGCACTGTACAGAAAAAAATGGGATTGATTATTCCACTGGAATCTACAGCAGCATCCCAGGTTTGGTTCCTGTGCCTTCCTTGTGAGTCAGAATAAAAATTACTGGACAGTCCCAAATCTGGGTGATTCTGCGTGGAAAAACCAGAAAAGTTGGAGCTGTCTGGAGCTGAGGAGGGCCTGGGATAAATCCTCAAAGAGAGGGGAAGGAAATTCCTACTCTGGAATCAACTGTACAGGAAGAGATTGGATTTTCCAGGCTGATGTGAATTGAAGTCCGGCCATTAAACACACAATGAGTAAAACCACCAGGATTTCTCTGAAGATGGGAGTAAAAGAACTTTTTCTGCAGCTAAAATGTGACTTCCCAGGGATTCACCGGGAAGAAAAAATCCCAGGAAAGGTCAAACCAGAGCAGAAACTGCTCAGTGCAATACAGAGAATTCATAAACCGAAACCTTGACCCTCCAGAGATGGTTTTCCGAGGCAGGACCAGGGCCTGGTGCACGCTGGGGACACTGAGCAGTGCAGCAGTATTGCTAAAGGGATGAAGTTTATTTCATTCTATTCTTTAGACATATTTATATATTTATATATACTGGTCAGAGTTCTACTGTAAATGCACTTTTACCAGCAACAGTGCAGGTTTCTCCCCATCCAACTGAGATTTGTCACTCCACCTTTGGGACATTTTTTGGTGTTTCTGTCCAAGAATTTGTAGCTTTTTGTTTTGCAATCAACGCCTAAAAGCACTGGTTGAAATAAGTTAATGAGAATGAATTTTTTTTTCTTTGCTGCTATAAAATGCACTTTTGACACTTATCATTTCTCCTCGATGGGGCTGCAGGTTCTTCTCTGCGTTGAAAAGACATAAAAACATTATCCAGGCATCCATCCATCCATCCATCCATCCATCCAGGAACATAAACTTTATACACTCATAAAACTCTGAAAAATTAAAATCTCGTGCACACCACTTGGAGTGCTCCATCAGAAAGTGCACTTTTTGAAACAAACAAAATAATAATAATAATAATTGGTTCCAAGAAGTTAAAAATTTACTTTTGTGTGGAAACAATTGCCCGCCTTCTTCTCGTGAAGGGAACTTGGGGATCTGTCCTTTTCCCAGCTGAAATTCCCTTGCTCTGAAGGAATTACTTGGAAAAATGTGAAGTTTCATTGTCAGATCTGCTCATTCTGTATTTTTTTTTTTTTTCTGGAAACGCAGACAGAGTGTTTCTGTTCTGAAACAACCAAAAAGCACATTCTGGTGTGGAAACTGCTGAGGGCCCAGAGCCCCCACGAGAAAGGTGATTGGGATTCCTTATCCCCCACATCCGTGTTTTCCATGACAGCAGTATTTTCTATGAGGTTGTGAATGTTTTCTGATGCACAAAAGCTTTCTGGAGTTGGATTTTTGACCCATCATCCCATGTTTTATCCACTTTATTCGTTATAGAATTGCAAATTCCCTTGCAGTGCCCAGCTTGGGTCACGTTCTCAGTGGAAAACTGATGATTTTTCTCTAAATCCATAAAAACAATCTCCAAAGGAAAAAAAAAGGGAAATCTACTTTCAGTATTCTCAGGGAATTCATAGACTGTGGGACCACGAGGAGCTTTGTGATTGTTTATAGGCAGAACTAAAATCAATTTAATCAGCAAAGTCCTTCCTTCGCCTCTGCGGGCTGCTCAGTCCCTCTGGCAGCCCGAGTGTGAGGGATCCCCAGCTCTGCACTGGAAATTTGGGAATTCCTGGCTGCTGCTTCTGTCTCCAGACACAAAGCTGGGAGCTCAGGGTGGCGGGGAGGTGTCACCTGGAACAAATCTGATCTCCAGAAACACCTGGAGGGGCTGCTCTTCCCCTGCAGCACAGAATTCCTTGTAGAATCCCAGGATTGGGTTGGAAGGGCCTTAAATCCCATCCAGTGCCACCCCTGCCATGGGCAGGGACCTTCTGCTGTCCCAGGCTGCTCCAAGCCTCGTCCAACCTGGCCTTGGAATATTTTGCCAATAACTGGTTTATGATGAGCTTGTTTGGTGCTTTGTTTTTGACGTACCAGTGAGGTGAAAAGTGGGATTTTTTTCCATCTTCCACCTCTGGGTTGGTGCTGTGGGTGCAGTGCTCTGCTTTCCATGCAAAGGTGCGGGCAGGAAATCCATCCATGGCTGCAGTGTGTGAGGAGAACGCCTCAAATGAGGATGAAGGTTAAAAAGTACATTTGGTGCTTCCTTGGAGCATCTGGGGAAAGAAGGATCTCCTCCAGAGTGGTTTTATTCACTGAAAGGAAGGAAAAAGCAGCTTTGTGTGTCCAGAGGAGCCATCCCCACCTTCAGGAAAAATCCTGCTTTGCCGGAATCCTCCTTGAAGGGGTGACATAGGCAGGGAATTCTTCATCTGCAGGTGTCTGTGAGGGGCTTTACCTGATTATGGAATCCTGGAATGGTTTGGAGGGACCTTAAAGCCCACCCAGTGCCACCCCTGCCATGGGCAGGGACACCTCCCACTGTCCCAGGCTGCTCCAAGCCCCAATGTCCAACCTGGCCTTGGGCACTGCCAGGGGCAGCCCCAGCTTCTCTGGGCACCCTGAGGCCTTGCAAGCTGGCTCTGGTGAAATCAGGATTTTCCAAAGAATTTTGGCCAGGCAGTTGTTCCTGGATTTCTTTCTTCCCCTCCTTTGCTCACAGAATCCTCACGAGTCCGAAATCCGAATTCCAGGAGTCAGTGTCACACCTGCATCTCTCAGCTCCAGAACCCAGCCCTGCAGCCTCCACGGGGATATTCCAGGCAGGAATGCTGATGGATGAGGCCCTCGTGAGGGAAACTTCCAACACTTTAGCAGCTCGTAGGAGGTACCAGCAGTGAGTGATTGTCCAGTGTCGTGACATCGAGACGAAGACAAGGCGTGGAAAACTTCCCTGTCCGTAAGGCTCCTTCTAAACCCAGCCCCTTTGGTGTGTGTGCGTGGAGGAGAAGGTTCTTTGGAGGCTGCCATTCCATGTGGGACTCCTTCAGAGTGCCTCACGCACCAGGATGGGACAAATCAGGAACAAACCACGGGATTTCCTCACGGGAACGAGTTAACGAGGAGCCGGCGACGACGGAAGCGAGGCGGCCGCAGCTGCAGCGGTGCCGAGGCCGTGGGCACTTGGTACCTCCAGGAAGAAACACACACTGGCTGGAAAAAGGAGGGAAAGGCTCTTTCCCTTGCCTGTAGTTGTTACTCCCTGGGGTGGCAGCTTCTGGGATGTCCTGGAGGAGCAGCTCAAAGTAAAAGGGCTCCACGCTGGCCAGCAGCGAGTGAAGGGTTTATAATTTAAACCAAAAATAAATTCTCTGTCTGGGCTGGGGATTCATGGACTGGAGGATGCTCTTGACTTACTATGAGGATACACAGTGAGTATTTGCGCTGTGCCAATGCTCTCCACAGACCATTCCCGAAACACGCCGGAACCTGTCCGGAAAAGTGCCGCTCTTGCTTCGTTTCGTGGGGCTTTTTTGTTTCTTTGCTCATCATTTTTTTTTTTTTAAAGGAAAATGTTTCCCAAAAGGTTGAAGGATTTTGCATCTTGGAGACAGAGGAGGCAGGCTCCGGGATTTGCAGGACTTGGAATAAGGTGGTGGCAAGGTCTTGTACCCAAAGGTCGTTGAGGTGGGTGACTGCCAGGCTGCTCGTTCTCCTACTCCGGTCATCCGTGCTGCTTCCACTCAGGACATGCTGGGCAGGAACAGAGACACAGCAGTGATTTTCAGGAAGCCAACTGAGGTAAAAAAATGCCATTATTGCCACTAGATCAACAAAAAGATGAGTGAATTTGGGTGAAATCGTTCACAGAAGTGTGCTGGGGACACAGACAGTGCCAGTCATGGCTTTCATGGGCTGAGGGGACAATGCCTGCTGGGTGACACCGGGCTGGGGGATCCTGGGCCTAACCCAGGCTTGCCTTTCCTGTTCATGGATCACGAATGCTGTGGAATCTGTCACAGACACACAAAGAGCTCAAACCTGGTTTCCTGATCCTCTGCTGGGGGCACGGGCCTGCTGTGAAGAGAAGCGGCACAAAATAAGGGAATCTCCGCCACAAACCAATCCCCCCTCCTGCCCTGAGCTCCTGTTTATTTCTTGGAACAATCCAGCCTCAGCCAGTGGATCTTTCCCTGCTGCCCCTCAGAGTCAGACAGAGTAAGAGGAGAGGCTGTATCACTCTGATCAGGGCCAAAACCAGGCCAGATTATGCTGGTGGAGGATTTTGTTTTCCAAACCCCTCCAGAATTTTCCTATCCTACAGTTCCAGCCTTTACCAGCTCCAGAACACTCTGGGAATGTCCTGTTGGATCCCAGGGGTGCTACCAAGCCATGGGGTTGTTCTCATCCCCAAAGACTGTCCAAAGGAAGGATAAATAAAAGAGTTACCTTTCCCTCTCAGCCATGTCTTGTTTCTCCTCTGCCCTGTAAACACAAATCCCGTTGGAAATCCATCCCCCAGTGGGAAGGAGGGAGACTCCAGTAACTTCCTGGGGTGATGGGTTGGCCTTGGAGTGGAGCCACTCTCCATCCCATCCCTCCCCAAATTAATCTTACCTTTCTTTTCTGGCCTTGATCCTCTCTTCTTCATATCTGCAACAGAGAGGAAACGTTCTTTGAGTGCTGCTCTTCGCTCTGAGTCACATTTAGTGTTTGCTCTGAGGGGGACAGAAGCTCCAAGCTGCCGCAGTCTGAGGCTCTTCCTTGGGTAAAACCAGGCTTGCCCCAGGCTCTGCCTTCCCAGTGCATGGATTTTGACTCAGCCCCTGGCAGGATGTCCGTGCTGCCCCTCCCCAGAGCCACCTGTGCCCCAGGGTGCCACTGACACTCACTGGAGGACGCAGTCTGGGATCTGCACGTGCTCCATGGGGATGAGTTGCTCCAGTTCCTCCAGGCTGTGGACGTACTGGATCTTATTGATAAACTTCACACTGGCAGAGAGAGAGAGAGAGAAGCAGTGCCACCCCTGTGGCTCCTAAAAACACCTCTGGAGGTGTCACTGGAAGCATCAGAGAGATGCAGCACAAATGGCAGCTTTGCCTTGGTCACCCCCAGTTGAGGGTGAGCTTAAAATCTGATTTGTGAGATTAAACCCCAGGGAGCGGCTGGAGCTGTGCCAGAGGATTTGGGATGGAGATGAGGGAAAGGTTCTTCCCCCAGAGGGTGCTGGGCACTGCCCAGGCTCCTCAGGGAATGAATGGGCACATTCCCAACCCTGCCAGAGCTCCAGGAGCGTTTGGATCCCACTCCCAGGGATGCCCAGGGTGGGATTGTTGGGGTGTCTGTGCACGGCCTGGGGCTGGACTGGATGATCCCTGTGGATCCCTTCCAGCTCAGGATATTCCAGGACTCTGTGATTCCAAACTTCCACTCCAAAGCCCGCTGAGTTTGGGGCCGTTCTGCTCACCTGATGAAGGGTCTGGATATGGCCAGCACGGTCCGGATGAACCACGAGGGGTGCACGATGATCAGGGCCTTGAGGTTCTTCCGCAGCCTGGGGAGAAGTCAAGGGACAGAGCGTCACATTCCAAGGACATTTCCCAAACTCCCCTGTCCTGTGCTGGGCTCTAGCAGGTGTTTTGGTGCTGCCCACACAAAATCCCTTAGGAAGCTCATCCAGGCTCAGCAGGCTTTGGGAGCGCTGCTCTGCTTGGCTCTCTGGAAATGTCTTTATAAACCAATTGCTGACAAAATATTCCAAGGCCAGGTTGGACGGGGCTTGGAGCAACCTGGGATAGTGGAAGGTGTCCCTGCCCATGGCAGGGGGGTGGAATGAGAGGATTGTTGAGGTCCCTCCCAACCCAAACCATTCTGGCACCTGCTCGGTCTAAGAAATGTGGGATTGGGGCAGACTCATTCCTGTTGAAGAACAGGAGTTGTGCATCTGATTTTCCTTTGAATTCTAGGATGGGAAAAGGCCTGGGAAGGATGAAGAGGCCCCACCACCAGCATTCTCACCTTCTGTCAATCATCTGGTAGCATTTCTTCAGCCAGCCCAGGCCTGGCATCCTCCTGCGGGGCGTGGCCCCGTTCAGGTACACAATCATGTAGTCCTCGGCCACCAGCAGCTCCAGGCTGCTGATCACGTACCTGGCGGGGGGTGACCAAAAGGGACCAAAATGAGACTCAAAAAACATCCTTTAGATTTCTTAAGTGCCTGTGTGTCACCCTGAAACACCTCCAGCCCCTTTCTTTGCAGGTCTCGGAAGAGGTTTGGTCTCCCGTGGTGTCCCTCAGGGATCACCAGCTCTGATGGACACCCCAGCTCCATTCCCTGCCCGGCAGCAGCACCTCCCAGCTGGGGAGTGTCCCAGCCACACTCCAGCCTGGATGTGAGTCCATCCCTGGCATAATTAACCGGAATGTTTGAATGGTTGGGCTTGTTGGGCTCGGAGCTGGGGCCAGTGTCCCACCAGCGACACTCGCTCCAGTCTGCAGCTGCACACTGGCACTGCTGGGCTTGGATCCAGACCATTCCCAGCTGGGATTCCCGGTGCCATGAACACAGGGAAACTGTTGTAGCGTTTCCCTCATGCTCCTGTCCCTCCCGGAGCTCTCTGGGCACTCACAGGAAGAGGTTCTCCATGATGTAGTGATAATCAGCCAGGTTGCTGTCTGGGAGGTAGCAGGCAGCAAAGACGATGATGGCGTTGAGACCTTCTCCGTAGTACCCTGCCAAAGAAACACAGGTGACGCTTTCCAGGGAAAGTGTCAGAGCTGAGGGGAAAACAGCAGCGAAATTTGGCCCTGGGCTGGTTTTTGTGTCTCTGCTCAGCTCCAGGTGAGCGTTTGGCCCCCTTCAGACCTGTTTCATGATGAGACTTCCCTCTGGTTTTGGCTATAATGCAGATTTGGGGTTGAGGGAAGGAATTTGAGGATTTCAAAGCTGGGTTGCTCCTTGGTTTTGCCTGGACTTTGGAAATAGCTCTGACTGTGGATGTGTGGGCCCTGGAGCAGCTCAGGGACTGGTGTAGTCCCTCCAGACGTTAATTCAAACCTCACTACAATCACTAAATATTTTTAGCACTTTTGTGCTTCTCTGCCACTCAGAGGTACCAAACACACTGGTTTTTCCCCCCCTAAACAGATTTTTCCCCTAAACACCACCCTTGGCACCCCCTCCAGCCTGACACAGAGGGACCCAAAGCAGTGCAGGGAGCCGGGCTGTGGCCTCCCCACGCTCACCTCCGTGTGTCACCACCCTCATGTAGGGTTTGATCATCTGGAGGTCGATCCGGTGCTCCTGCTCGCCGATGATGACGGTTCTCCAGAGCCGGCCGTTGGTGGCACTGCCATCCTCTGTCCCCCCGTCCCCAAACAGGTCTGCGCTGTCCCCGGGCATGTTCTTGGCTGTGGCCACGGGGGTGTCATCTGGGAAAGGGACAAAGAGTTCTGCCTTGAAGGGAATGTGGGAAGAGCTTTGGTAACCCTGGGGATGATGCTCTGACCGCGTTTCACCTCCAGCCTTGATCTGTGCAAATTTATGGGTTTTAGTCTTGCTCCATTGCCCAAATGCGATAGAAATAACCTCAGAATCTCCCTCTGCTTATCAGTCCTCAGCTGCTCTGTCAAAAATCTTTAAAATGAGGCTAAAAACCACCCCAACCCCTGCAAACGTTCACCCAGAACCAGCTTTTTACCTTCCCATTCCAATTCGTTCCCATTCCCCAGGAATTCGAGGGAATCTGTCTCATCAGGAGTTTCGATATCATCCACGTTAATGTCCAGGTCATCTGGTGTGTCCAGGAAGTCGTCAGAGAGGATGGAGCCCTCACTCTGGTCCAGGGAAATGTTGATCTCAGGTGCAACGAGTGTCTTCCGCTTCCGATGTGCCCCGTTAAAGTTTAAAGTGTTGGGGGGAGCTGGAGTTAAAAGGAAAACAACTGACAGGGCATCCTGGGCCTGGGTCCGCAGTGCAAGACATCATCCTGGATATTCCATGATGGAATATGGATATGGAACCCTCAGGGTGGCGGATCAGGGACTGGGAGGCACTGGGATGGAAGTGCCCACACTCCTGGGATCCCAGTTTCCTCCCCCAGCTTCTCGGGAAAGATGAACAAATCCAAATCCCTGCTGGTTTCCTCTCCCACATGAGAATTTTTTTTTTTTTTGTGGAGAATCCAAGGCTTTCTCCCCGCCTGCAAGCTGCCATCCCCTTGGCCTCGGCTTCCTTTGGGCTCTGGGGAAGGCAGGTTGGTACTTACAGGACGTGGTCTCGTCTTCCGTGGGGCTGCCCAGCGACTCCATCCCCGTCTCTTCTGGGAGAGGCCTGCAGGACACGAGGGAAAACCACAGGAGAGAGCAGGGCATGTTTAGGAGAAAGTCATTCCAAGAGAGTGGAGACAGCAGGGAAAAAGCCCAGCCCCATGTGTGCTCTGCCCTGTCTCTTTTCCCAGAGCTCATCCTGAGGGATTCCAGGATCTGTGCTTCCCTCCTGAAAATCCCCACTAACCTCTGAACTATCCCTGCATTTAGCCAGGGGATGAAAAATCCAGCCAAGGGAACAAATCCTGACCCCACACAACCTTGGCAGAATTCCCTTTCTCCATATTATCCACATTTTCCCTCCGCAGGAATTCTGAGGGGCAGTGCCAGGCTCTGGGGCTCCTCATTTGGGCACCAGGGAACCCCCTCTGTGCTCGGTGCTCTATCCCCATTCCCTGATGATGCTCTGGGACGGCCACAATCCACAGGGAGGGATGCTTTGATCCCAATCCATCACAGCTTTACCCAAAGGCCTGCCACAACCACCTTTCCTGGGAAGCAGCTGCTCCTTGGTGCTGCAGGGCAGGACCAAACCCCCCGTGTGACCTCGAATGGTCACCTCGGCCCCCACTGGGTAACTCCCAGCCCCTGCTGAGGTTTGGAAGGGATTCATTCCATGCTAAAATCCAGGCATCAGCACTCCAACCCCTCTCTTGGAGCCAGAGGCCAGCCCACCACTCCTTTCCTGGGATTTGCAGCCTCTCGTGCTCAGCTCCTGCACCCTCCTGGTTCAAATCACGGCCCCTCCAGCTGGAGGCTGGAGGCATCAATGGATTTAAAGGTTTTCCTTGCTAAAATCAATCCACAGGGCGTGGCTGTCACCCTTTGGAAGCTGCTGGAGTTGCTCCTGACCCACACTGGGGTGGGTGAAGTAGGAATCTGGCTCTGGACTGCAGCGAGGAACCTTTGCTGTGGCTGAGCCTCACTCTCCACTGCCCGCCCTGGGCATTCCCAGATGCTTTTCCCCTTAACTGGAGCTGGGATTCATCTTGTCCCTGGAATTGTCTGGGTTTGACACTTCCCCGCCAACTCTCCAAGTTCACGTTGTCAAATCTCTGTTTAAGACACCTCCTTCCAGGGAAGAGCTCATTCCTCCAGCTGTGGAATCCTGCTGCTGGGACAGCCCCGGGATGGAACAGGGAGAAATCCGGGAGTCTGAAGGATGAGGATGGGCCTGTGCGGAGGCCGCTGTCCAGCAGCCTGATGGCCCAGCGACACAGGAAGGGAGGCGACAACGGGGACAGGATCCAGCCCTGCTCCTCTTCCTGCTGCCGTGGCACCGGGGCCACCAGCCAAATTGAAGCCTATAAATATGTAGATCAAGGGATAATCCTCTGCTGCTGGCCGTTGTATATTTATGAGAGCTGAGGGCCTGATCAAAGGCACCCGGACCCCGGGGGCTGCCCGGACACTCCGGAGCAATCGGAAAAATCCCTCTGTCCCCTCCAGCTCCTCCCGCTCCTGTCCCCAGCGAGGCCTGGCTGTTGTTTACCCGGCCGGAGCCTGGCACGGTTTGGTGACACAGCAGCAAAATGGGGAGCGGAGGGGGGGCAACTGCTGCCGAGTACGTGCTGCACCCGCAGCTGCTCCCTCATCCCGGGATTCATCTAAGGACAGCATCCACCAGCCAGAGATGAAGGAAAAGCCTTCCTTACCTTCCCACAGGCTGCTCCAATCACTGCCTCCCGCGGAAATCCTCCTTCCCGAACGCGCTCAACCCCGGATGCCAAATCCGGGGGGGGGAGGGGGGCAGCACTTTTCCCCAGGGTCGGGGGGCTCCGCTTTGCTCCGTGCCCGTCCCCGCTGCCCCGTGCCAGCCCCTTCCGCGGGGTCCGGGCGGTCCCTGCTCGCAGGGATGGACCGGGCACGCCGGGATGCGGGGATGGATGCGGGGATGGATGCGGGGATGGATGCAGGGATGCAGGAGTGAGCATGCTCCCGCTCCGCACGCCCGCGCCTCGGCTACGGCATCCCCGCCCCGGGCCGGCTGAGCCGGGCTGGCGATCGGCCCCGGGAGCGGCGGCAGCGCGGACCCGCCCGCTCCGCTCAGCCGGGAGCTGCTCCCGCGGCTCGGCTTCCCAGGGAGGAAATGCTGGCAATGTCGCCCCGTGCCCCCAGTGAGCGGCTGGGTTCTGTTTTCCCGGCCCAGATCTCTGTCTAGGATACGGCTTTTCCTTTTTTTTTTTTTTTTTTTTTTTTTTTTCTCTTTCTTTTCGGGGCAAGATTGGCTGATCGCAGCCAGGCAAAAATAGCTCTGCAGCAAATCAGCTGCTGGAGAGCTGCTGTCCCACATGCAGCAGCTTCTGCCCTATTATTCCAGCGCTTCCAGCGGGGAAGCGGCTGGAAAAGGACAATTTATTTATTTTTATTGCGAGTAGAACCCAGCTGGCTTTCCCTCATTTGCCCGGGGGCTGTCTGGGCTCTGTCTCACATCATTCCTGATTGAATCCCTCTGGAGGAGGCTGGGGAGCTCATCCCGAGGGCTCCGGCCTCATCCCGAGGGCTCCGGCCTCATCCCGGCCCCGCTCACATCCCTTTCCCTCTTCCCGGCTTTTCATTTCGTTTCCAAGGAGTTTTCCCGGGTTTAGTGGTGCCGAGGCCTTTCCAGGAGAAATTTCGCTGGAAGGCTTGGCCGTGGCTGGGGGAAGTTTGCTGCTGGCATGGGCAGTGTGGGACAGAGCTCCCGGGGGATGCTTGGGTTGGTGCCGAGGTGTCCCGGAGCCAGATCAGCCTTATCCCGGATTTTCTAGGGAGCTCTGGGACAACGCTTTCCTTTCTACACCTCGATTTCCTTTCTCTAGTCAGTGAGGAGCCTGGTCTGCTGGAAGGAGTCCCCACCCTTGGAAGGGAGATGAGCTTTAAGGTCGCTTCCAACCCAAACCATTCCATGATTCCCGTCCATCCATCCCTTTCTTTTCCGCACTTCCCTCTCCTTTCACTCCGTTAAAAACCAGGGGGGAGCCTGAGGCTGGCACAGATCCAGCAGCTCTGCTCTCAGAGGGAAATAAAATCCACCCTGGGAACGCCGGGGCTGGCTGAGCCCCTCGGGAGGCAGCGGGAGGACAAGCGGAGTCCTGTGGGATGCAGCACAGAGGGGCTCACACGGGGATGCAGCTGGAGCTGGGATGAACAGAGCCAGGCTCATGCCGGGGGAACAGGAGCCCCTTTCTCCGTGTCTGGGAATACTGGGGCTCTGTGGGCTGCAGCTGGAGCGGGCTGGGCCAGCCCTGAAAGCCCCCGGGCACCTGCAGCCGCAGCAGGGGCTGGGCCTGGCCGTGCTCCGGGTGCCCAGCGGGATTCGGAGCTGGATCCTGGAATTGTCAGCGTTGGAAGGGACCTGTGGACATCCCCCAGTCCAAGCCCACTGCCCGGGCAGGGCCACCTGGGGCAGGTGACACAGGAATGTATCCAGGTGGGTTTGGAATGTCTCCGGAGAGGGAGAATCCCCACCCTCCCTGGGCAGCCTGGATGTGAGAACAACGCTGGGAATGGGGCTGGGCGCAGGGAATTCAGAGCACACGGGGCTCACAGGGATGGGCTTTGGCACCTCTGTGCAGCTGGTGAAGTGGCTCTGAAGGTGGAAGGTGCCACTTTGGCACCTCCTGTCACCCACACACCTCATTTCCCACAGCTGGCACCCGTTCGGATCCATTGCATCCCAATGGCTGCGCTTCCTGTGGCAAATCCCTGGCACAGCAGCACTGCTCTGTTTGGGAAGACACTGCTTGATTCAGAGGCTGGAAGGAGTCCATAAATCTACAGATCCACTCCCATATGTGTGCCTCCATCCTCCATCCCTTTATGCATCCCTGTATCCATCCTACTCTCCCTGTGCTCCACACCCAGCTCCTTTCCCTCCTTCCCATGCTCATGCAGGGCTGCCAAAAGCATCCCCAAATTTTTGATGCACTCAGAGCAGCTCCAAAAATTCTGAATTCCTGTGGGAGTCCAGGCTCCTGTTGCCCCTGGGGCTGTGGGAAGGACCCTCCCACTCCTTGCCCTGATGGTTTCTCACAGGAAAAAAAACCATTCTCCTGGTTTTGTTTTTTGGGGAACACACCTGGGGAAGTCCTCGTCTTGCCATTCTTCCTTCACATCCACGTTTTCCATCCGCAGCGTGGCCTCCGTGGTTCCCATGGCTCTCAGGGAGGGGCTGGAGCCAGCAGATCCCTCCAGGAAGGGCTCAGGCTGGAAAAGGGAGGCAGAGAGGTTGGCATGGAGCATCCCGACCTGGGAGCAGCTACACTCCGTGGAAAAGCAGTGGGAGAGCTGCTTGTGCAGAACAAAGCAGCAAAACTCGGGATTTTGGGGCGACTTGGCACATTTTGGACCAGAAGGAGGAGGTGAGGTTGGCCCTGGGTCAAAGCTGTGGGTCTGTTTGGATCCCAGCTCATCTCCCTGGGGAGCAGCACTGATATCCACACATCCTGCCCTTCCTGCTTCTCTTCCAAACCCAATCTCCTCAAAAATCCCCCTCTGCCGAGGGGAACGAGATGTGGCAGAGAGGGGAGAGCAGGGCCAGCTCCTCCCAGGCTGCCTTGGGACATTCCCAGATCCCACATTTCTGGATTGGATGGGAATTACTGGCTCTGGTTCTGCAGGGAGAGCCCTGGCACTGCTGCGTGTCCCTGCTCCCACGGGGATGTGGAGGGGGGTGAGGAGGCCTCACAGGGATGTCCCCTGAGGAATCACATCCCCACCTTGCTCCACGTGATCCAAACCAGACTCCAAAAACCTGGAGCAGCTCAGCTGAGGGCAGCCTGGGGGTGTGTTCCCAGTCTGGCCTTTCTCCCGCACTGGTGGGAACCAGTTCAGATCCAGCAATCCTGGATTTCACCCTCACTGAACCCCAGGGCCCTTAGAACCCCATACACGGGGGTTTTTGCTTCACTGGAAGGTTCCTGCCAGACAGAGAAATTCAAACCTTTGTACCCAATTCCTTGGGCCTGCAGCTCCCAACGAAGCCTGGCCCAGGACTCGGGATCAGTCCTGGCTGCTCAGGGGGAGCAGACACCCCATTCCCAGCTGGATCCCGCCCCGAGGGAACGGGGTCAGGCCCGATCTGCTCTGGAGCATCCTCAGGTGGAATCAGCTCCTGTGCTGGGCCCAGCATCAACCACTGTGGGGCGGGTTGGAATGGTCCCCTGAGCTCAGCCTTCCCACTGGGATTATTCCAGGCACTGGCTGGGTAGGTGGGAACATATTTTTTTTAGGATGAGGGGTGTGGGGTGATTCCTGGGGCTGCTCTGTCTGTCCCCAGCGCAGGAGATCAGCCCTGAGCAGTCTGACCGTGGCCGTGCAGCTCTTCCCAGGCCTTCTCCTGCTTCCTTTGGAGGCTGGGCATGATCTGGAGGAGATAAATCCGGGTGTATTTGCTTTAAAGGGATGAACCTGTGGAAAGGCCCCATCGAATCCAGCATCCCTCTGTGTTCCAGGCGCTGGGATCAGCAGAGCTGGCTGCCAGCACTGCAGGGCTCCCTCCCTGCTGTCATTCCCACTATTGTCATTCCCGGATTGTCCCAGCCCCACCTGGCTCAGAGAGCCCGCGGCCACGTCTGTCTCCGTTCCTGCCTTCCCTGCACCAGACACCTCCAGGCTCTGGAAAATCCCACCTTTCCCCCCCCTCCCCGCCTCTGGCAGCTGCTCCCTGCCAGCCCCGGAGGCATCATGGAGGGAGGAAGAAAGGGAGAAGACAGCCGAGCAAATCCCGGCTGGATGCTCCCGGCGTCCAACCTCGCCCGGCCGGGGCCGTACTCACCGCTGCCGGTGCTCAGCGAGGAACAAAGGCGATCCTGCCTCTACCCCAGCTCGGCATTCCTCCTCCCGATGGATTCAGGTGCAGCCCCTGGATCCGCCTGCGGATGGAGGAGCGTGGGGATGCATCTAGGTCGGCCTTCCCCGCAGCAGCCGCTGCTCTGCGATGTGCTCGGGCACAGGGATGGATTGAGGGCAGTTATTTGTGTTCCTCCACGGCCGCCGCTTCCTCGGCCGCCTCCCTCCCTCCCTCCCTCCCTCCCCTCCAAGGTATTTTATTATGATTTTCCGCCCGCAGCTGGCGAAGCCTCCGCTCCCCTAAGTCAGCTAATTCCCTGCTTTTGTGTGAGAGGGCGGCCGCGGGGACGGGGAGGGGGGTCTGGAGGAGGGGAGGGGAGGGGAGAGCAGACGAGCACCCCCTCCCTGTGCCAGCGCCGCTCCAATTGGCTGCCCGGCTCCAAATCTCTGCCCGCACTCTCGCTCCGGGCGGACGGATGGCGCTGCCAGGGCTGAGCCACCCTCTCCTCGCAGCGCTCAGTGGGAGCCAGGGATGCTCGTCATCCCTCAGGATCGGCTCCCGCAGGAGGGGTGGGAGGGATTTGGGTGCAGAGCATCATTCCCTGAGAAAGCGGAAGGTGGCCGCGGCGTGGGGTGTGGGATTTAATGGTCCGGCTGGCAGGGCTGCTTTGGGGCTGAACCTCGGGCTCTGGTTGGGTTCTGGGCAGAGACACCGGGCAGCTGCTCCTGCTCATCCTCGGGGAGTGAATTCCTGCTCCCAGGATGTCCAGAACTGCACCCACAACACGAGCCCCATCCTGGCCCCTTTGCACTTCTGAAGAGGCTGAGATTTTCACTGTTTCAGAGCTGGGCTGTGGCTCTGCCCCACAGGAGGGGGGAGCTGGGGAGGGTCGGGATCTGCTCCAACAACAGGACAAGAGGCAACGGCCTCAAGCTGTGCCAGGGCACGGTCAAGTTGGATTTTGGGAAAAAAAAAAAATCTTTGCCAAAAGGTTGTGTTCAATAATTCACAGAAAGAGAGCATCCTCTGGAGCCAGGCTGGGAGAGCTGGGAATGTTCACCTGGAGAGGAGAAGGCTCCAGGGAGAGCTCAGAGCCCCTGCCAGGGCCTAAAGGGGCTCCAGGAGAGCTGCAGAGGGACCAGTGACAGGGGATGGAGGGACAGGACCCAGGGAATGGCTCCCAGTGCCAGAGGGCAGGGCTGGATGGGATCTTGGGCAGGAATTGTTCCCTGTGAGGGTGGGCAGGCCCTGGCACAGGGTGCCCAGAGCAGCTGTGGCTGCCCCTGGATCCCTGGCAGTGCCCAAGGCCAGGCTGGACACTGCGGCTGGGAGCAGCCTGGGACAGTGGGAGGTGTCACTGTCATGGCAGGGGTGGCACTGGATGGGCTTTGAGGTCCTTTCCAACCCAATCCAGTCTGGGATTCTCTCTTGGAAGCTGACAGAAGATCCATGGGAAGAAAACACCAGGAATTCTCTAACACTTGATGGCTCCAAGGTGAATTGTCCAAGTCCGCAGCATCCTCTCTGGCTCTGGTGCACGTTTCCCCTTTTCCCTTCATTTTCACAGGAAGAATGTTCTTCTCCCGTTTCCCGAGGCAATCCAAGCCTGGCCGCACTCGAGAGCACCCGCCGGGATGCGGCAGCCTGTGAATGCCATCTGCTGGCTGCTGGCCCGGCCCTGGAGCAGGTGCTGCTCCCTGTCCAAGCTCCCTCCGATCCCGGAGGAATTTCACTGAGCACGCGCTGCGTTAGCCCGGCTCATTCTGCCGGGGAAAATGTTCTTTCTGGGACTCCATTTTCCTCAGGGATCCTGGGGTGTCCCCAGCTCCACTGAGGAGCTTTTCCAGCGCTGCCGTTCTGGGAATTCTGCGCTGAGCCCAACTCCTGCCGATCCGGAGGGGGCAATACCAGGCAAGGGAATGGCTGGTGCAGGACCGCATCCTTCCCGCTGCCGGCTATTTTCCCAAGCAGCTTTTCCCCCCTTTTCCAGCCTCTCTCCCTTCCCCACATGCACTCTCTCCTGGAATGACGTTTTTGTGCTACCTGAGAGTGCGTTTTCCACCCCCCGAGAGCCAAAAACTCCCGTGAAGGGGAGGAAAGAACGGCGTGGCTCTTTGGAGAGACACTGCCCGTCATGGGAGCATCCTCCTTTTATTTCCCTGGATTTGCTGCTCCTTTTCAGGCAGTGATGATCGCGACACTCTGCAGCGACCCAGAGCCTATAAATACATCCCGACCCCGGCCCCGGCTCCATCCCGATCCCGGCCCCGGCTCCATCCCGACCCCGGCCCCGGCTCCATCCCGATCCCGGCCCCGGCTCCATCCCGATCCCGGCTGCGGGCGATGCGCGGCGCGGGCTGCAGAGGTCCCCGCGCACCAGGAGATGGATGCAGGAAAAAAATTCCCGCGGGATTTCTCCAAGGGAAAAGCAGGAATGTTGAGTGTACCCCCAGCGTGAGTCTGCTGCTCCTTAAAGACGGGCTCTGATGGTGTTTCCAAAAGCCGATATCACAGAATTCCAGACTGGATTGGGTCGGGAGGGACATTAAGGAACATCCAGTCCCACCCTACCCTGGCAGGGACACCTCCCACTGTCCCAGGCTGCTCCAAGCCCCAATGTCCAGCCTGGCCTTGGGCACTGCCAGGGATCCAGGGGCAGCCCCAGCTGCTCTGGGAATTCCATCCCAGCCCGTCCCCACCCTCCCAGCCAGGAATTCCTTCCCAAATCCCATCCAGCCCTGCTCTCTGGCACTGGGAAGCCATTCCCTGGGTCCTGTCCCTCCAGCCCTTGTCCCCAGTCCCTCTGCAGCTCTCCTGGAGCCCCTTTAGGCTCTGCAATGTTCTTGTTGACCCTCATGACATTGCCATGGGCTCCCTCCTCCAGGTTCTTCAGGTTCTCCAGGTCAGGAGCTGATTCTCTCCAAGGATGGAGACCCCACAGCTGCCCTGCTCCATCTGCCCCAGCATTTGGCCACCCTTAAGTTAAAAAAAAAAAAAAAGAAAAGAAAATATATTCTGCTCTGTTTAAGGGGAATTTCTAGGTCTCAGCTCATGCCCTGGCCTCTTGTCCACTCACTGGGCACCAAAGGGAAGGGTCTGGCTCCAATCACTGGAAGCTTGGCCAGCTGGAATTAAGATGAAACCTTTGTTGGAGGGAAAATAAAAGTTATTTTGGGTCCTTTGAAATTATTTACAACTCAAAAAAAAAAAAAAAAAAAAAGGGTATTTTGGGGATGAAAAGCTGCAGCTTTGTTTGAGATATGCTTGAAATTAAATGCTTTGCCTTTTATTGAGCTGTGGCATTTCCCAGTTGAAATCTGCCTGCCTTTAATTAAAAAAAGCAGGGGACCACAGGAGCCTTCAAAGATGCATTTGCAAACCCAGAAATGTTTTATTTTGGGGAGAACAAGATGTTTTCATTGACTCCACTTAAGAGAAAAAAAACCAACCCTGGTTTGCTGGGGCAAATGGGAACGTTTCACTCTGGGTTGACCTAAAGAGGAAAAATCTTGTTTTTCCTAATTTTTTAATTGAATCTCTAAAGGCCAGAGCAGCTGTTTGCACAGTTCAGGCTTTGAGAAATCCCTGCAAGTGTCCAAGGTCAGGTTGGATGGGGTTTGGAGCAAGCTGGGATTGTGGAGGAGGAGAGCCACAGCCACGTCCCACAGGAACCATCCTGGAGTTTCTGCACCAGGGACGACATTTTGGGGCTGAAAATTGACTCTGGCGAGAGAAAGCACTGGGTGGGGGTTACCTGACCCCCCCAGTTTAGGTTTGAAGCCTCAGATCAGGCCCCCAAAAGCATCTGGGAGAGATTATGGCCCTGACCCGGGGCTGGTGTTTATTCCAGATGAAGCCACTCGTGATAAGGGGGCACCAGGCCTGACCTGCTCCCGGGGCTTGTTTACATCTCATCAGGAGCAGAACTTCACCCCCACCCTGGCGCTCAGCAGCAAATCCTCCCTCCCCCGGCCTCTCTGACTTCCCTGGGCACGAGAACACACGGAGAGGCGTAAACAGAGCTGTCCAGGGACCTTTTTCTGGGTGTTTTGGCTGACCTGGGGCTGGCCCTGGCTCGGGGTGGGGATTGTTTGGTGCCGAGGTTGCCGCGGTGAGAAGGATCCGGGTCCTTGGCTGCTGCCACACCTGCTGGCCCGGCTGGGGCTGCCGGTGCAGGATGCAGGTTTTGGAAGCTCCTGGTGTTTGCAGTTTCTCCAGGATGTGTCCGGCTCCTGCTGCCTTTGTTCCATTCCCAGCTCCTGGCTGCAGCGGGAGGCAGCGGCCGGAGGCCTGGGCAGATGTCCAGAGGGTGAGTGGTGGATGTGATCCCACCTGGGCTCCCAGGGAATGCTCCAGGCCTGGGGGAACAACATCCATGGGCAGTGCTGGATCTTGTCCCGGGATCCAGTAAAGGAGCCTGTGGGTGCTAAAGCTGATGTGGGTCCAGAGGAGACCAGGCAAGGGCACGGGGCAGAAATTGCTGAGGGGTCACCGAGGATTTGGCTCAGGAATTCCTCTGAGCTGGAAACAGCTGGAGACAGGGAGAGGATTGAGGAGATCAAATCTCTTTGTCCTGTTCTTGTGTGGCTCTGGGCCTTGTTGTGGTCGCTGCTAGAGAGGAGCAGTGAGGGATCCTGTGTGAGGACCACGTCCCTTGGCTCATTTTTGGGGTCATTTCCTGCTGCTTTGGCGCCGATTTCCTCTCCAGGGAGCTGATCCTGGACTCTGAGCCTGCCAGTTCAGACCTGCTCTATGGATGATCTGGAAGCCCAAACTCTTCCATCCCAGCACTGAAGGAGAGGAGAGGAGCCTGATCCTGCTCTGGTGCAAGCAGGGAAGTGGAGATGAACTGGGACTGACCCTTCCTCCATCCCACCCACGTCCTCTTCCCACCCCAATGCCGCCTCATCAGTAATTTCTCTCCAAATATTCCCTCTGAGCTTCCCTCTCCCTGCAGTGGCCGTGCTCTTCTGCTTCTCCCCTTCCTCTGGTCTGTGCATCCTCCTCCAGCCTCCTGCTGCCTCCTCCTCATCCTCTGTAGGAAGCAGCTCCCAGCTCCTTCCAGATCTCTGTCCCCACAGTTCTCCAGTTCCTGGAGCTGTGGAGGGAGGGAAATTGAAGCAAACGAGCAAATGGGCCGTGAAAACCAACATCGGTCAGGAATGCAGCTTTCCGAGGCTGGAATGGGCTAATTCCTGCAGGAACAGGGCCAGGAAGGGTTTGCTCCTCTGCTTTAGGATATAAAGTTGGGGTTTGTTCTGCATTAAGTTTGACAGCCAGGACTGCTCTGCAGCACGGGGACGCCGCGGGTGAGCGGCAGAGAAAACAAAGCTTCCCTCGTGGATTTGGGGAGGAATCCGATGGATTGACTGCTGGGATTGCTGTCTCCTCCTCAGCTGCAGTTTGGGAGTCCCCCCTCTGTTCTAGCTCTGTTTTAAGCCAGGTTTAGCTGGGCTTGTCCCAGTGCCCCGCAGCCATCGGGGCGATGCCTTCCAGTTCCAGGCTGTGCTTTATCCATGGAATAGGCTGAGCTGGAAGAGACCCACAAGGATCAGCAGCTGCAACTCCTGGCCCTGCACAGGACCAATTTTTGGGTCAATTCCTTCCCCCGTGGAGGGGAAAAGGGACCTTGTGCCAATGCTAATCCTCTTTCCTGGACTTTTGTCCCTTCCTGGGATCAGCCAGTGGGGCTGGAGAGGAGCTGGAGTGGGAGAGGCTGTGGGCTTGGGCTTGATCCCTTCGCAAGGGCTGCGATTTTTGATCTTCATGGGGAGCTGTTGGTGATGTGAAATAGTTAGAGCTGTGAAATCACAGAATTGTTGAGGTTGGAAAACCCTCTGAGATCATGGAGCCCAACCAGCAACGCAGCACTGCCAAGGCCACCAGGAAACCGTGTCCCCAGCGCCACAGCCACGTTCACTGAATGCTCCCAGGGATGGGGACTCCAGCACCGCCCTGGGCAGCTGTGCCAGGGCCTGGCCACCCTTTTGGTGAAGATATTTTTCCCTATATCCAATCTAATGAAGAAATTTTTCCTCATACCCAATCTCCTTGAATTATCCAATCTTTCTACTCAAAACCACACGGGGCAAAGTGGCTCCTGTCCCTTGAGGAGAGGCTCCAGCTCCTCTTGGATGCTGACAGAGCCCGGACAGGAGGTGGTTTTGCTCTCGTGTTTTATTATCTGCTCATGAACATTTATTCCTGCTGCTCTTCCCGAGGTACAGGGAGCCTGCCCGTGGTGACAGCAGTGTGATAAATCCTGTTTCCAGCTCCTGCCCTGAGCAGGGCAGGACATTCCTGGCTTTGGGATTCCCAGGCTGCTGACAGGTGACACAGGCTGCCCCCGTGCCCTTGACATTGATGTGGGAAGGGTTAATTAGGGCTCTGCTCTGCCTCCCTGCTCCCTGATTAATTCCAGCCAGGTGTCCACGGTTCAGGTCTTAAAACAACAACTGCTCCAGAGTCTGGGAACACTTAGTCAGGCCTCACTCTGCAATCCCAAGTATGGATAAATATTTGCACCTCCGTGGCTGCAAGACACCTTGGAGATATGAAGGCGATTGCTGGGGGAGTTCTTTCCAAGGAAAAAGATGGATTTCCTGGGGAGCAGTGGTGCTCCAGCAGCAGGCAGGGCTCGTGGGCTCCTTTTGCAGCTCCTCCTGGGTGGTCTTGGGGAAGATCCTGGGGTTTTGGGGGCTGGAGAGGAGGTGTCATCCCACAGCACGTCCCAGGGAATCCAAACACGGCCCCAGTGATGTTTGGCCTCACAGCTCCGGGGCCGTGGCTGCCCCCAGTGATGGATTTCCATGGGAGAATGAGGAGGAGAAATGCAGAATCCAGGGAATGTGCACAGCCCCTTTCTTGGGACGCCCTGAGGAAAGGCTCAGCCATCCCAGAAAATCCATTTGATTCTGTGAGCTCCTATTTCCCCCTCGGTGTGGTTTGAGGGCCGTCAGGTTCTCTCTTTCCCTAAAATCTTCCAGTGGTTTCCAGCGCTGACTTTCACCCACGAGGGAATTTCTGGCTTTCAGCAGTGTGTGATGAGGGCCAGGATGACAGAAAAGCTGTGTTTGCTTTGTGACCAGGGCAATCCGGGTTTTCCAGGCCTCCTTCACACCTGGGAACTCCAAGGAAAACAGTTACCTGCTCTTCTACACCTTTTATCCTAGAACCAGGTTGGAAAAGACCTCTAAGATCATCAAGCCCAACAATCCAATGGCCCTGGTGGTGGTCCTCTGATAATCTTTTATTTTAAAAATATTTTTAGGAGGTTTTTTTGTGTGTTTGGATCTGAAAATCTCATGGGGACCTGCAGACCTGACCCTCATCTCCCTCTGGCCAGTGATAGCAAAATTAAAGCACCCCAGGGGCTGTGATTGAGTGGATTCAGGGAAATCTGGGCTGCAGAATCCTAATTATTTGGGAAAATAAAGAGCCTCACAAGAGGCCTCTTCCCTCCAGAGTGTGATGGAGTTGTTCTGCCCCTCTGGGGAGTCTGTGCCATAATAAAACTCCCGTAATAACTTCACAGGCATTTCCATATTCAAGTGATCATAATAATGCTCATAAAGCACACTCCAGAGTCAAGTATTTATGAATTATTTGACTTAAAGTAGGGGGGAAATAAAAAAAAAAAATAATAAGAAGAAAAGACCTGGGCTGAATTAATAGCTCTGGGAGAACCATAAATTGAGAGGAATCGTGTTGCAGAGGGGAACTTTGTGTGTGCAATAAAAGGAACGTTTATGGCTCCGCTGCCTAAACTTGGTTTGGATGTTTTTGAAGCGAAGGGCTTTGAAATAACTTATAATTTTTCTCCTTTCATTTTTATATTGCCTGGAAGAGAAACACCAGGCACGTCTGTGTTAGGCATGGAGCGAGGAACCGGGTGGGAGCGCCGGGAATTCGGTGGCGTGGCCTGGGAGCGGGGCCTGGAGCAGGTGAGGAGGAAGAGGAGGGAGAGCAGGAGGAAGCTCCGGGGCCCACGGGAGATGCTCAGCCCCAGGGTGGCTCCCTCAGAGCCCACCCTGGGGCTTGGTGGCCACGTGGCTCCCATTCCCTGCCGGGGCAATAAATAGTCAGGATCCTAAATCCCTGGTGAGGGATCGGCGTGTCTGGAAGCGTTTCTGGAAGCTGTTCACACCCTACAGGAAGGCAGAGGGCTGGCAGGTTTGTCTTCCCTCCTTTCCCAGCCTGAGGGGATGCTGTTCCAGGGAGATGAAGGGGAGGGAGCCGGGGTACCTGAGGCAAGCTGGGTTCATCCCAGGCCTCCGTTCACCCTGGGTCCCAAAGAAAGCAACTGGAAAGAATCCCCCAAAAAATCCCAATGAAGGATTGGAAAGACTCTGCCCTTTAGCAAATTGGGACAAAACTTCCACCACACCCCTAAAAACTGCTCACAAGTGACAGGGAAGAGGGGAGGGAGAGTGGAGCTGGTTTAGGATGTGGCTCTCAGGATGTCAGGGATGAGCTGATCGGTGCGGCCGCTGCTGCACCTTCCCCGAGTCCCTGCAGCTGGGGAGGGCCTGGATGTGCCAGGAAACAGGTCTGATTCAGGCAGCAGGAATGCAGACACCATCCCTCCTTGTTTTGGGGGTTTTTTTGCTCCTTTCCTACATCCCACGATCAGAGCGACCCAAAGCGAAGCCCCAGCTCATAAATCCTCACCGCTGCCAGGACCCGCAGGGGTTTCTTCCCTCTGTCAAACCCAGTCGTCAAATCCCTCCCAACACGTTTTTAATGGGGGAACCAAAGGCTGGAACGTTCCCTGTGGGACATCTGCTTGCAGGGAGACTCTGGCTCCCATTCCTGGCCCGGCAGCAGCCGGGATTCTCCCTCCTGGAAGCACTTAGGGCTGGGGCGGCTGCTGGGTTGTGGCACCCACGTGGAGCGAGCAGGGAGCTGCCTGTGGCTCCAGATGTGCTCCCTCAGGGCTGGGGGTGGGGGCTGGGATGTGGTCCCATCCCCAAGGAAGTGTCACAGGTAGGAAGTGAGTAATGGCTGAGGAGAATCCACGGGAATGCCCAGGAAACCACTGGGATAAATCAGCTGGGGGGGGAGGCACGGGGGTCTCCTTGCTTTGAAATGTTCAGGTTACAGATTTGGCACCCAGCGTGGCTATTTCCTCATGGGCTGTAGGATTCCCAGCAACAGCATTGCTGGAGGCAAGGACAAGAGCATCACCGTCATCATCATCATCATCATCATCATCATCATCATCATCATCATGGAATCTCCTGAGCAGGAAGGGATCCAGAGGGATCCACAGGGATCCCCGTGGCACTTCATATTTAGTGGGAGAGGGGACACTCGGTCACAGGCTGGACTTGATCTTGCAGGTCTTTTCCAACCCTAATGATCCAAATATTCTGTGATTTTCCATCCTCACTGGGCTCTGGTTCCAGAAAACAGACTGGACATGAAACAGATGAAACCTTGCACTGAAGATGTGAAGTTGGGGTAACACAAAGCTGGACCCCCTGGCCTGGGATCCTCCACGGCTTCATTAATGAGAGGAACTAAAAAATTAACACTGGGCAAGTTTGATTTGTCATGGCTGCTGCTGGATGAAGTTCAGCTTGGAGGACTTTTTAACCTTAAACCAGACATTTTCAGGTCTGGGTTAAATTACGCCTCCACAGGCTGTCATTAGAGAATAAAAGGAGCAGGTAATTTTAACGTTTTTGAACAATTGCCCAGATTAAATTTTTTAAAGAAGAAACCTCTGTGAGCGTTCATGGACGCAGAGAGGAAACCGGGGCTGGAATGCTTTGATTTATGAGTGGGGCTGGGGATGCCCGGGAAGGAGCAGGTCCTTGGACAGCGGCCACACGAGCTTGAAAGCCCTGCCGAAATCTTTGTGGTCAGAGGGTTTCAGTGCTGCTCTGATCCCTCTCTGATTATCAAACAGAGCCCAAATTCCTTCCCGATGACATGGCAGGGAGAGCGTTACCGGAGAAGCCAGCTGATGGATTCAGGGCGAGTGGGATATGGCTGAAGGTCCTTTGGTTTTTGGGGGAGGAATTCCGTGCTGAGGTGACTCATGGAGGTTCCTGCAGCCTGCAGAGCTCAGGATGTTGTTTTATTCTCACTGTGGACGTGGCCACTGAACCACAGAATCCCAGAATGGATTCGATTGGATCTTAGATTTCATCTCATTCCACCCCCTGCCATGGACGGGGACACCTTCCGCTATCCCAGGCTCTCGTTGCTGCTGAATCCCTTTCCAAACACTCAGGCTGAGATCAGGAGGGTTTGGGGTTGTGCCAGCCCGTGCAAGGAGCTGCCCTGAATCAAATCTCCAGGCAGACAGACTCTGGTGGGGCTGGTAAAACATTGAGCACCTTCTTGGCAGAGCTGCAGTAAATAAGAGTGAGGTAAAAAAAAACCGAATTGGCCTGGTCTCCTGGGACAGGGAGAGCTCCTGGCCAGGCTCAGTCCCAGCCCTGCTGCAGCAGCCCTGTGGAAAGGGGCTTAGGCTGCACTGAAGGGAACAAAATCCTCAACGTTTGGATTGATGAAGTAAGGGAAAAATGGCTCAGAGAGGGGGATGGGCCCAGAGGGGGTTTCTGTGCGCTGGGAGGTGACCTGGATGTGTCATTGGCACATCCCATGGGAAGGGACACCTCCCACTGTCCCGGGCTGCTCCAGCCCAGCCTTGGACACTGCCAGGGATCCAGGGGCAGCCACAGCTGCTCTGGGCACCCTGTGCCAGGGCCTGCCCACCCTCCCAGGGGGGAATCCCATCCCAGTATCCCATCCATCCCTGCCCTGTGGCAGTGGGAAGCCGTTCCCTGCGTCCTGTCCCTCCATCCCGTGTCAAACTGGCAAAGAGCACCGTGGTTCAGCCTGGGAAGTGCAGGATGATGCCTCACCCAGCCTTGGAGCAGGGAGGCTCCTGGCAAAGCTCAGCCCAGGGCTGTTTTTGCCTGGCAAACATTTGATCCCTCACAGAGTCCCCTCTGGTGCATCCAGATGTTTCCAGAGCTCAGACCCAACACAAGCACCAAAAATAAGATAAGACAGAAATAATTCCCAATAAAGCTCGCCTCCTAAAGGCAATAAATAACCCTGAGCAGATGCTGGCTGCTCTCAATCCAATTATCCATCAGCAGGGCTGTGAGGGAAAACACACCAACCCCGTTTGCTGGGAAGTGGGGCTTCAGCCTCTGCCAGTTCTTGGCCTCCCACACTGCCCCAAACCCAGCAGAGCTCTCCAGGGGCAGGACATCCATGGGCAGCACAGGGCAGCTCCTGCCCAGGGCACCTGTGCAGCCTCAAGGCTCTGCTGGCATGGGAATTTTACTCTGCCATCCCCAGGCTGGAGTCCCTCGTCCCCACGGCTGCCACAGCAGGGCCTTCAGGAGCTCTGTGGTGTGGGAAGGTGGGGAAAAGCCTCCTGTAGCCCAGCAGGGAATCATGGAATGGTTTGGGTTGGAAGGGAGCTTAAGGATCATCCAGTGCCACCCCACCATGGGCAGGGACACCTCCCACTGTCCCAGGCTTCTCCAAGCCCCATCCAGCCTGGCCTTGGGCACTGCCAGGGATCCAGGGGCAGCCCCAGCTGCTCTGGGCACCCTGTGCCAGGGCCTGCCCACCCTCACACCAGGAGGATTCCAGTCAGGATGGGACTCAGAGCCTTTAGGGTACCCCAGAGCCAGCTGGACCCTCTCCCCCTGAGGAGGACCAAGCTGTGGGAAGGTGTCTGAGCAGGGCAGGCCGTGCTCTCCCTGCAGCTGCTCTGCTGCTTGGCCGCCCGCTGGGACACACTGGGACTTTCCCAGGAATCGGTGGCTGCTCTTGGGGCTCCGCAGCCACGGCTGCTGGTGGTGGGGAGCTGCTGGAAGGGGCTGCACGTGACAGCAGTAAAAGTGTTCCTGGAGGGGTGCCCTCGCCAGAGTAAATCGTTGGCAGCCACGCGCTCATTCCCTTCCCATAAACAAAGCCAGGGAGATAAAAGCAGCAACAGCCTCGGCTGCCTGCTCCTTCCCCCCGGAGCAGCCTCTGCACACCCACCCCCCATCTGGAGCTCATTGGGGGCAGCTGCTGGAAGGACAGGGCTGGGATCCAGCTGAGCCGCCGGCTCCGGAGGGAGCTGGAAGAACGGGGCCCAGTTTGGGCTGGGAGCTGGGGTCACATCCGTGGTGGCTGATGGAATCACAGCCTGGGGTTGTTGGGGACAGGAGTTGGGCTCGATGGTCCTTGTGGGTCCCTTCCAGCTCAGGAGGTTCCGTGGAGCAGAAGAGCGAGGTGGCCAGCGTGGGTTTTTAGGGCTGCCGGAGGGAACCTCTGCCTCAGGCACTCCTCGCTCCCACCACACCCACAGCTGAGCCTCAACCCTTCAAACCCTACGGCCTCCTGAATGTTTTCCAGCCCTTGGCCACTTTTTGGTTGGGGTTTTCTTTGGTGGAGACCCAGGGCAGACAACTGACAAATCACCCTTAATCCACCTGAGCTGCTAAATCTCCTGGTAATCCCTCCCCAGCGCTGCTCCCCTCCAACAGCCCCTCTTGGGCCCATCAATCAGCTCCTGGGTGTCCATGCAGGGAAATCCTCTTCTTTGGAAAACCTGGGGACCTCCCACAGCTTCCCTGTGACCCTGGAGAGGGGTCAGTGCTCTGAGTAAACTGGTGGGGAGGGCAGGTCCTCATATTTATGTGGAAACCCATTAGCTGGGAATATTTTATGGGTTGGAAGCGGAGGCTGGGGGCGATGGGAGGGCTGCAGGCAGTGCTGGAGCTGCCCCTGAAATGCCCCAACACGCCCTGGTTTGCCCTCCACGCTCGTGGCTGGGTTATCCAGCACGTTCTTAATGCCATGGAGTGAGAGAAGTGGGTGCTGAAGGTGTTCAGAGGGGAGAAAAAGAGAGCTGAGAGCCTTCCCTGCTGGATTTTAAAGCCAAGCAAAAGCTCCCAAACCAACCTGGATCCCTCCTGACTGCTGTTTCAGCCAGCCGGTCCCTCTGTGGGTGATGTCCTGTTCCAGGCCCAGGATAGATTTTGGAGGTGGTGTTTCAACCCAACCCTGATTCCATCACATGCTGATTACTAAATCCTGAGCAATGTGGGATCTTGGCTTCTGACCTGAGAAAGACACTCATGATGATTTCAAGGAATGGGCAGGACAGGGAGAGCCGGGGGGAGCAGTGTTGGGCTGCTACTGGATCAGGGAGGGGAGGATAATTGTCCCAGGGAACACAGCTTTTTGTTGAACTTACAGATGGACTCGGGCACGCTGCAGACACACAGCCTCCCTGATTCCCAAAAAATGCCATGATTCCTCCCCAGGAATGCTCCACGAGGAGCTGAGATCCTGGAAAATGCACAGGACCTGTGATATAACAAAGACAGAGCAAAGCTGAGGGGTGCCTGGGGATGAGGTCTGGGCCACTCCAGGAGCCTGAGGGGATGTGGGTTAGGGAGATTGCTGGTGCTCAGGGCTGGCTGCCAACCCCAGGCTCCCATCCCAGTCTCCCAGCTGACATCAAAGGGCTCTGGATAAGGCATTGATAAATTTGTTCTTAATGGCTTCACCTTTTTGATCTGCTGTTCAAGAGCTGTGCCATGAGCCTGAAGACCAGGAACCCATCTCTGGATGCCAAGCAGGGCATGTGGGTGCAGGACGAGGCACAAACAGCGCTCTGAGCCTTTGGGACCTGTTGGTGTTGTGGGGTTGAGCCCCTCCCTTCTCCCTGATCCCCTTCCCTGATGCTGGAAACCCACACATGAAACTCAGCAGGGTGAGAGCTCCTATTTCCATTTATTTCTGTCTGCAGGAAGAAAGGCTGAGGGTGATGAGGGGCAACTTGTTCGGACAAGCCCTCCCCATCCTACCCACTGGAGCTCAGCTGCATGCTCAGGACTGGCTCCACGTCAGAATTTGCCTATCCATGATTATCTCCCACAACATCTTCGTTCTTGGAAAGCCTCAGCAAAACATTCTGAGGAGCTGAGCAGGGAGCAGTCGGAGACCACAGCTGTGAGTGTCCAGGCAGAGCTCCCTGGTGAGTCTTCACAAAGGAATTCTGTGTTCCTCCCACTGCTTTGCCTTCCCCAAAGTGACTGGAGCAGGGAAAAGGAGAGTTATTCCCGGGTAGGCTCTGCAGAAGCTTTCTGAAGGAACTGAGGAACAGAGAAACCTTTTTTGAGTTAATTTTAAAGCCAACACTGAACTCCTTGATACCAGCAGAGATCTCTGGGGCCATAGCTGTGTTCCCTGCTCCCTTGGAGCCTCTCTTTTCCTGGGACGGAGAGAAACGCTGCACGTGATAATAACACCTAATGGCTGCTTTACATCCCAGCCAAGCGTGGCTGAGCTCAGCACGGGATCCATTCACTGTGGCCATGGCAAAGAACTGACCTCTCCATGTGCCCCCGTGATGGATGAGGCCTCTTCACCTGTCCTCAAAAGGAGAGGAGTTTTGGGTGGGATATTGGGAAGAAATCCTTCCCTGGCACAGGCTGTCCAGAGAATCTCTGGCTGCTCCATCCCTGGAAGTGTCCAAGGCCAGGTTGGAATAATTTGAGGTAGTGGAAGGTGTCCCTGCCCATGGGATGGAACTGGATGAGCTTTAAAGTCCCTTTTAACCCAAACCATTCCAGGATTCCTTGATATTTTTAATAAATATTTTTATATATATCAATATGCACATAGAAGATATATACAAGAATATATAAAACAGAGTATATTTATATTTAAATTAAAAGAATAAACATATTTGTACACTCCTTTATGCATGCCTCTATATATTGTATAGAAGTAAAAAATATACATTTATATACTGTATATCCCATGGTATTTTATGTGTATGTGTTACATATATATATATGTTTATATATGTATGTGTATATTTATATATATAATTATGTTATATATATCTATCTAAATTATACAGATAGGAAAATACACAGATATAAAACTGCATATAAAATTTATGTGCTATGAACAGCATTTTATATGCATATAAATGAAATATATACAGAAATGCACATATGTAAAACGATAGCTATAAAATCTATATACCACATATACGGTATTTTATATGTATATAAATATATTCATTTATATTTGATATCTATTATAGACATACATATAGCACATATAGTATAGTACTTATATTTATGTAGTATTTATATTTACACGGCATATATATTTTGTTGTAATTACAACATATTTCTAGAGAATAGAGAATGGATTTGTCTTTAGACACGATCGATTTCTGTGTTACAGATTTACACCGTGTGTGTAACCTGGGCATCTATGGCGGCCAAACCAAGATGGCTGCCCCTGTAGGCCGAGGCCTTCAAGGCCCGGTTTCCTTCCGGGACAAGCGGAAGCCACGGCTGCTCCTGGTGGCCAATTCCAGCCGAGCAGGTGGCCCGATCCCGACCCAGGATCACTGGCCTGTCCCATCGCAGCGGGAACAACCGGGAACACGAGGGGCCAGGCAGGAACGGGCAGCCGGGTCTGGATCTGGGAGCATCTGGGGTCTCTGTGTGCCAGCTCCAGCAGCCCAGGGGGACCGTCCCTTCGGCTCGTTGATGTCCCCCAGGGCCCCACGCTGTCCCTCCCCGCTGAGCTGTGACCCCAGGGCCTCCTCTCGTGTTCCCTGGGGTCCCTGTGCATCCATCCATGCCCCTCCTCCTCCACTCCCGGTGCTGTTTGCAGATCCGCCCATGGAGGCCAGGGAAGGATGGAAGATTTCCTTCAAGAAGCTCCTCAACGTCCTCCTTTTCAGCGTCATCTTCAGCTCCTTCCTCGTCATCTCCCTTTGTCTGTTCGGGAGTTTGGAGTCGGAGCATCGCTACCCCGTTCCCTCTGTCCAGACATCCCAAGGATGTGGGAATGTCAGTGCCCCGCCCAGGGGTGGCCGCAGCCTGACCATCCTGCTCTGGACGTGGCCCTTTGGGTCCAGTTTCAACTTCACTGAGTGCTCGGAGCTCCTCGGCGTCCCGGGCTGTCACTGCCACTTCACCACCAACCGCAGCCACTTCTGCCAGGCGGATGCCGTGATCCTGCACCACCGGGACGTGTGCGGGGACAGGGAGCGCCTGGCCCGGCTGCCCCGGCTCCCGACCCAGCCCTGGATCTGGCTCAACATGGAGTCTCCGAGCCACTCCTCAAACCTGAGCGCCATGGACAACCTCTTCAACCTGACCATGTCCTACCGGCGAGACTCGGACATCTTCGTGCCCTACGGGGAGCTGCAGCTCCTGGGGCAGCCCCAGCCCGTCACCATCCCACACAAGTCCAAACTGGTGGCCTGGGTGGTCAGCAATTGGCAGGAGGAATCCCACCGGGTCAGGTACTACCAGGAGCTGCGCAAACACATCCCTGTGGATGTCTATGGGAAGAACCACACCCCGCTGGCCCAGGACGAGCTCCTTGCCACCATCTCCCAGTACACCTTCTACCTGGCCTTCGAGAACTCGCAGCACCAGGATTACATCACCGAGAAGCTCTGGAGGAATGCGCTGTCCTCCGGCACCATCCCCGTGGTGCTGGGGCCTCCTCGGGACAACTACGAGCGCTTCCTGCCCCCCGACTCCTTCATCCACGTCGACGACTTCGGCAGCGCCCAGGAGCTGGCGCGGTTCCTGTTCGAGCTGGCCTGGGACGCCGAGAGGTACCGGGGCTACTTCCAGTGGCACCAGTGGTTCCAGCCGGTGCTGGGGACGGGCTGGGCCCGGCGGCTCTGCAGGGCCTGCCACTTCCTGCACACCACGGAGCCCCGGTACCGCGCCGTGTCCCACCTGGCCGCCTGGTTCGTGTAGCTGCTGGTGGCTCGACCGCCCCTTTGTCCCCCTGCGATTTCCCGGGACGTGCTGGGTACAAGAGGGACAAGAGGAGCATTGAAGCAAACAGGGACAAGGAAGTTGTGGGGTGTTTATGTCTTTGTTTTGCTGGAGAATGGAAGAGGGGTTTGGGGTGGGTTTGGCTGCTCCCTGAAGAACTCGTTTCACCAGAGTTGTTCACCTTCAGTCCCTGTGGACAATTCTGGGGCCGCTCCAGAGGTGGCCAAGAGGGGAAGGTGGAAGAGCAATTCCCATCACAAACCTGTCCCAAGGACTTTGAAAGGGATGGCACTGCCAGGCTGTTGCTCCTGCTGCAGGGGGAGCTGGCCCCGTTCCTCTCTCCCGATTCCTCTCTCCCAGTCCCCCAGCCCCACCCTGCCCTTGCCCTGCCCTGGGCTCTCCCTGGCCACCTTTGGGTGCTGCCTCAGCACATCCCCGGCACCTCCACTGGACTCTCTGTTTTCCCGACTGCTGATCCCCGAGCTGAGCTCTTCAAAGGTCTGTCCTGACCCCGGGGGTTTTCCATGTGGGAAATCAGCTCCCAGCCCAGCAGTGCACACAGGGATGCAATTGTTTCCTCCATCAGCAACGTTTCTCAAACATTTCCAAGAATTCCAGCTGCTGTTCCTCCTGCAGTCATTCTGTAGGACCATCCACAACCTCTTGTTTTACCATCAAAAATCCCTTATTTTCATCACTTTCCCACCTTCGTTTTTCCTCTGCTTTGGTTGAACACATAGATCAGCACAAGCCAAATGGAGATTTTTCTCACTGGGAGTTAATTTTGAGAAGCTCCAACAATGATGTCCAGCACTCTGAGCATCCCATTTCCTGCCTCTTTCCTTTTTCCATTGCAAAATGACCAAAGGAACCCTGAACATCATCTGGGAGCTGTGAGTTCTAAACTGGGGCTTAAATGAAACTGCTTTACTTAAAGCAACAAAAATTTGCCACTTACACTATGGAAGTTGACAACACACACCTCATCTCTGAGGAATTACACCCAAAACCATCCCTGATCCCAACACATCCCAACTTCACATTTTTTCCTGTGACCGCTGTTTTCATCCTATTTTTTTTTTTTTTTTGGTGCTCTTGGAGGAGTCAGATTTTCCAAGCAGCCCTCTCCTGCTGGATCATTAAACTTTAATTTGTCCATTTTTAATATTTATTTCTTTCATTCTGGACTGGCTGGCAGCAGGATTTGGGTTTCCCTTGGTTTTTCTGGAGCGCGCACACACCGTGCACACGCACAGGGGGAGATTTATGGCTCTCCAAAGATTCCTCCTAAAATATTTACAAAGTGGAGCTCGGAGCGGGAATGTTTGACTCGGCCGTGGCTGTCAGGCCTCTGGGTGGCATGAGGGGGGAATATAAACAGACCTTTTTTTCCATTCCCAAAAAAATACTATAAACCTTTTATCCTTTTTTTTTTTCCCTTTCCCCCTCCCGTTGTTCTCCGTTTTCCAGTGCCAGGTTTGAACCTATTTTGGAGAGAAAATCAAAATAAATTCTGTTTTTCTGGACAGACTGGGCTGGGAGTGATGGTGTTAAAGGATGGGGATTTTTCCCCTTCCCTTTCCCTTTCCCCTACCCCTTCCCCTATTTCACATGTTTTTCCCAGAATTGTCACATCTTTGAGCCAACCCAACTGGAAGCTCCTTTCCCAGAAGGGCCAAAGCTGATCATTTCTGGGTCTTTCCCCAAAAAAACTCAAATTCCCCTTTTCCTTGCCCATCCCCACTCCCATGGCGGGGACTGACCATCACTCAACCATCGTGAAAGACGAGAAATCCGTAGAATCCTTCTTTTTATTCCCACTTTGCCGCGAGGATGGAACAGATCACACCCGAGTTCAGGTTTGCTTAAAAAAAATAATATCAAACAGCTTTTTTTGGCTTTATTTTCTTTTTTTCTCCCCCCCCTTCCCCCCCCCCCCAAGGTTCAGGATAAATGGTACAAATGTAATAAATGTAAACTGCACTTGGCACCGTCGGGGTCAATAAATAACATAAAAAAGGGAGCGAGCGCGGGAGGCGTTTGGGAGGCGGCGCTTTGGGATCTGAATAAATAACATAAGTTACTTCCAATAAATAGCAGTATCCAAAATACAGATGCATTGCATCCACTTCTGCAGCCGGGCGCGGGCCCGGCGATTCCGGAGGGGGAACGGGATAATGCGGCTGGTGCCGAGCGGAGCCGGGGCTGGGCCGAGCGCTCCCACCCCGCTCCCGCGGCGGCGCTGGAACAGGAATCCTTTCTTCCCTTTTCCCCCTTTTCTACCTTTTTTTTCCCCTTTTCCCCCTTTTTTCCTTTTTCTCCTTTTTTCCTTTTCCCCTTTTTTCCTTTTCCCCTTTTCCCCTTTTTTCCTTTTCCCCTTTTTTCTTTTTCCCCCCCTTTCCTTTTATTTCCTTTTTTCTCTTTCCCCTTTTTCCCCTTTTTCCTTTTTTCTCTTTTCTTTTTCCCTCCTTTTCCCTTCCTTTCTTCTTATTTTCCTTTTTTCCCTTTTCCCCTTTTTTCTTTTATTATTTTTCCTTTTTGCCCTTTTTCTCTTTTTCCCTCTTTCCCTTTTTACCTGATCTTCTTTCCCCCTTTTCCTCCTTTTCATTTTATTTTTTCCCTTTCCCCCCTTTTTTTCCTTTTTTCTCCTGTATCTTTTCCCCCTTTTTCCATTTTTTCCTCCTTTTTCCTTTCCCCCTTTTTTCCTTTTCGCCCTTTTTCCCTTTTCTCCCTTTTTCCCTTTTCTCCCCCCTCCTCTTGGGCCTCCCCTTCGAGGCCACGCTTTGTTTAGCCCAGAAGGAAAACACGTGGCAGCCCCGTTCCCAATTTACAAGGGGCAGCAAGCTGAGGCCCTGAATCCCACCAAAATATCATTTGTCTCGATAAATTCGGAAAATCCGTTCTCCCCAGCAGGATCCTGGAGCTGTTTAAACCCAGAACGTTCCCTCTGCGAGCACTTTCATCGAGTGGAAACGACGATGTTGGACCCATTTCCCCCCTGTGGATCCCAAACTGGGAGCGAGACCCTGGGAGCAAATGGGATCCCGAGCGATTTGTGGGATGTGTGGATCTGATCCAGAGCTGGAGCTGTGGCACATCCTTCCCCAAGCACAGCGTGTCCTGATGGAAATCCCAGAACTCCCCGTGCCCGGGCTGGGAGAACACAACCCTCGTGCTTTGCGCTGTCACAACCACCAGGATCGTTTTAAACATCTCCTCGTGTTCCCAAACCTCCTGCTCTTCCAAACCCTCCTCTCCCAGGAGGAGCTGCAGCCCCACACAAGCAAAAACCCAACGCCAAAATCCCCTCAACAGCTGTTGCACACTGGCTATTATTATTAATATTGATATTAATATTAATATTAATATTAACCAGCCCATGGGATGCTGAGGAAGGAGCCAGATGAGATTCTGCTGTGGCTTTGAGAAGGGAATTTTCCTTTTTTTTTTTGCATTGTAGACATTCTTCCGGACAGCTCCAGCTCTGATTACAGCAGAGGGGGCTGGAGAAATGGAAAGCATCAGGGAAACCTCAGCCTTTTATTGCAACCACATTTCCAGGGCCGGGTGGCAGCGGAGCGGCGCGGGATGGCACCGGGAGAGCTGGAGGAGCTCCATGAGGAGGAGGAGCCCTGAAGAAGCCATGGAAGCAGAATCCATCCTTATGGCCACACCACGATGGCCCAGCTCATCCCATTGGGGAGTTTTGTGGCTGCAAATCCCAGCTGTTCCCAAAAAAACCCAGCAGGAGCAGCATGAGGCAGATGGAGAACATCCCCTCCACACGGGCTGGAGCTCCACTGCCAGCAGGAGGAAATTAAAAAAAAAAAAAAAAAAGAGCAGAAAACGATGGATTGGAGCTATTCCTGCTGCTTTTAACACACCATTGCATTGAGTCAGGTTTTCTTCCTGGTTTTGGGGGCTCCAGGCTGGATTTGCACTGGGAATGGGGGGTTTGGCAGCTGCGAGGTGTCCCAGCCCAAGCCCCCACCCTGCTGCTCCCTTGGCCCCTCATCTTCCTGCTGCTCCCACAACCATCCTGGCAAAAGAAGGATCCCTTGGGCTGGGTGTCTGTCAGTCAAGGCACCCTAAATCCCTGGATTCTGCCAAAAAATGTCCAAAACCGGGGTGCAAACACTCCAACCTCTCCCTGTGAGCAGAGGCAGCTCCTGCTCCAAGTCCTCCTCTGCAGCAGCAGGTCCTGCACTGCCTCCACACCACCTTCCCTGCCTTTATTGCTCTGGTTCCATTTCTTTTTTCTTACTGCAACAAAACTAATTTTAGTTTTATAGCAGCGAGACCTGGAAAGCACCCAAGCCCTTGAGAGGACAGTTATTATTATTATTATTATCATTATTATTATTAGATTTGGGTGCTTTTTTCTTCTTAAACTCGAGTGAGCCGCTTATCCGCCGAGAGCCCGGCACGGCTCCCGCTGCCCATCTGCCATTCCCATCCTCCAGCTGATTATTTTGGGCCACTTTTCCCATTTCCAGCCAAAACCAGGGCTGCAAAGTCACACCTTGCTTCGGGAGCTGCACCTGCAGCGTGGAGTTTATCCGCTCCCAGTTCCCGGCTCTGGGTTTCACACCCCACGCCCGCGGCTGCCTCCTGCCTTTCCCAAAATACAGGGAAAACTCCGTGTTACAGAGTCCAGGCTGCCTTCCCAGGACGCCAGTCCTGCTGAAGGATGGTGTTTATATTCCTCCACTACACCCTGGCTCCGCTCAGCCAAGAGCTGCGTTTGGATAAAAAGCAAGGAAAAAAAAATCCCCACCAGCCTGGCCCCGTGTGGAGGTCGGGAATGCGGCTGGAGATGCTGTCCCCCACCCTATTCCAAGGGATCCAACCTGCTCCCCCAAATCCTGCAGCACCATCCCTGCACTGCTGGGATCACCAAACCAGCCCTCCTCCTCCTCCTCCTCCTCCTCAGGATGAAGGCACAAGGGATTTTCCCCCCCGTTCCACTGGAGAGAGGAGCCGCGACGCCGGGGGGGTGGCACACGGAGTGTTTTCCCTCACGTTGGTTAATGCCCAGGACATGACACCAATATTCTCCTTCTGTTTATGATTTGCTTTTTCTGGGAAGGGAGCCAAGGGGAGAAAACCCATCAATCCCAGGCAACAAATCGAGCCTGCCCAGGGAACGTGAGAGGCTGCGGGCTCATTTATTTCCCCGCAGAGTAAACAGCAGTGACACTGCTGTAAATGCGAGCGGAGCCAAACCCGGGCCTGAGTCCCCTCTCCCGCAGGATTCCAGCCCTGACCAGGGGATGGGGGATACTCCCAGGAGAGCCGAGGGGATTTTAGGAGATGCCAAACCAGGGATGCTCCTGCCCACGCCGCCAAGTGCTGCGGCTCTGCTGGTGGCCCAGGGAGGTTCTGTCCTCTCCCTGGCGGTGGCCAGGCTCCGGCCCAGCTGCCCGTGGCAGGGGCACGGGAGGTTAATCCAGTTACTTCAGATTATCCCGAGTTTAAAGAAGAAAAGCCCCAGGGCTGCAGGAATGAGACGACGGCAAAAGGGGCACAAGCCAGAGGGAGTCAGAGCCACTCACAAACCACTGTTGGTGCTTCTGTGCCCCCAAACACCCAGATCTGGGGGGCTCAAATCTCCCCCAGCAGTGCAGGGTGGTCACAAAACCCTGGGAAACCCCAAAGCTACAGAGAGAAGGACTCAGCTCCCACCCTGGGGCCGCACAGGGCACCTGCAGCTGCCTGACACACCCCGAACCTGTAATGCACCCCAAGACACACCCCGAGCGTGCAGCACACCCTGTCCGGTACCACCCAGCACCGGCACCGCTCACAACACCCGCTGCGCTCCACCACACCCCAGCGTGTGCCGCAGCCGGGTGCCACACCCTGACACAGAACCCCTGGCACGTGTGGGTCCCCCCCATGCCAGAGACACCTGCCCTGCACCACCCCCGTGAGGGTACCGCGGCCTGTGGCACGTGTGGCACATGTGGCACGTGTGACGCACAGCACACCCCGTGCACACCGAGGGCTGCACGCGCCCTGTTGCACACCCACTGTCACCTCAGCGGCGCTGGCAGGGACCCCCGGGCCACCGGCGGAGGGGACAGCAGCCTCGAGCAGCCGTCACCGCTCCAACCACCTCCGCCGTGGCACCGGCCACGTCTCTAGTCCTGCACGGCGAGCGGGACGGTGACACCGAGGGACACGCCAGCGGCTCAGTTCTCCTCCTCCGGCCGCTCCAGCCTCCATCCCGGTCCCTCTGCCACAGCCTCGTGCCGGGGTGGCCCCGTCACACGCAGCCGCACTCCTTGGCCGACAGCTCGTTGACGGTGTAGTAGCGGTTGTAGGCATCCAGGAAGGACACGTCGTCGTCGTAGGCCAGCGGCCTGCAGCACGGCCGGGCCCGGATCTTCTCCTTCCGGATCTTTCTCCGGCTCCTCATGCTCTTGAGGGAGAGGTCGTAGCTGCGCACGGCGGCCTCGCAGGTGCCGCTGCAGTAGCGGAACAGAACCGTCTCATCCGACTCGTAGCCCAGGCCCAGCTCGCTGACGCTGACCTCCAGCTCACGCAGCTCGCAGGGTTTGTGGCGGGCGCGGGCGCGTTTCCTGCGGCTGCCCGAGCGAGGGAACAGCGGCAGCTCGTGCCCGCCCGAGTTCATGGCCTGGCGGTAGCGCTCCACCAGCGCCGAGATCAGCTGCCGGATCTCACCCTCCGTGTAGCTCTCCAGCAAGGCGCTGTCTGCAAGAGGAGGGCATGGGGTTAGTGGGTGTCCCCCCGGGGTGTGGGTGTTACTGGGCTGGGTGGAGGGGGCCTGAGATGGGAGATCCTCCATGGATGAGGATCTTGGGATCCTGCAGCATGGAGGTGCCTTGGGGTGGGTGGATAACCTCAAGAGGGAGATTCCCTGGGGTGAGTTAACGTCCACCTGAGACAGGAGATCCTCCATGGATGGGGATCTCAGGATCCTCCAGGATGGAGGTGCCTTAGGGCAGATGGATGATCCCCAGGATGGAGATTCCCTGAGGTGGGAGGACATCACCCAGAATGAAAATTGCCTGGAGTGGGTGAACATCCCGCAGGATGGAGGTCCCTTGGGGCAGGTGGATTTGGGGAGAAACACCAATAAATTTCATATTTGCACTGTTTCCCTCTGGCTTGGGAGCCCCAGGGCCCCAAGGGCTGCCCTCCAAGACCCCAGGGCCAGCAGCCAACACCCAAACTGTGCCCAGCCACCGCTGGCAGCACCCACGTCCCTCTGTCCCAACCCTACATCCAGGGTTATTCCAGCTCAGCTCTGCAGGAGGCACAGGAAAGACAGAGGAAAGCGTGGTTTGACAGCTTGTCATCGATTTCCAAATTTCCACCCAAAAAAAGCAGTTCCTCTGGTTTGGAATCAAAACAAACACGTGGGGATTTCCAGCCCTCAGGGAGCACCGAGGGGCGAACGGGAGGAGCTGCTGCCGTGCCCTCATCTTGAGCTCCTGTTTGACATTTTCCATTTGTAAAAAATAGCACGGAACTAAAAAAAAAAATTACCAAAAAAGAGGCATTTGGAGGGAAAAAAAAGCAGCTTCTTCTCAGTAAACGAGCTGTTTGAGTTTCCCTCTGTGGAGAGCTGCCGTGTTCACACCGAGGTCTGGTGCCCAATGCTCCCCGCTTGCCCCAAATTTTTATTTAAACCCTCCTAAAGGGGATGTTGGGATGCAGGAGAGGGCAGGGAATGACCCCACAGGGATCTGGGGGCACCTGCAGGTCCGGGGGGGGACAGTGACCCTGGGATGGAGGAGCAGGAGCTTACACTGGGCCAGCAGAGAGCCGTGGCGTTGCAGGGCCCGTGGGGATCTCCGCAGAGGTGCCGGCAGCGAGGAGGAGGAGGAAGAGGAGGAGGAGGAAGAGGAGGAGGAGGAGGAGGAATCCCGTGAGGAAGACGGCGAGGAAGGCAAGGGGCTGAATTCCCGGCTTCCGCTGAACATGTCTCTACAAACTAAAATGGATAACATGGAACTGAGGAGCATCGATGCAATGGCTGCACACTTCCATACCTTCATCTTAGAGCAAGTCAGAACATTGAAACTCTGCAAAACAGGCAAAACAAACATCCTTAATGCGCGCCCCGAGCCCCCGGAGCCCCTTCCCTCCCTCCCTCCCTCCCCGAGGCTCGGGATGGGGGGATCTTCCCATGGGATCCCCGGCATCCCCTCGGCTCCAGCTCCTCCCCTCCCCTCCTGACACCGGCACCGGTGCTGAGATGGGGAAACTGAGGCACGAGGGGCAGCCCAGGGAGGAAAAGGCTGGGATGGAGCAGGGCTGTGACACTCGACCCCACCACCTGAGAAAGGGCCTCTGGTTTCTTGCAGGCCCATAAAATTTTAGGAGAGCGGTTCCAGCCTCGCTGCACGTCCCATAAAAAAGCCTCCCATTCCGGCAGCCAGAAATTCTGGCCCCCACCCACTCGCCTGTGACCTTTCAAAAGACTCAAATCCCAGCTCCAATGTGCAAAACAATAACAACAAAGTTATTCCAGGCTTTGCTGTTGGTTTCTTTTGCTCTCAAAAGCCCCAGACCAGCCCCGTCCAACCTGGCCTTGGACACTCCCAGGGATGTCGGTGTTTCCACTCATTTTTCCTGATAAATCTAAATCCAGCGCCTCCATCCCCACAGACCTTTTTTTTGCTCACAAAAAATGGAGCTTTTGGGGTTCTCTGATGTCCCTCACTTTTCACGCTCTCGTTATTTCCCATCTCTCTTGTTTTCCAGCCCCATTCCCAATTTTTCCAGCAGACTCTTGGGATTTGTTTCTGATATTCACCGACTCCTTAAAGCTCCTGGGGTCATGAGATGAGGGAGAAAAGTGAATTTATTTTTTTTTTCCACCCTAAATCCTCCTTGCTGAGGGGTTGAAAGACGGAGATGCCAAAACTTTTAGTGCTGATGCTTCAAAGCAGAGCACCCAAAAGACATTATATTCTAAGTGTGCCATAAATTTTCCGTCGATTCATGTTTCCGGGCATTGATTCATTATTTTCCAGAGCTCAGCCTCAAGAATGGATGAAGCCACGGTGTGGCCGAAGGATTTTTGGCAGCACGAAACACTTGGAAAGACGGAGGCCTTGACGGGACATCAGAGAGAGCTTCCACCTGCCACACACTGTTTACTTGAGGGCCTTACATGGGAGCCAAGCTGCTTTGAAATCCCGGCTCCTCATGACTCATCCCGCAGGAATTAAACAATTTCCATCCAGGCGCACGGGGCAGCGGCTCCAGAGGCTGCTCCTCCAGCAGCAGCTCCGGCTCAGCGCCGGGTCCTGCTCACAGGATGGGGCTGGGTTGTCCTGGAGGGGATGGGGGTGGTGGAGAGACAGGCCGTTCCCAAAACTGCCTCAGACCTTCCCCAAAACTCTCTCAGATTTTCCCCAAAATTCCCTCAGACCATAAGAAAAACTCTCTCAGATTTTCCCCCAAATTTCTTCAGATTTCCCCCAAAACTTCCTCAGACGGTCCCCAAAACTCCTTCAGATTTTCCCCAAAACTTCTTTACACCTTCCCAAAATTGCCTCAGACCTTCCGCAAAACTTTTCACAAGCTCCCAAAATACTTTTCTGGGATTGAACCTTGCCAAAAAGCATCGGTGTGTCCGGCACTCCCGCCCAGGGCGGATGCTGCACTGGGAGTACTGGAACCTGCAGTGCCCCTGGAACAAACTGGCCCCAAAATGCCAAAAAACTGGCCCCAAAACTGGAAGCATCGAAAGGAAAAAAAGCCCCAAACCCTGATCTGAGTGGACCTGTTGGATTTTCCAGCAAGTGGGTGCATAAAGGAGGGGAAGATGTCCCTGTCCCCATCCCCAGCTCTGCTCCGGGGACAGGGAGTGCCACCATCCCCTTGGCTGGGGACAGGGGCACCTCGTCCTCGCTGGCAGTGCTCTGAACGCCGAACCCTCCGGTGGCCACAGCACATCCGCAGCTCATCCCTGCTCCTCCTCCTCCCCCTCCAGCTCTTCCCACTCCCCGTAAGCAGAACCAGAGCGGAGCTGGGACACATGGTTCTGCTTTGCCTCAGTGAGATCCAGCCCAGCGCCAGCAGCTCCAGAGCTCTCCCCACAGCTCCCCCCGGACTCCCCCAAAGGGCCGACCACAGCCCAGGTAGCCACTCAACCCTGGGGTCCTGCTCCTCTGGGAAAGGCTTTGGGGCACTCCTGGGTGAAGCAGGACCCCGGAGGGAACGGCAGAGTCGGAGCCAGCCCCACGGGATGGGGGCGAGGGAGATGGGATGGAGGAGAGGGAGGTGGAGAGGAGAGGGAGATGGGATGGAGGAGAGGGAGGTGGGATGGAGGAGAGGGAGGTGGGATGGTGGTGGGGCAGAGGAAGCTCCAGCATTCCCGGAGCCCCCAGGCTGAGCAGGCCGAGCTCCCTCATTCCCACGTTGCCACAACATTTACGTTTGGGCTGAATTACAGCGGGTTTGGTTTACATCTCTCCCAACAGCTGGAGAGCAAAAAACCCACCCCCAACTCCCTCAACATGGGGAAAATAATAAGGAAAAGCATCCCCCACTGAGGCTGCGGGATGTGGATGGATGGGCCAAGGGCACCCCGTGGTGCCGGGGGCGATGCCGGGGATGGCGGCCACACCAAGTCGTGGTTGGAGAAGGAAGCCTGGGGAGTTCCCATCCAACGGAGCAGCCCTTGCCGTAGCCCCATCCATATTCCCACCATCTCATAGAATCATGGAATCCCAGACTGGCTTGGGTTGGAGAGACCTTAAAGCCCACCCAGCGCCACCCCTGCCACGGGCAGGGACACCTTCCAGTGTTCCAGGCTGCTCCAAGCCCTGCCCAACCCGGTGGAAATTTTCCCTCATTTTGGATTTGGCAGAGCCAAACCAGCTCCAGCTGCTGAGCACTGGAGGAGGCACCAGGACAAGGCAGGAATTTTGGGACATTGACTCATCCGTCCGCTCCATATCCACATCCCACATCCTGGACGCCGAAGGACATCGCCTTTGGGAATGAGCAGGCACAGGACCCCCAGAGCCCCCCCAGCACGGCCAGACCCCCACCCTGAGGAGGAGATGCCCTGTCCCATATTCCTGAGCTGGGAAAGCCCACGGAGCAAATCCTGTCAGAGAGGGGTCCGGGAGCTCTTCCAGGGGGAAAAAGAGCAATTTGTGCCAGGCCAAGGGGCACCTTGAGCCATCCCTGAGTGCCAGGGACAGCATCCTGTGCCCGAGCCGAGCCGGTTTGCACGGGCAGAAGCCAAATCCCCCGGGATGGAAATCCCGGCACCAGCGCATCTCCAGTGCCCCCAACCCAGAGACGCCGCGGCCACGACCCTCCTGTCCCTCCCCACCCCCAGGAGCTCCACCCAGACCCATTTTGGGGCTGAATTCCTGCACGGAGCCCTTGGGACAGACTCCGGGGTGGTGCTGGACCCGTCTCACCGTGTCCCGCGGGATCCCCGTTCCCTCCACCCGGCACGGCGATGGGATGCGGGGAGGCTGCCGGCCCGGCGGGATAAATCCATGCCCTGGGAAGCTGCGGCGGAGCCTTTGATTCCTTCCCCGGAGGTCTCGCGTGGGCTTTCATGTCATTAATTAACGGGATCCGCAGCGGGCGCCCGGCGGGGAGGAATCCCGCTGGATGCGGAGCCGAGCGCGGGGATTTCCGCTGCCGAGTCCCCTTGCTGGGACCAGTTCAGCCCCAGTTCAACCCCGGCTGGGCTCAGCTCAAGGGAAAATAATGATGCTGCTTCCCCTCCAGCCTCGGCTTCCCTCGGTTCCCCCCCGTGCCTGTCCCCGGCGCTCGCCGGGACCCGCCGGGGGCTGGGAATGCAGCTGCCATAAAATCCGCAGGGAATAAAAGCGCGGTTTGGTGCAGCGCAGCTCCCTGCAGCATCACCCAGCGCGGCCCGGGGACACCCGGGGGGGTCTGTGCAGAGCCTGGGGACACTCGGCCGAGATCTGCCCCCCGACACCCCCAGCTCTGAAAAACACCACTAAACCCAGCACATTCCGGGGATATTTATTCCCTTTCCAGCTAAAAAGCAGCCGAAGTGTTTAAAAGTCGTTGCGGGGACATGGGTGGTGTGGCCCCAGTTTGTGGCCCCAGTTTGTGGCCCCAGCCCCTGGTCCCAGCCCAGTGTCCCCACCGGGCCCGGCAAGGTGTGACAGCCCCGCCAAGGTCACCACGGCTGCAGCAACACAAAAACCTCCCTAAGCCGATTCCGTCAGGTCTAAGCAGCAGCAAGGGCCGCCCTTCACGGGAAGAGGTGAGTAATTAGAGATTAATTGCTGATAAAATCCCTCAGGGTACTGCCCGGCGCCGCAGCGGGAGCGGAGCGTGGCTCGAGGTGAGGTAACACCGACGCGGGGAATGAGGTGGGAATATCTGCAGGGAAAACCCCCTGCAGACGGATCCCGTTTGCTGAAGGGCAGGGAAAATCAAATTACATGGCTCGAAATCCCACCGGACCCGGGATGGTTTGTGTGGCCGTGGGGGAAATCAGGGGTAGCACCAGCCAAGGACCCCCCACCTGCTGCAGGGCGCCCTTGGGTGCTGCTGTGCTGACCTCCCGCACCCCTGATGCCGCTTTTCCGGCCCAAATTTTCCCTCTCGTGCCAAAACCTGGACTCTGAACGTCAATTATTTTTGGATCCGAAGCGACACTCCCGCCCCCCCCCCCCCCCCCCCGGAATTAGTAAACCTCCCGATGCCAAAAAGGGGCGGTTTGTCAGAGGAAACTAATTACTGTGGCTTGTTTGAACAATCCCAGTGCCTCGGGAAAGAGGGTTAAAAGCTTAAATTTTGGCAGCGAGATGGAGCCCAGGCCCCAGATGTGCTTTGCTCCGGGCCCATTTCGACACCGCTGGTATCTGAGAGCTGCCACGGCTGCGCTGGGGGCAAAATCTCCTTTTTCCCAAGAAAGGAAAAGCCCTCGGTGGGATCAAGGAGGGAGAAATACACCAGAGGCAGGGGGGCTGCAGTGACAGCGTCACCTCCCACAACACAGCTTGGCCACTTTCCCCTTCCCTGTTTTTTGTAGGGTTTTCCTCCCCTGCGGATTCCCCAAATCCCTTGGAGCGGGGGTGGGGTCACTGTGCTGCAGGGTGCCTCAGTTTCCCCTTTGGAAAAACACCCTGGGAGCACCTCGAAGGACTCCAGGTATTAATTCCTGATTTTCCCAGGGTTCCACCTCTGCCTTTTCCACAAGTCTCAGCTGTGCTGGCCCGATCCCTTCAGCTCCCGCCTTAATAATTCCCATTCTCATCCCTCGGGAAACAGATCCTGCCCTGACCCAGCATCCCTGCAAGCAGGATGGGTGGGGCGAGCCAGGAAGGAGCAATGGGATGGGGGAGCTACATCCCTGCGGGATGAGCATCCACCTGCATCCCTCCGCAGCATCCTGAGCAAGCAGCACAGGTGATGCTGACGCCTCCTCCAGCGCACAGCTGGGAATTCTCCCGCTCTTCCCTCTCTTCTCCCCACAAATCCCGGATTCCCGGCTGCACAGAGGGAGCCGGCTTGTCCCGGCGCCCGCCGGGGATTAGGGCACTTTGCTGAGGGCACCGGCACCGGGGCGAGGTTTGCAAATCCAATTTGCACTAAACCCTTCCAGTGGGTTTTGGCCAGAGAGCAGACTGGGATCCCATCAGGATTTACCCTCCGACTCCAGCGGCAACTGCCAACATATTGAACCACTTAGCGCTGCTCCGGAGCGAGCAGATGAGGAATTCCGCCCGGGACAGCAACAGCAGCGCTCTGGGAATGGGGATTTCAGCTGGAGGAAGCTCAGAACCGGGAGATGCTCAGGGCTGGAGGTGATGGCAAGAGCTGGAGGGTCTCCGAAGGGCAGCAGGTCACACAGATGGACCTTGGCACATGGACATGGCGATACCATGGAGAAGGACACATCCCTGAGCTCTCCTGTCACTGCAGGGAAAACCCGCCGGGATCCCTCAGGGATGAGAGGCTTTCCACTGGGAAGAGCCACACGGTTTCCAAAAAAGCAAAGTTTTCCCTCTGCTCCCAGCCAGGATGTCGGTGCGTGGGGAGAGCCGTGGCCACTCTGCCCTTCCCGCCCCGCTGCCCTCTCCCTCAGCTCCAGCTCAGACCCGATCGAGCTGTGGGTAAAAGATTGGGATCGTTTGTCCTGCTGCCATGAAAACACCAATTACAATCGGAACACAGTCACCCAAATCCTGCCCATGCTCCTGCACAGGAGCTGCCACCGCAGCGAGGGGAGGGCAGGTGACACAGACAGGGACAATCTGCACCTTTGCTCCCCGTTTTCCTCCTTTCCCAGACCAGAGGCTGCTCACAGCAACAAGAAATTCAGGAAAGCGCTGCTGGAAGATCGTGGCATGGCTGAAGAGCTCTGGCAAAACATGGATTGGTGCATTTCTCTGTCACTGCCCGTGGGAATGGGGTTGGCAGCTGGTCCTACTGCAGCTCCTGTGCTGGTGGTCAGGGATGGAAAACATCGACCGTCCAGAGCAGCTGTGGCTGCCCCATCCCTGGCAGTGTCCAAGGCCAGGTCGGACAGGGCTTGGAGCAACCTGGGATAGTGGAAGGTGTCCTTTCCCAAGGTCCCTTCCAACCCAAACCATTCCAGGATTCCATGATCTGCTCTTGGAGAGAGGTGGGGGCCAGGACCCCCCTCTCCTCCCCATCCCTCCTCTGCCAGGGAGCTCCCACCACAAGTGATGCTTTGCCAGGGCACAGCCCAACATTCCCCCTCTGTCTACGCTCAGAGAGTTCACACCACCCAAATCCTGGCTGGATCCTTCCAACCTCCCCCCAGACTTCTCTTGGGTACCAAACAGGTGGGTTTTTCCCCCAGTTCAGGGTGATGCTCTTGGTGCCCAGCCCGGTTCAGAGGAGCTTCACTGCCTCCCACGTCCTCCCCCACGTGCGGCGGCTCCAGAGCTGGCACTGTCCCTCCCAGCCGCCTCCGAGGAGCTGCTAAGCCTCAAAAATGTGCTTTTAATAAGCCAACAGCACTTAACGAAGACAGCAGCTGCCCTGTTAAATCAGAGGCGAGCCCTTCCTCCAGGGAGGACAGGATGGGTGTTCCCAGCTGGGACCTCTGGTGTGAAGGTGTTTTGGTTCACACCCAAGGTTTGGGCTGGCTTCGGTGTCCCTCTGTGCTGCACGAGGACACAGCGTTGGTGACTGCCCAGGGAAGGCTGCAGAGAGGGAAAAACCCAGGGAAAACCAAAAAGCCACTCCAGCACCTCCAGCATTCCCTGCCTCTTCCTCCTGGCACAGCTGCAGCTTGGGATGGACCCGACAAGGATTTGGGATTTTGGCTTGCAGACCCTGCTTTGCTCCAGGGCAGCAGGACTGGGGGCTCTGCCCTGTGTCACCGGTGCCATCGGCCACCAGATGCCATCACCAAATCCCACAGCCCTGGTGGGAGTGACAGCAGCAGCAATAAATACACCCTGGGCTCCCAGGCAGCTCCTTCAGACAAAACCAACATTATTAACAGCAAAAAGGCCCCCACGAGTCAAGGGGCTTGGTCAGTTCTGCATCGCTGCCAACGCCAGCAAGACCCAGACATGGCAACCATGGAGGAAAATCGGTTTTCTCCCTGGGAAGGACCAGGGCTGGGTTTACAACCACCTCTAAACCAGGCCAAGATTTAATTGAGGGACTTCCTAAAGCCTGGAGCCACAAAACCAGGACCCTGCTCCTGAATTAGCTCCATTCTCAGTGCCCTGGAGAGCTCCGGGATTCATCCCCCTGCCCCAAGCACCACAGATCCCTGTGCTGCAAAAAAAGCTGCTGAAACAGAGAAAAATGCAGCTCCTGCTTTGGATTATTGCAGCCTGGGAGCGATGCTAAAGGAGGGACTTCCTCTCCTGGGATATCTCCCACTGCAGGGCCACCGACCCCTCGGAGCGCTGCGAGAGCCGGGCAGGGCTGCCCTGCCTCCCTCCCGGCAGCCACCAGCCCTCCCCGCCGACCCTGGGCTTGGAGGCAGTTCAAAGGGAACCTTTGCTGCGGGAAAGCAAATTAAATGTGGTTCCATCCAAATGAAAACGCTCCAGAACCCCGGCGCTGGTGCGAGTGGCATCGCCTGCGCGGGGCTGCCGCGGCCTTTGAGCGACGGCAGGAGGAAACGCTTTTTGGAGAACAACGCGGTGGCAAAGAGATTGTTTCAATTTAGCTCTGGGGTGCTGGGCTACAAAGTGAGCCCGTTTCGAGTTTCGTGAGGGAGAAGCGGCGGGAATGAAGCTGCTCACGGCATTTCCCTTCCCAGGGCAGTCGCAGAGGGGGCGGCTTCGCTCCGACGCGCTCGGGATGCTCCGTCACGCGAGAGCAGCAGTGCACCACGCCTGGCACAGCCAGGAGTGAGCTTCTCTTCCTCTCCCCCAAGTTTCATGGGTAAACTCTACTCCAGACTGGCCAAATCCCAGAAAAATCTGAGTTGGGTGGGATTTCTCCAGTCCAGACAGTTAATGGTGGAGCTGGAGCAGACGGGACTGGACCGAGGGACTGGACCACCCCAAGCTGCACTCCTGGGATGTCAAGCGATCCCAGGCAAGGTGGGACCGGAGGGCCCAGCTGTGCCCAGGTCCTCACCCCCTTCCCAGGCATCTGGAGCTCTGGGAGCTGCCGGAGTGGGACCACACGATGCTGCCCCGACTGGCCTTGGCAAAGCAGCTGGAAGCAGGACTGTGCACGCGTGCTTTAGCTTAGACCAGCAATGAAATCGCCTGTGGCACTGGAGGGGAAAACCCCACTCCAGTAAACCCCACTCCAGTAAAACCCTCACCAGTAAGATCCACACCAGTCCTGTACTACTGCATCTCCTGTGATGGGAACTCACACAGGACCCCAGGAACCTCCCTCCCCTCAGCATCTCCCTCCGGCTGAGGCTCAGCCCTGCTGAGCTGCTCCATGGGCAGGGGTGACATCAACAGGCAGCTGCCAGCTCCTCGTGCCCCCCAAACCCACCCCTGTGAGGGCACAACATGGCTCAGCATGACACGGGGTGGGGAGAAGATGGGGCTCCGAATGCCACCTCCCTGTGCTGCCCTGGGGACAGCCAAGGTGACACCTTCTCTGACCACACTGGGCTGGGCTGCGTTTCGGGCTCATGAGAGGTACCCTGACCTCAGAAAGGGGATATTACAAATCCTACATCCATCCCTGCAGTCCCTCAAAGGTGGAAATCAACCCCAAAGTGCGTCCTGGAGCCCCCGCGTTCCGCAGGGCCCAAGGGAGCTCCAGAGGGAGGTGGAGCGCGATGTGATTCATGGCACTGCCGTGGGAGGGCATCCAGGGCCGCCGCAGCCGGGCCCAGCACCACCCGCCCTCGGCACGGGCACCCGGGGGTGCCCACCCCCCAACGCCTGCGTGTCCCCCCGGCCGGGCCACAGCAAACTGGAGCAGCTGCTTTTGTTTCCAGCCCAACCACAAGGCCTGGAAGGTGCTGGGCTCTGCCCTTGAAAACCCCGGAGGAGCCTGGCCCTGGTGCCGCATCCTGCTGCGAAGTCGCAGCGGCCACGCGAAGCGGGAGGGAGAGCTCGGCATTCCCGGGATGCGCCACACCTCCCGTGCGCCTTCCTGCGGGCAGCACCGAGCTGGACCAGCGCTGAGCCAGCCCTCCGACATCCAGCGCTACCTAAAAACTTGGGATGTAGGAACAGGGAAGTCTAATCCTTCTCCACAGCCCCGGAGCTGCCGGGGATGGAGGCGCAGGACGAGCCCGGAGCCTGCGGTGACACCGAGGACGCTCACACCGGGGCACGGCCACGAAGCAAACCCGAGGTGCAGCATCTGCAGCCCGCAGTCAGCGCCGCAGCGGGCGGATTTGGGTCGGAACCAAAGGGTAAAACCCAAACCCAAGCTCTCACACCTCCTAAAATTTGGCACAGAGATGCCCCTTCCCTGTTCGGTTCTCTGCCCTGTGCCAGGCAGAGGCTCGGCTGCTTCTGCCACTAAATCCAGGAGCACCCACAACCACGAGAGGATGAATTTGGGATCCACTGCGATCCCGCCTTTAGATCTGGGATCTCAGCACACATGCAGGATTCACACAGCACTTCCAGCAGGCACCAGCCCCTTCTCCCGATGGGATAAACCGTGCCCTTCACCCAGCGCCTGACTGCGGATCAGCTCCCGGAGCAAGGATGGGATTTAAATCAGTGCTGGCTACAAGCTACCATATATGTGCAATAAAGACACCCGAGGTCTGGCTTGTTTTGTTAAAGCCTTCGTGGAGACCGCAGCGAGAGGGGGAAATTCCCTCCCTCGAGGATGGGGGGAAATTCACCCCCCAGCCCCAGCCGAGCTCTGGACATGGTCACCACTGCGGCGCGGCCGGAGCTGGGAGAAGGTGACGGGGCTGGAGATGCCGGCTGGAGATCCTTCCGTTCCTTAAACTAATATTTAGACAGGACCCATCTCCTCCCTCCCGCGAGCGCTCCGCGCCCGGAGCCGTCCCGCGCCGTGTTTGTGTTCCTGCGTGGCGGGACGGGCTCCAAGTATGAAGCAAAGTCCTGCGGCGGCCGCACAGGCCGCCCCGACCCCGGGAGGGTGCTGGGGACCGGGGCCGGGGTCCCCCCGCTCCCCCCATTCCCGGGGGAGCCCGAAGGCTCCGGTTCTGCCCCGTTCGGCGGTGGCAGCATCCGACCCGCCGGGCGCGGGCGGCGGGGAACGGCGCGGGTCCCCCCCGGGGGAAAGAGGCTTCACCGGGACCCCCGGAGCCGCCCCCGGTGCCGCAGCGCCGGCGCGGGGCAGGAGCGTCCCGGGCCGGGCAGGTGCCCGGGGCCGGCGCTGCCGAGCCAGGGCCGCCCGCGGCGCTTACCTGGACGCCGGGCCGGTGCCGGTGCGCGGCGCTCAGCGGCGGCTCCGTGCCGGGGCACGCGTGGGGCCGGGGGTCGCCATGGGCGAGCGGCGCGGGGCTGGCGCGGGTCTGGCTCGGCTGGAGCGCGGCGGGGGGGCTCGGCCACCGCCTCCTCCCGCGCCGGGGGGCGGGTTTGGAGCCGGCCGGTTCCCCCGCCCCGCCCGGTCCCGAGCCGGGCTGCGCTCCGGTGCCGCTGCCGGTGCCGCCGGCGGTGCCCGTCTCGCCCCGCTGCCTCCCGGTGCCGGTCCCGCTGCCGCCCGCGCCCCGCAGCCAGGCGAGTCCGCGGCTCCCCCGGAGGAGGCACCGGCTGCTTCTCGCAGCGGAGCCAACGGGGCCGCCCGGCCCCGCCCCGGTCCCTCCCGGTGCCGCCCCGGTCCCTCCCGGTGCCGGTCCCGCCCCGCCCGGGCTCAGCCAGACGCGCCGACACTGCCCCGGTGCTACCAGCCCCGAGCCCCGGTTCTGCCCACGGCATCGCCCCGCTGCCCCGCTTTCCCACCCTTGGACCCCTCGGTGCTGCCCCCGGAGCCGGTGCCCGCCGCGGGCAGCGACCAGCCCGGGCCCGGTGCCCAAATGTCCCCTCGCAGCGGTACCCAAGGCCCCCGGCCATGGGCACATCCCTTCCACGTTACATGGGGGCATTTTTAAGCCGGTCTGGGCAGGGCACGCCGGGGCTGCCGGCAGCTTTCCGGCTCAGTCGCCTCTCGGCTCCCACAGGGGTTTCGCAGTGAAGACCCGCTGGGAGCGCGGCAGGGTCACCGCTTAGCACGGGACAGGCTGGAGATCGATGCCAGCCGGGACAGGCTGATGAGTGCATGGAATGAGTTGTCTGGAGATGAGGAGTGGTTCTGCACTTTCTGTGTAAGAACCAAATCGCTTGGTTGGATTCATGGAGTTGCTCCAGTTGGAAAAGCCCTCTCAGACCACCAGGTTCAGTCATTTCCTCCACCCACGTCCCCAAGGGCCACTTCTGCACATCCTTTACATCCCTCCATGGTGACTCCACCACTTCCCTGGGCTGGACAACCCTTCCAGTGAAGAAATGGCCTTTAAGGCCCCTTCCAAGTCAAACCATCCCAGGATTCCGTGAGAAGTGCTGAGGAGAGGCAGGAGCCTAGGGGATTCATCGAGCTGCAGCATCTCCCATGGCCATGCCATGTCTCCTCTCCTCGCTCTCCCGTCCAAGCAGAGCTTCACCCTCTTGGAAATTAGGATGCTGCTTTGCAATGTGAATGCTGGAGATGCTGAAGAGACCCCAGAAAAGGCAAATCCGGCTTTGGGAGGGGTGCGGGTGTCCCTTGGAATGAAGCCAGGCTGCAACAGACCTGCTTGGGCACATTTCCAGAGGTTGCTCCTGGCACGGGGATGCTCAGGGAGCCAAAGGCTAGAGGAAACAGCAGGATCAGAGTTTAGAGAGGACAGACTTAGCGCTCCCTAAATGCCTGGCTCCTTCCTCCTCCCATCTCCCCAGTGTTTGTTTTTGCAAGTATTAATATGCTGGGACTGTTTTCTTTAGCACACGTCGGGGCTGGAGGGGTTCACTGAGAGCTCTGGGATCTGGGTGACCTTGGCCCATCGGGACACCTTCCCAAGAGTGGTCTAGGGAGCCTGACCCATGGTTGTTCCAGGTCTCCACAGCCCTGGCAGGAGCCACAGAGCCACAAAGACCCCTGGCCCGAGCTCCAGAGTGCCGCTGGTGGGGTGGGCAGCAGCACTGCGTGCTGTGGCTCTTCCCTCTGGCGTGAGGAGGGTTCACCTGGCCGTGTCCAGCTGCTCTGGGACAGCACTGCAGGACGCCGTCCTGCTCCACAACCCTCAGGAGGCAGCAGTTGTCCTGCCAAAAACCCCAGTAGCTGCTAAACAAACAACTTAATGCAAAGCAGCCTCGGTGGAGAAGGAGCGAACGTGCCCAAGGAAGCGTCGAAGCCATTACGGAGCCGCAGCAAAGGCAGCACAGCCTGGTACAATTTGCATCTTTTGTTTTAATTAACGTTCTGCTAATGACTTGTGTAACATGGCTGGTGATAGGCAGCTTCCATCTCTCCCCTGGTGTTTGCTCAGAGCCCAGAATGTCAGCCTGCCTGGTTGTCACGGTGGGATTGTTGGGGTTGTCCTGACTCGATGATCCCTGTGGGATCCAGGGAATATTCCATGATCCCCACACCTCACCCTGCTGTCTCTAACTGGGTTGCGATCAGCACCAAAATCACGAAATCCAGAGTGTAACTGGGATCCTCTGGCTCGTGGAGGAGGTTTGGGAGTCGCTTCTGTTTGGCTTGGCTGCCTCTCCTTGACCAGTCAAGCCACACTTGATCCACTCGGATTTAAAGCGTCTCCACGCTGGATGTTTGCAGGCTGATCCAGGAGATTCCCCTTCACTCTTCCCGTGTTTTGTGCTCTCAGCCTGGGCACCGGACACCGTGCAGTGACACCTCGGGCACGTTCCTTGTGTGACATCCTGAAAAAGCCCCAGACAGCCCCGGATTCCCGTGGCCCTGACACAGGGAGGGATGTGCTGCAGGCTGGGGGGACTCCCAACACACGGGATGTGAGGGGGCTGGGACACAGGATCCGGAGGGGATGTTGTGAACCGCTGGGATGGAGTGAGAAATTGGAACCAGGCGGGAAATCCATGGTACGGAATGTCACACATGAAATCCATGAGGAACAAGTGTCCGTAAACACCGAGGGGGAACGTCTAAGCAATTAAGTCATTGGAAATGTCAAATAGCCCATGGACCCCACATTCGGACATGACAGATGAACAAAAACATAGACATTAAAAATTCCTGAAAACTAACAAAGGAACTATGATTAATTTCCCTCTGTTCCAGGGCAATCACATTATATACACACAAAGGAGTCATAAAAATTCCGGGATGACGGAACAAAATCCTTCCAGAGCTCCACAGATAAAATACAACCATGCTGGAGGGAGCTGGGATGGTCCAGGGAAGGAGCACGCCTGGGGCTGGCTCCCACATATCCCTTCGGATAAAAGACCTTTCCCAGAGGATGCAGCTACGAGGTGACACCTGCTGAAAGTGCTGCTGGACACGGATGTTGTGTCCCAGCTGCAGATGGGACAAATCCTTCTTGGTGACAGCAGAAGGTCCCTGCAAAGAGCCACACGTGGGATGAGCTGGGCTTTGTGAAATCCCAAGGAATTTGCGATGGGGATGCATCAGCAGTGGCACAAACAAGGATGGTGCAAGGATGGGCAGGAGGGAGGCAGGGAAAGGAAAGGGGTCAACATCCTTCTCTGCCACGGCCAATTTCAAACCCCTGTTGAGTCCCAAGTGCCGGAACTGAGCGTTTAGGAACGAGAGAAAATGAAGGGATAAAGTCAAATCGTTGCAGTCCAAGAGGCAGGCGGCTTCCTTCAGTTCAGAGGAAGATATTCCAAACCAAAACCACAAAGAAAATATCATTAGAAGAGGCCGCAGTGCTGCTCGGTGACTTGTTCATTGGCTTTTTGTGGGATGTTTTTCATCAAATCCGGCTGTGGAGTCTGCAAAATTAATTAAGGAGGGGGCTGAGTGGTGCCAGGGACTGAGGGGGGTTTAGGGGCTGCCCCTGTACGAGCAGAAAAATCCCGTGAGAGCGGCAAACCCCCAGCCCAGGTCCGCAGGGATGGTCCCCTGGGACAGGCAGCAACCCGGGACCGGGGTCCCAGCATCCCGACATCCCAACATCTCCAGGAACGCTGCATCCTGAGCGATCCCATCCTCGCTGGAGGCTGCAGCCTGGCCCGAGGCTGCTCATAATTCACTGCCCTCTGCTCGGCAGCCCCGAGCGGTGACCCGGCCATGGGGACGTCATTCCCACATCCTAATGGGCCGTGAAACTCCCGCACGCTCGGGACACGAGGAGTCCGGGCTGGGAAAAGCAGGAGGGGAAAAAAAAAAATATAGAGTGGGGATTGTGGCAAAAAGGTGCGAAATACCAAAAAAAGGGAAGAGAGGCGTGAGACGGGGACGGGCGCGGGGACGGCGGAGGCACCGGCACCGGCAGCGCCGTGCGGCCCCGGGCTGTCCCCGCGTCCCCGCCTGGCCCTGGCAGGTGACGGCTGCAGCCCTGCCTCGCTCTTTCCCCATTCCAAAGCCCGGTTTTCCAGCCAGGAGAGGTGTGCCGGGCGAGAGCCATGGCAACTCTTACACAGAGCGTCAACAAAAATCAGCTAAATAATGACTTTCTCCTTGAAATCCCCGGGGGGTGGGGGAGGCTCCGGGCCCGCTCTGCCGGCCATAAAAAAAGGCTTTAAAATTTTTCAGTGGATGCTGAAGAGGAGCTAAGGGGAGCCCCTGCTCCAGTTCAGCCACATCCCAGCCTGCGGGAGCAAGGGGTGGGCACGGATATCCGGGACAACACAAACCCATGGATGTCCCATTCCCTGCCCTTGAGCTGCCTCATCCCCTCTGCACCAGCCTAAAAACAGCTGGATCTTGGAATCCGGCCTGGATAGGTGGGAGAGGGACACCTTGGATTAAATCTTTTTTTTTTTTTTTTTTTTTTTTTTTTTTTTTTTTTTGGTTTGGCGTACATCTTGAAAAAAATATTTTATTTTAAACCCAAATCAAATGGTTTCCAAAAAACTTTTTTTTTTCTTTTCCCTTTGATAATGGAAAAATTCAGCTCGGAGGCAGCTTTGTGAGCTGCATGGGAAATTCTCCTGTGGGGAACTGTCCTCCACCTTCCTCCCAGCAAAGACAACCCTCCCGCCTCGCCACTCAGCAGGGACTCAATTACGCAGATGAGGCTGACCCAGCTAAAAGAAGAGTTTGACACGAAATTGGGAACCTGCCAAAAAATTCCTAATTGAAAGTGGTTCCTGCCGTGGGGTCTGCGCCCGGTGACCCCTCCTCTGTCACCGTGAGTTACGAGCACGCTCCGGTTCGAAATGAGCAGAGGAAATCTCATCCTGTTTATATGATTCCCTTTTCCTCCTGCCTGGGCTGAGCCCTGGGCACGTTCTGGGGTGCAGGAGAGCGGCGGCTCTGCCTTTTTCCAGACCCATCTCTTTCCTCGGAGCGACACGCTGGATTATGAACAGATTAAAAGTTCAAGCTCTAATAAATCGAGTCCCCAAAAGCAAATTTAGGCAGAGGAACAGATGGGATTTCCAGAATAGTGGATGTGTCCTGCACTTTCTCCCTGTGTCCTGGTCCTGACGGGATGTTCGGAGGGGATGGGGATACAGAGATTTTGGGGGACAAGAACCACGGGGGGGCTGAGAGAAGTGAGGCAAGAAGAGACGCTGCCACATCGTGGGATCTGTCTCAGGCTTGTCCCACACACCTGGACTTCTCCCACTTCCACCGCAGCTTGGCCATCGGGCGGGCCTCAGAATCCCGGGGATTTTGCCCAGGGCTGTGCTCCGGAGCTGTAACAGCCACTGTACAGCATCCTGCCTGCTGCCGGGATATCTCCACAGGGCCGTTTCACACCTCCTCGGGCGCGAAGGTCACGCACCAGATGTTCCCCATCAGCAGCAGATCCAAGGACATTTTACACCGGATTTCGGCAGTCAAATTGCCTTCATTTTCTCAGAGGCAAGTGATCCTTGTTCTTGGAGCAGCGTTTGGCTGGGGAAGGGCTGAGTGCTGATGCACGAGGAGTGGGATCCATGGGATACAGAGCAGAGCCTGCCTTCCTGAGGTCTTTTCCAAAATAGCTGCTGGCAGCCAGAGGTGTCTGGCTCTGGGAAGAGCGCTGACCCCCAGGACACCGCGCTGACCCCTGGATGCCCAAACTCCTTCAACTGCCCACTCTGGCAGAGCAGGGATGTTCAGAGGGTCAGCTGAGCTCTCCTGATCCCACAAGAAATGTCCCAGCCGCACGTGGGCTCCTCCTGGGCGTCTCCCACCAGGAACAATCCTTGTTCTGCCACCCCAACCACGGGGACCCCCAGGGATCGGCTCTTCCAGCTTCATCCGTCCTTGTGCAAAGCAGAGGAGAGAGGATGGGTCTGTGACCCACAGGCACATCCAGGGGAGAAGAATTTTCGGTAATATCCTTGGGAATTGATGTCATTCCTCCTGGCAAAGCGGGATGGGAGGACTCACCTGCCCCTGGGGGCTCGGGAGGGCTCAGCCCAGGAGCTCTGCCCACTCCTCCCTCTCCGTCACATTCCAGCCAGGTAAAATCCTTTCAAAAGCTGAGCACCGAGCGGGGCTAGCTCACACCATGGAGCCATCCCGTGACTCCAGCTGAAGGTTTGCAGCTGGAGCTGCCGGCACAGTCCGGCTTCCGACTCTGCTGCCAGTGATGGGAGAGCTGCTGGGGCTTCACTTCAAAGCTTTTATAAAAATCTCTGCCACGGAAATGGGGATGCCTGGAACTTCCAGATGCCTGGCAGGGCTGCAGATAAAACATTTGGATCGTTTGGCTGTCTGGGGGGGTGAGGGAAGTGTGGATATTATGGCAACATGTGGAAGCATCAGCCCAGAGCAGAACCATGCATGGCTCACAGGGGCAGGTTTTGCACCAGAGGGATGGGAAGGAGTTGGAGAGAAGGGCCTGGAGCATCAGGATAGAGGAATCAGAGACACCTTCCACTATCCCAGGGTGCTCCAAGCCCCATCCAACCCGGCCTTGGACACTTCCAGGGATGGGGCAGCCGTGGTTTCCCTGGGCAACCTGTGCCAGGGCCTCCCCACCCTCATTGTGAACAACTTCTTCCTCGTATCCAAACTAACTGGACCCTCCTTTGGATCGTGTCTGCCCTTGGAGGCACAGGAATGGGCGCTCCCAGTCAACAGAAATGCGAAATACAATGGATTCCCTCAAATCCCCCACAGGACCACAGCCAAAGCCACCTGCCCCCAGGCCAGACGCAGCGGGAGCTGTTATCTCCCTGCTGAATGTGCCTCTGTTCCCAGCACTGCCTTCCCCGGGGCCACGAATCCCAGCACAGCCAACCCTTCCCAGGGCTGGCACGAGGAGTCCACCCTGCTCCCGCTCCCGGGATTTTGGAGAGGGTCAGCAGCACACTGGGAATGCTGGTGCCGGGGCAGGGACAAGTGAGCACCCCAAGGGTCACCCTTGGAGGGGATTTACCCTCATGGTTCACCCTCTGCACGTGATGCGTTTTAATCCACACATTTGCATTAAAAAGGATCCACCCAGAAAGGCAACTGAACCAGGAGGGAAAGTGATGATTTTTTTTTTCCATATTTATACCTCAAAAAATAAAAGCGGGGGGATTTAAGATCCAGCCTTTTCTATCCCGCTGGGCTGGCATCCACCTCCCTCTCCTGCCAGGCAACCCTGCACACCAACTCCCCAGCCAATAAATCCTCTTCCTCATTAAACATTGCGAGTCTCCATTAATTAAATGAGCACAACAACCACAGTCCCTTCAGCAATTAGGGAAGTGGCTGAGTAATTAGATGGAATGTTAATTCAATTTCCAGGAGGGGGGGAGAAAGAAAAAGAAAGAAAGGAAAAGGAGAAGGAGCAAATGGGATTACGTTTGATGAGGGGGAAATCAAAAGTCACTTAATCATGGGGCAATTAAAGTTCCCCAAACTGTGCAGCTGGAAAATAAACCCTGGAAGGGCAGGACCACCGGGGTGTGCTGGGAATGATGCTCATGCAGGTAAAACACCAGCTGGATCCACGGATTTGTGTAACACCCATCCTTTTCCCTTCACGAGGGAACAAGGAGAAGGATATTGCCTCGCAAACAACGGCTTCATCCTGCCCGTACCTCCAGATAATGCTCTTATCAGCCTCCCTCAGCTAAGGCAGATCAGCCCAGCTCTGCCAGGAGAAACAGCGAGGGGAGCAGCTCCCTGCAGCTCCCTGGGCCGCAGGGAAACCAGGACTGGCACGGCAGGGCATGGGCACGCAGGGCCACTCAGCAGCGCCGGGCTCCCAGCGGCACATCCCGCCTGCCACGCGCCCTCCCAGCGGGTTGTCTCCTCTCTGAGGGGTTTTTTATGTCCCTTTCTGGTTTAAATATGGTTTTCCAGGTGTTTGGAGCATCAGTAGGTACCAGGTTTCACCCAGGACCCTCCCATGAGGGTGATGCCCAGAGCCCACCCAAGGGTTTGCTCCAGGGATTGTGGAAAATCCCCCTTTGAGATCCCCAGGGCAAGGGGGGGATTTTCCACTCCATCCCATATCCCTCTACACTGGGGGGACATTCAGCTCCAAATTTGCCCGAGAGCTGCCAGCCTCCCCAAGACCTGGTGCCATCAGAGGGGCTGGAGCCCCCCAGCCTCTTTCCCTTTCCAGACCTGCCTGTCAGGGCGTGGGATCCGCATTCCCAACCCTCTCCTGTGCTCGGGGGTGAGTGCCAGGCTCTTGGGCACGATGAACTCAGCCTGAGCTCAGCTCCCGGTGGCCTCCTGCCTTATCCCAGCCCGCGGCAGGGTTTGGAGATAAAGGTAGGTTTTGTTGGGTTTAATTAGCGCTGGCGTGGCAGAGCTGCCGGCTGCCAAGGGCTGACAGGCAGCTTAATTAATCCGCTCACCGCTGTCACTTGGAGACGGCTCCGCAGCAGGGAAGTGGGGGGGAACCAGGCTGGAGAGGAGCAGGGAGCCTCGGCAGCGCGGAAAAGCCGGTGGGGAGAGGGGATGGAGGGAAATATTTGCTCCCCGATGATGTTTTTCCCCCTTTTCCCCCCTCCCCGGCATCAAACCTCCTCCTGCTCCGGAGCTACGCCGATCTTCAAACGTGAGAATTCCTCGAGCTCCGGAGCTGCAGGACTCAACCCCCTCCACCACGAAAACCTTTGGGACCCTGGCAGGGGTTTTGGGAGGGTGAAACAGGGAGTCGGTGCCCCTGCAGCACTTTGGGAAGCAGGAGATGCTTTGCCAGCACTACAAGCCTGATTTTATTCCGGCCAAGGCGTGTGAAATAAAGCAGAGCAGGAGCCTGGTGCGAGCAAAAAACCCCCAACGAATTCCACTCCCCACAACTCACTGGCTTTTAATTAGGATGTGCTGCATTCACAGTGATCCAGGAGGGGGGAAAAATATCCTTATTTCCCACCAAAGAGCTGGATTGGAATGTCCTAGGGCTGGAAGCAGGCGGTGAGTGGAGGTGGCGGGAGCTCGGAGCACTGGGCTATCACCTGGGGACAGTGAGATGTTCAAAGATGTTCCCAGACGTTCCCAGATGTTCCCAGCTGGGGCCATGGCACGGGCAGGGCTGGCTGCTTCCCGTGTCCCGCGTGCCGGCGGAGGCAGCTGTGCAGGAAGGATTGTTGGCTGCGGCAGGTATGGGCTTGCTCAGGGAGAAAAGAGCATCAGGAGAGCTGGGACTGAGCCGTGGGGAGGCTCAGGGGAGCAGCAGGGGTCAAGAAAAACAAGGGGAAACTGGGGCAGATGGAGAGAAAATGGGAATTAAATAAAGAATGGGTTGGGCTTTCAGCCTGGAAACCAACAAGGAGTGAGCTGGGATGGAGCCCTTCCCGTTCCCTCTGGGGCTCCACAGATCCCTCCCTGCAAATCCCAGCCTGGGGACAGCCACAGCCAGAGCTCTGTCCCTGCCCTTCCAGGTCTCCTATCCCCACACCCAGGCCCAAAAATCCTACCTGGATTTGGTGTGAGCTCTCCCCATGAATCAGGAAAGCTCACGGAGGAGGTTGTCTCTGGAAGAGGGAGTTCCAGTCACTCCCAAAACCTTGCTGGGTGCTGCCCAAATTTAAAGCACCCAAATAAAATCAGGGATGAAGCACATGAGCCAACACAACGTCAGGGATGAGGGAGCTTAATTAAAATTAAGTAAATAAGCTGTGGATCTCCTAAGTGAGGCTTGAGTGGGTGCCAGGCTGGGCTGTTCCTGCCCTGGGCAGATCCTACGTGCAGGGTACAGGTGAGAGGCCAGGCCCTGTCCTGAATCCCTCCCCACACCCTGTCCAGCAGCAGGATCATCCCCAGGACCCTCGCAGGGAACAGGCAGAGGTGCCCCATGGCTTGGCTGGTCCATGGGATGGGGAGATCAGAGCTGGACTTTGATGATTCTCATGGGCCACTTTCAGCTCAGGATATGGAGGCACCTTCCAGGACCTGGAGGGAGCCACAGGAAGGATGGAGAGGGACTTTTACAAGAGTTTGGAGTGCCAGGACACAGGGAATGGCTTCCCACTGCCAGAGGGCAGGGATGGGTGGGATATTGGGATGGAATCATTCCCTGTGAGGGTGGGGAGGCCCTGGGATGGAATTCCCAGAGCAGCTGTGGCTGCCCCTGGATCCCTGGAAGTGTCCAAGGCCGGTCTGGATGGGGCTTGGAGCAGCCTGGGACAGTGGGAGGTGTCCCTGCCCATGGCAGGGGTGGCACTGGGTGGGCTTTAAGGCCCCTTCCCACCCAAACCATCCCATGATTCCATGATACTCTATGAAACTCCCTCAGAGATCCCTCCAGCAGACCCACTTGGATCCCAATACCCCAAAAACAGAGCAAAGAGGATTTTTCCTAGTGCAAAGCTGTCCTGAGCGTGCAGAAAACCCACAGAGATCCCAATTCCCTTCTCCCTGGGCTGCTCCCGTGCTCCAGGGCGGGACACCGTAAAATTAATCATTTTCTCAAGTGTGTCCCATCCTCTGGGAGCCCGACGGGGACGTGCGGGATGCGCTCCGGGGGTTCTGCAGAGGTTGCACAAATCCCCGCGTGCCCCCGGGATGCTGCTGCCCTTCACTGTTTATTTGCTTAGCAGCAATTAGAGCAGCGTAATTACAATCAGCGCTCGTTTACATAAAGAATCGCTTCCCTCGGCTTCTGGGCGCCCCCGCTCCGCGAGCCACGTGCCAAGACAAACCTCGGGAAGCGAGGAGAAACCTTGGGAGCGCAAAAACCGAACGTGAGGCGGGGGCCGGGAGGATGGAAAACAGGAGAGAAGGAGGGCGAGGGCCACCCCCCGCCAGCCCGCCCGGCTCCGGCTTCCCTGCGGATGAGTCGCTGGACGGGGTTTTGGGAATGCTGCCGCGCTTACAGGCGCTGCCAAGGGGACGGGACAGGCACACCGCACCTTTTAATTGGCAATTAAGAGCCAGCCGGCCCCGTCCCAGCAGTTACTGGGTTGGTACATGTGGGAATCTTGCGGTTCCTCCTTCCAAAGCCAAACGTGTCAGTGCGGGATGAGGCTCTGGGCAGGGGCAGAGCTCACCTGTACCGGGGTGTTGCGGCATTTTGGAGGCGTTGGTTGAGGGCAGGTTAAAAAAGAGTCCAGAGATCACCAGCGCATCCCGAGTTTTCCTCCTTCCCTGCAGCAGCCTGGCTTGGCTTTACTCCCGAGAAATCAAAGGCAAGGCTGTAAGTATTAGGTTGATTTTCTAAACAATTCCCCTCTGAGCTTTTAAATAAGATGCAGGTTTTCGAGTAAGCGCAGTGCAGGGCAGCTGAAGACGGCAACGAGGGGGGAAAAAAACCACAGAATCACGGGATGAAAATATTTACATTTTCTTCCTCTGTGTTTTCAAGGCTTGGTTAAAAAAAAAAAAAGTTTTTCATTCGGGAAAGAGCTTCTCTGTAATTTTAGGGGGGAGAAAAACAAAACCAAAGTCGATTGACCTTTTCCAAAATTCAATAGGTGAAATGAGGCCAGGAACTAAAAAAAGTTCGGTTTAGAAATCAGGTGCTTTGAGAAGCATTTGGGGAGAAAAGCAGCTGTTCTTGGAGGTTTTACATTGCACACCCTCATCCCAGTCAGTTCTTGCCATTCAGATAAAAAACTAATCTGATTTCTTGGCAGATCTATGAAAGTCAGGAGCACGTGGACTAATTATTATTTGGGCTAATTATTATTATTATTATTATTATTATTATTATTATTATTACTGGGGAGGGCCTTAACCTCCCTCTTTATTCCTCTCTCCTCTTCCTTTCCCTCAGGTTTCTCAGATTGTTTAAGCGTTTCCCCACTGCTTATTGCAAATTCCTTGTGCCTCTCCAAGGATCCTGGGCACAGAGGAGCTGTCCTGCCAAACATTCCTCGCTCCCCTCTGCCACCTGGGCACCAAAATGCTGGGACAGGTCCCTGCTGCCTTCATCCCTTCCCCTGCATCCCAGGAGCTCTTTGGTTTCCCTCCTCTGGCAGCCAGCGAGTCGGGGTTTGTTTTTCCCAGGGCTTTTTTTGGGGGGGGATGTAAATAGGATCAAGGAGGCAGGAAGAGCTGCTCTCCAGGGAGAGGATGTCTGTGAGTGCCTGCCCCAGGAGAGCGCTTGTCTGGCCTTCCTGGCTGCTCGGGGATCTGCTCTCCATCCACAGAGGTGATGACAGGTTGTGCCTGGCTGCTGGCAGCCACAGCAGCGAGGAGGATTCGCTCCGAGCCCAGGGGAGATGAGGATGGTTTCACAGAATCGTGGAATCATGGAATGGGTTGGGTTGGAGGGACTTTAAAGCCCATCCAGTGCCACCCCTGCCATGGGCAGGGACACCTCCCACTGTCCCAGGCTGCTCCAAGCCCCATCCAGCCTGGCCTTGGACACTGCCAGGGATCCAGGGGCAGCCACAGCTGCTCTGGGAATTCCGTCTCAGCCCCTCCCCACCCTCACAGGGAGGAATTCCATCCCAATATCCCACCTACCCCTGCCCTCTGGCAGTGGGAAGCCATTCCCTGTGTCCTGGCACTCCATGCTCTGGTAAAACATCCCTAGAGAAGTTTGCCTCATTTGTGTTTTAAGGGAAGACATTCCCAAATCCCACTTCTCCTCCCTGAGTCATCTTTGCCCTGGGAGAGCCCTTCCTGGGCCAGCCTGAGCTCTGAGCACAGACCAGCACCCAGGGGGAGGCTCCAAGTCCCATGGAGTTCCCGTGGAGCTGGCACGGATTGATGGCGGGATAGCAGGGGTTTTGTGAGGTGTTTCCATCCCGGGAATGTCATCCATCACTCCCAGACAGCCGGCGTGCGTGTGAGGCTGGCTCAGGAGGAGGAGCAGTAGCAGGAGGTGCCTCTGGATGAGGTGCTGCAGAGCTCAGTCACAGGTGAGGAGCCCCTCCCAGGTTTTGGTTTCGCTGATTGAGTGTCAGCCCGAAGGCAACAACGTTCGGGAAATAAATCAGGAGAACTCATCCGATCTGGAGTTCTCAGCCAGCAGAACCAGTCGAGAGGCCACCAGTGGTGACAATCAGAGCCGGTTTGGGAAAGGGCTGGAGAAAGGCAAGGATAAAAAGCGAGGACTCTGTGAGGGCGGCGAGGCCCTGGCACAGGTTGTCCATGGAAACTCTGGCTGTCCCATCCCTGGAAGTGTCCAAGGGATCCAGGTTGGATGGAACAATCTGGGATACTGGAGGGTGTATCCATGAGCCCATGGCAGGGGGTTGGAATGAGATGGGCTTTAAGGTCCCTCCCAACCCAAATCATTCTGGAATTCTCGGATTCCATGAATCCTGCCACAAAAGCCCTGGACTCCCCAGACAGGTTGGGAATTTCAGTGGCCCCACCTGCAGCAGCAGAATCCTTTCTTTTCTGTGAATTTTATTCCCTCACGCAGCACTGCCTGAATCCCTGGGGCAATCAGCCAAAACCATGCAGGGTTAATGAATTAAAATCATTTCCTCCCAGCTCAGAGGCAGCAGCTCCATCCTGAGGTGTGGAGAGAGCTGTGAACTCTCAGTCTGGGGTGTCCCAGGCAGGGGGACACAACCAGGATGCTCCCACTCCACCATCCCTTCCTCCCTCTCCCTCTCCCTAGCACGGATCGTTCCCTTGGGCTGGAAGCCAAAGCTCATCTCCGGAGGATACATTTTTAGACAGTTTACAGAATCTGGCTTCCTGCTTTTAAAGATCTGGAGCTCTTTTGTTTTCCGTCACCTGGAAGGTAGGTGTGACAGGACTCGGTGTCCCCGTGTGACTCTGGGGGGGAACCACCAGCAGGCAAATCCACGGCTTTGGAAGGAACCAGAAGCCAAACACCCTGAAGGCAGGGAAAAGGATCCCAGCCCTGTTCTGTGATGGGACACAACCTTCCCCCCTGCACGGCAGGAGAGGAGCGCTCCACGAGCAGAGACACAAAGCTGGAACAACAACCACTGGAACAACAACCACTGGAATAACAACCACTGGAAGGACCCACCGGCCTCACTCTGAGGCTCCCTCCCGGCTGCTGTGACATCCTGGGATGGTCCCGAGGGCCAGCAGCGCTGCTGAGGTGGTGTCAGACCCCAGCGTGTTCCTGCTGGGCTCGTCCTGCCAGGCAAGCCCGGGCCAGGTGTGCCACAAAGCGTGCTCTGTCTCGCACACCCTCCCGAGCCGGGCACCAGGGGGGAACCTGCTGCCAGGGCTTGGCTACCTCAGGCCAGGAGTCACAGGGGTTTGGCTTCTCTTCTGAACTCCTGGATAGAGGAGTTTGGGAGGTGACACCGTGCCTGGACCGTCCCCTGTTCGTTCCCTTCTTCAGAACCGCAGCCAGTGGTTTTCCCGCTGGCAGCTTTACAGCAACTGGTGTTTGCTGGAGCAATAAAAACAAAAAAGTATTATTTTTACACAGAAATCCTATCAAACCCTCTGGAAATGTGTCTGCTTAGTGGTGCCAGGAGCTTGGCACTGGGATCTTCAACCTGGAACTCAGAAACCCACCCCAGGCTGGCAAACAGCCCCTGTGGCAGCTCTTTGGGCAAGCCCAGCCCAGCCCAGCCAAGGGGGCTAAATCCCGGGGTGCCCCAGGCCCCTCCCAGCCCCTGGAACAGAGGAATGCCCCTTTCTGCAGTGGGATCATGGAGCTGTGCGAGTACAAGAAGTGGGACGGCAGTGGTGGCTCTGCGACCGAGGGGACACTGATTGTGGGACATCTCTCCTCAAGACCCAGCTCAGCAGCAGCTCCCACGACACCAAGGGTTAAACAGGGACTAAAACCAAGGACAACACTTTGGGAGAAAAGTTTTCCGGGACCTCGGATCCCAGGGATTGGTGAGAAGGTGCATGAGCACCTCTGCTCAATGCTGCATGAGGGGTTCCCTTGCCAGGACCCCCAGCACAAGGACGAGCCCTGCGAGGGGCCGGGGCTGCCCTGAGCCACGGAGCTGCATCCTGGCCTTTTGTTCTCCGCAGGGAGCGTGCAGGCACTTGGGTGCCAGCCACGAGAGCTTGTGCTGTGCCCGCTTCCTCCCTTGGCACGCAGCAGGGCCGGGCGCCTCTGGCCAATTCTTGGTTGTGTAAACAGCCCGAGTAAGGAAGATAAATGAGGCTGAGTGGCAGGGGAGGCTGCACGGCTGCCAGGCAGCCCTTCCCTGGGAATCAGGGAATGCTGCAGGCCTCCAGGGCCGTGCTCTGGGTCAGAGAGTGCAGCATCCCAGGAGGTGCTTCATGAGATGCCTCAGAGCAGCTCCCTTGAATCACTGACTGCTTGTTTTAAGAGCTTGGGGTTAAAGAGGTTTTTCAGACTGGTAAAGAAATACAGTCGTGGAGAAACACATAATCCACCTCATCCTGGAGAAGAGGACACTGAGGGAAGATCTCATTGCTGGCTACAACTTCCTCAGGATGGGAAGTGGAGAGGCAGCTCTGATCTCTGCTCTCTGGGAGCAGGGACAGGACCCAGGGAATGGCTGGAGCTGTGTCAGGGAGGGTCAGGTTGGATATCAGGGAAAGGTTCTTCCCCCAGAAGGTGCCAGGGCACTGAACAGACTCCCCAGGGAATGGTCCTGGCCCCGAGGCTGCCAGAGCTCCAGGAGCGTTTGGACAACACTCCCAGGGATGCCCAGGGTGGGGTTGTTGGGAAGTCTGTGCAAGGCCAGGGCTTGGATCCGTGATCCCCACGGGCCCCTTCCAACTCGGGATATTCTGTGATCCCGTGCCCTCCTTGATCTCACCCTGGCAGTGATGCTGATGCTTCCCACTGATGCAGAGCCTCGAGCGCTGCCCCAGCCCCAGGCTCTGTGTCTGAGCTGCAGCTTCCGAGGGATACAAGAGGTTAAAATTAAACCCCCCCTGCCCTGAGCCCTGCTAATGCCTCTGCAGAAAGGAGCACCCCTGCCAAGAGCTTATCTGAGGCTCTTTGTGAACAAAGTGAACCCTGGAAGGTGGCGAGGCTCAGTGACAGAGAGTGGGGATGCCAGCCAAGATCCCTGCCTCTGGCCACGGGAGAAATTTCCATCTTAGAGAGGAGCCACCCCACTCTGATAACCCCACTGTTCCCAGCACTGGGAAGGGCCTCGGGGGAGCAGGGACCTCATTCCCTGGGAGCTGCCAGTGCCAGCTCACGGCTCTGACTGCACAGATGGAAACCTTGGCTAAAAGGCATCCCAAGGCAGGTGTCCATCCTCCGAGCTCTGCCTTTCTGTGGGCTGCTGCACCTTCTAAACTGGGACAGAAAAGAGCCCTTTTCCCAGCCTTTAACCCCTGCAGGGACACGGTGTCCAGCTCCCGCAGAAACCAGGAATCACCAGACAGATACAATGAGCTTTTCAGCCCTTAAAACCTCCGGAAAAAAAAACCCAAAAAAACAAACTTGAATGAGCTGTAGGTCTGATGAAAATGTGGGAAAATCTCTGAGCGGCCGGAATTTCACAGAGGCCCCAGCTCAAACCTTCTGCTTCCCAAATCCTCCCGAGATTGGGAATCGAGAGTGACTCCAACCAAGCACTCTTTCCATCCCAAGGCCCAGCCAGGGCCGATAAAAATCAGCTGGGGCCGAGCAGGGCCCATCTATAGCTCTGTGTTTATTTTTAATCGGGTGGCTCAGAACTGAGTTGGGCCCCAGCAGTTCCCGGAAATTCAATCCACAGATCCCTTCTCTGGAGCTACCGTGCAGCAACTCCGTGACCCTGGAGCCGGAGCCCTCTCTGTGCAGCTGGGACACGGCCTTGGGATTTACTGCCTCTGCAGCTGGAGAACCTGCTGCAGTCCACGGGCAAAAGCTACAGGAAACCCCTGCCCTTGCCAGGGAAGGGCAGAGAAAACCACACACACAGGGTAGAGATACTGGGAAGGGATCACTGGGATGGACTGGAGATGTGAGAGCTGCATCCCCGTGCTCCAGGTGAAGACACAGCCCTTCTGTGAGGTCCAGGTGAGCTCTGAGATGCTCCCAACTCCACGGGAACTGGAACCCGTTGTCCCAGGGCGGCTTTTCCCTCTGGAATCAGTGCAGGAGACTCGTGACTCGTGTTTGGTGCTGCCTGGGGCACAAGGGAAGGAACAGGTCTGTGTGTTCCTGGAGAGACTCCAACAGAGGGGAGCTGGAGTGAGAAGATCCCAATTAGTCCTGGCAGGCAGCACAAGCGAAACTTCCTCTTATCCTCGTGCCCTGCCGTGGGCAGAGCTCTCCTGCTGATCCTCTGGAGTGGCAGCAGGGTTTAATCTCCATGGAGATGGATCAAATACCTGTCCATGATCCACCCCAGGGGGTGGCTTGGCTATTTCTTACCCCTGCTGCTCTCCATCCCTGGATGCCAGGATGTGCCAGGATGTCCAGTCAGGAAGTTCAAGTGCTCTCAGAGCCTTCAGCCCGTGGGGATGAGAGGGGCAGAAGCAAAGCCCTGGGCAGGTGGGGGTAACCCACAGCTCAGGATTTGGCCAGCCTGGAGATGCTCCCCAAATCTCACAGCAGCTCTTGGAGCAGTGCTTGGCTTTCTCAAGGGATTCGCCATTAGGGATGGATTTATCTTGGATTTTCCTTCCCTTCCTTTGCAAAACCCTGTTTGGACAAGGCACAGCAACATCCTCACTCAGCACAGACAGGGATTACAGCAGCAGATGCTTCTCTGCCTGCACTGGCTGGGGAAATGACCCTGAAACCTGCACCAGATCCCTGCAAACTCCCAGTGTCCCTGGGAGCAGGGACAGGGCAGGGATTTGCCATTCCCAGCCGCACCACAGCTGGTTCCAGGACAGGGCCCGGGGACACGTGGCCATGCCAGCACCAGGCCAAGCTTCTCAGTGTGGCAGAGGCCGTGTCCAACCCGCTGTGGTCCAGCTCTCTCTGGCTGAACCTCCTCAGGAAGTGCTGGTGGGATAATGGTTGTGTCTGAAGGCATTATCCAAATTACTCGCTGCACTCTCTGTTTTCCCGGAGCCCCGGCCAGACCCCAGGAATATTTATCCTATTTATCTTGGCTGGGGAGCTCCCGCCCCTCTCGGAGCAGCAGGAGCTCGAAACCGCAGATTTGTTAATAGAAACCAAAGCAGGAACCAGCACTGAGCTCGCAGGCAAAGGGCCCTGCCATCGGTGTCATCTGCCGGGATCTCCGGACCTGCCGCTCCGAGGGCTCAGGGTCTCCGTCACCTCCAGCCCCGGCGCCGTTTCCCTGCTCCTGCCTTGCAGAAATGGGAGTGCAGCCAGCCCAGCACACGGAGATCTCCTCTGTGCCCACTCCTGCCCAGGCTCTCCATGCTCTGCTCTCATTTCACAGCAGGACGGTCCCAACAGAGCTCAAATCGCAGCGTGCAAAGTGCCGAACACAACTCCCCACAGGGATTTCGCTCCTAAAAGTCAGCCCAGGCTGATTTTCAGCAGCTCAGACACTGATGTTCCCTTTCTCCTGTGAGGAGACTCTCGAGCCACGTCTCCATGACAGATTTTACACAGCTTTTCCTCATCCTCTTGGACTTCGACCCAGCTGAGACCATCTGGTGTCGATGACTGCTGCACTGAGGTTCCCATTTCAGCTGAAACAAGATCTGAGCTTTGCTCAGCCCCTACCAAACATCGAGGCTGCAGCACATTGAACAACAAACCAAGGGCAGGACCGGGCTGCACTGTGGGCCCTGAATATGGGGTTTTATCCAGGAGAGTCTTGTGCTGGTCGTGGAGACCACAGGGAGCAAAGTTTGTGGTGGTTCTCTCCACTGAGGGTTGGGCTTTGTCACCTGGCCAAAATCAGGGGCTACTTCATGGAGTCCCAGACTGGTTTGGGTTGGAAGGGACCTTAAAGCCCATCTGGTTCCACTCAGTTATAGGCAGGGACACCTCCCACTGTCTCAGGCTGCTCCAAGCCCCATCCAGCCTGGCCTTGGACACTTCCAGGGATTCGGGGGCAGCCACAGCTGCTCTGGGAATTCCATCCCAGAGCCTCCCCACCCTCACAGGGAGGAGTTCCATCCCAATATCCCATTTCTCCCTGCCCTCTGGCAGTGGGAAGCCACTTCCCCTTGTCCAACATCCCTTTCCTTAGCTCTGCATTTCCTCACCAGCTCTTCTGCCCTTCTCCCTTACCCAGGAACCACTCGAATCCAACAGATCCACATCCCAGGAGGTTTCTGGAGCAAGCAGCAGCCCAGCTGTTACATGAGCAGCCAGGTGAGCTGGAGTCAGAGCTTCCTGCAGATCCGTGCATCCAGGGACGATTTCCCAGCAGGGCGAGGATCTAACGTTCGTTCCCCAGGAGTGAAGGAGATCTGCCTTGAATTTAAGTGCAATAATCCCAGCCCAAGCACATAAACCACAATTGGAGCTCTGCAGTGAAAGCCAGCGTGGTTTGAATAATGAATCCCTCAAGGTTTCCCAGTCCAGAACATTCCCAAGCCAGTGCAAAAGGCAGAGGGATCCATGAGAGGGAGGCACTGGGGAAGTGCTGGGGCTGTTTCTCATTTAGAGCCAGGCTGGAATCCCTGCAGAGCAGGGCTCGAACGGGCTCCATCAAATGATCATTTCCCAGGAGAGCAGCTGAGATCCTCAGCAGGTGGAGCCCATTGGAATCACGGAATCATTAAGGCTGGAAAAGCCCTCTGAGATCATCAAGTCCAACCATTAACCCAGCACTGCCAAGGCCACCACTAACCCATTCCCCAAGTACCAAACTCACACTTCTTTTTAACACTTCCAGGGATGGTGCCTCCAAAGCCTTTCCCTGAAGGAATTTTCCTAATATCCAATCTAACCCTCCAGGGAAACCCTCTTTGATTCCAGCCTGTTCCCAGAGCAGGGCCGTGCTGCTGTCCCTGAGGTCAATATTTTTCCCATCAGCCAGGATGAATCTTTCCTCAAATCTCATGTCCTGAGACCTCGTGCCTGGAGTGGAATGGAAGAATTGTGTTCAATTTTCAGGAGAAAGGCAACAGGAATGCACGAAGGGAAGCAGAGAGCTCTGCACAGGCAAGCTCAGAGACCCTGCAATGGTCAAACTCAGCTCAGCACCCAGGAAAACACCTCTGGGCTGGCTGAAAACCAGCTCTGTTGGCTTTGTTACCCTCTGAGTTAACTTTTGGATTATATTATCCATGAAAAAATATCCTCCTGCTGTGCTGGGGCTCTGTACAAAATGTTTTTCTCCCATGAACTGAACCACCAGAGCAAGGTGAAAGTCTCTCAGTGTGCTGGAGGGGGCCCTGAGATGCTCAGTACCTTGTCCAGGGCATCCCCATCGTGATCCCTGCTGGAAAGTGGCATCCAGGACCTTTGGAGCTGCCTTCTCCCACATATTCCTCACTTCCCAGCAGGGATGGAAGCTGGTGCCTGTCACTCTGCAACTCTCACAAGTGAGGTCATTTTGTTTCCTGAGCAAGAGAGTGGCCAAAGCCACCCCCACCCCCACCCTGCAGCAGGTCACAAACACCAATTTAATTAAAATTGTTATTCAAAATGTAAGTCAGAGCTCATATCTGGCACGAAATACTCCAAAGAGAATGTGCAGATCCCAGCCCTGAGCAATGGAATAGGAGCTAATTTCCTTTTAGTCTCTACACACATGTTCACATACATATAAAATGTAAATATACAGATGTAGTCACACATATTCTTACACACAGAGAGCTTCTACAAACCTGCTCAGACTCCTCAGATGTCCAAAAGTCATCAGGACAGCGGGGATTCATGAGAAAAAAAACCTCACTTCAGCAATTTTCAGAGCTTCAAGAAGCTCCAAAGGGAAGCCCCTGGTGTTTGCCAGCCCCTCCAGAGAGAAGGGGCGAGGACATCAATCCTCATCCCAATTAGTGCTGGAAAAAACGTCCCAACTGCATTAATGGTGGGGAGCAGCATCTCACAAGTTACGGGTTGTTTCCTCGGCCATAAATCTGTCAGCACCATCCAACGTATCTGGGATGCTTGGTTTTCCTGAGCCGTGCTTAACAGACCTTTTTGTAAGGCCAGACTTGGTTAATCCAAACAGAGGCGTTTTCACTTGCTGCAGACAGGGCTGGGAGCAGATTTCAGCTTCCTAAAGGGGCATAAGAAAGGAGAAAACCAGCACAGGGTGTAGAGGAGAGGAGGATTAACTCTGTAGAGGCACCACCAGGGTGCTGAGCCCCTTTCCTTCCCCCTGGTGGGCCAGGGATCGAGGGGTGCTGGAGCCAGGGCCTGGGAACACCTCGTGGGGACACGCTGGTGTCAGTGCCACCCTGCCCTCCCCAGTGCCTGCTCCACAAATCCTCTCCCACGCCAGGACAGAGCTGTTTCACACGGTGCAGGGAGCTGGGAGCACACTCTGCCCCTCAGCTCATTAAGCACATGACATTTCTGGCTGGGGAAAAAAAAAAAAAGAATTAAAAATAATAATTCAGGGCTTGTTCCTAACCTTGGGTGGCTTCACTTTCTGCTTTTGCCATTCTCCTCTTAATGACTCCCAGAGCTGGGATGGCAGGAGAAGGATTGATATCCAGACTGGTTCGTTCAGGGATATTGGGCTGATTTTTTTATTGGAGCCAGGAGTAAAGATTTCTATTTTTCCAAGACTAAGGAAAGCATGTTCAGGCTGATAAATATCTGTCAGCAAAAGCCATTAGCTGATGGAGTGAACTAGAAGGGGAAAATAAAAGACAACAAAGCCCTGCCATTCCCAGCGGAACAGCTCAATGGCCTTTTCTTCCATGCAGGATTTCTAATGGATTTCTTGCAGTGCTTGCTGCAGGTCTGCACACATGGTCTGTTAAATTATGGACATCAGAACTTCTTTTTAATGAACCTCATCCTTAGGAATCACAACTAAGGAGCGTCCCAGCAGCAGTTTCTCCTTTGCTAGCAGTCCTAGCACCAGGACTGGGATCTCCAGCATGAGGAACTGTCAGCATCCTGCCCAGCACAGGTAGTGGGACAGTGCAGGGAGATCTTCTGGGCCAAACATCACAGAAATCCCAGAAATCCTCACTTCCAGCAGTAAGGAATGCACTTGGTGCCTCAGCTTCCTCCTCTGTAAAACAAAAACGATGATAACTCTGTCCCAGGCATCATCCAAGCGATGGAAGCTTTAGCTGCTCCCATGAATTTCGGGGTCAACCTCAAAACCTCCACTCCAAAGTGATCACACACCTCTTGGTGTCAGAGAAAAGCCTCTGAAACATCACCCCAAAATCCTAAGAACTTAAAAAAAAAAACCCCGGTGGGAAAGGCTGTTTGTTATTTCCTCTTTAACCTGGTTGGCTTTCCAGGCAGTGGAGCAGTTTATGGCAGACCAGGGACAGGTGGTGGTTTATCACCCCGAAATAATTGGGGTCAGCAGCGCTGCCACGGGAAACGCCAGCTCCGCCGTCTCTCCTCCCCGCCTGGTTGGCAGCAGGGAAAAACGTGATTTACTGCAGCAGCAGAGGTTTATATCTAATCCTTTCTGTAATCCCTTACTCCAGGAAACTTCGGGATACAGCAGCTGGGAAGCTGGCTCAACCCGAACCTCGGGACTTGCTCGAGAGTAACAGGTTCCAGCAGGATGGATCCTCCACGGGTGTGGATCAAGCTCATGCAGGATCACGCCTGGACCTGGATTCTCCACAGGCACCAGGAAGAAGAAGGATGGATGCAAAGCCTGGCTCGGCACCTCCCGCTTCCCTCCCTCCTTCCCAGATGTGGCTGGAGAACCGGCACGGCCCCAGCCATGCCACGTTCCATGAGAAAAGCCAGGATGTCATAAAACCGAGAACTAATTGCCCCCAGATGGCTCATTAAGGCCACATGAAAATTCTTCCAGGGTCAGGAAAGCACTTGTGGAAAGCACCAGGAGGTCACGCTGCCAAGAGTGCCCCGGAGCCACAGCTTGGTGACACCTGAGCACAGAATGGATCCACGAATCACCGGGAGGAGCCTGGAAGCAGGAGCAGCTTCCCAACGAGCAAAGCAGCAGCTCTGTTTCCTTCCTAGCAGGAAACCATTTATTTTCACAGAAAATCACAGCCTTTATGGATGGCTTGGGATATTCCTGCTGACTTGTGCATTGCTGGAAGCACAGCAGGTATTCCAGAGGTCCAGAACCACGTTCCCACTGCCGGCATCTTTCCAACAGCTTAAAATCCCTGCTAATCCTGCTGTCACCAAATCCAGGCCTCTCAATATCCCCCACCCCATGATATTAGGCGGGTTTCACTCCCCCCAAATATTCCTGCTAAACCAGAGGCTGCTGTAACCCCACAGTGACCGATATCCCACAGGACAACAGCCCCAGATCCTGCCCGGGTGCAGGAAGCCTTGGAGTTGCTCCTGGAGGCTGCTCCATCTGCAACTCGTCCTGTGCCAGAACGGCAGCAGGAGATAAGGAGTCTCAAAGGTCTCATGGAAAACTCTGACAAGCAGGCTATTTTCAGCTGGCCTGGCTCGCTGCTCCTGCCGGACGCTTCCCTGCTCCTCGTGTGTGCAGGCAGGGGATGAGCCCGACTTGGTGTCTCTGGAGGACAGGAGAGGGGACAGAGCTGTCCCCTTCGAGAGGAGGGGAGTGAGGGCAGCAGCAGTGGGCTCTGATGTCCGTGGGAACATTTGCACCATGGAAAAGGATCCCGAGCCAGTGAGCAGCCGAGCACCGCAGGCTGAGTGGAGCTCCAGGTTCCCACTGCAACGACCAGCAGGAAAGACTTCAAATGGTGCAGTGTCCTGGGCTCCATCTGCAGAATGATTTCAGTTCAGATGCTCTGCCTGGGGAAGGGGAGGAGGAGGACTGAGCCGTGGGCAGGAAAAGTGCAGCGGTGAGGAAATTTCAGCTCAGGAAAATTAAACTCTGGGTGTTCCTCTCCGGAGGGCCTGAGCTCACCCTGCCCACGCTGTGCCTCAGGGGCAGAGCTGTTCTCACGCAGAGCGAGTGGCACCAGGCTCCACCATTTGCTCTGTCTCGACCCAAAGCATCCCACATCCTCATCCCACTTGTTTTCTCTGCTCATTGTTTCTGTCCACTTGCTCTCCAACTGCTTCAGTCCCCACTGGCTCATGAACATCGGCGTCACTTCTCTTGCTGGGGCATAAAATGTGGCTTGAAAATTCAGTTCAATAAAAACAACTAAAAAAAAAATTATATTAAAAACCCCACCCTGGTCCAGGAGCTCCTGGAGGGGAACGGAGCTGGGATGCAGCCAGCACTTGCTCCTCACCACACCCCTGGCGAGATGGGAATCGGGGCATTTGTGCTTTAGGCCTATTTTGGGAAGAGCCAAAGGGAAACCATGACCAAGGCTGATATGGAGAAGTGGACCCAAAGCAAGCTGATGGCATTTACTCGGTACCAGGGAGATAAGCCCAGTGCCAGCACGTGCCAGCCAGCACCTCCACAGCTCCCAGAGCAGGTGGGAACGCTCTGAGCACCGGGGTGCCCACACCAGGAATATCCTGGGAATTGTGCAGGTGACAGGGACCTTCCTCAAGGCTGTGCTGAGCTTGGGAGGCTCGTGAGAGGGGCTGACTCCAGGGAAAGGAATTTTGAAGGGATGAGAAAGAGAAGGATTTGCGACTGAGGCACTGCAGTGTCTGGGAACAGGATTCCTGGGATATGGGAACTATGCAGCAGACAGCTGGGGACAGGGACTGTGATTCATCCTGGATACTCTGGAAGCAGGGAAAGGGCACAGGGAGCCAAGGCGGTTAAGTAGGGATATAAGAAGGAGAATAAGCAATGGGCCTAAGGCTTTATGAACTATAAACACTGCGATGGAGGAGCTTTGTATTCAAAATAAGCAAAGGCAAATTAAAGGAGGGAATTAGGGGAAGGGAAAGACAGAAGTGAGGAGAGAGAGAATGAGCAGAGATCTGTGCCCAGGGCCAGGTGAAGAGAAAGTTCTTCCCAGGTTTTTACTAGGAAGGAGAAGCCCGAGAAAGCGTGTGGAGAAATGAGAGAAGGAGGGCAGAGGTGGTGTCAGAAAAGAGGGGTCCCCAGGAGAGTCCTGGGTGCTCTTCAGAGCAGAGTTTAAAGGCAAACTGGGACCAAGCAGCCAACTTGAGCAGCTGGATCTTCACTCCTGGCTGGAAAGCTGCCATGCCACACGGAATTACTCGGTGTCCACATGCACCACAGAGCCATCACCATGCTGATCCCAGCAGGCTTGGGGGAAGGATGGAAATCCCCTTCCCATGGCTGGCAGCCTCAGGAATCCAGACAGAGCAAGACAGAGAGCAGCCCTGCAAGGGGGGAAGGACCCTCCAGGCCTCTCCTGCTCCCGAGGACGGGCCCATTTTTGTGTCAGTGCCTGTGCCATGAGTAAAATTCCCAAAACCACACCAATGGCAGGGGATGGTTCTGTGCCCAACAGCGACACTTCCTCCGTGCCCCCAGGAAGACAACGAGGTCGCCTCCAAACCCTACCCCAAGCACATCCTCCCCTTCTGCCTACAAGGATCAGGAAGAAGAAGGATGCATTCAGGGAAAAGGCCACTCTGCTGGGATTGCTCCAGGTGCAGAAAAGCCTGCTCCCACACGACCTGTTTTCCACTCCCTTGGCACCCTCAGCGGCTCAGACAAGTTTCCAAACTTTGCATCCTGATTTCCAGACCAAACAACAGTGGCCCATTCCCCTCTTTCCTCCAGCTCCATCCTGAGCCCTCACACAGTGCCCAACATGTCCCACACATCCCTGTTCACCTCAGGGAGGCTCCTTCGGGTGCAGGAGGCACCGGCGAGTCCTCGTGAAGCCTGGGAAAGTTTCATCCAGCCGAGATATTCATCGGCACCACGGCGAGGAGCTGAGTCAGGACAAGTGATGGATGTGCAGGAAGCCAAGTGTCAGATGCCTCCACATGTGCTTGACTTTCACCCAACCCAACAGGTTCCATGACCGCTGTGACACATTCCCCTGTCCCTGAGCTCCCATTCCAGGGCAGCCTCCTTCCCCCCCAGGCCTGGCTCTATCCAATTACTCCTCCCTGCAAGCTCTCCGTGATGGATCTGTATTGATCCACCCCAGCTCCACGGGTTCTATCTCCATTTATCAGGCCTGCACTTCTCTTAATCCCATCTCAGCCCTCCCCAAAGTAATGAGATAAGAGGCAGGCTGGAAAGGCCGATAAAAAGGAACTGAACAAATCCATTAATGCTGTTTCTGTGCCAGGAATTACAAATCCCAGCCCTTGGTAATTAGGGCTCTGCCAGCCAGAGTCCCAGCACAGCAAAGCCAGAGAGGAAAGTCAGGCTCACTAAAATGTATCCTGAGAAAAAAGGCAATACCTGGAGCAGCAGGACATTTTGGATCATTTGCCAGGTGTGGCACTGAGGTGCTGTTTGGGGACAGGGGTGGGACAAAGTGCTCAAATCAATGCAGGTACAGCCTAAACCAGTGTGACCAGCAGCTAGCCCTGCCCTCTGGCACTGGGAAGCCATTCCCTGTGTCCTGTCCCTCCATGCCTTGTCCCCAGTCCCTCTCCAGCTCTCCTGGAGCCCCTTTAGGCCCTGCAAGTGGCTCTGAGCTCTCCCTGGAGCCTTCTCCTCTCCAGGTGAGCACCCCCAGCTCTCCCAGCCTGGCTCCAGAGGGGCTCCAGCCCTGCAGCAGCTCCAGGGCCTCCTCTGGACTCTCTCCAGCAGCTCCACGTCCTCCTGCAGAGGCAGCTCTGCAGGTGGGGTCTCACCTGAGTGGGCAGAATCCCCCCCTCCCCTGCTGCCCACATTGTGGGATCAGCCCAGAACACCACTGGCTTCTCCAGATCTCTCATATAAAACCCTAAACCAACCCAGCAAACCCCAAATCACAGGAAAAAAGTCAAATTCAGGACATTTTGTCGAGGTACTAAACCAGAGAGTGAGGAACAACTGACCAGCATAACGGGGACACGTTTTGATTGTGACCTCTGGAAAAAGCTTCCCTTGTATAAATGGAGATTAATGGACATTTCAAAAGACAGTTGCTTTAGCTTAACCCCTCCCCTCCATGTTTTCCTTGGGATGGGACCTAAGGGATGCATCACCAATGTAAAAACTAACAAATACTAATAAAATAAATAAATCGAGACACTCATCCAACCAACACCCTCCCTGGAACAGATTCAGATTCTATTTCAATTGACATCTTCTAAAAAACAAAGCCTTTCTCAGGAAAAATAAACCACGGCCACTTCAGAGAAAAACAGGGGAAGAATTGCCCAGGATCTCCCAGTTTCTGGGAGGCAGAGGCAGGAAAACAGGTCAGGAGCAGAGCACTGAGCAGAGTCAGTCAGTGAGTACCCGATTTCACCTAAATCCAGGGATTTTCTGCTTTTTGAGCAGACTTTCTGGACTCCTGATGTTTGTTGGGATTTTCCAACCCACTCCGGAGCCAGCCCCAGCCCTGGGCATGGGGCTGTTGGTCCTTCTCCCTCCTGGAAGTGATGACAAGGTGCTCGGTCTTCCTCACAACTCCCACTTGAGCTGTCCAAAGGCTCGTTAGGAAATGGCCCTAATTAAGTTTGATGGATGGGGACTGGGGATTATTCCTAATCTCCCTGCAGCAGCCAGACCAGAAAGGATATTTCACACAAGAATTCAACTGCAACTGCACAGCACGTGCGTGGCCTGACTCCACAGACCCAGAACCTGTTCCCAAGGTTTCAAATCCCGAGGAAAAAGCCAAGGAATGAGTGGAGTTTGGATTCTGACCCCATGGATAGCCCCTTCCTGGAGTCAGCCTTGCTATCAGGTGGTTTGTTGGATCAAAAGAATTGGGTTTATAAAGGTACAAAACAGGCCTCCATCACAAAACTGAGTCCAAAATTTAAAGTCCAGTGAACATTAAGGATTTTCCCCTTCAAAAAAATAAGATGAAGGTTTTCTTTTCTATATTTCCTTCCCTCCTCCTCTGATGTGGGAGGGAATATTCCACACAGGAGGATATTTGACCATCCAAGCCCTTCCTTGAGCATTTTAGTCTTTGCAAGTGGGCACGAAACTGCAAAATAATGGAAGAAACCAACAGAGAAAAAACATAAACCAGAAACAACTCCACGTCTCTCCATTCCCAGTCCGAGTTCAAGCTGAAATCAAACAATTTCTCCAAGTTTTCTGTACATGGATCTGCCTTGATGACCTGGAGATCACCCAGCAGGAGAAATCCGGGCTTCTGATGTCACAGCAAAGTACAAGAGAATAGCTGGGATAATTTACAGACAGGCTTGCTCAGACCCCAGGACACAACATGCTCAAGCAACACCTGGGAAAGAAATGTTCCTGACCTAGGAAAGGGGGGAAAAAAACAATTAGGATGAGCCAGATCAGCTCCTCAAACCGGTTTTCTGCAATCACAATCACAAAGAGTTGCATCAGTGCAAAAGGGAGAATGACACGGGGTAGTGGGGGCAGCTCCTGGGGAAAACACAGGTACATCCAAGGAAAACGATTTTACCCGAATTTACCAAGGAAAACGAACCAGCCCAGAGAGGAGTGGGGATGTGCACAGCATTCCCTGCCCAGCTTGCAGCCAGGAAAATCCCTTCTGCTTTAGCTCTCCCACAGCGGCTCATCCGGGAGCAAAATCCCCGTGGGCTGAGCTCCTCCCTGCCCAGGTGAGATCCCGAACAGCAGCAGCGATCACACCCGAGCCGCTGCCATCCCTGGGAAGGCGGGATGGAGCCGTGGCAGTGCCCACAGCACCCCGAGCCACCCCGGCACCCAGTGCCCGCCTGCCGCGGGCTCATACCCCCCTCTCGTGGCAAGCACACGGCTCCCTGACCCCACACGGGAAAGGCTTTTCCAGCGCTGCATCCCGCTCGGGCTTCGCAGAGCTCTTTCCAGAGGCTCTGCTGATGAAGCACATGAATATTGATGATCTGCAGAGATGCAGCAGCAAAAGCAGCTGCGGGGAGAGGCTCTCCGAGTTCAGCAAATGCTGCCGGGTGCAGGAACCTCCGGGGCAGGGAAAGGAGAGGGAACAGGGAGATTTTGTGGAGGAGAACAGGTCAAGCTGTTCAGTCATGCTCAGGAGAGCAGGATCCTACATTGAACCAGGAAAGGGCAATGCCACTCTGGAGCCAGCCAGCCCTGGGCATGGGGCTGTTGGTCCTTCTCCCTCCTGGAAGTGATGACAAGGTGCTCGGTCTTCCTCACAACTCCCACTTGAGCTGTCCAAAGGCTCGTTAGGAAATGGCCCTAATTAAGTTTGATGGATGGGGACTGGGGATTATTCCTAATCTCCCTGCAGCAGCCAGACCAGACTTCCTGGCAATGCCAGTCCAGCTCCTGGCCCTGCACAGACACCTCAACAATCCCCCCCTGTGCCTGGGAGCGTTGTCCAAAGGCTCCTGGAGCCCTGGCAGGGTTGTGCTGCCGTCCTGCCTTGCAGGTGAAAACGAGCACAGGTGGCTCTGGCTGCCCTTCCCTGGCCCAGTTTAGGGTGCTTTTTGGGCACACGGGTCTGTTGGAGCGAGTCTAGAGGAGGATTAGAGGGATGGAGCAGCTCTCCTGCAAGGAAGGGCTGGGAGAGCTGGGATTGCTCAGCCTGGAGAAGAGAAGCTCTGGGGTGAGCTCATAGTGGCCTTCCAAGGCCTGAAGGGGCCAACAAGAAACAAGGGGGGAGACTTTGGCCAAGGGCTTGGAGTGACAGGACAAGTTGGAATATGGGATCTGTCCTCTGCTCTGCTGGGAGCAGGAAAACCCCTACAGGAGGATGACCTACAGCTCCCACATCCTCACACCCCCCTAATCACAGCTCCTTCCCAAGAACCCCCTCAGAGGAGACGCAAATTTGGGTACTCAATCAAATCACCACCCCCACGGATTCTGGAGGAATTCAATGGGTTTGAGACATTTCCTCTCTGTCAAACGCTGCTGGAACGAGCTGGGACTCAGCTGCCGTGAGCAGGGGGAGGGAGCTCATGTACCCACACACAGAGATGTAATCTCATGTCAGAATTAAGCCAGCCTAGAGAGCAAGTGCATTAGTCCCTGCTGAGAAGGGATCCAGGGACAGAGGGGGAGAAACAACTGGGAAGAGACTTTTCCAGCTCAGGAAAGGGAGTGACAGAACTCACTGCAGCCTCCTCACTTCCCTCCAGGACAGAGAGTCCTGGTGGAGCTGCTCACGTCCAGGCTCCAAGACCCAGCCAAAGCCTGTTTGCTTTCCCTGCACTTCCCACATCCCAGGCACAGCCAAGGTCTCCTGGAAAAAGCTGCTCCTTCACCCTCCAAGAGCCCCAGCAGGGCTGCCAGAGCTGTATGAGTGCAGCAGAGCCAGAGGGGATGGTTTGTCCTCCATTAACACCCCAAAGATCCCACAGGAGCTTTATCAGGGCTGATAAACCCGAGCTGGGTCGCTCCCTCCCTTGTGCCAAGTGACATCTTCCCATCTCCACAGCAACACGATTTTCCAGGGACAACACCACCTGTTTCCTTGCCTCTTTTCCCACTTATTTGCATGGAACCATGTCCACAGGAGAGGGACAGCTGCCTTTTTGTGGCTGAGTTAGGCTCAAAGTGATGGATCCTGGCCAGGCTGATGCTCTGCAGTGTTGCTGAATGCAGGTCACTGCACAACACAATCCCCTGAGGTACCAGGAGCAGCCTGGAGTGGCACAGGACACAAATTAAACCACCTGGGTACAAATCCCTAAGCAAAAGGGATCAGCAAGGTCCCAGCCCCAGGGGTGTCTCTCACTCGAGGCAGGGAAGGGCAAATCCTCAAGATCCATTTTTAAGGCAAGGGTGAGTCTTCCAGAACAAAGACAGGATGGAAAACTGGCACAGCCTCATCCAGGGGAAAACTGGGGATGGTTCTCATTTTGCAAAGCCTCCTCAGCTGCTGCAGCATGGGCTGCTCCAAGTTTAGATGACATTGCATCAGTCCTCTCCACCTCTCAGTCAGGAGGAGGAAGAAAAAAGCCATCTACCCTTAGTCTGCAAAAATCCGGTGTTAGGGAGGGCTCTGGATAAAAATAGTGCCGAGGTTTTATTTTTTTCCAGAGCTAAATTAAAATGTGGGGTTTTTTTCTTCTTGTGATTCTGCCCTGCTCAGGTGAGACGCCACCTGCCTCCAGTTCTGGGGTCCCCAACACAGGAAGGATGTGGAGCTGCTGGAGAGAGTCCAGAGGAGGCACCAGGATGCTCAGAGGGATGGAGCAGCTCTGTGGGGAAAGGCTGGGAGAGCTGGGATTGTTTAGCCTGGAGAGGAGAAGCTTTGGGGTGACCTCAGTGTGGCCTTGCAGGGCCTGAAGGAGCCGACAAAGAAGATGGAGAGAGATGATTTCCAAGGGCCTGGAGGGACAGGACTCGGGGAATGGCTTCCCACTGCCATGGGGCAGGGATAGATGGGATATTGGGAAGGAATTCCTCCCTGTGAGGGTGGTGAGGCCCTGGAATTGAATTCCCAGAGCAGCTGTGGCTGCCCTGGATCCCTGGAAGTGTCCAAAGCCAGGTTGGAGTGGCCTGGGATAGCAGAAGGTGTCCCTGCCCATGGCACCGAAAGGGTGGCACCAAGGCTCCATCCACCATAAGACACCCCAGAAAACACCTGGAATGAACAGGAATACAGGGCAGGGATACAACTTATTCATCAATAACAGGAAAAGTCCCCAAAATAGCAGTTTTGGAAGGTTCCAAAGCTATTTGAGAAGCCAGGCCAGATTTGACAAATAGCTCCAGCCAAAATGGAGAAAATAATTAGAAAAACATTGAAACGTGTCATTTTTAGTTGTTGTTCTAATTTTTTTTTTTTTAAACTGAAACATTTTACTTCGGAAATGATGAAACATTTTAGTCCCAGCAGGATCTTGGAGCCTTTGTCCCAGCGAAACAGGAATGTTTATTCGGTTTGTCACCAACTGACTGAGTTAAATGTCAGGAGGAAATTTCAGTGTTGCTTTTTCGTGTAAAAATAAAAATTAAAAATGCACACCAGATTTTATCTAGTGGCACACAGGGCATTAGAAGAGGCCAGATAAAGGGTTGAAGGCAAGCACCTTTCCTGTCCAGATCCTCAGCTCCCCTAATTCCCAACAGGCTGAGCCACGGGGGATTAGCCAACCCACACGGAAAGGGGACGGGGTGACCTCAGGTGACAGCAGAGGCCAGAAGAGAAGGTCCCTTTTGGGAGCCTCCCATGGAGCTGCCCCAGAACGACCCTGGGAACAGCAGGGCTGCGGGTGATGAAGGCTAAGAGGGACAAAGGCTGGTGAGAGATGCCCCCCAGAGCTCCCAGAATGGAGAATTGGGACTTTCCTCCCACTCCCGTGCCCAGGGCACTGGGAAAAGCCACATCCTGCCTCTTCCATCAGCACAGCAGCCTCTGCCAAGGAATCCGCCTCTCCCACCACTGGGGCCTTGGCTGCCTCTAATTTTAGGGTCTGATGAAAAGACTTGGGGTCTCCTCCAGGCTTTCCTAACAAAGGGCTGAGTGCCCCAGCCAAGAGCCCTGGGGTCCCACAGTGCTCCCAGCGCTCCCACACCAGCCCAGCTGTCCCGTGCCTCTCCCTGCCCCCGCAGCAGCACGGCACCGCTGATCCCAGCGCTCGTCACCGCGGATCTTCATCCCAGCCCCGCTCCTGGTGATCCGATATGCACAACAGACCCCGAGCTCCAGCACACAGAGAGCTCATCCCAAAGCCATAGGCCTTGCCCAGATAATGACCTTTAGCTCCTCCAAACGCTAAGTCAGCTCTTAAACCAGCCAGGAGGGACCTGCAGCAGGAAGAGCCTTCCAAACTCCATGACACAAAGCCTGGAGTGGCTGCTTCTGAGCTTTTGAGGTGCACACCCCAATCCCAAATTGTCCCAGCACATGTTTTCTTGGAGCAGACAGAGCTCGCAGGGGCCTGGTGTGAGACCCCAGCGTGTCCAGCTGGAGGGGATGGAGCTGGTGATTACGGCAGGGAGGGAATTGGGAGCTGGGACATGAAACCAGAGAGGGGAAATGTTTAAAGCTTTAATCTTGGAAACAGCTTCCTGATAGGAGATTTATGAGCAATGGGAATAGTCTCCTTTGCAGAAGGCTGGAAGCTGTGCTGCTAAAACGAGACTGGATAAAAGAGGAGACAACGCATGAGGGATGGATTTGGTTTGAGCAGAAGACAGGACCCGGAGGTTCCCTCCCAGCTCCAGCCAGCTTCCCACACATCCAACCCCACACCTGGGACATTCACCCCTCTGGCACCAGGAACCAACACTCAGCACTGCTCCAGACGAGTGTGACCAGCCCGAATCTCTCTCCCCATGCAGCTGCTCCTGGGGCTGCTACAGAGCCTCATTTTTTGGCTAATTCCTGGTGTGGTAGCCAGACCCCAGCGCTTGACACATCCGACTTTTGTGTGGGAGCCTGTGGAAGGGGCAGGTTCATTAATACGTGTTTAACTTGGACCTTGAAGGAGCTGAACTTTTCCTGACTTACTTCTCCCTGTATCTATATCCCACTTTCCTGTAATCAACCTTTCTCTTTTTCCTGCCTTGGCCTTTCCCAGTGAGTTCGTGGGTATTGGTTTTCTCTAAAGCTGCTTTAGTGCTGCTGCAGGATGTGGGACTGACAGCTGTGGCCTTCCAAGCTCTGTATTCACCCTGCATTTATCCAGCTCCTCATTCCCCTGGCTCCTCTTCCAACCTCAGCATGACCTGAAGGGGTGAGAAGATGTAAGAGACAAGAGCAGCACCTCTCCATACCTCGCAGAGAGTCATGGAATGGTTTGGGTTGGAAGAGACCTCAAAGCTCACCCAATCCCACCCCTGAATGGCCAAGGACATCTTCCACTAGACCAGGTTGCTCCAAGCCCTGTCCAACCTGGGAAAGGGTTTGTTGGGACCCTCATCCAGGGCTCAGCCTCATAAAGCTGCCGAGCCAGTGCCCTGAGCAGGGATTAGATGCTGAAGTCTGACCTCAGCCGGGTGCAGCCAGCCCAAAGCACTGTGACTTCGGGCCTATTGCCCCACAAAAACAGCAGTGAAATCACTTCATTAATCCCCAGAGCCTCGTTTCCTTCCTTCCTTCCTTCCCCCAGCCAAGCTGAAGCTTAAAATAGTATTTCGCATTCCTCATATTTCACTCCAGAACTAATTAACACCCAACCAGCCCAAAGCTCTTCCCACAGCAGCCTGGCCCCATCGTGCAACCTGCCCACCCTTGGCAGCAGCAGGAGCACCCACCGGGCTCCCAGCTCCTCCCAAAAGCCATTTCTGACGGAGCATCTGGAAAGAACTGTGCTAAAACAGGAAAACACCAGAATTCAAGCCCCACATGCACTTTTACCTCCACTCCACGTGCACACACAAGTCTGCAGTGCCCATAAACAATCTCAGCACCATGGTAATTCCGCAACACCACGAGCAGTCCCTCTTCCAGGGGTTCCAGCAGCTCCTAAATTAGGACAAAACCCACGAGTTACCCTCTGTCTCCTTGTTGGTACCTCCACAGAGCAGGGTTGACCCCATGTCCAGCCTCATGAACACAAAGAGGACAGTTCTTACCTGGCTAAAAAAGCACCTTGGATTCAACAGAGGGTGAGGGACGCAAAAGACGGAGCCCGGGTCTTGCTTCACTTGGATTTCACAGCCTTTTCTCGCCCTCTCAGCAGCCCAGGCCAAGCATGAGTCAAACAGGGCCGTGGAGATGATGGAGCTGGAAAGGAAACATCATCCAGGAGGGCTCCAAATACGTCACCCATGAGACACCGGCCCCCTCACTACAGCATCGTTGCTGCTCACACGCGTCAGGCTCGGAGGATCACGGAGGGGTTGTGGACCAGGAGAGGGTGTAAAGAGTAGCACAAACACAGGGAAGACGTGGCAGCTACAGGGGAGGGAGAAAAGGTCAAACACACCACGCTTGATGTGTTTATTTGGTTTTCAGCCCAAACTCCCACCCACAGGCCAATGGCAAGGGCAGCTTGAGCACTCCAGGCAGCTCATGAGCAAGAGCTGCTTCATCCATTCAGCACTGTGCAGCCAGTGCTCGTGTTTACTGCTTAAAAATAACACTAAAAATACAAAAAACTTGTACCAAGTATCCCACATCTCTGTAGAGCTCCATCCTCTCCCCCTGGCAGCAGTGAGGACCTAGGAGAGCCAGACGCTCACCCCAAAATCAGGGAATTGTTTAAGGAAGGACAATAGGGCACTTTGTGCGTCTGGCTGACATGGCGCTGTCCAGTCGTAAGTTGAACTCAGTGATCTCAGGGGTTCGTCCCTGTCCTTCCAGCCGTGCCCACCCTCAGAGGCCAGACCCGGGGCAGCAGCTGTGACCCCTCACACACAGCTGTCCCCAAAGAGAAGCCTTAAGGAGCTGCCACAACGGACGACACCTCTCCCTGGTACAAGGGCTGCACACCGGCCTTCTCTCCCTACTTGGGCAGCCCTGACAACCATGAGGGGCTGCGGGCAGCCCCCAAACCAGCCTCGGAGAGCGCCCGAACCCCTCACAGCACAGCTCCCTCGACAGCCGCGGCTCCCGCCGTTGTGAGGAGGCCGCGCCTCGGTCAGCCTTTATATACTGCCCGCCGCGCGCGCGCCTGGTCACGTGCCCGCCCCGCCTCTGACGTCATCGCCGCGCGCGGCAGCATGGCAGCGGTGGCGGCGCCCGGCGTGGCGCCGGTTCGAGCCCGGTGAGTGCGGGATCGGCGCCTCCTTAACCCCCCGGGACGTGCCTGACCCCTCCATAACCCCCCCAGAACGGGCTCGGCCCCTTGATAACCTTCTCCGGTACGTGCCCGCTCCCTTCATAAACCCCCCCGGTACGTTCCTGGTCTCTCCATATCCCCCTCCCACGACATTCCCAACTCCTCCATCCCCCAGTACGTCCCTGGTCCATCCATAATCCTCCCAGTACATTCCCGACCCCTCCATACTGCCTCCCAGTCCATGCCCAGCCCCTCCTGCCCTCGGTACAGTCCCTGTCCCCCCATAACCCCCGCTCCTGACCCCTTTTCCACGGACACCCACAGGTTCCTCACCTCCAAGGAGCAGTTCCACGCCTACCTGCGGGCAGGGGGCGAGGAGGAGGAAGAGGAAAAGGAGGAGAAGAAGGAAGAGGAGCAGGTCAACAGCTCCCAGAGCGAACCCCCAGCCAAGCGGGTGAAGGCAGAGGAGCTCAGCCAGGATGGGGAAAGCCAAGGGAATGTTGGAGAGGAGGAGAAGGAGCGCCCGGAGAAGAAGAGAGCCCGGGGGCAGAACAAGAGCCGCCCCTGCATGAAACCCAACTGCTACGAGCAGAGCAGGCTGTGCCCCTCAGTGACACAGGTGGGACACTGGGCCCTGCTCCAGCTGAGTTAGGTGGGAGATTGGGAAGGAATTGTTCCCTGGGAGGGTGGGCAGGCCCTGGCACAGGGTGCCCAGAGCAGCTGTGGCTGCCCCTGGATCCCTGGCAGTGCCCAAGGCCAGGCTGGACATTGGGGCTTGGAGCAGCCTGGGACAGTGGGAGGTGTCCCTGCCATGGCAGGGGTGGCACTGGGTGGGATTTAAGGTCCCTGCAACCCAAAGCAGTCTGGGATTCCATAAAGACCATCTGGGAGAGGGTGACGTGGGATGAGTGGGACAAGTGAAGCATCACCTCCCCTGAGGTGTGTCCACCCCTCCCCTCCTGCAGCACATCCCTGGGAGCATTCCCGACCTCCCTGGGGGCTCTCAGGTGCTCAGGGCAGTTCTGGCCTGTGCTGGTCCATCCCCACCTTGCCCTGCTCCGTGTTGTCCGCAGGGCTGTGCCGGGCAGTGCCACTTCGGGCCGCGCTGCCGCTTCCTGCACGACGTGTCCGAGTACCTGGCGGGGAAGCCGGCGGACCTGGGCCAGCGCTGTGTCCTCTTCGACACCTTCGGCCGCTGTCCCTACGGTGTCACCTGCCGCTTCGGCCAGGCCCACCTCGGTGATGGCCACCAGAACCTGGTCAACGCCGCCCTGGCCCAGCAGTGGGACGGGAAGCTGCTGGTGAGGAACAGCCTCTCCAAGGACCTCCAGCAGCAGCTGCGCAAGAGGAAGTTCAGCTTCCAGAAGGCCGAGGAGTTTCTCCGTGGGCTCCACGGTGGGAAGGGAGGCAAAACCACGGGGAGCTGCACAGAGGTGTCCAACTGCACAGCACCCCAGGAGGGCCTGGGAGACAGCCCTGTGCTGCAGGAGCAGGGAGAGGATCCCAAACCAGAGGCCCTGCAGAGCTCCCGAGGGGCTGAGGATGCTCCTTCCACCCCAACCCTGGGCCCGCTGACAGATGAAGACGTCACGAAGCTGCGGCCGTGTGAGAAGAAAAAGGTGAGAGTCCCTTGTGTCCTGATCCCGTGGTGCAGACTGTGCGTGGAAAGATGGCAGAGAAACCCCTTGGAGAGCCTTTAGCTGGGGGAGGCAGGCAGAGCACTCCTTATATATGGAAGGAATTCCTCCCTGTGAAGGTGGGGAGGGGCTGGGATGGAACTCCCAGAGCAGCTGTGGCTGCCCCTGGATCCCTGGCAGTGCCCAAGGCCAGGCTGGATGGGGCTTGGAGCACTCTGGGACAGTGGAAGGTGTCACTGCCATGGCAGGGCTGTGGAATTGGATGATCCTTAAGGTCCTTTCCACCCCGGAACATTCTGTGATTCCATAAAAGCCACTGCAGCTCTGCTAACCTGCTCCTCCATCCCTGCTTTCCAGCTGGAAATCCAAGGCAAGCTCTACCTGGCTCCACTGACCACGGTAGGTGGATAACTCCATCCTCTTGCCAAAACTTGGCGCTGACACGGTTGGAACAGGGCAGATCTGACCATCCCTGTCCCTGCTGTCCCTGCCAGTGTGGCAACCTCCCTTTCCGACGGATCTGCAAACGTTTTGGGGCAGATGTCACCTGTGGGGAGATGGCCGTGTGCACCAACCTGCTGCAGGGCCAGTCCTCCGAGTGGGCTCTGCTCAAACGCCACCACACCGAGGACATTTTCGGGGTGCAGGTCAGTGTTGTCACCCCATAGCCCACCAATAACTCGCTTCCCAGGGGAAAAGCTGCCTCTGGAACTCAGGGAAGCTGTTTCCCTTTGGCAGCTGGAGGGAGCCTTTCCAGACACCATGACCAAGTGTGCAGAGCTCCTGAACAGGACAATCGACGTGGATTTTGTTGACATCAACGTTGGGTGTCCCATTGACCTGGTCTACAAGAAGGTGAGGAATTCTGTCTTTGAATCCTTGTTTTCTCCCTCATTCCCCGCTGCCTGATTGCTCCTTCCAGTCTGATCCAGAGCTCCCAGTTCATTTGTGGGCAGTAGATCCCAATGAGAAGGGGGTTAAGCTGCTCAGGGAGCAGGGAATTGCTGTCTCTGCTGGCAGGATTTGGGAGGGAAAAGCACTCTGGGGTTTATTTTTGGTTGAAGGATCCACTTTCTCCAAGCTTTGAAATGCTCCAAACCCTACCTGAGCACTTCCAAGGACTCTCCACTGTGTGAAGAAGAGGATAGTCCTGACTGTGCCGTGTTTTGTCCCTCAGGGAGGAGGCTGTGCTTTGATGACTCGCTCCAACAAGTTCGAGCAGATCGTCCGCGGGATGAACTCAGTGAGTTGGAGCACCTGGAGCTGAGCTGAGGGAGCCCAGTCCAGCCTGGCCTCATTCCCCCACCTCTGCAGGTGCTGGATGTGCCACTGACGGTGAAGATCCGGACTGGGGTACAGGAAAAGGTTAACGTGGCTCACAAAATCATCCCCAAGATCCGGGAGTGGGGAGCGTCCCTGGTCACGGTACGGAGACAGATGTGTGGGGTTGGTGGCTGAGGAATTCAGCCTGGAGACGGGGTGGGGGTGACCTTCCCCTGCCTTTCAGTGCCCTCTGCTAATAAAAGAGAAAAATTCAGGTGCAGAGGGTGTTTTCCTACCTGCTCCTGAGCCTTGGGTCCGTCATCGTGGAATCCCATGGAACGGTTGGGGGAGGAGCCTTAAAGCTGATCCCATTCCACTGTCCCAAGTTGCCCCAAGCCCTGTCCAACCTGTCAATGCCCCTGGCTGTAAATTCAGGGGCAGATCCCGAGGGATCCCTTACTGAGCTCTGCTCACCCCGCTCTGTCAGCACCCATCGATCCCGGGGCCGATCCCGGGGCCGATCCCGAGGCCGATCCCGAGGCTCCCTTTCCCCATCCTGCTGTCAGTGCCCCCCGTCCCTCCCTGCCTGTCCAGCGAGGTGTCCCTGGCTCTCTCCCACAGCTGCACGGCCGATCCCGGGAGCAGAGGTACACCCGGAGCGCAGACTGGGAATACATCGCCGAGTGCGCCCGCATCGCCAGCCCCATGCCTCTCTTTGGTACGTGGGGCTTCCTTTGTCACTCGTTTCGTTTCAAATTCCTTTAAAAATGGGGAAAAAACCCAGCTTCCTGAGGATGCTTAGCATAGAGGAAAGGTTGGAGCATCCCTGGTGTTGCTGATGTGGTGCCAGAGGGAAGGGACAGGGAAAAGGGACAGGTAGGACACGAATCACTTGGGTTTTTCCAGGTGTTTTCTTGCCCCTGTGGCACAGAATCCCTAAACCCTCAGGGAAAGGAGCTGGGAGTGAAGGAGGAGAGAGGAGACTGCTCCTTTTTCCCTTGTAAGGGAACATCCATCAGAAACATCCCTGGGAATCCAAACCAGGAGCCCCAGAGCCTCTTTGGAGCATCTGGACACTGTGTCCATTTTGAATTTTATCCCATGCCTGGATTAGCTCACTTTGACTTGTCCTCACGGATCACTTTGACCTCTGGCTTCTCCCTCCTTTCCGGGCAGGAAACGGGGATATTTTGTCCTACGAAGATGCAAATCGAGCCATGCAGATGGGAGTTTCTGGAATCATGATTGCAAGGCAAGTGCCTGTGTTTCCCTTTGCTCCTGAGCTCTGGTGGTTCAAGGGTAAAAAAAAGAAAAAAAAAAGGGATTAAAAAAATCCCTAAACAAACCCAAATTGGTAAAATCCATTTGTATCGTCGGGAGCTTCTTGCTGGAATGGAAAAGGAGATTTAAAGCAGAGTTGGCTGGGAAATCAGTGCTGGAAAGTGTCTCAAATCTTCAGGAGCATCAGTGGTGGGAATAACAATCCGTTTATTTTTTTTGTGTGCTGCAGAGGGGCACTCATCAAACCTTGGCTTTTCACGGAAATCAAGGAGCAGAGACACTGGGATATCTCCTCCAGCGAGAGATTCGACATCCTCAAGGACTTCACCAACTACGGCCTCGAGCACTGGGGGTCGGATACTCAGGGAGTGGAGAAAACCAGGAAATTCCTGCTGGAGTGGCTCTCCTTCCTGTGCAGGTAACTCTGCCCAGCCAGGAGGATCTTTAAAAAAGAATTCATTCAACCCCAGCACTCACTGCTGTTAAATTTGATTTCATTCCAGGTACATTCCTGTTGGATTATTGGAACATCTACCTCAGAGAATCAACGAGCGGCCGCCCTATTACCTGGGGAGGGACTACCTGGAGACACTCATGGCCAGCCAAAACGTGGATGATTGGATCAAAATAAGGTAATAAAGCATCGAATTTCATTTCAATTGCTAAAAAGCGACGTGGCAGAGCCCCTGTAGAGCCACAGGGTCGTGTGACAGCTGGGGACTGAGCACTGACTCCTCCTTGGGTTTGCTTTTGTCGTTGTCCTTGTGTCCTTCCTCCCTGTCCAAGGCCAGGCTGGATGGGGCTTGGAGCACCCTGGGACAGTGGGAGGTGTCCCTGCCCATGGCAGGGGTGGCACTGGATGAGCTTTATGGTCTGGATTAATTCTGTAATTGATTCTTTCTCCCAGTGAGCTGCTCCTGGGCCCCGTCCCGCCCAGCTTCACCTTCCTGCCAAAACACAAGGCCAATTCCTACAGATAGGGCTGGCCAGGCCCTGTCCCACGTCAGGAGGCCTTTGGATGGGGTGTGAGGAGGAGCAGGGCTCCTCAGCTGCGCTGGGAGTTGGAATAAAGCTGATGTTTTTAGAAGCTGGTGAGTTTTTTGCCTTCCTGCCGCACATCAATCCTGGCAGACAAACACCCGTTAGTGAGGGGATCTTTGCCTCCAGTTCACAGCCAGAGCTGTCCCAGCTGCCCCACATCGCTGAGAAAGAGGCCTCAGTTCCCACCAGGATGTCCTTGGGAGTGATGAACTCCCAGGATGAGGAACAGTAATGTCCCCCCAGCCCTTCTGCTGCCCCCACAACCAAGGGGACACAGAGTTGACATTCAAGCTCCAAAGAGAAGCTTCTCAAAGAATTCTGAAGGCTCTGGGGACAGCCTGGAGGGTCTTAGCAGCTTCCCCACACCTAAAGGGACGCCAGTGGCACCAGCAGAGTGGGAAGAGTGGTGCTCCCAGACCCCCTAGCGCTGTTGATGCCCATCACAGCCACCTCCAGAGGACATCCTCAGGCAGCAGCGGCCCCCCCAGCTGCTCTGCTGCCCCAAAACCAAGGTTTCAGGGACAGCGCAGGGCTGCGGCACCACGGGGACCCCCTGGACCATCCCCATCTCCCCCCACCACAAGCACCCGGGCGAGCTGCTGCCTCGGTAGCTGTCATGGCGGCCCCCTGTGCCTCGGTAGCTGTCATGGCGGCCTCCTGTGCCTCGGTAGCTGTCATGGCGGCCTCCTGTGCCTCGGTAGGTGTCATGGCCGAGCCAGGAAGCGGAAGCCGTTGTTGTCACGTGACGCGCACCTCGTTCCGCGTGCGGGCGGCGGTAACGCCCGGTAGTGGCGGGGGGGGCACCGGGGGGAACCGGGGGGAACCGGAGGCACCGGGAACCGGGGTGGTGCCCAGGAAGGGGCGCTGGGCACCCAGTGGGGTAAGTGGAGGGCTACAGAGAGAACGGGGGTGGGTGGGGAGCACCCAGTGGGTGGGGCTGGGGGCACTGGGAGGGCACTGGGAGGGCACTGGGGGACACTGGGGGGGTGTCAGAGGGGTCGAGGAGGGGGCGAGGGGGCACAGCAGGAGTAATGGGGGGACTGGGAGGGTGCGGCGGAGGTAACTGGGACATCTGGGATACACAGAGGGGAGAACTGGGGGGCACAGGGGAACTGGGAGGGTACAGGAGCACTAACTGGGGGGAACTGGGGGGGCACAGGAGCACTAACTGGGGGCAACTGGGAGGGCACAGGAGCACTAACTGGGGGGCACAGGGGAACTGGGGGGTACAGGAGCACTAACTGGGGGGAACTGGGGGGGTACAGGAGCACTAACTGGGGGGGAACTGGGGGGGCACAGGAGCACTAACTGGGGGCAACTGGGAGGGCACAGGAGCACTAACTGGGAGCAACTGGGAGGGCACAGGAGCACTAACTGGGGGGCACAGGGGAACTGGGGGGTACAGGAGCACTAACTGGGGGGAACTGGGGGGGTACAGGAGCACTAACTGGGGGGAACTGGGGGGGCACAGGAGCACTAACTGGGGGGCACAGGGTGCCCGGGGGGGCACGCAGCAGCGACTGACCCCGCTGTGCCCACAGGGATGCTGCTGCGCTCCTGGAAGTCGCTGTTCACGGGGCGGCTGCTGCTCCTGACCAACACCCTGAGCTGCGGGGGCCTCCTGGCAGCCGGGGACTCCCTGCAGCAGGAATGGCACCGCCGCAAGCACCCGGAGAGCCAGCACCAACTGGGACGCACTGGTGAGGACTGGGATGGGCTGGTTAAATCCCACTGCCTCAGGGCAGGGATAGGTGGAGACCTCCCACTGTCCCAGGCTGCTCCAGCCTGGCCTTGGGCACTGCCAGGAATCCAGGGGCAGCCACAGCTGCTCTGGGAATTCCAGCCCAGGGCCTCCCCACCCTCCCAGGGAACAATTCCTTCCCAATATCCCACCCATCCCTGCCCTCTCCATGGAAACCCTCCATCCCTGACCCAGGATGTTCTTCCCAGGCCGGATGTTTGTCGTGGGCTGCAGCATGGGGCCGCTGATGCATTACTGGTACCTCTGGCTGGACTCGGCATTCCCGGCCCGGGGCGTGCGGAGCCTCAGGACCGTCCTGAAGAAAGTCCTGATTGACCAGCTGGTGGCATCGCCCAGCATGGGAGCCTGGTACTTCATGGGTACGTGGGACCCCCAGGGATGGCCCAGCCCACCCCCAACAACCCCACCCTGTCCCAGAGCGGGGTCCCAGCACTCCTGGAGCTCTGGCAGGGTTGGGAATGTGCCCATTCATTCCCTGGGGAGCCTGGGCAGTGCCCAGCACCCTCTGGGAGAAGAACCTTTCCCTGATCTCCATCCCAAATCCCCTGGCACAGCTCCAGCCGCTCCCTGGGCTCTGTCCCAGCTCTCCAGACAGCTCCGTGCCTTCCCTTTCACTTTCCCTTCCACTGCCTGCCTCTGGCTGGTGCCGGCGCTGCCCTCCCCGCCCACACTGGGAGGGGTTTGGGGCATTTCCCGGCAATTCCCATCCCCACTGACCCCGCCTGTCCCCGCAGCCATCGGCACCCTGGAGGGCCAATCCCTCCAGGAGAGCTTGGACGAGCTGAAGGAGAAATTCTGGGAATTCTACAAGGTAACCCCCATCCCAGGCTCTCCCCTTTTCCCTCGTGGGTCCCGTGGGAAGCAATCCAGCTGCTCCCTGCTCCTTTCCAGGCTGACTGGTGCGTGTGGCCGGCGGCGCAGATCCTGAACTTCCTCTTCGTGCCGCCCGCATTCCGCGTGGTTTATGTCAACGTGGTGACGCTGGGCTGGGACACGTACCTGTCCTACCTCAAATACCGGGTGAGCCGCGTGCCTCGGCCCCCTCCCGGCCCTGGGAATGCCCAGCTCATCCCGCTATCCCTGTTTTCCAGCCCTGGGAATGCCCAGCTCATCCCGCTATCCCTGTTTTCCAGCCCTGGGAATGCCCAGCTCATCCCGCTATCCCTGTTTTCCAGCCCTGGGAATGCCCAGCTCATCCCGCTATCCCTGTTTTCCAGCCCTGGGAATGCCCAGCTCATCCTGCTATCCCTGTTTTCCAGCTCCGGGAATGCCCAGCTCATCCCGTTATCCCTGTTTTCCAGCCCCGGGAATGCCCAGCTCATCCCGCTATCCCTGTTTTCCAGCCCTGGGAATGCCCAGCTCATCCCGCTATCCCTGTTTTCCAGCCCCGGGAATGCCCAGCTCATCCCGCTGTCCCTGTTTTCCAGCCCCGGGAATGCCCAGCTCATCCCACTATCCCTGTTTTCCAGCCCTGGGAATGCCCAGCTCATCCCGCTATCCCTGTTTTCCAGCCCTGGGAATGCCCAGCTCATCCCGCTATCCCTGTTTTCCAGCCCTGGGAATGCCCAGCTCATCCCGCTATCCCTGTTTTCCAGCTCCGGGAATGCCCAGCTCATCCCGTTATCCCTGTTTTCCAGCCCCGGGAATGCCCAGCTCATCCCGCTATCCCTGTTTTCCAGCCCTGGGAATGCCCAGCTCATCCCATTATCCCTGTTTTCCAGCCCCGGGAATGCCCAGCTCATCCCGCTATCCCTGTTTTCCAGCCCTGGGAATGCCCAGCTCATCCCATTATCCCTGTTTTCCAGCCCTGGGAATGCCCAGCTCATCCCGCTATCCCTGTTTTTCAGCCCCGTGGCGCCCAGCCGGAGCCACCGCGGCAGAGCCAGCGCAGCGCCGGGGCGTAGAGAGGGGCCAGGGCCTTTCCCGAGGCTCCCACCTGCACCAGGTGGATCTCTGGGCGTTGTGGCAGCGTGGATGGAGCCGGCCGAGGGAAGGGATCGCCGGAGCCAGCCCCCCACGTGCCTGCTGCTGATTAACTCGTCTGCTGATTGGGGCCACGGGCTGGGCTTGTAACAATCTCTTGTTGCAGGATAATCTGTAAAGTGATTTCTTCTGGGATTCGGCCACGGAGCCAGGGTGAGGAGGAGCTGCTGCAGCCCCTCCCGCTGCTCCAGGCTGGATCTGTTCCATCTCCAGAGCAAAGCGGCCCCTCGCTCCTCCTCCGGCACCTTCCGGCCTCTTGGATCCCCACTAATTAGATACTGGGAAGGAATTCTTCCCCGTGAGGGTGGGGAGGCCCTGGAATGGAATTCCCAGAGAAGCTGTGGCTGCCCCTGGATCCCTGGAAGTGTCCAAGGCCAGGTTGGAGCAGCCTGGGATCAGGGAAGGCATCCCTGCCCACGGCAGGGGTGGCACTGGATGGGATTTAAGGTCATTCCAACCCAAAGGATTCACTCCGGCTGCCCCCCTGCTCTTCCTGCAGCTCCTCACTCCTTCCCCTCCTGCTTTTTCTCTTCCAGCTCAAGGATAAAATCACTCCACTCCCCCCTCGCTGCCTCAGCTCCCATTTTCCCCCCCAGCTCCGGGCGGGGGCTGCAGCCACCTGGATCCTCTATAAATAGGGATGTGATTGCACCCGGCGGCTCTGCGGCGCTCGGGAGGCGGAGTGGTGTGGGGGGGGGCGTTGGAGCCAAATTTTGACAGAGTTTGGGCCATCACATCCCTCTGCTCCCAGCCCTGGCCGAGTTGGACACTCCCTGATAACCCAAGAACTGAATTATTTCCAGTGTCAATGAAAACTGCCCTCAGTGGGATCTTTTTCTTTGTCCTGGTTTTTAAAGCTGTGCCTTAATGCTCTGCCCTGGTCCCTGCAGGACATGACCCCTCCCTCTGCAGCAGCAGGAGCCAGTTGGGGGATGATAATTTTAAAAAAATCAGATTAATTTTGCTCCTCTCTGGCAACTCAGGGACACTGAGGTCACGGACACGGAGCAGAGGGACCACCCCACTGTCCCCTGTGTGCCCACAAGGACCCCGAGGAACTTCTGATCAGCATCGGTTTATTTCTTCACAACATTTCTTTTAATACAGTGATTTTTAGGAAATTGTACTCTTTTTGACACTTTTGACATTTGTACAGTACAGTGTAACTCTTCCATAAGTAAACTTCACAAAAAGGGGGGGGGGGGGGAGGGGAAGGGGAGAGGGAAGGAGATGGAATCATGGTGGGGGGAGGGAAAATAGAGGGAAATCCGTAAAATGAAGACACAGCGCTCCAGGGGAAATAAATAAAGGGCAGCTCTGTCATGGCTACGGGAATATCCACTTATTCACAGTCTCCACAGAAGCACGGAACTACAGGAACAGGAGATCCCAAATCCCTGGAGCAAACCAGCCACGCTCCCAGCCCTGCTCACCCCCTTCCACGAGCCCAACCCAGGCTCCCCCAAACCGGGGCCGATTCGCTCCAGGTGGCTCGGCCTCGCTGATGAATTGAATTCATTTTCTTTTTAAATCTTATTTAAATAATAAGAGTTTTGGTGGTGGGGTTAGGTTTTTTTTTTGTTGTTGTTGTCGTTGGTTTTTTTTTAAAAGTGATATTCACAAGCAAGGTTACCACACTGAGAGAGAGAGAGAGAGAGAAACAAAACGAAACAGAAGAAAAAAAAAATTCAGAATATATATATATATATATAAATGCACCACCACGGCCACAGCACAGCAGGTCACGCGCACAGCGTCACTTCCTACGCCTATTTACAAGGAATTTCTGTATGTACAAGGAAGAAGACGGCGGGAGCATAAATTAGCATCTATTTATACAAATAAACAAGAGTCAGGAAATATCCATCCAGCTGGAGGGGCAGGGAAGCCGGGCACAAAGAGCCCCCTCCACCAGGAGCTCTCGGGGTAAAGGGGGGCTGAGGGGGGAATTGGGGGTCCTGTCACAGCACCCACACACTGGGAAGGGGGTCCCAGGGTAGGGGGATCCCCAGGACAGGGGGTTCCAGAACAGGGCAGGGGAATCCCCAGAGCAGGGGGTCCCAGAGCAGGAAAAAGGGCAGGGGGTACCAGGGCAGGGGGGGTCTCCAGGGTAGGGAGTGCCAGGACAGGGCGGGAGACACCAGGGAGGGATGGAGCTGGGGGTGATGGTCTCTTGACAGTGATTAAAAGCAGAATGGGGGGGGGGTTTCTACCAGCCCAGGCTTAAAAATAAATTAAGGGGTGGGGGGCACAGCCTAATGAATCGGGGGGGGGGGGGCTCCTAGAGGGGCCGCAGCCCTTTCGGAGGTATCAGCAGCAAAAGCCCCCGTGGGACCCCCAAGAGGAGGAGCTCGGGGGGGGCGGGGAGGGGATTGGGGTGCACTGACCGGTTTTTGGGGGGTTTTGGGGGGGGGCTGGCCCCTAGCAGGCACAGTCCTGGTGGGGGGGGGCCTGCTGGTCCGTGAGCTGGGGGCCCTGCTTGGCCCCGGTGACCGCGGGGTCGGCCGTGTCCAGCGACTCCGACATCTTCTCGCAGATGATGTCCACCAGCCGCTCGAAGGTCTGCTTCACGTTGATGTTGTCCTTGGCGCTGGCCTCGAAAAACTCAAACCCTGCGGTGGGGGGGACACCGTGGTGGGGGGCACAGAGGGACAAGGGACACGCGCACGTCAGAGCTCCGGCCCCGTGTCCCACCTCGCGCAGCTGCTCCTCCTCTCGTTAAATATTTAAAGGGTTTGCAACCCGCCCCCACCATCCACAAAATCCCGTTTTTCCCACCCAAATCCTCCCCCCAGTGTCTGTCAGAGGGTTTGAGGTGTGTAATAAACCTCCCCCCGTGGCTCGGTGACTCCGTGGTTTTTCACCGGGTGCCAAGTCACCGCCGGTGTTGGAGCGTAGCAATTACAGGGAGGGAATTAAGCCCTTAATTAAATTAATTGTGGGCTGGCAGCCGTGGCCGGGGGGTCCCCCCTCCCCAACTCACCCAGGTGCTCGGCGAGCTGGCGGCCCTTCTCCGAGGAGACCACGCGCTCGTCCTCCATGTCACACTTGTTCCCCACCAGCAGCACCTGGGCGTTGTCCCAGGAGTAGGTCTTGATCTGGGTGGACCTTGGGGAAGGAAGAGAAGGATGAGAGGTGTGGGGAGGGGGTGGCTGGGGAGGTTTGGGGTGCCCAGAGCCCCTCGCAGCGCTCACCAGTCCTGCACGGCGTTGAAGGACTCCTCGTTGGTGATGTCGTACATGAGGATGAAGCCCATGGCCCCGCGGTAGTAGGCGGTGGTGATGGTGCGGTACCGCTCCTGCCCGGCCGTGTCCTGGGCGGGGACAGGGGACAGCAGAATGTCACCCCTGGCGATGCAGCGACACCCCTCCAGGGCCACCAGGTCCACGGGGACAGATCTACCCCCACCCTGGCATTGCCCTGCTGGGGCAGCTCCACACTGACCATCGCCCAACCAAACACTGCCCCACACCAAAGTGACCATCACCCCCCATACCACCGACCCGTCATCCCCACACCACCACCACCCCTCACTGACCATCGCCCCACACCAGCCTTCACCCAACCAGCCATCTCCCCACGCTGACCATCACCCCCTCACCAACCACCACCTGCTCCGTCCATCTCCCCACACCAACCATCACCCCCTCAGCATCACCCCCACCCCGGCACAGGGGTCTGGGGGCTTCCCAAGGGTCTCTCTCCTCACCCAGATCTGCAGCTTGATGCGTTTGTCGTTCCGGTAGATGGTCTTGACCTTGAAGTCGATGCCGACGGTGCTGACGAAGGCGGGCGTGAAGGAGTCGTCGGCGTACCGGAACAGGAAGGAGGTTTTCCCAACGCTGCTGTTGCCGATGATCAGGATCTTGAACATGTAATCGAAGTTCTGGTCCGAGGATTCCTTCTGCCCATAGCGGGAGTCGGTAGCGGACGCCATCTGCAAGGTGGGGGAGAGGCCGTGACGGGGCCGGCGGCCGCAGCCCCGGCAGTGCCAGGCCCCGGTTCGCAGCCGTTTCCCAGCGCCACGGGCACGGATCAGGAGTATTTTGGCTCAGGATGAGCGATGGTGTGGCCGTCAATGTGTCACTCAGCCCTGAGGGGCTGGGAGAGGCCACGAGCGCAGGGACCCTGCAGCATGTCCACAGTACATGTGGGGCACATGGCCCCCGGGGTTTGCCACAGCTCCAGAGATTTGCCGTGGCTCCCAGGATTTGCTGTGGCTCCCGGGATTTGCCGTGGCTCCCGGGATTTGCCGTGGCGCTGGGGACGCGGCCGGGGCGCCGCAGCCTCTCCCGCATCTTCCTGACAAAATGGCACCGGCGGTGGGGCCCCCGCATGCCATGGCCAGCGCGGTGACACGGAGCTGTGGGGTGTCACACAGACCCGTGGGGTGTCACACAGAGCTGTGGGGTGTCACACAGCGCCGTGGGGTGTCACACAGCGCCGTGGGGTGTCACACAGCGCCATGGGGAGGGAGGGTGATGCCAGGCAGGGGGGCACAGAGGTGGGTGCTCGCCCAAGCGGGAGGGTGGAGCAGGGGGATGCAGGATGGAGCACAGGGATGCTGGGCAGAGGGGGATGCGGGGGGCTCGTGGAGGGGGGCACAGGGCGCTGCAGGGAGGGGGCGCAGGGTGCTGATGGGGATTTCGGGGTGCTGATGGACGGGGGGTTCACAAGGGGGGCTCAAGAGGGGGTTGCAGGGTGCTGCAGGGAGGGGGGTGCAGGGTGCTGATGGGGGGTTCAGGGTGCTGCTGTTTGGGGGGGTGCAGAGTGTCGCAAGGAAGGGGTTCAGGGTGCTGATGGGGGGTGCGCAGGGCGCTGATTGCGGGCTGGGGGGTGCAGATTGCTGCGAGGAGGGGGTCAGGGCGCTGATGGGGGGTGCGCACGGTGCTGATGCGGAGGGGGTCACCCCCTACTCCTCCCCGCAGGCCCGACCCCGCTGCACCCACTCGGTCCCCGCCGCACCGAGACCCCCCCGGGCCCTGCGCAGCCCCCACCGCGCCGCATCCATCATCATCATCATCCCCCCCCCGCCTCCCGCCTCCTCCGCTGCAGCCGGCCCTCCCCTCCCGGGGCCGGGGGGGGGTAGAGAGGGGGTTCCGGGGGGGTCCCTGCGGGGGTGTCACTGTGGGGGGGTCCCGGTGGGGGTCCCGGGGGGGGGGGTGTCTCACCTCTGTCGCGCTCGCGCCGCCGCCTCCTCCCCGCAGCGACTGCAGCAGATGCGGAGCTCGGGTGACGTCGGCTGAGGGGCGGGGCCCGCTATGCAAATTAGGTGGTACGTCACGGGCGCGCCCCTGAGCGCAGCGCTGATTGGCTCGGCGGCGCGCTCTGATGGACAGCGGGCGGATTGGGGGGAGGAGACCCCCCCTCCCGGCGCGGTGGTGGGCGCCGCCCCCTCCTCCGGCAACGCGCAGTGGTGCGGTCCGGCCGCGCTTCGCGGGGCGCGGGATGAACCACCCCCTGCTCCGGCGGGGGTGTAGACCGAACCATTCCCGCTCAACGGGGGACGAGGTTTGACATCGCCTGTCGCGACATGGCGCCCTATTGCGACGCCTCCCTGAGGCCTGCAGTCGCGGGCAGCCTAATCCTTCCCGTGACAGGGCGGCTGGCGCTGAGGCGGGGCTGCTGCGCAGGTGGGCGGCCATGTCCTCCCTCGCCCTGAGGCTCCAGCGGGGCTTAGGGCCGGCAGCATATGGCGGCCTCAGGGCAGCGGCCCCGCCCTGCCCGGGCTTGCCCTGCCCTGCCCGGGGCCCCGGGTGCCTCCCGGGCCCTGCCCTGCCCCGCTCGGGGCGGCGCGGGGTGACGTGGGGGGACTCCGTGGTTTCTGTCCCGGTGCAGCTCTTTGGTCCTGGCCAGGCTCATCCCACACCCACAGCCCTGGAAGGACCGAGGCGCACACGGTGGGCATGGGGTGGGCAGTGGGGAGATTGACCAGAGCCCTCAGTGACAGCGGGATGGCACGGACAGTCCAGCATGGGATGGACGCAGCCGTGGGGATGGACACAGGCTCAGGGATGGACACAGGCTCAAGGATGGATGCAGGCTCAGGGATTGACCTGGCTGCTGTGGGCATTTTCCATCACCTTCCCCAGGCAACAGCCCCACCACCCTCCTCATGCTGCAGCCCCTCGGCCAGGAAAGGGGGGAAAAGGGCTTTTTCCACCAGCTCCTGCCCTGCTCCAGCCCAGCAGAGTCTGGCATGGATCTGGGTTCAAGGAGTTCTGAGAGCACAAAGCCTTGGCTGATCCTCTCCAAAAGGAAGAGACCAGGAGATAATCCAGCACCCACCAGGGATGGCACGGAGCCACCACCACCACCCTGTGCAGCAGCCGGCACTCCCGGCTGGAAAACCTCTGGGCTGGGAAAGAACCATCGAGCTCCCGAGGCCCAGCAAGGGGAGCTCAGGGAGGGCAGGGGGCGAGGGCCCCACGTGCCAGGGCAGTGCCACGGGTGGGGACGTGTTTGTGGAGATAAATCAGCGCTGCGAGCAATGCGGAAGAGCCGGGAACGGGCTCCGCACCGCGCCAAGCCGGCGATTAAATATTTACCTTAGCAGGTCGTGTTTGCCAGTGATGGATCGGCGTTTCCAGGGAGGAGCTCGCTTTTGTTCCAGCACGGAGCCAGGCCCTGCCCGGTGCCCGGCGGGAGACGGGGCCACCAACCACGCCGGTCCCTGGGGACATTGGCTGCGGCTCCCTTGACACAAAGAGGCGCTTACAAGGCTCATGTTTAGGGTGGAACAAACCGGGTTTAATCTCTGGAAGGTGAAGGAAGAATCCCGAAGGACCCTGCCCCAGGCAGGACACCGGAGACATGTGGGGGAGGGGGGGGGGGGTCCGAAATGTGCAATACAAATGGCATTTTGAGTGATCGCAGTGCAGAAATGCAACTTTCTTCCCCAAAAATGCGCCTTTCCGCCCCAAAAATGTGTGCGAGCCTCGGGGAGGCTCGTAGTAAAAAGTGAGCTACAAAAGGCTTTAAAAAGTGAACCTGTCCCCAAATAAATAAACCACTGAGTCGTGCCCGTGTTGTGCGCTGGTGCCTGGGGGTGCCACCAGCACTCTTCGCCCACCTCATCCCACCGTGGGGCTGCTGTCCTGCAGGGGCACACCTGGAAAGGTGCTGGAATGCTCCTTCCTGGAGCCTTGCAGGGCGTGATGTCCCCAGGGCTGGGCTGGGGCCGGAGCACGGTGTCCCCACACCCTGTCTGAAGGGGACAGGGACCTTTCCCAGCAGCTGGTGGGAGCAGGGAGAAGGCCGGCATGGTCCTCGTGCCTGTCAGGACCTGCCCAGCTCCCGAACGGAGACACAACCTGGGTGCCTCCGTGTCCCTCCAGTGCCAGTGCTCCCCGCTGTCCCCAGCACCGCTCGGGGCAGTGCCCAGTCCCACGTCCCCTGGCAGCGAGGGGACCCACGGGCCGATGCCGCTACGTGCCCAGGGACAGGAATGTGACATTGCCCTCCGTGTCCAGGCACAGCCCCTGGCTACCCTCAGGCCCGGAGCACCCGCTGCCACCGTCCTTCGGCAGCGTCCCCTCCAGCGCCCGCCGGTTGTCCACGTCCCTGGGGCGGGGCACAGGCGAGTCCCGGTCCCCGGCGCCGGGGGACAGGCGCTTGGTGTCGGCCGACTCCGAGTCGTCCGTGCCCGGTGTCTTGGAGCCGCTGTTGTCCTCGTCCAGGGGGCTCTCGGTGCCCTCCAGCTCCGTCTCCGACTCGCCCTCCTCCTCCTCCTCCAGCGTTAGCTCGAACTGGAACTTGTCGGTGGTGGCGGGGGACACTGCGGCTCCCTCGGGCGGAGGGGAGGGGCTGCGCGGGATCATGCTCTGGTACCACTCCCGGTTGTCCTCCAGCGTGTCCAGCAGCTCCTGGGCGTCGGGGTGCACGAGGTCGGCCCACGTCTCCCACAGCGGGTGGGCGATGAAGTCGATGAATCCCACCTGGGGAGAGGCAGAGCTGAGCCCCCTGCCCGGCCCTGCGCCCCCCGCCCTGTCCCCAGGCTGCCGTCCCACCTGGGACTTCTCCACAGAGGCCGTGTGCTTGTCGCACATGGGGCTGATCTCCATGCCCTTCTCCCGCTCCCGGTCTCCTTGGTGGAAGAACTCCACCATGATGCGGTCGGTCCACTGCCGGTACAGCTCCAGTGGCTTCGTGGGGTTGCTGAGGTCGGCGCAGTGCACCATGTTCTGCAGCACCTGCGGGCACAGACACCGTGTCCTCTGTCCCCCAGGGCCACCCACGCTGTGCCACAAACTCGTTTGGTCCCCCAGTTGGGGTCGGGAGAGTGGTGGCACCAAACGGGACATCCTGGCAGGCCAGAGCCAGGACGGACACCTGCAGTGCCGTGTCCCCACCTGGATCCGGTCGGAGTAGTTGTCCAGCAGCAGCACCCCCAGGCTGGTCACCTTCTTGGTCTCCACCATGGTCTTCAGATCCGCCAGCAGGTTCATGTGCTTGGACATGTCCGTGGCCAGCACCTGGGCAGGGTGAGGTGGGAATGGGGCTCAGGCTGACCCCCCAGCCCAGACCCCCACCCTGGGGTGGTCTGACTCCCCCGTACCATGTCGATGACCATTTTACGGAGCGTCTGCCTCTGCTTCCTGCTCAGGTTCTGGAAGATGTCGCAGTTCTCCTCCTGGAGGAGCTTGAAGCCCACGGCCAGGTGGTGATTCTCCAGCACCGAGGCATCGTTGTACATCAGGGCGAGCTCTGAGTCTGCGAGATGGCACTGGTCACCCCGGGGTCACTCCTGGGGTCCCCCATTATCCCCCAGGTCCATCCCTGTGCCCCAGCTCACTGGTGTTGATGAGGAACTGGTTGGAGACCCCAGGGTGGTCAACATCATGGATGGCACTGGCGAAGATGGCAGCCATGATCTCCAGGTCCGTGAAGACAGCCTGGGAATGGTGGAAAAAGGCATTGGGGACACGTGATGGCCCTGCCAGGCACACCTGGGTGGCCTCAGGTGAGCAGGAATCACCTCCAGCGCGGGTGTGGAGAGGAGGACGTGCGTGGACTGCGCCACGTCGGCGGCGTGCAGGTTGTTGTGGTAGGCCACGTCGGCGTGGTAGTGGTCCTCCAGCGTCAGCATGTAGGTGATGAAGGTGTTGACGGGGATGCGGAAGGTCTTCATCAGGTCACGCTCCTGCGGAAGACGGGAGGTGGCTCGTCCCCATCCGGGCACGGGGACAGGGACATCCCGGTGGGATGCTCACCTGGAAGATGCTGTACATGATGACGGTCAGCGGGCGGTTCCCCGAGTACTCGGCCACTTTGAACACGTTGAGCCCCCACTTGTTGGTGTCCTCCAGCTCCTGGGGACCAGAGGGACAGAGATCCATGGGGGGCTGGTGCTGGGGACCCCACGGTCGGGTGGGTCACCCCTGCCAGGGCCCACCTTGGCCAGCAGCGCCTCGTGGTCCGTGCGCACCCCAAAGCGGGGGATGCCGGCGGCGGCCAGGCTGGAGCTGTGCGTGAGCTTCCTGACGCCGCTGATCTGGGACATGGGGCGCTTCCTCCGCTCCTTCTCCTTGTCCTTGGCCAGCGCCGAGGGGATCTCCACCTCGTGCTGCTTATCTGGGGTGACACGGGGGGCCATGAGCAGGGCAGGAGCACAAATTCCTCTGCCAGCATCCCCCTGGGTCACGCTGAGGACAGGCACAGGTCACACCGTGACAATTTGGGGGGCTGCAGCACTTTCCCTCACCCGCATCCACAGGCCTGGACACTCCTCCAGGGACACCAGAACAGCCCCAACAGCCCCAGTGCACCAGTATGCACCAGCACCCCCAGCCAGGACAAAAGCTGTGACACCTCTGAGGCAGCAAATCCCACTGGGACACCTGGGAAACCCCCCCTGCTCCCCCCATTCCGTTCCTCCACAAGAAACAAGTGGGACCCTCCACTTGCACCACTCCGGTGGACACCCCAGGACCCCAGGGGCACAAAGCCCACCCTGCTGCCAGCAGAGAGGTGACCCCAGGGCAGGGGGGTCCTCACCCAGGAAGGTGCTGGAGATGTACTCGGAGACCTGGTTCCCGGAGCGGCTGGTCTCCGAGAGGTGCGTCAGCTCCCGGCTCAGCATCCGCTTGAACTGTGGGTGGTTGGCAGGGTCAGCGGCATGGGGGGCTGGCAGGACATGCTGGGGGGCTCTGGGGTCCCCATGCCCGCCAGGGTGACGGTGAAAGGGACCCTTACCTTGTTGGAGGCCATCTCGCTGACCGAGTGCCTGGTCTGCAGCGTCTCCAGCTGGTCCAAGCACCAATCCAGCTCCTCCAGGGTCTCCCGCGAGAGCTTCTGGTGAGCATCTTCTGCTGGGGGCACCCGCCGGCTTGGCAAGGGACCTGCCAGCGGCGCGGCCACCCGGCACAGGGCGGCCGGTGCCACACCAAACCCGGGGGCTCGCGGGCACGGGGGGTCACACCAGCCCCCGAGCGGGGCGGCGGGGGGCACGGGGGGACGCGGGGGTCGGGGTCGAGCATCCCTGGGCAGCGGGGCTCAGCCCCGTCGCGCTGTCCCCATGGCGTGGCAGCCCCGGCACGCGGCGTGCCACGCTGTCCCGTGGGGTGACAGCCAGCCCCGGGGGCAGCCGGGCTCCCGCGGGGCCCCGCTCACCGCCGGGCTTTTATTAATGGAAGGTTTGACGTCAACCGGAGCTTTTCCACCGCCGCGAAGGGCGGCCGGGCGGGAGGAGCTGCCGAAAACCAGACATGGATCCCAAAGGGCAAAGCCGCAGCTCTGCCTTGGCTTGGGGGGGGGGGGTGGGGGGGTGGAGGGGTGTTGCTGCACCCCCCGGGGCACGGCGGGACACACCCTGGGGACACAGGGACAGCCAGCTCGCCCCAAAATGTCCCCACCACCGTCCCCCCGGCACTCACCGGAGAGGCTGGCCTTGCTCCCTGAGGGCAGGCTGCTGCTCGATCCTCGCCTGTGAAACACGGGGGGCTGAGTGGCTGGGACCCCCACAGCGGTGCCCCCCGCTTGCCATGGGTTGGTGTCCCCACTCAGGTGGCATCCTCGCCCTCCCACCCCCCGGCCGACTCACTTGATGCCAGCGCGGTCCTGGAGGTGCGTCAGGTTGCTGCGGACGGTGCGGAGGCTGGCCAGGACCTGGGGGGCGAGAGGGGGCTGGGCTCGGGCGGACCCCCCCGGGACACCCAGCCCGGTGCTGGGTGCGGGCCGCGTCCCCTCCTGGGCAGGGCACAGCGGTGGCACCTACCTGGGCAAAGGGTGTGACGATCATGTCTTCTCCATGCCTGAGGGAGTAGAGGGAGCGTGAGGCTCGGGGAAGGGAGGGGGGTCCCAGGGGATGTGGGCGGGGGGACACTCACAGGTCGCTGGCGATGGAGGAGTTGCGGGACATGGCTTTTGGGGACAGGTCGTAGTCGCTGTCGGAGCGGTACAGGAAGGACTCGCGGCGCTGGCCGTGGGAGAAGGTGCCCTGCAGGACCAGCCCCGCGCCCGGGCTGGCCTGGGGGTCCAGCGCGCCCCGGCCGGGGGGTCCATTCTCCAGGTCAAAGCTGTGAGGGGAGAGGGGACAAGGCTGGCACGGGGTGGGTGGCACAGGGACCTCAGCCCAGGGGATGCTGCCAGGTTTGTTGGGTTCTCTGTGCCACCATCCCCTGCACACTCTGGCTTGGTGAGCCCTGTGGTGACACTGGTGGCCAGTCTGGCCCTGCTGGCCTTTTCACCTGCTGCTGAGAACGGGCACAGCTCGGTGCACATGGACCCTCTCAGCTCCCTGCTGGCACAGTGGGGTCTGGGACTTGGGACACTGACTAGCAGAGCCAGGCTGTCCCATGTCACCCAGGCGGGACAGGACCCACTGCCCTGAAGTTCCCAGCTCCAGAGACCCCAGGAAGGGTTGGCTCCTGCCTGTCCCTCCCCCTACCTGTCACCAGCACCATGGTCCCAAGTCCTCCAAAGCCCCAAAGCCTCCATCAGCCCCGTCTCGAGGTGCCGTGTCCCATGGAGGGGACAATATCCCAGCCACGGCACAGAGCCAGGGGACATCGAAGGACAGAAACCGATGCAGAAGCCAAGCCCTGGCCCTTGGGGACATACTGGCAGCAGCCCAGGGGCACCCCAACCGGAGCCGCCTGGCAGCCGTGTGCATCCACAGGGGGATGCACAGGGGACAGGGATGGTGACCCTGCAGTGTCCCCAAGCTGGCCGCGGCCGCCTCGCTCCCCCTCCTGCTCTGCTGGCCCCGGGGTCATGGGAAATGCTGCATGCAACAGGGACTCAGCGAGGGCCATCCAGAGCCTGTCCCCTCCCGCCGCCGCCCCCACCGCCGTGGGGACGGGGACAAGCCACCCCAGAGCACTGGGAAAGCGCAGATGCCACGGGGGCCACCGTGTCCCCTCGGGAGCCCAGCACCTACCCGATGCAGGAGTGCCTCCGGGACGGGCACCGGCTGCCCGGCAGCATCGTCCCGCTCCGGCAGCCCTGGTGGCTGTGGCGCGGCCGTCCCCGGCAGTGGCAGTGCCAGCCGGCACCGCGTCATGCCATCCCGCAGCCCCTTGTTTTCCTGCCTCGGCTTCCCATCCCCGATGGTACCGGCGACACAAAGCCGCATTGTCCCTCCGACGGCCCCGCGGGGTGATGCCCGCGTCTGTTCCCGGCCCCGTGCCACCACCCCTGACCCCGCTGCCGCCGCAGGGGACAGCCCCGGGGGACACGAGCCCCTGCCACGGGGCTGGTGCCCAATTAACCCCCCTCGCTTCAGCGTTAATGACCTCCGAGCGGTGTCCGTGGCCGGCGGGGGGGCCGGGGCCGCTATAAATAGATGCTGTCGCTGCTGAGGACGGATGTGCTGAGCCCCACGGCGCCCCAAAAACAACCCCACAGAGCTCCGAGGTGGGGAGGGCAGAGAGGAGCCGCGGTGGGTGGGTTGGTGCCTTGATTTGGAGGGCAAAGCTCCCCTCCGTCCCCACCGGGCCAGCCCCCCGCGGGTCTTTGCCCGGCCATGGCTGCGATGAGCGGTGTCCGTGCTCAGCCCTGCTCGTCCGGCGGCTCCCCCCTGCCCGGTTCAGCCCCCGGCCATGTGGGGACGGACACCCGCTGTTCCCTCCTCGTCCCCCGCGTCCCCCTGGGCCCACAGCCCCGAGGACGTGCCACAGCTCCGGGGGAGCCACTGCCGCCGTCCCGGCAGCACAGCCCGGGGCCACCCCGCCCGCGGGGACCCGCCAGCGTCCCCCCCTTACCAGAGGGGATGCGCCACGGTGAAGCGCCGCTGCAGGCGGATGCTCTGGTTCATCAGGAGCTTCCTGAAGAGGACGGGGGAATTGCGGGGGGAACTGCGGGGGGACGCGGCCGGAGAAGCCCCCGGCGAGCAGTGCGTGGTGGGCAGCATGGCCCGGCTCAGGGACCCCCGGGCGGGCGGCGAGGCCCCGCTGCCCCCGATGCGGAGCAGGAAGCGTGCGGCTGTCCCGGCCCCGGCAGCCCCGGGAAACTTTCCATCCCCCTCCCGCCCTGCGCCTGGGAAATTAAACAACTGTCTGGCTCCGGCAGCCGGCGCAGGGAGCGGGTCCCCCCCCGGTGTGCCTGGCGGCCCGGGCACGTGGCCCCTCGCTGGCCCGGTGCCACCGGCCACCCTGCTGTCCCCGAGGCGGCAGCTACTCCTGAAAGGGCAGGGGTGCTCTGCCTGGACACGCAGAAAAATGCCCCACGGAGCCCCCAGGGACCCAGACGCACGGAGCGGACGTGCCACGGTGCCACTGAGGGACACGGCTGAGCACGGAGCATCCCAGACACACGGTGCGGCTGTGCCATGGTGCCAACAAGGGACAGAGGGACATGGCTGAGCCCGGATCATCCAGAACTTGCAGTGTGGCTGTGCCATGGTGCCACCAAGGGACACAGCTGAGCATGGAGCATCCCAGACACGTGGTGTGGACATGCCATGGTGCCACTGAGCGACCTGTGAGAGCCAAACCCACCCCACGTGGTGCCCCAGCCCCTCCCTGGTGCTGTCCCCTCCTGGAGCCACTGCCGAGTGGAGCAGGGAGCAGCAGGGTGAGGTCCAGCTGGTGGCAGTGACACTGTGGGGGACCCACCAGCCTGGCCATGGGAGCTGGCACCTGCCCAGGCTGATGTAGCAGGATGTGGATACCTGCTGTTCCTGAGGGCCACAAAAATATCCAGCAGCCGGCAGGGAGCCATGAGGAACGCAGCAACAGGGCCCCCCCGCCACGACAGCACCGGTAGGGACCCCAAAACCCACCGGATGGGAGTCCTGGGGGGCTGCAAGCACGACCGTGAGGACATCAGGGCAGAGGGATGTGGGGACAGAGGGACATCAGGGAATGTGGGAGAGAGGGAAGAGCCCCCTGTGCTGGCTGGCAGCCAGCAGCCTCGGACAGCAAGGGCTGGACTGGCCGCAGGACAGCCAGTCCCCGTCCCCAGGACGGCCAGTCCTTATCGGAGTGTCACTGTGCCCACGTGTCTGTGCAGGGGTGGATGACAAGTGACACCAGAGCCACGTCCCTCGGCTGTGCCAGCTCCTTGCTGTCCCCACAAGCCGAGCTGGGAGAGGCACGGGACAGGGGGAATGGCCCAAAAATAGCCCTGCAGCAGCACAGCCGGGGCCCAGCCACCGCGGGAGGGACCGAGGTCACCTCGGGCAGGGCGTGAGGAGGATGAGGAGAGGGAATGGGGATGGGTGGTGGGAACAAGAGGGGCGAGGACGGGGGTGACAGGGATGGGGGTGATGGGGACAGCGTGGTGGGGACAGTGTGGGACAGGAGTGTTGGGGGGGTGACAGGGACAGACAGAGGGGTTTGTCCCCAACCCACCGGGTGCTCTGCCCCGGTGCCGCTGTCCGGCCGCCGGTGCTGAACCCGGGAGCGTCCCCGCCAGCCGTGCCCTGCCCGGTGACCCGTTCCCGGTGCCACCGGGGCCGGCATCACCACCCCGCTCCCCGTCCCGCCCTTACCGGGGGGGCTCGGACTCATCGCCGCTGCTCGGGCCGCTCTCCTCGATGGTGAACACCACCCGGGCAGCCTCGGGCTCGGGGGCGCGGGCCGCCTCGGCCAACCGGCAGCCCAGCGGCGGCAGCAACGGGGTCCCGGAGAAACGCCGGCGCACGGCGCCCACCGCCGCTCCCGGGCCCGGGCCCGACGGGGCGGCCTCGGCGGGGTCGCGGCAGCGCTGCCGGGAAACAGAGCAGCGGTGAGGGGCGCGGGGAGCGGTCCCGGGGAGGCCCCTGCCCGATCCCGGTCCGGGGGTCCCGCCCGGGCAGCGCCCCCCGCCCGCCGCCGCCGGTACCGAGCGCCGGTAGCGCGCTGGCGCCCCCTGCCGGACACGGTGCGGCGCTGCACCCGGGGGTACCGGGGTGTTACCGAGGCGAGGGGGGCACGGGAGAAGGTACAGCCGGTGCACCGGGAGCTGCTCCGCCCGCAGCGCACGGAGCCGCCGGGAGTCCCCCCGTCCTCCTCCTCCTTCTCGTCCCGCCTCCACCGGAGGGGACCCCCCCGACTTCCCCCGGGACCCCGCCGGAAAAACCCCCGGAGCCGGCGCGCAATTACGCAGAGGTGAATAATAATTAACCGCCCATTAAGGGGATAATTAACTCCCGCTCAGCGCCGCCAGCCCGGTTATTGCTGCCTGGGGGCCCGGCGCTGGGACGCTCATACCGGGGACACCCCTGGACCCCCGGGACACCCCTCACCCCCCCCGGTGGCCCCCGGTGCCGGTCTCACCTCCGTGCCGAGGAAGGGCAGCGCTGTCCGGCTCCGTCTCATCGCCGTCCCTGCGGGGGGAACTCCGGCAGCCGCGGCCGGGGGGGTTCGCCGGCGGGGTCCCCCTTCCCGTAGCTGGGGACACCCCAGGGCCGGGACACGCGGGCTCCTCCCCCCGTTGCTTTCTGGGCACCGGGGCTCGGCCGGGCTCAGCCCCTACCTCGGGGCCCCCCCGCCCCACTCCCGGTGCTCCCGTGGGCTGGATGGGGACAGGGACGTGGATCTGAGGCCACGGGGATGGCCCCCAGCCCGCAGCACCCACCAAGTTCTGAACCCACCGGTGCCACGTTAACGATCCATCCCGGACACCACTGCCCACCGTCCCCGAGAACCGGGGCACACCGGGTGCACGGCTACGCCCGCAGAGCCCCCCAGGACCGAGCCCCCCGGGATTTGCCAGCACTGGGAGCGGCCTCATCCCAATCCCAGGAGCTGCCGATGCCCGGCACGGGGGTCCCCGCCGCCGCCAGCCCCCCGGCCTCGCCCGCAGCCCCTTACCGGTGCCCGGTCCTCGCGGCGAGCGCGGCCTCGGCCGAGTGCAGCGGAGCAGAAGGAAGGCGACGTGCGTGCCTGGCCGCTCGCTCCCTCCCATCCCACCTCGCCGGGGGCGCTGCGCGGCTCCCCCCACCCCGGGCACCACCGCCGCGCACCCCGCACCCACCCCGCCGGCCCGGGAACACCCCGGGGCCGCCAGCCCGAAGCGGGGGACCCCGAAAGCGGCTGGGGCCTCCCCCGGGAGCGGGGGTTTTCCCCGGGCAGGCTGCAGAGCACATGGCAGACGGGAAACCAGAGCCAGGGCAGCAGCGTCTTTATTCAGCAGCGTGGGGAGCCCGGGGGGCTGCGGCGGGGGCGTCACCTGGGGGAGGGGGGAGTGACGGGGGACCCCTCCATCACTTTGCTCTGGGGAAGAAGAGAGAGAGAGCGGGGTGAGCGACCGCACCCTGGACCCGCTGCCCACCCAAAACCCCCCTCCTCGCCACCCCCGGCCCTCCCACGCACCATGGGCACCTCATCCAGGTGCTGGAAGGGGAGGGTCCCGCGCTGGGACAGCCGCACCAGCAGCACGGCCACCCCCGCCAGCAGCAGGCAGACGGACAGGGAGATGACGACGACCACACCAGGGCTCAGCTCAGTGGGGTGCTGCTCTGTGGAGGTGAGACGGGCACCCCGTTATTCCCCCTGGCACTGCTGAGACTCGTGCCCAGCCTTCAAGCACCACAGAGAAAGATGAGGCTCCAGACCGGCTCCAGTCACCCCATTGCCACCACCCCACCCACCACAGACCTGGCACCCAGCTCCTGTGTCACCCCTGGGGGACCAGCCCAGGGCCCTCCCTGGCAGAGGCAGGGGGAGAAAAGAGGAGCCCTCAACAGCCCCCCAAGGAGGAGGGAGCAGCCAGGGGGGCTCTGGCATCACCTTGGGACCTGCACCCTGAGCCCTCCTGTGGGTGCAGCCCCAAGTGGGGGGTCTAGGGGGGACCCGTGCCCATACCCAGGTCCTCCATCTGCCCAGTGCCCCCCAGCCTGGCTCTCACCAGAGTTACCAGCTGTGCTGCCAACAGCTGCTCTCGTTCTGGAGCCGGTGGTGACAGTGCTGGTGCTGTTGGGAGCCGGGCTCACGATGGGTGTGGGGGAAGCAGGCCCAGAGGGCCTGGGTGAGGATGGGGCTGGTGTTGCCGTTGAGTTGGATGGATGCTCTGTGGATCTGGACATGCTCGTGTGGGATGGAGTTGGTGCTGTGGTGGCATTGGATGAGGGTGTCAAAGGTGTTGTTGATCCTGCTGTCCTGGCTGAAGATGGTGCTGTGGTGGTGTTGGATGAAGATGCTGGAGGTGCTGTTGATCCCGAAGTCTTGGATGGAGTTGGTGCTGTGGTGGTGTTGGATGAAGATGCTGGAGGTGCTGTTGATCCTGAAGTCTTGGATGGAGTTGGTGCTGTGGTGGTGTTGGATGAAGATGCTGGAGGTGCTGTTGATCCTGAAGTCTTGGATGGAGTTGGTGCTGCGCGTGGGTTGGATGGAGCTGCACTGACCCCTCCCGAGTCAGAGCCGGCTGGAGTCCCACTGTGAGTCCCCTGGCTGGTGGCTGCAGCTGAGCTGGGTGGAGATGGTGACACGGCTGTCCCTGAGCTGTTCCGAGACACTCTGGTGGCAGAATCAGGGCCACCAGGCTGGGGTGGACCTCCAGATCCTGGCTCTGGACCTTGGAGGAGACAGCTGGTCAGCAAGGATGTGGCAGGGTCCTGGCAGGGCAGCAGCACCTGCCCCAGCTCCCAGCCTCACAGGGTTCATTTCCCAGGTGGTTTTTATCACACACACAGAAAACTGGGATTTAGCCAATATCAGACCCCACAAATCCGGAGTCAGAAGCGCTTCCCAAGCTATCATGGCATGGGCACAGCACTGCTGGGGACGAGCAGAGCAGCGTGGCAGCAGCGGGCAGTGCCATGGCAGAGGGACACGTGTCAACCCAGCCCTTGTGGCACCCACTGGACATTCTCAGGGCCAGGCGTGGTGGGGACTCCGCGGTGGCCACGTGGAACAGATCGAGTTTCCCGGGCAGTGCTGGCAGTGCCTCTTATCTGCCCAAATCCTGTTTGCACAAGAGGAGGAGCAAGTCCAGCCTGGCCCCAGGGGGATACCAGAGAGAAACGCCCCGTGGCAGAGCCAGCACCCTGGCGTGGCTGGGGGTCCCCACAGCCGCCAGGCTCACCGGGATGGGCTGTCCCCACCCAGCTGCCACCCTTTGCCAGGATGGCTTTGAACCCAGGCCCAAGCGCCCAGTGTGCCAGGACGGGTGAACCGAGGCCCCTCGGGGTGCAGGGAGGATGCGGGGGCCCACGCTGGAGACCGGGAGCCCACATTGGCACGGGATACCAGGGAGCCCTTTGCACCGGGAGTGCCGAGACGGTGCCAGGGCACACATTCCAGCACCAGCCGGTTTGGCAGCACCGGAGCCGCATCGTCTGGGAGGGGCAGGGTGCTCAGGTCCAGCTGGCACTCCCAGGGAGCAGGTGCAGCCCCCCCGGTGATCCCAGCCCCGGAAAGGACACGGGACCCCGGCAGTGCAGAGCGTGTGGCAACAGGTGGTCACCTCCCGGAACTTCCCCGGTACCCCGGAGCAGCCGGACACCCCTCCCGGTACCCAGAACTGGGCGGGGGGAGGCCACAGACCCACCTGCCGGTAGCAGCGGGAAGCACCCAGCACCCCGGTGCTGCAGATCCTACGTGCCCCCGGGACCCCACGGACCCCCCCGGTGCCCGGTACCTGCAGCAGCGAGCAGGGCAGCGGCGCAGCAGAGCAGGCGGAGCGCGCCCCGGGCCATCCCGCCCGGTGCCGGTGCCGATCCCGCCGCCTTTATCCGCCCCTGGGGAGGCGGGGGCACCCCCGCCGTGGTGCCACCTGTCGGTACCGGGCGGCACCGCAGCGCCGGGACGCGGCGGGCGCCGGGAGAACCCCCTCCCTCCCCCCCCAAAAAAAAAATCCCCCCCAGCCCGGGGCCGTGAGATTTCCCTCCCGGCACCGGGAGCCAGCCCTGCCGGCAGCATCCCGCGCTCCCCGGGGACACCGGGCACAAAGGAATCGGGGAATGTGGGGACTTAAGGACAAAGGGATCTGGGAAAGCAGAGACATCGGGATACAGGGACATTGGACCGCGGGGATTTGGGGACAAAGGGACCTGGGGCCATCAAGATGCAGAGACAATGGGATCTGGGAACATGAGGATGCGGGGACTTGGGGACACAGGGATCTGGTGACACTGAGGCCACGGGGCCGGACAGGTGGCTGCCCCGTCCATCTTTGTGCCGGAGCGGCACATCCGGGGCGCAGCACAACCGCGCCGGGATGGCGCTTCCTCCGGCAAACCGCAGCCGGCTGGCCCCGCGTCCCCGGGGAGCCACCCACGGCAGGGCCCGGCGCCGAGCGCGGGGTCCCCGGGGAGCTACCCACGGCAGGGCTCCAAGGGACCCCACGCTCCCCCCACAGCAGGCTCCCCGCCAGCCCCCGGGAGCGCGGCGATCCCGCTGCTGCAACGGGATGGAGCTGCCGCCAGCAGCGTCCCGAAACGCTCCGGGGACACAGGGTCGGTCTCTCGGGTACTGCTCCCCGGGATGGAGCAGGGATGGGGCCCCGCAGGTGGCGGACACGGAGGAGGAGCCGTGGCGCTGCCGGGAAGCCCAAGGCTGTTGCCGAAGTCTGGGAGGAGCAGAGGAGGCCCGGCCTCGCTGGGTGCCTTGGGGCGACCCCGGGGAGGCCAGGACAGGGGGGTGCTGGTGAACCCCCCAACACGGAGAGGGTCTGGCAGAGCAGAGCCACAGCCAGGACCAGCAGCGGGGTCCCCTCACCCACCTCCTCCCACATAGGGACCCCTCAGCCCCAGGGGAGCCCAAACATACCCATATTGCCCCCAAGAGAGCCCAAATAACCCCAAAACCCCCTCAAAACCCCAACCTTTCACTACCCCCCTTCCCACAACATCCTCCATCCTTCCCAGCTACCCCAAAGCCCCCTCCCCCCATAACAACAACCCCATGGACCCCCTCGCCCTCCACCCTCTCCAGTGATTCCCAGAGCCCCTTTGCCAGCCCCGGGGGGGAACTCACTCCCCGCTCCCCGACCTCCATCGCCCCCCTAAAACTCCCCAAACCCACCCGGTCCCCGCTTCCCCCCCCCCCGCCCCAAGATGGCACCCGGCCGCGCCGCTTCCTGCCCGCGCCGCCCCTTCCCTTCCCGTCCCATCCCGTCCCTCCCCGGCGCAGCAAACAGCGAGAGGCCAATTCTCCGTGTCGTGGGGTTTTACTGGGACCTGACTGGAATGTGTGGGGCGCGGAGGGGCCGGGAGGGAAGGCCCGGGCCCCCCCTCAGTCCGTGCGCGGGGAGCGGGGCGTGCTCAGTGCCCACCATCCGGAGCCGGTCCCGGTCCTCCCCTCAAACCCCTCAGTCCGTGTCCGGGGAGATGGGAGCGGGGGCGATCATCGCTCTTCTTCCTCCCCTCGGGACCCCTCAGTCCGCGCCCGGGGCGGGCAGGGCGCTACTCCCGCTCCCCTCAGTCCATGCCCGGGACCCCTCGGTCCGTTCCCGGGGCGGGGTGGGCGCTTCCCCCGTTCCCCTCGGTCCATGCCCGGGGCAGGGCGGGCGCTCCCCCAGCGCTTCCCTGGGTCCTTGCCCGGGCTCGGGCCCCCCCGGCCCGCCCGGGGTCAGTACGCCGGCACCTGGTGCTGGTGCTGGGGCAGGAGTTGGCAGCCGCTGTTGACGTGGCTGAGCACCTTCTGCTTGAGCTGGGCGACCTGCTCGCGGAGCAGGCTGGCGGTGGAGGCGAGCTCCGTGTTCTGGCTCTTGAGGCTCTTCACCTTCTCCTCCAGCCGGGAGATCCGCTCCAGCTTCCTCTTGCGGCACTTGGAGGCGGCGATGCGGTTCCTCAGCCGCTTCCGTTCCGCCTTGATGCGCTCCTGCGTGTCCATGTCGATGGGGGACAGCGGCGGGCTCTCCCCGAAGCTCGGCACCTCCGGCACGATCTGCGGCTCGTCCTTTAGCGGCGGCGGGGGCGGCGGCGGCGGCAGCCGCGGCGGCGGCGCCGCGAACGGGCCGGGGTCGGCGGCGTAGCTGACGGCCGGGTAGGTGCTGAGGTTGGCGTACACCGGCGGTTCCGGGGCCATCCCGGCGGCGGGCAGCTCGCCCGCGCCGCCGCTTCCTCCCCCACCGCCGCCGCCCGCGCCGCCTCCGCTGCCCGCCGCGCCGCCGCCTAGCTGGTTCTGCTTGTGCAAGTCCTCCAGCGCCTTCACGAAACCCTCGGCGAACTCCTGCTCCTCGGAGGCGGCCGCTTTAGGGTAGAGGAACTGGCCGCTGGTCGGGGTGGTGGTGACCAGCCCGTTGGACTGGATGATGAGCCGCTCCAGCTCCGGGGACGCCAGCTTGAGCAGTCCCAGGTCGGCCGAGCCCAGCAGCCCCGCCGCCTCGCCGCTGGCCGCGCCGGGGGCTTTCAGCGCCGCCGCCACCTGTTCCGGTAAGGCCATCCCGAGCGCGTCCTTCTTCATCATGCTGCCGCCGGGGAAAGGCAGGAGGAGCCCGCTGCTGCCGGAGGACGGGGCGAAGCCGCTGCCGAGGCCGCTCAACACATCATCATGGTAGAAGGGTGTTTCCATCCTCCTCCCCCGCCCGGCTGCGGGGGAAACGGCGCCGGGGCGGGGGGAGGACCGGGGCGAGCGCGGGGCGGGGAGGGCGGGGGAGGCGCCCGGTGAGCACCGGCCGCGGCCCCGCTCCTGCGCGCGCGCACACGCGTCTGCCGCCGCCGCGCGCCCCGCGCCGCGTTAAATAGGCGGCGCCGTCGCGGTGACCTCACCGCGTCGAGTCCTCATTGGCTGCAGATGACGTCCTCGCCCGCCCTCGTTTGCATACGGGGCGTGGCCCCCGCCCCGCGGAGGCGGCGCCCCGCCCCCTCCCGGCCACGCCCCGTCCCCGTCGCCGCGGCGACCGGCGGGTAAACGGGACAACAGCGCGCGGGGCCCTGGGATGACGTCAGCGCGGGGGAGGGGCGATCACGTGGCCCCGCGGCGCGCGCGCCCCGCCGGGGATGATGGGCACAAAGGGAGGGGCGGGAATCGGGCACGGGAACGGCACCGGGAACCGGGCACGGGAACCGGGCACCGGCCATTGGGAATCGGGAACTGGGCACGGGAGCCAGACACCGGGAATGGGGACCGGGCACGGGAACTGGCTACTGAGAATCGGGACTGGGATCCGGGATCGGGCACAGGGTACCGGTAACTGGCCACAGTGCACAGGAACTGCCCACCTGGCACTGGACTCCAGGTACCGGCACCAGAACTGGCCTTGGCATGGGCACCGGGCACCAGCACTGGGCACTGGTAGTGGTATGGCCACTGTCCACCGGGCACTGGGCACTATCCCTGAGCACTGGCACCGAGCCGGACCCCGGTTGTAAAAGGGTACGACAAAGAAATAAATAAACACACCGGGCCAGGCACCGCCACGGGGCCTCACGGGAACGTCTGGGGACAGCCAGGCCACCACCCGTGTGGGTCAGAGCGGGACAGGCCACCGGCTCCACCGGCAGCGTGGCCGGACAGTGCCCGGGCACAGCAGGGTTTGTCCGGCCTGTGCCCTGCTGGGCCAGAGCCGCCGTTCCTGCGTGTCCGCACACCTCCCTTGGCACAGCCTGTCCCGTGTCACCGCCCCGACGTTTGTCACCGGTGTGTCCGGTGTTTGCCCAGGGAACAGCCGCTCCCTCCGGCCACCCACGGTCCCCCGGGGGGGGTAGAGGGGGTCACACCATCACTGGACGGTCGCTCTGGCAGGACCCAGCAGGGTCCGGCGGGGGCACGATGAGCCCGGTTCAGGCGGCACCGGGGAAGGAGTTAACGGCGGTGGCGGTGGCGGTGGCGGTGGCAGACGTCACGGCCGGCCAAGCCCGCGGGCGGCTGAGGGGGCGGATCGGCGTCAGCGCTTGACGTCACCGGCGCGGGGGGAGGCAGCGCCGGTGGCCGCCGATAACCCCCCCACCACCACCACCACGGGCAGGATGCGGCCCCCGCGCCGCCGAGACCCCGGGCACACGCTGGGCCCCGGGGACACCGGGGCGGGTGACGCTGAGCCGGCCCTAATTGCGGCCAGATGCTTCCCGGGCTGCGCTAACGAGGGCGATAAATCAGCGGTGTCAGCGCTGGGGGCGTGGGGGGACTCGGGGGATCCCGCGCCCCTCGGCTCTCCCGGTGCGAGGAGCTCCTGCCCCGGCGTGTCTGTCCTGCCGGCTGCCCACAGCCAGCAGGGACGGCGTGGCACTGCGTGGGCACGGCGTGGGGTGTGTGGACAGCGTGGCGCAGGGCACAGCGCAGCCCTGGCTTCAGGGGACACGGATGACACCCAGGACAGGGCTGGGGCAGCGCTCGGGGCCGGCACATGCAGTGCTGGCACAGGGGAAACTGAGGCACGAGGCAACAACTGGGATCTACCCTCCCCCAACAGCTGCTGTTAATTAAATCCCAAATAAACGCAGTTTAATAAATCTCAGCTAAAGCAGAGCGGGCCCAGGCCTGTGTCGCCCGCTGTCCCGGGTGGGCGGCAGTGGCAGTGCCAGGGCCGGTGTCCCCGGGGCCTTGGCCAGGGAGCAGCTCCCAGGTGAAGCCACCGTCCGAGTTTCCGCTCCAAACCTGTCATTACGGGCGAGGCCGTGGCCGGACCGGCAGGTTCAGACTTTCCATCCTGACCAAACCCGGCCGGCGAGGGACAGGGACCAGGGCAGGGGGTAAAAAGGCTCCCCTTCCTCCTTCCCCCTGCCCCAACCCCGCTTGGGGACCCAAGCCGGGGACACACCTTGGGCACGGCCACCTGCGCCCCATGGGCACTGGGGTACCCATGCGTGCTCCCCCACCGAAATCAGGGCGAGCAGAACCAGCTTTGGCTGGAGGTGCTGTCGGCAGTTCCAGGGAGGAACCAGCCGGCCCTGGGGCCTCCTGGGAAGAGCAGCTGGCCAGTGGCCAGGGATGTGAGCCACAAGCTGCACTCCGGCTGGGCCCCACCAGCACAGCCCCGCCACCCCTCCCCACAAGGGTCACAGCACCCCTGGGCTTGTCCTGCGGTGTCCCCCCCAACCTGCTCCCAGCCTGTCACCACTGCTGCTCATCCCGCATGTCCCTTGTCCCCAAACCAAGAACCCAATGCCCGCAGCGAGCCAGCAGCTTCATTTTCTTAATGAGCGTTTAATGAGGGGCATGAATCAGTGGCTCCTTCCGCCTCCCGCGAGGGCAGACCCGTGGGGAGGTCCCCGTGCAGGGAGCTGGTGGCAGTGCCACTGTCCCCACGGCGGGGTGGCTGAAGCTGCTATTCTCAGAGGCGTCAGAGCCCGGCTCGGCCCCACGAGCACCCACTGAGTCAGTGTCCTGCCACCTGCCAGCCGGGCTATATTTACCCCGGAGCAGGCGGTGAGGATTTGGGATGAGCCCACACCACCGCCAGACCTTGGCGAGGCACGATGAGCCTCGAGCAAGGCCACGGCCACCAGAGCATCCTCACGGCTCCTGCTGTCCCCACTTCCCTGGCTCCACCAGGACCATTCCCTGTGTGCTCCACGACACCGGAGGTGCCTGACCCCACTCCGGCCAGAAGCTGAGACAAAGCGCTGGACACTGAGAACGTGGGCTGGACACAAGGTGTCCATGAGATGCATCCACGTGCCAAGCTCCCCCTGGAAAAGGGAACAAGCAGGGTTTGCACCCCAGGATTTGCACGGCAGGCACCGGGCACGCAGGGGAAGCTGCCTCTTAGTCATTGCCACAGGCAATGGGAGAGAGGAACCGAGCCGGGAAAACAAGAAGTCACAGCTGCCAGTGCCTGTCCCCAAACCTGCCCCTGTCCCCGAGGAACCCCCAGGGGCCTCCGACAATCAAAAACGAGAATTAAGAAAAAAAAAACCCAACAAGAAAAAAAAACAGAAAGAGAGAGAAAGAAAACAGATTTTAAAAGGAAAAAGGAGGAGGAGGAGGGTTTGACGTGTATTTTTAGTTGCTTAGCACAGCCCTGAAGTATTCTGGCAGCCACTCCCTCCGCGTCGCTGGTGTGTAACTATTCCTGTGCTGCCTCCTCGGCGAGGCTCAGGAGTTATGAGTCACCGTGGGGCGGCCAGAGAGACACAGCCCCGTGGCTGCCACCAGCTCAAGTGCCACCGAAATATCCCGGGAGGGCAGCGGGGAGGGTTTCCAGGGTGGCCTTTGCTGGGTCTTTCCGTGCGGGACGCGCTGGCCCTGCCACGCTCTGCACCCACCCACGCCGGCAGCCAGGCTCAGACCTTTTTTCCTCCTCTCTGGTTGTTGCTTTTATCTCGCTCCTCCCTGTTTTGTTTTTTTCTTTTTCGTTTTTCAGCCTCCCTGCCCTGCCACGGGGCAGTGACGGCCCCAGACTCCCATTTTTGGGGCAGAAAAAGCCCAAAATGACAGCCGAGCGTTACATCGATGCCCTTCCACACAGCCATCTGCCACCCAGCTGCCCTTTGAGGAGGGACAAAAATATTCCTGCAGAGGTGGAAAAAGGAAGGGGGGAAGCAGGCAGGGAATGCTGCTAAAGCCCGTGGTGTAATTAAGCAAATGCAGAACTTAACGAGCTCCATCACCTGACCCCAGAGCTTGGCCAGGAGATAAGGAGCACTTGGAGGACTCTACCCTGAGCTGGAGCCAAAGGTCCCATTGTTGCAGGCAGGATTTATCCTGCCAGAACAGACCTTAAATCCCAGCAGTGTTTCCCTTTCCAGCAGGGAAGCTGCAGCACACGGAGCCTCTGCGGCTGCAGGGATCCAAAGGGAGGGAGCAGGTTGGGAAGGGAAAGTCTGACACAGCCTGGGCTTTGTTAAAATGCCACACGAGTTTTCCAGCAGGGAGGACACATCACCCCACTCCCTGGAACTGGCTCCCTGGGATGAGCACGGAGTGCTGGTCGTGGCCTCAACAAGGAACAGCTCCGCGGAGAACACGTGGCTGGTGTTGGAAACTGAATGTTTAGGGATTTATCCCTGATTCCAGGGCTCAGGGAAGGGTTCTGGGTTGGGCAGGGCCCGGCAGCATCACAGACACACAGAGGGAGGCGGCTGGAAGAGGCTGGAGATTTATTCCCACTCACCACTGCGCCCGGTTCAATAAACATTAAAAAAATAAGTCTATAAAAGCATGTTCTTCACTCCTTTTCAGTACAGTGGTGATGGCAGAGGCTCTGATATGAGAACCACTTGTACAAACCCAAAACCTGTTCAAAACTACTCACAACATCCGTTTCCCCCCCAAATTCAGCTGTTTCCTCCATCCAGGGGGGGTTGAGGCACACCCAGAGCTGTTTCTTCCCCCCGTGCCCTCATGCAGGTGCTGAATTCAGATCAGCCAGGATATTCTGAGGGTGCATTTTGCCTATGGGATGGAAGACTGGAGCCACCTGACCTGGGAATTCCCAGGAGTTTTCTGAACCTACAGGAGGGACACGTTCACACGCTGGCCTGTGTCCCCAAGGGAGGATAATTGGTGGCTGGGGAAGGAAGTGACAGGTACAGCCAGTGAGGTCAATCACCAGGTACTGGAAGAAATTAGGTTGAGAAATATTGTCAGAGTTCAGGACTTGGTGTCTCAGCAGAAGGGAGAGAGTTATGAAAGTGGGGGGGGGAAATAAATCCATGTAAATCAACTCAAGTCACTTTTCAAAAGAAATTTTAAAAATCCCCCATGAGGAAAAAGGGGCACACCAGCCTCATGCAAAAAAAAAAAAAAAACCCAAACACACAGAAAAAAACCCTGTTCCTTTGAAGGAAACTTCTAATCTGAAGTCAAATTAGCAATGAACTAATTGGGAAACGCTCATTTGTCACAAAGCTCCCTTGGGAACAAGGCTTGAAGGCCAATGTCCATCCCAAGTTCTCCTTTAAGCCACTGGAGAAACAGAACCCACTGGCCAGGAGAAGAAAAGCAATAGCTTAAAAGTTTGTTGGTTTTAAAAAAACCCCAAACCTTTAGGACTATTCATGTACAGGAACAACATCCTCAAGTTCAGCGTTTCTCAACCAAAACACATCTGTTACAAACAAAACAAGTTTCCCGAGTTTCAAGTATTAAAAAAAAAAACCCACATCCAAACAATCCAGAAAGTGTTTGTTTGCCTTCCTTCTGGTACCTCTGAACAGGAAAATATTTTAAATTAAACCCGGTGAGCCTGAAAAGTTCACTCTCAGGAGAAGGCAGAACCTCGGTCCTTAACCGTGAATGAATTTTTAAAAAATATTTCCAATGATTTCCTGACTACGAGGAGTGAAAACTCCACCAGATTAAAGCATGAGGGCCTTCCAAAGGAACACGATTTGGGCTCTGACTCTGATGGAAGAGTGGGAAAGGGAATGTTTTTGGACACGTGGCAACCCTGAGGTGACAAAACCCAAACTGTCCCCGGCCCGGGTGCAGACATCTCACTGCTTGGCTGATTGCCTGCCTGGCTTTTTTTCCTGCTGGCCTCTTCCACTGCCTGGAATTCCTCGGCCACGGCCACCGAACACACCTGTGGAGCAGAAAGGAAGAGGTAACAGCATCCCTGTGAGCCAGCAATGACGCAGAGCTGCAGTTATTCGTGTTTTACCCCAAAACTTGCTTATTTTTGGGTCTTAGAAGCAGAAATGTGACTTTTGGACTGCTCCTTTTCCAGTCCCAGACCTTTATTTCAGAGGTGCATAAACTCATCCTCCCCCCAATCAGCAAGTTCAGCAATATCTCCCTGGTGTGTAAATCTCATGGGAAATTGAAGTTTCTTCCCAAAAAATGGAACCAGTGAAGTGACAAATTTAAAATCCAGGTTGTAACGTGTCCCCTGAGAGCTGTGGGGGCAAGCCAAAAGCTGGACAGAGCAATCCTTGGCTCTGGAGAGGGCACTGAGCACAGGACAGCAGGGATTTGGGAGGCTACGGAGAGCTGAGCATCCTCAGACCCTGCCACGGGAGCTGCTGAGCCCACCCCTCAGAGTTATCCCCAAAAATCCATCCAAGGGATAAAGGGATGCAGATCCATACAAAAGGCAGAACCCAAAGGAGACCCAATCCAAGCACTGGGCCCAAGAGCTTCTCTAGAGGAGGAGACGTGCCCCAACCAGAGGGAAAACATAAATTATTCCCAACCCCGCAGTGCTTGGGATGCTCCGACTGCTCCTGGGGCAAAGGCTGGCGACTTCTGAGTTTGGCAAGCAAGAAGTCAAAGGAGGAGGATTACCAGTGTCAGAAACAATAATCCTTTCAACTGTGAGCACAATTACAGCTTCCCTCCTGCCTGCTGGCCTCCCAACAAAATTGTCCTGCCTTTATTTCTTTTTTTTTTTTTTTTTTTTTCTTTTTTCTTTTTTTCCTCTCCCTCCTCCCTTCGTGTCTCAGTAAGGAGAGCCAAACCTTTGAGCTAATTAGCAAATGCCAAAGCTTCCCTTGAAAATATTCCATCAGCAAATCGAGGCTGCCCATGGAAGCAGCAGGAGCTCCACCTCGGAGCCCAGCCCTGCTCCCCACAAGGTGGGTATGGCCACAGCAGGGAAAACAGCGCTTTGTCCAAGGAACCCAACAAAACTTCTGTGCTGGACACGGCGAAGGCAAGGAGGGGAACAAAAATAAAGATTTGGAAAGGTCACTTCTGCGTGCTGGGAGCTCCCAGGGGCAGCAGGAACGGCGGGGATTTGGGGAAAAGGAATGGGAATCGCAGGACGCCGCGCGCCGATGGCCCCGGGTCAATCCCACCTGTCCTGCCAGGATTCCTGGCATAGCCAAAGCACAGGCAGCTCCTTAAGGCAGCTCTCCAGAGAGGCTTCACACGTCCCTGTCCCAGCCCCCAGGGCTCCTTCTAAAATTTAACTCGGGATTTTTAAGCTCCCACTGCAGGCGAAGCCTGGGCCGAGAGCAGCCCTGGGGTTCTGACGTGACCACAAATCCCGAAGACGTGGCATTAGGGGTGAGCAGGAGAGCAGAGGAGCAGCTCCCAGGCTTCCACCGGGATAATCTGGGGGAAAAGGAGCAGCATATCCCCCAGCTGAAGTGCCCTGGGATCACCTACCCCCGTGAAATGGGAAGGGTTGTTTTGGTGACCTATTTCTTCTGAAGTGGCAACCTCCCCTTTATCAGAAACATGAATTATTCATGTTGCAGGAGGAACTCAAATCCTCAGATAGTTGGGTTTTCTTTAATATAAATACATCAACAGGTCAGGAAATCCAAAGCCCCATTTTAATGGGGGTGAAGATGATTTTTTTCTCTCACTGCCATGGGCACAGCCCAGTCTGTTTGCACTATTTTCACCCAGAACAGCCATTTGTTTTCCCCCCCACGCTTGCTAAGCTACAGTTCTGCAGGGCCACGCTCCCAAACGAGCCAGGAGGAGCCGAAACAGTCAAGTTCAGACTCTCTTAAGCTCCTGCCCAACCCCAGAAACGAGGGAGGCCCATCCCTGGCACGAATCCTCCCTGTTCCTTGGCAGGGGCTGCCTTATGCGCTCGCTCGACTGGATCCTGCACAGGAGCGGCTCCAGCTTCTCCCAGACACAGCCCTGGGTTTAAAACAGAGCAGCAGGAGCTGTTCCTTGCACAAGAGGGGAAATTTTAAAGGCAGGGATCCCACTCCCCCCTTTCCAAGCTGGGATAAAAAACCAGGATTTTTACCTCGTCCAGCTCCTCCAACCCCACGGCCCTTCTGCTGCTTCTGCTGCTGCATCCCACCACGGCCTCTGCCCTTGGACACCACCTCCTCCTTCACCATGTCAATGATTTCGTCGGGGATCCGCAGGTATTTGATGGTGCTGCCGCGGATGTAGCACTCTGGCATCCTCCAGAACTTGTCCCCGTCCTGTTGGGGAGCAACACGTGAGGCCACAAGCAAAACCTGGTGGTTTTGGGTCACTTTTAAGGCATCTGAGTGTTTCTGGAGAGGGCGAGAGCTCCAGCAGTCTCTGCTGGGAGCATTATCTGTAACCAGTTGTGGAAAAGGGTGGGTTTAACTCCCCAAAAACACCCAGCTCCACAGACAACTGAGGTTTCAATTTGTTCCACAGCTACCTCAAACACTGGCAGAAAATGTCAGAAGAGGGTGAGGAAACGAGGCCCCTTCTTCTTCCCTTCTTCGTACGAGAAGGGAATTGAAAGTGGGACAGGAGACACGAGTTAAAATCGTGGTGAACAACCATTTCTGGTAAGAAAAACGCAGCTGTGGCCGGGATTCTTCTCCAGCTGGGAGTCACCCCACTGCTTCACTCCTCTGGGGGGTGTGGAGGGAGCAGCAAGGCAGCTCTGGAGCCAGCTGGCTGAGGGCTGTGAGCCTCCAGAGCAGCTGAGGGAAATAAGGAGCTCACACATCATATATTTATTAAAAAAAAAAAAAAAAATTAAAAACTCTTCAGGTGCCCAGTTTCGGAGCAGCCGCCTCCCTGCATTGCTTTAAGGCAGTTTCAGGGTTTTCCTGGGATGCCATGGGCTTCCCTAGGACTCAGCCCAGCAGGGTTTCAGCGAGTGGTTGTGGCAATGAGAACCCGGAGCTGAACAACAACGCTCTGGCCATGATGTAACTGGGAGGAGGGACTGGGACCCGCCTCGTCCCGGCTCCGGCAGGGCCTGGCTGCAGCTGGGATGGCTCCAGCCCAGCGATCCTCATGCAGCCGAGGCGCCTGCTGTGTCCCGGGAGAGGAGGTGAAACCAGCACGCCCCGTTCCTCCTCTCCCGGGACACAGCAGCCGCTTCCCCCCCCACACCCCAGAGTTATTTGGGGCAGCTCTGCCTGCACGGGCAAGCCCAGGACGAGGCAGAGGAGCAACAATTCCCTTCCAACAGACGCCCGGCAAACCCCACCCTGCCTTGGATGTGCCTGGCTGCTCCTTGGCTCGGGATGCAGGAAGGGATGGAGCTCCAAACTCCGTCGCTTCCTCGTTCCGGCCTCCCCCGAGTAAACAAGCGGCTCCCGGCTCGTTGTCCCGTGCCATCTAGTGGCCAGTGCCACCAGTCCCACCAGTCCAGCCCAGCAGATCCATGTTCACCCGGGATTTGGGGCCGTTTGAAGGCAGCTGAGGCCGCTCTCCTGTGTGCCAGGTCACAGAATCGTGGAATCGTGGAGGGGTTTGGGTTGGGAGGGACTAAAAGATGGTCCAATTCCACCCCTTCCACTATCCCAGGGTGCTCCAAGCCCCGTCTGACCTGGCTTGGGACACTTCCAGGGATCCAGGGGCAGCCACAGCTTCTCTGGGAATTTCATCCCAAACCCTCACCACCTTCACAGGGAGGAATTCCTGCCCAATATCCCATCTATCCCTACCCTCTCGGTCAGTTGGAAGCCATTCCCTGTGTCCTGTCACTCCATCCCTTGTCCAAAGTCTCTCCTCATGTTTCCTGTCGGCCCCTTCAGCCACTGGACGGCCACGATGAGGTGACCCCAAAGCTTCTCCAGGCAGAGCAATCCCAACCCTCCCAGCCTTTTCCCACGGGAGAGCTGCTCCACCTCTCCTGAGCATCTTGGGCTTGCTCCAACAGCTCCACGTCCTTCTGGGTGACCATTCCGGATCACCCAGAGGGAACAAAACCTGAGCTGCTGCTCTTCCCAGGCAGAGCACAGAGCCTTCGGAGGCAAATTCCCAAGGAGAAGGGCAGCACCACCTGTGTCCTGGGTAAGGCTTTGCTGTCACCTCCTCTCACTCCCCCTCCTGCTAAATTCAACAGTGGCTCCTTGTCCCACCACGACCCAAGACGCAGCCACAGATCCCAAACCCCCCTGTTCCACCCCAAAATTCCCTCCCAAGCCTCACTGAGAGTATCTCCTCTGTCACGCTGATGTGCCCCAACATCACTCCAACCTCCTGTCGTGGAGACAACGGGAACTGGGGGCTTGCAGAGAGATTTTTGGAAGAACAAGCATCCCTGCCAGCCTCTCCCGTGGAGTTCTGACATTCCAGGGCTGGGAAAGCACAGCAACAGCTCGATTTCCATCTGTCTGCGCTTCCCACAGGGACGAGACCAGACATTTATGATGGAGGTCAGAGCCCAAAACACAGATCCCAATCTCCTGGAGCACCGTTGGCCAAGGGCAAAAGTCCCAGACAGCCTCAGTGGGTGAACCTCACTTGGATGTGGAGAGGGGAGAGACAGGCAGGGAATAAAAGGGATTGCGGTGTTTGAGGCTGCCTGGGACAGGTGAAGGCTCTGATTTTTGGGAAACTTGGATCAGCATCACAGCACATGGCCCCCAGGCCCTCACCCAGGGGGATGAGGGACCCCAGCCCTGATCCCGTGCTGTGCCGAAAGTCACCTGCACACACACACAAGGCAGCTCCTTCATTATGGACATTACCAATAATTAGATTAAATTTGCATTTCAGGCAGAGGTCAAGTGATGCGAGCTACAGCAGAGCCAGCCTGGCTGCAGGGACAGAGCTTGGGAACCCTTGGGTGACCCCTGTCCAGGCCTGGCTGTTCCCTGTGGACACAATGGGTGGGTGACCACTGCCCGGTGGCGGTTGCTCCCCGTGGACGCTGCCGTGGGTGACCCCTGCCTGGTGCCGGTGCTCCGGCCTTACCCGCGATGTGCAGATGACCTCCCGCAGGTTGATGTTCATCCAGTTGTCGCAGCTCACCAGGTGCCCGTTGTACGTCTCCCCGTTCTTCAGCTCCACCAGCTGCGAGAGAACAGGAGTCACGGGGCGCCGGCCCAGCCCCGGTACCGGGACGTGCCCGGTGTCACCCGCACGGCACCGGCGAGGGGAGCGGGGCTGGGCCGCGCGGCCGGTACTCACCATGGGGTGGTTCTGCGCCGTCTTCAGCAAGGACAGGGGCAGCTGCGAGGGGAAGAGAGGAGAGAGGCCTCAGGCACCGACCGACAACGGGACACCGGCCGGGACACCGACCCGAGCACCAAGCGGGGCACCGGACACGCCATCCCTGGCGTGGGGGGAGAGACGAGCTAGGCCCTCCCCACCGCTCCAGCCTCCCCCCGAGCCCACTCCCGGTTCCCCGGCCCCGGTGCCGCCGCTCACCATCGTGCCGGACCGGGAGCCGCCGCCGCGCCGGGCGCTGCCGCTCAAACCGCCCCCGGCTCCGCGCGGGGCCAATCAGAGCGCGGCGCGGTCCGGCCGCAGCCAATCAGAGCGCGGCGCGGTCCCGCCGCAGCCAATCAGAGCGCGGATCACGGCCTGGCCGCACCGCGCCGCCCGGTCCGCGCCTTTGCGGCGGCACCGCCCGGGACGGGACGCGCCGGGACGGAACGAGACGCGCTCCGGACCTCCCGGTACCGCGGCCCCGGTTCGTGCTCCCCCACAGCCGGGCGGGGAACGCCCGGGAGGCTCAGGGTGAGCGTTTTGTTTAACCAACCCCCCCCGCGGGTGCCGCGCTGAGGCGGGCGAGCGGCAGCCCCTCGGGCCGCGCTGCGCACGGAGGGTGCCGGTGAACGGGAACGGGTGAAGGGCTCCAGGCCGTCCCGCTGCGGGACTTCCGCCGTGGCGGCGGAAGCGGCGGGCCCGGGCGGCGCGGGGCGGGGCGGGCGGCGCGGGGCGGGGCCGCGCTCAGTGCGGGGCGGCGGCGGCAGCGGGACGGGACGGGACGGACGGGACGGGACGGGACGGAGCCGCGATGGAGAAGCCGCGGCGGGCGGTGGTGGTGACGGGTACGGGGCGGCTTTGGGGGGGCGGTGAGAGGGGAAATGAGGGGGGACGAGACGGGGGACCCCTTCCCTGAGGGGGGATTGGAGAGGGCTGTCTGAGGGACCCTTCCCTGAGGTGAGCGGGGGCTTCGAGGGAAGGGTAGATCTGGGGGTGAAGGGGTCTGGGGGTGTAGGTGGGAGTCCCCTTCTCTGTCGTGGGGAGCTTGGTGGGAGAGCAGGTTTGGGGATGCTTTTCCTGCCCTAAAGGGGTCGGGGGTAGGTGGAAGACCCCTCCCCGAGGTGATGGGGGGCTTGAAGGGGGTAGGTGGGGGACCCTTTCTCTCTGGTGAGGGATCTGGGGGAGAGGAGTAATTTTGGGGATCCCTTCACCACAGGGCTTGGAGGGGGTAGTGGGGAACCCCTTCCCTCAGGTCGTGGGGGAATAAGTGGGGGACCCCTTCACTGAGATGAGAGGGGGTCTGCTGTCCCATCAGAGTGTGGCTGAGGGAATGGAGAGCGGGGACTGTCCCTCGGGGGGCTGTTTGGGGGGGCTGTCCCCTGTGTGGGGTGATAAATGGGGTGAAGAACAAAATCTGGGGGGCTTTGGGGCTGGTCTGCTGTGTGTCAGGGGTGTCAGGAGCTGGGGGGGGGTACAGTGGTGAGGGGCTTTGCCGCAGCTTTCCTAACACTTGTCCAACCAGTGGGCACTCAGATCTCCTTTTTCCATCCCTGACCCCATCCCAAAGGTTTGCTAGTCGCAGAAAGAAGGGAACCGAGCCTCCCAAGGAGCAGAAAACCCAATTTGGGGCACAGGGAGGGGGGAATTGCCCGCTGACCACCCCACCCTGAGCCGCCAAGGTGTGGGAGCCGCTCCCCAAAGCACCCCCTCGGCGCGGCAGCGGCGCCTCGGGGAAGAATGAGCGGAGGGAACGAGAGGCCCTGGCGTTGTCAGGCTCTTCCCGGGGTACAAAGGCCGCTCGGGGTGATTTGTGGGTGAGGCCGTTCTGTGACAAATGGGGAACTCGCCGAAACTATTCAGGTCTCCCCCAGCAGCTGAAGTTGAGGCCGTTTGAATAGCGGGGGCTCGGCGGCGACGCGCTGGAGCGGCCGTAATCGCGGGCAAAAGTGCCTTTTCCAGGGAACAGTTGTGGGGAGCCAAGGAGCAGGTGGCAAATCCTGCCTTTCCCAACCCCAAATCCAGCACGGAGCGGCCGCGCTCGGCAGTGACTAAACAGAAAACTTGCGTCAGGAAACGTTCTGCTGCTCGCGAGGCTCCTCCACGCTCTTTTTTTCCCTTTTTTTTTTTTTTTTTTCCTCCCAGGGAAGTCTGGTTGCAAAATGCAGTGGTTGCCTTGTCAGCTCTGCCCCTGTTTGATAATGTCATCGATGTCACGCTGAATTTCGTTTAAAACCGGGGATGGTGTCGTGTTCCCATTGGGTTCCCAGCCTGTGCTGGCCGAGGATAAGCGTTATTTGTGCACAATTTCTTTTTTAGAACTCGTTAAGGAGATAATCCCATCACTATCCCTGCAGCTGGTTTACTGCTAATGAGTCTTGGAGGGCCCCGTGGTGGATGTGCTGCTCTCCGTGGGGTCGGGTGCTGCTGACAAAGTTCCTTATGTTCCTGGGAAGGGATAACACAAGGGATCCAGGCAGGAGATGAGTCAGAGCAGCGATAACCCCAGCTGTGTTTGTGCCAGTTTGCCTTGGGATTCAGAGCAAGGGAATCATGCCCTGTGCCTGGGCACCTGTAGAATTTCAGCCTTTCCGTGGCTGGGTTGTTAAAACGTGGATTTCAGTTCTTTTATAGGATTATCACGCTTTATTTAGGAATTAAACTTAGCAGGTTTGCTTCCAGAGAGCCGTGTGGGACTTGCAGAAGCGGCTGGAAAGGCATTAATTTGCCTCGTTCCCCTGTCATAGATTGTCTCACACCCCTGCAGTTCTGCTCGCAGGAAAACACCCCCAACATTTTGGGTTTTGTGGGAATATTTATTTTGGCGCGACAGCAGCGCTGGGTTGAGATCCACGCGCGTGGACGAGCCCACGCTTGGGAAATTCCTCCTGTGCAGCATCACCTCAGCCTGGCTGGGGAGGGCAAACACAACATTTCCATTAAGGTGTCATCTGATATTTGTGGTCCCTCTCGGATCCTTTCAGGGGCTGGGCAGAATTTATGTCTCCTAATTGCAGGAGGCTCGGAGGGCAACACTGACATTTTAAATTAAAGCATATCGACGTTACGCCCAGATAAATTGCCCAACCTTTGTGTGCTTGCTCAGGAAAAAAAAAAAAAAGATGTTATGGATTACCAGTTAACTCCCAAGTTATTCATTAGGGATTTAGAGGTGCTGAAGGAAGTATTTTTGATAAAGCCTCAGTAGCCTTTGCTATGGCGTGGGGGGGTTGTCACCAGCTCTGTTTATTTCCTTGTGAGGTGTAATTAATGCTAACGAAGATCTTGGGGAAGACCCTGAGCGGAGAAGGAGCTATTTGAGGCAGGCTTGTGGAAGCATCTGCTGCGGGCTGAAGCAATCAGGAATAGAAAATCCAATCATGGTTCTAATTCTGTGACATCGGGCAAGTTAGCTGCTAGTGGCAAGTTTTTCTAACCTGGGCAGGAAGGAAAAAAAATCTTCTCCCCAAGGAAAAAACAAGTTTCTTTTCAAGCAAATTATTGTTTTCCTTCACTGTAGTTGAAATATTCCAGTGCAGGTGTCTTGTTTGATACTCGGATGTCAAGAAATAAGGATTGAGTGGTAGAAGTGGGGTTTTTTTTTCAGGAGAACTAAACCAGGAAAGCCCAAACTTCTTTGCAACTTGAAGTTGAGTCAAATCTGTGAATTTTTCTTCTCTTACAGGGTTTGGGCCGTTTGGAGAACACGCTGTGAACGCCAGCTGGATTGCAGTGCAGGTAACCCCTGAATTTTCCTCTTAGGAAGTCAAAATAGAGCGCAAATCCCCACAAATTCGGGGTTTCAGCTCTTTTTTTTAAAACTTACAACTTCTTCCCGAGTTTATTAACCGAGCTCACTGCAGATATCCAGATGGTCAGCTGGATAATGTTTGATTCCCTGCTCAGGAAACAATCCCTTAGCTGGTGGTGGAGTTTAATGAGATTGAGTTAATGTAGCTGAGGCAAGCGAGGAGTTCCTAGCTTTGGATGATTTTAAGTGGGGCAGGGAGCTTGGAATCTTCCTCTGCCCTGGAGAATTCAAAATAAACAAACCAACCGACCAACCCAGAGGGATTTGGATGTTTTTTTCTCTCAGTTCTAACTTGAAGCTGGGCCAGTTGCTTCACCTTTGAACTGAGTCTCATCCCCGAGAGGAGACTCCCAGCCAGTGGTTTTGTGGAGTTGCCTGAGTGTCAGGAATCTGATTCCAAGGCAGAGCTGCCTCTTTCCTCCCCTGGGTCAGCCCTCTCTGCTTGGCTGATGGGACAGGAGAGTTTCTGGGGAAATGCTTTTCCTGCAGGTCCTCCCTGCTCGAACAAATCCATGCCACTTGTAGCTCCGTGTCTGCCTGAGCACATTTCTAAAATCCTGGAAAATCCTAAGGGACCCACAAGGATCATCCAGTCCAACTCCTGGCCCTGCACAGGACACCCCAAAAACCCCACCCTGTGCCCAGGAGTTCATCTGTGTGAGGCTGATACTCCACAAATGAGGCAAGAAGAAGGAATTAAGCTCTTTCCAATGGAATTAAGGGTTTTTTTTCTGTAAAAACACTTTTTACGGGGATGGTGCTGCCACATTGTCCCACTTCTTCCTTCTTTGTCACTTCTGGATGGGGTTTGTGGCAAAGCTACTGGGAATTCCACAGTACCTTTTAGTACACTTGCCCAGGGAATTAAATCTATTTTTCTCCCCAACACGTCTCTCTCCCCTTCAGAGCTCTGAGATTAATATCTTCTTTCGAATGCTTTTAAATTAAATCACAAACTCTAATCAATTACAGCCAACTGATGTCCAGCTGTCTAATGTGTTGGCTGGTAGGAGAAGACAAAACCTTTGCCTCCCAGGGCTTTTTGGGAATGAATATGTTTAACTTTGGGTCACTTTGGAGGAATATGCAGGTCGTGGATTGGGGGGGAGAGGAAAATACAGGACATTCCTAAAAATCAGAAGTGAGGCTCCTGTATTTGGTTTGTTCTTGCTGGTGTAGTGTCAGCTATTGTAAATAGCTGCTTTTATTTTAGAGGAGACAGACAAAAGGGTGTTTTTGCAGCAGGAGGAGCGGTGGGTGTTGTGATGTTGCTTAAGAAAGTAAAAACAAACCCAAAGAGAAGCAGCTCCTTCAGCCTGGCAGCTCGAGGCACTGGTGGCTGCTCAGCTGTGTGGCTGATGGATGAAGTCATCACCTCCATTTAAAATCCAGTTTTAGGGGCTTGGGGGATGTTTTGAGTGGACAAAACTCAGAGTTGGGGGTGTTTTGAGTACAAACCCGAGCCGCGCTGGAGGATCCGGGTCCTGTTCGGTGGCTGGCGGATTATTGTGACTGAAAACGTCAGCTCGGAGGCAGCGGGGAGGATTTGCCTTTCCTTCCCCTGTCTCAGCCCCCAGAGGCCCAGACAAAAAGGAACAGCATGTCTTTGAGCCCAGGCGAGGTGGGCATTGTGCAAGTTTCAGACGGGGACTTCATGGAGCGGAGTGGACACAAAGGCGTGTCTGAGTTCCCGAATCCCAGACGGTGTGATCTGCATTTTAATAGAAGAAAAATCAATTAAACAATCTTTGGAAATCCTTCCTAGCTCTAGGGCTAAGCTAGTTCTGGTTTATTGCATCTTTTATTATGCCACATCCCGAGGATAAAATTCACTTCTTGGTGTTTTTTTTGTTTTCTCCCCTGGTTTTATTTGGGTTCTCCCGCAGAACACGGACACACGGTGTGAGTTTTCCCTGGAACTGCAGTGAATTTCTGTCTGGTTTTGCAAGCTGACTGATTTTTACACATGGGTACCTTAAATAGTGGCAGCAGCAATCTAATAATGCTGCTGAAATGAAACGTTTCCAAATTGCATCCAGAAAAAAACAGTGAAATGTTTGGGCTTTTACTCACGGGGGAGAGCTTTCCTATGAACTCAGAGGGAAGAATAACTCCTTTCTGCTTTATTTCAAGGCTCGCAGCAAAAATACTCCGTGTTGACGTGGGTTTGCAGTTTTGTGTTTTCATCGTTTCAGTATTTCAGTTCAGGATTTCTTTTTTTTTTTTTTTTTTTAACCAAAGATTTTTTGCTGGGGAGGGACTTCCAAGAAGAAAAAATTACTTAAATGGGCTTTTCTCAGCGCGTTTCCTGCCCTCCCTGCTGTGACTTAGGTGTGGGCACAGGTGTGACCTGTGGACTGTGAAGCTGCTGGGCTCCTTCATCCCCCCAGAGTGCTTCTGGCCGAGGAGGAGGAGGAGGAGGAGGAGAGAGGTCAGAGTGCATTTTGACATTAGGAAGGACAATTGCTGTCAGGGTGTCTAGACAGACCTGATAAGGATATTAGAGGCTCACAAAGAGCAGCATTGTGGAGGGGTCAGGGAATCGGTCACACATGTTCAGTGGGCTGTGTTTGTCAGGTAGACAGGGCTGGGGGGGAGAAGTTGTGGGTCTGGGGGGGTGGTGGGTTACAAACATCTTCATTATGGAGCGCAGGGCTTGGTTAAGAGAAAGTTGTGGCTTGGTAAAGTTAAGGTTTAAGTGGCTGGAGGAGGTGGTTGTCACTGGGGAAGTTTCTTTTTTCATCCAGCAAAACTTCCCGCTGTCAAATCCATCTCTAGGAGCTGTTTCCTTCCTAACCCTTCATCTTCAGGAGCATCACTTCTCGTTAGAGAAGCGGTGATGAATCCCAGCCAATTAACACTCCTAAAGAGTGTTTATCCTCCTCCTGAAGAGCCTGACTGCTGTTTGAATACTCTCATTTGTAAACTCCTTCGCTTTATTAGGGCTCCACGTAAAGCAGGGGAGGTTTTGAAGGCAGGTTTGTGTAAAGGAGCTGTGATGAACCATCCCTTGCATCCATCTCTGGTAATGAATGTCTGAGTGTGCCAGACACTAATCAATACAGCAAGGCTTTAATATCAGCCTTGCCCTGGGAGCCAGAGCCAGTGATTTATCATTGTTGCTCATATCTGCTGCTCTGGGAAAGTCTCACTCTTGCCTTTCTGGGTGTTTTAGTTCTCTAAAATCCTGTTACATGGCCGTGGTTTGGCCCTACAAGTGTAAAAGGTGTTTTTATCCTCAGTGGAAAACCACTCATGCTGATAAAAACACAGAAAAATGAAAGCAAGACACTGCTCACGTTTGTGTGGGGGAGGCCTAAAACCTCAGCTTGTCTTCTCCTCTCAAGTGTCTTTAATTTTTAATTTTTAACCTGGGGGAATACAAGTTTTGAGAGTGGAAACAGCTGATCTGCACTGCTTGGCCTGAAGCTTGCAAGGAGGAAAATAAAGCCTGAGAATTGCTTCAAAGAGCAGCTCTGATCACCAAATCCAAACGTGGGACAGAGGTAACTTAGTTTTTTCTGGGGTGTTTGGAAATGTCCTTTGACAGTTTGGTGGCTTTTACCTCAGATCCATAAGAACAGCTACTTTTGGTGTTTGGTGACAAGAGGAAAGCTTGATCCCACTTAGATGCCCCAGGAATTCCTTCAACATGATGGCCAAGGTCTCTTCTCCTACTGGAAAAACGCTTCCTGGTGTCACCTGGCTCCAAAGTTTGGGCTCAGCTGATGGTTTTGTTTAAAAACCCTTTTTTTTTTCAGAGGTTTCAGACTATCTTTGAGTTCCTGGAAGTTTTGAGTTGACGGCTCTGAGAGGTTTCACTGCTGAAGTACCAGATGAGCTAAAGCCTTACTGGTGGGACTGGAGAGACCAAAGCAGAGCCAGAACCATGGGCTGTGTGTAAGGGGGAGCTCCCAGTTTTGGGATCAAACAGTGCTTTCCAGTCAGGAATACTGGGGAGAAAAAAACCACAAACAAACACCCTTTCCTCTGGTTTTAAAGTCTTTGCAAGGTGTTTAACTGGCACTTAGTGTTAGAAAAGGTTTGGAGGAAATAGGCTCCGTTTATTGCCAGGATATTTGGGATGTTTTCATGTCAGAGAGGGAGAAATAATTTACTGGGTTAGTTGAATCACCAGTGCTGTCACCCAGCCCTGAGAGCTCTTTATCTGGAAATAAATGTGAAATTACTCTCCAGGCCAGCAGTCCTGGATGATGGATAAAATCCTTCCAGTCCCACCTTCTCCACGCTGTCACTCCTTGGAAGAAGTAGGGACTGTGAGTCTCTCCCTCTATAAATAACAGAGCCAAGATTTCCTTGGGAGTGTGGGTGTTGCTGATAACTGTTGTCAGTTAAATGTTGATTTCTTTGTTACACACGCATCAGAGCCAGACAAACGGCTCTGTGGGTGAGACTCTGAGCACAGGTGGAGAGATGCCTTTGTTGTTCCCATTATGGGTTTGCTTTTTTCATGGTGGTTGCTGTAAACTCACTCCAGGTGCTGTTTACAAGGTTATACAACCTGGTGTAAACTGGTATTGAGTCCCTCACTCTGCCATTAAACCTTCCAGGAGTAAATCCTCTGCTCGCCTCGTGTCTGACCATCTTGGCTTTGCTTTCCTGGTGTTTTTAGGAGCTGGAGAAGCTGGGGCTGCGGGATGACGTGGATCTGCACGTCTACGAGGTCCCTGTTGAGTACCAGACCGTGCAGAGACTCATTCCTGCCTTGTGGAAGAAGCACAGTCCCCAGGTGAGTGAGCAAAGGGAGGAGAAAAAACCACCCAGCAAAGAGTCGGAATCTGCAGTGGGCAGCATGTGAAGTCTCCCTTTTAATGATTCCTTTAGCCTGGTAGTCCCTGGCTGGATCTTTTCCTGTTTTGTGGTGAGAACATGTGAATTTGTAGGATTTTACAGCTCGGAGTGCTCCAGTTCACAGAGCAGTGGGTGTGAAGGGGCCACAGCAGAGGGCTGTCTAGACAGCTCGTGGTTTGTCTGTGCCACCTGGGCTCCTCCAGCAGCTGTGAAGGTGCCAACGTTCCTTTTTACCCTGATTAAATCACAATTTAGGTCAGGAGGGGGGGGAAATGAGAAGAGTTGTGCTGTGCAGAACCCATGATAAAAATGCCTCGTTCCTCTGATACTCACGGGAGAACCCCTGTAACACCTCCATGGTTCACTGGGAATGGAATCATGGAAGCCCAGAGTGGCTTGGGATGGAGAGGACCTTCAGATCATCTCACAGAGTCATTTAGGCTGGAAAATGATCCAAGAGCCTCGAGTCCAACCTTTGACTGCTCACCACTGAGTGCCACGTCCAGTCCCTAAAGGCACAGGATTCCGTGGCAGGGTGGTGGTAAGGTGTCACCAGGCTTTCGGTGCCTGAAGGGAGCTGGACTGGGAGTTTAGACAAGGGAACAGAGTGGCAGAGCAGGCACAGACCCCAGAGATAACACAGATATCCCGAGCTGCAAGGGTCCCACGCGGATCTCCCACGCTCTAACCCGTCCCTTTTCCCCGGCAGCTGGTGGTCCACGTGGGGGTTTCGGGCATGGCCACCACTGTCACCCTGGAGAAGTGTGGCCACAACGTGGGCTACAAGGGGCTGGACAACTGTCGCTTCTGCCCGGGCTCGCAGTGCTGCGTGGAGGGCGGCCCCGAGTGCATCGACTCCATCATCGACATGGACACCGTGTGCAAGAGGGTCTCGGCGCTGGGGCTGGATGTCACCGTCACCATCTCCAAGGACGCCGGCAGGTGATCCCTGGGCACGTGGGGTCAGGGAATCCTGGAATGGCTTGGGTTGGGAGGGACCTTAAAGGTCTGCCAGTTGTATGCCAGGGTGCTGCAAGCCCCGTCCGACCCGGCCTTGGGCACCGCCAGGGATCCAGGGGCAGCTACAGCTGCTCTGGGAATTCTGTCCCAATCCCTCCCCACCCTCCCAGCCAGGAATTGCTTCCCAATATCCCACCCATCCCTGCCCTCTGGCAGTGGGAAGCCATTCCCTGTGTCCTGCCCCTCCATCCCTTGTCCAAAGTCCCTCTCCAGCTCCCTTGGAGTCCCTTAGGGACTGGAAGCCTGGTGACATCTTAACACCATCTTGTCACCCTGTTCATGGAATCGGGGAATCCCAGACTGGTTTGGGTTGGAAGGACCTTAAAGCCCATCCTATCCCACCCCCTGCCACGGGCAGAGACAGCTGCCACTATCCCAGGCTGCTCCAAGCCCCATCCAAGCTGTCCTTGGACACTGCCAGGGTTCCAGGGACAGCCCCTACACCCCGTACCCTTCCCATGGAATCACTGAGGTTGCAAAAGCCCTCTCAGATCATCGGGTCCAGCCATTCCCCAGCACTGCCAAGGCCACCCCATGTCCCCGAGTGCCACATCCACGTGGCCTTTGAAGCCTCCCACACCTTTCACTTCTCAGGGCTGGCAGCACCACCTGGTTTTCAGTGGCCAGGAGAACAAAAAATAAAAAAAGAAAGACATCCACGTTTTTCATCCTAAATTTAATTAGAACAACCCCAGACTCACAACTGCTGCCTTACATTCCGCGTCACTCCCCGAAATCCCAGGGCGACGCTGAACCATGGGAACCTACAGCTCGCTTTATCCGTGTTTATCCCTTATTTTTGGGGTGTTTTTTTTGCTGAATAATCTCTGTTTTTGTGTTCCAGGTACCTCTGTGACTTCACCTACTACACCTCCTTGTACCAGAGCCGTGGGAGGTCGGCGTTCGTCCATGTGCCTCCTCTGGGAAAACCTTACTCTGCAGAACAGCTGGGCCGGGCCCTGCAGGCCATCATAGAGGAAATGCTGGATGTTTTGGAGCATTCTGAAGACAAAATCAATTGTCAACATGAACACTGAGCCTGGCCAGGAGCTCTCCTAGTATTGCACTTCCAAAATTTTCCCTGCTGCCGAAGTATTTGGGGGGGGAAAAAAAAAAAACAAAACAGAACAAAACAAAAAAAACGGTTCCGGATCCAGAATTGGAGACTTCAAGGGGGAAAAAAAGAAAAAAAAAAAAGAAAAAAAAAAAGGAAAATTCCACAAATTCCACTTCTAGAAATTAACTTTTTTTTCTGTCGAGTCTGTGAGTTTCAGCCCAAGCAACAAAGGATTCGAAGTCTCTTCTCTAAAACACCTGCAGCTCCTCATTCCTGAAGGGAGTGTGCTGGGAGCTTCCAGGGAATGAATGGATCCTCACCTGCTGGATCCCATGGGAAGTTCCTCACCTGGATTTGGCCTTCAGCTGCAGGGCGTTGCTCACCCAGTCCTCTCTCTTGACTAATTCTTGAGTTGAAAGGTTTGCTTTCAGTTGGTTTTGGGTTTGTTTTCCCCCGTCGACCCAAACTCGAGGTGATAATATGGAAGGACAACGGGAAGGAGTTGGGATGGTGTGGGATTCTCCTGGGAAGCAGAGTTTGGTGGGGATGAAGAGCCTGAGATTGCTTTGCTGAAATGGAAAATGGTTTTAGGCACTGATTCTTCACCCCACGTCCTCCAGACATCCATAGGGTCTCTGTAGCTGCAGTAGAAGGGGTGTGTCTGGGGTTCCTTTTGGAACCCAAATCCAGCTGGAGTTTTTTTTTCTTGAAGCCTGACTCCTAAATCTTTCCAAATGTCTTTTTCCTGCCTTTCCCTCCCTCAAGTCAACCATGTACCTCCTGTACCAAACACCTCGGTTCAAGTGTGTCTAAAACCAATCATTAGTGGGTAAAGAGCTTTGCTGAGGGCCACTTTCCCCACGGGAGATCTTTATCCTGGGCCCTTGGTGCTCGCTGTTGTTTTTAAGGTGAAGGTTGAGTAATTTATAACTCCCTTAGCTGCAAATTTTCCCTCTCGTTCCAGGTTAGGAGAGTAATGTTTAACTGAGATCCCAATTCCGCCTCGACTGAGTGGAGGCATAAAAATGCAGGCGGGAAGACATCCTGCCAAATCAAATGTCAGCCCTTCAGCCCAACCGCCTGGAAGCCAGAGGCAGTGATTTGAAATCAAGGAATTTTGCTTAGAGTGAGGTTCTGGGCTCTTTCCTTGGTGTCCCTCTCCCAGTGGGAGGGTGCAGAAGGGCTGCTGCTCGTGGGAGCTTCCCCAGGAGTTATTCTGGGGAAGGGTGCACGCAGGGTCTCAGCAGGTGGGTGGTGCTGGTCGTGCGTGGAGATTCGCTGGCAAATTTTGAGATTCCGACAAAACCCAGCTGAAGCTGGGGCAGGAGCAGACACAAAACCGGTGGCTGAGGCCTCGTGGGGAGGCTGCTTGAATGAAGAAGTCTGTGGTTGGAATGGATGCTTTTACAGATATATATATATATATATATATAAAATATATGAAACCAACGTTCTGAAAGGTTTTTGAACCCCACGATTTGAATTTCTCTGGTGCTGACTGGCTCTGCTATTGTAACTCTCAGTGAGAGCTGCCCCGAGCTTGCCAGGAGAAGTCTGGTGGCAAAGGACAAAACCACTCCTGGCAACCCTTGAGACAGGACAAAGACTTTGCAGCTGCAAGGACTCTGCTGAGGGCACCTGAGCAGGAAGATTTTTTTTGGATAGACCCAAGGAAATTCCTTCTCTGTTCACTATCCAGGCTTTCCTGCTCAGAGGAATTTGCCTTTGAGTGAAACATTGTTGTTCCCATCGAATCCGAGGTAGCACTTGTCAGATTTCCTGATTAGTAATTTATTCTATTTAATATTTTGTTGAAATCTTCGTGCTTTGACACAGGTTTGGGGTTTTCTTTGTGATTAGTTGAGCTCCTTATCCCATAGGATTGTCCCTTTGTTGGTTGGAAGTTTCTGTCCTGCGTGTTTCGTAGCTGCTAAACTTGGGGAAGAGGAATATCCGCGTGTCCCGCGGGGTTTGGTGATGGAGCAATTCCCAGGAAAGCTGATTAATTCACCTGTAATGTAGCTGTGGATGAAATGGAAGTGGGAAATCAACAGATTGGTGAGGCCACACCCAAAAAATTCCCAGTGTGGAATCTCAGCAGGGGTGGGAAGAGCTGGTGGGACCCACAGAGGGGTTGGAGCAGGACCCCGATGGGCTCCGCGAGGGATCGGCGTCTCCAAGTGAGATATTCCCTGTCCACCCCTGTCTCTGCAGCCTCTGGAGCCTCAGAGATCCCCCTGGATGTGGCTGCTGGCTCCAGCTCCATCAGCAGGGAGCGCAGACAGCAGCAGTTCCGTGGGCAGAGCGTTTCCCACGCGGGTTTGTTCAGCCTGGGGAGTTATATCCTGTTCAGCACCTAAAAATATTCCTTGCCTGGGTGCTCTCTGCTGTTCCAGGGGAAAATCCGGAGCCAATTTCTGTGCCTGCTGGAGTTTGAGGGCTGCAGTGCTTGGCCTTGGGTGTGTCAGCGTGAAAAATCCCATTTTTTTGGGAATACTTTGGGCGTTGCTTCGAGCTGTGCTTTTCCTCCCAGTCTGCTTTTGGGAAGCTCCACGTGATCAGTTCCTTAGAAAACATAATTTATTTTATCCTCTTTTTTGGGGAAGGGGGGTTTTGGGGAATTAGTCCTGAGGCTATGTTTATAAAAGGTGTCTTGGTGGTAGAGAAATTTCCTGTAGCCCAGCTTGGGAAAAACGGCATTAAACTAATTTTATTTAATATGACCTAAATTAAATACTTAGGGGTTGAGTTTTTGGGGTTTTTTTAAAGCTTTTTGTTCAATTCACAAAGCTTTTCCTACAGATCCATATTTTTTTGGGGACTAGGACACCAAACTGATGCAGAGCTTCAAAAAGCTGATGTTTTGCTAAATCCTGTTCCCTTTCCACATCATCCATTAATAGAATTTGCTAATTTGCACTGACTGGGAGACCTGTTGCCCAAAACCTTTGTGCCAGTGAGTACAAGTGTAGGAGGTTCAGGTGGAGTGTTCATTCCTGTGCCTGCAGTGTGGGAAAACATAAAAAACCCGGGACATTTTAGGATGCTGTGACTGCAAAATTGTCTCTGGGGATAAAGGTTCAGGGGGAGACGGGGCTGAGGATTTTTGGTGTGGAAGAGAGGATTAGGGAGGTTCTGCTGGATCGGGTCTGGTGTCATTTATCTGCCTGGAGCGGGGTCTGGCCCACGTGTGGGGGAGTGTTTGGGATGACAGTTTAATTGTTCCAGTCCTAAAGTGCTGCAGAGGATTTTGAGGAGCTCCAGAGACTCATAAATGTCTTGATTTGGTGCTGCTGCTGTCGGGAGGTGAATTAAACTTGGGAATCTGCTTCATAACCCCAGGAAAAAGGAGCTGGGAGCTTGGAAGGCTCTTGACCTCAAGGATTCCTGTGGGATTTGATGATCCTGAGGGATCCCTCCCAACCTGAGGGATTCTGTGGTGGGCCTGAAGGGTGCTCACCTGGTGCTGTTTGGAATTTTTGGGGGGAGAACAGCAGAGTCTGGGCTCCTGCAGAGCAGTTCCACTTACCTGGAGCATTCCCCAACCTCCCAAACAGTGGGAGAGGTGGGAAAGGATGGAAAGGTCAGGAAGAGGGTTCGAGGTGTGGAGTGTGGTTGTGACATGAGACTGCAGCTGAGAGCTGCTGAGCTTCATTCCAGGAGGGGCCTGGCTGGGGCTGGCAGAGTCAGAGACATCATAAAAAACAAAAAAAACCAAAAAAACAAACCCTAAAAAGTCGCTCTGCTTTGGGATAAATTTGGGATCGATGCTTCCTTGGAGCCACGGGGATGGTGATGCCCACGGCAGGAAAGCATCCCTTGAGCCAGGGATGAGTTCATTATCACCTCCACAGGGTTTGTGCTGTGGAAAATCCCGTAGGAAAAGGGATTTTGTGTCTGAACTCACCTGGGGCCAGGTGTAGCTGTAGCATCCAACCCCCTCCCATATGTCCCAAGCAGGCAAAATTGAACCTTTCGGTGCCTCAGCAGCTGGCAAAGGGGATTATTCCAGGAATTCCACTGGGATAAGAACCCAGGAGCTTCCAGGCCTGCTTGGACAGCACAGGCTCCCAGTGTTGGTGGTTTTGGGAAGGAAAAGTCTAAAAAAAAAAAATTAAAAATCCACCGAAGTTTCTTCTGATGCTCAAATAATCCTGAGTTGAATTGGAACTGGGGGGTCTTTAAGGTCCCTTCCAACCCCAGCCATCCTGGGATTCTCTGACTCGCTGCCCTGGCGGGTGGATTCTTTTAGGAATTTTTTTAGGAATTGCAGGAGGAGGAGGAGGAGGAGGAGCTTCTTCAAACCAAAAAATGGGAAAACCCTGGAAAGGAGGGAATTTGGTGAATCCCCACTCCCACGGGAGCTGCAGCAGCGATGACGGTCTGGCCGTGGGGGGTTGTGGTTTTAATTCCTTGTGACTCCCAGATCTTTTTTAGCTTCTCCTGGATTTCTCCTGGGTTTCTCACTCCAGCCAAGGCTCAGACACAGAGCTGCTGCAGGAGGGAGTGGTGGTGGCTGAAATCTGACTGAAAATCAGGATCTTTAGGCATAAAAAGTATTTCGTGTGGGGCTTTTTCTTCGTTCTGATTTCCAGATTTCACCCCACGGTGCAGATGAAATTGTCAGCAAGGAATTTGTACAGATCCTTTCCCAAAGTAACTTCGCCCTTCTTGTCTCCTTTACTTTAATACTTTACCCAATGATATTTTAATGGCTTAATTTTATTTTAATGATAGGAATTTCAGAGTTGCAAAGGCTCTTTCTAACTTGATTGACTTGGAGGAAACCCCCCCCTTGTTGATACCATAAATACTCACCTTGATGTAGATGGATTTGTTATTTTTGCACCAGAATCCCTAATTTTTTGCAGTATAAAGTGCACTTTTTCATAAAAAAAGAAAAAAACCAACAAAAAACCTTGTATTCCTGTCTGATGAGTGTCTTATGTGCTGAAAGGGATGTTCTGCCAAAGCTCCAGAGCTGAGGACGTCGTTAATTCCTCGAGGTGTTCACTGAAACCCGGGACCTGCTCAGTCTATTTTAAGACAAAGTAGGGAAGGAAATGCCTCCCCATGAATAGGAATTAAGAGATGGGAAATGAAACTTCTCACTGCCCTTACAGAAAACTCCGTGGTACTTCAAAATCCACCTTCAGGTTTTCTATTGCACCAGCCTCTTAAATCACAAATGTTTACCTTGATGATCAGGGAGTGCCTTGTCCCGTGCTGGGCTCACGCTTGGGAAGCAGAATGGTGGGGATGGATTTTGCCCGATGCGAGGGTGAAAAAAGTTGGGCTGGAAACCCCTGAATTGGTGGGAATCCCCATTTTTATCCGTGGACGCTCCTCAGAGACTGCACTGAGTTCCCCAGGTTTGCTCACACGCGCACACACGGACCTGCCGGAGGGAGCAAACAGAATTGGCTGCTTCATCCCCCACTTTTGGTTGGGTTGGCCCAATTCCGAAGGGTTTTGCCGTCTCCTCTTGGAGGGAGGTGTTTGTCCAGACCCTTTCCCAGCGTCACTCAGGCCCTCCGTGTGTCCCTCGTGAAGCCACCCCGTGTCTGCGTGGGCGTCTCGGGTGCCGCCGTTCTCGTGCTTGTCGGGACTCTTGGAGCACCAATCCCAACCCCTCGGGGCTTCTGTTCTCTCCGTGTGTTCTTGCAGTGCCTTGTAAATCCCAACGATCCCGAGTGTCCCGGGAGGGCTGCGGTGTCAGGGGCCGGCGAGGCGCTCCCAGCTTGTACTGCCGGCCTGGACTTTGTAACCGAGGATTTAAACCCCCGTTTCAAAGGAAATAAAGAGTTTGACTCTGACTCCGTGTGTCCTGTCACCCTCGTTGCTTTTAAAGGTGGTGGTTGGTGCAAAGCCATTCCCCCAGCACTGCCCTGTCCGCCCTCAGTCGTGTCCCCAAGTGCCACATCCACGTGTCCTTTGCCCCCCTCCAGGGATGGAGACTCTGTGCTGGCGGCTTTGAGGCTTCTCTCTCCCTGCTCCTGCTGCTACTGGGACTGACTGGGAGCAAACTGGGCTGGCTGGGAGGGCTGGTGCCACCAGATGGTGCTGCCATCCAGGCGCACTGTGCTCGGTGTCACCCCGGACACGGCCGAGGTGCCATCCCTGCACAGCTCCAGCTTGATCCGGGACACGGGGAGGGTGCGACAGCAAATGGGGAGGCTGTGACCCCTGCACAGATCCAGAGGGATGCAGGACACGGAGCAGGTGCAACACCTGGACGGCTCCACGTTGATCCAAGAGGGTGCAACACTGCAGAATTCCTGCTTGATCCAGGACAGCTGGAGGCTACAACCCCTCCACAGCTCCAGCAAGGTCCTGGGGGCTTCTCCTGGTCCCCACTTTCCTGGTGTGGCGGAGGTGGCAGGACAGGGAGTGTCACGGGAAGGGACAGCGGCACAACCCTGTGAGGGCTGTTGGTGTCACCCGTCGGCAGCAGCTCCACGGGATCCAGGCGGAGCAGGATGGAGTTGGATTCATTACCCAAGGTAATTAAAACCCAGACCAAACCTGGGGTACCTCGTGGTTGGGGGCTCAGGGAGGTCACGCCGTGGTCCATTCCCCTGCTTCGGGTGCTCTGCGTCTGGAGCAGGGATCAGAATGGAAAACCTCACTGTTCCTCTGGAATCCCTGCTTTTCTTCCGTCTTCTTTATGCCCTAAGAATGGGTTTTGGGGTTTTTTTTCCCTGGGCTGCCATGGTGATCCTGCTGAGCTCTCCAGCCGTTTCTTGGAGATGGAGCTTTTATTCCACCCACCAACCAACACCCGGCACACGCCGGCACCGGGAGGTTTGGGGTGTCCCTCACAGGTGAGCCGGGATTTGAGCTCCTTGGAGCGGCCACTGAGCCAACCCTGATGATTTCACTCCCCTTTTAATTCCCTTTATAAGGTGAGAAGCTTTTCCTGCACGGTGTTCCCGGGGTGATGTCACACCTCGGGTAAGTCATGTGCTCGTTGAGGTCATTTCACAAACAGAACCCTCCGGAGGAACAGATCCAAGGTTTTGTCCATGTGAGGAGGCTCCTCATGGAGCATCCCAATGGATTCCTTGGCGGAGACGCGGAGATTCGTGGAGAAGATCCCTTTGGTGGCCTGGCTCCTCGTGGATTTTACTCCTTTCTTCTTCTCCGCTCCCATTCTTTCCTCCTCCCCAGCTCCTTCCACCCCTTCCTGAACGAGGTGGGATTTTTGGGCAGCGTCCATCTGGCAGGCTGCTCCCGCTCCGTGTTTTCCCAGCTTGCAAATCAAAGCCGAGCTCCGGCAAAGGTGCTGCCCGAGGGCTCCCCAGAGCTTCCACCCAAACCTCGCAGCTGCGGCTCTGGGGCAGGGGAATGGCTGGAATTTCCTGCCCTGGCTGCCTTCGGTGAGGCGTGTGTGGACACGTACCAGGGCATGTCCCAGGGCACATCCCAGGGCAGGATCCGCTGCCTCCCACCCCCTGGGATGGGTGCCTGGGCATGGACACGCTCCCGGCGCGGCGCAGAATTCCCAGGATGAGCTTCCCGTGCCAGGGATGGTGCTCTGGCTGAGCGTTTCCCCATTCCACGGCTCCTCACGGTGCCTTTCCCTGCTGCCTGGCAGTGCCTGGGTCCGGGAGATGCAGATGGATATTCTCCAACAACCTCTGCTGCGGGACGGGATTTTCTTGGCCGGTTCCCAGCCGGCACCACGGCTCCAGCCTGGGGGAAAATCTCTCCGTGCTGCTTCTCTCCAGCTGCTTCCCGCTGCCGTGGATGCTCCGTGCGGGAGCGACGTGCCCTGTGTACACAGCCCTTTCCCGAGTCACGCTCCGGTGACTAATTCCCTCCTGATGGGCACGTGGAGCCTGAGCCGTGTCCGGGTTCACAGCTAAGTACATTTATTTCATCTGGAGGTCGGACTGACAGTGACTTCCCCGATTTCTCCAGCAGCTTCCATCCTCATTCCTCATCCAAAATTGCGCCTTGTGCTTCGAAAACCATCCGGGCGCTTAAAATCCTACATTTTTAAGGATGTTTTGGGGTTGGACTTCTCTTGTAGCATCTTCCTTGATAAAAGGGATGTTGTTCTGGGATGTGCCCGGGTTGGATTTGGTTTCTTTTATCTATTTTTCCCATCATTTAAAGCATCCACACTAGAAATCCTACAGTTTTAAGGAGCTTTCTGGGTCGTGCTTCCCTTTTATTATGTCCTGAGGGTTTCCCTGGTAAAAGAGATGCTGCTCTGGGATGTGCCCAGGTTGGGTTTGGTTCCCTCCATCCATTTTTTCCCCCTGCTCAGTGCTGAAAGCTTTTTGGAGGAAAGATTTAGAGCTCATCTGTCTCCCTTGGAGCCTTGAGCTTCATTGCTGTGCTCAGCACCACCATCCCAAGGGATCACAGGCCTGGGATTTCCTCTTGGACCTACACCAGAAATGGAGGGAAAGGGCTGTTTTGGCATGTTGGAAGGGTGAGATTGGACAGGAAGATGCTCCCACTGTGGAAAAGCTGCTTTTGAACCATCACATCAATCCTGCCCAGGCTGAGCTTGTTCCCTGCTGATGATCCTGAATATCCTCATCCTGACTATCCTGAGCTGGAAGGGACCCACAAGGGTCAGGAAGTCCAGCTCCATGATGCTCTCAAGGGATTCTATTTAATGTCTGCAAGCTGAAAATCATCCTCAGCCGAGCACAGACCCTCCCTGGAATTCCCTGTCCAGGGAGCCCATCCAGGAAAGATGCTCCCCTTGGTCAGCAGAGAACATCCTGGTGCCGAAAGCAGCAGCATCTCTGAGAGGAAGGTGATTGTGGGGTGAGTGAGGACTTCCCAAGCCAGATTTCCATTTTTGGTGGTTGGATCAGAGGCATTTCCTGCACTTCCCGGGCTGAGGGGGCTGGGAATCCGAGTTAATCGTTGACCGCGGGTGCAGCTGAGGCAGGAATGTCTTTGTCCAAGTGGAGCAGAAGTCTCATTTTTGGGAGATGCTGTAAACTCACAGCAAAGGGAGAAAAATGTGATTCCTGCTGTGATGGGGCACAAGCTGCTTTTTGCTCGCCTGACCCGTCCTGGTTGTCTTTGATTTAGAAACATCCAAAGGTCACCGCAGCGTCCACTCTGCCGATTCATCATGACAGCGGCCAGCGCTGGGAAAACACGGGCTGCCGCTTCCCAAACATCCCACGCTGGCAGCCGAGGGACAGCCCTGTCTCCTATCCCTCCGTGCCCCTTTCCAGACCTGAAAAGAGATGGGGTGGAGCAAACCCCACCTGGGGTTCTGCTTCACCAAGGGATTTCTCACCCCCAGTGATCCCTGGTCCAACTTCGCTCGAGGCCAAGCCCTAAGGGCTGCTTGGAGCTCCGTGTGGTGGCAGCAGCCGGGCTGCTCTTCCCTTCTTTGGTTGACAAAACGCCATGGGAAAGCACAAATTGCCTTTTTTCCAGGGAATATCCTCCCTCCAGCATCCAACTTGCTCAGCCTGAGTGGTTTTGGGGAGCACTGAGGTCCTGTGGGATGTGGGAAGAACCTGATCCCTCTCTGCTGGTCCCAGGGTGATGCCACCAATTCCCAGGGGTCTCTGGGCACTTTTTTTTGGGATCCCTTGCTCAACAGCTGTGAGGAACTGATAGCCCCAAAATCTGGAAGGCAGCACTTCCCCTCTTGCTACTCGTGATAAGGAACTCTGCAAAAAACCCCGAACTTTCTGCCAGCTCGGGTAGCTGTGGGGAATTTCCTGCTTTTGGGCGAATTGAAGCCCTCTGGAGCCCCCTGCTCTGTGTCTTCACCATGTTCCCCACCAACCACCAGCATCTGGAGAAGGGAAAAACATCATTTATTCGGAATCACGGAATGGTTTTGTTGCAAGGGACCTTAAAACCCATCCTGTTCCACCCCCTGCCACGGGCTGGGACACCTTCCACTGTCCCAGGTCGCTCCAAACGCCATCCAACCCGGCCTTGGACACTTCCACACCATTCCAGGCTCAGCTGTGCACAATCTGAGCTGTCCCAGAGTTGGATCCTCCTCACCCTCAGCCCACCCCAGCTGCTCTGAGGTCCCTGGGAACAGCAATCCCCTGGGCATCCCTGCTCTAGATCCCTGCCAGGAGAGCTGTGCTGAGATGAGGGATCCACGTGGGATGCGTTAACTGGAGAGGAACCTTTGTCCTGCTGGAAAGAGGCACTGGATTAACCTGACCTTCCAACGAGGTCCAGGAAAAGGCGAGGAAACGTGGGATGCGGGGGCTGCGCAATCCCCTCTTGCAGGCTGGTGAGGACACGCCGGGACATTTCATCATCCTCGCTCAGGATTCAAACCACTGCTCCCAAAATCCCTCTTTTATAGCCCTTGCTGGACTGTAAATCTCTGGCTTCCACTGCTGGCGCCTTTCGGGGGAAAACATCCGGCTCCAGCAAACTTTGATGCTCTTGGAATGCGTCACTCCTGGATGTGGGGCTCGCGCCCACGGGCAGAAAATCCATTGCAAAAGCAGAACTTTGGGATTCCGGGGTTTCTGCCGGGTCTTGCTCAATGTCACCAGAGAGGTCAGGGCCTCTTCCTGCACCCGGACATGCCGAGGGCTCCGGTTCAGCTCTGGATCAGCACATTTGGCACCGTGGGGACGGTGGAGGGGGCTGGTGGCTGGGCTGGTGCCCGCCGTGGGCATGGAGATGTCCAGAGGGGAGGGAATGGCGTGGTGGTTCTGCCCTTGTGTCCTCCTGGGGTGATGCTCTTTCTCCTTTTTTCCCTGGATTTGGGGGGCTGGAGGGCTGCAATCACCCCGGCTGATAAAATCCCTGGGAGAGGGATCACAGTGGGCTTGGGGCTCTGGGAATTCCTTGTGGGAAGGTGCACCAGGAGGGGAGTTCATCCCTGCCCAGCTGCTGGAGGGATGGGTGATGTCCCACTCATGGTGCCCAAATCCACATGGGATGAAGTTTCCCTGGGAGCCACACATGGGATTTCCCTCCAAGCTGGATGCTCTGGGAAGGGAAAAAGCAGTGAAATGGGGAGGGGGTCCGGATGGGCTCCTGCTCCTCCCCACCCATCCCGCTGCAAGGACGGATCCGGAGCAGGGCAGTGGAGCCAGGGCCGGGGCAATCCCCTCAACGTGACCCTGTCATCCTGACAAACTTCTCCTTTCCCGTGTTTTAGGGTGAAACACTCGGTCTCGGCTTTGCCTCAGGCAACCCCTTGAGAAGCGGGGTGAGAGAAGCCGGAGCGAGGCTGGAGCCGAGTCCCGCGGAGGAGCGGGGGACAAACAGCCGTAAATCACGGGATCACCGCACGTTCGTCCCTGGCGGGAGCACGGCCAAGCATCAGGCGCTTGGATCAACTTCAGCACATTTGGGAATGGCCTCGCCTGCCCCGGCCTGCACCGGGAGGACCTGCCCGTCTCCTCATCCCACCGGGAGCTGCTCACCCCTCTGCTCACGGTCCCAGCATCCCTGAGGAGGAGCTGGGAGAGGAGTGGTGCTGTGGTGGTCCCCGAGGCTTGTTCGCACTCTGCGTTTCCTCCTGCCCAGCCCCGCTCTGGCACGGCGCTGCCCGGCACACGTGGCCCCGCTGGATCGGTGCCACCCGGCGTGCCCGGCTCCGTCCCGACTGGCTCCGTTTGGGATGACGTAACCCCGGCCGCTGTTGCTTCAGAAGGATCCAGGCTCGGGATGAGCCCATCCCCCGGCCGCACCTGTCCGGTGGGACAAGGTCCGGTGTTGATCTTTTCCCGGCTCCGGCCACGCGCCCGGCACGAGCTGCCGCCTCCCTGCCCCATCCCCGCTCCGCTGGGATTTTGGGAAGGGGCGGATTAGCCCCGTGCGATAACAGCGACCCGACCCGCGAGGTGGCAGCCAGGGGAGGTGGCTGAGGATGTAAGGATGGGATATCCGCGCTTGGAATGCTTCCTGCAGCGCTCCTGCCTCGCACATCATCCCCTCTCCATCACCCCTCTCCGCCACCACCGGCTGCTGGAGGTGAGGGGGATTCCCCGAGCCGTGCGATCCGTAGGGAAAACGGGAGGTGGAAGGGAAGTGTTCGTGTCTGAGAAAGAGTATTCCACAGTTTTTTATCTCCGCAGCTGTAAATCACCCGGCTCCAGCCCTGTCGGAGCTCCTGTTGGAAATCCCAGGAGGAGAGGAAAGATTCCTGCGGGGAGTTCGCTCCGGCGTCACCCTCCGGGAGGGGGGACAGAGGGCGGGCAAAGTTCGGCTCTATAAAGTCAGGTCCTGAGCTCTTCATTCATCCCCCTGGCAGCACCGCCGGCAGCAGCACATCCAGCCTTTGCACGAGAGTTGGGAACAAATCCTGCCCTGAAGCCGCCGGTTTTCTGCAGGATGCTGAGGAGAGCGATGCCGAACGCGCTGCGGGGCGTCGGGGCCGCACTCACCTGCCTCCGGCTCCTGCTGCTCCTCTCCGCCGTGGATTCCCGGCCCCACACGTGGGACCAGGACAGGTTCCAGCTGGAAGCCGTCAAAAAGGAGATCCTGGAGCGGCTGGGAATGCCGGCTCCCCCCGTCATCCGGCGCCAGCTGGACCAGGAGAGCATCCAGAGAGCGCAGCGGCTCTACCAGCAGCAAGTGGCGGAGATGGCGCGGAACCGGAGCCGGGAGGAGGAGGAGGAAGCCGCGTCCAGGACCCGGCGGCTGCACCGCCTGACCCCCACCTGTAAGTGGCCGTGGCTCCGTGTCATCCCACGACCCTCATCCCCCCGGGACACGCGTGTGTCCCAGCGTGTCCCGCAGTCGGGACATGACCGGGCATGCAGCACGGTGGCCACGGTCATCCTTATCCCGCTGCTTCCTTTGCCCTGGAAGTGGGGAGGAGCCACCGCTGGAGCCGTTTTGCTTAAAAGCACAAAAAAATCAGGGGATTTGGGATGAAAGCTTTGATCAGCGGCAGCTCGGGGGGCTCGGAGTGGCGCTCGAGGGGTTTGGGGGGTGAATGGAGGGGAAGAAGGGAGGTGCCATCCCTCGATCCCCAGCTTGAGCTCCAGTTTGGGGGTTTATCTGGATCTGGGGGGATCTAGGGAAATATTCCCCTCCTGCTGCTTGGGCTGGGAGGGGATGGGGATACTCCAAAGGGTCCTGGCACACCTTCTCTGGCACCAGAGACCCTCCAGCCTGGGGGTCCCTGCAGATGGTGGCTCTGAGGACGAGCATAGCGAAGAATCTCCAGCATCCCTCAGGATGTGGGTGATCCCTGAAGCAATGGCTCGGCTGCCTGGCAGGAGCTGGCCCCAAGCCTGGGCTGGTGGGGAATTGCTGGCTCTTACATCAGCTGTCCCCTCTGTCCCCGCAGTGCTGCGCTGGCCGGACATCCCCGAGGGGCACCAGGACTCCCACGGACACCGGGACCCCCGCGGTCCCTACCGCTACCACCTCCTGCTGTCCCGCACCGAGGATTTCCACCGGCAGCTCCGGGTGGTGCAGGCGGAGCTGAAACTCTTCAGGCAGTCGCTGTCCCTGCCCGGCTCCTCGGTGCCACCGCGGGTCACCATCTACACCCTGCGGGGGGCAGGCGGGACCCCCCAGCTCCTGCGCAGCCAAGAGCTGGACCGGGATTCCCGGAGCCTGGACCTGACAGGAGCCATCCAGCCCTGGGTGGCCGGGCCCGAGGCCACGCTGCGCCTGCAGCTGGACTTCACCGCCAACATCTCAGCCGCCCTGGCCACCTCCGTCGGGGAAACGCTGGTGCTGGAGGTGGAAACCCAGGAGAACCCGGGCCGGGTGGCCAGGAGAGCCCGGGGGCTGGAGGAGGAGTGCGGGAAGAGCGATGGGAAGTGCTGCCTGAAGTCGCTGAAGGTCTCCTTCCAGGACATCGGCTGGTCGGACTGGGTCATCGCCCCCAACAGCTACTACATGAGGTTCTGCGAGGGCTCCTGTCCCCACAACTACAAACCGGCCAGCATGCACGCCCAGATCAAATCCCGAGTGCACTCCCTGTCCAAGGCCGCCCCCCCGCCCTGCTGCGTCCCCGCCGACTACGACCCCATGGTGCTGATGCACTACAACAGCGAGGGCAGGCTGGTGTCCAGCCTCTTCGAGGACATGCTGGTCACCAGGTGCCACTGTGCCTGATGGCAGCGCTGGCAGCTCCAACCAGGATGCGTCACCATGCAGGTGGGGCAGAGCCACCCCGACTCCTGGCAGCTCCAGCGTCCCAAAATCCAGATCCCGTGGCACCAAATGACTCCATGCCAACCCTGGATCCACCACTGAGCTCAGCCATGGGGTCTCCAGGATCAGCATCCCAAAATCCAAGTCCTGTGGCACCAAATGACTCCATGCCAGACATGGCTCTGCTGCCCAGTTCAGCCCCAGGGTCTCCTCCAGTTGTGAACTCTCCCCCACAACAACTTATCCCCCCATCTCTTCTCTTATTTAAATCCATATTTGATGGAGCAGGTGGATCCTTCCCACCCAAGAGACCCCAGATGGGCCATGGAGAGTCTGTGCCCAGGTGTCCACATCCCACTCCAAACCCTTTTCTCTGCTCAGAGACTTATTTATGCAACCCAGTTATTTATTTCTAACTTATTGTATTTTATAGCAAAGTATCCTTTTTGGAGGGGGAAAGAGGGAGTGGGTTTTGAGTATTTCTGTTTTATATAATTCTATAAAACCGGGAGGATGTAATAATGATGAATAAAGTGATTGGAACAGGGATTCTGGCTGGTCCTCCTGCGCCCCTGGGAGGGGGTCTCTGACTGGACCCCTGCTCCTCGGACACTCAGCTCCCCTGGGATCTGACTCCATATGGATTTGCTGGTAAATCCTCATGGCTTTCCAGAGCCAGTGTGTGAGTAATGCCTGGGCACTGCTCCCAGAGACCTTTGAGTTGTTTGTGTCCTTGGGAAGGGCGCTGGGCACAGCCCTGACCCCCCGCGGGGGACGTCCAGCCGGGATATGGCCATTGCCCCACGTCCAGGTGCCTCCAGCCCTGGGACCCCTTGGGCACCAAAGGGATGGGGGAACCCCCCACGGAGGTTGGTGGCACACACCGTGTCCCAGGGGACTCCCCATGGCTCGATAGGGCGGCTCTGCTGGTCACAGCTCCTTTCTGTCCCCTCTCCCAGTGTGGTCTGGGGGTGTCTTGGGCTGCCTGGTCCCTCAGCAGCTCCTGATGGGGACCTGGGCTTGGGGCACGTGGAATATGGGACCTCTGCTCTGGGGTGGAGCTTTGGGGACCAGGGATTGAGGGATGCAAGCTGCAGAGGTGACCTCTCTGGGGACAGGGACTTGGCTCTTGGTCCCTTGGGATCCCCACTTTGGGGACACAGGCTCTGGGGACCTGTCCTTGAAGGTCCTGGTCCCTTAGGACCCCCTGCTTTGGAAACCTGTCCTTGAGGGTGCTGGTCCCTTGAGACCCCTGCCCTGGGGACAAAGGCTTTGGGGACATGTCCTGGAGGGTCCTGGCCGCTTGGGACCCTCCGTTTTGGGGACACGTGCCCTGGGAACTCCAGGGACTTTCCCCAGGGAAAACCCCGTGTCCTGCCCGGGGCTCCCCACAGACCACAGCTATGCAGGTAATTAGAGATAATTAAACCATTTAATGGGGCACGGTGAAGCCTCCCAGGGGCTGGGGGGACACCCAGACAAGCCATGGTGTCCCCATGTCCCCATGGCGCCCAACAGCTCGGGGTCTCACCAGGAGGATTAAAAGAAAGAGCTTTTTCTTTGTTCCCCGGAGTGGCGGATTCAGCAGGAAAAGAGGGCGCAGGTGGCACCGGATGTCCCCAACCGCCAGCACCCAGCTCTCCATCGGCCCCAAAAGGGGAAGAGGAACCCGAGGCCGTGGCCAGCCCCAGCCCCAGCTCCTCCGGCCGGCCCCGGGGACTCCGTGCGGGTCCGGACTCCGGTGCCGGCTGCCGGCGGATGTGGCACGGGGCGTCCCTGTGGTCGGTGGCCGCAGCCCCGGGAGGAAATGTCAGCTCAGCCCTCGCCCCAGGGTGAGAACTGGGGCGAAGGAGGGGACCGGGGAAGGGGGTGTTAAAAAAATCCCCTGCAAAAGGCGTCCACACAGGATGTGTGTGCGGGAACCACGCGTGGGCCCGGCTGTGGGGGATGTCCGGCCCTGTCCCCTCCGGGCTGGGGGACAGCAGGGAAAGGGTGTCAGTGGGGGACAGAGTGTCCCCCCGGTCCTCCCAGTGTCCCCCCGGCCCCTCACTGGTCAGGAATGATGTAGACGTCCTCGGTGGGGCCCGGGGTGTTGGCGTAGATGGGCTGGTCCCCGGGATCGGCCGTGCTCTCCAGGAAATAATCCTCATCCACCAGGACCTGGGGGCTGGGGGGCAGGAGGGGCTCAGTGAGGAGGGAATGTCGTGGATGGGATGGGGTGGGGTGGGATGGGATGGAAAGGATGAACAGGATGGGGTGGCACAGCACAGGACGGGGATCAATGGGATGGCATGGGATGGACAGGATAGCATGACATGGCATGGCATGGCATGGAAAGGGATGGATGGCATGGCATGGCATGGAAAGGGATGGATGGCATGGCATGGCATGGAAAGGGATGGATGGGATGGCAGGTGCAGCACAGGATGGCGAGGGATGAGGTGGGATGGGGCGGGACAACACATCAGGGCACAGCACAGCCGGGAGGGGATGGAACATTCCCGAATGTCCATTCCCGGTGCCGGAGCCTCACCTGTAGCGCTGCTCCTGCCATGCCGGTGCCCATCCCTGCGCAGCAGCCGGAGCCGTGCCGGGGCTCACAAAGACGTTCTCGTAGTCGGGAGCGTCGGTGACATCGGCGGTGCCGGCGCCGGTGTCCCGGCTGATGTAGCGGGGCTGCCGGAGGTTTCCAGCGGGATCCGGCTTCCCCCATCCCACGCCGGCCACCGGGGCTCCCGCTCTCCTCCCCCGGTACCAAACCGCGGCAGCGCCCACGGCCACCAGCACGGCCACCACAGCGGCCACCACGGCCACCCCGGCCACCAGCCCCACGCTGAGGCCGCATTCCCGGCCGTGGAATTCCGTGACGTTGAAGGAATCCCGGTGGGATGTGAAGCAGACGCACCGGATCCCCGCGCGGGCGCAGGGGGCCAGGACGGTGCCCAGAACGTCGCAGCGGCAGGACACGGTCAGGGAGCTCAGGGTGGGCTGGAAGGCGGCGGGGGGCACGGCGGGGAGGGGGTTCCCCTCCAGGCGCAGGGTCCGCAGGGCCGTGGCGTTGTCGAAGAACCCATCGGGCAGCTCCCGGAGCCGGTTCTCCGCCAGGTCCAGCTCCTCCATGCCGGGCCCGAGGCGGGACCGGGGGCTCAGGGCCTCGATGCCGTTGTGTCTCAGCACCAGCCGGCGCTGCCGGTGGAACCGCCCCCAGTCCAGCTCGGCACATCCACGGCTCCTGTTGGTCAGGTTCAGGTCTTCGGAAGTGTCCGGCAGCAAGGCCGAACAGGGCGACACGGTGGACACGGGGGTCACGGTGGACACGGGGCGCAGCAGCAGCAGCAGCAGCACGAGCGGGGCCGCGGGGAGCCCCATGGTCCCTCCACTGCACCGGGAGCCTGGTGGGAAGCGGGAATCAGGACCCCCATTCCCACCGGATTACCCCTCCCAGTGCAAACCAGTGAAGCCCAGTCTGGCCCCCGTCCCACTCCCGCTGTCCCAGGCCTGGGCAGCTCCTGGGGGTCCCAGCCGGGCATTTCCTGCCCCCCTTCCCCCCCCCTCAACCACAGCACCCTGACTCGCCTGCGCTCCGGCCGCTGCTGCCTGGTGTGGGGAAGAGGAACGGGCGGGTCCGGCTGTCCCGTGTCACCCTGTCAGGGCGTAGCCGGCCCCGGGGGAGGGCAGGGGGGAAGCATCCCCAAATCAGCACCCCCTGACCCCTGCCGGACCCCCCGGTCCTTTCCTGGAGTGCTGAGCATCCCCCTGGCACTGGCTGAGTGTCCCGGTGACCCCGGGGCCGTAGGAGCAGCCGAGGGGTGGGGGACACACGCGTGGGCACGCAGGGACAGCCGCACCTGCGGTGCTGCACGTTTGCACACGCGGGTGCTGGGGGTTCACACATCCCCCACGTGTGATCACAGACCCCCCCCGGCAGCACAGGAACCCCCCCGAGTGTGAGGGGACCCCTGGGCTGGGGGAGACGACAACTCTGCATCTGTGTGCCCTGGCAGGGTGGGCGTCCCCCTCCCGGTGTGCCCCCCTTCGTGTCTGCAACTCCGTGTCCCACGTGCCCCGAGTGCATCATGTTCACGTCCACTCCCCGGGTCCATGTCCCTCCATGTCCACCCCCCTGTGTCCCCCCCGTGTCACACCGTGTCCGTGGCTGCCCCCTGGTGTCCGAGTCCCTCCGTGACCACCCGCTCACATCCCCGTCCGTGTGTCCCCCTCGTGTCCGTGTCCATGCATGCCCAACCCCTTGCACGTGTCCATCCCGTTGTGTCCCCGCTGTCACATCCGTGTCCCCCTGTGTCCCGTGTCTGTGTCCCTCGTGCCCCTCCATGTCCATCCTCTCAATTCCATGTTCCTCCATGACCATCCTGTCTCCATTCTCTCGTGTCACTGCCCCTTTAAGTCCACCCCCTCGCGTCCGTGTCCACCCTGTCACATCCGTGTTCCTCTGTGTCCCCCGTGTCCCCCTGTGTCCCCCCTCCCATGTCCGCCCCTTCATGTCCGTGTCCACCCCTTCATGTCCGTGTCCACCTTTTCGTGTCCGTGTCCCTCCATGCCCATCCCCTCGCGTCCACCCTGCCACATGTCCCCCCCCGTATCCCCCATGTCCGTGTCCAGCCCCTCGTGTCCCTCCGTGACCACCGTGTCCGTGTCCCCTCGTGTCACTGCCCCTTTAATTCACCCCCTCGTGTCCACAATCCCCCGTGTGTCCCCGTCCCTGGATGCCCATCCCCCTGTGTCCTTGCCCCTCCGTGCCCACCCCCTCGCGCGCGTCCCCCGTGTCCGTGCCCACTCCTCGCCTCCGTGTCCCCGCGTTCCCCGCGCCCACCCCCTCGGATCCGCGTCCACACTGTCACATCCGCGTCCCTCTGAGCCCCCTGTGTCCACCCCTGACCCTCATCGCCCACTCCTCGCGTCCCCCCGTGTCCGCGTCCCCCTCTCCGCGACCACCCCCCACTCCCTCTTCAGCGCGGTCCCCACCGCCTCCCCCCGCCGCCATCGCCCCTTTAAGCGCGGCGCGCGGCGCGGGGGGGGTGGTGTCGGCGCTGCCGGAACAGCCGCGCGGGGGGGGCGCGGCGGTTTCAAGCTCCCCCTCGGGCGCGCGGCCGCAGCCGGCGGGGCCGGGCCGGGCCGGGCCGGGATGGCGGCGGGGGCGGCGGGGGCGGCGGGGGCCGCGCGGGGCCGGGCCCGGGGCCGCTGACAGCCGCCGCCGCGCCATGTACGCCAAGGGCAAGGGCTCCGGCGTGCCCTCGGACGGCCAGGCCCGCGAGAAGTGAGTGCGGCGCCGGGCGGCGGCGGGGGACGGCCGGGGCGCGGAAGTTTTTGCCGGGGCGGGCGCCGGGGGAGCGGGGACGGAGCGGGAAGGAAGGAGGGGGGGGGGAAGATCGGGAAAAGGGGGGGGGGAGATCGGGGGGCGGGCGGACCCCCCGGCCCCGCCCCGCCGGGGAGCACCGGCAGCCGCGGGGCAGCGGGAGCTGGCGGGGGTCAGCCGGGCACCGGCAGCCGGGATGAGCCCCCCGGTTTGCGGCATCCCCCGGGGCACCGGGAGTCGGGATGATCCCCCTGGTCCGTGCTATCCCCCGGGGCACCGGGAGCTGCGGGGGCACCGGGAGCCGGATGGTTCCCCCCGATCTGTGCCGTTCTCCGGCGTACCGGGAATCGGGATGATCCCCCCGGTCCGTGACATCTTGGGGTACCGGGACTCGGGATGATCCCCCCGGTCCGTGACATCCCCCGGGACACCGAGAACTGCGATGTGCCGGGGTCCGCGGCATCCCCCGGGGCACCGGGAGCCGCGATCACACCGGGACTAACGGGAGCCGGGGTGTGCCCCCCGGGCATTGCCACATCTCGGGGCACCGGGAGCTGCGGGAGCACCGGGAGCCGGGATGATCCCCGTGGTCTGCGGCATCCCCGGGGGCACCGGCAGCCGGGATGCCCCTTCCCCGGCGGTGCCATCCCCCGGGGTACCGGGACCCGGGATGATCCCCCCGGTCCGTGCCGTCCGCCGGGGTTCCGGGAACCGCGAGCGCACCGTGATTACCGGGAACCGGGCTGTGCCTGCCTGTTTCTGCCATCCTCCGGGGCACCGGGAGCCGGGAGGATCCCCCCGGGCATTGCCATCCTCCGGGGCACCGTGACCCGCGATGGCACCGGGGCTACCGCGAGCCGGGATGTGCCCGGTCCGCAGCATCCCTGAGGGCACCGGGAGCCGTCCGCGGCCGTGCCATCCCCTGGGGCAGCGGCGACCGAAGCGGCACCGGATCTCCTGATGCTCCCCGGTCCCTGCCACCCCCAGTCCCCGGCACCGTGCCGCGCCGTTCCCGGCTGTCCCTGTCCCGCCGTGTCCCCGTGCCCGAGGCCACCGCGCTCCCCGGGGCAGCTGCTGGGGCCGGGGGCTGCACCCACCGCGCTCCCCCCAGAGCAGGACCCCCGGGGGGGCCCCGCAGGTCCCGCTCCTGCTCCCGGGAGGGGATGTGGCACCCTGGGGTTCCCTGAGTGGCCTCCGCCAGGGGACACCCGTGGTGGCACTCGGCCCTGGGCCACATCCTGCGTGGGATGTGTCACCTGTCCTGGAGCCACCCCAGCGGTGGGAAGCGGTTGCCGTGGAGGGCGTGCGGTGTCACCAGTGGGAGCCACTCGGTGTCACCGGCGGGGTCCCTCGCAGGGAGGTGACATCGAACCTCCTTTGTTAATTGTGCACTAATTGAACGCGGGGCTCCGTCCTGGCCGTCCCCCGTGTCCCTCGGGGTCCGGTGGGTGGGGATGTCACCGTGGGGGTGGCAGGTCGCTGACACCCTGTCCCTGTCCCCCTGCTGTCCCCCCAGGCTGGCGCTCTACGTCTACGAGTACCTGCTGCACGTGGGGGCCCAGAAATCCGCCCAGACCTTCCTGTCGGAGGTAAGGGGGGGGCGGGCAGCGCCCCCAGACCCCCCCATCCCGCCCACCGGGGGTCCTGGAGCCCCATCCCTGGTGGGGGCTGCTGACCCCCCTCTCCCTTTGCCCCTCTCCACAGATCCGATGGGAGAAGAACATCACGCTGGGGGAGCCCCCCGGCTTCCTGCACTCCTGGTGGTGGTGAGTTGGGGTCCGGGGGGGTTGGAAAGGGGGGAACCCCCCCCACTACCATGGCAGGGGGGCTGGAAGGGGGCTGGGAGCTGCCTCCCCATCCCATTCTGCCAACACATCACCTCGTAGCCCATAAACCTGTCCTTCTGCTTTTCCCATCAGCGATTTGGGGGACCCCCCCCTCTTTCCCTCCCATCCCGGCCCCCCCGCCTGGCTCCTCCAGATGGATCCAATTTGGCACCAAACGTGGAGCTGGGGGGGGTGGGGGGCTCCCAGCCCCGGGGCTGGACCCCCGCACTGAGGGGTGATGGGGATGTGGGGGGCACCCCGCGGGTGGACATCACTTGGGGGGGCCTCGAGGAGGGGCAGTGAGTGACCAGTTGGTGATTTGGGGGGGGGACACAGACAGTGAGGGGGCATTGGTGCCTTCCCACTCCTAAACGGGGGGGGTCAAGCTGGCACCCGGCCAGCACCCCCCAAACCTGGGGGGCACCCAGAAACGGACCCGACCCCTCTGCTGTCCCACGCCCAGGGCGGGGGGCTCGGGCAGGGGATCCCCCCCATCCCATCCCGCCCCGGGATGCTGCAGCCTGATGTAAAGTCCCAGGAATTTGGGCTCCGGCCGTAGCGACCGTTTCCAGGGAAAACAGGCGGCAGCGCTGGAGCCGGGAGGCCCCCGCCGAGGGGGGGACACGGCCGCGGCCCCCCCGCCCCATCGCTGACACGAGTGTGGCCGTGCTCAGCCGCGCCGTGGGGGTCGGTGGGCGATGGCCAGGGGTGCAGATTAGGGGGGGGGTCCTCACCCGCTGTGTCCCCCCCGCCCTTTTCCCAGCGTCTTCTGGGATCTGTACTGCGCCGCCCCGGACCGCCGGGAGACCTGCGAGCATTCCAGCGAGGCCAAAGCCTTCCATGACTACGTGAGTGCCTCGGGATGGGGGGGGTCCGTGCCCCCTGCCCCCCCCCCACCGCCCACCCGCCGGCAGGACCCCCCCGCCGGGGTTCCCACACACTGCCAGCCCCGGATCTGTGGGTGACCTATTTCACGGGGCGGCGGCGAGGGGGGGTTAATCCCTGGGGGCCTGGCTCAGTGCCCCCCCCCCACGGGGACCCCGGCGTGCCCATCCCCCACTGTCACCCCCCCCCAGAGCACAGGGACCCCCCCATCCCTCCCAGTCCCACGCCGTGGGCACAGTGACAGGGTCTCGCTGCCCAGCCAGGGGTGTCCCCCCCTCCTCACCCGGTGTCAAGGGGGTCACCACGGGGCTCAGTGGGACCCCCCCACACTGAGGGGACCCCCCCCCAGAACAGCTCTGCTCCTTCCCAGCGCCAGCTCCGGTGGGTTAATCATTGGCACAGAGTCAACAGCCCCCGGTGTTCCCGGCATTCCCGGTGTTCCCGGCATGTCCCTGTGCCTGCTCCTGCCAGGACTGCGGGCACAGGGGGGGCATGGGGGGGCCTGGGGTCCAGGGGGGGCTGTGGGGGGCACCGTGCTCTGGGGTGGGGAGTGGTCCCTGGGATGTAGGATGACGCAGGATCCTGTGGGATGCTGTGGGATGCAGGATGATGCAGGGCCCACGGTCCCACAGGATGCAGGATGATGCAGGATGCCGTGGGATGCGGGAGGCTGTGGGATCCACCGTGCTGTGGGATGCGGGATGCTCTGGGATGCGGGAGGCTGTGGGATGGTGCAGGAGGCTAATGGGATGGTGCAGGATGCTGTGGGATGGTGCAGGAGGCTATGGGATGGTGCAGGAGGCCGTGGGATGGTGCAGGGGGCCGTGGGATGGTGCAGGAGGCTATGGGATGGTGCAGGAGGCCGTGGGATGGTGCAGGAGGCTGTGGGATGGTGCAGGATGCCGTGGGATGGTGCAGGATGCCGTGGGATGGTGCAGGAGGCTATGGGATGGTGCAGGAGGCCGTGGGATGGTGCAGGAGGCTATGGGATGGTGCAGGAGGCCGTGGGATGGTGCAGGGGGCCGTGGGATGGTGCAGGAGGCTGTGGGATGGTGCAGGAGGCCGTGGGGTCCGCAGTGCCCCGGGATGTGGGATGCTGTGACGCGCAGGGTGGCACGGTGGGATGCAGAGGGCCGCGGGATGCAGGATGCTGTGGGACACGCGGTGGCACGGGGGGGATGCCAGGGCCTGCCGGACAATCCGCGGCCCCGTGGATTCAGGACCCTGCGGGGCCCACACGGAGCCGCTGCCCCCCGGGACACCCCTCACCCCCGTGGGGTCCCGTGGGGCCGCACCGGCGCCGCGGGGGCTGCAGCAGGACCCCCCCTCGCCGCCCCCGGCCCCCGGCGCTGCGCAGAGCTGATTTCCATGCTGGAATTAATGAGGCTGCCGGTGCGGTGACGGTGACGCCGGGGACATGGCGCGGGTCAGGCCACGTTGCCATGGCACTGCTGCCTGGCAGAGCCGGGGAGCGCTGGGGGGGAGCCCCACGGCCCCCCCTGCGCCCGCTGGGGTGCCCCACGCAGCCGTGGGCCCATCCCAGTGCCCAGCTGGGCTGGACTGGGGGGCCCAGCATGGAGCCGGGGCCCCTCGCATTCCCATGGGTGCTGCTCCACCAGCCCCCCCTCCGCGGGCACATCGGGACCCCCCCCGAGCATCCTGGTGACCCCATAAAACTGGGGGGGTTCCAAGCTGTGCACAGCAGTTTTTGGGGGGGTATTGGCAGCAGCCGCCCCACAGCTGGGTCTGGGGTCCCCCCTGGGGTGAGCAGCCCCCAAACTGCCCCCCACGTGTCCCCCCCCCCTCCAATTTTCTCCCTCCTGACCTTGAGCCCGCAGGAGGAGCCGCAGCTCCCCAACCTGTTGCCATGGCAACTCTGCTTTGCATCACCGAGTGATGGGGGGGACGGGGGGGCCCCGTTTGGCCCCCGTTTGAGGGGGCAGCACTGTCACCCCCATGGGGCTGCACCAGCAGCGGCCCCGATCCGTCACTGTCGCTGTGTCTGGGGCAGGAGTAGGGGGGTCCCCTAGAGGGGACATGGCCTGGGGCCAGCCCTGAGACCCCCACGGACCCCCGGTGCCCACCCCCATGGGGTACAGACCCCATCTGGGCTCCGCTGGGCTCTCGCTGTCACCATCTCTGGGTGTCCCAGCCGTGACCCGTGTCCATGGCGTGACCCGTGTGTCCCCACGGGGTGTCACCATCCCCATCCGTGTCCCCAGAGCTGCAGCAGCAGCAGCAGCAGCACCTTCCCGTCACCCGCCCGTGGGTGCTGCCCCTCCAAGCACAGCGGGACCCCCGGTGCTGGCGGGGGTTTGGGGGGCGCGGGGCCCCCCGGGTGGAGGGGGCAGCGCGGGGTCCCCCCCTTCTCCTCCTCCCCTCCAAATTGAAACCAGTTGTGGCGCAGGGGCCGAGCCGGAAAAGCGGCACATTCCTTCCCCTAACAGCTCCCCCCGGACGGGCCCGGCCGGCGAGTGGGGCCAGGGCCCCCTGCCCGCGCCCCCCCGGCCCCGGGGGTCCCCCCAGTTGGGCTGGGAGGGGAACGTGGGGCGAGCTGGGCCCCGGGCTCGGTGCTGCGGGGGGGGACGCGGGGATGGGGAGGCCCTGAGGGTGGGGGACAGTGGGGTCGGGGGGCGATGGGGACCCCCCCAGCCCCGCCCTGAGCTCTCTCTCCCTGCAGAGCGCGGCGGCAGCGCCCAGCCCGGTGATGGGGAACCTGCCCCCCGGGGATGGCATGGCCGGGGGTCCCGTGCCCCCCGCCTTCTTCCAGGTACCGAGCCCTGCGTGTCCCCGGCGTGTGCCTGAGCCTGGTGCTCCCGTGTCCCCAGCCAGTTTTGGGGGGTGGGTCACACCCTCACCATGGCACAGCCTCCCCTCGCCCAGGCCCTGTGCCCCCCACACCCTCACCGCCCCCCCCAGACTGCCCCTGAGGTCACAGCCCCCCCCCCCCCCCAGCCCCTTCCCAGGGGTCACAGCCCCCCCAAAGCCCCCTGCCCATAACACCCCCCCGTTGTGTTTCTCTCCAAGGCTCCTGCGGGTGCCCCCCCTTTCCACCCCCCACCCCCAGGATGCCCCTGCTGGGCACAGCCCCCCCAGCCCCCCAGCACGGCCCCAGCCCCCCTCACGACCCCCCCAGGGTGACACCGATCCCCCCCAGCCCCGGCTGACCCCCAGACCCCCCCTCTCTTGCAGCCCTTCATGTCCCCCCGCTACCCCGGCGGCCCCCGGCCCCCGCTCCGGATGCCCAACCAGGTGAGGTGGTCGCTGCCGGGACCCCCCCTCCCTAAAGAAAGGGGTGCAGCCCCCCCCCCCGCAGCACCCTGACCCCCTACTGCCCCCCCTCTCCGCAGCCCCCCGTGGGTGTTCCCGGCTCCCAGCCGCTGCTGCCCAACGCCATGGACCCGGCTGCGCGCTCGCAGGGTGAGTCGGGGGTCCCTGTCCCCCCTCCCCATGTCCCCCCCAGACCCCGAGGTGGTTTTGGGGGGTGGGGGGGCTGTGGGGGTCTCACACCTCCCCCTCCCCCATTTGTGCAGGGCATCCTGGCATGGGGGGCCCGATGCAGCGCATGAACCCCCCCCGAGGCATGGCCGGGATGGGGCCACAGGTACGGGATGGTGGCATACCGGGATACCGGGATACCGGGATGGGGCAGGGACCCGGATACAGGGTGGGAGTGGTTACAGGGCTATGGGGACATGGATTTGGGAATGGGGATGGGTACAAGGGGATAGAAGGATGCAGGGTTGGGATACAGGGATAAAGGGATGGGAATGGGAATACAGGGATGGGGACAGTGTCAGGGATGTCCCAGCCCCACTGACCCCCCCTCTCCCGGCAGAGCTACGGCAGCGGGATGCGCCCCCCCCCCAGCTCGCTGGCCGGCCCTGGAATGCCCACCATGAACATGTAAGACCCCCGTGCCCCCCCCCCCGTGACCCCCCCACTGTGGCGGGGGCCCCGGGACCGGCAGGACCCCCCCTCACTGTCCCCGTTGCCTTCCAGGGGTCCTGGTGGCCGCGGGCCCTGGCCCAACCCCAACGCCAACTCCGTAAGTTTTGGGGTTTGGGGGGGGGGGGGGGTAATACCTTTGGGAGGGGGTCCTGTGGGGATGTTGTCCCTGTGTCCACCCCTGTGCTGACCCCACTTTGTCCCCCCCAGATCGCCTACTCCTCCTCATCCCCCGGCAATTACGTGGTGAGTACTGGGGTGCACTGTTGGGGGTGGGGCTGCAGTGACCCCGTGACCCCCCCACAAACCACCCCCCCCTTTTTCCTTTTCCCTTCCAGGGCCCTCCTGGGGGCGGTGGCCCCCCTGGCACCCCCATCCTGCCCAGCCCCGGAGGTGAGTGAGGGGATGGGATGGGCTGTGAGTGGGATTTGGGGGTGTGATTGGGATTTGCAGGGGTGTGAGTGGGATTTGGGGGTGTGAGTGGGATTTGCAGGGGTGTGAGTGGGATTTGTGGGGGTGTGAATGGGATTTGGGGGGGTCCACGCTCACCCCCCCCCCCGTGTGCTGTCCCCCCCCTAGACTCCACCAACTCCAGTGAGAACATGTACACCATGATGAACCCCATCGGACCCGCGGGGAACCGGCCCAACGTGAGTGACGGGATGGGGGACAGGGACTGGGATGAGGGGGGGAGTCCCCCCAACATTCCTCACCCTCCCTTTCCCTTCCAGTTCCCGATGGGGCCCGGACCCGAGGGGCCCATGGGCGGGATGAGCGCGATGGAGCCGCACCACATGAACGGATCCTTAGGTGGGTGACACCCCCCTGGGGACAGGGGGGTCCTGTGTGTCCCCCCCCCCCCCCAGCACCCCCAAAATCCCAAATCCTGTGGGATATGAGCTCCATCTGCGGCTGGAGGGGCTCGTGCAGCAGGGGGGGCACATGGATGGGAGGGGGGAATGGATTGAGGGGACAGACACGGATTTGGGGACACACGGATTGAGGGGACGTGGATGGACTGGGGGACACGTGGATTAGGGACACACAAAGTTTGGGGGGACCCACGCATTGGGGGGGTCACTAACACCCCGCTGTCATCCTGGCAGGCTCCGGGGACATGGATGGGCTGCCAAAGGTGAGTTGGGGACCCTGGGACCCCCTTTACTGGGACTCCCCCCCATGCACTGGACCCTTCCCATAGACTGGGACCCCATTTATTGGGACCCCTCCCTCATTCACTGGGAGCCCCCACATATATTGGGATTGCATTTATTGGGGCTCCCCCATTTTCTGGGACCACCCCTCTTACTGGGACCCCATTTATTGGGGCTCCCCCATTTTCTGGGACCACCCCTCTTACTGGGACCCCATTTATTGGGGTTCCCCCATTTTCTGGGACCACCCCTCTTACTGGGACCCCATTTATTGGGGTTCCCCCATTTTCTGGGACCACCCCTCTTACTGGGACCCCATTTATTGGGGTTCCCCCATTTTCTGGGACCACCCCTCTTACTGGGACCCCATTTATTGGGGTTCCCCCATTTTCTGGGACCACCCCTCTTACTGGGACCCCATTTATTGGGGCTCCCCGATTTCCTGGGACCACCCCTCTTACTGGGACCCCATTTATTGGGGCTCCCCAATTTCCTGGGACCACCCCTCTTACTGGGACCCCATTTATTCCCCCCCCAGTACTGGCACTCTCCCACCCCAATGCACTGGGGACCCCCCATGAACCAAGACCCCCCCATCTACTGGGACCCCATTTATTGCCCCAAACCCACCAGACCCCCCCCCCCCATACCCCAAAACCCCCCCCCCGCTAACCCTTCTCTCCCCTTCCCCACCTTTCCTCCAGAGCTCCCCCAGTAACTTGGGGGCCTTGAGCAACCCCCCCGGGACCCCTCGGGACGACGCCGAGCTGAGCAGCAATTTCCTAAATCCCTTCCAAAGCGACAGCGTAAGGGACCCGGCGGGGACCCCCGCGGACCCCCGGGGGGGCAGGCGGCGAGGGCGGGGGGCCCGGGGGGGGCGCGGCGGCCGGGGACGGGGGGGTTCAGCGAGCAAATCCCAGTGGCGACCCCCCGAAATTGTGTCACCACCGCCACCACCACCGCCACCACCGCCACCACCAGCGCCAGCGCCAGCGCCGGGGGGGTCACCTTGGCCGAGCGGCCGCGAGGCGTGAGGAGGGCGGCGCTGGGGGGGCTGCGGTGTGCGTGCCCCCCCCCCGGACCCCCCCGCGGCCCCGCTAACGCTGTGGTGTCTCCGCTCTCTCTATAGTACTCGCCCAGCATGACAATGAGCGTGTGAGCCCCGCGCCGAGGCCAGCGACAGCCACAGACGCCCTCACCCACCACCACCACCACCACCACCACCACCACCGAAAAAAATTCATTAATTTTAATGATCAGCCCCCCCCCCGCCCCGCCACACCCCGCCCCACCCCCTCAGCGCCCCCCCCCCCCTCTTTTCCAGCCCCGTCCCACTCCCACCCCCCACCCCCCTTTTTTTTTTGTTCCAAACGAACACTAAAAACGAGCAGAGAAAGCGCGGGAGGAAAAACGGGAAAAAAAAGAAATAATAATGATGATTAGAAATAAGTCACGTGACTTATTTGCTGCCCCCAACCCCCCCCCCCGCACCCCCTCCCCGGCCGCCCCCCTCCCCAGGACTGGGACCCCCCTCCCGTTTTCCAGCCCTTCCCACTCTCCCGGAACTGGGACCCCACCCAGCACTGGGAGCCCCCCCTCTGTACTGGGACCCCTCCCCCCCCTTCCCAACCACAGCCCCCCCTCCCCAGGACGGGGTCGGCGCTGGAGGGGGGGTCTGGCACTGCGGGGGTGCAGGGGGGGCTGTTTTGGGGTGTTTTGCCCCCCCTACATGGGGCGGTACCAAGCCCAGGGAGGGGCATTTTTGGCGGGGGGGTCCATGGCATTGTGCCCCCCTCTCCCCTCCCCTCCATGGCAGGTGGTGCCAATCCCCCCCCCCCCCCGATTTGAGGGATCTGGGGGGCTTCACTGAGCTGTGCCCCCCCAGGCTGGGAGGGTGTGACTCCCTCCCAGTTCTCCCAGTGCCGCCCCCCAAACCACACCCTGGGGGGGGGGGGTGGCAGAACCAGCACAGCCCCCCCAATGTGGGTGCAGACCCCCCCCCCCCCCCCCCCCCAAAATCTGGGCTGTGCTGGGGGAGGGGGAAGGAGTGGGGGGGCTAAGCCATAACCCCCCCCATGGAGCCACCCCCCCCTCCTCCTCGGGCTCTTTAGGGGGGTCCCAGTGCAGAGCAGCCCCCCCAGCCCCGGGGGGGTCCCAGCCCCCCCAGCCCCGTCTGTGTGCTCAGCCAGCACTGTGATCCCCGGCCCCCCCCCGAGCGCCAGACCGGGGCCCCCCCCGACCCCCCCAGGGACCACTTTAATATGAAGGAATTTTTTTTTTTTTTTTTGGTGTGGTTTTGGGTTTTTTTGGGGTTTTTTGGTTTTTTTGTTTTGTTTTGTTTTCTTGATTTTTTTTGGTTTTGCTGATTTTTTCCTCTTTTATAACAGAAAGGACCTCAAAGCCCCCCCTGACCTCCCCCCCCAAGAGCCCCCCCAAAATGCCGCCGCACACCCACACCCCCCCTCCCCTGTACAGCCCCGCACTGGGGGTTCCCCTCGTGCCCCCCCCAGGTGGGGGGCAGCCCCCAGCCCCCATAGGGGTGACCCCCCCCCCATAGGCGTAGTCGTTCTGTGTAGGGACCCCCCCTCATTTCTAAGCCTTTAGCCCCCCCCCCCATTGCTTATCAAAACAAAATGGGGGAGCCCCCCCCCCAAAAAAAAAGAACAAAAAGAAAAAAAAAAGAAAAAATACAAAAAGAGCAAAAAAAAGAAAAAAAAGGCCTAAAATGACCAAAAAAAAAAAAACAACCCACCCCACGACCCCCCCAACACCCCCCCCCCCGCATCAATAAATGTAATTTGATTTTTTTTCAGAAGGCGGCGATATTTGGGTCTCGTTGGGGGTGGGGGGACCCCAAAACCAGGTGAGGAAGACCTGAAGAGGAACGAGGTGAGGGGGACCCCAAAACCAGGTGAGGGTCTCAGGAACCATCTGGGGGACCCCAAAGACCAGATGAGGGTGACCCCCAAGAACCAAGTGAGGGGACCCCAAAAGCCAAGTGAAGGGACCCCATAAGCCGGGGGAGGGGTCACGCTGTGCTCCGGGTTTATTGGTGGGTACAAAGCTTCACAGTTTGGAGTCGCCATCAACATTTGGGGTGGGGGGGAACAGTCCCCCCCAAACCCACCCTTCCCACCCCCCACCCCCCTAAAAAGCCTCTCCGGGCTGGCTGGCACGGGGCAGTCGGGGTTAGTCGGCGCCGTCGATGTGCAGGGGGGCTCGGGGTGGCCCCGGCCGGGGGGCACAGGGGTGCCCGTTGAGCTGGGCGGGCGCTGCCGGGCTCTTCTTGGGGACCAGGGGACAGGCGGCCCCCCCGGGACAGGCACGCTTGGGGCTCGGTGCCGGCCGCTGCATCTTGTGCTCCAGCAGCATGTGGTTCTGGGGGGGCAGCCCCAGGCAGGCCCTGCGGGCACACAGGGGGTCAGGGTGGGCACCTCGGGGCTGGGGGAGGGCGGGGAGGTGGCACTGACAGGGCGGGGGACACGGAGCGTTGGGTGTTCTGGGCATTGGGATGTGCTGGTGATGGGGGATACTGGAGCGGGGCACCTCCAGGTGTTGGGCACTGGGATCCCCCAGGCACCCCCAAGCACTGGGAACCCCAGGCTTTGGTTACTGGGACACAATGGGAGCCACTGGTGCTGGGCACTGGGATCCGTCGTGTTGGGCACTGGGATCCATTTGTTTTGGGCTCCCCCCGGGCATCAGGGACTGGCACCCACTGGTGCAGGAGCTGCTGAGCACTGGGTGCCAGGGTCTGTGTGTTGCGACACCCTGGGCATGGGGACCCTGCTCCCCTCAGGCACCCCAGGACTGAGAAATGGGGACCCATCTGTGTTGGGACCTTGGTCCTGGGCATCTCCAGGACCTCTGGGCACTGGCACCATCATTCACCAGGACATACTGGAACCCACTGGTGGCACTGGGACCCACCCCCAGCACTGGGCACCCCAGGCCTTGGCCTCCAGGACTCCCTGGATTTGGACACCCCACGATGAGCACTGGGCTATCCCACACTGGGACCCCCTGCAAGCCTTTGGGTGCCACCACGGGCACCGGGGCGGTGGCACTTGGTGGACGGGGACCCCGGGTACCTCAGGATGTTCTCGATGCAGCTGCGCTGGCGGAAGAGCGCGTTGACCACGGGGGTGCCCTCGGGCACGAGCGGGGCCTTGCAGAGGAAGGCGAGGATGGAGAGGACGCTGTGGAAGCCCTGGAACTCGGGATCGGCCTCGGTGCAGAAGGTGATGCGCTGGCACAGCTCCGTCAGGATGGCCAGGTCCAGGATGATGGGGCTGGCCAGCAGCGAGTCCTGCGGGCAGCGAGGGGGTGAGGAGACACCCTGGCACTGAGGGGACACCCTGGGGACACCCTGGGGACACGCCGGTGGCCCCGCACGCACCTCGCAGGTGTTGTGGATGACGATGGTGTTGGTGCCACCCATCATGATCTCGGACGTGTACTCATCCAGCGCCCTCTTGCTGTCCCCCACGTAGGGCACGTACTTGATCACCACCTGCCAAAGCCACGTCCCCGTCACCCCCATTGTCACCCCCCACGTGTGTGTGTGACCCCCCCCCCAAAGCCCCCAACTCACGCAGTGGTCAGGCTTGTCCTGGGGGCCGTAGAGGATGGGGTTGGCCTGGACCGTGTCGTCCACCACGTTGCTCTTGGAGATCTCTTTGGAGCGGAACTGCTGCGGTGCCGAGAGGTTCTTGCCGTCGTTGTTCCCCAGGTGGTTGTAGCTCACGATGGACTTGGTCTGGCCAGGGGGGGCACGGGCAGGTCACCCCCTGTCCCCTGCGGCTGGGGACACCCCCCTGCCTGTCCCCACGTACCTTGAGCCCGGCGCCCACCAGGAAATCCACCAGCACCGACTTGAGCTTGGTCTGCCCCGACTTGAAGTCGTCGCCGCCGATGAAGACGCGGCGCTGGGCGGCCAATTCCACCGCCCCCGGCACGAAGGTGTTCTGGGGGGACCCGTTGATGTAGGCGCAGCCCTCCAGGATGCTGGCCACGGCGAAGAGCGTGGACGGGGACACCTCCAGGCCTCGCTGCGGGGACACGGGGCAGCTCAGCGCCACCGCGGTGCTGCTGTCACCCTCCCGCTCCCCTCGCCCGGCCCCTGACCTCGATGGCCCTCAGCAGGTTGTCGGCGGTGTCGTTGAGCCCCGGCACGATGTCACAGAACCTCTCCGTGTTGGCCGTCCACAGGACGATGACTTTGTCCACCCCGCTGCTCTCCTTGAAGTCTCGGATGTCCCTGCGGATCTGCTCCACCTGGGTCACGGCCGGGACGCGTCAGAGCGGTGGCACCGCCCCCATGGCCCTTGTCCCCTCCCCTGCCCGCCCCGCCAGGACCTGCTCGGCCATGGAGCCCCGCAGGACGTTGTCCGCCCGCTCCTCCTGGTTGGCGGCGATGAATTCGGGGATGTAGATGGAAGGTCGGGGCTTCATCTTCTCCATGTGGGGCCAGAGCTGCTCCTGCAGCGGCCACTCCAGCACCTCCGCCCGCTTCATGGCCTCCGCCAGGTTCAGCGAGGAGATGTCCCAGCCTGGGGGACACGGGGTGACCCAAGCGCTCGGGGTGTCCCGTGCCGCTGTGGGGTCCCCCCCGTGTCCCACCTACCGTCGAAGACGATGTCGTTGGGGTGCACCATGGGCAGCAGGTCCCGGAAGGGCACGTAGACATCACCGGAGGGGCCGGTGCCCAGGCACACGGTGGAGGCTTGGAGCAGGGAGCCGTAGTAGTTGGCTTTCTGGGATGGGGAGGGCAAGGATGAGAGGATGGCAGGGAGAGGAGGGGTCCCAGCACCCCCAAATTGGGGGCTGGGGCTGCGGAGCCCCTTCGCAGGGGCAGGGAGGAGATCGGGGTGCAGGACACCGGTGCAGCTGAGCTTGGTGTCCCCATCCCTGTGGGATGACCCCGGGTCCCAGGGGTCATTCTGGGGACACCCCGGGGACACGGCCCTTGCAGGGGTCACGCTGAGGACACCCACTCCACTGAGGTCACACTGAGGACACCCACCCCACTGAGGTCATTCTGGGGACACCCACCTTGCAGGGGTCACACTGGGGGGGAACCCCCCTCACTGGGGTCACACTGGGGACACCTCCCCTTGCTGGGGACACCCACCTTGCGCCCTGTCTTGGTCATCCAGGACAGCCCCAGCTTGTTGGCCAGCACGGCCGCCGTCACCGTGGTGCCGTTGTTGCCCCCCCAGCCCACCAGCATCACCCCCAGGCGCGGCACCTGCCGGCCCGTGCGGAAGGTGAAGCGGGTGGAGCACGGCCGCACCTGGGGACAGAGAGAGGGGGCAGCTGGGGACAGAGGGGACGAGCAGAGGCCCCCCCCGAGCCCCCCGGGCCCCCCGCCACCTGCCCACCTTGGTGACGCCGTTCTCCTTGCAGACGTGCACGGTGCTGTACGTGTACTTGGCCTCGATGAAGTCCTTGCTGTAGGTGACGTTGGGGCTCTCCACGAGGAACGGCTCTGCCATTGTTCCTGGAGCTGCAATAGGAGGAAATGGGTGTCAGCGCCGCTGGCCTGGCACGCCGGGCCACCCCCCCCCGGCCCTCCCCGGGCCCTCCGCCCTGCTGGGACGTGGCTGTGCCGCCCGTGGGGACCTTGGCTCCCTGCCCTCCCAGCCTGGTGGTGGCACTGGGACGCTCACTGCAGCTCCTTCCCACGCGTGTCCCGGGACAGGGGGGGAGTTGGGGGGGACACCCTCACCCCAGGACCTCACGGAGGGCCCAGAGAGCCGAGGGGTGCGGGACAGACAGGGACTGTCCCTGGTGTCCCCTCCCTGGGGGTGGCACAGGAAGGCGTGGGGGACTAGGGATGCTCCCAGGGGACATGGGGTGTCCCAGCACGCCGGGGGGCCGGGGGCTGCAGGGGACGTGGGAACTGTGCCCTCGATCCCTGGGGGTGGCAGAAGGCACTTCCAGGTGATGTGGGGACAACCCTGCACCCTGGGGTGGCACAGGGGACACGGGGACCAGGGGTGTCCCTGCTCCTGGGGATGTCAGAACGTGCAGGGGACGTGGGGACAGAAGCTGTCTCTCCCAGGCATGCAGGGAATTCGGTGACAGGGGCGGTCCCTACACCCTGGGGTGACAGATGAGGCAGAGGACATGGGGACGAGGGCTGTTTCCACTCCCAGAGCTGTCCCAGGGGACATCGGAGCAAGACTGTCCCAGCAGCCCGGGGTGGCACAGGGGACATCGGAACAAGGGCCTGTCCCTCTCCAGGGGAAAGGGGATTTGGGGACAGCGGGTGTCCCAGCACCCCGGGGTGGCGGGGGACACCGGGACGAGAGCTGACCCCGCCGAGGGCGCGGGGGGACACGGATCCGCAAACCCGAACCTCTCCGGGGGTCAGTCCCGCCCCGCCGCGGGCACTCACCGGGCCGGGCCGCGCCGGGCGCGCAGGAGCCGGAGCCGGTGTCTGTGTCGGTGCCGGTGCCCGGTACCAGTGGTTGCGCCCGGTGCCCGTTGTCTGGTGGCGGTATCCTGTGCCCGGTGTGCGGTGCCCAGTGCCGGCAGCCGGTGTCCGGTGTTCAGTGCCCGGTGTCCGGTGCCGCCCCGCGGGGACGATGCGATCGCGCTGCGGCCGCCCCGGCTCCCGCCGCTTAATCGGCTCCGCGGCCCCGCCCCGGCCCCGCCCCCGCCCGGCCGCGCCCCCCGCACGTGCCCAACGGCACCGGCAGCCCCGGACCCCCCGGGCCCCCCCCGAGCCCCCGACCCCCGGTGCTGGGGCACGTGCGGGTCTCCCCGGACCACGCCGGCCGCTCGTACCGGGGGGTGCGGCGGGAGGTGACGGGCAGGAGGGGGAAGCGGCCGCTGACCCGGGAAGGGGAAGTGTCGCCGGGGCCGGTCCCGGGCCGGGACCGGGGGTCCCGCCGCCGCCTTCCGGCCATTGACAGCCCCGGGCCGGCGGCTTCCTGCGCCCGGGACCCGCGGGCGCCTTCCCACGGCGCCGCTCCCACAGGGCTGCCAGCCCCGCACCGGCACCGCGCTGCCCCCGGCAGCCCCTGTTATCCTGCTGCTGCCCCCGGCGTGGGCACCCCAAAAGTCACGGCACCCTGGAGCCCCCGGCAGGGACACCCCGGAGGTCATGGCACCCCACAGCCCCTGGCATGGACACCCCAGAGCCCCCCGGCGTGGGCACCCCAAAAGTCACCGCTCGCCGGAGCCCCCGCCGCCCCTCCAGCGCCCACCCCGGGTCCCCGCGGGCGCTGCCGGGGGGCACCGGCCCCGGTGTGAGGCCGCCCCCCCCCCGCCCCCGTGTGGGCCCGGGGAGCGCGGGGGGTGCCCGGGGCCGGCGCAGAGAACGGGGCCGTGGCCGCCCCCCCGCTGGCGGCCCCCGGGGTCCCGCTGCCTTTCAATGGCCCGCCCCGCTTCAAAGGGGCCCCCGGAGCCGGAGCAACGCCCCGGGTCCCTCCCCACCCTCGCTCCCCGCAGACACGGCGAGGACAGCTCTGCCCTCCTCCGCCACCCACCCCGCTCCTCGGGGCTCGCTGCCATCGCCACCCACCCTCCGGCACGCAGCGGGACGGGACCCACCGGGACCGACCCCGGAGGGCACCTGCGGCCGGGCGGCCGCGGGGAGAGGCGGCGGTGAAGGGCACGGCGGTGCCGGGGGGCCGCGTCCGGCCCCTTGGCCATGGAGGAACAATGATCCCTTGGTGCCGGGCTGGAGGACAAAACGAGCCCCGCGCTGGAATGCCAGTGCCTCAGCAAATTATTGAAACAAAAATAACATTTCTTTGTACAATAATCCTGGGGCGGGGAGGGTCCGGGCAGCGCTGCCAGGGGCCCAGAACTGGTATTTTTCCACTGCTTTCCTCTTTTTTTTTTTTTTCTTATTTTTTTTACTTTTTTTTTTTCGCCCCCCTCCCATAACTCCCACCATTGTTCCTTCCCCCACTCCCTTCCCACTCCTCCCACGCTCGGCACCGCATGAGCGGGGCTCCCTTGTTCCCGCTCGCCCAACGCGTCCATGGGCCGGGAGCCCGGGCCGGCCGCCCAGTGCCTTCGCTCCCCAGCTGCCGGGGGCTGGCGGGGGGCCAGCGGAGCCGTAGCGGAGCCATAGCGACCGGCCCCGCTCCCCCAGCAATGGTGCCCACCCCCCGGTGCCAGCAGACCCCCCGCTCCAGCCCCGGGGTGGGTATCCAGGCCACGCAGCCCCCCCCCGGGGGCTCCCAAACTCCGCAGCGCTTCATTATAAGCAGGTTCAGGGGCTGGTCCTGCAGCAGCCGGAGATGCTGTGAGTGCTGGGAAGGGCTCGGCTGGGGGGTTCCTGCCTCTGTCCCCCCCCCCCCCCCAACAGGTCGAGGCCAACCCCGCCAGCCCCAGATTTGTGCCTTGAAACAGCCTCAGCATTCCCTTGCCACGTTTTCCTTCCTCCACGGTTGGGTTTTTTCCCCTCGTGTAATATAATCCCAGGCTCTGGCCCTTCATTATCCATGCTGGCAGCTCCTCATCCTCCTCCCTCTCCCTGTGCCATCGCCCTCCGGGCGCTGCGTGCCCAAGGTCGGACCCACGCCTGGAAGGGAGGGAGCAGGGGGTGATTTTGGGGGTCGTGCCCGGCGCTGGAGGTGCAGCAGCTGCTCTGGGAGAGGGACCAGAGCCATCGGACCGTGGCAAGGACGAATTATTCTAATGAGCTTCCTCCTGTAAACGAGCCACGAGCAGAGAAAGGTGCCCAGGGGAAAAACCCACGAGGGAAAAATCCACAGGGGAAAAAACCCATGGGGAAAAAACATCCACAGGGGAAAAAACGCCCACGGTGCTGTCACCGTGCTTCCAGCATCCCTCAAACCTGGCCAGGGCCTTCCCACGCCTGCATGACCCCAAATTAGGGGCAGTTTGTGCAAGATGTGGTGCGCAGTGACTGTTCCCAGGTGTGACCCGAGTTATCAGTGAATTATCAGAGCCCAGGGCTCCTCCCGAGCCTGCACCCGGCTCGGTTTTGCCATCCGGGAGGACGCGGAGAGCGGGGATGCTCCCGGCGCGGCGGTCCCGGCTCCCGGCGGTGCCGATAAGGAGGCGGCGGCGGCGGGAGCCCGGCTGGCTCTGGCACAGCAAACGCAGCCAGTAAATTTCCACTGGGGCAGCTCCGAGTTAATGAGCTCAATGCGTGACCCCGGGCAGCGCCGGAGCTGCCAGCGGTTGGGAGGAATTCCCCAGGAAAGCTGGGAGGGGATGGGGACCCTTCCTGTGTGAGCGGCCCCGCGGGGCAGGAACCGGCCTTGGATCCGCTCAGCGCCCCGGGGGAAGCTCACAGAGGGTGAAGAGGGCCTGGGGTGCAGAGCTTGGCTCAGAAGCCACATCTGAAACTAAAACTGGAGGATTTGGGGATTTGCAAGAGCCTGGGCTCAGCTCTTGCTCCATGGCCGAGTCCCACCGGTGTCTCCTCGTGCGGATGCTGGTGCTGCCGTGTCAGCTGCAAGGACAAGGACACCTTTAAAACAATAAACCAAGACTCCGTAAAACGTTATTTGATCCCTGGATTATTGTCACCTTCTCCAGTCTGTTTTGGAGGGACAATCCCGAACCCAGCACTTAACCCAAGTGAACACGTTATGGACACAGGGAAGGCAGTGCCAGCACCTGTGGCCTCTGGCCCTTGAGTTTGTGCTGGTCACCCTCTGCTCCAGGAAGGGAGGCAGCAGGAAAGCAGCAGCGATTCCAAGGCTATGACACTCCTGAGTAGTTTTATCCTTGATTTTGTGTTGCTGCTCCATCCAGCCCCAGGGATGCAGCCGAAGGCAGGGCCAGAGCAATCCCTGGTGACAGCAAGAAAAGGGACAGTCCTGACACAGCCCAGCTTCTGCGGGATGATTCAGCCGGGCGGGAGGAGGTGGGAGAGCTCCGGCAGGGTCCGTGCCAGGCTCATCCCCACCTCCTGCTCCAGCAGCATCCCCAGGATGAGACTCACTGCCCCAGCAGCCCCTCCGTGGATTCTGAGCATCCCAGAGCCTCCTGCTGCTCGCTCCGGGACCACGGACCCTCCAGGCTGACAGCAGCAGCATCCAGCGCCTCTTCCAAAGCAGCTTTTCCTCCAAAAACCCAGCCGGTGCTGCAGTGGGAAGCCCCCCCAGCTCGTGCCAGGGCTGGAGGCCGATCCCAGCGCAGCGTTCCAAGGAGCTGGCCCGCTCCAAGCACCTCTTCCCTTCTCCTCTTTCTTACCTACTCCCTGCTCTGACACTTCAGCTCACTCAAGTGACCCGGTTCCTTCCCGTTTCCTGCTTCCAAGCTCCACGCCAGCCATTTATCACCTTTCCCTTTTGAGTTTCCTTGCAGGGAGAAGCACTGAAAAGAAATCCACAACCTTATTGTCTGCTTGTTTTCCAATACAGTGAATTTATTATATGTTGCAAAATCAGCATTCAGCTTTTTTAGTGTACAAAAAAAGGACACTAGCTCTTAAGAAAAAAGATTAGGAAAGCTGAAGACTATGCTGCCTTGAAATTGTAACATTTTGGCAAAGTGAAAAGCTCTTTTGTAAACTCCAACTCCATGGCTCAATATAGTTTTTATCCACAGTACAATATTACAAAGTAAAACACAGTATCAATAAGTTAAGATCATACTTAATCACCTAGAACTGGTTTCTATTAACCCAAAAAGCACAAAATTTTGCCTAAGCTTCATCGTCTCTAAAAAGAAAAAAAAAAGAAAAAAAAAAAAAAGAAAAAAAAAGGCAGATTCGACTACAATTCTTTAACACAGTCCAAAAGAAAAGTGAAGCAGGAAGTTGGTGGATGCTAATTGGGTCTCACAGTTTGGATAATTCATTAAATATTTTCAGGGGTTTTTTTATATTCAAATTTTTTAGAAGTTCCAGAATATACATGTAAATGTACACAATACATCTTTGTATACAACTCTGTTTGCAAAAATATCTTATAGCAGATGTATAAAGATTGAGATCCATCTCTATCCCCCCCACCCCCAAGCAACAACAGAAAAAAAAACCCCCTCCTTTCAAAATATTAAGGATCAGGAGAAGTGTTTCCATGGAAGAATTTACTCATCCTGGGTTTGTAGCTGCTGCCTCTTCTGCCATCCCGAGTTCCGCCTCCGCCGCAGTCGGAACGAAGCCCCCACCAAGCCCCAGCACTGGGGAAATTCAGTTTTTCCACCCCAAAATCCTGGCACTGGGCAGGGCCGGCGATGCCGGGCTGTGCAGTGACAATCCCACAGCGGGGCTGAGGGTTTGTGACATCCCAGGTCCTCCTCATCCCCTCCCAGATCCCCACGGCTCCGGGCGCGCCCACCCCGCTGCCAGAATTCCCGGCTGGAATTCCCGGCAAGGCCCCACGGAGCAGGAGCACGAAATTTTCCAGACAAAAGCTCCTCGCCTCCAGAGCTCCCAGCGTTTTCCAGAAGCACCAGAGGCAGGTGGTGCTGCACAAACACTCCCTGATTTGGTTTTGATTTGATTTGGGGAGGAAGGGACGGGAGCAAAGCAATCCTGACCCCCGAGATTCCCAGCAGGAACGCCCTGGGGGGGTTCCGGGGTGCTCCCCCTGTGCTCCTTGGGCAGAGCATCTCTTCCCACCCTCCTTCTCCACAGGTTTGGGGCTGAGGACCAGTGGAAGACTGGTGGCATTCCAGTGGCATTCCAAGGGCCACGGCCACCATGTCCCTCTGGCTGTCACCTTTCCCTTGGAGAAGGGGATGGCAAAGCCCTACTGAGCGCTGGATGCACAGGGAGAGACCTCAGAATAAAGTGACAAAGCAAAAGCAGTGGCCCTGGCTGTGTGACAACAATGAAATAATAATAATTATAATAATAATTAATAATTTTATCACCTATTTTTAATACAGCAGATGGACCCACGTTTTGTTTGGGGCAGGAAAAAACTCAAATAACTCCTTGTTGTAAGAAGTGTTTCCCTCCTTAACTCTGCCATTCCTCTCCTTCAAAGGGTGAAAGGCTCTTCAGTGCAACCTCCAAGGGAAGGAGACTCCACAGGGAAGGAATCCTTTACTTTGAGATAAACGGAAGCGGGAAGAAGTCAAATCCCACAGGCTGGCAGGATTAAAAAGGGGAGAGGGGAGAGAAAGAAAGGAACAGCAGAGTTAAAGGACACCTTTGTGCTTTTCGGAGTGTTTCTCACACCCTGGCCATACTCTAAAACGTTCCCTTCAATCCAAAGTAAAGAATTTAAAAAAAAAAAAAAAAAAAAAATCAGGAAGCAGGACTGCAGGGAGAAGCTGGCTGAGATAAAGCACACCAGTGGTGGAAGGGATCCGCGTGGGAAAACAGCACCTTACTGCTCCCACAAGGATTTGCTGCTGCCTTGGAAAGACACACACACACACAAAAAAAATATCCCAGGAGAAAGCAGAGCACCCCCCCACCCCCTCCTCTCATGGATCAGGGAATAAAGTCACTCGTCTGGGTGACTCTTGGGTAAGTTTTAGTAATACTGCAAGGAAAGGGTCCCAAGCACTTGGCCTAAAAGGAAAAGGGAGGCACAGTTTTAGAAAAGAGATGCTTTTTTCTTTCCTCTTTTTTTTTTTTTTGATACAAAAATAGACCATAGTCTCATTAGCAATTAATAAAATTGGCTGCCTTGGTAGAAAATTAGAAAAGTCAAAGCCAGACAGGTCTCCATCTTCCCAGCACTGGTAGCTGGAGGTGAACTGGGCGGACTGGGCAGAAGGTTTGCACCCAAACGCACAGAGCGGATTGAAAAAAAGGGGTTTTGGGAGGGGTTTTGTTTTTTTGGGATCCACCTCTTCCCTGGCCAAGGTGCTGAGCCCCAGGGGACCCCCTGTGCTGCCACAATTCCCTCCCCCCCGAGGATGACAAAGCAGGGACAGACAAGGAGAGCTCAGGGAACGTGGTGTATTTCCGCGGAGCCGGGAGCACACAGCTCTCATTCCGAACAGTCCTAGCAGCAATTCCAGTTCCTCACCATTTGCAGGACAATTTGTAACCCACGTGGAGCTGGGCCAGGGGGAATTACAACTTCATGCCAAACTTTTTACAGATTCTTAACCTGTGGGAGCTTCGGTCACTTTAGGCAAGTTTTCCCTTAAGTGTCAAACGCTGGCTTCAAATAAGCAGAATTTTTTTGTTTGGTTGGGTATTTTTTGTGATTTTTTTTTTTTTTTTTTTTTTTTTTTGTTATCCATTTGTTACATTCCAACATTCAGAGAGGCTTAAAAACTCGGGAGGAGCGTGCTGGACGTGGACATGACAGATCTGGCATCTTAAAGTCATCCCCAAGTTCTTCAACCGCGAGGAATTAATGCTCGTCTCTGAAAGGGATTTTGGGTGTATAAAAGGGAACGTAACGTCCAGGGTGACTGGATTTTGGTTTGCCCTACCCAGTCCAGGGGTGAGTGGCAGCTAAAACTGCTGCTGGTCATACTCTGCTATCAGTTTTTTGATGTGGGCCAGTTTGTTGTGGAGGTATTCACAGCGGTTCTTCTCTTGGCTGTAGTTGGGGTTTGTCTGCAAAACAAACAAATGGAAATGCAGAGGTGGGAAAGGTTCTGGACAGATCAAAGCTGAGCCCCAGGTGGGCTCAACAGCACAGAGCAGATCATGGAATCAGTCATGGGATGGTTTGGGTTGGAGGGAAGGCAAAGATGATCTCATCCTATGGGCAGGGACACCTTCCACCATCCCAGGCTGCTCCAAGCCCCATCCAGCACTTCCAGGGATGGGGCATCCACAGCTGCTCTGGGAATTCCATCCCAAACCCTCCCCACCTTCGCAGGGAGGAATTCCTCCCAAGATCCCATCCAGCCCTGCCCTCTGGCAGTGGGAAGCCATTCCCTGTGTCCTGTCCCTCCAGCCCTTGTCCCAAGTCCCTCTGAGCTCTCCTGGAGCCCCTGTGGGCTCTGGAAGGAGCTTTAAGGTCTTCCCAGAACCTTCCCTTCTCCAGCCTGGCCATGGACACTGCCAGGGATGGGGCAGCCACAGCTTCCCTGGGAATTCCATTCCATTCCCTCCCTGCCCTCACCGGGAAGAATTTCCTCCTATCCCACCTAAACCTCCCCTCTTTCAGCTTCAAACCATGGATATGACCATGGAAAAAAGCTTTTTTAGACCCTTCTTTAAAACAGATCTGTTCTGATCAAACCCAGCCAAGAATAAAAGCCCTTTTCAGATGATCCAGCTCCGGGAGCCCCATCATAGGGAAGGAGCACACCAGAGTTAGGCTCCGCCTAACTGGGCTTTCAATCCCCACCTGCCCTCTGCCCCCACCTCACAGCCTCTGGAACAAAGATGAACTTCCAACATGCAGGGAATCTCTTCAAAAAGCTCCTAAATCCCCCAGGATGACAGGGCTCAGGACTGTATTCACTTATTTAAAGGAAAAACCCCCAATTCCCACTGGTGTGTGGATGCTTTGCAGAAAAATACTGAAATTTAAGGTATTTTATGTGCCCGAAACCCCAAAAATCTGGGGACAGAGCTCCAGAGACTGATCCCAGCAGCCCCCAGATCCCAGAGGATCCTGTTATCCCTCAGCCTGTGCATCTGAAACACGAACTGTTCCTTCCCTGGAGAGATAAAGGCCCTGGCTGAACACACCCATTGTGCCACGGCCACGGCTCAGCGATCCCTGGGATCCGTGGAGCACTCCCAGCTCCCCCCAAACCCTTTCTGATCTGCTTTTAGGGACAGGCTGGAGCTGAACAAAGATCTGCTGCAATTGCCTCAGAGCCTGGGTTTGCTCTTGGCAAGGGCCCATCTCTTTCAGTCACACCAGGGGCACCGCCCAAAAGCCTTCTGTGGCCAAGGACATTCCCTTACCTTTTTAATTTTCCGATATTCCTGTAAAATTTGATCGTGGATGGTCTAAAAAAAAAAAAAAAAGAGAAAAAAAAAATAGGGCATGAATTTCAGTTCTGCTGCAGGTATTTACTGATGGCTCAATGTACACAATTCCTCCGAATTCCAACCGAAATCTGCTCCCTCCATGGCATCCCTGGGGAGATCCAATGGCCACAACCAGCTCTGATTCCATGGATATCCTGGAGCTGACACAGAAGGATGAGGCCCCACTCCCCAGCCATGAGAACTACCTGTGACAAGCACCTGGATTCCAGGATAATTCACATTCCCAAAGCCCCAACTGATATTCCTTCCCCCCCCAAAGATCTGAAAACAATCCAGTGAGGAATTCTGCAAGGAGAAGAAGGGCAGGAGGTTTGAGGGAGGAAGCTGTGCTGAGCACAATAGGTGCTCTGTAAAAATCTGTTTATTATCCTCGACGAGACTCACTTTTTCAAGCTAATGAATAGCTAAAACTCTTTAAAAACCACTCCGACAAGTCCAATAATGCTGCATTATTCAGATCAAAGGTTGCAGAGGAACAGATGACCCCGTGCTAACTCCCCTTCCAGCCCCGATACGCTCCCATATGTGCAAATATGAGTTTTTCTGGCTGGGATACACTAATAGCTTCCAGCAGCTTTTGGCTAAGGACACCAATTGTCTCACTGAGGCCTTTCCTTGTCAACAAGTCCCATGATGTGGCTCCAGCCTGAAAAAGGAGCAGCGCAGAGCTGGGCTAGGAGCGATCCCCAAAGCTGTCAGCTGTGTGCACGTTCCCCAGCAGTTCTGAGGCTGGAATTTAGACACCGACCCAGCCCAAACAGAGCACATCAAAGAACTGCAGCTTTGCCACGTGCAGAACGAGCTTTTTCGGCTGTTTTTAGCTCTGTTTCTACCTTATATTCCTCAGAGCCCTGCAAAAGTTGCTTCAGCTTGGCGTCCAGCTGGGTGAACCGTCGGGTTATCCGCTCTATCCGGGCGTGCAAGTCCCTGTACTCGTTGTATTCCGCGTTGAAGTCGTTCTTGTAGCTCTGACGCTGCTCCGAGGAGGAAATGGCTGCGTATTTTCTGCAGGGAAAAAGGGTTTGGTGAATGGGTTTTTGAGGGGAATTGGTCTGGGGGGGGAATTCTCTCTGGGATGTGGCAGTGCTGAGCACGGTGGGGGGGGGGTTGGGATGAGCCTGCCAGGTGACTGGAAACAGAAGTTGTGGGTAATTCAGAACGATGGGATCATTTAGGTGGGATATTGGGAAGGAATTCTTCACTGTGAAGGGTCTGGTATGGAATTCCCATAGAAGCTGTGGCTGCCTCATCCCTGGAAGTGTTTGGAGCGACCTGGGACAGGGGAAGGTGTCCCTGCCTGTGGCAGGGGTGGCACTGGATGGGGCTTTAGCTCATTCCAGCCCAAACCATTCTGGGATTCTGTGATTAAAGCTGGAAAAGCCCTCCAAGATCAAATCCCAGCACTGCCAAGGCTGCCACTAACCCACATCCCCAGGTGCCACATCCACACGGCTTAAATCCCTCCAGGGACGGTGGTTCCCTGTCTCAGTGAAGAAATTCTCCCTAATATCCCATCCAAACCTCCCCTGGTGCAGCTTGAGGCCGTTTCCTCTCATCCTGACTTGCATTAAAGTAGCAAATTACGGAGGCAACCACCAGGGATTGTTGCCCTGACCTCCTGTAAAACAAACAATGCTTGCTCCCAAAACTTCCCATCTGTGCCAGATAGGGTGGAAGAGGCAGGTACAGCCAAGCCTGGGAGCAGCTGGGGGTGGAGGAGGACACTCAGATAGCGCTGCTACAGCTTCTCTGACTCCTGCTGGCCCGCAGAACATGGAGTTCTGCATCTGTGCCAGGCATTGGAACAGCAGGAATACGATGCTTCCAGTGTTAAGAGTCTTTAAAGGAACACAAAAAGCATTGAGCCATCGTTGCAAAACGCTCGCAGGGTGATTATGTGGCAAGAGCACGACAAGAAACCACGGTGAGGAGCTTTATTCAGTTTTTTTTTCCCCCCCACCAGCAACTCTATTTCCAGCACCTTCTGGAGACACTCGATGTGCCCTGAGCTCAGGTTGAACTGATGTGCCTTTGGGGGCCTTTTGGAAGTGATTCTGCTCAACAAAAAGCCATTAAAGCTGACATTTGCAGCCCTCTCTGAAGGTAAAACTCATCTTTTGGTAGGTGATGGCTCTGATTTGCCTCCCTGCTCCAGCTGCAGCAGGGCCAGCTCGGTGCATGACCATGGAAAAGCTGATTTAGGCCTCAAATTCAGGGGGAACTTTCAGTGCTTTAACTTTTTAAGTGCTCTAAACTTCTAGAACTGACTCCTTGCCAGGGGCTGGGCTAAAGAACCATCCACACACGATAATGAAGCATCAAACAGCAGTGACAGCTCTTAGAATCTGAGGAGCTGGACACAAACCAGTCAGGTCACACCAGGTGAGAGCACAGAGCTGCCAGAGCTCAGAAACCTCCCCCAGTTCCTTTGCAGAGGGCCCAAGGAGCTGCAATATCCCTTTTTGGGAGGGATCAGCACATGGGTGAGAGAAAAAAAACCACCCCCAGCCACCCAAATTCTTTGGAATGGCCCAAAAAATGTCACCTTGAAGGCGTTGCTTGTATGGCTGACCCAGCCCAGCAAAGCAGAAACCACACCAGCAGCCTTTATCTGCTCCAGAGCTTCCTCCTCCTCCTCCATCCCTTCCCTCCCAGCGATCCCAGCACAGCCAAACCAGCTCTGATAGAAATAACCCCCAGGCTGGGACATGCACAGAGAATTCCCCCCCCACCAGCTACAACTTTTTCCCCACCCCAAAGCTTTGTTTAGAACAGGTTTGGGTTTATGCAGATTTTGGGCTTCCTTCACAGGGATTTTTGGGCTTCAGTTGTTTAATTAACCCTGAGGGGATCTGATTAAAGGGTCGAGAGGTGAAACAACTCACATCCTAACCCAGGGGTTAGAGCCTCCCAGTAAAGAATATTTCACTGCTTTATGTAGATGATCTTGGCTCTGAAGAGGGGAAGAATTAGCAAACCACCCCAAATCCTTCCTTGCCCTGTCTTCCACAGCACGAAAGCAGATTATTCCCTCTCTGAGCTCCCAGCTGTAACGTGGAGATCTTTAAACCTTTCAAACCCCCCTAAGGTATGAAATGTTTTTCGAAGCACTTCAACAATTTACAGGCGATCACCTTGAACTCCTTAAGGAGGTAAAAACCAGCTTTGATATCAAGTTTAGTCTCAACAACTGATCTGCAGAGCTGGGTTTGCTCTTTTTCTTACACCCACCTAATGAAGTTCTAGCAAATAACACAAAAAGTCCAACAAAAATCCCCAGCGTGTTGTGAGTTTTAGCTTGAAACACGATCCCAAAGTGATGAAGCAACCGATAAACATACTTACAATAAATAATCTGGCATTTCTGAAGTTGATGTTGGTACACTAGAATTATTGCATGTTCCATTTAAACCTGAAAAAATAAAGACTTGTTTATAGATGTTCTTAAACTTCAAAGCTCTTTGCAATTCAGCTTCAAACTCATAAAACTCCCCTGCAATATACAGTTTATGGAATTCTAAGGGGTTTCTGTTTTGCTTGGAACTGACAGAGGCAGAGGAGCCACAATAAGGTGGTTGAAAGTTCAAGGCTCCTCCAGTATTTTGTCTGTCAGCAAAACAACACCAACATCAGCCAGTGCACCGAGCAGAAAAAAAATCTGCATTTAATTGGTGGATAAACAGTGCCTGGAGTGGGATAACATCGACAGCACCACTGGGAACGAGGAAAACACAGCCCTGAGCCCAGAGAGCTGAGCTGGGCAAGGTGAACCTTCTTTTCTCCTGCTTCTACACCTGAGAGATTCCTCTGTGGGTACCCCAGGGGGAAGATTCCTGAATTAATATCCCAGAGCCCTGCAGGGCACCACAGAGAGGTTTTTAGGGAATGCAGGTCTCCCCTCGCACAGCTCCACACACAAATCCAAGCAGAAGCTGCATTAGTGAAGGCTCAGCTAAGAATGTTCAGGAACTGAAGGAAGAACAGAATAAACCTAAGGCAGACTCATCCTCCACATCCCCCGAACACTGCAGGATAAATGTGGAGGAAGAAAGCGGTTGGATCCACATTTGGAAAGGGATATTTTCCACAAACTGGGTGCTACATTCCAAGCCCTCACCAGAATCAGCTGCACAACCTGAGTCAGCAGTACCCTGACTGCATCCCTAAAAAGATGGATTTTCCTCTGAATTTCCACAGAAAGGCTCTCCTGAGCAGGATGGGAGGATGGCACAAACCCAGCGTTTCTAAAACCGTCCCAATCCCAAACTCCTGCTGCAGCTCCTCCCGATTTTCCTCCTTTCCTGACCACGGCGTGGAAGATGCAGGACAGGGTTTAAGGATCGTGGAAAGAAAGGGACACGGGGAGGTTTGTTTTGCCTGTGAGTGCCACCTACTGACTGAAAGGACCCCAAAGGTCCCTCCAGAGCCTCTGGAACAAAATTCCAGGGAGAAACTCCCACTTCTGGCAGAAGGTGTCCCTGCCCACGGCAGGGGGTGGAACCAGATGAGCTTTAAGGTCCTTCCAACCCAAACTTTTTGTGATTTTCTGCTTCCCTACAGCCCCAGGGGGAACTGGGAAAGGAGCAGGACGGGGCTGGTGCTACCCACAGCAAGGCACAGAAGGAAAACATCCCAGTTCTGGCTGTCCAGGATCCAAGCAGGACTGACCACATCCTGTTTGTGATTGCTCCCAGTCCAGCTCGGATTTGTCACCTCACTACAGCAGCAGGAAAAAAACCCAACTCCTAATAATTAACAAAAACCCAGGAATTAAACTGTAAAGTGAAGCAGAAAAGGTGGTGGAGGCTCATCAGTTTCCCAAGAATTTGGGGTATTTATAACACAGAAATATGTATTAAGGAGAGAACATGTGAGTGTGCCCCTCCAGAACCACTGCAGAGGCTCACGGGGAACAGAAACAACGTGGCAGAAACACAACATTCACAGAAAAAACTGGGAGTGACACAAAAGTAGAAGAATTCTCACAATTCTGCAGTGCCACATGACCATCAAACCCCACAGACTGTCCCCAGGAATCACTGCTGAGCCATCAAAGTGCATTTTGTCACTGCTGCAAAGCCTGTGGGGAAGGGGAGGGCTGGGACCAGCTCAATCCCAATGCCCTGAGAAGCTCTCCCTTTCCAGGAATCCAACAGATGAATCTCCATTTCAAGGTATTGTCTTTTTGGAGCCAAAACTGGAGGGTTTTCATGCACCAAGCATGAAGGGGAATGTAGAAAACGGTAACAGGGTGAAGGAAAACGCCAAGAGGAATTGAACAGATGTTCCCAGAGGCTGCAGAGAAAGTCCCAGTGCCCTGGGGAGCTGTAACAAACAGCAGAAAATGTGGAAGCAGCAGGAAAAAGAATGGATGGGATCAGTCAAGAAATATTCTCTGCTCTGACTTCTAAGAGTGCACAGACTTGACTTGGAGAGAGTGGAAAATGTTTTCATCCCACCTCAACGGAGATTCACTGTTGGGTCAGTCCTTGAATAAATAAGTTCCCAGCCCTAGTGGGATGGAAGGAAGCTTTTCCAGCCTGGAAGAGCTGGTTCTCCACTGCTTTAACAGCATTTATCACCAGGTTTATCTATCATTCCGTTTGTAGCCAATATTAAAAGCTTTTGTGAGTAACTTTTCATTAGAAATCCAAACAACAGTCATCACAACAGCCAACACAAGCGCTGCGCTGCTCTTCCCACTGCTCCCAGCCTTTCATCCCCATAGATTATCCCAGCTTTTAATTTAACCAGGAGAAACATGACACGTTCTGAGGCAGCTCCAAACAGCACGAAAGGTTAAACAGGAAAAACCTGATACCCTCTGTGGAGAGGAAGCACCTCTGGTGATTTGTAGGGAGGACAGCGCTGGCATTTGGGTCCCCACAGCGCCTGGGATGGCCCAGGACGTGCTCACTCCTCCAGGCAACGCTGGGATCACGCCCAGCCAACACCAAAGCACCTCTCGGCCCCCACTCACCTGGGACCTGTTCCTGGGGAACACTAACTAAGTCAGCATTTTTTATTACTTCACAGTTCTGCTTCTCCTCTTTGCACTTCTCCTCGCTTTTCTTCTCCTTCCTCTCCTTCTCCTTGTCTTTGTGCTTTTTGGATTTTTTCTTGGATTTGACGTAGGAGCCGCAGTTGTGTTTGCTGCTCTGGGCACAGTCTGTGGGCAGGGGGTGACTCAGTCTGTCGGGAGGCTCCGTGCTCTCACAGTCTCTGCCGTTGTGAGTCAGGTCGTTGCTGACATCCGAGAGGGGATCGTGAGGCCTGGGCAGCTCCAGCGCCGGGAGGGTGGAGCTGGAGCTCACCGGCTCCGGCAGGGCCGGGGGCAGGGCAGGGGGGGCCGGGGTGTCCTTCCCGTTGGAGGAATTCAGCTTCCCGTTGAAAGTGGGTTGGGTTCTGTGAGCCAAATGCGAGATCCTGGGCTTTTTGTTGGCCAGGGGGTCGATGAACTCCAGAGGTTGGGATCGTTTCTGTTTAGAAAGGGGGGGGGGGGAAGAAAAAGGAGAAATAAATCGTGTTGAAGGTGCAGGAGTGGAGCTGGATGGTACCACTAGGTGGTGGTGCAATACAGGGGAGAAGGGAATAATCCGCGGCTTCTCCATCCCAAACTGCTTCCCAGAGCCCACAGTTTGGTGGGAGAGCTTAAAGAATCCCAGCACCCCATCAGCAATTCCTGACCTCCCTGATTATCCCCGCACAGGCCGTGCCACCCAGCCCGCTCTCACTGCAGCTTGTTTCAAACCCAGCCCTTTGGAACTCAAACCCTGCAGCCTCCCCCTGTCCCAGCCAATTAGAGAGTGGAAACATCCCTGCAAGTGTCCAAGGCCAGGCTGGACAGGGCTTGGAGCAACCTGGGACAGTGGAAGGTGTCCCTGCCATGGCAGGGGGTGGAACAGGATGAGCTTTAAGGTCCCTCCCAGCCCAAACCATTCTGAGATTCTGTGATAAAAATATCTGTCCTGAGCACCCCAAAGTCCCTGCTGAGGTAAAATGTGCTCAGCCCTCTGGAGCACAGAGGGCTTCACCAGTTCTACATTTTATTCCCAGCTCTGTGGCCAAGAGCTTCACCCCTTCCCTGTTCCTTCCCCTTCTCAAGAACGAGGCATTGCCCGGAAGAGGGGAGGAAGTGACAACTGCTCAGTTCTCAGAATTTCAGGCAACAGGGGACTTTTGCAGCACTTTTAAAAAGCCACGTCACAGGGGCCAACGTGACCTGAGCAACCCTTTTTTGAACAAGGGCAGAGAAGGAAGTGGCTCCCAGCTGTGCCCATACCTTGGAGGCAGCTGCCTCCAGCCTGGAAAAGCTGCTCCATGGAAGAACCCATCCATCAGGCTCAGCCCAGCCCATGCCAGCCACAACCACCTCAGCCAGGCCTCAGTGTGTGCCCACCTGGCAGCTCTGGGGCTGCAACAGCTCTGAGCCAAAGATTATTTAGTGCCCAGAGGAAAACAAGCGATAGCTCTGGATATTTCTTTTGGATAATCCATTATTTTCTTTCTGTCTCAGGCAGGACCGCGGCGTGTTTGCGAATGGAAACGTTGCTCCATCACTGAAATGCAGCTGGAAGATGGCTGGAGCAGCCCCTAATGCCCTCTTTTTCCCCTGGATTTTATCTCTCTTTGCTAACTCAGGGGTCTTGAGGACACTGCTCAGTGCCAGGAATTCTTTCCACCTGTCAAGGTAATTAAGGAAGAGCTGCTGGTTCTGCCACTGAGCTCAAGGGGCAAGGACAGCACGTCCGACCGGCTCGGTGACATCGCTTCCCAGAACTCCCCGTGTCCATCTCCCCAAGGAGGGGCCATCTCTGACTGCAGCCTCTGAACAGGTGACAGAACTAAAAAACTGCCAGATTTTACAACCTCTTCTCTAAAACCGACAAATATCAGCTTCTCTAAACTCATCTTTCTGGTTTGGAGGGTTCTATACATCTGTTTTCTAGAATTACCAGACCAATCTTCTTTTTCACCTTCATTCCACAGCTGAGCTTTCCCAAAATATTCTGCATTCCAGCCTACCAAATCCCAATCCTCTGCTGGCACTGCACCCATTAAAAACCATTTCTCTAAATAGAAACTGCAGCCAGAGAGTATTAAAAAAGTGACAGCTCACGATGCTGTGGTTTGCTGTCTGACACGACAGAATCATGCTGGAAACATTCATATTCCACATTGGATTGTCCCTGTTTCACCAGCCTTTCCTAAATCCAACCCAATCAACCACCCAAAGTTTCAACTGGGTCATTCAGAGAGATCAAAACCTCACCCTAAAGACCTCTGAATCATTAAAATGTGGAGAGACAGAGAAGCAAGACGACTTTTCAACCTTAAAAAAAAGACACTTTCCGAGCTAACTTGAAGGTGATCATTCTTCATTCACCAAGGAACATGCCCACAGCAGAGCAGGAGAGGATTTGGAATCAGCTACCTGGCAAACAAGTTACACAGTCCTTGTTCTCAGCCAGAGAATTGCCTCCCTCTCAGCGCCAGAGAGCACATAATTTCTTTACCTGTTAATATTCTTTGCCACTAATCCCCGGTGCGTCTGTCCAGACAAGTAGGCATTACACATTCCATTGGCAGGAGAAGAATAAATACTCAACTTGTCTGGGCTGACCCACACTGCAAGAAGGGAAGGCAGCACACGTTTCACAATGCCAGCAACGCCTGTGCTGGGAGATACCGGGAGAAGCGGGGACAAGGCTCCGCTTGACACGCGTCAAACGCGGCTCCTCCGTGGTTTATGGTCATGGAAAAAGCAGGCAAAATGTTCTTTTCACAGCTCTGTGCTCTGGCATCTCTGAGCCAGGAGCGGCCCAACCTGCCCCTGATCTGTCACAGCAATTAGGCTGCAAAAGGTCAAGGGTTTTAATAACTCAACCATGTTTGGGAGTTGCTTATTACAGCTTCGTTCCACTCAATTATTAGTAATGAGGAAAACACAAGCTCGTTCTCCCAGGAACTCCAGGAGGGATGGAGGCACTGCAAAAGGAATTTAGCCCTTAAAACTGAACCTGAGCCCCATTGTCAGAGATCCTCCCCACGTCCAAAGGAGAAACAGATGCTGAGGAAAAGCCAGAATTAGACTCCAACTTAATAAAACCGAAATAAAAACCCAAGGACCTCCTGACCCGGCAGCAGGTGATTACAGGGTGCAGACAGGCACAGCTCAGCCTGGACCCACATCCAGCAGCCAAATCCATCAGGAGGCACAAGGATCCTGGGCTGCAGCTGGGAGGGGGATCACCCACCTGAGGGGGAGAGCTGGAGCTGACGGTGTCCTTCGGAGGGCTCAGGGAAGGTGCTTCTCCCTGGAAACCGCCGCTGCTCTGGGGCTGGCAGAGCTTCCTGCAAAACACAACCGGGGGCTGGTGACATCCCGTGCCAAGGGGACAGGTGGCACTGCACACCTTGCAGCAAAGAGCCTTTCCAGGGCTCAAACTCTGCTTGAAGGTGCCACAAAGGAGCTCGTTCAGGCTCTGATCTCTGGCAAAAGCTGGGAAGGAGAAACTCTTACAGGAGAATATCACTGACAAATTGGAATTCCTTATCTCTTTCTTGCTTTGTCGTGATTTTTGTGGCTCTTTAGTAATGGAAGTCACATCTTGGACCAACACGGCAAAGGCCGAGCTCTTGGGCACATAAAAGGATTCCCTGTTGAGGTTGGAACTTCTTTTTCAACAATTTTACCTTTTTTCCCTTGAACTGCTGATGTAAGAATTAAAACAAATTAATTCCAGCCTCAGAAACATAATTCACATGGAGATGAGTAAAAGTGGCATTGAATTTCAAGGTGAAAAGGATATCATATATTATGCCTGCCGATTGAAATACAGCTCAGGAAGACATTAATTAAACAAATTTCTGCTGAGTTTTTGCTTTCTGAGGCAACTTGGAAAGCAAAGCTCACTGAAGAGGGGCTGAAACTCAAGCTCAGATGTTGAGGAATAAGTTCTCCCACTCATTAGCATCATTAAAACAACATTTTATGGTAACAGCAGCCCTTTCAGCAGTGAGCTCCTCTGGGTCCAGGAAAAGCAGGATTATAACAGGAACTGCTGAGGTATTATTGGTCCACCAGGATTTACATTTCGGGCTTCCCAATAATACTTTTCAGTTGCATCATGCAAAACAGAGCTACTCTGGGCTGTATTTGTGGTATTGGACAAACAAACAAACAAAAAAACCCTTTTGTAGCAACAAAAAGTACAATTAGAATCACTTGAGTGCCTGAATTCCCCTCCAGGCTGGGTCTCTGCTCCTCTCCAGATCTCAGAGTATTTTCCCAGCCCACCAGCCCAACAATTCTGACACCAGACTGCCCCTCCATTAATCACCCAGAAAAAAAAAACACTCTTGCATCAGGTTGCAGCTGACAAACCACAAAAAAAAAAAAAATAGAATTCGGGGTTAAAGGTTTTAATAAAGTAGCTCTGCAGTCAGTTTGTCAGGAGCCTGAATAACCCACCTTGAAATTCCCCCACAAGAAACTGGAATCAGCATTGAAGCTCACTCACATCCTTTAAACATTGGGAAGATTATCTCAGAGATAACACCCATGACTTGACAAGATTTGGCTTCTAACTCCAGCTTGAACCTTGGGCTGTGTTGCAGCAATATTTAGACATCTGCAGTGTCACCACTGTCCTGACTTTGTTTAATTTTATTTCAAACAACCTCAGCAGCCACAGATCGACTCACGGAAAGGACTTGGGGATTGTGAAAACGGGAAGGAGACATTGATATTGCCTAAAAACCCCAGTGAAAGTGGTTTTTGGGGGGCTGGTTGATCAGCCTGAGCAAGCTTATCACATCTCCTAATTGTTAATTGTGGATTTTAAGGAGTCATGAAAGCATTGAGGTCAGCAGAGGAAAGACTGCAGAGAACCCTGGAATGGTTTGGGCTGGAAGGACCTTAAAGCTCATCCAGTTACAGGTTGGGACACCTTCCCCAGACCTCAGGGTCCCCAGCGACGACAGAAAGACGGAAAACATAAAAAAGGAGGAAAAACGAGCTGGTTTAACCCTAACAGGAGGAAAACCGAGCTGGTTTAACCCCAGCACAGTTAGACCCAGCTTTAATATCTGCAGATGTGTTAATTACTGCAGCTGCTGAGGCACTGAGTGGCCACTGGCCCCGAAATGCAGGAGGACCTGGAACAATTGGTTGGCTCCAGGCAACGACGGCACCCAGCGACGCAAACCCCAACGTCTGCTGCCTCCTGTGCCCTTTTTCTGGCACTGTTTTCCTCCTGTCTTCAACCCCACATGTTTTTTTTCCATTCTGGAGCCTCATTACCTGCACTGGCTGAGCAGGGCTTTGTTTGTACAGTTGAATACATCCTTTCCAAGGTCTATTTTTAGACCCTTGCCCAAGTGAATGCCACAATTCTAGAAAAAGCAGTAAACATGGCTTTTCCACAGGGAGAAATTCACTTCGGGGGGTTTTTTTTTGGGGTGGGTTTTTTTTTTTTTTTTGGTGAAACCCATAAAGATTGCATGGCAGTTGGATTTTTCCTTTTAATTTTATAATTTCACATCAAGGCCATTTGAACAAGTTCTGATTTTCTTTGAGCACACCAAAGCACTTGGAGTGCAAGTTTTCTGTTGGTTTAAAAAAGTCTCATCTCTAAGTCAATTGCGCTTTTGAATCATGGGAAGTGCTCAAACAGAGCATGCTGTGCTTCAGCTTAACCAAAAGTGCAATAAAATAAAGCACAAGTAAAAGCTCTGCCTGCGTGACAAGACCTGTACAAGGCACTGCAAAATATCAACGCTCAGAGCAGAATTCGGGAGGAAACTGGGAGATTTGGTATCTTTCCCTGCCAGCCAGAAGCTTCCAAGCCTGGAGGCCTCACCTAAGGAAAGTATCTGTAGAGGGAACAAGTTTTCAGCAGCTAAGGATGAACTGAGTCTGTTAAGGGCTCTTTCAGGAGGGAACAGAGATCACACTCCAAGCAGGACAACCAGCATGAGTTTTAAGGGATTTATCCCACAAAACAGCCTCTTGCTTTTCCATGCATCCATGACTTCAATCAAATGTCAGATTTAGGGGTGAAACACTTCAACCTGCACAGGAAGATGTGGAAAAAAGGAAGGAGAGTTGAGCTGGACACATTTAATCCACTCATCTCCCAGGATTTCAGACCAGCAGTATTATCTCTACCAGCTCTGCTCCCATCCAGGTTTCCCCCCAAGCTTTGCCTTCAATGATTTGAAGACAGCCCAGGATGATGTGAGGAGTGGATCCACTTGGAAATATTCAAGTTTAGTCAACTCCTACAGGTCCCTGGGTGATGAACAGTTTCAAATGATGTCAAAATAAGTCACACAGTCAACTTACAGACCTCAGTCACCCTGATTTACAGAGCCTGCCCTAGCCCAGGATTCCCTGGATGATATCAGAGAGAAGATGATGGATAATTACCTAACAAGGATCCTCTTCAACAACTGCTGATCTCCTTCTGAGTAGCCAGGCCAGTCCTTCTGCACTTCTTTGTATACACAATCTTTCAGTGTGAAAGTGCTGTCCTTGGCACTCAGATTTGCCACCTGGAACAGAAGGAATTTGGAAAGCCATCGTTAAGGTTTAATTTTCTCACTTCCTCGACCAAACAAGAGCTAAGATGAAGGCAAAATCTGAGCAGACTTAGCAGTTGTTAGTAGTGTCAGAGAACAAGGAGAGACTTTAATATTTCATTTCCTTATTATTAACATTATTTAATCAAACTGTGCCTTTCCTCTCGCCTTGTCACTGCAATAATTCATAATGAGTTTCTAAAGCACATCCAGTTGAGTGGGAAATAAGTCATATCTGAAACAGATTATTCAGCTTGGGGAGCCTGGACCAGTACACCACCATGTGATGCTAACACCTGGAAATAAAACCTAATGGGAACAGGCAGGTCACTTATCACACCTGTCCCATAGCCAAAATGGGGCAGTTTATGGCCAAAGAGGAACTCTTGGGGCGATAACTTGGTTAACAATTGCCAGGAGATAATTTCTCACTAATGAGCCAACAAAACAGGCCACAGAGAGCTGCTTTCTCAGGGAGCTCTGAGGAGAATGCCCTGGGATCACCTGGATTTTATGCAGAACTTTTCCAGGGCAAGAACAGAACCTGGGATTTCCAGCTTCAAGCCAGCAGAGCTCTGCAGGGAGCTCAGCACACTTGCACCAGCAGCCACCTGACATTTTATCCAACCCTGTCCCTGTGTCGTTTCCCCACAAAACCCTGCACGGAGAGGGAACGCTGCTGGAACGGGCAGAGCTGGATTAGAATGGAAACAACTTGTGAAAGACTTATCCCACTTGGATCAGTCTTTCCACGGCCTGACTGAAAATTTAACTTCTTGCTGCTGGTTACATGCCTGAAAAACCAGAGTTGGCACAAAGCAAAGAGCCCCAGCGAGGCCTTCACTGATAATGAACCTCTCTTGGGTGATCCACAGTCATGGAATGGTTTGGTTCCATCTCATCCCATGGGCAGGGGCACTTTCCACTATCCCAGGCTGCTCCAACCTGGCCTTGGACACACTCCCAGGGATGGGGCAGCTTCTCTGGGCAACCTCAGCTCGCAAAGCACTGCAAGTTTGAAATGAAAATAAAGCTTTCAATGTGTTTTTGAAGAGGGATGAGGAGGCCCAGGTGCCAAATGCTCTGCCCAGAGCCAGGCAAAGCCAGCAGCTGCATCCCAAATTCCCTGCTGGAGCCCCTCAGCTTGGAGACTGCTACCCTTGAAAGTGGAAAATGCTTTTATCCACTGCATGGAGATCTTGTGCATCTGTTTAGGGATTACTGCTCTCCATTGAGGATGTGGCTGTGCGCAGGGATTTCCATTATCTACGCAGCAGGAAAATGCCTCAAAAACAAGCAAAAGAGTGGGAAGTCCTGAATGAGCTGAAGATGCTGCTGGATCCCTCTACTTTTGCTTTAGGGAGGCTACAACCTAATATTAAAAATATCAAAAATCTAGGAATTTCAGAGCAAAAAGCTGCACAACCAACACGGCAAACTCTCCTGATAAGCGAAAAATAGAAAGCCCAGTTATCGGTTTACATGACAAACACTTTGTTTTTCCTTTCAGTCCTGTCAGCTTTCCAAAATCCTGAGCCAAAATACAAGAAGAATTTGAGCCGTGTTTTACATCGAGGTATCCCTGTAAACACACCCAGGAGACAAAAGCAAATCCAGGTTCTCCTTTACCAAAAAAATAAAAAACCTCGCCCAGAATTTCTCTGCTCCCTGCCTGTTCCTGGAGCCCGGGAAGAACAACTCGGATTTTTCTCTGCACAGAGGCTGAGAGCTGCTACCTCCTTGTTTTGCTCGTGTGGGACTCTGCAAGCTCCACCCCAGCCCTCCCAAAAATAGAAACCTTGCAAAATGAGGCAAAAAGGCCGCCAGGAACACGGAGTCCTGTGAGAGATGCAAGAGCACAATGAAACCCACACCTAGACAGATTTAGACGTGTAGCTTTAACACAGCCTGTAATTTTTAGCTTATCTGTGTCTGCCTGTGCATGGGAGCCCTGGGAGGGCTGAGAGGGATTAACTTTACGAGCACCACGTTTACAGCCAAATCAGCATTTAGCCCAACGAGGGCGGCCCCGTGGGCAGCGCCGCACGCGCCGCTCGCCTGCCAGGGATGGGGCAGAGCATCCATCAAAAGCGAGGACCAGAAACACAGATTTCTACTCTGAAACTCAGTGATAGCGTTGAAAAAGTGCTCCAAGAAATTGCTGGGAAATTAAGGGCTCTGGGATTAAAATCTAAGGAAGGAACACGCTGTGCCAGCTGTGACTCTGTCATTAATACGACCTGCCCTGTGCCCTTGGGCAAACTGAACTCCTGTCTCACTCTTTATGGAAAGGAGTAAAAAAGGAAAAAAAAAAAAAAAAGGAGTTTTTTCCAGAATATCTTCCAGAACAGAAGAAGGCAGCTGCAGCATTTAAATAAATAGCCATGATGTGTTTAATAAAGCAGTGAAGGTGTTTACTGCGAGGCCTAAAATGGCACCTTTAATGTGACTCAAAGTGCTAGGAACTGATTCAGCTTGGAGACAGCTTTCACACTTGACACACAAATAATGTGCTTGGCAAGGAGCTGCATGATCTTCACACCTAACCAGTGGCACTTCCAAGCAGGAAAGGCTCTGAGGAGTACAAAAAAAAGTGGGGACATCTTTTCCTTCACATACAAAACTTGTGCCAATACAGAGCCTTGCTCCTTTACATCCACGAGAATAAAACAGGGATTTAGAGGTTATGACCAAATAACTTGTGGATCCTCTGTCAAGAGAATCCTCCCCATGACCAAGCAGAAGTGTCCCTCTAAAAGGGACTGATCTGGTGAGCCAAAATCATCTGGCTTGGTCGCACCCCCTAACCCGAGGCGTAGCCACGGGAGGCTCCTGCTATCTCTGCACCAGCACTGGGAGCTGAGAACTGTGTCCCCCACAGCCTTTAGAGTCACATTCAGCTGCAGCCTGGAGATAACAGGTTCCACTGCCACGGGAGGGGGGTCTGAGAAGACATTTCCCTTTACCTAAATCGTTGTCTTCATCAGAGTACAAACCTGTTGCAGAAGGTTATCCAGCAAATCCTTGTCCTGCTGAGAAAGTCCATCCTTCTGCAATCTGAGAATAAGTTCAGGTTTCTTATAAGGCTTTAGTGCCAGTAAGTGCACAACCCTATCTTTGAAGGGTCTCTGGGAAATCGCACTATTGCCTCTCTTTATTGCACTGGCAAGGTTGACTGGCGTTGGGCGCTTCCTGGAGGGAACAGCATCGGAAGCTCCTGGTGCAGGTTTACGCACCTGAACCTTTTTGCCTAAAATGAGATGAGAATAGTGAACTGCAGCAGTCACCTCGCAAAGGCCAGTGGGCTGTCAACACCAATACGGAGCTCGTCACATCCCTGTGAAGTGCCACGAGGCGACAAGGAAGGACAAACACCACCAGTACACCCCCTCCGTCCCGACGCGCCGCCGGAACGAGCATCCCATGAGGTTTATGGTTCATGACAAGCTTGTAACAAGTAAACAGCAACACCAAGCTCTGGAAACCTGAGTATTATTGGCCACCAGCTTACATAAAGCTCCCTTTGTTTGCCAGCTTTTCATTTATCCCAAGTGCACGTATCCTCACGGTTAATCGAACTATTTCTGCCCTCCCTACGAGAAGAAAATTCTGCATTATTATGTAGAAGAGTGGAAATACGGAGTGGAAAGACCAGAACTGGTCAACGAGCGGCTCCCCGCTGCTGAGCTCAGCAAAAACGCTCCTCCAGCAGATGTTTCTGCTTTTAGAACAATAGGAACTTTATGGGGCTGGGTCCACCTCCCTTCCCCCTCCAAACACGGCCCCACGAATGGGGCTGACACTGGGTCATCAGCCTATTCATGAGGGTGCTGCCTGTGCTGATGGAATAACCCCTTCTCCACTGCGTTTGCAGATAAGTGACAACATAAAGCTGGCTCAGAAGTGCATCTCAGCTCCAGCCCCACTGTGGTTCTTGGTTGCTGACAGCACGATCCAAGAATTCACTTTTCCCATTCCTATGGAAAAACAGAACCCTCACACCATCACTTAGTGGAGCCCAAATCAAGGGACTGGGACAATTTCGAATACAGGAGCAGGTCCCAGCTACCAAAGGCAAACCAAGCAAAGCTGAAAACAAAACCTGTAGGTTCCAAGGTCTAAAAACCTGGAGATCCAATCAATAATCACTTGGGCTGGAGAAAGTGACCTTCGCTAGGACAAACAACATCCAAGCATTTATTGCAAGCGTTTGGGAGGTTTATTCCAGCAGGGCACTGCTCCATTGCTAGGAAGCGACGTTTTCAACTGAGTCATCTGAAGATACTGGGGATTGTCTGCACTGTTTGTTTTACTGAGCTGCACATTGCGTAACCCAGGCCCCATTTCCTGGCTTTTTATTACACACCACGGTGCTGGGAGAGGAAGCACGACCCATCCTCGGCAGGGCTGAGGGGAGGTGAGAGGGGGAACGACACCAATTCGCACGTTAAACATCCCACAATCCAGAGGTCAACTGGATTTTGTTTCCAGAAATGGGATGAGAGAAGATTCGTCAGCTTTCTAGAACTGCCTTAACTCTTGCCAGGTCATGAACAGTAAAAACATCACGTTGGGAGGTTTCCACTTAAGGGCTGGAGCCAAAATGTGCAGTGATAGGAAAAGAAAAAACGAAGTTAAGGCAGGACACAAAGGGTTTTCAAATATTTATACACGTGCACGCCTGTGGATGCATGCACACGTCTTTAGTGTGGTGACAAGCACACATCCCCTGCAGCTTTACCTGCAGCTATCTATTTACACATCTGTTTATTCAAGTGTCAGCTCACATCTGTAAGTTCTGCTGCTCTCCAGTTCCAACATTTCATATAATTTTTTCCACATCTGAGCTGCCTGGAACGACTCCACTGGCGCTGAAGTGCTGAGCTCTGTGTTCTCCTGGAAATGTGAGAGCCAGCCCTGTCCCTCCAGCCCAGGCTGCAGGGAATCAGCTGATGCTGCTGGCACACCAGGACCTGCAGATCCCACACGAGGACTGTCCTTCCACGCCCTTCCTTCTTGGACCAGAGCTCTCCTCCTCAAACACTGACATCTTATCTAGGAGCACTGGGAGCACACACTCTGCCCCTGCTGCTTTCACATGGCTCTGCCTCCATTTCAGGGCAGTAAAAGGTTTTAGCAGGAGCATTTTTAATTTTAAAAAGTTTTGCTCCATCTTTCCGGGAAGCAAATTGCTTTGAGAATCTTCTCCCTCAGAAGCTTTAACTTCAGGCACTTACTGTAATGTTCTCAAAGAGGAGCTAAACAAAATAATCTTCTGGCCTACAGGAAATCAATGCATTTCCTTCCTGATTACTATCTTGCTTCTCAGCTTTGAGCACTTGGCTGCTGTGACAATGAGTCAGGGTCAGTTCTACATTTTGCAACTCAACCCTTCTCATCACAGATCCTCTGAGAAGAGACTGGCTGCAGATCACATGGGCTGCAGGAAAAGCAGTTGCCTCAGAAAAACAAAAAATAGTGAAACTCTGCATTCTGGTTACTGTTTGTGCTCTAAGTTTGTGAGCTGAGGTTAAGCGAGGTCCTGAGCCCAAGGCTGGCTGGCTGCAGGCTCCCTGTGTTATTTGCCATGGTTTTATTTCCTCTGCTAAGGCTTTCCTGCTGTTGTCACAGTGAGAAGGGCTGTTGAGGCTGCTTTGGTGTCTGTGTTTATTAACAGAGGGCACTGCTGACTGTGTTCTGCCTGCTGTGGTCTCGTGGGGCACAGCTGTGACACGGTGGTGGCAGTTTTAGCTGAGCTGGCCAGGAGCAGGGACACTGGGAGGGCTCAGCAGGGAGCCCCGGCACTGCCACGTGACAGACGTGACCTAATGCCAGAGCCATGTCACTGCACACAGACAACCCCACAGTGCTTTGGGACCTTAAAGATCACCCAGTGCCACCCCTTGCCACAGACAGGGACACCTTTGGGTTGCTCCAACCTGATCTTGGACACTTCCAGGGCTGGGGACAGCCACGGTTTCCTTGGTGTGACGATGGAAGTGAAGACAACACAACACAAGGAGAGCAGCCCCCCTAAATCAGACATCCATGAGGAACTACCAGGAACTTCTCACACTGCCACAATCAAGCCAACAACATCGGGATTTGCCTCCAGAACCTGCTGAGTCCCAAATGGAGTCCAGAGCCCCAAACTGAGTGGCTGCTTACCTACATATCTCCCCCCAGGTTTAATGACTATGGCGCTCCGGCTGCGAGTCTCCTCCTCTGCCTGTGCCATGCTCTGCCTCGCCTTCTGGTAGGAATCATCAGTAGCACACACGGTGATTTTATCCTGTATGCTTCCCAGGCAATCCAAATGGATATTGCCATTGCTGCAAGAGAAATGCAATGCAAAAGGTACTCCTGACACTGCAAAGGGACACCAGGCTGGCACTGGGGGACAGCTGGGGGGGGGTGTTAGCTGAATAATAGTGGGGGACACACAGGGGAGCTGAGAGGGAACCAGATGCTTCCCAAAAAACTACATCAAAACAGATCAGAAAAACTCTAAAAAGGAAGAAGGTGCATTAAGCTTTGTTAGGGAAAAGATGCTTCAGAAGAGAGGGTAAAAAAAAAAAAAAAAAACAAAAAAAAACAAAAAAAAAAAACCCAAAAGGCTGGGTTTTCCTTGGATGTCCCACTCACCTGGATACATACTGCTGGATGCAGTCAAAGCTCCCCTGGGGACTGTCCTTGCCAATGTTGGAGAGATAAAACGTGAAGGTCCGCACTTCCGCCGGTCGATCGGGCCTCGGGATCGCGATGTGCTGCTCGGGACAGGAGGGGGAACATTGGTCACTTGGGCAACCCCAGGCCAAGGAGAGTTCAATTCTCCTGCAGCCAGGATGCTCTGAGGCACCTTACAACAAGGAAAGCACCTGGGTTACTGCACAGAGAGGCTGCAAGGAGAATTCAAGTTACCCCCACTGTGTGCAGTGGGAAGGAAAGGAAACACAGGGAAGAAAGAGCAGCTGAAGATGGATATGGCTGTGACAGAACAGAGCTGCCTCTCAAATAGAGCCCACAACCTCCTTGTTCTAGGAATCTGACCCAATTCCATCGATTCAGACTCAAAACAGACTCGCTCCCACTGTTTAGATTCAATTTAAAACACTCAAGGCTCGTTTCCTCAGAATTAGTGATCCAGCACTAAACATAGCACATGCCAGGTCACTAGGTAGCATGCTTATTCTTTTTTAAGAAATTATAATTCCATAACAAGATTTCATGGCTCACAGTAGAGTGTGACGCTGCTTCTAAATTAAATATTTAATCAAGCATTAAGTGTGCTCCACAGACAACTCCTCAGCCATCCTGCATTGTTGTTCTCACCCCCCCCAGCCATTCATTTTTCAAAAGGGAAACTGTCTCCCCTCTGCATTCAGGATCCGACGTAAATGTCGCCTCTGAGCTCTACTATCACATCAATATTTGATAATTAAGATGGCTTCCAGAAGATGAGACAGAAGGAACACCAGCTCCAGCTTATTTTAGGCCAGGTTTTCACCACACGGATTTATATTTACCCAGATTGCCACATCTATGTAGAAAATACACACTCCCAGCAAGCCAGCCCGTGGCATCCACACATGACTGTGCTGGGACAGGAGGGGTTTTGGGTGGTTTCCTTGAGACCTCAGACGTCTCCAGCAGCCTGGAAAACCCAGGGATCTGTGTCCCTCTGCTAAACCACAGGGATGTTCTCGGAGGCAGCAAGAAGAGCCGAGCCCGTGTGTGGCGTTTCCCTGCCCTCAAACAGAGCTCCCTTCTTTCAAGCCCAGGAACCCAGACTTGAGCCTTGCTTCATACAGAAGGACAAGTCATCCCCAGGATCTGGGTCTGAAACACTGGGAGCAGATTTTTTGGGTGCTGCTGGACCCTCCCTGAGCAGCCTCATTATCTCCCCTGCCAAACGTGTGCCACAGCCCTTGAGCCCTTTTAATCTTTCCTGGCATCCTCTGCCCCCACCCAGGCACGGGGAAGAAAATTCCCCTCTGCTTTACCAGAACAGGCACAAAGGCACAGTTATGTAAGCAGCAGACTGGGGGGATTTTGCAGCTGGAAATTTGGTGGGAACGAGGAGAAAAGCAAAATCCAGCAGGGATGTTCCACTTCCAGGGGGATCCAGCCATGCTGCACCTGAGCCTGGAAAATAAAACCTGCAGGATGTCACCAAATCACATCTCTACACACTACAAGAACTTTCTCCTCGCTCCTGCTTTACCACTGGAAAAAACCAGCTGCTCCAAAAGCCCCAGTTTTGGATTTTTGTAGGATTTTTGCAGCATTTCCAGAGGCTGTAAAATGAGGCAGAGTCACTTTAGTACTGAAAAGTGTCGCATGTGCAACCCGGCCGTTATCTAGGAATTATTTTTAGCTGAAAACAGAAGGTTTCTCAAGCCACCAAACCAGCATGGTGACTGCTTTGAGGGAGCCCTAATTTTGGTGCTGGGTATTGCACCAGTAACCAGAGACACTTAAAAATAGCTCAGTACAGATGTGACTTCTGTTTTCTTCTTTCAAGTAACATTCATCGTTGGACAGCTCGCTCCAAACAGAGATTTCGCCTCCCTCTATTAATACCAGAACTTCATCCCAAGAAATGGGGGAAACGTTGTATTTTCCAATCCCAAAGCCAGGAGGTTTTGCTCCCAATGGTCATATAAAAAATGCTGCAGAACACACGTGGGTTTGGCACCTGAAGGGTATTTTTTTCCCCACCCCCAGTTCAGTACTGTCCCTGCTCTCACCACCCCACAAGCACCTGCAAATTTCACCCAGCTTCAGCTCTGATTGTGCATGTCTTTTTACCAGAAAAGAAGCATTTTCAGTATTTCTTGTACAGTTCTGCACACAAATTGTAATGCTGTGGTACTCCAGCTCTTCAATTCTAATTGATGTGCCCATTGAAACAAGCAAAAGGCTCAAAACTCCATAAAAACTTGTACAACTATCCAAGGAAATCCATGAGGAAAAGCTGACAGCCAGGTGCTGCTCCTAAGGAATATCCATGGTCCCACTTTAGAGGAACACTGATAAAAACAACCTGGTTATTACGACTGAAATTCTGATTATTACACAGAATAAAAGCCATTAACAAGAGCAGCATCACTACAGAGAACCACATCCCGAGGCAAAATCCCAGAAGTTTTTATCAGCTCCTGTGAGATTCGAGGCACACCAGGATCCAGGCAGGAGGTTTTGTCCCTTGTCACTGGAACAGCTGTTTTATTTTGGGCTACAACCACTGACTTCCTCCTTTCTGCTGCTGGCCAGAGCTGCCACCTTGCTGACCCTGGGTTTTATTCCCAACAATTCCCTTCCCTGGTTAATTAGTGTCTCAAACATGGAAGTTTCTTTTTCTGTGTATTAGAAACTGAAAGTATCCTTGACAGCTTTCATTAGAGCAACACTGGAATAGGTGAAAACGCATGGACACAGTCATTTAAAGGCTTCCAGAGAATTAAATTCAAGAAGCAGCAGTTTGTTTAAATTCTTATTTTATGTCCTGCCTCCCTAAATCATCCAGTGAAGCATTTCCCTCTTGAGAGAGGGATATTTGCACAGAAAATTCCCACTGTTAAATCCTCGCTGCTTTAAATCACACTGGCAGTTGTGCTGTGCACAAACTTCCCACCCTCAAAAGTTAATGGGATTCTCCATAGCTGCATTTTTGGGAAGCAAAATAGCAAGGCAGCAAATTGGAGAATGGAGGAAGAAGAGTGGAAGAAATAATTAAAAAAATAAAGCAGCTCAACAAATATGTTTTAATGTCATCATCTGGATGTGAGAGCCTGTTAAAATTCCTGGAATTATCTCTCCAGTCCAACTGATGGAGGATCCCTCGAAAGCATTTAAAGCCTCAGCTCCTTAAAAAGCAGGAGAATCCTGACATGCACAGTCCTACCCTTAAAAGCAGATGGTTCCCCAGCTGCCAGCTCCTTGTCATACCCAGGAAAAATAATAATAAAAGGACAAAGAGCTCTTTCTGTGCGCTCCCATGGAGCTGCAGCTCTCTTCAAAGCTCTACCTTTGGCCTTTCCTCGTCAGTGCCATTAATTAACCACTGAGGAGGAGCAGGCAGAGGTCAGCTCTGGTTGCCACATCCTCTCTCCAGCCCAGCCCTCCTGGCTCCTCTCCTTCTCCATGGAGTGACACTACAGGTGCCAGGCAGCTCTTCCACCAACGACTCATCCCTGGGAGTTCAGGGCTTAAATACAATGAACTCTTTTGGTTTTATTTTTTTAATTTCTAGAAGCAACTGCAGGATTTGAAAATATTCTTAATTACCCACAGAAATTAGTATTTTTTGTTAATCCTCATCCATATCAGATCCAGGTGAAACCCACCACAAGCAGAGAGCAGAGGCTCAGGGCAGAGGAACATTTTAAGCTGTTTTGATCCCTTTTGCTACCTTTCCTTCAAGGAAAAACATTTCAGAGGAGGAATTTCCAAAACTTAAGCAGCTTCACAGGAAAAGTCAGGTGTGGATGCTGCTTCCAAAAGGAAAGGAAAGCATTCCCAGTCTTTTCAGCTTCTTTATTCCATGCAAAGCTCATCCCATAAAGACAAATCACCCACCCTTAAGTTTTCCTCCTCACTTCTGACTGTGCCCAACCTCAGTGGCAGATTTTGATCTCAACTTTCACGCTGAGCTTTCGGGGAAGTTTCAAGTCTAAACAAAGTAAAAAACCTGGAAATTGCTCCTTTCTTTATTTCCCAGGACAAGAAGGTTTGTATTTTTCTTCTTAACTTACAATAACAATCATGTCTTTCCTGCTACATTTTCTATGTACTGTTAGGGAGAATAATGTCACAAAGTAGGATGTGGGCAAGGACAATGTGCTGGGTTTAATGTCTACTCAATCCAAGCCTTTTTGAAAGCTTTAATGTGCCAGTGCATGAAAAACAATCAGAAGTTACAGCCATGTTCAGCTTCTTGGGAAAAAAAAATTTAAAAATTAAATTCCCCTTCTTTATGCAGAGACTAAAGTTAAACACATGCTTTTTTTGGAAATAAAAGGTATATAAATGACATTTTTCAAGTTCACTGAAGGGCTGCATTGCTTTACCAGAAACACCACCACGTAAATCTCAACGTTGTCAGCAACTGGCATGACAGACTGGTTCAAGGGGCTAAAAATACCCTGGAGTTCTGTCATCGGAACAGAACTTGGGGAAGTAAAACTCCTAAATCTAAAATAACTTCTGGTACTCACAGACCTGCAGTTGTATTAAATAAACCTCCAGGACTCTCGGAGCAGCCTCCAAGCTCTGCTGCTGGAAGGAACTGGTACCCAAAAAGTCTTGGGCTCAGTTTAAGGCTTGGGATACAGGGGAGGTTTTCATGGATTTCTGCACCTTTTCCTTGTTCTACCCAACAGCACGGCCTTATAAATCTGAATTTCCCAAAGTTAGGAAATAAAGAGGAGGAAAAAAGGTTTGAGAGAGAGAGAATCCATGTGATCCATGGGCAAACACCTTCCTGGACCACACCTGAACCTCAATCCCTCACTTTCAGCAATCACAGCATCATTCCTTGAGCTGGAACAGCCCAAATTCCTCACTCCCATTAAATGTATAACCCAGGAAAGAACTTTTCCAGGGACAAACTTACCCCTTGGCTTCCTTGAAACTGGATGACTGGTTTTGACGTCACAGCATCCTACAAAAACAAGTGGAAAAACAAAAATTACCTCAGAGAAATTCAAAGCTCCAACGTTCACTGCCATACCGTACTCAAGCTTAATATTTCACCTGGATTTTTTTACTTTCCTTAATTCTTTTTTAAAGGGAAAGGGCTCAGGGAAATGTAGATTTCAAATAAGAAAACAAAAAAAGTTCCTGAAACAGACATTTGTGTCCAGAAAAGGGATAAACTAAGGTCACCCTTAGTTCAGGAGAGGAGCAGCTCAGAGGTGACACGTGGTTCCTCCCGACCCCTCCACCACATTTTGGGCACAGAACAGCTCAGCTTTGGTGCTTATGTAAGTTTGGAGTTTAAAAATGGAGACTTGAAGGGAAAATTTATTCCAGTTCTCGTCCTGAGAGGACGCAAAGGGAATTTTTTCCAAGAGAAAGCTGGCAATCCTTTGGAAAAGCAAACTTTTTGCAGCTCCGTTGCAAAATCGTGTTGTTACGTTGCCTGTTTCAACAATCGGCCTCTTCCTCCAGGCTCAGTTGCTTACATTTAAAAAATCATATTCCTGGGACTCCAAAACTGCTCCAAAGTGCTCAATTTCAGCCTTTCTGCCTCGCTGTGATTTTACAGGTCACAAAGACTTCCATTCCAAGTCTCACCTGAGGTTTTAACTCAAGAAAAAAAATAACAGACCCAACCCAAGCCACGCTGAATTTGGATTTCTCCAATTCCAGCACAACTGGGGCTGTGGATGTTTTATTTCCTAAATCACACAAAGCACTCCATGATGGGACTTGAGCTCCATGGGGCTCGTGGGATCTCATTGTGAAGCTTTCCAAAGGGCCAGAAGAATTTATAAATAGGTTGAAAGTGTCATTTATAAGTGAAAATGTTGCCATATGTATGGGAGACACATTTCCATGGGAAAACCACCAGGAATTCGGGAGAGCAAGTAGAAAAGGGTGAGTTGTATTGTCCTGTTTGTGTCACCCAGTTTCCAATGGATTACAGAAACAGATATTTACATTTTAGCAGCAAGAGAGTTAAACAGCTTGAAATTCATGAAGTTTATCACCTCTCCTAAAACTTTTCCAGCCCAGGAGTGAAGAGACTCAGCCATGACATCAACAAAAAAATGGCTAAATTCACCAGCAAAATAAAAAATCCTTTTAGCCCAGATAAACCTAACAAAACTTGGCTGGATAGACCCAGCCCAAGACAGAGTCTGAGGCTTTGCAGAGCCCACCCAACACAAAGTCACAGATCTGCATCACACCCAAGATCATTATGGGACATTTATGATGCTGAGGAAAGCAGGAACACGCTCAGAGCTGACAGCACTCCCTGAGCACTGGATAAGGAATTTTATAGACCCAGAACAACTTTTAGAAAGCACCAATAAACAACATCTTGCTCTTGGTACAGAGATCACTGAATTCCTCGAGTGCCACGACACTGCATTCCACAGGACACTGTTCATGGACAGCCTGGCCAGCTTTTTGTTCCCCGTGTCCAGAAATTCATAGGAACATACTTGAGCAAACAAGCATTTGAAACATGAAAAAAATCTGGATTTAAGAAAAAAAAAAAAAAAAACAACCAACCATAACCCGAAAAAAGCCAACCCATGTGGTTCTTGTACAGCAAATTACAGATTTGGGAAGTTCTGCTCTTCGGTCTGGAAAGTTGTTTAAGGGGAATAAAAAGGGGGTAAGGAGGATGGAATAAGGAGGCAGGAACAGAAGTCCTGATGCACAAATCAGACACAGTTTAATTACAGAACTTATAAATCCCACAGTCTACAAATAAACTGGTTTGAAGTTAAGTGGGTAATATCAGCTTTATGGAAGCTAAATGGCAAAGCTGAGATTTATCTCCCAAAATTCAGTGTTTCTGTCTGTGCCTGTTTGTGATCCCCTCCAGAGGAACATTGGAGCCCCCTGCCACACTCCACAGGAGGGATCACAGGGAAGAGACGGGTATGGGATGGACACTGCACCATCCCAGGTCCCTTTTTAGGCAGGGAAGGGGAAGGCTTTTGGCATCTCAGCAGCACCATCCCTCCACAGGCATCACTTCCCCAATGTCCAAATCCGTGGCAACAGGTTGTTCAGAACGTTCATGGAACAGGAGAACACACTGCACACCCTAAACTAATTAAGGATGTGACTCTAAGTACCTTTATTAGATGAAATTAAATGCCTGCATGGACACCTCCATTCAGAATAAAAGAGAACAGATGAATGACGTGAAACCAAATTAAACCCACGTTTCCATTTATATCCTCATTTGGATTAACTTCCTTGGATGTTCTCAGATGGACAACCCCAATTTTAAGGAGTTCTTGCTGCCCTTTCCAAAACCCCTCTGTCACTTTCTGAACAGTCACCTCAGAGTCACTTAATTCCTGTTCCTTAGTGATGCCATCACTGAACTTCCTGCGTTGCAGTTCCTACAAGTGCCATTCCATCCCTTTTTAGTGGGAACAAGGTCTTTCCCTCTGTCTTTCCAATTAAACCAAGTCATCTCCTCAGCCCTGAGTGCAGTAAATCCTTGGCAAATCAAGGATGCTGATGAAACCTCATCTTTGTGTTCAGACAAGAAGAAAAACAAGATAGGTTTGTCCAAGCAAAGGGGCACAACCTCACCCAGTGAATTCCAGCTTTAGCCCTCTAGGAGACTCTCTGTGTTTAGAAACAGCTCCTGGAAGCTGATTAAAGATAAAAAACTAAGGAAGCACAGTTCAGGTACTTTGCAGCAGCCACCTGTCAGGTGAGCAGGTTTTATGCTGCTGCCAGGTAGCAGATGTTCATCCCTGCAGCTCATCCACGAGGGTGACAGCGCTGGAGAGGTCCAGAGGGAAGGAGCACAATTCCTGGGATCTGTGGGGAACACCACATGAGAACCACCCGTTTCCAGAGGCAGCAAAGCCCCTTTAAATGCACCTCAGACGCAGGAATTCCACTCCTGCCTGTGCTATTGTTCCAGCTGAAGGCTTCCTGACGCAGCTGGAAGGTTGGCAAATCGTTCCTGCAGCTCCAGGGGCTGCCAGGTCCCACAAGGAGCTGCGTCAAACCTCCCTTGGAACGGCAGAGGAGCTGCTGGACCAGAGCTGGGCCCATCCTGCAGTCCCAAAGCTCTGCAGGAGTAACTCCCAAAGGAGCATCCAAACCACAGCTGTGCCTCTGAGATCTACCCAAACTGGAATTACCAGCTTCACCCTCTCCACCTGACTGGAAAACAGACCCTCAGAAAGGGCCTGGATACACCTCGGTATTTATTCCATAAAATTTCATTTATTTGCCATCTGGAAAGAGAACTTCCACACTTCCATGCCCCCCCGTTCCCCGCTTTCCACAGCTCCTGCTGTATTCCCTGGGAATGGTGGAGAAATAAAACCCTTTAAAGCTCTGCTCTGGGATGCCAACATGAATAAAACCCCACAGACCCAAGTGCTTTTTGTCAGTCCTCCACATACCATAAGATTATTTCAGAAGTCATGAGATTAAACCAGAAAAACCCCAACACTCATCCCCAAAGCTCCCACAGGATATTTAGCTTTTATTATCAGAGAATTGTGCTCATCCTTTAGTTTCCCCAGGCTAGAGGAGAGCACAAAACCCTAAAGAGAGACTCTGAAAGCTCACAGAGGTGGTGACAACACACAAACAGCTCCTCACACTTAAATATTCCAGCTCTGGCACACGGAAACTGAGTAAAGAGTAAGAAGGAAGAACAAGAAAGTGTCAATAGAATACAGCAGAACTGAATGTAAAACTAATGAAGTGTTTTATCAGGGATGATTGAAGCTGGCAGAAGGTTTTTAACACCTTTAGCAGAAAAGCTGGATAGGATGTTCCTACCCAGGATCAGAAAGGACACTGGAAATCCTCAGGTCAAGTACCCAGCTGAAAGCCTCCCTGTTTCTTCAGGGAAATACAGATAATTAAAGAATATGTCGTTTTGGGAAGTTCTGTCATGTATTTACTGGAATTTATACTGCAGCCTGGGTTCTATGGAAAATATTTGCCTGAACTTAGTATTGATGTGTTTGTCTGCTTTGTTCAATGTTCAGAGTCACCAATGCCCAGAGTGCAACTGAAAATTTACCCTTATTTGTGTTGGAACAAGGGGATTATTTTCAGAATTTAAAGCTTCTTACAAACAGTTAAAATTAGTAGCAAGAATTCCAATAAATATACAGAGAAACTATAAAATCCTGCTAACCAAAGCTGGCATTAATGGGATGTTTGCAACCATCACACGCAATTCCAGGTAAAACCAGTGCCCAGGTAAAGCTGCTGCACCTCAGGAACCAGTTACAAAAATGGGAACAACCAGAAATCACTTAAAAAGCACAAATTTCAGACTCTGTAATGCCCCAAACTCCAAGTTCCTCTTTAATTCTTTAGTTATGTCTAGTTTATGTTTCTTTAGCCCACACAGAGAGGTCCAAATATAGGCAAGGCTCCCTCCCCTACTTCCTCTGGCTTCCCAGCACAACTGGGCAAAGGGTGGGATAAAAAGAGTCTGATCCCAATCCAGGAGGCTCCTCAGTTTAAGCACACCTGGATACGTTGGAAAAGCTCCTGCAGAGCTACACAGATTTCACTTTCGTTGATATTTTTGTTTTCAACCCCTCCCGGACCTTGCAAAGCAAACCAGAGTCCAAAAGCAAAGCAGATCCACCCCGTGCCTGGCTGTGACAGACTCCCAGGAGACAGCTCCGAGTCCCTGAGTTCATTAGCAGCAAGAAATACAAATCCCAAGGGACAGGAATACCCTGGAATAGACCCACAACTTCAAGTGGGTCTGTGTGAAGTTCGCTGGTGGTCAATTAGCCCAAGCTGGCCCAGGAGAGAGCTGCTGCATATTAGGGAGAGACAAAAGGCTGCTCCCAGGACATTCCACTATTCCGAGGCTTGTATTTACCTCCTCCCTGAAACACAGCAGCCAAAAAAGCCTCCTGAATATTCCCTTTTTATGTCCCATCCATTACTTGTGGAATTAAAACACCATCTCCCTGCAACACAATTTCCATCTGCAATTTGGGGCCTCCCAAGGATCCCGTTTGAAGTTGAGAACAGATGGGATGGAGTCTACTGCAACACGAAAATTACAGTTTTGCTATTCAAATCCAACATTCTCATGGAAAGAGCCTTGGAAATTCCACGTAAATCCACCACTACTGAGGCTTTCTACTCCAGAGAGGTGCCAGCTGCCCAGGTGAGCCACAGGGATGCTGCTGGAGGATTTAGGATTCACCCACATCCTTCCAGGGACGCAGACGGGATCTGCAAACCTCAGGGAGCAGGAGCAGAGTGAGGTGTGACAGGAGTTCCTTGGGCAGCAACCCCCAAATTATCCCATGGACACCTCTGCTCAATCCTCCTTCTCCAAGCTAATCCCATTTATCACCTTGATAAGACAAGTGTTGTCACAGACCCCCCATTTTCCCCTCCCCAACATTTAAAAGAATTTTCTTTGGGCAGAAGCAAACACTCGAGCTTTTAACACAAATAATTTTTTAAAAGGTGCTTCTGATGAAGGTTTAAGAGCTGGACTCTCACCAATTACTCTGAACTGTAGTTTGTATTTATTATCATTTATCATTTGCCTAATAGGCATTAATGGCCACATTATCACCATAATATTAAAGCGCCTACGAATCCTGCCCAGAAGTACAAGCAACAATAAAATGCTCAAAAGCTTTTATGTCAGCCAAAATGCTAAGCTGTACATTTGAAAGTTTTTAATTGCTAAACTGCTAAAGACACACTGGCTTCTTTAGTTATAATTGCATCATTTAAAGTGGGCTGTTGCAGCACAAATGTTGCTTCCTCAGTGGTTTAATTTTCCAGGGTTAAAAATTGAGAGCGTTTCTATAAGATAAAAAATAAAGGAGTTTAAAGAGTCAGCTCAAAAAAAAACCCTCAACTTGATTTGCTGAAACCTATGGTTATGTTAAAGAATTTTACCATTCCCAGCTCCTTAAAGTCACAGAATTTCATTCACCATTCCCAGCTCCAAAGTTACAGAATTTCACCATTCCCAGTCCCTCAGAGTTACAGAATTTCACCATTCCCAGTCCCTCAGAGTTACAGAATTTCACCATTCCCAGTCCCTCAGAGTTACAGAATTTCACCATTCTAGTAAAATTACCAATTTTACCAGGAAGCATCATGAGCAGCCTTTGACATCACTACACATCTGAGCATCTCAGACATCATCCCACTTGAAATGCAGGAAAACTCGATTTTTGTGTAAAGTTTAGAGAGTAAGACACATGATTAAGTTAAAAACCAAACTGTAGCCTAATGGAAATGCTTTGTCCTGCCCTGTACAGCAGAAAGCCAGGCCCTAAATGGACAATAGCCTGTATCAGCAAAGCAGAGAGCAATTAAACTCCACTGTCATCAAGATGTCACCCCACAGGCACGAGAGCTGAGCCAGCCATGCAGCCGGTTCTCTCTCGCATGCCTGGAGCTTCTGATCTCAGCTAATCCAGGTTAAAAAGCTCCTCCTGAATAAAATGCAATGTGTTTGTTGGGCCTCTGCTGCAGAATTTAGCTGGGGACTCAAACAGAACCAACTGAGCTGTGCACGGGCGAGGCAACCCCATCCCTGCAGCTCCCTGCTCCAGCAGTGCCAGAGCTTCCTCCAGTCAGGAATTAAGGGAAGGAGATGGAGTGGGAGATAGGATACATGAACCCCATGGCTCCCCAAACACTCATCCCAAAAACTCAGGACAAGGGATGGAGGTGGAGGCTTGCCAGCCTCAGTGATGGGCTGTGGCACAGGGTGATTTGTGCCAGATTCCCACTGGTTTTTTCATGGAATAATGGAATGGTTTTGGTGGGAAGGGACCTTAAACCCCATCCAGTTCCACCCCCAGCCATGGTCAGGGACACTTGCCACTATCCCAAGATTGCTCAAGCCCAGCAAAATCTTTTTGTTTCAATTTGTTAACTCCAATTAAAACTTTCCAGTGCTTCAAAGCAATCTTTGCTTCCCAGCACAGCATTAAGTGATGATTTTTTCTGTATTTGCAAAAATAAAGCTTTGAACTCCCAAAAGAACAGATGGCTCTGACACATTCTGCTACTCTGGTCATCCCCAGCACCAGAGCACAAACTTTGGGAAAGGTGGGTTTGGGAAAGGAGCTCCAGCTCCCTGCACACCCCGAAAAACCCCAGGATGAACCACTTTGCTCCCGACCAAGCCAAGACGTTTGGACAGCACAATGTACAGTAGTTTTCCACTAGGAAGGAAAGCTGGGCACAGAGGCAATTTAGGCAATGCCTTTCAGGAAGAAAATTAAAAGGAGGCTCGAATCCTTGGAGAAATAATTAAAGTATTGTGAATTGGTATCGCGTTTACTCAGCCCACTGCGGAGCAGGAGACTTTGTTTGGCTGGAGCAGAGCCTGGCTCTGGCAAACAGAGCAGCCCATCCACTGGGCTGAGCCCTTCCCAAGAGCAGGAACCACCAAATGACTTCCTGCAATCCCTGCTCCTACATTTCTATGGCAGTGCAGATACGAGAAGTGAGTAACCCTTTCATGAGCACGGACACGGATTTGCTCTGCAATAAATACGAACACACGCAGGGGCTGCCATGGCTGAAAGGAGGAAATGGTCTGTCTCCAAAGACAATTCCAGCTTTGTTTATGCACAGCTGGCACTTCCAGAGGACACTGAAGAGTTAAATCCACCTGTCTGCAGGGAAAGGCTCCCCTGCCAGGGGATGGGGAGAGACACTGCAAGAGGACAAGAAGATACAGGGTCATTTTAAGAGCTACAACATTTTTATTCCAAACATCAGTTCCCTTTGGAATGGCCAGTCAATCCCTGGATTCATTGCTGCTTTCTGAACACCCAACTTCACTGCTGGATGGGATCTGGGGGCTCTGCCCTGGCTGAAGATGGAAAGCAGAGGAAATCCACCCCAAAACCAGAGTGGACTCCAAATCCAGCCCCAAAAACAAGAGGGCTCCAAACCCACCCCAAAACCTGAGTGGTCCAAGGTCAGGGGGGAACGTGGATGGCAAGAAACAGGAAAAGATCAAAGTGGGTTTGTGGCACCATGGGCTCCCAATTAACTCAGCCACAGCTCCAGATCTCAGGAGCAGAGGCAGGAGTCAGCCTCCTCTGGGAATCCAAGTTTGGAGACTCTGGGCACGTTTCCCAACGGGACAGTGCTCCTTTTTTTAACTTAATGTTTTTTCTCTTCACTTTTCTGGGGAGTTAAGAGAGACCTGCTCATTAAGGCGAGCAATAATCATAAAGTCTCATCACCGGGCTGCCACGAGGGCTGTAATGATGATTATCTGCAGTTTAATCATGACAAACTCCCACCAATTCCACTGTTAACAAGATGGGGCTGCTCAGGCAGGCTTTGTCAGAGGACCAGGAGCCAACTCCCACGACTTCCAAAGGCTTAGGGAGGAAAGGCTTTTGGAAGGAAAAAAGCTCCTTTGCATCCCTGTGCAGCTTCCAGTGTTTAGAACTGATCAAAGCAGTCACAATCAATTAAAAATGTCTATAATGGAAGAATTACTAAGTCACAGAACACAGTGCCCATTTTATAGTGTAATAACCTAGGAGTTTCCTTCCTCCAAGTAAAAAAAAAAAAAAACCACCCAGTTTTGATACAATTACTGCATCTCCCTGAAAAGGAAGTTTCATTTTGTTTGAGTGGATTTTCTGCATCCGTTACTCACTCCAAAAGGGTGTTCCAGACCCTCCCTGACACCAAGAACCAGCAGCCCTCAGAGCTATTTTAATTTTATTAGTCAGTGTTGCATTCTTGAATCCAAACTGTCCATTCAAACACCTGTACCTTTATTTCAGTCTTGTCCTGTTCTCCCCGAGGCAGAGGTTCAAGGATTCCTCTCCCTTTTCCACAAGCACACCAGAAATCAGCAAAATTCTGCACTAACTCTTCTTTTTATCACCCTTTGTCCCGAAGGGATTTTTCTCCTCTAACTCCAACTAAAAGCAATAAAAGGTAAAAGTGGGAAAACATAAAACAAGTTTCAACAACATTTCCCAAAGCTCTCCTACAAAGATAACGCTGTGCTGGCAAATTCATTGCAAAAAAATTTAAAAATCAAGCACAAACCTAGAAATAAGTCCTATTGTTTTATGACTTGCAACTAATTTGGGGAAGAGCTAAATTAACAAATCCCAATGCTCACCCCCTTATTAAAAGTAGCAAATCTAGAATGGGTTGCTTATACAGGAGGAAAATAGTGGTTTAAATAAGATTAATTTTGAATTTAAGTCTGCTGCTATGGCCTGAGTCTGTTCCTCTCTTGCAGAGCAGCACTGCCTGGCTTTGAGCAGTTACAGTAAATTAAAGACAGGGTAGAAAAAAGGAAGGTAAATATTGGTATTTCTAAAGTACAGGCAAAGGAAAGCAAACCCTTAGATGTGTTTTGCAAACACGTGGATTTGCTTTGAAGCACAGTTTTCAACAAAAAAACACTACTGCAGAATGAAGTTTCCTGTTTTGCCTCCCTATATTTGAAATACTATTAAATATAATATTAAATATTCCTCTAAGAGAAGTTCAGCAGTATCTGCAGCATCTGCACACATTTGCAACGCAAGACAATTCGGAGAGACCTGAATCCCATTAAGACATCCATGCCCAAAATTCCCTGGGTAATCATCTCTTGCATGCAACACTACTTGTTTCTGCAGCAGCATTTTATCAGAGTTATCAGATGATCCTGTTAAATTGGGAAAGGATTGAGGGGAAAAAAAAAAAAACAAAAACCACCACAACAACAAAACTGGCACAAGGAAATTGAATCATCCAAAATTCCCAACTCTGCTAAAGGTGACCAGCAGTGCTGGTTTTCCCTGAGGGATTCTCTCATTATGGGCCAAGAATTCAGGGGAGTTAGATGCTCTCAGATTAATATTTTAAGAGTCATTCCTGTCGAACAAGACACCTTGAACGAAGCCTTCTGTGCTTCCTCTGGCACAAGAGGGAAGTTTGCTCATGTCGAGGTGCTGGAGATGTGGCCACCTCTGCAACAACCCCAAAACCTTGTGGAAATGACAAGGAAAACAAATTTCCATCGTGGAAATTGCTTGGCTCGCTGTTGTCCCTCTAGGAGAAGGCACTTTTCCCTGATTTTAGCCTTTCTGAAGCAATGCAGCAATACAGCTTTGGGGTTGTTTTGATAAGGAAATCTGCTCTGGGGAATGTGAGGATGGGAGGCATTTGGGGTCTGATTGCCCAGAAAGAACCACAGCAGCTGCCCAGGGTTTCTATTCCTGACCATTTCCCCCCTCAACAGGTTCAGATTTGATATGTGGATGCAACTGAAAAGTCATTATTTTTATAAATTTCACTGAAAAGACTGAGAATGCGTTATTAAATCTCAGGAAGACCCAAGATTTCCTTTCCCTGGGGAATGGGAAGCAGAAATTGGCTGATGTGCACTGGCCTGGCCCAGATGCATCCAGACCCCCACAGAGAGGGGATCCAGCCCTGCAGGATGCAACCTCCCTGTTTCTGCTGCTCACAGCACAACATCCACCATGAGCACTCACCTGCTCTTCTGGCCAGTTATATTCTCTTTAAATCTCCTCTTGTTTCAAACTTCACACATTTCTCTGCTCTCCTGAACTGCTCTGTGGGTCAGAATTCAGGGAGATCTTGTACCACTGCACAAAACCACCTCCAGTTCTCATCTCGCTACAAAAACATAACACAAAGGTTTCCCAGCCAAGCATCTTTCAAGAAACAGAGTCATCAAATCATAATTCTTAGCCTAAGACAAGAGTTAATGTTTTTTTCTGAACTGCTACCTTACAAAAGCTGCTTATGGACAATTCTTTCATGATTGTAAAGCACAAAAATTCTCACAGCGTTGGTCAGACCTAAGATGTGGCTGAAAAACTCACCCTCAGAGAGTAAAACAATTAAAAGCTTTTCCAGGACCAGCCGTATCAAGTGTATCTACTACAAGTATTTTGCTTTTTGCACTGTACAAAACCCCCAACTGCCAGAAGAAAACGTTTCCCAAATTAATACAGAAAAGAGTGTCACGATAGCACATCTTAACTCCCCCTCATCCCCATCTTGTATAAATAAAGCTTCCAGAACTGATTAAGACACCCAAGCTCCTCCATCTGAGGCTGATGGCCACAAAAGTTGATGGGAAGTGACAACAGAACCACATCTAGGGCTGAGATTTGTTCCACTGGCCCCTCCAGAAGTTTTCCTTAAATAAAGCATTTCACCTCTGGTTCCAACTCCTCCACCTGTCAAACACAGCTCATGTTTCCCAGATGGAAAGCAAGAGCTGGATCACACTGGTACCTGCAAACCAGGGATCCTTAAATCCTAGAAAAGTCACAGAATCACTGAACATCCTGAGTTGGAAGGGATTCCTCACAAGGAACATCAAAGTCCAACTCCTGGCCCTACACAGACACCCCAACAATCCCACCCTGTGCCTTGACTGAGATCCTTGGAAACAACCACAGAGCAGCAGGAGACACATGAAAGAAGAAAATTAAAGTGTATTAAGAATAGCTTACTAAACAACTTGGAAAACTTTTCAGAGACAACAGCTCAGGCAGAATTTTAAAACCACAACCTTTAAGTTAGACTGAAAAGTAAGGATTCATTTAAATCCCATTTATGCTGGAATGCCCAAGTATTCCAACACTGGCTGGCTCCAAGTCTGCCTAAGAGAAAGGAAGAAGGATACTCCTGAATTACACCAGGTGGGTTTCACTGACCACTGAGGCACCTCAGCTCAGACTTCAAGCACCATTCCAAGAATAGTTTTATAAAAATGCTGAATGGGTCCAGTCAGCTACAACTCAGTTAAAAATCAAGCTCTTAAATGCCTTGCAATATACCTGCATTGCTGTGTTCCTCACCAATCTGCAGGTTTCCAATTATTATTATTGTTTTTAAGCTATTTTTCTTTCACCCATCAGGTTAAAAAGCCACACAGGCACCAAGAGAAGCTGGCTAATTACAGCTCCAAAACTGCCAGCAAACGTACAGTTAAGAGAGAGCTGGTGGAAAAATCTGTCAGTTTGGCATCTCCAGCATTATATGTAACAAAAAAGATAATTCACCTTTTCAGCCCCAATCAAGGTAACACGGCTTTTACAGCCAAGATGTTATTTGGAGCAGTTTTACTGTGTCAGGCTGCTCCCGCAGAGCGAGCTGAGACATTTAATACGTGAAAATTAAAGCAAGCGATTAAACACAGCAACACTGGGTTACAACTTATAAAACAGGAACAGTGAAATATCAGAAGCTGACAGTTGTTTCTGACCTAGTTTTCACTGGGGAACAGTCAAAGAGCCGAAGAGACTGAGGCGAGGCTGAAGGTGCTGAAATTCCAGTAGTGCTGGGGAACAGGATTAGAGGAAAAGCCTTCAGACATTCAAAGGACTGAGGGAGCGTCACCAAGAACAGGGAGGTTCAAGAGCTTGGGTTCAATGGCAAGTGACATCCTGGGGAGGAGGAGGGACAGGAGGGTTTTAGCCAGGTGAGGATGAAGTCAGAGGTGTTGCAGGACCTCCTCAATGGGGCAGCAGGAAGCCAAGGTGAGGAGGAGAGAAAGCCTCAAGCACAGGAAGGAATCATTTTAAAGCCATCCTGCCTGGATTTCAGGAGGTATTTTCGTTGCTTTTCTTCTGAGAACACAAATGTGCTGTCAAACACCTGTGCTCATTTGAATAACAAGAGGAAAAATTAAACCCCTTTATGCAAGAGAACTGCAAGTACCCAGGGCTTCTGAGAGAAGCGGGGAGGGGGGGGCTGGTGCAAGGACAGTCAGGTGATCCCATCCCAGTAAGCTGTTCACATGTCTCCCTCTATTCTGCAGCTCCAAATTTATTTCCACCAGGCAGCTCCACGCTGGTTTTAAGCCTCATTAAGAAGCAGTATGTTGCTGGGCTGACATGTCAGATTTTTAAATGACCTTTGTACCGACAACAGCGTTACCAAGCTGCTAAGAACATGGGGGGGGGGGGAAAAAAAGAACCAAACAAGTGGCTTTCCATGATTAGGAGAGGTACATCGTGGCTGTCTGCATTTATTTGAGCTCCAAAAAAGCCCCCACCTGTCAGTAAAGCAAGCCATAAAAAAAAAAAAAGGCAATTCTCTCTGAAGGGCAGCTGTGACGGCATCAGCACTGTTGGCCATTCTTAACGTGGGACTTATCACACAAGGTAAACAGGAGTGACTATCAGTTAATGAACAACACAACCCCGAGGCTGAATTTTAAAGAGCGTTTTCTCCACTGCAATCTTTTAATGAAAATACAGCAGTTCAAACCCACCGAATTTGCTTACGAAAGTCTAATTTATTTTAGGACGTATTAAGACACCAGGGCTGATTCACTTGCCTATGTGCTCATAAGGTGGCTTAAATGAGCTGCTGAAACATCAGAACGATCCTTATCTTCCACAGGGCTTTACTCCTTTTCTTGCAAGAGAAAAATATAGAAAGACAATTGAGAGATCAGATTGACAAACTTGTTCAACCATCCCGGAGCAAATCTCACCTCACAGACACACTGCTGAGCCCAGGAAAACAAGCCTGGACCAGTTCTTTTTCCCTTGTGCCCAGCTATATCCTATTGACACTTGAAGGGAAAAGTAATTACTAGCCTGAGAAAGTTCTGCTGAAGATGATCTTCAGATGTTCCTGACGGAGTCACAGACAGCGCTGCTGGAAGAGGCTGTGATAAACCAAAATCAGAGCCTGGATCCTGAAGGAATCCCGGAGAAATCCGACCAGCAACACCTCACGAGCCAGACCAACCCCAAAAGCTAAAGCAAGATGCTCAGACAGATTCTTTTGGCCTCCAGGCAAGCAGAGGCTCTCCAGTGCCAACCAGGACAGTGGGAACACAACCTGACAGACACTCAGAATTCAGCAGGGATGTCACCCAAATTTCCTACCATCTTCACAGGGGAGAAAGCAATAAAGTAGTCAAATACTCCATGGTTTTTTCTATCACTGAGGGAAGCTGCCTACGAAAAACCCACCTGCAAACACTGAGCAAGAGAACCTCTCTAATTTCCTACCATGATAGAACCTTGTGTTACATACCCTCTGCTAACAGCCTCCTCCAGCTTCCAGGGATGTATTCTCCAGGAGAAAAGTGAAGGCAGTTGCCCAAAGAAGTTAAATTAGGTGCTGCCTTTACTTCAGCAAGAAGCACAGAACCTGCACTGTTTCAGCTACTTCTCTATTTGCACTGCCAGGCTGGTTGGTAACAAACCTGCTCCAAAAATAAAGCGACAAACAGTAAAAGAAAGAACACACTCTTCTCAACTGGCAAAAATCTACCTAAAAAATAAGTCAGATGTTTCTTTGCTCTCCACAAGGACACCTGAGAAAGTTCAGGTTACAACGAATTCCAAAAATAAACATGAAAAATTTTCAGATAAGAAGAGGAAAAACATACCAGGGCTGCTGACTAAACAGAGAGCGACCACAGTGCTGCGAAGACTCCCCAGGTCTGAGCCCCAAAACCCCCAGAGAATTCAGACATTCAGACAGAGAATCTCTCTTGCCTGACAGAGGCAGCTCAGCCAATTCACACATGCAAAAGAAGTGGTGTGGCCACTGAGCCAGCACTTAATTGTCTGACCAGAATTTTTGGTCTAAATTTAACAATCAAGGCAAGTTGTAGTTAGCTGGAACGTTTTGCTCTCTTAGCCCATCTGAGTTAGGATAAATGTGCTTCTTCCTGCTGTACGTCAGTAAATTTAGGCTTAATGACAAGTAAAAGGCCTTTAGATGGAGTTAAATGGCTTTAATTGTATGAGAGAGCTCAAACTTGTAGCCCAATGCAGGCAGCACCCACATTAGGTACAGCTCCAAGTGGTTGCAGGAAGGTTGTGGAAACATGCCTGGAACTATTAACATCAAACCTTCCAGGTAGTAAATCTATTTCTTCTCCCCCTTCACGTTAAGAAACGCCAAAGTGTTCTGGATTTTAACGCATTAAGAACAAAGTCCGTAATTCACGACCAGAAAAATGTTTGCTGTTGGTTTTAATCACCACCACGATCCGCGTCAACCCGAGCGCCTGTTCCAAACAGATCCAAGATATCCCATTTACGTCCACAAAGGTTAAATATGTTTTACTTTATCCATTACTACCTCCCTCTTCCCATTTCCACATTTGCAAAGATTAAACACGAAGCCGCTTCCTTAGCGGAGCTGCGTGTTTTGGGACTCTCCACCAGCTCCAAGACTCCAGGCTGGGAGAACTGGTTTGTGACAATGCACTCACTTGGCTGCATCGTTCTCCTCTGGAAAACCACACTTTATTTCTGGAATAAAAACAAGGATGGGGAGCTGTGACATGTGTCAGGAACACAGAAGCTTTCAGACGCTGTCCCTTAGCCGCCTCAATGGCGTTAGGGAATGGGGACCTCAATGAGGCAGGAAGCATTTGGGATTTGCAGCAGGAAAAGCACCAGCAGCTTCCCACGAAGCACACAGATAACCAAAGGTTCTCTTTAGTGCTGATTAAATGGGAAAGAAGGAAGCAGAGCTTGTGGCCAGGACCACCAGGCTCCCATCAAAACACAGCTGCCCTGCAAGGACACAGAGTGGGAACACGAGCAAGGTCACAGCCACAGGTGTCACCGAGAGCACTTTTCAAAAGAAATTGGTCACAGAGCTCCTATGCACTTCTTAAGGGTCTATTTATGGGAGCAGAAGTTGTTCTTAATTCTGCGAGAAGCAAAAGCAGAGGTCACGATTGGGGCTCTGGCAGCTCTGAGGGCTGAACATCCCTGGATGTGGGAACAGGTGCCACCAGGCTTTTTAAAAATCTATTTTAATGCCACAGGAACTCTCGTTTCAGAGCAAAGTCCTGCTCAGCACTGCCTGCAGTCAGCAGGATCTGCCTCAGACACTGCTGAAGGAAATGAAGACACCCTGTGACAGAGGCTCCGACCTTCCCAGCTCCGTCATTTTACAGCAGTTTCACTCTGAATCACGAATTTCCGCCTCCGTTTGGGGCTGGGTGCTGGAGCCCCACAAGTCAGGGAGTTAATGAGCTGCTGCCACCTAATCAGGGCGGCCACACCGTCCCTCTGGCAAGTGTCAGACACACAGGGAACACTTCAAAGGCCCTGAAACTCTCCCTGGGAGCAAGGGCTGCTCCCTTCCCCAGCATCCTGGTGGAAAGGTGAGCCCAGCCAGAGCCGGCACGCTGGCCTTATATGGCTTCCAAGGCACAATTTCCACTTGCCCAAGCTCAGGCAGGGTGGAAAAATTTGCTTCCTTGCTACTCCGCCCATGCCGGGCTCCGAAAAGCATCCACTGAATCCTGGATCAGAAAGGAACGGAAGAATTTACACTGCTCAGCTCCTTGGAAGAGGTGAAGCCACGGCTTTGGCAGCACCCTGGGTCACCTCAAACACCGGGGGAGCAGAGGGAGCCGACACGCAGGCAGGGCTGCAGAGAGAAGCTGGAACCACAGCTTTTATTCTTTCCATTCCCTATGAAAATTTCAGATTTCTCTTGCTATTCAGCTGCACTTAAGCCTTTCACATTCGATGGCAGCAAGCTTTACAGGTTAACAACGAGTTGGGAACATTATTTCCTTTCACTGATTAAGCCATAATACACGTTATTATATACCAGGAGCAGAGAAAACAGCCTTGGCTCAGGTTTCCACACTGTTTTCTGCACCAGGCAGTATTACTGTGAACAATTCTGAAGGCAGTTCTACCTCCGGGTCGCAGTGAGGTCCATGTTATCCAGGTTTTGTGTCATTCTCAACTTCTCTGAGCATCACAAACAGACCAGCCCTCCTATTCACTGAACTAACACAGCCACATCCATCATCCTCAATAGCCACAAGTGCTGGCGAAAAATGAAGCCCAGTGCACGCAGGCAATTAAAAAGCTGCTTCACTTTCAATGAATGCTCTCCTTCTGTGGATTATAAAGTTGTTTCTTTACTAAAAATGTGCACATAGTCACTTTTTTCCAGCCTTGCTGGCCTGTATCGAGATCCTCCCTTTTTTCACAGCAGAGTTCTCTCAGTGCAAGAAGCAGGCAGAGATTTATCTCCAGCCATCAGTGGTTTCTCCTTGCTCTCACCTGCTGGTCACCAAATGGCAGAACCCGGCTCATCCACACACAGATTCCCTCAAAAGAGAGAAAAATGGTGGCAAAGGAGCTTATAAAACTAAGTTCTGCCCATTCCCTTGTTCCCTTCTTTTTTGGGGACTGGGAAAGGCAGAAACACAGCTCGTTTGATTTTCTCATAGAAACCAGGAGCCAAAACCAACTGAAATCAGCGCCGGAGCTGGAAAGGTACAACAAAACTCACACAAACATAAAGTCTAGACACTGAAATGTGGAAATATGATTCAAATAACCACAACTGGCACATAACGCACTGATTGCAGCCCATCACAGAATGGGCCTCAGTGGGGAGGAATATAGAAGAAAGATTAAATTAGTTCTTCCACCTCAGTTGTAGAAAATATGGATCCTGTGGGCACAGTGATATGGATTGAGCCGGAGTTTCTTCCGTCCTGCTGGGATTTTTGTTAGGATTTTAAGTAACACACGTCTGCTCTTGCTAAATAACAACAATCAGCTTAAAGTGTCATAAAATCACAAAATGGTTTGGGTTGGAAGGACCACAAAACTCAATTTATTCCACCCCATGCCATGGGCAGGGATACCTTCCACCATCCTGGGTCGTGCCAACCTGGCCTTGGACACTTCCAGGGCTGGGGCAGCCCCAATTTCTCCAGGAAACCTGTTCCTGTCCTCTCATCACTGATCCCATATGAACCTGCCCTGGGCGTCACGTGGCTGCTCTTATCAAAGCATGGCTGAACTCATATATACTCAAAATACAGGACCAAGTAGCCAAGAGGATGTTTGTGCTGATGAAATCTAAATACTACAAAGATTTAGGCAACTGGTTGTTCTCAGGAAGTTTTGTGGTACCTGCTGAACTGCATCACGTGTGGACACGAAGCTGAAGGACAAAGTCTGCGTCTACCATTAAACCCAACGGCACAGAATGGAGCCCAAACGGAAAAATATCTCAGTTTTCTACAAAAATTTGGGCTGAAGCACTCTCTCCTGCATAAAAGCCTGCACAGAGGGAGAGCAGAGGGTTAACCACGATCAGGCAGGACCAGACCAGGGAAGACTCCAGGTGGGTGGAGGTGGGCAGCTCAGTCAAGCCCTGCTCACCAGCAGTGACCTCTTTTTGAGTTAAACAAATGCTGGTTTCTTTAAATTAGAAAAAGGCACTAGTCCAATGTAAAGAAAGGAGAAACCAAGTGCACAGAGCAGTGTTTTTTCTAGACTGTAATGCAAAAAGGATTGGATTTTGGGAAGTCTGCTCTCCCAGTGCAACAGGGATACACACACCACTCAGCAAACCAACTGCAACTCTCTTTAGTATATAAATGCTTGGAAAAAAACCCCAAACCCACCAAAATCCCCAGTCAGAAAGCAGTACCGGGTTACCAGGGTGTGCAAAAGTTGCCTTATGTACATGGGATGTTTCTAAGCAACCCACGAGCTACTGTAGAAAACTCTTATCAGCAAATCCAAGCTCCTTTCCTGGATAATTCATCTAGGTCAAGCTAAGGCACGTTGAACGCCGAAGCCCAGTTTTGGTGATGCCTCCTCTGTATCCACCCCGGATGAAATATTAGCACAGTTCAGGTTATTAGGCTGTGTTTTCACGGGCATTAAGTTCACTGCAGATAATGGTTCCTCCAGAAACAGCATTAACCTTAATTATTCAGAGGTAACTCGATCCCAACCTTCCTTATGTTATGACGCTAAGTGACGACCACTCTTCCTCCCCCCCTCACTTCTCCTTCCCCAAAATCGAAACAAATCCAGGATATTACATGACTGTGATCCCAAATGAGGGTATCCAGCACAGGATCCCAGACACGGGGTATCCCTTCAAAGTCTACCTAAACCCGTGCAGTCACTCCATCCATTCAAACGCATTCTCTTGTGCATTAGCAGCAAAACCACTAAGTCAGCCAAAATGTATTCTTCTCCCATGGATTAGCTGGCACAAATTAGTACGGGAGTGACGCATGCAGTCTGTCCCTTCCCATTTTTCAACATGCACAAACACCAGGGATTTGGAGACGCTTCACAAGTTTCTGCTTACAAGTTACAGGCAGAGTTTAAATGTCTGAAATGTGCAAACTGTTCGGGAGATAACACGTCCATTTACCAACGAGACCTCAAATGCTCCCTCCAACAAAATCTCCCCTTCCTCGGCAGCAATAAAGGCGCTGCTGCTGTCCCAACAGAGCCGGCACGACGCAAGGGAACTGTTTCAACAGCCACCAGCCCTCTGCCAAGCTGCACCGTGACAAAAACCAACTGAACAGGACAGAGCACTTCAGACAGGTTCAGAAAAGCCCTGATGTTGGAGGATCACTCTGAGCTGACCAGCAGGAGCCACTCGAGGCAGGACACGGGTCCTCGGAGAGACGCATTGCTCTGAAGAGACTCTTCAGATCAGATATGCTTCAGACAGAAGTTAAAAAGATATTATAATAGCTTTCCCTTCTGCTGTTTAAGTGGGATAAGAAATCAGAATATACTGAAAAAGAGCACGGGTTTCATCTTGCTGGGTAATGAACACAACTGCCACATCCAGCTGCCATTGATGCAACTGATGAAATATCCCACTTAAATTAAAAAAAGAAGAACTTAGCCCCATATAAATAACATAAAGGGTTAATCTTCTAGCTTGCTTCCCCCAGTACTGTCAGAGAGCAAAAATTATTAATTCAAATTCAACCTCTCCAATTAATGCTGGGGTATGTTTTGCTGATAGAAAGCAGATCACGTTTGATCAAAAAAAAAAAAAAAAAAAGCACCCTCAGTCACAAGGATTCTGTCACAAACTTTCTATTTTCCCTTGGCACATCACCAATTAGACCTAGTTCTTTAGTCTGCTACCACCAGTATAAAAAAAAAGCATAATGGGTTTATAATTTGCCACTGAATCCCATAGCAACTGTATGTCACTTTAGATGTAAATTACAGACAATTCCTTCCAATGCCGTTTGAAAACTATAGAGATGAATCTATAATTTGAGCAGATCCAAATGGTATATGGTCGAGAGAAAAAGCTTCCCTAAATAATTGAAAAGAAACTGCCACGGGCCAAAACATTCCCTGTGCACAATGTTCAGTGTCTCTTTGTCCCCTTCCTTCCAATGGGAGGTGCCACATTCAGGTCAACGTGAAGAACACTGAGCAGGAGTTGAGCAGTTCAGGGTGTTCTGCAGATCCTGTCCCATTTTTGCTGATGAGCCGTACGTGTGCAATGAGCTTCCTCTCCAGCCTCCTCTGATTCATTCAGTCATGTCACCGACTCATGTTCCCGATGTCGTAAGAGCCTCAATTTTGACGGACTACAGCATCAGTGAATTAATAGGACAGGAAAAAACAGGTTACAGGGAAGGAGGAATGATGCAAAAAGCTTTGAGATAATTCAATGAATTTTGATTCGAAAGCCGGATTGTTCTTCTCCTCCTGACACCTGCAAGCAGCTTTCAATTCTCAAGTCAGCATGAATACGCATTACCCTAAAGACCCTGTAATGACAGCACAGCCTTCATTTTGTGTTTCGTGCTTTGAACACAGCAAGATGAAGGAATCTCCACAACCTGCTCCAAAAACCAGGGCTGGAAAGTTATTTCAATAAACAGCAAATCCAAGGGTTCGGGTTAACCCTCATTTTCAAGGGATTGTTTCTCTCATGGTTTTAGAGCAGCATGGGGAAGATGATTTGGGAAGCCACATCTATCAGAGCACAGTTCCAAAATTCACAGGGACAACGTGCTTTGGTTATCTCAGCTCGGTCCCCAATAAATATTTGTGCATCTGCCAAAGTTCACCAGTGAATCAACCGGTGGCTTCAGTTCAAAACACTCCGGGGTAGCAGGGGCAGAGAGGGACAACAGGAGCAGGAGGTGCTGCTCAGCTGCATTGCCAAGGGATGCTACAACCTTCTTTATATCCTTCTAAAACCACCAGGCAAGGCAGAACCGGGCTGGGAGCAGAGTTGAGCCTGGCCTCCATCATTAGGTCAACACATAAGGTGACAGGTGATAGGGAAAGGTGTGCAAGTGCATCGTGTTGCTCATTCTCAAACAACCACCCCTTAACCACCCCAGCCACAGAGAGGTTTTAAAGAAATACGTGGAAGTTGGGAAATTCCCAGGTAAGGGTTCCAGGAACAGCCCTAACACTGTTTATGTGCCGTCAGCACCTTCACCGCAAGGGAGACGGAGCGACTGCCAAGGGACACTCGGGTCTGCCGTGTGGCATTCGAATTGTGCAGGAGGATGGTGGCTTACCCAGGATGCTGCAAAAAAAACAGGTGTGAAAAATAAAGGATAAGTAATTAGGGGATTAAGTGAGGATGGATAAAATATCTCCTCACCAAGGACAGGAATGAAAGAGCAAGGCACGGGTGTGAGGCATTCCCTTGTACCTTGACAAGAAAGTTGGAGGCAGACAAGAAGTAACAGGGAAAAGTCATAGAATCATCTAATGCTAGAATGGTTTGGGTTGGAGAGACCTTGAAGACCATCCAGTTCCACCCTCTTGCCATGGGCAGGAGCACCTTCTACCAGATCAGGTTGCTCCAAGCCCCATCCAACCTGGCTTTGGCCATGCCCCACTTTTATTTTGGGGGGAGTGGGAATGCCTAACCATGTGCACACCCCCAAAAGGAAGGCAGCAAACTGCAGGCTGCTCCAGAATTACACTCCCTGAAGAACCCAGAGTTGTTTTAGGTGAACACACCAGACTGGCTCCATTTCATCAGTGGACAAACCAACTTGGGACACACTTCCCACCGCTCAGCCCTCAGTAGCCAGAGCTCTCGGTTTCACAACTGTGGGGAAACAGTTTCAGGGGCAGCAAGTTTCACAAGGAGCAGCTGGGTGACGTCTCACAGCGTCCCCTGTGAAGCCAGTACTAATTCTCTTTTTAAGCCTCCTATTTCTTTCAGGTGAGCTACTGAAGAAACTGTTCCCAGGATCAGGAGGAGCCTGTGAGCTGGAGCTCCTCAGCAGCAGCTCCACATCCTCTGTACATGATATAGGAACAGCTTGCTGGAACACAAGAGTTGGGGATCAACACCACAGAATCACAGAATGGTTTGGGCTGAGAGAGACCTTAAAGCTCAACCTGTTTCAAATCCCTTTCATGAGCAGCGACACCTTCCACTAAACCACATTGCTCCAAACTCCATCCAGAATGTGGATCTGTGACCATTTTGTTCCTCGGGATGTAGGCAACTCAGCAGAAAACCAAGAGCACAGCTCAGCAGAGATCCAAGAAGACAAATCTCTGTTTCTCCACAGCCCTGCTGCCTGATCCACACATGGTGCAGCTCCACACCAAGCCTGCAACTGCTCTGGCACCAGGGACACTCCAAACAAATGGCAGCTCGCCCGGCTGGGTGATCATTTTTGGATTATGTAATCCCAATACATTATTATTAGACCAAGAACAAACTCAAGCAAGGAACTGAAGACATTTCCCTGCCTGTTCTGGCAGAGGGACAGAGCCTTGTCGCAGGAATCGCACGGACGTGCTACCCCGGTGCCTGAAACAGGTCAGACTGCACATGTTGGACGCCAGGTAACACAAACAGCAGGATTGGATTCCAGGCCATTATCCATATTACACAATGCTGCCGTCAGTTCCACCACATTTCAAACCAAACCGAACAGAAGGAGCCTGAGCAAATTTTTTCCATTTAACTGCTGCAGCCCAAAATTAAAGCAGAGCTGGACTGGACAAACACACACTGCAAAGGTGTGTTGGAGGCGGCTCCCGGCAGGGCCGGGGCCGAGCGCTTCCGAGGAAGCCGAGACGTTCAACGAGCTGGGGAAACTGTTTATAGAACCGATGCAGAATGAGCATATGTGTTTAATAGCCCACTAATTGTTGCGTTATTCACTACACAAACAAGCAGCTCTTCTGCCCTTATCCCTTCCTGCCCAGTTAATCACCAGGAGCCTCCGACTATTTCTCTTTTGGGTGGCGGTGAAGGAAGCAAAGTTCATTAGTGGCCGTTGGCCACCAAACAATCCTGAGCCCAGACTTCATTTAGAAAATAAACACCACTATTCATGTGTGACACGGACTCGGAATAGCTTCCCAAAATATTTAACGCAGCTGCCTGTAGTCTTCCTACTCTCCCTCCCCCAAAATAAAAGGCTTTCCCAATATATAGGAAAGAATTATTTGGATTATTTGTTTCATTTTTCAGAGGGAAAAAAAAAAAGCTAATAATTCAGTCTACCCAAGTCACTTATTCCTCCTGACTTCTCATAATGCTGATAAACACTCATTAAAATATAAGTTGATAAACCCTGGTACAGTCATTACCTTCGTCCTCATACAGAGATTGCCCAATTCAGTGATGTGATGTAACCAACACCCTAAATTAAAAATAGTGTTGTGACAACATATGGTTTATCCTACAGAAGCTGGCAGGCAGGACGCTCCTAATGACAAACGGGTTTAGGCTCCCAGCTTCCCCCAGCAAGGTGAGGAGACAGAAATGCTTGTCGCAGGATCAGAGGCAGAGAGAAAAAATAAAATAAAAATAAAATTACACTAAAAATGACAGTTTTGAACCCCTCTCCGGTCCATCCCAACACCAGCTGCCGAGTGTGGCCATTATTCTCTATTTACATGACTAATAAGCTCTCTGGATGCATTTCAAGGAAACGGCACGGAAAAGACAATCTGGAAATTTCAAAATACAGCCTGAACGTGCCTCCCCCCCCACCCCCGGGAGGGGAGCACCGGGCCGGGCGGGGGATGAACAACCGGGTGTCCCGGGGAGGGGACAGCGATGGACGGACCCTCCCCAGTCCGGGATGGCAGCACCGGGGATGGACCCGCCGCCCCCCCCGGCTTCGGAAACCCACGTCACGTTCACCGGGGAAACGGGGGGGGGGGGGGGGGGGGGGGGCACCGACGTCCCTTCGCCCCCCTCCCCGGACACTTACGGGGACTGACGGCAGCTTCCCGTCACCTCCCGGGGGGGCACCGAGCGCCCACCCCCGCACCGAGACCGCGGGGCCCCTGTCACCCACCCGGGGGGGCACACGGGGGGCCCCCGCTCACACACCGGGGTGGTGGCATATGGGGGTCCTCCCCGCAATTACCGGGGCGGGGGAGGAAACACCGACACCTCCCGGACCCCTCGGGCACTTCCCGGAGGATCACGACCCCTCCCCGGTCACCCATCGGGGGGGGGCAGAGGGACCCCTCGAGCACTACCAGGGACGGGGAACACACCGGGGTGCTCCGGGGCGTTACCGGAGGGGCACGGCAAGTCTCCTCCGGTGTCCCTCAGGCACCTGGCACCCCGATCGCCACCCCCCCCCCCATTGCCGGTTCACCGGCCACTCACTGAGGGGGGGGGGGGGGGGTGGCCGGGAGCCTCCGCATCCCCTCAACCCCTCACCAGGGAGTCCCCCCGCCCCAGGCCCGCCCCGAGCCGCACACCCACTTCACGAGGAGCTCCCCCCTCTCACCTCCCCTTACATCTCCACCGGTGCCGCCCGCAGGGCTCCGTCCGGGGGCCTCGTGGCGGCCGCCCGACCGCCCTCGGCGGGGCCGTGCCCCCCGCCCCACGCCCACCAGCCCCGTACCTTACAGGCCTGGTAGCTCTCGAAGGCGCGCAGGGCGCTCTCCGTGAGCTTGACGTGGAAGACGGAGACGCGGGTGCCGCGGCCGAGGCGACCGCAGGACAGCCCGTACCCGCGCTCCGCCTGCAGCGCCGCCATCTTGGGACCGTCTCCCCCTCCGCGCCTGGGCCGCCGGGGCCGCCCGCCGCCGGCACGCCCCCCTTTATGAATTATTCATGATGCGCCGCTCCGCCGGCCACGCCCACGCGGGGCGCCTGTTGCTGGGGCGAGGAGGTGGGCAGCGGCCGCGCTGATTGGCTGGGTGATGCCGGGCGCCGCGTCGGATTGGCCCGTGGGGAGGGGAGGCGGGGATATGTAAATGAGGGCGCGGGGCATGCTGGGGAGGGTGGTCTGGTGCAGCCGGGGAGCGCTGCGGGAGCGCGGGGAGGGGGCGGCGGGCGGGGGAATCCCACGGACCCTCGGGATGGACCCCCTGACCCGCCCCGGGCATTCAACCCTCCGGGTGTGAACCCCCCTGGAATCCCTGGGCATCAAATCCGCGCGCATGAACCCCCCCGGGCATGAACCCCCCCGGGACATGCACCCCTTGTCCTCCCTTGGGTGTGAGTCCCCCGAGCATGAATCCCCCCAACCCCGCACTCCTTCCCAGTCATGAGATCCCCAGCATAAACCCCCTGATCCCCAGGTAGTACCTGAGGGTCCCAGGCTTCCCCCTGGGCATTGCCCCCGTAGACTCCATGTGACCCCACGTGTGGCAATAAAAGAGGCCCGAATGTGAAGGAATTGTCCTTTATTTGGGAAGTTCACAGTCAGTTTGGGGTGCGAGGACAGTGCTACAACCCCCCCACGAGCAGAGCTGAGGCTGGGCAGCGGTGGGCACTGGGGGGGCTGCAGGGCAGGGAGGGACCCCTGACGTTTTGGACCCACAGGAAGACAGCTTGGACAGGGGGTCTCCAGCACTCCCCTCCTCCATCCCTCCCACCGCGGGTTTCTTTGGCTTCCTTTGGACATTGCACGCTGCAGGGATGTGCAGAGGAGGGCAGCGGATGCGTCCAGGAGGGCTGAGCCGCCGGCAGCCCCCCAGGAATCGGGGAATGTCGCTGCATCTGCCCCTGGGATCCACATCCACATTGCTTCCCTTCCCTCAGCTTCCTTCCATGTACCTCCCCCTGCCCGTCCCGTCCCGGCGGCAGGACCGCAACACCCGGGATGGGCACGGCCAGGACGTACTGGTGTGAGGGACCTCCCGCTGCCCCCGACACACTCGGGGCTGGGGGCTGAGCCCCTGATTGCCGGGAGGCTGCCCGGGGGTCCCTGCTCTGCCGGCGGCTCCCTCCCCACAGCGGCACCCGCCTGTGCCAGGAGGGATGTGGGGAACGCTGGGAGAGAGATCCGGCACCTCTGGCAGAGAAAGCATCCGTGCTCCTGGAGCTGCGAGTCCATGGGAAGGGGTGGCAGAGCCTCGGGGGAGCCCCTCGGCAGAGAGAGGCAGGACCCGGCGCTGGTCCTGTGCCGAGGGGCCACCCGGGTGCCAACCTCAGTTCCTGGCCGCAATGACCACGGACAAGGCCACGCCACCGAGCGCGATGGCTGTCGCGCCGAAGAGCCACTTCCAGGGGATGGACTGCGGAGCAGAGCACGGGGCCATGAGGGGCTGTGCCCATGGCAGCGGACACGTGCTATCCTGCCTGCCCTGCCTCCTGGACAGGGCATCCCAAAAAGGCACTGCTGGGTCAGCTCTGCCCGGCACGTGGCCGGCGCGGCCGCGGGGACAGCGTGTGCTGCCGGCTGCCCAGCTGACAGCGCTTCCCAACGGGCAGCTGGGAGCAAAGTCCAGACCCTCCAGCTGGCATGGCTGGGATCTGGTGGACACAGCCAGGAGCACAGGCTGTTATCAGTGTTTTCCGGGCACGGCTCCCAGAGCACGGCCCCCTGCTCCCAGTGGCATCGCTGTCCTGACACAGCCCACCCACATCCTGCTTGGGAGCAGGGCTATGTCCCTCCTGCGGGACCTGGGGGGACACTGGCAATCCCCTGTGGGTCCCCAATCCATGGGTGACCCCCACCCGCTCTGCCACCCCCAGGAGCTCAGGCCCAGCCCTTACCCAGGGCAGTTTGTCTTTGCACTTCCTGGAGGTGCTGGTGGCGCTGGGATTCCCGAGCATCTTCCTGTACATCTCCGTCTCCACGTTCCTCTGGTCCGCGTGCTTCTTCACCAGCTTGGAGAGCTCAGCGTGGATGGTCTGGGGAGGACAGCGTGGTGTTATCAGCCCTGTGCCATCCCTGCCTGCCAGGGAGGACACATGTGACTGACAGCAGCTTCCACCACCCCTGGGATGTGCAGGAACATCATGGAAGAGCTTAGAAACGGCCGAGGGGATGATCAGGCCTCATCCTGCCCCGCTTCCCAACGCCACGGGGCTGCACCAGGCTGGCATGGAACACCCAGGCTGGCATGGGGATGCCCTGTGGGTCCAATGCCCCTCTGTCCTTTTTGGCTACTCGAGCCACTCCCCGCCCGGCAGCAGGGAGCAGAACCCAGGGCTGATGCCAGACATCAGGAAAGGGATTTTATCCTGTAATCGCGACAGGAACGTGTCTGCCTCGAGGACAGACATGCCCCAGCTCTCCTACTTTTCGTCTGGAAGCGGGCTGGGAAATCAGGGTTCAAACTCAGCCCGGTGTGAAGTGGGATTGCAGCAAGACCTGCAGCGTGTTCACACCTGCCCTGCTGGGGCAGGAAAAGGCTCTGAGTCCTGCGTGGGGCCCACAGGCTCCCCAAAAGCAGCAGGAAGCACCAGGAAGCCGAGCAGGGTAAGGGGGCAGAAAGACGTAGTGGTGGCCCTGGTGGCACGGCCGTGCTGTGCCCTCTGCTGGGGGACACATCCCGGGAACACCGCCTCTGCCAGCCTGTGCCACGCTGGGAAAAGCTGCCTCCAACACCAAAATGTGGATGTCTGGAGGACGGAACGCTCCTGCTTGGAGCTCACCGGGGCTGTCACATCAGCACAGGACAACCATCAGCATCCCACGCTGCTTCCAGAACATTTCCAAGGGGTCAGGAGAAGGGGTGGCTGCGATGGCCCCATGGGAGGCAGGTGGAGCCCAGCGTTCCTGGAGTGTTTTCAGCACCGGTAGCCGTGGCCCCTGAGTCACCCACGCCGCGACTGGAGCGGCACCGCCACTTCCCCGGGAGCCCTGGCAGCAGCCGGGGAGGGCAGTAATTTGCTGTCCTTGTGGTTTCACTGGACACGTCACTGCCGGGCATTTGGATTTTTCAGCCCTCTCCAATTAAAAGCTCCATCGGAACTGGGGAGCAGCCGCCCTGCCCAGGGACGTGCCGGGGGAATGGTTCCCAGTGCTGTTCCCTCTCCACCCTAACCTTGCTGGGAAGGGAAGGGTTTGGGGTCCTGCTCACCCTTCCAAGGGTGCTCAGACCACCCCTGAGGGTGCTGCGGGGCCACCCAGCACCTGCTTGTGCCACATCCCACCCGTGACCTTCAGGGACTGGGTCATGACACAAATCCTAATGGTCTGGTGAAATCCCCAGGAAAGAAATGGATACAACAACAGATCCAGACAAGGATTAAAACCCATCTGGAGAACCAAGACCCCCCGGCTCGACCCTGTGCAGGCAACACCTCCCTGCCTCCTCCCAGGCTCGCTCCTGCTGGGGTCATTTCCTGGCACTGGTTTTTGATTTCTCCCGAGGCTCCAGTCCTGCAGCTGATCATTAACTGACAGGAAATTCCTGACCCAGAGCTCGCCCTGCTCGGGCGCTGGACCGAGGTCTGGCTGCTCCCACCACCCAGTGATTCACTCTCGGGGCTGCTCAGCGAGTTTGTGGGGACTCAGCTCTGCTCCACTTCCCTCAACCACAGCACGAACTGCCCGAGCCACCCAGGGAACCCGGAGCCGCCTGGACCATCCCCACAGGATGGCTGGAGCACGGATGGGCTGGCAGGGAGTCCTGTCACTGCCAGGACCAAAGGTCAATGAGGGAACCTTGTAACGTGGAGATAAGGGACCCACCAGCCCAGCCACACTCCACGTGCTGCATCATGCCCCAGGCTCTGGGGGCTATTCCCAGCCTCCCTTCAGCCTTCTAGGGGGGACACTGAGGTTTGTAGGGACACAGACAAGAGAGGAGCATCCCGGAGACCCCCAGCTCAGCGGGACCACGGGCAGCACACATCTCCAGCCTACCTTGTTTGAAGGCTCCAGCTTCAACGCTGCCTTCAGGATGGGAATGGCCTCTCTGTATTCTCCCTGCTGAGCCAGCACCTGGAGGGTGACACACGGGTGGAGCAGGACGCTGAGGCCTGCCCCTCGGTCCCCTGCCACGCCATGGAGAAGGGACCCCTCCTCACCTTTCCCTTTCGGAAGAGAGCCTTGATGTTCCCCGGCTGGTGCTCCAGTACGAGGTTACAGGACTTGAGAGCTGCCTTGAAATGGTCCAACTTCAGCTGCGAGGCCGCCAGGTTGTTGAGACACTTCACCTTCACATCCAGCAGCTCGGCTTCCTCATCTGGGCTGAAATCCACTGCACAGACCCCAGGGCCAGGTTACAGCAGGGCAGGGAGCCCAGGTGGGCCTCTCTGGGAGGGGACAGGTACCTTTGGAGCTGGAGCCCACGATCCTGAGGGCAATGTCGTAGGAGTTGATGGCCAGCACGTAATCTGCCTGCTGGTAGAAGAAGTTGCCGCGCTCCCGCTTGCGGTTGGCCAGCTGGATCTTCTCCTTCCCGCTGAGCAGCTCCAGGTCCGGCGCATCCCGAGCCGCCAGCAGCTCCACCTCCAGCGTGAGGGACGCGTTGGGGGGGATGTCAGGGCTCCTGCACAAAGCCATGGGACGTTGTCACCTCTCAGATGCTGGGCCACGTGGATTTAGCACCGTGGTTCAGAAATCCGAGCCAGGGAAGCTTCCCGGGGCGGGGAATGATGTGGATCTTTCCACCCCAGGCAGGACACACTGCACATGGCAAGGGAGGAAGCAGAGGTTTCCTAGCAGGGGACAGCTTCCCCAGCCCTGTTTGGGACCACCCTGCTCCACCTGATGCCCTCCCAGCTCACCTGCCCTGAGCTCCGTAGCAGTACTTGGCTTCTGACACGATCAAAGCCGTCTCCCCCATCTCCAGGAGCTGCACACACAGGTCCAGAGCCTGCAGGGAACAACGTGAAATCACGGAAGGGACTGTAAAGGTTATCCAGTTCCAACCTCCTGCCATGGGCAAGGATGCTTTCCACTAGACCAGGTTGCTCCAAGTCCCGTCCAACCTGGACCCACAGATGGGATGTCACCAACCCCAACCCTCCCTGTGGCCCCTCAGGTGAGGTCCTGCTCCCCAGGGCAGTGATGAAGCTGGGTGAGCTTTGTCCCCGTGTTCACCTGCAGGACATCGCAGTCCCCCAGCGTGAAGGTGAGGGCAGGGTTCTCCTCCACCACGGTGCCATCCTCCAGCGTGGCCTTCAGGCGGATTGTCACGTCCTGGCCCTTTTGGGGACGGCTGTCTGCACCCTGGCCCGGCACCAACGTCTTCTTCTTGAGCAAACCATTCCCTGGGCACGGAGAAACCGTGGATGCGTCGGGGCACGGTGGGGAGGAAAAAGCCCGACTCCCTCCACCCTGCCCTGCCTCCTGCCCGGCCTTCGGAGCCCCGGGGAAGCCCGTGAGGCCCCAGAACTGAGCGCCCTCCTACCCGGGGCTCTCACCCAGAACATCGAGCCACTCCTGGGGGTCCCCGGCCGCGTCCCCCGCGCCCTGCTCCGGGAGCTGCGCGTCCTCCCGCGGCGGGGCCGGCGGCCGGCCCACGTCCTCCAGCGGGGGCAGCTCGCTCAGGTCATCCTCATCCTCCTCCTCTTCCTCCTCCAGGACCTCGAAATCCTCCGCCGTGTCCAGCTGAGCCGCGTCGGCCGCCGCCGCCGGCTCGGTGCCGGTGCCCGCCCGGCCAGGGGAGCCGCTCCTCGGTTCCTCCCCGCTGGACGCCATCGCGGCGGAGCAACCTGGAGTGGGGAGAGAGGACAGGGATCGGGCCTGCTCTTACCGGGGGAGACGCTCCGCCGGCCCGGGGAGCGCCGGGACCCTCCGGGGGCGAGGGATGCGCAACGGGACAGCGGAGACTCCGGAGCGCCGGGGACGGATCGGGCCCGGCAGGGGCGGGGGCTCGGGCCCGGTGGGATTGGGGGGGTCGGGGGGTCGGTCTGTCCCGGTGGGATCGGGGGGGTCGCGGCCCCGGCCCGGTACCGAGGGGGGGGGGCGGCCCCGCGCCCCGCGCCCGCCCCACGTGACCGCCGCGCGCCCCCCGCCGCTCCCACCTAGCCCGCGAACGCGCGGACGCAGGCCCCGCCCCCTCGCTCCTATTGGCCCGGTCCCGCCCACCGCGAGACGCCATTGGGTGGGGAGGACGCTCGTCAGCGACGCGCCCGCGGCGCCCCCGACGCCTTAAAGGGGCCGCCACCAGCGGGGCCGCCCCGGCGCTGGGGGCAGCGGCGCGGGGGGCTCGGCACCGCTACCGGAGAGGCTCTGTGATGCCCGCGGGGGCGCGGCCTTGTCCTCCGGCCGGTCTCCGGCACTTCCGGCTCGGCGCGGTGACGCCGCGGGGTCGCGCCCCACGTGACGCCGCACCCGGAAGCGGCGCGGAGCGGCCGCCGGTGCCACTCCCGGTACCGCTCCCGCTCCCGTCATGTGAAGCGGCGGGACGGGCTCCCGCAGGTGCGTGGGCATTGCTGGTGGGAGGCCCCGGGAACACTGGGGTGGGCCCAGGCCCGCGTGTCCCCGAGGGAACCCGGGGCTGGCGGCGCTGCCGGGACCGGGGAGGCGGCGGGCGGCCAGGGGACCCCCGTTACCGGCGTGTGGGGCCGCCCCGGGAGCGGGCACGGCGGCGGGGTACCCGGTACTGGTTGCGTGGCAGGGAGGAGGGGGCCCCGCTATCCCAGAGGGGGGTGGGGGGGGGGGTGTCTCCGTTACCGGCGCGGGGGCTCCCGGTGCCCCGGCTGAGCCGCCCCCGCGGTCCCGCAGGCCACGATGGAGCCCACGGCCTCGCAGGTGTTCTGCGGGAGGGTGCTGGGCATGGTCAACGCCGAGGACGTCAACGCCATCATCCTGGCCCAGAAAAACATGTGAGTCCCGGGGGAAGCGGCCCGTGGGAAGCCCGGTACCGGCACCGGGAGCCTCCCGGGATCTTTGGCGAGCTCCGTCTGCCTCCCCCGCGCAGGTTGGATCGGTTTGAGAAGACCAACGAGATGCTGCTCAACTTCAACAACCTGTCGAGCGTCCGCATGCAGCAGATGAACGAGCGCTTCCTGCACCACACCAGGACCCTGGTGGAGATGAAGAAGGACCTGGACAGCATCTTCCGGAGGATCCGGTGGGAAACGGGGCGGGAACGGGCACGGAGGTGGCACGGGGGGGCTGGGTGGGGCATGGCGGTGTTAAAGCAGGACACGAGTGGGAATTTGGGGGGAATATGAGAAGGAAAATGTGTTGGGGAAGGGAAAATATGTGGTCAGCGACACGTGGAGGGAGTGGAGGCTGGAACTTTGGGTTTCCATGGTCCTGCTCTGGCTGGGATGGGCTGTGCTGCCTTGGGAGCTGCTCGGGATGGTCACAAAAGGTGGGATTCAGAAGCACCCCCCATGCTGGGAAGGGTGGGATGGGGGGTTGGGAAGGGAATCCCTCGGCCCAGGGGGGTTCCCTTGGGATTTGTTTGCGTTGTCCACAACTGCCGGAGGCCGAGGGAGCTGTCGGGCAGCTCAGCTCGGGATCCCTCAGCTCCCCACGGACTCAGCTCGTTCTCTCCTCCCCAGGACACTCAAAGGGAAGTTGGCAAAGCAGTACCCGGAGGCTTTCAGCAGTGAGTGATTCCTGATGTGCAGATTCACGGAGCCATGGGATGGTTTGGGTTGGAAGGGACCTCAAAGCCCACCCAGTGCCACCCCTGCCAGGGCAGGGACACCTTCCACTGTCCCAGGCTGCTCCAAGCCCCATCCAGCCTGGCCTTGGGCACTGCCAGGGATCCAGGGGCAGCCCCAGCTGCTCTGGGCACCCTGTGCCAGGGCCTGCCCACCCTCCCAGGGAACAATTCCTGCCCAGTATCCCATCCAGCCCTGCCCTCTGGCAGTGGGAAGCCATTCCCCCTTGTCCTGGCACTCCATGCTCGGTTTTCCTCCTGTGGGGAGAGTCAGAAACCAGGAGAAGTCAATGTGCTGACCCATGGCTGCTTCCCTAAAAGTCAGGAAAACTCCTTAATCCCCTTAAGTGCAGTTGCAAAAAGTTGCACCCAACCTCTAATTTCCGTGCTGCTGATGTGGGGATTTTTTCTTTTGTTTTTAATCCCTGCTACAAGCAGAACTAGAAACCAGGGAATTGCTCTCCTGGCATCCCACCACAAACCTAACCCCTTCCTCTTCCCTCCCAGACATCCACGAATCCCCCATCCTGGAAGACGACGATGACTTCGACCCCGTCCCCAAGAGCACCACGACCACCATCGCTACCTCTGAGCAGAGCACGGAGTCCTGCGACAGCAGCCCCGACGTCATCTCCCCCACCACCAGCCAGGATTTCGAGGATTTATCCCAGGGCCAGTACGATGGCCCGGCCGTGAATGGACAGAGCCTCACAGACGAGGACAGGGCCGAGGGCCTGGACTAGGAGTCACCTCCCGCCCCTGGAGAACTTTCTATCCTGTATTTATATTTGTGTGTCGCTTTATTTTTCTTTTTTTTTTCCTTCCTCGGGAAGAGGGAAGCGAAGGCTGGGAGAAGCCGAGGCAGGAAGGTGCTGCCCTTCTGCCTCCAAAGTGCCGCTGAGGTGTAAAACCCCACAGCTCGCTTCAGGGGGGAATCAGTAAATCCTGGCTTGGAAATGCCTCTTGTGCTCCTCCCTCCTTCCTGCGCTCAGGAGAGCGCCCAAACCCCACGCTCCACGTGGATTTTTTTGGCGCAGAAAAGCTGCTTTTGGGGCACAGGTGTTTATATTTCGTAAGGAACATTGTCCCTGAGGCCCTGCGTGCCTACCAGCTCTGCCAAGGGTCTGTCCCTGCTGCTGCTGGACTTGTGCCTGCTGCCTTTTCCACCACTGGGATGAGCCAGAGCCGTGTTTCCCTTTGGTTCTCACACTCAGCCCCTCACATGGTGCTGCTGGTCACTCCACAGGCAGCAGGAGCTGTCCAGATCCTTCTTTTCCACCAGCATTGTGGTGTGATGGAGGAATTGCTCAGGTCTGGGGTCCTGATGGCCTGGGAGGGGATGAGGGGAGAGTGGGGGGCTGGAGGACAGGGGTTTGGGGCTGGTCCTGCAACTGGAGCTGTGGGACCCGCCATGGGGTTGTGGGGTCACTGTGGGGCTGGTCCCGGGGCTGTGGGGCCGGTGTGGGGTCCATGGGGTCAGTGTGGGGCTGGTCCTGGGGCTGTGGGGCCGGTGTGGGGTCCATGGGGTCAGTGTGGGGCTGGTCCCGGGCTGTGGGGCCGGTGTGGGGTCCATGGGGTCAGTGTGGGGCTGGTCCCGAGCTGTGGGGCCGGTGTGGGGTCCATGGGGTCAGTGTGGGGCTGGTCCCGGGCTGTGGGGCCGGTGTGGGGTCCATGGGGTCAGTGTGGGGCTGGTCCCGGGCTGTGGGGCCGGTGTGGGGTCCATGGGGTCAGTGTGAGGCTGGTCCGGCACTGTAGGGCTGGTTTGGGGCCGGTCGTGGGGTCCGTTTGGGGCCAGCCCTGTGGCCGCGGGGTCAGTGTGGGGCCAGTCCAGGGGCTGTGGTCGGGATTGGTCCGGTCCCGGGTCCGTGCAGACCCTCCCGTGCCCCTTCCCGCGGTACCGGGCCGGGCCGGGCCGGACCGGTGTCACCCCGGTAGTGACGGGCCGGGCGGGGCCGATGTCACCCCGGCAGTGAGGGAGCCGGACCGGTGTCCCCCGCCGGAAGTGACGGAAGTGCCGCGGGGCCGGGCCGGTGTCCCCCGCCGGAAGTGACGGAAGTGCCGCGGGGCCGGGCCGGTGTCCCCGCCGGACGTGACGCAGCGCGGGCGCGGCCCCGCCTCCCTTTCCCTCAGCAGCGAGGCCGCGGGTGCGCGCGGTGCGGGACCGGAGCGGGCCCGGGGCCTGGGGTGGCGGCCCTGGATCCCGGGAGGGCGCGGTGGATCCCGGGATGGGGACGGGAATCCGGGAGAGGGGGCTGGGACCCGGGGGAGAGGGCCTGGATCCCGGGGTGGGGGCTGGAACCCCGGGAGGGGCCCTGGGTCCCCGGGGACGGGACTGGATCCCACGGGAGGGCCCCGAATCCTGGGATGGGAGCTGGATCGTGGGAGAGCGGGGTTGGATCCCGGGGGGGATGCTCGGGAGCGGGGGTTTGAGAGGCTTTGAGGGGTCGCGTCGCGGCCGGGGAGCGGCGGGGCCCTGTCGGGGGCGGGACACGGCGGCACCGGGGCCGGCCCGGGGTGACGCGGCCGCCGCTCCCGCAGGTGAGAAGGTGCCAAGATGCAGATCTTCGTGAAGACCCTGACAGGCAAAACCATCACCCTCGAGGTGGAGCCCAATGACACCATCGAGAACGTGAAAGCCAAGATCCAGGACAAGGAAGGTACTGGCGGGGCCCAGAGTAGCGGGGTGGCCCCGTGGGGGTGCCCCGGTGTCCCCAGCACGGTGATTCTGTCCCGCAGGGATCCCCCCCGACCAGCAGCGCCTGATCTTCGCGGGGAAGCAGCTGGAGGACGGCCGCACCCTCGCAGACTACAACATCCAGAAAGGTGCTCCCCGGACCCTGGAGGTTTTTGGGGGGCGTTTTTGGGGTGCCAGGTGCTCCTTGCCCGCGGTGTGACACCGATCTCTCCTTGCAGAGTCCACGCTGCACCTGGTGCTGCGCCTGCGAGGGGGAATCATCGAGCCCTCCCTGCGCCAGCTCGCCCAGAAATACAACTGCGACAAGATGATCTGCCGCAAGTGCGTCCCCGTGTCCCCTGCCCGTGTCCCCTCACCCCCTTCCCTCCCCCAGAGCCCCTCCCCAGGGACACGGGGCTCTGCTGACCTGTCCCCCCCAGGTGCTACGCCCGCCTGCACCCCCGCGCCGTCAACTGCCGCAAGAAGAAGTGTGGGCACACCAACAACCTGCGCCCCAAGAAGAAGGTCAAGTAGAGCCTCCAGCCCTGCCTGCACTGGCCAATAAAGTATTGCAACTCTCAGCCCTGTTTTCTGGTGGTTTTTACCCAAATTGGTGCAGTTTTCAATAAATGGGGGCTATGCTGGAGCAGCGTAGGAGGGTGGGGAGATCAGGGACAGGGGAGGGATGGAGGTGGTGCTGTTGGTGGGCAGTGCCTGCTGCCATGTGTGCACGGACTGGGCCAGCACCGGGACCCCCCTGCCTGCCCGTGGGGCCCCCTGGCCACACACACACAGGAGATGGTCACCGGGACCTGGCCACAGACTGGACCAGCACCAGGACCATACACAAACCCCCCTGCTCATGCACTGGGACCCCTCTGGTCACTACTGCAGCAGGACCACACACAAACCCCCCTGCTCATGCACTGGGACCCCTCTGGTCACTACTGCAGCAGGACCACACACAAACCCCCCTGCTCATGCACTGGGACCCCTCTGGTCACTACTGCAGCAGGACCACACACAAACCCCCCTGCTCATGCACTGGGACCCCTCTGGTCACTACTGCAGGCTCTGCACGGACACCGGGACCCCCCTGCCCACCCACCAGGACCCCCAGCCGTGCTCACAGAACACAGACAGACACCGGGACCCCCCGGCCATGCAGGCAAGGACTGGTTCAGTCCCGGGATCTCCCTGTTCCGCTGCAAATGCATCGGGAGCCCCGGGCACGTGTCCAGGGACCGGCACCGGGACCCCACTGCATCCCCCTGCCCACCCATCCACCGGGACCCGTGGCCGCACGCTCACTGCAGACGGGCAGCGGGACCCCGGCGCACGGACCGGACCGGGGACGGGGCCCCGGGGCTGGCGGCGCTGCCGGTCGGTGCCTGCAGGTGGCGGCGGAACCGCGCTCCGCCCCGCGGGCCCCGGGCCTGCGCCGAGCGGCCGGGCAGGGCCATGGTGAGCGGCACCGGGAGCGGGACGGGAACGGCCCCCGGGGGACGGGAGGGGGGTCCCGGGACCGAGCGGGTCCGTGCGCGCGTGGTCACGGAGGGTCCCGGTGCCCCTCTGTTTTGAGCCGGGGGGATCCCGGTGCCGGTCCGTGGACACGCGGCCGGGGGGCTCCCGGCGTGTTTGCAGCGGGGTGGGGACATCCCGGGGCCGGTCCGGTCCGTGCGCACGTGGACGGGGAGGTCCCGGTGCCCGTCTGGGTTGTGTGAGCATGGCCGGGGGTCCCGGTGCCGGTCTGGGCACATGTAGAGAGGGGTCCCGGTGCGCGGGCAGCAGGGTGGGTGGGGGTCCCGGGACCGAGCCCGTCCGTGCAAGCGTGGATGGGATGGGGGTCCCGGTGCCCATCGGTACCGCGGGCACGTGTCCAGGAGGTCCCGGTGTCAGTCCGGTTCGTGCACGAGTGGCCTGGGGGGCCCGGTGGGTGAGCAGGGGAATACGAGGGGTCCCGGTGCTCGTCTGTGTTGTGTGCGCAAGGCCGGGGGGCTCCCGGTGCGCGGGTAGCGGGATGGGGGGGGTCCCGGTGCCGGTGCTGGACTCAGCTTAAGCACCGCGGCCGGAATCCACCCGGGACCCCCAGAACCGGAGCTGAGCGAGGACGCGTTGCTGCAGCACCGGGGCGATCCCCCGGGCGGTGCCGGCTCTGCCCGGAGCCCGTTACCGGGTCACCGGTGCCACCGCGTCCCCCAGCGCCGCCGTCCCCTTGTGTCCCGCAGACGGGCGAGGCCGTGCGGGCGCTGCTGCAGCGGCTGCGGGAGCTGCAGGGCGAGCGGGTCGAGACGTACCGGCTCTTCGAGGAGTGAGTACCGGCACCGGCACCGCCGCGGGGACGGGCCCCCGGGGGGGCGGCACCCACCGGGGCGGGCAGGGGCACCCCCGGCAGGGAACCGGATCCCCCATCCCGATTATTTTGCATCCTGTTGGGCCGGGGCCGTGGGGGTGGCTGATGAGCTCCAGCTGGCAGTGGGACTCTGCGCTGGACACCTGAATCCTATTTTAGCATCCAGCCGATGAGGGACTTCCCGGGATGCAGGGTTGAGAGTGTAAAGGATGAAAAAACCCAAACCACCAACTTTCCCCCCCAAAAAAGCCGTTTTCAACCCTGTCCCGTGTGAGGCGTGAGGCTGCCAGGTCATGCTGCCAAATCCAGGCAGGAAAAGGCAGGAGAACCCTCCTGGTGCTGCCTGTGGTGGGTGGCAAAAGGGGCTCAGCTCCGCGATGGGCACCCCAGCTGAGGTGACAGTGGCTTCTCCCCCCTGATCTGTCCGCAGGGGCCACCGGGCGTACCTGAGCAATGCCCCCCACTATGACTTCCCACGGTACCGGCAGCTGGTGCACGAGGTCACCGTGGCCTTCAGTGGCATCTCCCGGGAGGTGCTGGACATCGCTGGGCGCCTGCGGGACGAGCTCGGCCGCCCCGACCTGGCCCAGCACCTGGCCCGGCTGCAGGAGCGGGAGCAGGAGAAGCTGCAGCTGGTGGGTGCTGGGCTGGGGGGGGGGTCCCTGGGGCAGCGCTGGGGCTGGTTTGGGGGGTCTCAGCTCCCAAGGTGTCCCTCCACAGACGGCGCAGCTGCAGCTGGCCCAGCAGCAGGCACAGGACCAGCCCGAGGTGGACGCCCATCAGCAGGAGGTGCGGGAGCTCAAGCACAAGTAGGTGGTGGCCCCGCTGCTGTCCCCACTCATTTTGGGAAGGCAGCATCCCCCTAGCCCAGGACCCCCACTGCCATCCCCTTCTCCCCCTATTTTCGGATGGCACCCCCTCCTCAGCCCGTAGAATCCTGGAGTCTCCTGAGCTGAAAGGGACCCACAGGGATCACAGAGTCCAGGCCAGGAGCCCCTTCCCTGTGTTTCCCCTCCCTCCCTCCGGCCCAGGGGGGCCCAGATGGTGCCTTCGGGGTCTGGCGGCGCTGCGTGGCCGCGTCCCCTCGGCCTCCCCGGGCTGAGTGTTTCATAAACAGCGCGGGGAAGGCGAGGCGGCCCACATAATACGCTCCATATGGGCTTTATTTATAGTTTCCATCCGCTCTCGTAGGCTAATTAAAACCATTGAGGCAATCAGCGAAATTCTCCAGGACCTTAAGTACGATTCGGAAGAAGTTGAGTGATGGGTGTCCCCGTGGGAACGGCTGGAGGGGCCGGGCTGGTGGAACGGGGGCCCCGCTTGCCCCCCACCCGCTCCCGGTGCACCTCGGCAAGGTGGGCATTGTCCTCTCGGCCCCTTCTCTGGAGCACAGGCTGGAACGGGTGGAGAAGGCCCTCCTGGGACAAGTGGGGTCCCCCTAAATCCTGAGTATCCCTCAGCAGAGGGGTCCGGCATGGGGCTGGTTACCCTGCCCGGCTGTGCCGGGGCTGTGCCGAACACAAACCACAATCTCCGGTGCCAAGGGGCTGCCATGCTGCGGCCTCCATCAAGGTGGCCACTGTCCTTGCTGCCAGCTGGAGTCCCACGGGCAGCAGCCCCCCCCCAAAAACCACATCTTGGAGACCGGCTGTGCCCCCAGCCCCACAGCTGGCGCTCCACAAGCGCTTTTGCTGTGGTCACCCCAAATAAACCTGTCCCCGTGGAGCTGGCCTGAGTGGTGTGATCTCAAGGGTTCGTGTGGCCCCCGCTGCCCCAGTGCCACCCCCTCCATGTTGGCTCAATCCCCTGGGAGCCCCGGGATGGGGTGACAAGGGCCACGGGCCCCATTTGGCTGCCCGCTGCATCCCCGTCCCCGTGCAGCGCTGCCGCTCCGCTGACGCAGACCCCGGTGGGGTTTCAGAGGTTTATTGGCATTAAGCTTAAATCTGTTCCTAATTGACTGAAATGGAACCAAAATAAGGCTGGTTTGAATCAAAACTGGAGCAGGCACTGGGCAAACCCCAGCAGCCTCCAATCAGCCCGCGTGGCTCCCCGGGGACGGACCCCCCCCGTGCACTCACACGTGGGACCCCAGGGAGAAAACGGCCAAAATCGCTTCCCGGGGGGGGAACTGCGGCGAGGGTGGGGTCACCCGGGAAGCCCTCGCCGCTCCTTTCATCCCAGAGGCTGCTCCGGCTGGCGGAGCAAAGCCCCCGTGCCCCCCCCGGCCGGGCAAGGCTGGGGGGTCCCCTCGTTGCCGCGGGGCCGCGGCCCCACAGAGCCCCCGGGGCTGGGCCAGCCCGGCCCCCCAACCTCACCCCACCCCATCCCCCAGGGCTGCGGGGCCGCGCTGCGCCCCGGCCGCCTCCCAACTCCCCCGCGGCGGGGCCGGGGCGGGCGCGGGCGGTCCCGGGTGGGCGCCGGGCGCCCCGTCCCATCCTGCCGGCGCTCGGTCCCCCGCGGGCTACAGCTTATCGCCGGGAAGAACCTGCGGAGAGGAGCAGAGCCCCGCGTCGCCCCGGGGTCGGCGTCACCCCCCAGCATCCCTGGGGTGGGGGTCACCCCGCGTCCCCCCCCCCCCGTCCCCACCCAGCCGGGGAGAAGAAGTGCGAAAGGCTCCTTACCTACCTGGTTGCGTGTTTTGTGCGATTTCTGCAGCCACACGCGCCACTGGTCGTAGAGTTTGATGCCGAGGTTGGAGCAGCCGTAAGCGTGTTTCTTCACCCACCCGAAAAACTGCTTCAGCTCCCGCCGCAGCGTCGTGTTCTGCTCCCCCCCTTTGGGGTCGCAGCCCCCCGCCACTCGCTCTGCGGGGACGGAGGGGTCAGTGTCACACGGGGGGCCGCGTCTCAACCCCCCCATCGCCGCCGTGCCGTGAATAACGAGGGCCCAGAGGAACACGAGCAGGTTTTGGCTCCCAGCTGGGAAAGCCAAGCTCCGAGTTGGCTCCTTTGCAAGAAATCCAGGTGCCGGGCATGGACTGGGGAAGAGCCCCCCGCACATCCCGCGGCACCGGCGGCACCCCCGAGCGGTGCTGGCTGCACTCACCGCTGCGTGGGGTGGAGGCGGCCGTGGGGTTGCTCCAGTCGCTCCAGATTCCGGCTTTCTTGGAGCCGTAGATGCTGAAGGGGTTACAGCGCACCTGGACGAAGTAGACGGTGCCGGGGCGCAGGCCGGCCAGGCGACACGAGGTCTGGTTGCCCACATCATCCACCACCTGCAGAGGGACGAGACGGGAGCACCCGGACCCTCGGCCACCCCGTGCCGTCCCCCGGCACCGGCGGTGCCCACCCACCTTCCACTCGGAGCTGTCCTCCACCCGGTATTGGATCTGGTACTTGGCTTGGAAGAGGAAATCCTTGAGGGCCGGCGGGGAGCTCCAGCGCACGCTCAGCTGGTCCTCCAGGTCGCCCACCCTGCTGACGTGCACGTCCGACGGCGGGTCCGTGGTGACTGCGGGGACAGGGCAGGGCTGGCGGGGACAGCGGGGCAGCGCCGCGGGGCCGCGAGGGTTAAGGAGCCGCGGATGTAAAAACGACTCGGAGCAAACAGCCTAATTCGATTAGGAGCAATTCTGCTCACATATCGCCCATTTCCTGCTGCCCCCGCCCCAGCCCAGCGCTGCCCCTCCCCGCGAGGTCACCGGCGCGGCGGTGACACCGCAGCAGTGGCGTGGCTCACCCACGTCGAGGATGTCCAGCATGACCACGTCGGACACGGCCACCCCCAGGCGGTTGGACGCCTCCACCCAGATCTCGTAGGGCGTGAAGAGGGCCAGGTCCTTGGGGATGTGGCAGGAGTAGGTCCCGGCCGTGTGGTATTCCTGGCAGGTGTTGTCCTGGCCGTACCACCTGCGGGCAGGTGATGGATGAGGTACTGGCACTGCTCCTCCGTCCCCGGGATGCTCCCACGGGTTGTTCTTGGCCATTCCACACGGCCGGAATTGGGGGACTGGCCCCGTGGTTCACCCGGTGATTCCCGACTCAACCAGGCCCACAGCGGCTTCTCCTCGCCCTCCCCAGCTCCACGAGGAAACTCATCACACCAGCACCGTCTCCCAGCCAGGAGACATCGAGCTGCCCGTTCCCTGTTTCCCATTAAATCCCACTCCAACGCTTTTAGCAATAACGGGAACGGAGGTGAGCACCCACCTGCGCTTGTACTTGAGGGTGTAGTTGGTGTGCAGGAAGGTCTCCCCTTCTGTCCCTGGCGCCCACTTGCAGGTCAGGTCCTTCATGTTTTTGGACCAGCAAGTGATGTTGACTGGTTTTTCTGGGGGTACTGGGAGAGACAAAAACCAAAAAACCAAGAGGTTCCAGAGCTGGTTTTTTCCAGGCACAGAGACCCAAACCCCAAATCCAAGCTGCGTTCCCAGCCGAGCCTCTGTATTCCCGGGACGTAGCGACCCAAAAAAACAAACCCAAGCTACATTCCCCGTTACGATTCCGTATTCCTGGGATTCCGTATTCCTGGGACGTAGCACTGTCCTTAAAATAGCCTGAGATAAAATCTTATGATTATTGATTCGGACAAGCGCGTTTTAACCAAGGCTTTGCCGAAACAGCCTCTCAGCTGTGCGTGGCTCGGGCTTCCACCAGAGCAGCTCCTGGCATGCTCTGGCGAGAACCAGGGCGCTGATCCCTCCGTGGGGATCCCCGGCTTCTCTCCCGTGGGAGAGGCGCATCCTGGCACTGGCTGGACCCTGGCACAGAATGGCCAAACCCTGGTACAGAACAGCCGGACCTTGGCACCGGCTGGACCCTGGCACAGAGCGGCTGGACCCCAGCACAGAGCGGCTGGACCTTGGCTCTGGCTGGACTACAGCACAGAGTGGCCGGATCCTGGCACAGAGCGACTGGACCCCGGCATAGAGTGACCAGACCCCAGCACAGAGTGACCAGACCCTGGCACCAGCTAGACCCTGGCATGGAGGGCCGGACCCCGTCACAGAGTGACCAGACCCCGGCACAGAGTGACCATACCCTGGCACAGAATTATCAGACCCTGGCACCAGCTAGACCCTGGCATGGAGGGCTGGACCCCAGCACAGAGTGACCAGACCCCGGCCCTGAGTGACCAGACCCCAGCACAGAGTGACTGGGCCCTGGCACAGAGTGACCAGACCCCGGCACAGAGTGACCAGACCCCAACACAGAGTGACCAGCCCCCGGCACAGAGTGACCAGCCCCCGGCACAGAGCGGCCGGACCCCGGCCCGTGCGGCGGCACCGACGTACATCCAACGTAAAGGCAGGAGCCGGCCAAGATGCCGCCGTCTCTGCTGTGACACACCAGGTTGTCCCCCGACTGCTGCCTGGAGCCGTTGAGGCGGGCGAGGGCCACGCTGAGCGTGGAGGGGCCCAGGGCGGCGTAGGAGGCGGCCGGGAGGCGCCGCCCGTTCAGCGTCCAGTACAGGTCCTCGGCTTTCAGCGGAAAGTCCGGGCTGACCGTGCACGTGGCGACCAGCGAGGAGCCGATCAGCAGGGTGGGGTCTTGGGGGGAAATCACGGCGGGGTCTGCAGCCGGAGAGACAGAGAGCGGGGGGGGAAAAATCAATTATGGAGGGTTTGATATTGAGCTAACTACGTTAGAGCTGTTTAAATATGTCTTATGTCTATTTAAACACGTTTTAGATCTGTTTTACATTGATTTGAGCACCTTTATGTCTCTTCTGTGTTCATTTAAATATGTTTTATATCTATTTAATACATTGTTGAGCTATTTTGCATTGATTTAAATCATCGCGTCTATATCAATTTCAATCATCATATGTGTTTTATATTAATTTAAATATATTGTTCAGCTATTTACATTGATTTAAATCATCACAAGCCTATACTGATTTAAATCACATCTCTGTTTCATATATATATTTCAATCATCACATATCTCTTTCATATCAATTTCAATACACTGGTTTCTATTTTACAGTGATTTAAATGCATTTCATATCTATTCTTTACTTATGCACATTTTGTATCCATTTTATATCTAAACATATTTTATATCTTTTATATCTATTCAAATAGTTTTTATATCTAGTCCATATCTAAATACAGAACCTATTTTTATCTATTTAAATACACTTTTCACCTACTTCTTTATTTAAATACATTTTATATCGAAACACTTCTAAGATCTATTTTTATATCTACATCTATTTTAGAACTGTTAAAATACATTTTATATCCACTTTTAATCTTTTTTTTCCAGGGCTGGGGCGGGGCTGGGTTGCGGCTTCGGAAGTTTTTCCGCGACAAAAGGATTTCAAAAAGGAAAATTCGAGGAGATTTTTTTTCTCTCCCCCCCCCCCTCCTTTTCCAACTCTGCCAAGGTCCGGCATTTCCCCCTGGATCGCCGAGGGGTGGGAAGCGCTTTCCCACCGAGCTCCCGCCTCATCCCCACCATGTGCTGCCAAATCCCATCGCTCGGCCCTCGACATCCCGAGGGTGCTGCAGGCTGGGAGAGCCCCTCCGCGAGGGGAAATTCCCACCCCGGCTTATTCCGGGAAGCCTCGGCCGCGAGGCTTCCAAGCCGCGGCTGCCCCGGCCCCGCTCCGGGGTGTTCCGTGTCCGTCAGCCCTTATCGGCTCCATCCGCACGCGCCGGGCTAATATCCCAAATTACCTCCCGGAAAGTGCCGCGACCTCCCCGCCCCTCCGACCTCCCGGCCCCGATCGGCTTTCAGCGCCCGCCGCCCGCCCCGGCTCCCGCCCGGCGTTCCCAAAATCCCCGTCACGCCGGAGAGATCCTAATGAGGGGTCCCCGCTGCCCGCGCCGCCTCCCACCCTCCGCAATTAGTGCTCCGAAATCCTCGTTACGCCGGGGAGACTTAATTAGGAATTGCTGCCGTGCTTGGGGGATGCTGGAGGGAAAAGCACCCTGGGGTACCCCAAATATCCATGGATTGGTGCCAGATACCCCAAGGTACTCCGAGCACCCATGGGTTGGTGCCAGGTACCCCGGGGTACCCCGAGCACCCATGGATTGGTACCAGGTACCCCACACATCCGTGGGATGGTGCTGGATACTCCAGGATACCCCGAGCATCCATGCACGACGACGGCTCTATCCCACCCCCAAAACAAACCCTTCCCAAGGCCAACGAGGCCTCTGGAAATTTCATCCCCCCTCTCTGCCCACCCCGCTCCGAGCCCGCCACGAGCCGAGCCCGGAGGTGCTGCGGCTCTGCGATAACAGACCCAGCACTCCGAGCCCTGATTCTCCTAAATCTAAACAGCCCCAGAAACTCACACGAGCTCCGTAAAACAGACGCATTTCCCATCTTCCGAGCAGGACCCTCTGGAGAGGGCAATTTTCTCTCTCTGTATTTTTTTTCCCCTGGATTTTGGTTTTTTCCCTCTTCCAAGCAGGACCCTCTGGAGGGGCCAATTATATACATATATATATTACATTTTTTTCCCCCCTGGATTTATTTTCCCCCCTCAGCGCGGCCACAGCGCCGAACATGTGTTTTAAAAGGGAAAAGTGTGAAGTTTTCCGATCGGAGAGGAAAGGGCCGGAGAGACGCAGGCAGGCTGTGGAATGTGCAAGTTGCAACGAAAATACCTGCTCGGGGGTTTTATGGCTTCTCTACTGCAAAAAAAAAATGCTGATCAGGTGCTAAGTAATGCTATAAAGTAAAACCACATTTCCAAGGTGTCGGGAACGTTTATGCTTTTCTTCCGAAGGGCCGGATTTCATTTTAGTTTTATATCGGAGTTTTAAGGGGTTGGGAAAGAAAAGGGGGAGGGAAAAAAAAAAAAAGCTCCGATAAGTGTCAGAGATCACGCAGTTAAAAAAGATTTATTGAGCTGTGCAGGGGGGTTAAAGGAAAATAGAAATAATTGCCCTCAAGAACAAAGGGGAATTTGGGAAGCTCTGAATTCCACAGGAAAAATAAAATTAAATAGATATGTATAGTTAGAGCTCCTCTAAAGCTCGAGCAGCGAGGTTTGCGGGCAGACGCAGCACCCAAAAATGCTTCATCCCTCTTTTCCACTCTGCTCTCCACTCTTCTTTTTTTCCCCTTTCTCATCCCCGACTGGCATTTCTCGTGCCCATCCCTGGGCTCGAGGAGGGATTTATAAAAAGCCCAGGCATTCCAGCGCGGCCGAGCTGCACCGAGGGGAAACTTTCGCTCTCTAAAAGGAGATTTGGCTTCGCCTTCGCCAGCGCCGCACGTCGAGGGGCCGCGGGCCCAGCGCTGCCCTGGACCCCCGTGGGGAGGGGGCAAATGGGGGCCCGGGGGGGGAATCCGGCTGCTTGGGAGGAGGACGGTGCGAGGTCAGCCCCACCAAGGGTCCGGCTGTGGCCTCGTGTTGTTCCCAGTGGGATCAACCCCTCCAGGCACTGCGGTGGGCACTGCGGTGGGCACCGAAAGCCACCGCGATTGGCCGCTCTCGCTGACGGCCCCTAAAGGGATTTTTGGAGCGTTCCTTCTCCCCACCCCACTGCTCCAGCAATTCCTGCCCCAATTAACGCCCTTAAGACTCCCCCGTTAAGGACACGTTTGGGTCCGGGGTCCGTCGCGGTGGCCGGGAGCCCGCGGGGTCGCCGGGGAGGGGACGCGGGAGCTGCCGGGCGAGCGGCGGCGTTTGTGGCGGGTCCCGTTCGCGCGTCGGAGCGGAGAACATCCATCGCCTTGAGAAATTCCCATCATAGGGAGGAAGCCGAACTTCCTGCTGCGGGGAGCGGGATCTCGCCCTCCCCTGGCTCGGGCCGCAGGGGGGGCAGCGGGGCGGCGGCCGGGACGGGACGGGACAGGGGGTCCGTCGGGTTCAGGGCTCTGTGGGGACGGGGGGACCCCTCCCCCGTGTGTCCCCCCATGGGCAGGGGGACCCCGATCCCCGCGGGGCTGAGGCCGCTCCACAGCTCAGCCCACAGGTGGCACCTCCCGGACCTGCCACCGCCGGGTGGGGCCACCAAATTGGGCATCACTTCGGAGCCCCCCAGGGGGATTTTTTTTTTGGGGGGGGGTCGTTGTTCTCTGTGGGGCAGGGAGGGAGTTCCCTATTGTTCTGGGTGGGAAAAGGGGATTCATTGTTCTCTGGGATGGGGGGGGGGGCGGCTCTCCGGGGGGAACGGGGGACCCCGTTGTTCTCGGCAGGGGGAGGGGGGGGTCTCAGAGGCTTTGGGGGGGACAGAAGGGGGCGATGGCTCCCGGGGGTGCGAGGGGGTCGCGTGGGGAAGGGGTTCGCTATTGTTCTCCGGGCGGAGGCCGGGGGTTTCCATTGTCCTGGGTGGGGAATGGAGCCGCATTGTTCTGCGGGAGGGGGGGCTGGACGGCGGGGAGAGGGGACAAGGGGGGTCCTGCCCTTCTCGGGGTCCCTCTTCTCCGTGGGGAGACGGAGCACTCGCTGCTCCTGGGGAGGGGGGGGTCTCCTCGCTACTCTCGGGGACGGGGGGGCGCACAAGAAAGGTTCCTCTATTGTTCTCTGCGGGGAAGGGGCGGGGGGGTCCCGGCTGGGCTGCGGGGACGAGGAGGGGGGGTCCCAGATGCCTGTCGGGAGGCGATGGGGGGTGCCGGCTGCCCTCCGCGGGGGGGTCCCCGTCCCCCTCCGCAGCAGGCGAAGCTCAGCCCCGAGGTGCGCCCGGCGGTGCCCCCGCCGCGCCCGGGACCGCTCTGCATCCCGGGGCCGGGGGGGGGACGCGACTCACGGAGAGGAACGGGACAGCCCCGGGGGTCTCCGCATCCCGGCGGCGGTGGGGGGGACGGGACACGCGGAAAGGAGCGGGAGAACCCCGGGGGGCTCCGCATGCCGGGGCCGGGGCCGGGGCCGGACGGGAGAGCCCCAGGGGTCTCCGTGCAGCGCCCGCGTGGCCCCGACGGGACCCCCGCCCGCCCCGCGCCCACCTTGCGGGAGCCGCCCGGTGCTCCCGGTACTCACAGGAGAGCGGGTCGGCGCGGGGCAGACGCGGGCAGAGCAGGAGCAGCAGCGGGAGCATCGGGAGCAGCGGCGGCGGCGGCATGGCCGGCTCCGGTGCCCGTCGGTGCCCGGGGCGGCGGAGCGCACCGGCACGTCCGGGGAAGTCCCGAGCAAGTCTGAGCAACCCCCGGTTACCAAAGCCCCAACTGCCGCCCTGGCCCCGCCCCGGGACCGCCCCCGGGGGGGCAGAAAGCCACCGGCCCCGCCGCCCCCCCGTCCCACTCCGGTACCGGCCCCGGCACCGACCCCGGTATCGACCCCGGGACTGGCCCCCGCCCGGTGCCCGCTGCCGCCGCGGGATGCTGGACCCCCCCAGCCCTCGCCGGGGCCGGTGTCCCGCTCCCCCCGACCCCCCCGGTAGGTGAGTAAGAGCCGCCCCGGGGCCGCCGGCCCACGGGTGACTCACGCGCGGCCGCCGCGGACCCTCCCGCGCCCCCGGGGCCGCTCTCGCCGCTGAACGGGGCCCCCCCGCCGCGGCTTCCCCACGCTCCAAGCGCCTATAAGACCTAAACCCCTGTTATTACTTACTTTTGGGTTGAAAACAGGAATATCATCCCATAAATCCCGATGTTTTCTGTCGAATCCATCATCTCCGGGCTTCTCTCCTCGAAACCCCAAAAAAGTGGGAAAAGCACCCCAAATGGCTCCAAGTCCCCCCAGACTGGGGCTGCGTTTGTCCCCAGGGGTGGTGGCACATCTGGTTGTGCCACCAGCATCGGGGCCAAGCCACCCACTTGGGCATCCTCCAGTGTCCCCCCCCCCATGCCCCCGGCCGGGGTCTCGGTGGCACCGAGAGCTCTGCAGACCCCCAGACAGGTCACAGACCCCGGGACAGCAGGTCCTGGTCATGGCAAGGCCACTGTCCCCACGTGTGGCGTGTCCCCAGCTGGGAGGAGCGGGGACACCATTCCCTGCCGGGAAGGTGGAGGGTGGCAGGGGACACCTGGGTGGCCGGGGGTGCCCCACGGATTCGGGGTGGGGGGAGCCGGGGGGTGACACTGGGTAGGGCTCCGAGGTGTTGGGCACCAGCAGGGATCGCAGGGATTAGAAAACACAATAAGAAACGAGAGGCGGAGGGAGCCCAAACAATGCCTTTTCCCATCGTCCTGTTTTTTGGAAGCTTCTGAACTGTTTCTGTTGAAATTTCCCAAAAATGTCAGGCTCCGGGAGCCACCCAGCCTGAGAAACTTCAGCTCCAGCGGCCGCAGTCTGGCCGAGTGAATCACGGCTGCCCCGGGGGCTGGCGGCCGCCCGCGATCCCGACCCACCGCCCGCGTCCCCCCGGGAAGCCACCCTGGGACCGCAGCCAGCGGTGGGTGCTGCGGGAAAAGGAGAAATTCCCCCTCTGGAGCTGGAGCCGGGAGCTGCGGCCACCCCGGCTGCCCACCTGCACTGCCCAGACCCTTCCCCCATCTGTTTTCTCCATCTCTGGCCAGGCTCCTCAGCTCGCACCCGGAATGTGGGATTTAGCGGAGCCAGGGATGGGGGGGTTCCCGGGGAGGGGCTGACCCCACCCTGGTGCTGGCAGAGAGGACGCGGGTGACCTGAGGAATCATCAGAAGGTGGCTTGAGGCTGTGCTTGAGGTACAGGGGGAAGACGGGGGGACAGCGGTGTCGGGAGGAGAGCGTCGGTCCCCACCGGTGTCACCTGGCACATCGCGGGGTGTCACCCCAGCTGGCACAGGGACATTTGACCTCCCAGCTCACAGCAGCACCTGTGGGATGGGGACAGGCTGCGGGACAGAGCGAGCCCTGAGCGGTCCCCAACCCCGGGCAGTGCCAGGGTGTGGCGTCAGGACCCGTCCGGGAGCAGCCGGAGGTGACTGAGCCGCTCTCCCGCGCTCTGAGTCAGCAGCGGCCGGTCAGCGGCAGCTGTGGTCAGCGCTGCCCTTTGACAGTGACCTTTAAAGCTGCTCCCTCCGGCCCACGAGCCGCCGCACTCACAGGCACCGGCCGGAGGCAGGATCCAGCCCGGACCCCCCCTCTGACCCCCGGCCCGGGCTGTCGGCGTCAGCACGGGGGTCCCCCGAGGCCGGCGGGTCCGGCTGCCCCCCCGGCGTGGCTTCGTTCCCAGGGCCTCTCTGCCCCGCTGCGGTGCAGGATCTGGCCATGGGGCCCAGCTCCCTGCCACAAACTCTCTGCTCTGCCCAGGCGGGACGTGACTCCCCCCAGATGGACCCGGCTGACCTTGGTGACATCCCCAGAGCCGCTCTGAGCATCCTCGGTCCAGCTTCCCACCAGCCGTCACCTTCCCGCCACCCTCCGTCATGTGTCACCAGGGCCCTGAATTAATCTAATTACTTGATTTCCCAGCCAGAGCTCACTCCATAAAATCCTTGGACGCAGACAGCATCTGGCTCAAGGGCCAGGGTGTAAAAAACAAACAAGAAAAAAAGCCCAAAACCCCGGGAAAAGCGGGAGGAGAGGCGCAGTGGAGCTGCCTCGACTGCCTGCATCCTTTTAAAGTGACCTGGGGGAAAAATAAAGAGGCAAGAAATGCAAAGAATCCAGCAGGCAGAGTTTGCTTTCTATTCCTCTCAGTCACATTTCCACATCCATGGGTAATTTATAACCCTCTTAACCCCTTCCCTGCCGCCCCCCCAGCCTTTCCCTCCAGAGCATCCTCAGGGTGGCCGCACCTTCCCGCCTCTGTTTGCTTTGGGAAGCACAAAGAGTCCCGTGACGGAATCTGAGGAGCTTTGGAGGAGGGAAAAAAATGTCAAGAGGGTGCTTGAGCACGAGGGATGGGCTCTGCAGGGCTGGGACATCGAGTGAAGGGTCCTCTGCCCATGGAGGGGACCGTGGGGACGCCCCAGCCAATGTGGGGGGAGCCTGAAGCCTCCCGAAAGGCTCCGAGGGAAAAAATGTAGATCAGTAGTGATAAACGCGAAAGGCATCGAGTGTTTCTGGAGAGGGGAGGAGGGAGGGCAGCAAATATTTGCCAACTTGGATGGTTTTGCCTGAGAAAGGCTTTTTTTCCCGTGGAAAGGTGAGCGCATGGAGCGCGGGCAGGTGCAGCAGGAGCGATGCCCACCGGCCATCCCATCCGGAGCATCCCGGTGCCCCCGGGGGTCCGGGGCTCTGTCCCTGCCGCCGGTGGGAGCCCCACCTGCGGCGCGGTGCTGTGATTTATGGTGACAGCGCCCAATCTATCCCATTTTCTCGGCCATTCGTCACCGGTGCCGGACCCGGGGCCGGGGCTGGCGGGGCTCCAGGAGGGGGAAGGGGAGCGCAGCGCCCTGGCAGCCCCGCCGGCCCGGCCGCAGCTCATTTTCTGCCGGCCCTGCTTTGATTAATAAGATGAATAAGCTGGCGGGGCGAGGAGAGGCCCCGCTCCCTGCTCCCGGGGGGGCACGGGCTGCGCTGCCCCAGCACCCCCGAGCCCTCTCTCCCTGCCCCAGGGCATGGAGCACCCCTCAATCCTCAGCTGGGACAGGGAGACCCCCCCTTCCCCGCGCTGGGGTCTTGCCATGTGTTCCCCATTAGAGCCGGAGGTTAGCGAAGCCCCCAGCCCTCCTCCTCCTCCTCCCCCTCCTGGGCCTACTTTGGGGTGCTGCCGTAAATAAGGGGCACGGGTGAGGGGGGGCACGGAGGGAGCGGGGCCCAGGCGGTGCCTTTGATGTCCTTTAAACCCTGGGAGATCACGGCTGTAAATTTGGGGTGTCAGGGAGAGCCCAGCGCCAGTCGGGGGGGCCCTGCAGAGCGAGGGTGAGGACGGGAGGCATGAAGGTGACTTGGGGAGTCCTCGAGGACACAGAGGGTGGCACAGTGGGGTCTAACACTGGCTGGGGACCCTGGGGACAAGGGGCTGATCCCCTCCTGAGGGGATGGTCCATGTGGGTGGCACCAGTGCCAGTGTGATCCCGGTCCCCAGCCATCCCCTCAGTCCCCCTGCCCTCCCCAGCCCCTCTGTGCCACGGGTGTCAGGGTGGCCCCCAGTCCTGTTATGTCCCTGCACATCCCCCGGTCCCCCTGAACCTTCCTGCATCCCCCAGTGCCCCCCTTATTCTGTGGTCTCCCTCCACCCTCTGGTCCCTGGGAATCTCCTGGTTCCCATGTCCCCTTTGTCCTCCTGCATTCCCTGGTGTCCATGCATCCCCCAATTTCTGTGCATCTCTGGTCCTTGGACCCCCTTGCCCCTTCTCCTGCATCCCGGGGTATCCCTCATCCCCCAGTGCCCGAGCATCCCCCATCCTCCCGCACCCCTCGTTCATCCTCCCCTCCCGGTGCCGGTGCCGGTGCCGGTGCCGGTGCCGGTGGATCTGCGGCAAGCTGCGGCGGCTCCCCCCGCCCCCGGCTCCCCCCGCCCGGCGCACGGCGCGTCACGGCGGGGCCGGCGGCGGCGGCGGCGGCGGCGGCGGCGGCGGTGGGTGCGCTCGGCTCCTCTCCGTTCCGCTCCGCTCCGCGCCCGCCATGGCCGCCCCGGCCCGCCGGCCCCGGGCCCTGCTCGCCCTCGGCCTGGCCCTTCTCGCCGTCGCTGCCGCCGCCGTCGCCGCCACCGACCCCTTCTCGCCGCAGCTGGGAGACACCGGCGGGTGCCGCGGGCAGTGCGGCCGCAGCCTGCAGCGCCGGGCCGCCGCCGTGAGTCTGGGGCACCGGGGCACCGGGGCTCGGGGAGGGCACCGGGGGCATGGGGAGCGTCAATAGCATCGGGGGCACCAGCAGCATCGGGGGCACTGGGAGCACTGGGGGTACTGGGAGACAGCAGGGGCATGGGGAGCATCAGGAGCATCGGGGTCAGTGGGGGTACTGGGGGCATGGGGAGCATCACGGCACCCTGGGAGCACCAGGAGCATCGGGGGCACCGTGGGGGACACCAGGGGCACCGGGAGTATTGGAGGGGACCGGGAGGAATGGGGGCAGCAGGGCCACCAGGAGCAGCGGGGACACCCGTGACAGGCATCTGTGCCATGCAGCCCCACACTGGGCCACCCCCTCGTGGGAGCAACATGGGGGGCACCGGGGGAGGCACCGGTGATCTCCTGCAGCACCTTTGGGGTGCCCCCAGCGAGGGCATCCCCACTGCTTTGGGGTGCCCGCAGCGTCACCCGTTTGCCCTGAGCCCGCACATTTCTGGTGACCCCTGTGTGGGCTCTGTGGGCCCCCCACACCCCCTCAGTGTGTTCGCAGCCCCCCAAATCTGTACCCCCCTCCCAGAGCAGTGCACCCCCACCTCCTGCCAGCCCATGCCAGGGCCTGGATGGTGCCAGCAGAGATGAGGGAACCCTGCATGCCCTCCACAAGGACTTGGCCATGTGCAAACCCTCCATGGGGAGCACCCGGGGGCCGCGGGGCAGCTCCCCCTCCTCTGGAAACTCCAAATTTGGGGTGCCAGCCCTGAGCAGGGTCCTGGGCGGGGGCGGCGCTGCCCGGTGCCCCCCAGCTGGGTGCGGGGGGCCGCGTGAGGGGGGGTCCGGCGCAGCCACCGGGCTGAGCCCGGTGCCAGCTCCACGCTCTCCTCCTCCTCGCCGCAGGATGCTGTTCTCAACGCCTGTTACCGGGGCTGCCGGCTGTTCTCCATCTGTCACTTCGTGGATGCGAGCGCCGAGCTCAACACGACCAGAGCCGAGTGCGAAGCAGGTGAGAGGAGCCGGTGGCCGAGCGGCCCCCGCGCCCCAAACGCCGTCCCGGGGGGATCCCCACGTCCCACCGGGAGCAGTGTGACACCCGAGAGCCTCCGGAGCGTCCCGCCCCGCTCAGCCCCGCAGCGAGCGGGTGCAGAGTGACACGTCCTGGGTGTCAGTGGGGAGGGGGTGGGGGTCCCGGGGACTGAGCACCCCCTAACCCTGAGCTGTCCTCTCTCCCAGCGTGTGCTGAAGCCTACGGCAACGCAGAGGAGCAGTTCGGGTGCGTGACTGGGTGCCACAAGCAGCTGCCCGAGGTGGAGGAAAGCAGGAAGGAGAAGGTGAGGGGAGATGGGGAAACTCTTCCTCCCACAGGAGCTCAGCACAGTCCCTCCTCTCCCTCAGGATGGGGGACATCCCTCATGTGCAGCCCATCCATCCCTCCAACCATCCATCCATCCCTCCATCCATCCCTCCATCCATCCATCCATCCATCCATCCATCCATCCCTCCATCCCTCCATCCCTCCATCCCTCCATCCACCCATCCACCCATCCATCCCTCCATCCCTCCATCCATCCCTCCATCCATCCATCCATCCATCCATCCATCCATCCATCCATCCCTCCATCCATCCCTCCATCCACCCATCCATCCATCCATCCCTCCATCCATCCCTCCATCCCTCCATCCATCCATCCATCCATCCCTCCATCCAGGTGGATGGGAGCTCCAGATGTACCAGGTTGATCCATACCACCACCAGCTGCTTTGTTCCAAGTATAAAAAGCAAGTTAACTGGGCTGGACTGGGCTCAACTGGGCTGGACTTGGCTTGGGCCAGGCAGGGCGACCACAGGGAATTCCCAGGGCGAGAGGATCTGACCAGGGATCGTGGCAGATTCCCCCAGTTTTGATTTGTTATCCTTCCCAGCAATTAGCAACACTTTGTCCTCCTACATTTAATTAATTCAGCTTTTGCCCAATTAATTAAATCAGACTTTGGCCCAAGGAAGAGGCTTTTGGCTTCATGCACGTGCAGGCAAAGATGAACCCGCGCCGTAAAAAGAGTGAAAAGCTCTTTTGAACAACCACTTTGCAGCCTGGTTTTAAGACCTTCCCACTGTCTGATCCCATTTCCCAGCCCCTCTCCACGGTCAGGGATGAGCATCTGGGAGTGACCGGGGGTGACAGGGAGGGCCCTCACCCCCTCCACCCACCCAGAGCATTTTTCCTCGGGTTCCCAGACGAGCAGGCAAAGCAGATTTAGCATAATAATTAGATACAGAATCTGACCTATTTATTTCCTGTTTGCTGGTTTGACCGTGCAAGGGGCTGTCGGAAAATGTTCAGAGCCAGTGGCAGGGAGCAGCCAAGCGGATTCCAGCAGGGATGCTTTAAAAATAACAAACTGCCGCGACGGCCAAGAATCCAGGGCACCGAGAGGCTGCCAGGAGAGGAACGCCCTCGGCATCGCGGCTGCTCTGCTCCCATTGTCTCTGGCAGAGCAGGGTGATCCCACCCCGGAGGGACGGTCCTGGGGCTCGGTGATGGCCCCACAGCTGGGTGGTCACTCCAGGGACCACAGCCCTCACTTGGTGACCCTCCTGGGGCTGGACCATGGTCCTGGCACATCCCTTTCCACCCCTGGGAGAAGCAGGCTGAGCCCAGACCTGAGCACCCAGCTCAACCCAGCCACGACCTCGGGGTGCGACGTTGCCCGCCGGGGTGGGTGACGAGGGGACAGCGGTGACGCGATGTCCCTGCTCCTTTGCAGACCCTGGAGCTGAAAGCACCGTCATTTTCCATGTTGGATTTGGTCTCCACCTTCTGCAACGACATCGTCAGCTCTGCCCAGAGCTTCATCTCCTCCACCTGGACCTTCTACCTGCAGGCGGACGATGGCAAAGTCGTGGTGTTTCAGGTGGGGGTGTCCCCAGGACCCTCTCTGAGGGCTGCCCAGAGGGGTGGGGACCCCCTTCCTCACTGCCTTCTCCCTCTTTCCCTGCTGACCCAGTCCCAGCCTGAGATGGAGTATCCAGCACCCGAGGCACTGGAGATGCAGCCAGCACAGCCGGGACCGGGATCGGGATCCAGCCCTCGCATCCCCCAGCCCCACACAGGTGCGGGGGGGTCCAGGCTGATGGGAGAGGGTTGGGAGCGTCCGAGCCCTCCTGGCTCCCATCCATGTCCTCCAGAGCTGAACAAATTTCCCTCTTCTCGGGTCTGATCAGCTTCCCACACCCCCACCCACGCCGGGGGAGCTCTTGATGGGGCCCTGCTCCATGAAGCTGCTGGGATCCTCTGTGCCCCTCAGCGGGACCCCCATCACGTGCTGGCAAGGGGATGGCGATCATGGTGGGTGTGCCCACGTGGGTGCCCAGGTTCAGCATCGCCTCTCCCCTCCCAGGCCCGCGGGCAAAGGGGGACAAGCCCCCCGTGAAGGAGCCGCAGGGCAAAGCCAAGGCACACCCCCCGGAGCCCCCGCAGCAGGAGCACGACTTCCTCGGCTGCATGTCCAAGTAGGTGGTCTGGGACCTGCTGGACGTGGCAGAGCAGATCCCCCCCAGCCCCATTTCCCACCCCGTGCCCTGCCATAAACTCGTCCCTTCTCTTTGGCGGGGGGTGGTGGGGTGCTACAGGCGCTCGGGCCTTCCTCGCTGGATCCTGGCCGCCTGCCTCTTCCTCTCCATCATGGTGATGCTGTGGCTCAGCTGTGCCAGCCTGGTGACCGCCCCCGAGCAGCACGTCAAGACCCAGGTATGGGGTGAGCACAACCCCCGGGGTGCCGGGGACACATGTCACGGCTGCGGGGGACATTGCCGTGTTTGTGGTCCCCAGTCACCATGCGGGGTGTGAGGTGCATCCACAGCCAGCGCCGTGGTGTTCCCTGGTGGGGGTGAGGGGGTCCTGCCCCCTGCTCCGGGGCTGCACGGTTGTCTCTGCCTCTCTTCCAGCCTCTGAGCATCAACGGGGACAAGGAGTACCTGGAGGACCTGGATGGCCCCGGCACCTTCCCCCTGCCGCCCGTCATCGCTGTCACTCTGTGCCCTGCACACGGCGGGGAGGACGCGGGGCCGCTGCCCCTCAAAGTCGACCTGGACAAGACCATCCTGTAGCGCTCCCACCCCTTCCCACCACCTCCACCTCCCTGTCACCATCCCCACGGCATCGTCCCGACCCTGCTCCGCTGCCCCTCCGGCTGTCCCACGTCCCCAGCTCCCAGAGGGGCACCCCTGGGTCCGGCTGGGTCCCGCTCTCCTCCCCAGGCACGGCCGCTGTGGAGGAGGCTCCAGGAGCCGGGCAGCGGCTCTGCCTCCTCCAGGGATGTTCTGTTAGCTGGGATCCTGGCTTCCAGAGCCAAGAGGGGAGCTGCCAGAGCGGGGAGGCCGGAGGGAGCCCGTCCCCGGAGCGGGACTCTCTGTCTCCTCCCGCCCGGAGCCGCCGGGGCCCCGCAGCCCTCCGGGCATGGGTCCAGCGCTGGGCAGGAGGGAGCCGGCTGCGGTGGGGGATGGAGAGTGTCTGCAGCCTTCTGAGCTTTGGCTCGGCACATCCCCGGCCTCCCACCTTGGGCTGAGCCTCCGAGGCGCCGGCCCCGGCCCTGGGAACTCCCTTCCGCCGGCCGGAGCCGATTGCCTCGGGGAGCCGAAACGTGGCGAATGGATTTGGCGTTGGCAGCCGGAGACAGGAGCGGATCCCGCCGCCTCCGTGCCCACGCGAGCACCCAGCCGGCTCCTTCCCGGAGCTGTGGAGGGGCCCTGGGATGGCTCCTTCCCTTCCCTGCTCCGTGATGCCCTTGGGGAGATGGCCCCGGTGCCAACAAGTCGCTGGTGGGACCAAGCAGGGGATGAGGCGGCGTTGTCCCGGCTTCAAGCTCGGACAGGAGGTGGGAGCTGCTGGGACGGCTCCATCCTGGGCTCGGCATCCCTGCCCCATGCTGGGAGCAGCCCGCGGGGCTGTAGCTGATAGCAGGACCCGGTCTCTGTGTCCCTGGGCTCACAGTGCTGCCCTGGAAGCGGGCGGAGGGACCAAGAACGGCCCCCCTTAGCTCACCCTGGCACAGCCCCTGGGCATGGAGGGGTCCCCTCCCTCCCCATCTGCCCCCCATTCTCCACCACTCGATTTCATGCATCGTTCCGTGGTTTGATTTGCACCGGCCTGTGGCTCCTCGGCCCCCGGCGCCCCACGGGGACACCCCTGTGCCGGGAGGGTGTCGGTCCCGCCACCCCCGTGTCACCTAACACGTCTGTACAGATTAACTTATTACCCCCGACTCCCTCCCCTGGGATTTTGGGCTCTCTCCGTGTGCCGGTGGCTCCCAGGGGGCCGTGGTGTGGTGGGACAGGGGGCTCTGGTCCCCGTCCCCACCGGTTTTGTGCTGCTCCGTATCACTTTCACCCATCCAACATATCCGGGTTTGGGGAACCGGGTTGGGGGGGGGGGGCGTGGGGGGGGTCTCGTGTCCGTTTTTGGGGTCCACTTTTCGTTGTTGCTTTTCGGCCGCGTGTGAAGCTCGGTGCAGTCTGTGATGTTCCGGCCACGGCAGCTCTCCCGATCCCCGTGACGGAGCTCCAGGGAAAGGACGGCCGTGGAGCCCTCCCGGCCTCGCCTCCAAAGGGCGAAGCCAGACCTGAGCTGGGAGGGGGAACAGAATAAAAGGTTTGTACCAGAGCTGGGCGAGTCGGTGGCTTCATGGGGTGCTCGTCCCTGGATGGGAGCAGGTTTGATCCCCCACACGGGGCCGGCAGGAGGGCATGGGGCTGTTCCCGTTCTGGAAACTGAGCCGGGATGAAACCTCTGGCAAAGCGGAGAGAAATCCCTGCTGGGCTGCTTGGACGTGGAGCAAAGCTCCTCTCTGCTGCTGGGTTGGGAGATTCAGCATCAAGTGTGGGAGGAGATGCTGTGGGAGCTGCCAGCAGCACCCGTGGGTGGGTGGGCCTGGTGGGTGCTGAGGGTGGGCAGGGGGTCAAGCACCCCAAAACATCCCCCTGCGAGCTGCAAGGAGGGGACAGCTGGGAGAGTGTCTGCAGCAGCAGGGAGGGCTCCATGCACACGGAAGGGTTGCGAAAAGAGGGCATTTCCCACTGAAAACCACCCGTGGGCACCATTTCGAGGAGGGAAAGTGTCAGTTGGGCCATGCACAAGTGTCACACACCAGCGTCACACACCAGCGTCACACACCAGCGTCACACACCAGCATCACACACCAGTGTCACACACCAGTGTCACACCAGTGTCACACACCAGCATCACACACCAGTGTCACACACCAGTGTCACACCAGTGTCACACACCAGCATCACACACCAGTGTCACACACCAGTGTCACACCAGTGTCACACACCAGCATCACACACCAGCGTCACACACCAGCGTCACACACCAGCGTCACACACCAGCATCACACACCAGCATCACACACCAGCATCACACACCAGTGTCACACACCAGTGTCACACCAGTGTCACACACCAGCATCACACACCAGTGTCACACACCAGTGTCACACCAGTGTCACACACCAGCATCACACACCAGTGTCACACCAGTGTCACACCAGTGTCACACACCAGCTCACACGCAACGCCCGGGGGCTGGCATGTCCCACCTTTCTCCCCCGGCGCGTGTTTGTCCTGGCACGGTGCCCGTGCCCACGCCGCAGCCGAGCTCTCCCGTGCCAGGCACGGCAGGACAGCTCACGCGAGGGGCTGGAGCCTGGCTCGCAGCACTTCGGTAGCTCAGCAGGGTCCCGGCCTCGGAGCCAGCGGCGGCGCGGGGCCCCCGAGGAGCCGTGGCTGGCGCTGCCTCCGCCGCCTGCTTTCCCCGGGATGCGGAGCCAGGGATGCAGAGGTGCTGGGGATGGATGCCGGGGTGCTTGGCAGGAGTCACGGCCAAAGAAGGATCTCCAAAGGCCTGCTCTGCTCCCTGCCAGCAGGCTCCGCTGCCGGAGCACGTCCCCTGCCTGTCCCTCCATGGGGGGTGCGATGTCACCCCCTCACGGGTGCTGGAGGGGAGGGGACCGTGGCACAGGGCTCGGCACGATGGGGACAGGAGAGGGTTTTCCCTAAATGGAGTGGAGAGGGTTGGTGTTCCCGGCTCGCTGCCTGTGCGGGAGGATGCTGCGGGCAGCCTTGGCCAGAGTGGGAGGCAGAGTGGGTGCCCTGGCCGCATTTCCCAGCCCACAGTGGGATTTGGGGGCTTGCACGGTGTCCTCAGAGATGCTACAGGGTGAGCAGAGGGGCGGCAGGGCAGGATAAGAGGCAAGGGCTGAGAGATGGAGCCCAGCACTGAGCAGCTTTTGAGGTGGGCACAATCTGATGACTTGGGGCCAAGAACCCCTGGGCCAGGCCCAGGCCACCGAGTGCCCCTCAGTGGGCAGGGACACTCCTCAGGGGGTGTCTTTCTGTCACAGTCTGTGTCCCCCACCACGGGCTGGTGCGAGGGGAGGTGGGAAGGCCCTAGATCGGTGCAGACAGCTGGCAAACCCTGCCCGCCGCGGGCAGCGGCTCCGAGCGCGTCCCCTCCTGGGATGGGAGCCGGGCTGCAGACCGTGGACAAGCTCCTCGCCTTTAAACTGGAGTCAGATTCCTCACTGCTGGCTCGGGGTGCAGGAAACTGTGCCCAGGAGCAGGTGAGGAGGGACCCCACTCTAACGAGAAGGAGACGCATGAAATTCGCTGGTTCCACTCCCCCCAGCAGGCAGCCGGGGGCTTTTCCACCCGACGCCTTTTCCTTCTCACTCCCTTTTTTACTTTTTCACAGGGGAAGCAAAATTCGTGCTGTGTGGCCCCATCAGCCACGGGCAAGCCAGGCTGTGGTGGAATCACACCCTCCAGCCCACGGTGGTGGTGAGGGCATGGGGGCACGCTGAGCCTGTGCTGGGTCACGTCCTTGGGGCGAGCATTTGTGTGCCCACACTCACACCCGTGTGTCCATCCTCATGGCCTCGTGTCCATCCTCATGTCCTTCTGTCCACACTCACCTCCATTTGTCCCCATGTCCAGCCACAGCTCCACAACCAGTCCCAGATGGGTTGCTGGGAGGTGTTGGTCATGCTGTGGCAAGAAGTAGCTTCAAAAAGTGGGAAAAATCCAGCAAATTTCCCCCCACACCTCCACCACACACCCCCACCACACACCCCTGTGGCATCTCCCTCCTTGGCTGTGGCTCGGTCTCCGTGCCAGCAGTGGGTGCTGAGGGTTGTGGGGGTCTTGCCAGCTGCATTTGGGGTTGACAACGCCCTGGCTGCTCTTGCTGGCTGCACTGGGCTGCTGTTGTCCCCTCCAGAGAATCTCAGCTGCCGGGAGCTGGCCTGGCTCCACCAGGCTCACACACTGCAGCGGAGGAGCTGGGCCAGGCATGGATTTCCCTCCCCTCCTGCCATCTGCTCCTGACAGTGCTGTTTGTCCCTATTTCTCACCCCATTCCCCTGTGCCTCAGGAGCACTGGCAGCTCCTTGTCCTGGAGCCCTGGGCCGTGTCCCTCTGGGATGTCTCTGCTCGGGAAGAGCACTGGGGTTCTTGGGATGCCTCAGAGGGCAGAAATCCCAGGACTGGGTCAGCAGGAGGGGAAGGACTCCGAGATGTCCATGTGCCAATGTCCCTTTTCATGATTTGGGACCAATCATCCCCTTCCCACTTGCATTCCAGGGAGATGCTGCAGGACACAAAGAGGTTGGGGAGAGGTTTCTTATTCTTGTCTTGCAGAAGGAAGAAGGGTCTTCCATGAGAATCCCCAGTCGGGGTGGAACAGCAGGTTTGGACCTGCAGGGTTCTTGGAGGTGATGGAAGCAGAGCCTGGGCTCCTGTCTCAGCTGGGAAAGGATATTTTCCAGCAGCTCCAGCTGCCCCTCCCTGCTCCTGGCCCAGCTCCTGCCAGCACACGGCTGTGATCCTGAATTCCTGACCAACACACAGAGCTGTAAATTCAGTTTTAACCCCAATGGAGATAAATCCCTATGCAGCGATGGAGCAAGGATGAGGAAGTGGGATGGGGAACTGGACAGGAGCAGGGATTCTAATTCTCCATAGAATCGTGCCTGGAGCCACCACAAAGCCCACCTGGCCTTCAAAGATGGAAACCTCATGGTGCTGCCGGAATCAGGCAGGGAAACACCGTGCCAGGGATGGGAAAACACATCCATGGGCTTCCTCTTCCTCTCCTTCCTATGACCTACCCCAACAAGCTGGAGCCGTGGGTGATTCAACAACAACAAAACCAAACGAAAAACAATCTCCTCGTGCTAATGGGATTGGTTCTGTCCCTACCACGCACATTCCAGCCCGGCTCGAGGGACCGCTCGGGGGGCGGGGGGGAAGGGGAGGATAATGAAGCCAAATTATTCCTCCGTCTTCAAATGTCAGAGTTGAGTGCAGTGCCGCTGGCCGGGCCTGGCACAGCTGCTGGGCCCTGGCGCTGCCGTGGGGAAGTGGAGCACCCTCGGAGCACAGCCAGGGACAGGCATTTTCCATTCCCTGGCCTTCATTACTTCTTGGAACGCAGGCCCCGCTGGCCGGGCCGCGAGGGGCTTCGCTTCCCTGCGTGTTTATTCGCGCGGCCGTGTGTTCTCCTGCCAGGTGAGGAGTGCAGCCAAGCTGGTCAGGGGAAGCTGGGATGTGTGGCTGTGGTTTGGCTGGGTGGATGGCAACCAGGCTCCCCAGTGTGCCAGGGTGGTGGTGCAGCACTTGCTCCCCCCTGGAGCCGTCCCTGGTTCCGTGCTGGACACGGAGGGGACCTGGTGGATTGTGGCCTCGCTGCGGTGCCAAACGGTGCTGGGAATGGCCAGTGCTGCCAGCTGAGTGGGAGCCAGCTCCTGCAGGAATCAGGTCTCCATGTGGGAGTGGAAGGAGCCCAAGATTCCTGCAAGAAGGTGTTGGTCCTTCCCCCAGGCCGGACCCCATGTGGCTCCACGCTCCGTGTCCTGCTCATTCCTGCTCCTCCCGCTCGCTCGCCAGCACAGGGCACAGCATTCCCACACTCCGTGTTTCATCTGTGCTGGATAATGCTGCTCCACAGGGTGGGTGACACTGCCTGGGGGTGGAATCCATCCCAGCAGGGAAGGGATGCTGCTCTCCCAGTGTGTTGTGCCAGAGGTGAGCTCCTTGTGTTGGATTGGCTTTGAATTGGGGAACTGGGATCCTGCAGGGCTTGGCTGCATCCCGGGATGGTGGGAGCCTACAGAGCTCATCCTGAGGGACTCGGGTATCCCACATCCCTGGGAGTCCCACATCCCTGGGAGTCCCACATCCCTGGGGGTCCTATATCCCTGGGGGTCCCACATCCCTGGGGGTCCCACATCCCTGGGGTTGGTGGCCGCTCTCCACCATGGAATTCTCTGCAATCCTGGCAGTGCTGGTGCTCCAGGGGAAAGGAGAGGATGATCCACCTCCATCAGCCTCCAGGAGATAAAACATCTCCATGGGGAAATGTGACCAAAGGGGCAGGATAAAAGGGAGGGAGAAAGGCTGGTGCATCTTCCTGGCACAGCAGACACACCCCAGCCTGCATTCCCAACCTTCCCTGGGCTCACACTCTCGCCAGGATTACACAGGGATTAGCAGGGAGCAGTGGAGCAGAAATCCAGAGGGAATAAAACCAGGGAGAAGCACTGGCACTGAGAAACCCCAGCACACCCTCTGGGCAGGCAGGAGATGGAGCTGGGATTTCACCAAGGAAGAGCGAGGGAGGTCATCGCAGCCTCCTCCACAACAAGGGAAAATAAAGCAGCCAAAAATCTAACAAGAACTGGGAAAAAAACCCTGTGCTGGGAAAAAAATCTAACAAAAATTGGAAAAAAACCCTGGATGCTGGTGCTGGGAGCTGTGAGGAATTCCTGCTCCTGAGGAGGATGAAATGAGGAGGTTGGAGGGAAAGGCAGCGCTGCCAGCTCATGATTTTGTCATTACTCTCCCAGTGTTGGCCGTGGATTTTAAAGCCCAGCTGTGGGAGCCGTGGGATACACAAGAGCTTGGCTTGCAGCAAAAGGTACATGGAGAGACCTCATGTTTTGCAAGGGGAAAAACAAACACAAAAAAAAAAGGTGAAAATATGACTCAAATACATCCTGAAGGCTTGAAATCAAGATCAGAAAGAAGAAGAATGTAAATAGTTTGGAGTTTATTAATTTTCTTTTTTTTTTAACCCAGTCCAGTTAGAATTGTGATTTTTCAGGCAGACCACTGCTCTCCACAGTAGGAATTCCAGGCTTTTCCAGGCCTGCCTGGATATACTGTGTGCATGGGATAAATATATTACAGTTGTGCGAGTCGCTCAGATTGCTGTGCTAACACTGGTCATAAAATTCACCTTAGATATAAGGCAGGCTGCTCGGGGAAGGGGGCTAAGTGCACTCAACAAATAACGAAGAGAAATAAAAATAAATATCAAATGGCCCATAAAATCAAACAATAATGGTAACTAAAAAGTCCCTGGATTTGCTGCCAGAGGTAAAATCCCATCAGCGATATGAAATAACAAGAAATGGCCCCCCTTAGTTCCTTCTCCACATGACACAAGTCGGAACGCCTGGTCACCAGAGTAGTTATGGAATACATCTTCCTTCCAGGGGCTTATAAATGCATTTTTCCTGCTTTGAGAGACCTTCTGGGGTTCAGTTTAACTGGGATCTGGGGAACATGTGAAAGGCATTTACGGCATCCAGCCCAGCCCCGCTTTTCCTGCAGGAGAAGCAGAGGTGTGACATTCACAGCTCCCACCTGGGATGGAGAGGGCCACAGCCCTTTGTGGGACAGAAATAGCTGCACTTAAAATATCAGGGTGGACCTAAAAATAATAAAGGGAAAGCGTTTGTTTCAAGGCTTTTACAGATCAGGTGAGGAGCAGCTGAGGGAGCTGGGAAAGGGGCTCAGAGGGAGCAAAGGAGGCTCAGGGGGGACCTTGTGGCTCTGCACAACTCCCTGACAGGAGGGGGCAGCCGGGGGGGAGTCCCAGGGGACAACAGGACAAGAGGGAATGGCCTTGAGTTGCACCAGGGGAGGTTCAGGTTGGATATTGGGAAAATTCCTTCATGGAAAGGGTGGTCTGGCCTTGGAAGGGGCTGCCCAGGGAGGTTTGGAGTCCCCATCTCTGGAGGTGTCTAAGGAGCTCCTGGACGTGGCACTCGGTGCTCTGGGCTGGGGACAAGGTGGGGATCAGTCACAGCTTGGACTCAGCGGTCTTGGAGGTCTTTTCCAACCTAAATAACTCCATGATTCCATAAAGTGACCCCTGGAGAATGGGGGAGGTGTCAAGTGAAGCCAAGCTGGAAGTGGGACAACCATGAGATGTTTGGAACACCAGAACAACAAAAAGAGCACCCCTGGAGCAGGGGGGAGAGCTGGGTGGGAGCTCCTGCAGCTCCAAATTCCAGCAGGGACAGGGGATGGAACACCAGGAGGGTCCATCCATGGCCTCTTCCCGTGCTGACATCTCCTCCTCTGTGCAGGTCGTGTCTAAAATAACAAGGCCCCGAGGTCCTGGCCGGGGTCTCCGTGTGCTGCAGCAACACAAATAGCAAATTAATAAGTACTGCTTCCCTTGCTCCCCAAGGTTTTGCAAGGCTTAATTAATGAATGTCTGTAAAACGCATTTGGAGCTGGGAATGAAATGTGCTGTGGAAATGCCAAATATTTTTAATGCTCCAGCAGATTTAGGAGGTTTAAATAAGAAAAATACACAGCTTTTCCTCTCCGAAACAGATTGCTCTCCTTGAAGCAAAGAGCTCCAGAACATGAAGTTTTCATCAGGCTGACTTGAAAGGGAGTTTTCACGGCTTTCCAAGCGCGTTCGTTCTCATGTACAAATTCCCCCCTTTCCCTTCTACAGATGTGGACCCCGAGCATGGGAAATCAAAGAAATCTACCCCCGGCCGTTGGCAGGGCCAGCGCTATGAATAATTTCCTGATTCCCACTGATGACTGGAATGCCCCCTCGACCAGATGCGCGCCGGCTTTAGGAATTACACGGACCCCGCGTGGCCTCGGTGGCTTTGGGGAGAGCTGGGAGGGCTCTGATGCCGACCATGTGTGGGGACGGAGGCGGTTTTGGCAGCGGGGCGAGCAGGGATCTCCAGCGACAGGACTGCACCCTCTGGAGGGTACTGCTGCTCCTGCACGAGGAGGTTTTGGCCAAAAATCCCCCTCCAGAATGGCCCAGGTGGCCTGGCAGGAGGTTTTGTCCCCACCAGGGCTGTCCTCGCAGTCCTGGGCGCCGCAGGTGACATTTAGTGATCCGCAGGTGGAATCCCGAGGGAAATATTGGGATTTCCAGGGCAGGCTGTCGTCCGATAATGCTCGCATGGAAGGAACTGGTGGCCTGTGGGGCGGTGACCGACCTCTGGGACCCCGCAGCTGTGGGGCGGTGGCTGCCACCGGGACATCCGAGGGATTGGGACACACCCCCAAGTCCTCTCAGCCATGAGGCAGTGACAGACCCCCAAACTCCACAGGCTGGTGGGGGTGACAGAGCCCCGATCCCCTCAGGCTGGTGGGGGTGAGAGCCCCCGGCCCCCCAATTCCGGGGGGACAGCCCCCGGCCCCCAATTCCGGGGAAGGTGACAGCCCCCGGCCCCCCAGCCCCAGGGGGAAGGTGACAGCCCCCGGTTCCCCAATCCCGGGGGGAAGTGACAGCCCCCGGTCCCCCAGCCCCGGGGGGAGGTGACAGCCCCCGGTCCCCCAGCCCCGGGGGGAGGTGACAGCCCCCGGTTCCCCAATCCCGGGGGAGGTGACAGCCCCCGCACTCCCGCGGGGCGGTGACACGGCGGTGGCGGCGGGGCGGCGCCAGGCCCGGCGGGCGCGGAGCGGAGCCCGCGGCTCCCGGTCCCCGCCGCTCCTGCGCCTTTAACGCGGCGGCCCCGCCGCCTCCCCCGCGGCACCGGCGGCGGCGGCGCTCGGCGATGGCGGAGTCCGGCGGGGCCGAGTTCGGCGCGGAGCGGCCGAGCAGGTGAGCGGGGCCGGCGCGGCCTAGGCCGGGCAGCGGGGCCGGGCCCCATCGGCCCGCGGGGCTCCGCCGCCTTCCCCCGGGCCCGGGGTCACGGAGCGCTGGCCTGGCCGAGGAGCCGCTGCCCGGGGGCGCTGTGGCGGGTGGCAGCACGGCCCGGTGCCCGGTGCTCGGTGCTCGGTGCCTCAGGGGCCGGGGATTGTCCTGAGCGGGGCCCGCGGGAAGGGAGCGATCGTGATGAGCAGCGACGCTGCTGCTCGTGGGGTGTGTGAGGAGGGAGGCTGAGGTTTGGGCCACGCTCTAAAGCAGAAAATAGTGTGAATGCTATAGTGAATCCTACCGTGAATCGCACCCAGTGAAACCGCCCCAGGGAATCCCACCCTGGGTCAGGTCTGTGGAGCCACCAGCTCTGCGGGTTTGTAGAGACACCAGGTGCAGCAGTTCCAGAGACTTCCAATGTTTGGTGTTTCAGGCCCATTCTGCTGCCCCCCATCCCCTCTGCTGTGCCCCCAGCCTGCAGATCCAACCCAGTCCCTGATTTTGGGGGGGTCCCTCAGGCTTTGAAGGCACTGCAGAGCAGGTGGTACCTGTCGGGGTGATGCTCTGGGTGCTGCAGGTGGTACCTGCTCACGGAGGAGTTTCTGTTCCTGGGGTTTTCCTGTCTGTCGCCATCCCGAGCTCGTGTTGGACAGTGTTCAGGGAGTTGTGGTGTCTGGCTCGGGGATGTTACGCTGTCGCTGTCAGCCCGGGCTGTCACTTTGCTTCAAAGCATCGTTTATCCTCAGCTTCGCTCAGCGTTGCCTCCTGAAATAACCACCCGTGTGTGTCACGCCGTGGAGGGGAAGCCCTCCCAGGCATTGTTCAGTGCTGGAGAAGCCTCTCTGAATCCTTACCTATAGATTTATCCTACTTTTTTCCACCTCAGTGACCACCTGTGCTCCTTGAAGCTCCGTGCTGTGTCACCTGTGGCGTCTCATTTCATCCCTCTGCACCTCCTTTTCCTTTCTCAGGCAGGAATTCCAGCACTTCTTACTCCAGGTGTTGGTAGCACTGTTCCCCTGGCACTTGGGAGTTCCCTGGGCGTGCAGCAGTGAGAAATGGAAGTAATTTGTTTCAGGGCTGTGATAAATCACCCAGGCTGGAGCTGCAGCAGTTTTATTCCCCCGAGCTGCAGCTCCGTCATGTTCGCTATCGCTGAGTGTTTATTTTCTTTGTTAATTTTAAAGCAAAGCTCGTTGAAGTTTGGATCCTGCTTCTTGTTGCTTGGGAGTTGAGAGGATTTTTACTTGCTTAAAGGTGGATTTATTGGGGAACATGAGGAGAAATCTGATGGGGGACTTTGGATGTGCTGTAGAGCGTGAGGAGGATTCCAAGGGCATTCCTTGGCGGCAGTGGTTCCTTGTTAGGTGCTTCCACTTGTGACTTTTTTGCACTTCTTACTGACTCTCCAAGGCAGGAGGACAGAGGCTCTGGTGCTGTTTCACACATGCCATTTGGATGGTGCACTGCAGCTCCAACACCACGGGCAGAATTTCCATCTTTGGAATTGCTACTGCTTGCCCGGGAGCTGTGGCTGCCCTGGAGCAGGAAAATTCACTTCTCTGCTGGGATCCTGCTCTTTCCTTCAACACAGAACAGGCTGGGCAAGACCATGGGGACAAAAGGCCCTGGACACGCTGATGGCATGAGACAAAGCCACTCCTGGGCATTGAAAAGCAAATGGCCCCAATCTTCTATTTTGGAATAAACTTTCGGTTTGTTTTTTTTTTTCCTTTCTTCCTCCTTGGGTAGAATTTCATGACTTACAAATGGGTTTCATATTTTACTCCCAGCCTTCTTTTATCACGTAGAGGGAGAGTTTCAGGCTGCAGAATTCACTCTGTAGCACTGGGAATGTGCTTTGGGGTCAGGGAGAGGAAACCTGGAACCTTTCGGGATCCCCAGCAGGAGAAGCTTCTGCGCTCGAGCCATCGAGGCATCGTTGTTGCAGCGTTGGTGAGGTGGGGTTGTGCAAAGCAGGGTCACAAAAATCTGGGAAAAACACCATCCCAGATGCTGGAGAGAGTGTTCCCGTGCAGGCCTTTCCATGGGAATTGATTGAGGTGTCCAGAAAAGCTGTCGAGGAATTAATAGGGAATAATCCCTTGAAGGATGTGCTGACGTGTTTGCTGTGAAAACCAGGAAGAACAGGCAAGGTCTTATCTCAAATGTCTGGGTTCCCATCAAGGGGATGCTGACCTGAGCTTCCCAAACTTTATTCCTTCTGAGAAAGTGGTGGGAAGGAGAGGAATGTCCAGGGGGATGGAGTAAAACCACAAAGGGGGAAGATAAGGGCCGTGAGCCTGCCTTGCTCTGGAGTTCCTGTCATCTCCTACAGCTTCACCCTTCAATCACACTTGGTATTTTTTCCCTTTTGGAGCCGAAGTGGAGTTTTTGTGGAGTTTCTATGATCCATCCTCTGCCACATGGCAAGTTTCAGACAGATTTAGTTGTTAGATCTGGTAGACGTGGTGTAAATGTTTATGCTCTAACTGAATCACTGTAAAAATAACTGCTGCCTGCTCTTGCAGTGTTGGGAGAGTCCCGAGCTGGGGGTTTTGTTTAGACCAAAAGTAAACTTGGGGGGATGCTTTAAAGGTTCCTGTCCTGCCTCCAAGTGTTGTGTGGCTTTGTAAGGAAGGGCCTCACAGGGTGGGATGATGGTTAAAGTGTCTTTCCCAGTTTCTCATTTATTAAGAAATGCTGGAGTTGCACAGAAATTCGGGATCTTTAAGAAAAGCTGTTCTGGTGGCCTTGGGTGGCTCTGTTCAGGGCAGGGTGGCACAAAGCCTGTGCAGGACAGAGCTGCCCACAGAGCTGGGAAACAAAATGATGTTATGATGGGCACAAACCTGTGTGCAGAGGGTTCAGGTGAGCAGAGGAAGACAGATCTGAGCTGGAATTTGATGCCGCGATGCCGAGTGCCGGGGCAGCTGCTCCCACCTGCTGGGAAACACCAATTCCCTCATTTCCATGGAAGGAATGATGCTTTTGCTGCTGCTCTCTGCTGTTTCATCACCTTGTGCTGTTTTTGCCTGAGCTCCCTGGCTGCTCCCAGGCTCTGATCTGGAGGGTGGAGGTGCAGGGAGGGGAGAGGAGTACCTACTCTGCACGTAGCTACTCCCGTTGTGCTATTGCCACACTGCCCACGCCGTGCAATCCATGCTGCAGAAACAGCCTGGCACAAGCACCGCTCCTGGACCTCTGGAAAAGCTGGAAGTTTCCCCGAGTTCTTCCCAGGTGTGGAGCGGAGGGCCCGGGATAGTCGTGTAGGGCAAGGTGGGGAGTGATTTTCTTGCTGTGGGGACCTTTCTGCCCCTCCAGAGCTGCTGGCAGAGCTGGTACGGGCTGTCCCCACAGGGAAGGTGACCCAGAGGTTGCTGAGCTGTGCAGAGCCCAGGCAGGTCCTGACGGATTTTTGGATGGACGTGCCCAGAGCGCCGCGGATCGGCTCCCAGAGGTGACAGGGTGACGCTGGAGCGGGTGCAGGGGAGGAGGCCGGTGTCCAGCAGTGCCTGTGTGCGGGCCAGGGGACACTTTTGGGGTGGCCTTGGTGGCTCTGCTGTGCTTCCCGACACCACTAGGTGCCTCCCAGCCTTTGCACTGCGGGGAGAGGCTCGGGAGCACCCGCTGCTCCCTCGGGCTGCTCCAGCAGCCCAGGCTTGGGGCACGGCTCTGATTTTTGGGTTATTTTGGACGTGAGCTTCACTTTTCACACAGCAGGGTTTGTCCCTGAGCTGGGGGAACGTGGAGCTGTTTAAGGCAGAGCTGTCGGGGAGTATTGAGGGTGCAACGAGCCTGAACTTGGGGGTGTACGTGGATTTTATGGGATGTGAACCCTACAGTCTGAGGGGCCCTGTGTGCCTGACTCTGTCACTGCTGTCACACTGCCACAGCAATGGACATGCTCCGAGTGATTTTTGTGTTTGCTCTGTTTGTTCCTGGCTCAGAGGAATTAGGTTTGGGGCTGATAAAAAATAATCACCATCAGGGTTATGGGGTGGGGGAGCACCTTCCCATTCTCGGTCCCTGTGACAAGTGCAGGTCGAGGTGGTGGCAGGGCAGGGCAGTGATGGGTGATGAGTGTCACCTCTCCAGCTGTCATCTCTCTGCTGGGACCAGAGGAAAATCCCAGTGCAGGACAAGACCCTCTGTTGTAGCTCTAAATATGGGTAGAAAAAGGAGAAATAGCAAATCCTTGTAAATAATCTCACTGTGACATTTTTGCCCCTCCAACCCCTGGTATCCAAACCTGGGCTCTTGGAATCCTCACCTGAGAGTCCCTCTGGTCCTTTGGCTGCTGAATCACCAAACTGCTTTTCCCACTGCACCAGCACAAAGATGCCACTGGCTTTGTGACAGAAACATTTGAGGAATCTGATTCTGGGGGTTCTTTGTTGCTGTTTTTCTTCCCCCCCACAATTTGTGCTGGGTACAGCACGTCCTGCCCGGGGCCTCACGTTGAAACTCTGGGCGGTGGCACAGAGTTGAACATGTTCACATCTTTCACCCTCCACTTTTTTGCTGCTCTGTTTTACCAGGCCAGCCAGATTTTGACAGCCATCCAGTTTTATTAGTGCAGAAACCAAAATCCCACCTCCTTTGGCTTGCAAACAACCTCCTGATTGATGCCTGGGAGCAGAGTAAATTCGTGTGTGTCTGCTGGGCCCTGTGCGAGCCCAGCTCAGAAGAAAAGAAAAACAGAGATTTTGGAAATGTCTGGGACTTCTAAGGGTATTAAAAAAATAATATTTCAAAAATAAATAAATTGAAAAGCTTCTTGCTGCTTTACCTTTGGGCTACAGGGTGTCCTTGGTTTCAGCTTGGGGGAAATGGGATGCAGATAAGCAAATCAAAGGATCAGCAGGACCCAAGACAGAAAGCACTGGAAAATGAACCAGGTGCCTCCTGGCTTCTGTAAAATCCAGCTTTAATTGCTGTTTTCACCAAATTGCAGGGCTGAATCTGGCCTGGGTTGGCTGGTAGTGGTCAGTGTGGGAGCACAGCAGCACCCAGTCCCATCCCAGTGCCGGCCAGTCCGGCTGCTGGGAGAGGGACCAGCCTTTGGGGCCCTGAAACAGAACGAAAAAAAGTTTAAGTAAAAAAAGTCTGCTGGGTTTTGTCCTTTTTCTTTCTTAAATCAAGAATGTTCTTTGCTCTCCCTTTGCCAAACATTAAATTCACTTAAATTTCGAGGCTGGAGACTTTTCCAACTTTCCTGTTGCACTTGAGGCATTTTCCAGAGGACCATTATTTTCACACAAAGTGTCGCTCCTTCTGAAATTCAGCCCCATTTATAATCTCTTCATTTGAGCCCTGCAAATTGCCAGTCACTTTTAAAAAGCGATATTAGTCTCAGGCTCTCTCCTTTTATTTATTGCTTTGATGAAAGAGATGGTGTCAGGAGTGGAAAATGAGTGGAGGCAGAGGAGGGAAACGGGAGAAATTAAGGGAAGGAGTTGGAAAAGGGAACAAAGAAATCGATTAAACGCTTTTTTTTTTGCTCCCATATCTTGAGGATGATTATGTTTCGCTGGAAAACATCTCCTTCATTCAGAGTGTTAATATTTAATTAGTTGCTGATCATTAAGTGCTTATTGTGGTTGCTAATTTGGCCAGGAAACGCTGTAAATGCTGCTGGGAACAGAAGTAGGTTAACAGGGCAGGTATTTTTGTGCTTCGGTGCCTCATCTTCCTTGCCCCCAAATTTCCAAGGAAACTTCTTGCTGTGTCTTCTTAGAGGGATGCAAAGGCCACGGGAACGTCATCCCAAAATCCTAAATGAGAGTCTGGGAAGCAGCAAATCCGCAGTGAAGGGCTCAGCCTTTCTGCCCTAACGTAGCATTTGTGAGTGTGGAGTGCTGAAAACTCATTTTCATCATTTGGGCATGTGATATAAAGCCTCAGGATCTGAAATATTACAGTCACCATGGCTACCAGTGACTTATCTGAGGGAGTTTGACTTTTGTTTTGATTTTAAGTGTCTTAATTGTAGTTTAAAAATCAGAATCTAAATGTGTTTTTTTACTTAGGCATGAAACTAAAGGCATTAAATGATTTGCATTATTAAAATATCTATAATGCTGCCTGTCAAAGGTTCCTAAAGAAGGTCCTTAATATTCATCCCTTATGTTCTAAATAAAGTTACTCTCCAGCTTTATGGGAGTTCTGCTTCTCTCACCACAAAAAATGTCTTGCAGGTGCCTCGCTGGCTATTTTGCAACCCCAAACCTTTTGTTTAGCCTTGGAAAAGCTGTGCCACTCCATACCTGCTGCTTTCTCACACATTCTGCTGCTTTTCCTCCTTCCCCTCCTGTCCCCCAGCTGTTCCCCACGGGGTCCCACCTCTGGAGCTGGTGTTTATGGAAGAGTTTGGCTGCTGGAAGTTTGCCCTGCTCAGGAATCCTGCCAAACCCCCTCGAGTTTCTCCTGGATGAAAAATTACTGAGCACCACCTGCCCGAAAAGTGGGAAAACGTGGGGATGCTGAGCTGGGATGGAGAGCACCGAACTGCCCCTCCTTCCATGGTGTAAAAGAAGAGGAGGAACACGACAGGCAGTGGTGCAGCCGAAGATTTTTCTCCCTTAATTCAATCACTGAAATGTTACAATCTGTCCTGCTCTAATTCTCTCCACTTGTACTTGTGCAGCGGTTGCAAACATGCTGAAATATGAACTCATGCTTGGTAAGCCTTTAATTCCAGCTTTGATGTTTTTAATCATCAGTACAGATTTGGTAAAAATGATTCATTAGCTTGAAACGCGTCTTGGATTCCACGTGACGCTGTGGGGAACGGAGGAGGCAGCGCCAGGGGCCGCTTGTTCTTGGGATGTTCTTTGTGCCTGAGCTGATTCTTGAAGTGTGGCCCTCAACATCTCAGCTTTAGAGGCCTCTTGGGTGTCCAGATGCCTCCTCTCTGCATCTGGTTTCGGTCAAAACCCGAGCGCTCCTTGCTCAGAAATGTGTGAGCAGAGCCCGTGGTCGGTGCGCTGGGGCGAGGGCTCCTCTCTGGGTGCCGCAGCAGGAGGATTCCTGGCCTCGTTTGCCTTCCCTGCCTTCCCTGCCCGCTGTCTGCCTGGAACCACTCCCTTAACCCTTGCTGGGACATCTCCACACCCTCTGAGCACCAGGGTTCGGGCTGGGGTTGGTTTCCCCCACGCAGAGCTCTAGCCCGCAGTGACCGGAGAGGATTGAAAGCAATCTGGCTTCAGAGCAGAGGCTCGGAGACAAATCCTCAATCCCATTACTTGTTCCCTGGCAGTCCCTGGTTGGATCTGGGGTACCAGGGATGTTATCAGAGCCTCTGAGGCTGCTGCCCAAAAGGCATCGCCCTCCTGGCTCAGCGTGGCTGTCGGATTCCAGCTGCCCCCGCCGTGCGTGCCATGGATATAAAGATCCCTTTCATGGCTGTTTCCATATGGAAAGTGGCATTCCTGTTCCTGTAAAGCCACCTTTGTGCCAGTATATCCACGTGAGAGGCCCTGGTGGTGGGAGGATGTTGGGATCCCCGCCGTGGGATCTTGGTGCAGGTGTGATTTTTGTGTCCTGTGTTCTTCCGATGGATAAATTCGGGTGCAGCCACAGGCCTGACCCTGCCCCAAGCTGAGGTATTGAAGGGCTCTCTGACCACAGAAACCCCACAGAACTCCAGCTTTTTGAGGACAAAGATGAGCATCCCGAGGAAAATTCCAGAAGCTCTCCAGCCCTGCCTCCCTCGGAAAGGGAAGGAGCGGAATAAACACTTTCTCCCTGTTGTGCTGAAAGGCTTTTATCTCCCGGGCACGTTCTGAGCTTCGAGGAGGAGCAGCAACTCTTCCCAGGTTTTGTCTTCCAGGCTGTTCCTGCTGTAACAAATTGTTAAGCAACAAGTACACGGCATTTGGAGATCTGGGATGAGATAGGGACAGCCGCACAAAGGCGCTCTCAGATGTTCAAGGCTTCCTTTTGTGCTCAGGGGTTTTATATATTTATTTTTTACTCTCTGGCATCCAACTGCTGCTCCTCTTCTCCCTCTGTTCACGGTGCTGGAGTGGGAGCCAAGGCCATGGATTCAGGTGTGCTCCCATGTCCAGCCAAGCCTGCTCTTATCACAAATCGCTTTTTTCTCCCCGCAGAGCAAACACTGCTTGGTGCTGTTCTCTCACCTCTCCTCCTCCCCCTTTGTTTTCCGTAAATCCCTTACTTGATTTCTCATGCTTTGTGTGGATTTTGTTTTGTTTCCAGCTCGTTTTTTTCTCCTTAAAATCCTTTTTTTTTTTTTTTTCTGGACTTTAGCGATGCTTTTCTTTTGTTTTGCCTTTTTTTCCCCCCTCCTCAGAGTATTGTGTAATCAGTGGATCCTTTTATTCTACCCCTGTAAATAGACAAAGGAACCAGAACAGGGAGTTTTTCCTGGAGTAGCTGTTCGATTACCTGTTGAAATGAGTCCCACATCCCAACACCTTTATTCCACACAGATGGACCCACCCACCCTGAGCTAATCCTGTAAAAGTGAATTGAGGAAGAGGAAAAAAGAGGAATATTCATGCAGGTGACAGCTGTTGTCTGAACCTGCGCTTCGAGGGCTGTGGATCCAGGGACAGCATTCCAACAGGGATGAACGCCGAGGCTGGGAAAAGGAATGTTTGAAATCAGTCTAAAAAAAAAACACGGAAGAAAATTCCCATGAGGAGACTCCTGCAGGAGATCGAGTGTGGTGAAGTCACAACGAATCGGGAATTGCGGCTCCCGCCGGCTCTGTCCCTGTGGATTTTACCTGCCCAGCCCGGAGCAGAGCGGCTTTGCTGGGTGCCTGCTGCTGTGTCCAGAGGGAACATCACTTCCATGCTGCTGCTGGACGTTTCCTCCTTCTTCCCCCAGCAAATGCAAGTTCCAGAAAGGAGAGGGAAAGGGGTTTGACGTGGTGAGAATCCACTCCTCGCTGCCCCAATCCCTTCCCTCTTTTTCCTTGGGAAGAGCTGGAGTGGACAGACATCTCTTGGCTTGCAGAATGTGGATAAAGGTCCTGTCAGCAGCTGCCTTTTTGCTAAGCCTTCTTATTCCAGCAAGGAACACTCCACGCTCTGCTCTGAGGCTCTTCAGAGTGCTTTGATTTTAGGGTGGGGATTTCAGACCACCCTCACCCAGCTGAGCACCACCAGCCATCCCAGTAGGAGCTCCGATGGATTTTTTGAGGCATTCCCAAGCCTGAGGAGCTCGAACCAGCCTGCCAAGGTTTGCTCTGTGCATCCCAGCGAGCTCCAGAGCTCCCAGTGCTCTGATGGACATCCCAGATTTCCCCTCGCTCCCTCTCCCTAAAGCTTGCCGGAAATTGCAACCCGATAGGAGCGAGCCCTGTCCATTGTTCCTCATTGTTTGAGGATTGTTTACATCCACTTTTTTGTTATCCCATCTCCCTGACTCTTCCCTGACCTCTTGCCGGCTCGTTTGGTCCATTGTGTGTGGCTGTTGTTGTTCCAGGGAGTTCTGAGGGAGGAGGGTTGGAGCAAACCCTGGGATTACTCAGCCCCAGCCTACTCCTCTTTGGCTTCATTGCTTTATTCCACCTAAATAATAATAACAATAAAGATGATAATTCCCTCTAAGTGCAGTCCTAAGCCACTCTCCCGCTGTGCATTTGGGAGCAACTCACGCAGCTTCCCAGACTCGGGATAATCTCCTTGGGATTTTTTAATGTCACGTTTCCATAAGACATTCCTCAAGGACGCAGAGACCCAGCAGCAGGATGCTCCTGGAAACATCAGCCCCATCCTGAGTATTGATCCCTGTGTTTTCTCCCCAGGAGCACACAGGATCTTGATCCTGAAAAGTCGGTCAGAGCTGGATTACATTTGCAAACCAGTTTGGGATTTCCCACGAGCGAGAGGGCTCAGGGAGTCTTGCAGTTGGTTCTGGAGTTCTTTCCAGAGCATCCCGCAGCCCCTTCCCCTGGAGCAGGGCTCCTGCTGCCTGCGAACGCAGCGTTCCCACCGACAAGTGCATCTGAGGCCAGGCAGATCCCGGGATGATGCTGGGGAACACGTGTGAGAGGCACTGGGAGAAGCAAGGAAATGTTTACGCTGGGAGGGGACTGTTGACAGTGCAGTTCAAACAGCTGACGTTATTCAGGGCAGCCAGTGCCGTGCAATATTTTGCTTTTTGCTTCTCTCCTGGGGGTCAGGCAGAAGGGAAGGATCAAATGGGGCTGGCAGGGCTGTCCTTGGCCAGAGCAGGGAATCCAGCAGCTGCAGGCAAGGAAGGTGGTGAGGAGAAGCAGCAACTGTGGCTCGGTGTAGTGGTTGAAGTCGAGGTCAGGGTGGATTCTGGGGCAGCTCAGCGCAGGGACACCAACATTCCCTGGATATTGTGGCCCCAGGAGATGTTTGGGTGGTGTCTGGAGCCCCGTGTGTGCTGCAGGGTTGTCAGTGCCAGAGGATAACTGAGAAATGTGGAAGTATTTTGTGCTGGGAGAAGGGAACACGAGGTGCTGATGTGCTGGGTGGCTGTTGAGCTGGGAATTGAATTTGCCTTCCAACTGGTCCCAGTTCCCGTGCGTCCCCATCTCGCTGGGTGGGTATCTGACATTCTGTGTTCGTTTCAAACCAGCCTGTCTCTCTTGTTCTGTTTTTAGCATGGCTGACAAGAACAGCACCCTGAAATGCACGTTCTCTGCTCCTGGCCACAGCACCACGCTGCTGCAGGGACTGGCCTCGCTCCGAGCTCAGGCTCAGCTGCTTGATGTCATCCTCACTATAAATAATGAAGTGTTTCAGGTTCATAAAGTTGTCTTGGCTGCCTGCAGTGACTATTTCAGGTGAGAATCCCATAGGGAAGCAGGCATTTTTACCTTTCCTGTGGGTTTGCTGTCTCCCCATCCTCCCCCACCCCAACCTCCCCACCGCACCCCAAAAGTCCCATCCCACAGAAATCTTTGGAGGTTTGGTTTGCTCCATGGATGTCCTGCAGGCAGGTTGAGGTTCAGGATCAGTCCCTCTGCACTCAGGTTTGTTCAGCTACAGCTGCTGGGCCAAGACAGGAGCCCAAGCCCAGGTTTTGAACCCACCTGGGCAGGTGTTGGTGCTGCTTTTGCTCTGGAGCCACTTGAGCTGATATGGAGGTAGCAGTGAGGCCTCCAGAATGAGGCATCCCATCCTCCTGCTCTCTTTAACCACCACTGATGTGTCTGTAGTGCTCCCTGCCCATGGGCTGAGAGCACTGAGGTCCTGAGAGCGCTCCCCAGATCCCAGAAGATCCGGGAGAGCTGTCCCAGTTGGTGTGGGTTGAAAACCGAAGCACCCCGAGGAGTTTCTGCAGCCAAATTAATGCAGAGGGAGCCAATTGCAGGGCAGGGAATTCAGTCCTGAGTGAAAACAGGTGTTTTATCCATCTTGCCTCTGTCACAGGATCACAGAATTGTGGTTGAGGTTGGAAAAGGTCTCCAAGGTCATCAAGTTCAACCTTGTCACCCAGCCCAGAGCACTGAGTGTCACATCCAGGCCTTCCTTGGACACCTCCAGGGATGGGCACTCCAAACCTCCCTGGGCAGCCCCTGCCAAAGTCTAATCACCCTTTCCATGAAGAAATTCCTGCTGATGTCCACCCTGAGCCTCCCCTGGCACAGCTTGAGGCCGTTCCCTCTTGTCCTGTTGTCCCCTGTTCCCAGAGCCCAACTTCCCCCCGGCTGCCCCCTCCTGTCAGGGACTTGTGCAGAGCCACAGGGTCCCCCCTGAGCCTCCTTTGCTCCAGGCTGAGCCCCTTTCCAGCTCCCTCAGCTGCTCCTCAGGACTGACTCTCTCTGTCCAACTCCTTTGGAACGGCTCTGGCTGGGAATGGCTTTGAGTCCGGGATCTTTCTGGGGCAGCACCAGTGGCAGCGTGAAGTGAGGGACGTGCTGGAGACACCGGGTGCAGGGAAGGCTCACACTCATGGAGAGCTTGAGCTGGGAGTTGTTCCAGACTCTGGGAGGGCTGGAAAAGGGGCTGTTGATGGGATTTGCAGTCCCTTGATGTGTAGGTCCCTCCCAGCAGGTAAACAAGACCAAAGGGCTTCACCTGGCATCTCTCTGGCATCCCTGTGCCCGTTCTTCAGCTGCTCTGTGTTCACACACATTTTCCAGGCTCTTCCCTCCCCTCTCCCTGTGGTAACACAAACCTTCCAGGCTTATCACTCTCCTGAGCAGGCACACAGTTAATCCTGGAGCTGCTCTCCCCCCAGATGCTGATGGCACTGTTTTATTCCTCACTGCTGGGTGCAGGGCCACTGCCAGGGTGGTTTCACTGTCGAAATCTAATTGCTGAGTAGGTTCCTTGTTAGAACTTCAGTGGTGCTGAAGAATGTCGTCCTAGGGAACAATGGCAGAATAATCCAGCTTTTCGAAAACACTCTGGGTTTTTTTCTGCAGGAAGGGGGAGGGAAAAGAGTGAAATTGAGGCATTTATATAATCAGCATTTTAGAACCGTAACACTTTTCGAAGGGAATTGCATTCTAGTGGATGATTTGTCTTCAGCATGGCAACAATAAACGCTTTCCTCTCTCTGTTCAGCTGGTGCAGGAGCACACACGTGGCCGGGTGTCCTCTGGGGCGAGGGATCAGGGCTGGGATTTGAGCAGAATGCTCTCATCTGCTGCACGGACAAATAATTGGGAACAGCGTTCCTGGTCACTCGGTTACAGCGGGCTGATTTCACATGCAGATATTTCCTTATTTAGGTCATTTAGGATTTCTTGGGTTTATGCTGGACGGCAGCAGGTTTTCTAGCCTGGTTTGGACAGGAAACTTGGAACTCCTGTCTTTTGACAGCGTTCCCAAGATATTCCTTTATTCCTGTGTCGGTGCAGGGTCTGTTCAGCATTTTTTCGGGCTGACTCGCACCTTGGAGTCGGTGCAGGCAGCTCTGGTGACACCACAGATTTACCTTTCCCATGGAAAAGAGCAGGTTACCCAGGGTGGAAAAAACAGCCCAAAAAGTGCAGTTTTAAGATCTTTTGTGTGACAGTTCATGGCCTCGCAGGGACGTGTGTGCAGTGGCAGAGAGTGGTGACACTCCACGTCGCCCCATGTCGCTCTGTGTCACCTGCTCTGACTTTGCCTGACCCACAACTGCTCTGCCGCTGCTCCTTGAACACCAAGGGGTGCAAACCTTTGCCCTGAGCCACCCCTGGCTAACAAAACCCTCTGGAACGGGCTGTAAATGGCCCAAACCCCACAAGTGCAGCCCCGTCCCCATCCCCATCCCGCCCCCGGCGGCACTGGGAGCTGCGGCCCCACAGCCCTCGGCGTGGAATGTGCTTCCTGTGGAATTTAGGAGCCTCCCAAGGAGGTGATCCAGGGCCTAAGCTCTGCGTGGCCTGGGCAAGTGATGTGCTCGCAGCTGTGCTGTAACTGAGCCTTTTCCCCCCGAATTTTGTTTAATTGCCTGTCAGCCCCCTGCCGTCGGCGTTGCTGGAGGGGCTGCGGCTCCCATTTTTTAAGGCGTTGGGAAGGAGCCTTGGAGGGGAGGTTGTGCTGGAAGACCAAAGCTGTTCACGGGATGTGTTGCACCTGCAATTTTTAAGCCATTTCGTAGTTCCCTACGAGGTAACGGGATCACAGGGCCTGAAGGCTGTGCTGCCAGGAGTCACTGAGCTCCTACCAGAGGTGTATTCCTTCCTTGTGCTCCCAAATCTTAAACCTAAACCTAAACCCCTTCAGGGTACAGCTCCCAATCTCTGCTGGAGCAGATCCCGTGGGATTCTTTTTTGTTGAGTATCACAGATTCATTGGTGTCCAGAATTCTCCACTCCCTGCTCTGGCAGCTCTGCCTCTTCCTGGAGCTTGGTCCTGTGGTCTGCTCTTATTCCTGCTGCCAGTGGGATTGAAAAACTTCTCCAGTTGCTGAATATTCCTCCTCAGTGCACTGTTTATGCAAGCCTTATGTAAGTCGTTGCACACTCTCATTTCTCCTGGCTCGTAGAGATTTAGCCTTGATTTATTCCCCCCCTTCCCCATCCTAAGAGAATCAGAGTGTTCAATAAAATCCAATTCCAAGGTGCTGCATCTTTTGCTTAAACAGGGGGGATTTTTTTGTTTGTGTTCCTGACCTGCAGGGCGATGTTCACGGGCGGGATGAGAGAAGCCAGCCAGGATGTGATCGAGCTCAAAGGTGTGTCTGCCAAGGGCCTGAAGCACATCATCGACTTCGCCTACAGCGCCGAGGTGACTCTGGACCTCGACTGCATCCAGGACGTGCTGGGAGCCGCCGTCTTCCTGCAGATGGTGCCGGTGGTGGAGCTGTGCGAGGAGTTCCTCAAGTCTGCCATGAGCGTGGAGACGTGCCTCAACATCGGGCAGATGGCCACCACCTTCAGCCTCGCCTCCCTCAAGGAATCCGTGGACGCCTTCACCTTCAGGCACTTCCTGCAGATCTCCGAGGAGGAGGATTTCCTCCACCTGCCCTTGGAGCGCCTGGTGTTCTTCCTGCAGAGCAACAAGCTCAAGAGCTGCAGCGAGATCGAGCTGTTCCGCGCCGCCGTGCGCTGGCTGCAGTTCGACCCCGGGCGCCGCGCCAGCGCCAGCCAGGTGCTCTGCCACATCCGCTTCCCGCTCATGAAATCCTCGGAGCTGGTGGACAACGTCCAGACCCTGGACATCATGGTGGAGGACGTGCTGTGCCGCCAGTACCTGCTGGAGGCCTTCAACTACCAGATCCTGCCCTTCCGGCAGCACGAGATGCAGTCGCCGCGCACGGCCATCCGCTCGGACGTGCTGTCCCTCATCACCTTCGGCGGCACCCCCTACACCGACAACGACCGCACCGTCAGCGCCAAGGTCTTCTGCCTGCCCGACGCCGGCGGCCGCCAGTTCCGCGAGCTGACCGAGATGGAGGTGGGCAGCAGCCACTCGTGCGTGGCCGTGCTGGACAACTTCGTGTACCTGGTGGGAGGGCAGCAGCTGCAGTACCGCAGCGGGGAGGGCGCCGTGGACGTCTCCTACCGCTACGACCCCCACCTCAACCAGTGGCTGCGCATCCAGGCCATGCAGGAGAGCAGGATCCAGTTCCAGCTCAACGTCCTGCGCGGGATGGTTTACGCCACGGGCGGCCGCAACCGCTCGGGCAGCCTGGCCTCGGTGGAGAAGTACTGCCCCAAGGACAACGAGTGGACCTACGTGTGCTCCCTGAAGCGCAGGACGTGGGGCCACGCCGGGGCCACGGTGGGGGACAAGCTGTACATCTCAGGGGGGTACGGGATCTCCGTGGAGGACAAGAAGGCCTTGCACTGTTACGACCCCGCCGCGGATCAGTGGGAGTTTAAGACCCCCATGAACGAGCCCAGGGTGCTGCACGCCATGGTCAGTGCCAACAGCAGGATTTACGCCCTGGGAGGCCGCATGGACCATGTGGATCGGTGCTTCGATGTCCTGGCTGTGGAATATTACGTCCCCGAGACGGACCAGTGGACCACGGTGAGCCCGATGCGCGCGGGGCAGTCGGAGGCCGGCTGCTGCTTGCTGGAGAAAAAGATTTACATCGTAGGGGGCTACAACTGGCACCTGAACAACGTGACCAGCATCGTGCAGGTCTACAACACAGAGACTGATGAGTGGGAGAGGGACTTGCACTTCCCAGAGTCTTTTGCTGGCATTGCCTGTGCCCCGGTCATCCTCCCGCAGGTGACAAGCCAGAGGTGACTCTGGGCTGCTCTGGGGTTGTGGGAGAGGGAAGGACAGCAAACAGCTCCAGTTCTCTGCTCCAGAATGTCCCTCCTCCTGCTGGGGAGTCCTGGCAAGCGAGTTCCATCAGCAGCACTTGTCAGCCAGGCAGACTGAACAGATGTTACAGCTGGGAAAAGCTTTTCTCTCCGCTCTCTCTCTTTTTTGTGGGGGGTGAATTTTGCCAACTTTTCGTATTTTTAAAGGCGTTACACGCTGCAAACTCTGGCAGCTCAGGAGTCACTCAGCACTGGGGTCTTGTTTCCAAGAGACCAGGTGGGGGATTTTTTATCAATAGCTCCAAAAATAAAAATCGTTGTGCGTCGCTTTGTTGTTTTTTTAGCAAACAAACAAAAAAATACCAAAACCTGTGTAACACACTGACCTCCAGAAGCAATAAAGGGACAGTGGGAGCTACAAGAGCTCAGGTGCTTGGATTGTGAAACCAGATCCCTGTTTTTCAAAAGGTGACTTTTCCTTTTTTTTCTCCTTGCTGGAAAAGGGAATATTTATCCCTGCGCACCTCTGGTCCTCATTGCTTGGATCACGCTGCAATTCCTCGCCCCCTCCAGCTCCTCTAGTGCAGAAGTTCTCCCTTAATTGGGGCGTGCAGAGTTTGCAGCACTAAAGCCATGGTGAAAGCTTGATTATATATAAACAGGCATGATTATTTGGGTTTAGAAGTGCCAAAAAATTTGGCTGCCCTGGCAATAAGAGCTCTGCAGTCGTCCATCAGTGAAGCCAAGAGCTCCTGCAGTTTCTGGGTCAGGATTTTCACCTTTCCCAACACCTTCATCCCAACTCTTCCTCCACTAAAGGAGGTGGGTGCTACTCTTTCAGCAGCTGGAAGGATTTCTTCCTTGCCATGGGAATCAGCTGCTTGGCATCCCAAAATTATGGGAGTCCCAGTGGAATGTGGTTTCGTTGTTGTGGTGGTATTTTAAATTAAGAGGTTGGTTTAAGGTGGCTCTGTGATTTTTGTAAAATCTTCACTGAACACTTCCTGAACTTTCCTCCCCTCCAAGCCATTTTCCTTATTTAATTTGATGAATGAATTGCAAAAATCTCTGCTTTTATCAGGAATTCTGTTTCCAAGGGCTTTGTTTTGTATCTGTGTCGGCTTGATTTGGATGCACACGGTCTCCTTTTGTAGAGAAGCTGTTGCATTCTGCTGTGAAATAAATCCTGGGCTGCAACCTTTAGTGACAACTCGTAATGTCTGGTGTGCTGATGAATCCTTGGGAGCTCTGTGCAACGCATGAACTCCACACCTCAGAGGTTTTTCTGGAATTCATGCAATCAGAGCACCTTTGGGTACGATGCAGGGCAGGCGTTCTGAATTTCAGATGAAAGTGATGCAGAATTTCGTCTGTTCCTCTCCATTTGCTGGTTTGCCAGTAATAAACTGATGGAGAGGACGTGTTGCTGTATGGAATGCTGCAGTTGGAGGCCTCGCAGGCACTTAATTGACTCCTTTTCTCTGCTCCTTTGGCCTGGCCTGGCTGCCAGAAACGCCCAGGATGGGCTTGGCAGGGACAGGAGATGCTGAGAGGATGAACTGGAACTCGGTTCAAGCTTCACAGTTACAAAAGAATGGATTTTCCTTGTTAAATGCTTCCACGTGTTTATAAAAATGGTATTTCTCAGGTTGGTAACAAATGGAGGAGTTCCTCCCTTTCCCATTTGCAGGATCTGCTTAATCCTCTTCTGAGGGTGTCAATTCTTCATCCAAAGTGACAGAGGAGAGTTTAGGAGGGATATTCAGGATAAATCCTTCCCTGTGAGGTTTTCCCAGAGCAGCTCTGGCTGCCCCTGGATCCCTGGAAGTGCCCAAGGCCAGGTTGGAGCGGCCTGGGACAGTGGGAGGTGTCCCCATGGCAGGGGTGGCACTGGATGGGCTTTAGGGTCCCTCCCAACCCAAACCAGTCTGGGATTCCGAGATTCTGCAGCACTTAAATACTCTTCCCTGCTTTATTTCAATTTTCCCCGATTCCTGTGGCAGCAGTGGATGGTTTGGGTGTTCTCTAATCCCTGAGATTTCCTGGATGTGCAGCCATGGTTCCCATCCCACACACGCCTGGAGATCCGTGCGAAGACCATCCCCAGAATCTCTTCCTGGGAAAACCAAGCTTTACTTTTCCCTTCAGGCTTCTCAGGTAGGTGTGTGTGTGTTGGGGGCAAAGGGGGAAAAAGAGGAAAAATCCTTGGAAAACGTGGAAAAACGTCATGGGTCTCATCTTTAAGTCAACCTTGCCAAAATAAATGTAACCTGGGTATTCATTCCTGTTGGAAGTGTGGCTTTGCAGGCAGGAGGATGCACAAAGCCCTTCTGGGATTGTATTTATTAAACAACTGCCTGCCCCAAAGCAAAACTAACCTGGGATTCCCATTCCCACTCCCTGCCACTGCGCAGCAGCAGCTGGGAAAGAATCTGGAAGTCTCTGGACCAGAGCACCGCAGCTCTTTGTTGCTGGAATGTTCTTTTTATAGCAACGTAAATAATTATTTCTCATCAAGCAAGCTGGAAATATTCTGGCCACTCTAAATTTAGCAGAGACTCAAGTATTTGTGGACCATAAATATTTTGGGTCATAAATCTGACCCCTGTGCAGGGATGGAGTTGTGGCTCTGGGCCGTGCTGGGCACGACCTCTGTTTTAATTCTGACAATAAATGGATTTGGTTCTTTTGGTGGGTTCAAAAATTGATGGTTCAGGAGGGTTTTCCCATAAATATGGATGGGATTGTGTGAAAACACTTCCCAGGATGCCCCACATGGAAAGGAGGTGGACTGAGCTCCTCTTTTCCTCAGGAATGAGCAAAGCCAGATAAATGTTTGATCGCACGCGGAGCAATAAAAATTCTGATCTGGTCTCAGAGCAGCAATAAAAATTCTGGGGGTGAATTGGGTAAATTTGGAAATGCCCCTGCACAAATGGGGGAGCAGGAGGAGCTGGAGCATCGTTAGCACAGAGCCCGTGTGTCCCTCCAGAGGCTCCTGTCAGGGCTGGGATAATAATTCCTGTCTCCTCTGATGTTTTATGGGCCTGAAATTGTGCTTAAAACTATAAAGGCAGCCCTGGGAGTCTTGGCAGGGTGGAGAGCAGCGAGAGATTGGGAATGTCTGCATCCTATTAATGGTGTCACTGACCCTTTTCCAGAGGGTCTGCCTGCTCCCAATCCCACTGTCACTTCTCCCTATCCCAGAACCTGGATAATTCACACAGACGTGGCTGCAGCCCTGGAAGTTTTTAGCAGCAGTGGAAAAATTTCAGTTTCTTTGATTCAGACAGAACGAAGACGCTCCCAGCAGCTCCCAGTTAGCCCGGTGCTGGTTTCCAGTGCTGCTGTGGAAGCCACATCAAACCCAGGCAGACATTCGCACTTCCATGGCTGTGATAAGGGCTGGAGCTGCTGAAACTCCGCAAACTTTTGGGACATTTATCACGGCAGGATTATTGGAGCCAGACTACTGTCAGGATAAATAAAACATGTTCCCCAGTGCAGCTCTAATTATGATTTTTAGCCAGTTGTGTAATGTGCAGAACTTTATTGACAATAAATCTTCCAGTTGCTCGCACAAATGAATGGGATTTCATCACTCGTGACTGCAGGACCAGGAGAAGTGGATGTGGCTGGAGAAATTCACAGTCTGGGGGTGTTGGCACGTCAGGAGAGGGAGGGAGCAGAGCTGGCTGGTCTGGCCTTCCAAGGAGGGCTCAGCTCTCCTGGATTCCACCTGGGAGCCCATAAATATCCCACAGACATCTCCCCCCGAGGAGTTCTGTGCAGAGACAGCTCCGATTCCACTCTGCATGTTAATGGTGAGTGGGCACAGCAGCATCCCACAGCCTCCAGAACTTTTGTTTCTCGTTCCCAGCTCCTCTCTGAGCTCCAGGAACAGGCGTTTGGCACTTCTCCGTTTAACATCTCAGCTCGAGGGAGAAGTTTCAGCCTTTGTTTGTGGGGCAGGTACGATTCCGACTGCTCCAACACTGAGGGTTCCAGAAAATGAACACAAAATGGGCTTTTCTGCTGGGAAACAGCTGCTGGCTGAGCTGTGCCACCCCAAATCAGCCTCAGATTGTCAGGAAAAGGGTGAGGAAAAGAGGAGGGCGACAGTTCCCATCCCTGGCAGTGTCCAAGGCCAGGCTGGAGGGGGCTTGGAGCAACCTGGGATAGTGGAAGGTGTCCCCCAATTATCCAACCTGAACCACTCTGGAATCCTCTGAAAGCAGAAAAGCTGCCGGGGCAAAAGTTTTCAGAAGGTTTTAGAAGTTGGAGAGAGAAATCAAAGGTTCTTGGCTGGGTCCCTGAGGCTTTGCAGTTGCTGTTTCACACCCAGACCCCTGCAATTAGCTAGAACCGGTTTATAGGGCTTCTTAAGAAATGAAAATCTCTTTTTTTGGGGGGTTGTTTGTGCAGGCCACCAGCCCAGCCTGCTGCTGGCTGCCCCTCAGCCCAGCTGGAGCGAGGCCTTTGAAGTCCCTGGGGTTGCACCACATCAGGAGCACCTAAAGCAGAATGGATCCTTTAACATATTTAATATTTTCGATGTCTACCATCCGGGTCCTGGGCGCTTTGAAAACAGCCCTAAAAAGTCTTTTCCATGTGGTTAAGTGAAGTTTGTAATCAGGCTGCTCACCTGGGCCTGCTGACAGAGCTGGCAATTATTTAGCTTTAAATGCAAAGTGCTTTTTTTTCCCCCCTGCCTGGTCTGGGGTCGTGTTTGAACGTGTGTGATCCTCCTCAGGATGCAGAGTGACTCCCCGGCAGGATCAATGCCGGCATTCAGCGTCAGTGCCTTCAGGACAGGGGTTTACAGCTGGATTTAGCAGGAATGTTTGAATTTCACAGAGGTTTGGAAAGGAGAGGTTTTGCCCTGGGGTGCAGGTAGCGTGTCTGGACTGTTCAGTTTTGCAGGATTTGGGGTTTGCACGTGAAGGGAGGCTGCCAAAAGTCTGGGATCCGTGTTCCTTAGGGAGAAAATCAGGAGTTTTCCCCATGGAAAAGGGGCAGGATTAACCCCTGGATGGGCAGAGGTGCTTTCCGTGTGTCAGCCCTGGGTGCTGCAGCTCCTGGGGTACTCACAGGAGGTTTAGATGGGATTTTGGGAAGAAATCCCTCTCTGTGGGGGTGAGGAGGCCCTGGAATGGAATTCCCAGAGAAGCTGTGGCTGCCCCATCCCTGGAAGTGTCCAAAGGTCGGGCGGGGCTTGGAGCAGCCCGGGATAGTGGAAGGTGTCCCTGGGCAAAGGGAGCAGCTCCCAGGAGCCACAAACCTGGGAATTCTGTGGTGGCTGCTCAGTCTCCTGCTGAAAAATCGACTTTATTGATGCTCCCTCTTCACTGAAATGACAGAAATTCAGGAGGTCCCGACTTTGTCGATCAGGATTTCATGCAAAAATCACCTGCAACTGCAGAGAAACCACCCTGACTTCTCCTGCACGCCTCGATTTATTTCTTTTTAATACCTTCAGCAGGAAACTCGGGCTTTGGACTCGTAGGTGGCCATCTGTCCTGAGGGATGGACACAGCAGAGCTTGGAATCGCACTGGGATGTGAACCAGGGGAGGGTCACAGGACCGTGGAATGGTTTGGGATGGAAGGCGGACCTTAAAGCTCATCCTGCCAGGGCAGGGACACCTTCCATGATCCCAGGCAGCTCCAAGCCTGGTCCAACCTGGCCTTGGGCACTACCAGGGATCCAGGGGCAGCCACAGCTGCTCTGGGCACCCTGTGCCAGGGCCTGCCCACCCTCCCAGCCAGGAATTCCATCCCAATCTCCCATCCATCCCTGCCCTGTGGCAGTGGGAAGCCATTCCCTGTGTCCTGTCCCTCCAGGCCCTTGGAAATTGTCTCTTTCCATCCTTCCTGTAGCTCCTTCTCTTCCTGGAGTGCCAGGTACATCCTCACTGATGCCTCACTGCGACTCTGGCAATTCTCACATGGAATCCTCTGCCTCCCATCCCTTTGGGAAGGCACAGAGTGGCCGCTGCTTTCCCAGCTCCCCACATCACCTCAGCATCCCGGGAATGCTCCCTGCATTCCGTGTGGCGCCGAGCCGAGCCCCGATTCTGGGAAAAGGGACCGGTAACAGAACCCTCGGCCTGGCTGCCAAAGCCTCTCGGAGCAGCAAAAAGACCCGAGGTGTGGAAATGAGAATTAATTTCTCCCAGCAGTCGCTGTTTGCTTGGCTTTCCGTAATTTTAGAATTTACAGGGAATGGTAAAGGAGCGAAACTGGAAGAGTGACAAGGGAATATTGGTACAGGGAGCCGAGCCAACCTTCTGTGTGAGTGGATTTGTTGGAGGGGAGAGTGGTTCAGGTGCTTTTATTTGCCCTCTGGAAACAAGGACATCTTAAATTAAAGAAATTTTCACCAGTTCCAAGTGAAACAAGAGAATGTTTTCCTACTCCAAGAACGGTTTGGAGCCCGGTTCAAAATAACTGGGGACTCTGAGGATATTCTTCTCTGAGGATAATGGGAATGTCAACAGGAACATTAAGTAGGAAGTGTGAAAGATCAAAATCTTTGTGTCTGCAGGCAAAAAAAAAAAAAAAAAAAAAAAGATGTCAGCTCATTTGTGGATCACAGCACAACCTCGTGTGCTGCCCTGGCGTTGTGCGAGTCCCTCAGCCTCACACCTTCCTGGGAAAGCTCTGAGGGAGAGCGTGGAAGGAGCTGGATTTTGTCTGCCAGAGCGATTGCGACGGATAAAACCCAGCGAAAAGCAAACAGCAGCTCCTCCCTGCAGCGCATCTGCTCCGCGAGGCCGCAGGTTGCTCGGGGAGGAGGTTTTTTGGCAGCTGTGGCCACAGCAGCCCCGGCCCCCGGTGGTTCTTTGTTTGCTCCGGAGTCTCAGTTACCAGAATCTCTTCCCAAACACGTCTGGAGGAGCCGGAGCCGCCGCCTCGGGGGAGCCCAGCGGGGCTTTCTGCTGGGATGGAGCCGCTCTCCAGTGGCCCCAGATGTGCTCGAGGTGAGGCAGGAGACAGAAACAACGCTCGGGGCAGGAGCTCATCGCTCTGCCCAAGGAATGGCACAATTCCCTGCGGGAGAGGAGGAAGCCGGGCACACACTGAAGCCTCTCCCTGCCCTCAGCCGGACTTGCATCGTGTGCCAGACCCGCCCCAAAACCTGGAGTTCTGAGTGCCTGAGACATCCCAGCACGAATGTGGTGTTTGGGAGAAGTTTGTGCTGCAAAGCCGGGTAAAATGGGGGGATTTCGGGAAGAGGGGTCCAGGTTCACACTGGAATTTGATCTGATAAAGCTGCACCGGGAAACAATAAGAATTAAGGGAGTTTTTTAAGGGAGGAAGCTGCAGCCCCCTCCCCTTGCCTCCCTGGCCATCTGCATTCCTTCCCTGCGAACCAGGAGTGGAGATTTCACTGTCTCCCATCTCAGGAGATCCAAAAGGGGAGAATTTATCAAGTTCCATCTCAGGCACTTCATCTCGTGGTGCTGTAGGAGAGGCAGAGTGGCAGCTGGGGCTGGAGATGTTTGATATCACCACCTACGGGATGAAATCCAGGACAACTCCACCAATTATTTATCATTGTCTCGCTCCTCGAGCAAAAACAATGTGGATAATCAGTATCTCCCTGTTAAATCTTTATGATTTATGTGCTTTTAGCATGGCAGGCCAATTTTGCAGGTCATGTGCTGTTCGTGTACACAGCCAGAGGGGATTTTAGGGAAAATGGTGTTTATTCCTGGTGGAAAAGGCAAGAAGGGGTTGGAGAAACATCTGCCAGGACTGAGGGAGGAAGGGCTGATCCTGCCAGGGCCTGGATGAGCCTTGCTGAGATGGTATCTCAGCCCATGCTGTAAACTTTAAGTGCAAGCTGGCAGCCAGCATTTAGGGTAGGACGTGACTTTGTGGCTAAGCCTGAGCCTGGAATGAGGGTTTATCCGTCCATCAGTGGGATAATTGTGACGGGGGAGGGACGTGCTGAGAAATGAGGGTTGAAGTGACTGGACTGGGGCCTGCTCGGTGGGGTGACACTGGGCACCCCACTGGTGACAGTTTAGGCAGAGTTTATTCTGCACAGGCTGCAGGACAGGGGTTCCCCACACATCAAGCCCGAGGAGTTTCAAACCCTCACACTACAAGTAACTCTAGCAAACAAAGAAACCGCAGCTCCTTGGCTACAGGTTACCTGATTCTTTATCAATTAATGTTCTCCCTCCCCCTGGTTCATCGATTCTCTCTCTTCTCATGTTAATTAGTCCTCAGGCTCAACCTTTCTCTTCACCTGGGTGGGTTTCTCGAGTCGTGATGCCCCTCTGCCAGAGGCTGTGAATTGGCACCAAGCCCGCCTGACAAAGGGCACAGGGACCCGTGTGGCACAGCAGGGGACAAGGGACAACCCGGTGACAACAGCAGGAGCTGACAACTCGGCAGGAAGACCCCCGAGGATGCGATAAAATCCCAGGAGGTCCTGTTGTGCTTTGAAGCTCCTGTTTCACTGAAAAGGCAGGACTCTGTTTCCCAAGCCCGTTCTCATTATCTGTGAGAATTGTTAATTATTCCTGGCCCTTGATGGAGCAGCATCCACGGTCCTGTGACCCTCCCCTGGTTCACATCCCAGTGCGATTCCAAGCTCTGCTGTGTCCATCCCTCAGGACAGACGGCCACCTACGAGTCCAAAGCCCGAGTTTCCTGCTGAAGGTATTAAAAAGAAATAAATCGAGGCGTGCAGGAGAAGTCAGGGTGATTTCTTTGCAGTTGCAGGTGATTTTTGCATGAAATCCTGATCAACAAAGTCGGGACCTCCTGAATTTCTGTCATTTCAGTGAAGAGGGAGCATCAATAAAGTCGATTTTTCAGCAGGAGACTGAGCAGCCACCACGGAGGGAACGGGACAGGGATGGAGGCAGAGATGGGAACAGGGACCGGGACCGGGACCGGACCGGTGGCAGAGACAGGGATGGGGGACAGGAACGGGGAGCGGGGCAGAGGCCGGTTTGGGGACAGGAACGGGGAGCGGGGCAGAGGCCGGTTTGGGGACAGGTTTGGGGACAGGGAGCGGGGCAGAGGCCGGTTTGGGGACAGGTTTGGGGACAGGGAGCGGGGCAGAGGCCGGTTTGGGGACAGGTTTGGGGACAGGGAGCGGGGCAGAGGCCGGTTTGGGGACAGGGAGCGGGGCAGAGGCCGGTTTGGGGACAGGTTTGGGGACAGGGAGCGGGGCAGAGGCCGGTTTGGGGGCAGGTTTGGGGACAGGGACCGGGCCCGGGCCCCGCGCGCCCCCGCCCCGGGGGAAGCCCCGGCCCCGCGCACGCGCGCGCGCCCCCGCCCTCGCCGTCCCTCCCGCGCGCGCCCGGCCCCGCGCATGCGCAACCTCCGCCCCCTCACCGCCCCCTCCCGCCCCCCCCCCGCCGCCGCCGCGCAGGCGCCTTGAGGCCGCCCCCCCCTCCCTGGGCCGGCGCATGCGCGTCGCCCCCCCTCGGCCGCGGGGAGGGGGATGCGGACGGGGGAAGATGGCGGCCTCGAACAACCCGCGGAAATTCAGCGAGAAGATCGCGCTGCACAACCAGAAGCAGGCGGAGGAGACGGCGGCCTTCGAGGAGGTCATGAAGGACCTGAGCCTGACCCGCGCGCACCGGGTGAGACTCGGCGCCGCCGCCCCCGGCTGAGGCGGGCGGGGGGGGGGTGTGAGGGGCGGCGCCCCCCCCGCGGAGCCCCTCGGGCCGGGGGCAGCGGCGGCGCGCGGCGGGCGGGGCGGGCAGCGCCCCCTGGCGGGGGCGGGCGGCGCCCGCGGGGGGGGGGGGAAGGTCCCCCTCAGCCCCCCCCTCACGGCCCCCGTTCCCCCCCACCCCCGGTTTCGCGCCACCGGGCCCGGCCCGCGCCGCCCACCGGGGCCCACCGGGCCCGCAGCATCATCCGGTGACCGACACCTGCCGCGGGGGGAGGTCCCGGTCCCCCCCGCCGGAGGGTCGGGGCAGCGGCATCACCGCACGGCCGTAGTGGGCCCGGCGGGGAGGGGGCTGCGCTGGGCTGGGCTGCGGCGGGGGCACCCCCGTGTTCCCTGCGAGGGGGCTGAGGAGGGTCCCGGTTCGTCACACCGGGACCGGCCCTAGGTCGGAGGGGGATCCCGGATGCTTTGCCGGTGTCTGAGGGGAGATCCCAATTGCATCACCCCGGGACAGGCCCAGGTCTGAGGGGGGATCCCGGTTCCATCACCTCTGGACAGGCCCCGGTTCTGAAGGGATCTCAGTTCCTTCACTGGGGTCTGAGGGGGTTCTGGTTCCATTCCCCCGATCTGAGGGTTCCCCAGCTCCTCATCCCGGGACAGTCCCAGGTCTGAGGGGAATCCCGGTTCCTTCAGCCTCGCCTGGAGGGTTCTCCAGCTCCTCATCCCGGCACAGGCCGGGAGCTGAGGTTGGGTCGCAGCTCTGAGCAGGTGTCGCGGTTCCTTCACTGGAGTCTGCGGTGGGCTCCTGGTTCCTCAGCCCGGGGCAGACCCCGGTTGGGGTCCCTCAGAAGCCCCCGGAGCATCCCCGCTGTGCTCCGAGTGTGGGCACGGAGCACCCACGGGCGGGAGCTGCCGGACTCCCTGTCGCTGGTGTTGTTCCCGTTACACTCCAGTTGTCGTAGGTGCAAATTGCTGCACTTCCAAAGCCTCCCTTGGCTGGTGGTGTCTCTGCAAAGCCCATCAGCAGAAATTCCCGGCATAACGAATGAGCTTTCCGGGCACGAGATGCCTTTTCTGGTCCAGATTCAGGGATGTCAGAGCTGTTCTGTTCTGTTCTGTTCTTGTCTCACCTGCTTGTGTCAGTGTTTTGTTTTTAACTGTTTCAAGAAAATTTACGAGCCTGTTTGCGGCTGAAGCTTTGCAGGAACAACAGAACACACAGTTGGATTTGCAGTAAAAGGTTTCCTTTTATTCCTCCGTGTCAGGAGAGGGTAAATATTTGTTTTGAATTGGTGCTGCTGGTTGGATGTAAAGGAAAGGCACCTGCCTGGGAAGGTGTGAGGCTGGAGCTCTGCTCGTGCTCACCTGGATGTTGGATGTTCCTGCTGGAGTTGGTCGGGACCACAGTGAGGAGAATTTGGAGGTGTTTGTGGTCACTGGAATCATTTTGTTTCTCACACCTGTGTGGCCCAGTATCCTGGGATTTTGCCTTCAGTGGTCAATCCTTGCTGCCGCTCCAGAGCTGGGTGTTCCTGAGGGAGTTCTTGGAATCTGCAGTTGCAGGTTGTCCTTCAGTTAGCTCACACGTTTAGCTCTCACCTTCTGCAAGAGAAGTCAGAATCCAGACTCATTTCTCCTCAATCCCATTTCAGTTTCTCCCAGATCCGAGCGTTCCTAACTTGGGTTTTGCACTTGGAAACCCATCACACTTTCAAGAACCTGGTTTTGAGGAAAGAACCCAAGATGAATAACTTTTCTGAGCATTCTGGGTACTGAAGTGATGGAAACACTGACCAGAGAGCTGAGTAAAATGTCTCCTTTGTAGACTTTTTCTTTCAAATTCCATGATTTCATCTGGGTTTAAAATGCAGCATAAAAGCAAAAAGGGGTTAAGCACAACTTTGCTGTTTGCTCTCATTTTCATTTGGCAAGCAGCACGTTGCTGTCAGTTTGAAAACGCCTTACTCAGTTGGTGGAAGCAGCCCAAATTTTCTGTTGCCTTTTCATTATTAGTAATTGTCTTTTTGCAATGTTTACCATCTTGTCTGCTTTATTGTTGGTTACTGGTCAGAGCAGAGGCAGAAATTCACTGTTCCTCCTCTGAGCTTCCTTTCTGTCTTGGTCATCTCCCACCTATTTATGCTCTTGGATCCGTGTGGGATTTTTAAGTTCTGATCCATCTTTCTCACCAGAGTGTTGTATCAACCCCTCCTTTACTGCCCTCAGAAAATACAAAAAAATTCATTTGAGGAAGAGTAAACTTTGTTTTCCAAAGGGTTTCCCTGTTGTGTGGAGCAGCAGAGTCCTGTTTTTCAGCTGGCACAGTGGATTTTTGGCATTTCAGCTCTGCTGGGAGGCGCAGACCTTGCGCAGAGCGGAGGTGGGTGGTCGATGGAAGCTCTGGAGCTGCTTAATTGTCTTGTGAGTGGGACCTTGGTGTTTATAATCCAGAGCTTTCTGCCAGTCCCATAGTAACAAAGTGGGTGAGAAGAGGAGAGGGGGAGTTGTTTTTTTTCCTCTGTGACATTGACTCCTGTTTTTTGTTTGTGGCTCTGCTCCTTTCTTTTTTTTCTGTGAGGTTTGGAATTTCAGGACTGCACTGATTTCTGGGGTTGTTTACCAGGGCTTGTCTCAATTTCTGGTGTAACTCAGCCCAGGGATGCTTTGATGCATCTATTTACTCATCCAAGGCTGTTGCTGCCCTTTCAAATTGTAATTAACCAAAAAATTAACGTGCAGCTAACGCAGATAGTGCTGAGCCCTTCAATATGTGACTCTTGAAATGCAGAAAAATGTAAGATCTTTAAAGACAATTTGTGACCTGCATTTTAAGGGTGGTTCTTGTTCACTTGGAGATTTTCTCAGGTTTCCAGGATTGCTTTTTTTTTTTTTTTTTAAATATTCACCTAAAGTCACTTAATTTTGAGGGCTTTCAGCCAGAACTGTGTTTGAGCTCCCTCTGATGGGCCTTGAAGTCTTACCTTGGAAAATAAAAGACCCCCCCAAACTCCAAAAACCTGCCAGTGGGTGCTGTCTCCCAGCCCCACCTGCTCAACCCCGACACCCAGGGAATTAAACCCAGCTTAATGGTGATGTTTGGAAACATTATGCAAAATTTCATCACCCTTTGCTTGTATTTTTAGGTGTTATCCAAAGTTCTGTGTGGCTTTTGTGAGTTCCTGAAAACCATGTGAAGTAAAAACACGGTGTTTGTATTTTAAACCTGGGTTATTTTAATACAAAATCCTGCTGAAGTTTGGTTTTGTCAAGTGGAATATGTCGTAATGGCATAGATTTGACAGAAGTAGAATGAAATAAAAATAAAGTAAAACCCCGTAGTTTGTGATGGTGTGTGTGTAAGACCCACACACATCCCCCTGCCACAAAATTTGTACTTAAAAATGAGACACTCAGTGGTTTTCTGGTTCCTGTTGGCTGTGGAAGAGATCAGAATGTCTCTGTACATCCCCAGCTCAGCGTTGGATGTAGATAATATGCAAAACAGTATTTAAAAGCCTAGTTAAATCAGGAATGCTAATCTGCTTTTAAAAATGAGAAATGCTAATGATGATGATGATGATACAAAGCTGCAATGGTTCCTGATGTCTTCAGCAGGTTTTTATTAAATGATGTGATACAAAAGAAATTCCTAATGACGTAAGAGTGGTTTTGAATGTCTGAGGGATATTAAAGAAATGCATCAAAATCAGGACTGAGCCCTCCTAGCACAGAGATTGATGCTTCCAGCTGGCAGGTCAGGTTAAAAGTGAGTTTCTCTCCAAACACAAATGTGAATTTTTCAAGCTCTAGAAGGTATTTTTTTTCCATTAACTTTCCCAGATACAAAGTTTGGACCCTGAGTTTGCACATTTCCAGACCAAGAAATGAGTGATTTAGGCTTCATCTGTGATCACTCACTGGTGTCTCTGATGAATCCCAGGATCACCAGGTTTGGAAAAGCCCTCCAAGCCCATCAAGCCCAACCTGTGGCCCATCCCCACCTTGTCCCAGAGCACTGAGTGCCACGTCCAGTCCTTCCTTGGATACCTCCAGGACTGGGGACTCCAAACCTCCCTGGGCAGCCCCTCCAATACCTGACCACCCTTTCCACGGAGAAATTCCTCCTGATGTCCAACCTGGAAAGCTTGGAGCCGTTTCCTTGTGTCCTGTGAACTTTGTTGACATCATGAAGCAGGACCCCCAACTAAAGCAGGGAGTTTGAAACCCCCAGAGATGCTCCAGGTGCTGTGACCTCGGGCTGTGGCATCACAGGCTGGGTGAGCAAGCAGTGCCCTTAATTCTTTGAAAGAATGTTTGTAGATCAGCAGAGTGAGAGGCAGAGGTGACCTGCCAGGGCACAAAGAGTCTCTGTTCTTGTGCAACCCTTGGCTTTCCTCAGCCTGCCTGAGCTGTCCAAGGTAAACAGGGAGCCGGCTCTGCTGTGCCATCCTGGGAAACTCACTGCACTCAGTGAGCAGGGGAAGGTTTCTTCTGGCAAACCCAGGCAGGTTTTGTTGGATTTTTTTTTTGTTTTCGCTTTTTAAGGAGACAGTGACTTTTTTACTGATTGTCCCATCACTCCCACACAGCCCAGCTGCTGCTGGACAAAGTCTTTCTGTGTGCAGTGGCCAAATCCCTCGGTGTTAATGATGTAGCAGAGCTCGGAAGGATCTGGCAGCACATGAGGCTGAATTGTACAACTGCTGCATTTTGGGTGTTTGGTTGTAATTCTCAGGGTGAACATGTGGGACTCAGCTCCGGCTGCTGCGTTTCAGTTTTATTTAGCATCAGCATTGGGTGGTAATTTGCATTTATAGAAGGTGCTCATTTAGGAAGAGGGTTTTTTCTCAAGGTGAGGTACAGTCGGTTCTTCCAGCTCTTTGGGGTTGATTTGGGGTTTTCCCCTCAGAACAAGCTGCAGAGATGTTTGTGCAGAGGGGAGCTGGGCCTGTGGTTACACTGAAAAGTGGTAGGTGTGGGTACGGATTCTCTCGGTTTTCTAGTCAGAAATTGAAATTTGTAGTGCTGTCTTTGAGTTCTAGCTGTGACTGCAGAAGTTACAAAGGTTCCAAAGCCCTCGGGGGACAGGAGGGGTTGGTGCTGTGTTAATCTGAGTTCTGTGCAGGCCAGGGGTGAACGAGGATCTCTGCGTGAGTAAAACATCACCCCACAAAACAGAGCCACAGGAATTGTGCCTCAAAGTAGTTTTCAAGAATATTTGGTATTGAAAAATGATTTTTGTAGCAATGTGGCCTGAGGGCAAACTGTCTTCAGGATCTGGGAGATGGAATGGAAAAAAAAAAAGTTCCTCCCAGCACAAAGGAAAAGGAGGGGGAAACCCCAGGCCTGGAAAGCCCAGAACGTGGTTGTGGTTATGTGAGGACGTGGGCTTGGGAACCATTTTTACCTGTTCTTGGGTTTCTTAATCAGATTAGTTCTTATCTAATTTTTTTATCACGTAAACTGCATTTTTATTTTTGTAACGATCTCGGAAACAAGGTTGATTTAAATCTGCCATCCATCAACCCCCCTGCTCCTCTCACTAACAGTTTGTTCTCCACTTTATAATCAATTTATCAATACCATTGATTTTGGTTAGGAAGCACTTCCTGCACTTTAGGAATATCAAAGCCCTGACTCTTTGCTGAGGCAGCAGCGTTGGGGACATTTCAGTGGGAGCTTTCACTCCTGTGTCCAGCACCTTGTTCAGTCCACGTGTGGGTGCAGCAGGGATGGACCAGATTAAATCAAACCCATGGGTTTGGGGCTTTTGGGGTGAGTTTTAACTCAGATTTCCTGCTCCATCCAAGTGTGTGAATTTTCTGTAAGAAATTCCTCTCAGTGAGGGCAGGGAGGCCCTGGCAGGGGTTGCTCGGATAAGCTGTGGATTTCCCACCCCTGGTAATGTCCAAGGCCGGGGGCTTGGAGCACCCTGGGATGGTGGAAGGTGTCCCTGCCCATAGCACGGGGTGGAAGTTGATGATTTTAAGGTCCTTCCAACCTAAACCAGTCTGGGATTCTGTGATTCTGTGAAATTATCAAGTGTTATCGAGCACTTTCATTGTAGTGGTAATCAAACACTGATTTGGCAAAAAATAGGCATCCTCTCAAAAATGATCAATAGGGATTTAACCAACATGTCTTAAAAGCTAAATATTTATCTGTGTTCTCCATTATCCATCTGTAATTGCAAAGGAACATTTTCTTGAGCAGTGGAAGGGCAGTTTGGTCAATGGCCCCGACAGCATCGATCACTCCCTAATGCTCTGTTCCACACTGGCATCGATATTTTTGTGCCTAATGCAGAATCTGAAACTCAAGCAGACTTCAGGGCACTTTTCAGCAAATGTAAGGCTGTATCTTAAAAAAAAAAAAGTAAAGAAAATAAACTTTTCTGGTTTAAAACCATCCCTGTTGTGATGGCTGGAGTTCTACCCCGGTGTTTTTGTAGCTGTGCTGCAGGAGCTGTTGCTGAGGGGTTCAAGTGAGGGAGTGAAAAGCAGCAAATTCAAAATCAGGTAGATTTTTTGGGAACAGGGTTCATTTTGCGGCAGTGACCAGCTGTGACCTCGCTGCTGCTTCCCTTTTTTTCTTTTGGTCTCAACTCCTCGCATTTTGTTAAGCAAATGTGGTCCCCAAGGCTTTGATGCCCCGTCCCTGGAAGTGTCCAGGGCCAGCTTGGACAGGGTTGGAGCAGCCTGGGATGGTGGAAGTGTCCTTGCCCATGGGGTGACACTTGAATGATTCTTAATGTCCCTTCCAACCCAAACCATTCTGGAATTCTGTGAGCTTGAGGTGGCAGCTGGATGTGAGTCTTTATTATCAGCATCTCTGATACTTCCTGGAGTTAATATTTAAAGTGCTGCTTTGATTTGTTTGAAATGATTTGCATTTCGTGCTGTTGGAAGTGATATCCAGGAATGAGGATCCATGAGGATCTCCAGCAGTGCTTGTGGAGCCAAGGGAGCACTGCAAAAGCCCCTCTTCATCAGTTGGAGATGTTCTGGCTTGATCTCCTTGGGACTTTATAAAATACAAAGTTGTAAGCAAGTGTTGATAACAGTCTTGTTTTGCAAATTATTTCTTGGGAGCTGAAAATTCTTCCCCGTGTACCAGAACAATCCTTTGCAATCAAACAACAACACCACACACCCACAAAAAACAGCTCTTAAATAATGGAGGAGGCTGAAGTGCTGCAGCTTGAGGCTGCAGCAGTAATTCCACAGCCCTTCACAAGCCTTGGCTAAAAAGTCTCTGCTTCACAGGCAGATTTTCTCCAAGTGTCTTTTACTTCCTCTGCCTGCTCTATCACTTTTCCTGATGATTGGGAAAATCTCCTCTGTGCTCTCCCTGCTGGGCTGCTCACTGGTGTTTTTACTACGGTTACTTATCACTCCAGAGTAGTAAGATGTGTTAACTGCACACTGCAGCTCTGTTAGATGAATTTTCAATTAATTTTGATACCCAGCTATTACTATTTATGTGAATATTATTTTCCTTGGACGGCCGAGGTCTCGGAGGGGAGGGAATTGGAGTTGATACCCAAAATATATGAATTTCCAGGCAGATGGTGATAGCTCCCACCTCAGACAGAGGAGCAGTTGTTGGTGACAGGATGGGGCCTCTTCAGACCTGTTGGAGGAGCAGCTTGTGAAGCTGTGCAGGAGATTTTTCCAGCTCTGGAGCCTCAAAGTGGGATTTCAACATCTGTAAGCTGGATTAAAGGAATAAAAATCCTCCCTGGGAGAAGGGAAGGCAGGGATTGTTTCATACCCTGACTTCTCACCTTTTTATTCCTTGCAGAGTCTCAGTGTAGATTCTACTCCTGACAGCAAGAGGGATAGAGAATATCTTATTTAATATTTATTTAATATCTTAAATATTGCACAAGTTTCCAGCAGCCAGCTCAGATTCAAATGTCTGATTGACCTTCTCCTTGTAATTAGATTTGCCTCTGGTTCAGGCAGATGATTGTGCTGAATGAGCCTTTTGCATTCGAAGAATTTGGACTCTGATGTTGTTTTGGATATTTTTGATACCTGAAGCGTTGGCTGATGCCACATTTTTCAAGCTCCAAACAATTTTCTGTAGCTTTTGGCCACTCTCAGGGCAGAGTGAGGTGCCCCTGAACCCCAAAGTGTGCAAACATGCCCTGCTTGGCTCCTAATTTACGAAACTTGTAGGGTTACATAACTGAATTTTCATTCTTTAGCTAAAAATAAAAAATGGAACATAAAAGCTATTTTTATCTTACTTAATGAGGGCATCTCTGCTTTTATTTCAGCTTTTCTGAGGCGTTTCAATAGGAGGAATGGGGATGGTTGAGGAACTTTTTATTGAAGCTGGACGATTGTTCCCTGGCATTCTGCATCAGATGCCTGCTCAGAAGGAATATTTTCTTTAAGAGCACATTGTTAGCTAATAATGCTCACAGAAATAAACAAGATTTGGAGAGTGTCGAGCTACATCTAAATATAACCAAGAGAATTCTTTGCCTTCTGGATATCAAATAATAAATGAGCTTCAAGTAGGAGCCCTGTCCTCTGCATTATATTGAATTATCAGCAGCATCCCCGCCTCCCTCTCGCTGAAAGCCTCGCAGGGAAGGAGGGTGGCACTTGCTGAGCTGCCACGGGCTGGGGTTTGTTTTTCAAAGCTCTCAAATCAGGTTTGGTGCCTGTTGTAGCTTTGCTTGGCTCCCTGCCCGGCGATAGAGCACAACTCGGAAGAATAGTCACTATTTTAAGGCTCCAGTTTGCTGTATCCTGTTTTTGCTCCTCAGTTGTGACTGTGAAGTTTTAAACAGTAAACCTTTGTTCACCAGAAATAGCAAAGTGGTTTTAAACACGGAGTCACAGCCTGTGCATTAAGTTTTATTCTTTATTATTATGGCTTGATTTATTTATTCCAATCCTGCAAGGTGTGTTCGTAAGGATTCTTTGCCCTCGACCCCCAAATGGTTCATATTAATTCATTTTGGGGAGAAAAAATGAAGTTCGTGTTTAAAGAAGTGCTTTACAAAATAAATAAAACAGAAATAAAGAATAAAAAATGACCACAGCATTAAATGCTGTTGCCGCCTCTCTCCCCTCCTCTTTCTGGTTTGTTTTCTTTGGGTTCACAAGAAAAAAGGATTTGAGTGCAGTGTGGATTTGGGGGAGTTGTGAATAGTGTTGGGGTGTGAGATCTTTCCACTTTCACATGAATTGGAGGAGGCAGCTGGGGGGAGAGGTCCGAGCCTGGGTGATTTTTACAGCCCCGTTTCCTCACGGTTTTATAGCTCAGGCAATCGGGGGAGTTGCTCGCAGCTCCTGAAGGAGAAGCTAATGGGGGCCTTGGAATTTGGAGATGACTCATAACAGGACAAAACAATCCAGTTAAGTGATTTGAAGTCTTAAATAATCCCTTCAACAGGAAGGTGAAGAAAACATGAACTCATGAGTAATAATTGGCTCTCTTGGAGTGCTAAAAGTGCAGTGCTGGGGCTTGGCTGGGGCTCAGATGATTCCTGCCCAGGCTTTGCTGATCAATAACATCTCAGCTCTTATGAATGAAATTTATTTGACTGGACTGTAATGCTCTTAACAAAGGATTATTTGGATTGAAGAGTTGAGATTCTTGGGATGTCCTGTGCATGGCCAGGAGTTGGGCTTGATCCTGATGGGTCCCTTCTAACTCAGCCTTTTCTGTGATAAATTCATTTTAGGTTGATTTATAGTAATTAGTGATGTGTTACGCCTCAGCTCTCCGGGGTAGGGCCGTGTCTCTGCTTTTTGGGGTTGTTTTTTGGGGTTCCATTCTGGGTTTGCTTTGTCTCCTGTTCTCCACAAGTCACCCAAGTGACCAAAGTTTGATGATAGCAAAGACAAAGTGATCCTGGTCTCCCGATTCTCTGCTTCATGGACGTGCAGCCGGCACAAAGGACGTAGTTTTAATCCCAAATCCAAAGGGTGGGAATGCGTTCCTCTGGTTATCACAGACTGGAGATAAGAATTTACTCCATCATCTCCTTCCCCTCTGTCAGAGCACAGAATTTGTAGTTCTGCCTTAATTTTGGAGAGGTTTTTAAGCAGCTGCAGGGGCCTCCTGCAGGTGTTGCAGCCTTTGAGACCTCAGGATTTTCCTGGTAAGCCACTGGAAGTGCAGGATTGAAGCGATGCTATCAGGTAACCTTAAAAATAATCAGATTTATAAAGTCTTAAGTCAGCTGCCTCGCTGTGCCCTTCCCTGTGACTGGCAGTTTTCATTACTCTGATGATGAAAACACCTTTCTCTGAATCCCAGTTGGTTTTTTCGTAGAGCTGCTGTTTCATTCCATGAGATTGAAGAGGAGGATTTTGCTTCCCCTTCGCTCTGTGCTGAGCTGGGAGACTCCCAGGCAGCAGCACAACCCTTTGCTGCTCGTCCTTGGAGATGTCACCTCCTGTTCTGTTGTTAATTCCTGAAATTGTGGAGAAAATTTGTGTGTTTCAGTGCATTGGGAAAACTCTTGTATCCTGGTGAAAATCAAAATCCCTGAAAATCAAGGCTGGCCTTGTGTTCTCAGCTCAGCTCTGAAGGAAGGAGTTGCTTGGGAAGTGTCTCGGTGTGGCAGAAACAAAGCTGCTGCTCTTTTGTGGCTGCTAAATTCCAAGATATTACAACAGCTTCCTTCCCTTCAGAAAAAAAAGAGGAACAAAAATGCTTTTTTTTTGGCTTTTTCCTGCATTTTTGTTCTTCCTGGCTGCGTTTGGTTGGCCTGAGAGCTGTGTTTGTGTCCTGACACGACGATGGGATAATGGAACAAGTCCTTAAAAGTGACTGGAGTGACAGTTGTGGTGATGGAGGAGTAAACAATGATGTAGCAGTTCCACGAGTCTGGGGTCACATCCAGTTCATCCCATATGTCTGCAGTTTTTCGGGGTAATTTTCACGTAGTTTCTAGTAGACATTTGGCTTCCTGTTTTGGCTTGCTTGTCCCATTCCCTGCAAAATCCATCGCTCCAGGACACCAAGATCCTTGGGAGGCCAGCAAGGATTGGCACAGGCAACAAGGGAAACTTTTGCTGGGCTTGTCCTCGCTCCTCTGTCCGGAGCCAGCCTTCAAATCTTCACTTCTATGACACTAAAAACACCCTGAAAATTCAACCCGCCCCCCCAAACCGTTGCAAAACATTTTGTTACAAGCTGCTGCTGGAATCTGTGAACTCCCAAGTGAGGCAGGCAGAGCAGCTGCTCTCACTGTGGATTATCCCTTTCCTCTCAACTTCAGCCTTCATTTCCTTTACCCTCCTTCCTGGGAGGAACAGCTGCGCCTTTGGAGCTCTGCTGCTCTTGGAGCACGGCTGGAAACTGCAGGAAATCGGTGACTTTAGAAATCTGCCTTCTTCCTGAGTGTGACAGCCCAGTGAGAGAGAAATGCAAAGGCTCCTCTCCTCTTTATCCCTGATAAATGAGGCTGGGGGGAGCGAAGGAGCTGCCTGTGCTCTCTGGATCCCATCCCTCTTCCTTGTGGCCCTGAAAGGCCGATTATTCCCAAAGAAAGCTCCAGTGCCACTCTCAGTGTGCTCACACAGGCACTGATTTGGATTTCAGAGTCCTCTTTTTTATCTCTCAGCTGACAGCAGCCTGCTCACCTCGCTGGAATCCCAGATATTTTTTATCTCCCTCTGTCTCGAGCCCTTTCCTAGAGGATCGGGGTGGTTTATCGCAGAATTTGAGCTGTGGTTTGCTGTTATCACACCTTTTCTTTCTCTGAGGTGCTCTGAAAGACAATTAAAAACATGTGGGTTTGCACCAGAAGGTTGATTTCCCCCGTTTATCAGGGCATTGAAGATAAACTCTATTATTTACATATTACAGGTGCCTGCTGGGGTGAAAAGTATTGCTGTTGTCAGATTTCGTAATATTAATTTTTAATTACATGGGAAATTAAAATAAAAAGCTAAACTTGCAAATCCATCTCTTCAGCCACCTGTTGAACTATTTGATAACAGCAGGGGTGAATTTAGGTCAGTACATGTAAATAATGGAAGTATTTGTAATTGTTTGCAATAAATTATCCAAAACACAATAAAGTTATAAAAGCAATCAGTATTCACCCAAGCTCTAAAAGTATTAAAGAGATTAAAAGGTCAGGCATTCCAGAAGTCTTTCCAATCTTCGTTCATCTCCTCTCTGGGAGCAGCAGGATATTTTAATTAATTTATCCTCATTCCCCCAGTGAGATCTGTTGGTGGTGGTGGCTGATTGGGAGCCTCTGGAATATCTGGAATATCTTCATTTATCCCCACTTTTCCCTGGGTTGCTCCAGGCTTGGAGCACCACTCAAACTTTGAGTTGCTGATGAGTTAATTAAACCTGCAGGGAAGGAGTATGAGGAGTTCCAAAACCTTTTCAAAATTCTTCTGGTGGGATTATTCCCATTTTCCAGGAGGATCCCGAGATGGGAACAGTTTGGGGTCTAAAACCAAATCCTCTGCCCTTGAAACTTGGTCTGTGCTCAGAACTTTGTGTCTCATTATTGATTTTGATTTTCAGGTTGGGGCTGGGGAGAGGCACCTGGAATTAACGAAATTGTGGCCAACACAGAAATTTCCTTTTCCTTGGCTTACCAGGATTTTCTCTTATTCATTTGTGATTCCTTCCTCATCGAATTAAAGAAATCCCAGGCAGTTTTCAGGGAGGGTAGTTTCATAAATGAGCAGTTATTTGAATGTGTATTAATTTCAGCAGTTGTTTGAGTAGTGCTGAGTGTTTGAAATTCGGATTTTAACGTGACTTTTGGACTGTTAACAGAAAAGGGTTCCCTTGAGGAGCCAAACTCTGGGTGGTCAGAGCTCATTGTTGGAGAGTTTTTGGCACCTTAAAGAACATTTTAAGTAGTGAAAGGGTTAATGAGGTGATTTGTAGCTCGTGGCAGCGCTGCCACTAAATCTAAACTCGAATCATTAAATTGCTGTTAAGGTCTCTTTCTTTTTAAGCTTTTATTTGCTTTTCTTATCAACACGAGGATTGTGAATGGGGAGAAATCTCCCTTTGAAGAAGCCAATCCCGCTGGGAATGCACCGAGGAACTGCAGGGTTTGTTTGACTTGGTGTTTAATTCCACACTGCAGAGAGAAGCCAGGCCAGAACTTTGGGAGCCTCTTTGCCTTCTGCTTCCTCTCAGCACAGGCACTGGGAAATCTCTCCCATCAAAAATCCAGTCCTGACACCAAGCCCAAATCCTGCAGCGGGGCTGGGTGCTCCAGGTGAAAACTTCCCTGGGAAAATTCAGCCCTGTCCAACCGAACGCTGCTGAGCACAACGGGATTTACCAATAATGCAGCCTCTAAAACTTCCACTTAATCCTGCCTGCAGAATTTAAGTCCCAATTAGGCTTTAATAATACTTTTCTAATTTTAATCTGCACCGGTTTTGCTGCTTATTAGGCTGGAGGTGCTAAAGAGAACGGGTTTTTTCAAGGGAAAAAAATGAAGTTATAAGAAAGCTTGGTATGGAAACTGCAAGGCGGTGAAAAAGCCGTTATCACAAAATCTTTGCTTCCTGTAGTCATCAGATATCTCAGGGTTTTATCAAACGGACACTCCACCCTTTTATTATGGTTATGGCAGTCCAAATTTCATGTGTTAAAAAAGGCATTTTAAAAGAAACCTTTACAGTGGATTTTGGTTGATTTACAGTGCCCAAACTGCCAAACTTCCCAGTAAGTTCTGCCCACAAATTTGTATTTACTCAGAATTTTTGTGGGAAGATTTTCAATAACTTGAAGTGTTGAATTCATAATAAATGCTTCATGTGATTCCCATCTGCATATTTTGGTCACTTAGAAAGTCTGTAGGAAAACTGGATTTGTATTTAAGGTTTTGTTTCTGTCTTTATTTGTTATTTTTTTAATTGTAGAACTTGAATCTCTCCCTACAAACACAGCCATGTGTCCAGCAAATGGTAACCCAAGTGGAAAAATTGATGTATTTCATATAAATGTTCACGTAAATTACTTAATTTTTCAGGATTAAATAGGAGTTTAAAGAAAAAAAATGAAGATTTAAAGTTAAGTGGAGTAAGAGAAGTGCTAGTGGAAGGAAAATTACAGATTCCATTTGGACCTGGCGTTTGGGGAACATTTCTTCAGAACAAGAAAAACCAAGCAGAAATAAAGTGGTTTAACAAGCAAAAGCTGTTTCCTTACCAAAAGCTTTCTTGGGAGAGAGCTGGGATATTTAGCAATATTTTCAGCTGTCAGGGAGCTGCTCTCTCAGCCACACCATAGAGAAATGGAAAAGCTGGGATGTAGAGGCACCGAGTTCTCGTGGTTCATGAAATTAATAAATCTGGTGAGCACTAAGTAATTCCTTATCATCCTTCCCTATCTAAATTCATCCAGAATCCAAGTTGCACTAATTGAATCCAACCCCAGGAGATAACTCTGGGGCTGCCGTGAGCCTTGGTAATGTTTGAAGAGTAATCAGAATTTTTCTGTTAAGAAAAGGCTTTTTCTTTTTGTTGTTTTCTTTGAAAATCAAACCCCTCTTAAAACCTCATCCCCTGTTATGCCCTGTACCTGCTCTACCTCGCAGGATGGATGGAGAGGAAAAAGAAATTTCGTTTTAGTCACAACATCTTCTGTTTTCCTAAAGGGTGGGGAGGCCCTGGCAGAGGCTGCCCAGAGAAATTGTGGATTTCCCATCCCTGGAAGTGTCCAAGGCCAGGTTGGAGCAAACTGGGATGGTGGAAGGTGTGGGGTGGAATTAAATAATATTTAAGGTCCCTTCTCAAACTTTTGTTCTGGATTTCAGCGTTGTTTCCCTCTGAGCACTGAGGTACCTCAGAGCACGACAGAGAAATTTGCAGCTTTTTTTGTTTGCTGAGAAGGGAAAAACTGGAGCTGATTTCATTCCCAATTTCCTGCTGGAATGACAGCAAGGTCCTAAGATTCAAACAAACTTTTTTTTTCCAGCTCAAAAGCTGGAGCTTGGAGGCGTTCAGGACACAAATCCTGCTCTGCTTACACTTGATCTTCCCAGATTGCAAGTGGCAGTTGTTGATGGGCTCCAATAAATGTGGAGTCTGGGGGCCACTCTCTCTTGAAAGGCAGGAGGCTGAGCAGAGGAGCGAGCCCAGCTCTCCCCGCCGGTGTGGTGATGGATGAGAGCAATAAGCAGCAATCACTTCTCTTATTTTTGGCACAGATCTCCAGGAGTGTTTATCGAAGGGAGCGTTGCTAAAATTAATGATAGAGCCAAGGCAGTGCACAGGCTCGGCTCCCCAGCTCTGGGGTTGCCTCATTTCCATGCTCAAGTGCAGCAGAAAGACAAATGCTCGTGACCTCCCTGTCCTGTGCTGCTTTGAGGTGGGTATATCCTGAGAAAAGCCCAAACGCTGAAAAAACACAAAGCCACCCCCTCCTCCCTGGGTGCCTTTCGGAGGTTCTTGAAAGGAAACCAACACCTGTTGAAATAGTTACTTCAGTGTTTGGCCCAAATCCCAAACAAGGCTTTTTAATTTTTTTTTTTTTTTAACAACAAAAACATATGCAGGGGCCAGGGAAAAAGCACAGCTAGTTCTGATATTGTGCTTTTTGTGCTCTGAGTTGGAGGGGCTGTGACTCACTAAGTGATACCAGCACAGGGTTTCTCTAATTTCATGTCTTGCTTCAGGAATTGCGTGGCTAAAGATTGCACAAGAAAAGCAGGGGGGGCTTTCCCACTCCTTGGATGGGATCTTTCTGAGCCATTTGATAGGGAAAACTGGGAGTATTTTATAAATCTTCAGCCTGAGGGGATTATCTGCCCTTTTGGGAAGAAAAAAACCCTCAGCCACTGAGTGAATGGTGTCTTGTCCAAATAGCTGAGGCTTTTGAGAGCACCCTGTCAAAGGCTGGACACGATCTTGGGGCTGTTTTCCCACCTAAATGATCCTGAGATTCTGGGATCTGTGGAGAGGTTTCATCTCCACGAGTCATCTCCTAAATCAGGGATTAGTTTGGTCCCTCAGCTCAAGCACAGAGATTTTAGCTGTCTGTGCAGTTGGAAATCGGTGGCTTCTGGGGGAAATTCTGTGAATAAAAGGTATTTGAGTTTTCTAGGAATTGTTTGAATGTCAGGAAAATGCGTGAGCTGTCCTCAGGGTGAGCTTGTATTCAGGGACTATTGTAATACAGTGTTCTTCCCTGGGAGGGTGGGGAGGGGTTGGGATGGAATTCCCAGAGAAGCTGTGGCTGCCCCTGGATCCCTGGAAGTGCCCAAGGCCAGGTTGGAGCAGCCTGGCACAGTGGGAGGTGTCCCTGCCCATGGCAGGGGTGGCACTGAGTGGGCTTCAAGGTCCTTCCACCCCAAACCATCCTGGGATTCTGTGATCCATGGATACATCCCGAAGTATTCGCATGGAATAAGCAGGCTGGGCCTTTTCTCTGCATCCTGTCTTGGCGTGGGCACTCTGAGCTCCCCTGACCACCCTGAGCTCCCCTGACCACCCTGAGCACCCCTGACCATCCCTGAGCACCCCTGACCATCCCAGAGCATCCTTGAACATCCCTGAGCACCCCTGAGCATCCCTGAGCATCCCAGAACATTCTTGAGCATCCCTGACCATCCCAGAGCATCCTTGAACATCCCTGAGCACCTGTGAGCATCCCTGACCATCCCTGAGCACCCCTGACCATCCCAGAGCATCCTTGAACATCCCTGAGCACCCGTGAGCATCCCTGACTATCCCAGAGCATCCTTGAACATCCTTGAGCACCCCTGAGCATCCCTGAGCATCCCAGAACATTCTTGAGCATCCCTGAACATCCCAGAGCATCCTTGAACATCCCTGAGCACCCCTGAGCATCCCAGAACATTCTTGAGCATCCCTGAACATCCCAGAGCATCCTTGAACATCCCTGAGCACCCCTGAGCACCCCTGACCATCCCTGACCATCCCTGAACCCTTTTCCTGGTGCAAGAACCTTGTGGAGAAGGTTGACCCTCATTTGTAAAAGTTGGATCTGTGCCCTGTGCCTTTTAATGGTTTCCATTCTCAGTGATCACTGTCAAGTTGTGTTGGTTAAAACAGTTGGAATTACATTTTCCTCCTTCTTTTCTTTCAGCTACAGCTGCAGAAAACCCAGTATTTGCAACTGGGGCAGAGTCGTGGCCAGTACTACGGGGGGTCACTGCCAAATGTGAACCAGATTGGGAACAGTGCCATGGATCTCCCCTTCCAGGTAAGTTCAAGGGGTTTTTCCTTGGATTTGTTCATGAATCCTGTGCTTGAATGCTGGTTTAAGCTCCTGAGGCAGCTGCTGGTCCAGAAATCAGCACCCTGGTTTAAAAACTTCTGCTCCTTTGAGATGGGATTGGGTTATGTGGGTATTTTTTCATTATAGTTGTGGTAGATTTTAGTTCTCCTGTCCCTGGTTGTGATGCTTTGGGGTCAGGAATGCTCTGAGAGATGCAATTCCTAGTGAAATCTGGGAAGATGCTGTAAATTCAAAGTAAAATGGAAGGAAATAAAGGTGATGATGGAGGAATTGATGTGCATGTTCTGTGGGAATAATTTTGGGAGAGGAGAAGCGGAGTGGGACACAAAGTGGTGTCAGAATAATCACTTTCTGGGGGGCTGGCTGAAAAGGAAATGTAAGAATGTCCTGGCTGAGTTTTGTGGCACCAGAGGTGATGCACCATAAACAGAAAGGCAGAGTTTCAGGTGAATATTCTGCTGCTTGAAGCACGTTGGACAGAGGATGTTGTCCAAGGACAGGATTAGTTGGGGGATCCTGTGGGGACTCCTGATTTCCACATTTAGTTGATTTAGAGTGCTCAAAATAATGAACATTTCTGCATTAGTTTTCCTTTTTTGAGCAATAACAGTTAGAATTTAGCTCATGAGGATGTGGTGAGAAGGAAATTTTGCAGTTTGTGGTTTTCTGATGAAGGGTGCTTAATAAAGATGGAGAAACTTGCTGACCTCTAACTGCCTCTTGAAATAGGTGCAGACAGCTGAATTTGGGCAGGTTAAAAGCTTGAATCTTGTGCAAGAGGAGAGGCAAAAATCTATTTAAATCTTTAAGTCTTTGGGGCATACAGAGCCGAGGTTTGCAGTGGATTGAAGACCTCAGTGTTACTCCACAATGTCTGCTCTGTTCAAGTTTTTCTCTTCAGCTTTTTGTTAAGGAGGTTCAGAATTCCTTTTAAGCAATAATATTTCAGTATTTCTGTGCTTGATGGCCATCACTGGTGGTTTTTACCTAGATTGTTTTAATCCTGACTGCTGGAAAGAGAATATTCAAAAATTTATGAATGACTGGAGGAGGAGACAGAAACAAACTGTCCTTAAACTCCGGGGTTTCCTATATTTTTACACACACACACACACACTAAAAAAAAATCCCCAAATTGATGTTGTTACAGATAACAAATGGTGACAAGCAACAAAATAACCCCATGTGTTTGTACCAGTGGGGAAAGCTTTCCAGGTTTTTCCAATTTTAAGCTCAAAGCACGACTGCAAATGACTCTGGGATTGTGTGGAGATGCTGAGGCAGAGCCTGGGTGGTTGTGCCTGCTGAGAGCGTTGGTGTCTGAGCATCTCTGCTTCTTTGATTTGCAGCACAACGGAGCTCTGGCTGAAGCCTTTGGAGCAGTTCCCGTCTCTTTGGTAAACAAGTATTTAGGTTTGTGCAAATACGTATTTAGGACTGGTCCTGTTTGCCCAGGTGGATACGTATTTCAGCACACCTGCTCTGCTATGCACAGGATTTATTTGATTCACCTCCCAGCTCCCCAGGACTGCTGGGCTGGCACATAAATACAGGTTTTGCCATGCATCCCAGTCTGGAACATGCAAATAATTCCTGTGCAGACTCCCTGGACTTGCTGTCATGTGGTTCTTTATGATTTATTGGGGGTTTATTTGGTGCAGACAGTGGATTATTCAGTCTTGGCCTGTGATTTCAGCAATCTCTGAGCATGTGCACTCAGCCTGCATGTTAAACTCCATGGGGAAGGGCAGAATGAATTCCCAAATCCTGCTTGGCACCAGGAGGCACCAAAATATCAACTATCACTAGGTACCACTGCTCCTTCCCCCTCATCCACCTCACTTGGGTTTATTTCTTGCTAAATCCTAAAAGGACACTTGGAGAGCACTGAGCTTTTTCCTTCCTGTCTGTATTGAGCTGCTTTTTTCATGGTTTGGGGGGCTTTGGGTCTGGCCTCAAACCCTTGAACGTTCTCTCAGGGGAGCTGAAACCCTTTTAGTTCTTAATTTTCCTAAATAAAATCGATGCTCAGATCTGTTTTTTAATCCTTTTTTTCCCCCTGTAGTTAAATATCTCATGCCATGCAGGGATGGGGAATTTCAATCCAGGCATGTTGTCCTGGTGTTTGGCCCTAAATACATTTTATAGGAAGGTTGCTGAGAGAAGCCTGACCTATTGGAGGTGATACCCATCTCCTCAGGTGTTTTCTATTTCCCTAAGTTCAGGATTCTTTTGGGATCTTTGTTCCTGGAAAGCCAGGGAACAGCACTGCCCCCAGATCCCTCTCTCTCTAAACTTCAGCCCTGAGCTGGGACACGTTCCACCTTTACTTGTGCCACTGCTGCACTCAAATGAGATTTTTGTTGTGTTTTTAATAAGGAACTCATGCCAGAAAAGGGGAAAACCTAAGAAGTAGCTGGTTCTACATTGAACTTTTTGTCTTTATAGTTTTATATATATAAAATTCCTTTAAATTCCGGGTGAGCTCTGTGTTCCCTGTGCTCCAGGCTGGCTGCTCCTTTTTTAGCAGCACTGTGGTGACACCACTGACATAGGAAATTGCTTTTCCTGTTGACCTTCCAAGCACGTATTTGCAAATTTTGCTGCCTTTTGGGCTGTAACAACAGAGCAAAGGAGGAGTTTGAGACCTTTTGTTGCTTTGGAATGATGAATATTCCCACTTCTGTGTGGGGATTGTTGTTCAGTGCTTGCAGCAGAGATTAAAGCACCGTGTTTGAATTTAAAAGCCTTAAAATTGAGATTTTATTTGAGATTTCTCAGCTTTCATACAAGCGAAGAAGTGAAGCACAAACCCCCATGATCTGAAGGGCTGAGAGTCCATTAAAAAGTCACTGTGCTCCTTTCTAGCCCCCTGTTGCCTTAAATATTCTGCTGCATATAAAACGTTGGCCCTGAAGTGAGAAAATAAACACCACAGCCCCTGTGCATGCAGTTCTGTTAACACAGCCCGTATGTGCAGAGAGGGTGAGGAGCCCAATATTTGCTGAAGAGAAGAGAGTTTAAAATAGTAGAAAGACTCTTTAAAAAGTTAATACAAACAAAGCCTTTCAAAATAAATGCAAAGCTTTATAGAAATAATCTTTCCAATGGCCAAAGCTGACACTTGGAAAAAAAGAAAAACCAAAAAAAAAAAACCCCAAAAGAAAAAGGGATGAATGTGGAAGCCAGATGGTTCCATGGCTTGGCAGACAGGACAGTGCATTTGCCACGTGCAGCACCTGAATGGAGGAGGAAATTTTGGATTTCCAAACAGATGGTGTTGAGGGACTCAGCAAAGCTGTTCACATTGGCAAGGAGTGCAGGGCTGGGGAGGTTTTTTCTCCCTGGAGACCCATAAATTGCTGGTGGAGTATGAGCAGAGATTGACCCCTCGGTACTTCCTCTGTCCCCCCCCAGGTATACACTGGGAAAGGCTGTGGAAAATGTGAAAGTTTTCCAGTTTAGCCTGGGAATTCATCTTCCCTGTCCTTTCCCTGCCATCCTCCTGCTCTGAAATCATCAGCTGACAAGGAACTGCTCAGGATGTCAGTGCTGATAAGAGTCCAGGTGGGATCATCCCACCTCGGGTCACTGAAGGAGCTGCAGATCACTTCAAAACCATCAGATGCCGTAACTTGTTCTAGACAGAGGAGGAAGGAAACTGCTTTTCTTTTTCTTTTCGTTCTCTCAGTGTCCCCTTAAAATAATTCTGCTGCAAGGAGGGGTGAGAGGAAGCCCTGAGAGAAGGCAGCGTGTCCTGGGGAATGCTGAGCTCAGCGTGCATCTCCTCCCTGCATCTCCTGCCCTCGGAGTCAGGCTCTGGATGTCGGCATGTTCCTCCTGGATGCACCCTGCATGCTGCACCAAGGGCATGTGGACAGCTGCTGGCAGCTCCTGCCACGCTCACACCCGGGGTTCAGGGATGCCAAGGTGTGAGGGCAGCGCTGAGGCAGGGCAGGGCAGCTCCAGCATGGTCCCCTTCTGCAGGAGGGAGCCTTCCCCCAGAGCTGCCGGAGGAGAAACGGATGGCACAACGTCCACATCTTTTCTGGAGTCTGATTCCTTAGAATAACCCAGCCTGGCACAGGTGTGAGGAGGCTCTGGGCAGGCTGTGGAGGTGTTTCCCTGTGGATAATCCCTGTGTCTCTCCCAGACTCCGTTCCAGTCGTCGGCGCTGGACACGAGCAGGACCACGCGGCACCACGGGCTGGTGGACAGAGTGTACCGGGACCGGAACCGCCTGGGCTCCCCCCACCGCCGGCCCCTCTCCGTGGATAAGCACGGCAGGCAGATATCCTTGGGAGCAGGGCTTGGAGCAGCAGCACTGCTTTCCTTTTGCACAGTTCCCTTCTCCTTCCCTCCTCACCTGGCAGCGGAGTCGCTTCCCAGCTCCGTGTCACTGCTTGTCCCGAGCTGTGATCTAATCCCTAAATAGCCGCTGTCTGTAAAGTAAGAGTTCACCTTTCCGTAGCTTTCTGTGGGAATAATGATCCATGTGGAGCTGAGGGATGCTTGGATGGGTTGGTGACAGCCAGCAGGGCTTCACTCAGGGCAGAGGTGCCCCATAAATTTGGTGGCCTTCTCTGATGGGGTTACTGCCATCAGCAGCGGGGCTCGTGGGAGACATTAGCACTGTCCCATGGGATATCCTTTGTCTAAACTGGGTTTGATGGTTGGACACTCAGTGGATCAGGAGCAGGCTGGATGGATGTGTCCAAAGAGTTGTGGTCAATGGCTCAATGTCCAAGTGGATACTGGTGATGAGTGCTGTCCTCAGGGGTTGGTTTGGGCACATTTAATGGTGACATGGACAGTAGGACTGGTGCACCCTCACTGCCAGCTCTGGATCCTTCAATTCCAGCCCAAACCACTCCATGATTCCCTGAAAGGTCAGGGCTGACTTGGGGAAATGGAGTTTCCCTCAGAGCTGAGCAAACCCAGCCCAGGATTATCCTTTGCAGCTCCTCGTGCATTTCAGTGCAGGTTGATTCACCTGTTTGGCGTTTGGGAACAGGAACGAGCTGAGCATTTCTGACAGGTTTAAAATCAGATGGGATTGATGGGGCTGGAGGGGATGTGTGACAGGGGGTGGAGGGACCAGGGCTGCTTAGGGAGGAGCTAAATCCATGGAAAAGGAGGAAGATTTTTTACTGCTCAAATATTACAACAATCCAGGTAATATTTTGTGTTGAGTGTCATTTTAAAGTTCCCCATAGAGAATCTGTGAGTTTAGTGGTTCTGACAGCATCATTGGAATTATTCTTGGGAAGAGATTTCCTGCTTGAGTGGGAAGCATTGCTGCCTTAACCCTGGCCCACGTGGACAGCTGCCCCTATGGCACCGTGTACCTGTCACCTCCGTCGGACACGAGCTGGAGAAGGTGGGTGCCACCATCCTGGGGGGTTTGGGGCTGTTCCCTGACACTGCAGCACTTCCAGCTGCAGTGGAATGGTTGCAAATTGTGCCTTTTTAAATTCAGAAATGGAGTTTTTAATTCTATTCGTGCTTGTTTTAGTTGAGCTTTAAAATGAAGGTGTGTCAGCAAGTGTCGTCCTTTTAAATCTTGCCAGATGTTCCCAGGCATATCCCAAAATTACTGAGTTATAAAAGACTTGGATTTTTCTCTGGGTGCAGAAACTCTGCTGGGCTGGGAATGTTCCAATGGGAAGGAACACAAAGTTTTCGAGGGTGGCCACACTCACAAAGTTCATCATGAGATGTGTTGGCCATGAAAATTCCCATCTCCACAACATCCTGAACCATTCCTTTTCCTCCCTCCCAACCAGGAAGGTTTGTTCTTCAACCACCACAATAACCAAAGTATGGCTAAACATCTTAAAAATGGCATTATTTGATCGTGTTTAATCTGAACAAAGCAGATAAAACTCTGTTCTTACAAGGGCAACCAATTTATCCTGTGTTCCTCTCAGTCCCATTATTGAAACAATTGCTCTTCAAACTTGAACTAATTTGTTCTGCAAATTGATTGTTTCACAAGGAAAGTCTGCCTGCTTTATGCCACATATAGATTTTTGGGGTTTAATGCAGAATATTGAGGTTTTACTGAGTTGTTGCTTTTATCTGAGAGGAAGATTCTTTTATTTAGTGAAGCTGACAATAAAAATGTTGTGGTTTTTGCTTTCTCTCAGGACGAATTCTGATTCTGCCTTGCACCAGAGCACCATGACTCCAGCTCAGCAGGAGTCCTTTTCAGGAGGGTCACAGGACATGCAGCAGAAAAGAGGTGAGCAAAGAAAAGGGTAAAAAGATTTATAACAATGGAATGCCCATGGATTGGGCTCCATCTCTTTGTAAAATTCAGGAGTGCTGACACTTCCTGCATCCTGTGACACAACAGTTGGATCATACTCACCTTTCTGGGTGCTGAAATCCAGGAAAAATGACACAAAACTAAGGGAGAACATTTTCCTGAGCCCTAAATTTTGTCATTCTTGCCCTGGAGAGGATCCTCTGGGCTGGTGGGACTCTGGTGTTGAGTTCTCAGCACTCCCAGAGGTCTGGAGGAACTTCAGGAGCAGTGTGGAGTTCCCAGCATTTCCATCAGGGACACTGGAGATCGGGAAGGAGCAAAGGCTTCGTGCCGTGTTTATTTATGGCCTGAGGATCCCCAGGGAGCCTCCCCTGGGAGGAGGCAGCGCTTCCAAACATCCCCGGAGCAATTCCAAGCTGGAGCAGCTCCGGCACCCACAGTTCTGGTGCCCTCTGCTGGGCCCTGTGCCTGCTCCAGCTCGGGAAAAACGGGAAGCACGGCTGGGGTTGATGATCTCCTAAAGGTCTTTTCCAGCCTTAATATTCCCTGATCCTAAGAAAAACTCGTAAAATTTAATCCTTCAACAAGCACCCAGAGATTAAGAACGGACAGCACAACCCTTGGACACATCTGTGCTGTTCTGCAGCTCTTCCATGTGCTCCTGGAGCTGGAAAACCTTGGGAAATGCTCATCCTAACCAGGATCCCATAAATACGGATTTACACTCATCGGTGTGAAATGTTTTCATTGATTCATCTCTCTCTGGGCTTTTTTTTTTTTTGTTTCTTTGTCACCTTGCAGTTGTTGAACAAAGAAATGTCCTTGGGCTATGGGGAAGTAGCAGCTTTGTGGTGTTTCTCCATGCCAGGGAGGATGGATTGGACTTTCCCCATTGGAATTGTCCTCTTGGAAGCCCTTTAGGTGTTCAGGGTGGACATCACTTGTGCAAAGTGCAAAAGATGGGGCAAACCAGATCCCAAATAAACCCTTCCATGGACGTCTGAGCAGAATAAACTGGAGGCCAGAAGTTTGGAAAGTATTATTTGGGTGGTTTTTTTAAAAGTCTCACTGATTTAATTAATTAATGAAATACAATTTCAGTCTGGCTTCTGGTACCTTGGTTTTTTAAATAATAGAGCGCAGTTGTTTCATCCTCCTTGATAATTTAAACTTAATAAGAATTTTTCAAAGGTTAAACTTCCAATCTGAAAATGTCTCGGTGAGAAACTGAATATTATTGATTATTAATGATTCCTTTTGATCTCCTTGGTTTTTTAGTTTTATTGCTGACTGTCCCTGGAATGGAGGAAACCACCTCTGATGCAGACAAAACCCTCTCTAAGCAAGGCTGGGACACTAAAAAGGTGGGAATTGCACATTTCAAAGTGTGGAGGTTTTGTTTTCTGAACATATTTAGATAAATGCATGCTTTAATTTCTGTCAGGATTAACAAACTACTTGAAGAGATTGGAGATTAAATGTTTTGTTTAAAAACAAAAAATGAACAATAAATTAGAAAGGATTTTATGTGTGTGTGAATGCACAGGTTTGATTATATGAGGAGAAACTCCTGAAATTTAAGATTTGTTGGGCCAATAAAGCAAAAAAAGATAAATATCTTTTTAAGAGCTCCCAGATCTTACATTGAAATGATTAAATTAAACTTACTAATTGAAATATCTCCTAGGCAATACCCTCCAGCAGCATCTTTGCCTTTAAATCTCTCTTCCTTCTATTTTAGACTGGGTCATCGAGACCTAAATCCTGTGAAGTTCCAGGAATCAAGTAAGTTTTCAGCAATTTTTATTTGAAGAACACTGAGATCTTGAAGAAAAAATGTCATGTATTGAATATCCTTGAATATCCTCTTACATTGGAATTTTCTGGAAAGGCTCTAGATACAAACCAATACCCTCTATGAGGGTCAGAAATACAAAATCCATCAAAAATACCTTCTTGATGAAATTTTCTTCTTAAATACATTTTAAAAAGCTTTGTCCAGACTGAAATAATAATTAATTGTGGTTTTTTTTCCCCCTCCCTTCCCCCAAATTTAGCATCTTCCCATCAGCTGACCAGGAGAACACTACAGCCTTGATTCCTGCCACGCACAACACGGGCGGCTCCCTGCCGGACCTGACCAACATCCACTTCCCGTCCCCCCTGCCCACGCCGCTGGACCCCGAGGAATCCACATTCCCAGCCCTGAGCAGTTCCAACAGCACTGGCAACCTCGCTGCCAACCTGACTCACCTGGGCATCAGCACTGCCAGCCAGGGTGAGGGCACAGCGCGAGGTCACCTCCCTGCAATTATGGAATTTATGGAATGTTGTTGTTTCTGAGAGGGAATTTGGCGTCACTGTCGATGGATTTTCCTTTGTGTTGTATGTACAAAGAAGATGAGACACTTATATTTAGTTACAGGACATTTATCTCATGGTCTTGATGCCCAAATCTGCTTTTTTGGGATTTGTTTGGGGATATTTTTTTTTTTAGTGTTTATTTTTATTTATTTATTTTTTAATGTGCAAGACTGGAGTTCCTCTCTTGGAATTCCTCATGCTGAACCCCAACATCCCTTGTGTTATGGGAATATCTCCAGCAGCCCTTTTATTTCCATTCCTTTAGAACAGCAATTTTTAAAATGTGAGGATCCTTTTGGAGTCTGTTACTAATTAATACTGCAATTATTGATTGCTATTTTTTAAGTAATTTCACTGATACTCAAATAATTATGGTTGGGGGTTGATTTGTTTTTTTTTATTGTCAGTGACAGTTGCAGTCTGTTGATTCCTAGAATAGAAATGAGGATTTGTATCCAAAAATACAAATATATTTCCTGTGCTGGGCAGGATTCCCTTTCCCACGTCTCCTGGATTGGGAAAAGGAAATTACTGTAATCAGGTTGATGTGACTGAGCAGGTGAGTTTGGGGAGCAAGAAAAGGATTTAACCATTTGAGGACAGAGTGGGGCAGCACTTTCAGCATCCTTGGAAGAGTTTTTTGGTCTCCAAAGTTTTGGGGATGGCTTTAGAAATTCGGATTTAAGCCACAGTGGATCTCCACATTTTTTTCCCCGTAATAAGCAAAGTAAATGATACAAACCCCAACTGGTGAGTCTGTAATGCTTTGAAAACATTCCCTGATCTATCAAAGGCAGAACAAATTAAAGATACACTCCCTGACTGTATTCCTGCTTCTCTCTGGAGATTATCCCACAGTTTCTCCATTGCCACACTTAGTGTTTGGTGCTTTTCAAACCGATTTTTCCAACCTTTCCTTGCTGCTCTTCAGCAGAAAACCTCCATGAAGGCTTCTGATCGCTGTGCCCTGCTCAGGGATGTCACAGAATTCCCTGAGGGGAGCTGGGGAAGCCACCTCCTGCCAGGTCCCAGGACGTTGGTGCCCGGAGGGTGTCGGGTCCCTCCCGCACGTCCCGGGAGCCGCTGCTGGGTTTGCAAACACGGCCGGGGCTGTGTTGGGAACCTGCCTGGCCTGAGCCACTTTTCCTGCTGGCTCCTTGGCAGCCTGGCCTTCCTGGCTCCCTGGCAGCCTGCCTGGAAGCCCTGAGCCTTTGCCAAGTGCCTGGGAGCTCGCAGGCTCCCGTGAATTGCTGCTCTCTGGCAGCTCCGGGGGAACAGCTCACTCTCGCTTGGCCTCACATCCCTTCCCAGGGTGACTCGGTTCCTCTGGGGTGAAGCAGAAGAGAGGGGAGGTTTCTAAACTCCCAGATTTTTTTGGCTTGATCTGAACAAAATGACAATATTTGAGTTGTTTATCCCTACCCCCTGCTGGGTTGTGGCTCTTGGGAGTGTGGTGGATATTTCCTGCACTGGTGTGCCATTAAAAATGGAGCTCTTCCTGTGTAACCAGTTTGGCTTCTGCTTTTTCCATTAAAGAGGTGTTTGTTTTTACAATACCTCAAGTGCCCTCTGATAAGCCTGGTTCCAGGATCTCTTATCTCATTCCCAGAGTTGGAGCCCAAACAAACAGAGCAGAACCTGCTTTTCCTGGGCCTGGCGAGTGCAGGTGTGCGAGGACAGTGCCTGCGGTGTCTGGAACTGCTGAGGCTGCTCTGCCTCTTCCAATTCCTCATCCTGGGCACCAACCTGACCAACCGTGCCTGGGTTTGAGCCAGGACAAACCACAGGGCTCTTCCTCTCATCCTGATGCTCTTCAACCTGACAAAATTAATTACAAATCACCTAACGAGCTCCCGCCCGGTCGGCCGAGGCGCCTCCAGTGTTGTCAGCTCAGGCCACTCGTTTTTCCTGCTTTAGGGAATTATTTTGGGTACAAATATCACCAAGGCCTTGCTGTGTCCCTGCTGAAGGTGGTTTGTTATTCCTGGCAGGAATGACGACGACACCGGCCCCGTCCCAGCACCGCCAGCCCAGCGTCAGCCCCCTGTCCTTGGGCGCGGACTCGCGGCGACCTCAGTCCCAGCAAATGTCCCCCACGCTGTCCCCGCTCTCACCCATCACTCAGGTAGGAACTCACAGGGGAATCCAAGTTTTCTAATCACAGGTTCATTGTTTTAATCTGCTTAGGCTGGAAGTTCGGCTCAAAGAGCCACAGGGAAGGGTTAGGTGGGATATTGGGAAGGGATTCCTCCCTGGGAGGGTGGGGAGGGGCTGGGATGGAATTCCCAGAGAAGCTGTGGCTGTCCCTGGATCCCTGGAAGTGTCCAAGGCCGGGTTGGATGGGGCTTGGAGCAACCTGGGATAGTGGAAAGTGTCCCTGCCATGGGACAAGATGAGCTTTCAGGTCCCTTCCAATGCAAACCATCCCATGGTTCCATGAACTTCATCTCTTGTTCTGTAATTTCCTCCTTTAAAGGTGTTCCTTAATTCGGAGCCTTAAAAAGGGAGAGGTTTGTAGAAGTTACAGGTTTTACTTCCTCTTTTCTAGAACTGTGATAAAAACCATCTCTTAGACCACATTTTTTCTGTGATGTCCCAAAGTGAGCTGTGAAATTCGAAAGCCGTTTCTCTAGTTCGTGAGAGAAGCTCAATTATCTTTTAAAATTGATTTTACAAGTGCAACTCTGTGACTGCCCAGGTTGGTGATTTCTGACCTCAAGATTTAACTGGGTTTTAAAGGATTGGTCTATACACTGGAGGTGATGTTGAATCTTTGGAAATACAGAATTACAGAATCCCAGGATGGTTTGGGTTGGAAGGAACCTTAAACCTCATCCAATCCACCCCCGCCATGGGCAGAAACTTTTTCCTTTAGAGCAGCTTCTTGACTTTTTAACCTTTAGGTGCCATTTTTAAAACACAAACCAAGCCTGACTCAATTTCCTTGGTGTGAAGTGCTTGAGCACCCTGGGAATTCCCTGATTCTGCTCCTTCTTTTCCAGGCCGTGGCTATGGATGCATTGTCCCTGGAGCAGCAGCTCCCCCCGTATCCCTTTTTCACCCAGACCAGCTCCCAGCAGCAGCAGCAGGCACCAGTGGCCAGTTCCCTGCCCCAGACCCCCCCTCTGCTGCAGAGCTCGGGGCTGCAGAGGGGCCCCCAGCTCCCCCCTCTCTCCGTCACGGTACCTTCCACCATCCCCCAGTCACCTCCAGGGAGCCAGAGCCAGCCCTCCATGGGGATAGACATCAACTCGGTGAGTTTGGGAAGGGCTTTCCTTGGGAAAGCTGGGAACGTGCAGTGTAGGGTGGGAAATGAGCTTGGACAACCCCGTGAGAAGGAGAATTTTAGGGAAGCTGAAGTAAACTTAGGATGGTTTTGGTTGAATGCACCTTGAAGTGTTTTGTAGAGGAAAAATTGACATTAAATTTTGTCCTGGGTTTGATTAGGCCCAGCTTAAATCTGTCAGCATTTATTGGGGTGTTTTCAGGGTGTCCGGTGTCCCCCAGCACATCAGGATAGTGACTGGGGGAGCTCCCAGAGCCTTGAGAGAGAATCCAACTACAACAAGCATTTTCCAGTCAAAATACCACCTGGAAAATTTATTTTCCAGAAGTTGTCAAGAACCAGGTATTTTCTGCAGTTTCTCTCCTCAGAACCCTTTTATTTTGAGGAATTTTGGAGCATCTATTCCAAAATGGATTTTGTGGCTGCCTCCAGTGGCCAGAAGAATTGGAGTGAGGATTTATGGACAGGTCCCTTTTCCTGCTTGTTTTACCACAGTCTGTTAGGAAATGTTCTGTCTCAGCAGCTGAAAATCCCAACTCAGGGATGCCAGGCCAGGCAGGGAGGGATGTCCCAGCTCCCCCTGCTCCTTCTGCCCCCGTAGGGTCCTGGTTGTCCCACCTGTGGTGTCCTGGCAGCGCTGTAGTGACAGGAATGGCTTTGGGAATGAGAAGAAATAATTTCTATTGATCTGCCCTCGGTTGTGGATAAAATTTTTAACAGTTTGTGCTCCTTGAGAGCAGCTGCTTCCCTTGCAGGATGGGAAGGGGAAGAGGGAAGGACAATCCAGCAGTGGAAAGGATCCCACCCCACTCAAAATGTGTCCCTGTTTTGATTCTAATCCTCATGTAGCACCAGTACAGACAATTCTGATCTCATCCTTTGCTTTCTGTGTTGCTTTCCTCATCCTAAACCTCTTTATGACCTGAACTTTTAGGCTGCTGTGCTTATCTTCTAAAGCAACTGAAGTAATTCCTAAATAAACAGATTTAAAGCCACTTTGTCAAAAAGCCTCTGGAGCTGTCACAGCCTCGCTGGCAACTTTTACACAGGTTTTGTGAGGCAGAAGTGAAATTTAATTTGTAGTTTGGGTGGCTGCTGACAGGGTGGAAGTGGCAATGCAGAGCAAAAAGGGAAATTTTCTTGGGATTTACAGAATTTGGGGTCAAAATTTGGTAGTGCAGAGTTCTCCCACACTGCAAACCTGATTACATTCACTGGATTGCAGGTTCTCCTCAATCATCCCTTAATTTCTAAAGGAAGTAAAAGGAGAAGAGCTGGGCTACTCTTTATGTTAATTAGTACAACATTATTCAAATACCGCTGATATTATTAATTTGTTTCGAACGAGGGGGGAAAAAAGCGAAATCTTTGAAAATAACTTCTCAAGACACCTGGGAAGAGTGTAAAAATCACAGATATAAACCTGCAAAACACAGTGTGAATTCCCAGAGGGTGTCTGCTCCATGTCCTGGGCTGCAGTGGAGTTTGGGGCTGTGTGGTGACAGGTTTGTACCCCAGGTTTATCAGCTGGGTGTTATCAGCTGCACCTCAGTGCTGATAACCCAGCTGGAGGCAGAGCAGGATCCCAGTGAACACAGATGTGGGGCTGGCACTTGAACTGAAGCATGAATGACATTCTTTTTGAATTATTCCCAGCTTCCAAGACTTCTTTGCCCTAAATCCTTGGCTGACCTGATTTTTTTTTAATATATTTTGAATCGAGCATAAGCGAGAACAGGCAGGAAACGCTCCCAGCTGTGCCTGTCCCTGCTCCGGGGCAGACTCCCAGAGCTCTCCCCCTGTTTTGGGACCTCATTCACACAATCCTGTCTTCCCACACAGAAACTGAAGAGGATGGTTTCTCCCAGCTCCATCACTCCAGAAGTTTGTATTTTCCAAGCCTCCCTCAATGCCATGGTGTTTAATTCTGTGTTGTTCTGTAGGCCTCACTCCAGCAGTACCGCAGTAATGCTGGATCCCCAGCCAACCAGTCTCCCACCTCTCCTGTCTCCAATCAAGGCTTCTCTCCTGGCAGCTCCCCTCAAGTAAGGGACTCTGTGCTTCCACAGGCCTTGCTTCTCGTGTGTGTTTTTAGCTGGATTTCTCCATCACTGCCCCATAGTTGTCTCACTGTGACTCCGTGTGTGCCTCATGCATCACCGACGTCCCATCTCTTCTGCCCTTCCATCCACTCCCACAGGGTTTCAGGAGCTGCTGAATTGCCTTTTTTAGTGAGCAGAGAATCACAGAATCAGCCTGCTGGTTGAACACTTGGGGTGGTGTTTGTTTGGTGGGCAGAACCTCCAGGAAGAACCCTTTCAATTCCCAGGATCCCAGGGGAGCTGATGGAGGTGAAGTTGGGAGGGCAAGGAAGGGGGAATTTCAGGGCCTCCTGCAGCAGGAAATCTCCTGGGGCACTAAACATTTAAATATTTACGCTAAATATCCCAAACTGATTTAGATCAGGACGGTTTTTATGTGGGAACACGCCCTGTGAGAGAAAACACTGGAGAAAATGCTCTTAAGATGAGCAGCTTGTGGCTGGCAGGGAATGGGTTCCCAGCACACTCCCTTGCATGCCAGCTGCTTTTCCTTGCTCTGCGTGTATCTCCTCACACATCCACGTGTCCTGGATGGAAATCACAACTGAGGAGAGTGTGTGATCCTCTGAAGGGGGATTTTTACCTGCCAGCAGCAAGAAATGAAAAAGGAGCAGACTTTGAGGGTGCCCCAGTGTAAGAAAGTGCATTTTCAGTGCCTGATGCTGCTGAAAGAGCCCCAGCTGGCTGCTCTAGAGAATCCCACCTGGAGAAAAGAAGTGCAGGGAATTCTTCCAGAGCATCACAAGAGTCTGCAAATCCATTTTCTGTTTCACCACTGAACGTTGAAGGCTATAAGGAGGGTCCTTTCTAAATAAGGGCTGCCCCTTCATGGTTCCCAGGCAGGAGCTCTAGGTCCCCTTCATTAGCCAGGTCATGGTAAGCTCAGCCCTGGATCCAAGTGGCAGGAATTGTCTGGATTTCCTTAACCCTGGCTTAATTGCTTCTTAACCTCTCTCTCTTCTGCCTGCTTCTGTGAGTTCTGCTGTGCTCTGTGTGCCTCCAGAAACCAGCACTGTCCCCTAGAGCAGAGCTTGCTGCAGACTCTCACTTCTCACTGGGCAGCACATCCAAATTTAGGTTTTACGTTGATTTTTTCCCCCTTTGATTTCTTGATTACTCTGGCTTGGTTTTGTCCCCAGACTTGTTGCCACTGGTCAGTCCCAAGGACCAGAGTGCAGCAAGTGGAGCACACCCTGGGCTATGATTTTTCCTGCTGGTTTTGTCCTGTAAAAACTTTCTCAGGTTCTGCTCTGTTTGAGAGGGACACCACAGCACTGAGTGGAAGGAAGAGGATTTTTTAATGCTGCTTTTTGTAGTATTGGCCTCTTAAACACCCACAGAATTCCTTAGTTTTGCTGAATTAAAACTGAGGTGGATTTGTTGCCCCTGGGAATGACCCAAAAGCTGGTGGTGGTCACAAATGTGAAACGCAGAGAGAAGAAAAACCAGTTTGGAGGGGAGATTGAGGTTGGTTGTGAAGATGGGGCAGCTCCAGGCAGCAGAATCCCTTAATCTGCCCCGAGTGAAGGCAGATCCCTTCCAACAGCAGAATATTCCACTGTGGAACAGCCTGGCACTGATGAGTGGGATGCAGTGGGTGTGACCAGGCAGGTGCCTCCACGTGCTCCTCTTTCCCCCATGGATTTGGGGTTTCATCCTCCGAGTGCCAAAGGACATTCCTTAAACCACAAACCTGGGCTTTGATTTGTGTCCCACACGGTTCATTCACCACAGGTTCTTCTCCATGCCCCACCTCTCCCAACCCCTCTGCTCCCGTGTCCCAGCCGTGTGTGTGTGTCCCACCAGTCCTCCCTGTCCCCACAGGGGTGGGAAAGCTCTGCCTGCCCCCCCAGCTCTGTGTTTGCATGGCTTCCACCCCCAGTGCCTTGGCTGCTTCCCTGCTCTCATCCCTGGCATCCTGTTCCAGTTAGACAGAAATATTCCTGCTCCAGTGGCTCTGACCTGGAGAACCTGGTAGGTATTTTTAGATGGATCATTCCAGCCAGGGATTTGTGCTTCGGGGTTGGTTTTTCTTCACAGTCGCTCCATGAACCCCAGAAGATGCTCTGGTGACTTTGCAATGGTTCTGGAGATGGTGTTTGCACAGTGTTGTTCCTGCAGTTGTTGATAAATGATTCCAAGGCTCTGAAGTGTTGAAGGAATGACATTTCCAGTGGGTTTCCTTTGGGAATTCCAGTGCTTGCAGCTGTAGGAACCAGCACCCTTCACAGGAGGAGCAAACCCAGGCTGGCTTTGGGTAGGAGGCTCTGAGCTGGACTTGCACAAGCACATTCTGCTCTCCTTGATTATCTCTCACGTTCCCCAAAGTTTTTGGGATGGAAACAGTGCTTAGTGAAACACAGAGATTTTAGGGATTGTCCTCATTTTGGGAATTGTTCTGCCACTCCCATTCTGTGGAATGAATGACAGGAGTTCAAGGGAAAAAATACCTCGATCCTCTTTGGAGCTCTCGAATAGCAGTTGGGTTTTAGTGCTGGTTTTGCTTCCCATCGAGTCTGTGTCATCCCAAAATTCAGATTTTCCTTAGAAATGGTTATAAACCATAGATTGGTCTGGAATTAGGTTGGATCCAGTGATCCCTGAGGTCTTTTCCAACCTCACTGATGCAGTGATCACCCAGAGCTGACCCTGTTCCTGCCTCTCGGCTGGGAATCGTCTCCTGATCCACTTGCTTGAGTGAGCTCTGGATTCTGCCTCCAGTTTTTTAGGAGCAGCAGATGGAGCAGGTTGGATAATGTGGAGCTGGAGTAGTTGATCAAAGCCTGACAGGGCAGCAAATCAGGTCTCAGTGGTTAAAAAACCCCCAAATTTTCTTTAAATTGCTCTAAGGGGTGCTTTGCTTTTCTCTTACCAGTATCTTATCAGTGGCTCTTGTGGTGTTTGATCCCTCCTGGTGTTTGATCCCTCCTGGTGTTTGATCCTTTCTTTCCAGGGATCCAGCAGCCTCCAGAGTGTTGATGACCAGGTGATAAATTGGAAAAGTGGCTCCAGTTCCAGCCCTTTCCCAGTTGTGGCTGCACATGGAGCAGGGATGTCAGGGATTGTTGGGTGGTCTGCCTGTGACAGACCATAAATGCCTGGGAAAGTGAATCCCAAATCTCTTTTCCAAGTGCATCCAAACCATCCCTGCTCCGAGCAGTTCTGGGATCAACCAGGATCTGCTCAGCCAGGATTTTGGAGGAGGAGTTCCAGCCATGGAGTCTCAGGCTGGGAATTCCTCCCTTGATCCACATTCATCCCAAATCATCCCTATAAATCAACCCCCATCCCAGGGGTCTGGCTGGAAGTGGGGAGGTTTTTAAGGAATATCTTGGTGCTTCTTTCCTGGTAATCCCCTCATGGAAGGACAATTTAGGTGGTTTTTGAATTATTTTTTAATACAGGGTATTTTTTTGAGGGTCTAAAATCTGTGCCTGTTTTGATTCTTCTTAAGCTTTTCCTGAATTTCCCATGCTTAGGTTTTTAAGGAGGAAATTTGTAGCCTTCTGCTTTTGCCATCTGGATAAACCAGCAACTGAATTTTGTTTTCCAAGATTGAGACAATCACTCCATGGAAATTGTCTTCTATAGATGTTCTCTTTGTTAGTTAATAGTGTTTTTTTCAGCAGGAATATCAGGATTTGGGAATTTTAAATCAGGAGTGATGTTGCTGATTTTTGTCTGGCATTTTTTTGGGGCAGAATTAAAACATGGACCTGAAATTCTTGATAAATGATGGAGAATAACCGAGGGAGGGGACAGTAATTTAGCAAGGCTGAGGAATTCCTCCTGGAATTCTTCACTGGGCTTCCCCCTGACCTTTCCTGCTCTGCAGTTCCCATGGAATGACTTTAAACCAGGAATTTCGCCATTTGAGGCTGCAGAACAGCCAGAACAGCCCCTCCCGCCTCATTTGTGAACACAGAATTCCAAAAGGAGCAGAAATGCAGCTCTGTTGTCCCTCCCCGTGTTTCCCAGCGCAGTGTCCGTGTCCATAAATCCCAGTTTTCCGTGTTGTCCGTGCTCTGGGAGAAGCCTGTGGGGTTCTGTGGTGTCCCTGTGCCCTGGGGCGATTCCCAGCGGCTCCGTGTGGATCCTGTGGGTCCCGAGGGATTCCCTCCTGCTCCGTGTGGATCCTGTGGGATCCCCTGGGCCCTGTGGGATTCCCTCATGCTCTGTGGAGATTGTTGGGGATCGCCTGGGCCCTGTGGGATTCCCTCATGCTCTGTGTGGATCCTGTGGGATCCCCTGGGCCTTGTGGGATTCCCTCATGCTCTGTGTGGATCCTGTGGCTCCCAAGAGGTTTCCTCCTGCTCTGTGGAGATCCTGTGGGATCCCCTGGGCTCTGTGGGATTCCCTCCTGCTCCATGTGTATCCCCTGGGCCCTGTGGGATTCCCTCCTGTTCTGTGTGGATCCCCTGGGCTCTGTGGGATTCCCTCCTGTTCTGTGTGGATCCTGTGGGATCCCCTGGGCCCTGTGGGATTCCCTCCTGCTCCGTGTGGATCCCCTGGGCTCTGTGGGATTCCCTCCTGTTCTGTGTGGATCCCCTGGGCTCTGTGGGATTCCCTCATGCTCTGTGTGGGTCCTGTGGGATCCCCTGGGCTCTGTGGGATTCCCTCCTGCTCCGTGTGGATCCCCTGGGCTCTGTGGGATTCCCTCCTGCTCCATGTGGATCCCCTGGGCTCTGTGGGATTCCCTCCTGCTCCGTGTGGATCCCCTGGGATCCTGTGGGATCCTCTGTGCCCTGGAGGACTCGTGCGGGCCCCGGGCGATTCCCGCCCGCTCCGTGCGGATTTCTCTGGAATTCCCGGTGCCGGGAGAGCCGGGGGAGGAATTTGGGATTTTGCACCATAAAGCCTCTGTTTTGTTTTCAGCATTCTTCCATGCTGGGCAGTGTTTTTGGGGACTCCTATTATGAGCAGCAGATGACAGCTAGGCAGGCTAATGCCCTCTCCCACCAGGTGAGCAAATTCATCTCGGGCCTGGCTCGGCCTCTCCCACATCAAATTAATGGCAATTAATTCCCAGTTAATTTTCTGTCACGTCCCCGTTCTGTCCATGTAGAGTTTTCCTTCTTTTTGTTTGTGTTACTCAGCAGTTTCTTGTTTTGTTTGTTTTTTTCCCCCTCCTCACTCTCTGTCCTCCCACTCCCACGTAGGTGTTTAAAATGTTCTGCCAAAAAAAAAAAAAGGGAAAGCAATTAAAAAATAATAATAATAATAATGAAGCTTTTAAAAGTGAAAATAATGTCAGGCAGCTTTGAAAAGGGAAAAGAGTGAAAAGAAAATGTTAAAGCAGTGAAAATCAGCTTGAAAAAGGAAACATAAGGTAGTTTGGAAGAGGAAAAATAGTGAGAATTTTTAAATGGAAATGAGCTTTAAAAGGGAAAAATAATGAAATTTGAAAGAGGAAAAATACTGAAAAGAAATTTTAAAATAACGAAAATTCATTTTAAGAAGGAAAAATAAGGAGAAGGAATAAGGAGAAGTAATGACAACTTTAAAAGGGATAAGCAATAAAATTTGAAAGGAAAAAGAATGAAAATATATTTTAAAATAATGAGAATGAGCTTTGAAAAGACATTTTTTAAATAATGAAAAGAAATTTTTAAAATAATGAATTTTTTTAAATAATGCAAATTTTGCAAATCAAAATAATGAAATTAAATTCTAAAATGACAAACCAAAATCTTTAAAACAATGAAAATAAATTGGACAAAATATAAAACACTGAAAAAAATTTAAAATTAAACATCATGGAAATACATTGAAAAATTAAAATCATTAAATATTTCAAGCTCCACATTTGTGGCTAGAATTGCAGTTGGGAAGGAGTCAGTTGTAGGTGATTGACTCCAGAGTTTGGGAATAATCCATGGCTGGTTTTATTTGGGAATAGTCAGAGCCTCCCTTGGTTTGGCCGACCAGAGCACGGATTCATTAAATTATGGAACGCTTAAACCAGGAATGTGTCCAGAGAGGGAATTCTGGTGGGCAGAGACCTCAGGGCGAGCCTGAACTCCCTTTCTTTTCCTTTAAAACCTCCCTTTTCTTTCGTTCTCCTGATTCCCACGGCCCAGTTTGATTTGTGCATCCTCCTCCCCCTCCTCTGAATTGGGCAGGAAATATCCCGGGAAGCTCAGGGCCAACAGCCCCTCTTTGAGCACCAAAGCTAAAGATGAATTTGTTTGCCTGTCTCTCGTCCCGTCCTCGAGCCGTGTCCGTTGTCCCCCTGTCCTTCCCGAGGCTGGGATTTAACAATTCCCGTGTTGCTCTGCAGCTGGAGCAGTTCAACATGATCGAGAACGCCATCAGCTCCAACAGCCTGTACAGCCCCTGCTCCACCCTCAACTACTCCCAGGCTGCCATGATGGGACTGACGGGCAGCCACGGCAGCCTGCAGGACTCGCAGCAGCTCAACTACTCCAGCCACGGCAACATCCCCAACATCATCCTGACAGGTAACTCCAGCCTGGGAATGCCGTTCCCAGGGGGGCACCGGGCCCTGTGGTGTTGGTGGCAGAGGGAAGGGGTTGTCCTGCTCCTCACCTGGGGCACCTCGGGAGATCTGAAGCTGTTGGAGTGTCCAAAGTTGGGATTCAGGGATGGGAAAAGCTCTGACACTCAGGAGGAGACTGAGGGAGACTCCGTGGGTTCTGTAGCTCCTCGCGTGGGGCAGCTCCGATCTCTGGGAGCAGGGACAGGACCCAGGGAGCAGCTGGAGCTGTGTCAGGGGGTTGGGATGGAGAGCAGGGAAAGGTTCTTTCCCCCTGAGGGTGCTGGGCACTGCCCAGGCTCCCCAGGGAATGGTCCTGGCCCTGAGGCTTCCAGAGCTCCAGGAGCCTTTGGACACCACTCTGGGACAGGGCGGGATTGTTGGGGTGTCGGTGCAGGGCCAGGAGCTGCATCCCATGATCCTTGTGAGTCCCTCCCAGCTCAGGATATTCCATGATCCCGGCCTTGGGGTTTCTCTCTGTTGAGCCAAGAAAGGAAAAGGGGATTGTTGCTGTTGAGGGGTTTGTTCACCTGAGCCGCGGTGCCAGTCCAGGTGTGTCCCAGTGTCCCCCTCACCTGGAATCCCAGCACACAGGTAGAGCACCAGTTTTCCTATGGACTTTCCCTGGCTCTGAATTCCCTGGATCCTCTGCCGCAGTGAGGAGAAGCTGTGAGAGCCAAACTCCTTCCTCTGCTCAGCCCGAGCTGGCCAGCAAAGGGTTGGAGTGTCACATATGGTGGCCAGTCTGGTCACAGCAGGATTTTGGAAACAATCTCTGCCCAGGGATACTGTGGCTGCAGCCAGGGATTGCTGGTGGGAATGCTGGGAATGGAGGTTATTCCTCCTAAAGCTGAGGGAGAGAAAAGGGACTCAAGTGACACCAAACATCCAGACACGAATTTCGGGTTGCATTTGGTGGTTTGGAGATGCTGAGAGGAACCTGAAATCTGGAGGAGGATGGATGTTATTTACCTGAGAGCTCCATAAATGTTCCCAGGGTTTTTGGGAGCTGTTTGATGACTTCCAGACCGGTGTTTGTCCGAGTGACCCCCTGTGTGTTCTTCTCCCCGCAGTGACAGGAGAATCCCCCCCCAGCTTATCAAAAGAACTGACCAGCTCCTTGGCGGGAGTGGGGGACGTCAGCTTCGACACGGATTCCCAGTTCCCTCTGGATGAACTCAAAATTGACCCTTTGACCTTGGATGGACTGCACATGCTCAACGACCCCGACATGGTCCTCACCGACCCCGCCACAGAGGACACGTTCCGGATGGACCGGCTGTGACTCCGGCCGGGCTCTTGCGGAGGATCCATCCCGGAGGATCCGTCCCGGAGGATCCATCCCGGAGGATCCGTCCCGGAGGATCCATCCCGGAGGATCAGCCGGAGCAGCTGCTCCGTGTCCCCCTGTACAATGAGTAACCACAGCTTGTTGTTCTGAGCTTGCCGCGCTGCCGAGCCCCCGTCCCCGTGGCGCCCAGCGATGTCACCCCCGAGCCGCTCGTTGCCGTCCAGCAGTAAGGAGTTTCCCGGTTTTCCAGTTTTCCGTTGGCCTTTTCCTCTCCAGAGCCCCCCTTTCCCCCACCAAAGCCCCGGCGGGACGCTGTCCGTGTCTCTTTGCACTAGAGAAGGGGTTTGGGCAGCTGAGGAAGGGCAGGAGATGCTGGCAAACACCGAAATTTGGGGCTGGAGGGGCGAGCCCCGGCTGTGCCCCCTCCTCTCTCCCAGATTGGGAAGCAAATCCCTGCATTGCCACCCCCTGGAATTGTGACTGTGCTTTGTGACACTGTTCCTCCCTCGAGGTGTCCCCAGGTGTGTCCCCAACCTCTTGTCCCTCCCTCCTTTCCCAGCAATCCCGGCAAAGCGGAGCCGCTGCCGGCCACCAATCCCAAAAATCCACTTTAAACACTATTTTTTTTCCAAGCTTTTTATGTTTGGTTTTGTTTGGTTGGTTTTTTTTTAAATATATATGTAATATATATCTATTTCTATATATGGCTACATATATAGAGAGCATTTCTGAGCACACATGAAAGTTCTATAATTCATTACTTGATTAGACAGAGGATCAGAACATCTTAAAGCAGCTAAAAAAAAATAGAGACTAACCTGCATAATCCTAATTTTTACTTTGTGAGAGATTCCTGGGCAACAGGAAGGGCATTTCCATAGCAATGCCAGGCTCGTAGAATCATGATTTTTTAATTTTTTTATTCTTATTCATTACTTATTCTGTTACTTATTTATGACTTTTTTGTTTTTGTCGTTGTTGTTGTCATTTCTTTTTTTTTCTTTTTTTATTTAAATATTTGGATATTAGGAAAGTAGCTCAACTACATACAGCCAATGGAAGCACTCTACATAACTCTTGTACAGTACATTTTTTTTGTGGTTTTATTCCAGAAATATATTATATATATTATATATATATAGGTATTTTTAAACTAACTGGAATTTTAAACAGATGTTAAGCAGGAATAAGGGAGCCTAAGGCAAGTTTAGATGTTTTCCTTTGGAATAGGCAAAGTAGAGTGGTTGGAACTTAAAAATTCCTTCATTCACCTGAGGGAAAAAAATCTCTTGCTCCACACAATGACCAGGATTGAATCCTCCAAAATTCTGTTGGATTAAATCGAGAATTGATTGTTCCTGGTGGTCCTGGTGAATATTCTGTGCTGCAAATTAGAAAGATCCCATCCAGATTCCTCACACTGGGAATTGGGGGTTTCTCTGTGGCCGGATCGATGGCGGTTCCCAGATTTCTGGGAATGAGTGAATTTAAAGGGGCTGATATTCCCTGCCCAGGGCACTGATGGAACATCCTCATTCCACTGGGATCTGCACGGGGACAGCATCTCCCAGCACAGGAAAAGGCAGGAATTAATCAGGAATTAACGTGATTTGGAGTCTTATTAACTAATTAAAAATGTGACCCCCGACGGTGAGCTGCCCCTGGAGAGGGAAGCACTTCCATTCCACCCAGGATTGGGAGCAGCCACGTGGATTTCATTCCCCACACCCTCCCTAAAATCCCATTCCAGTTCCCAGTCCACAGCAGCTGTGGTTTGTTCCCCCACAGTTCCCCTTCCCACCCCTTCTGCACCACCTGGATTTGCTTTTTGCCTCCAGACCTGTCCCTTTCTCAGCCCTTCCGAGGAAATCCCAACCCCCAGCACTCCCAGGAAGCTTCTCCTTGTTCCTGCTCGGGAGCGGCGCTGGGCTGCTCTTAACGAGTTCCACCGCAATTAATGAGAGTCCTCCTGCAATTAACGGCCTCTCACTGCCCTCCTGAGTTCTCCTGCTCCTAATGAGTTATACTAAGTTTCTGTGTGCTTCCAGAAATCCGTGGGCTGCCGTGCTGAGATTCCTGCCTGCTCTGCTGAGCGGGAGCGGGCTCGGGATCTCCCCAATCCCGGGGCGTCCGCTCACCTTCCGTGCCATTTGTTGACCATTTGCACTAAAAATGTGGAATTTTTTCTTGGCTTCCCTGTGTCTTTTGGGGTTTTTTTTGGTTATTTTATTTTATTTTACTTTATTTTATTTTATTTTATTTTATTTTATTTTATTTTATTTTATTTTATTTTATTTTATTTTATTTTATCCTTCCCCATGCCCTCCAGAGGTTTCCCCGCATCTCTTGGGAATGTTTTGGGATTTTTTGGCAGGGTTTGAGCCCAGTAGGACACGCTCACTCCTGGTGGCTGCTTGTTTCAGATCCCTCACGCTTTTTCAGTTTAAGGAGGAGATCAAAGGCAGCTCAAACAGGAGGAAACCTGGAAAAACCAGGAGGAATTTGGGCCCCAGGTGACTCGGAGCCCTTTGCTGAAGGTACAGTGTGAGCCCAGAGCGCTTCGTGCAGCTCCCGTAGCTCCGGTGGGAATTCCGTGTCGCTCTCCCGTTGGAATGACTCCCGTGCATGTGGCAATCCTTGTCTGTGATGTATTTTTTTAACACCAGAGTCTCTTCAGAGCGAAGCATCCGAGCAGGAGCTGAGATTCCTCACTGGAGACTCGGACAGGGAGCTGTGGCTCCGGCTCCTTCCTGGTTTTTTAACTCCGTGTGTAAATAAGAGCTCTTTGTTTCTTACACTTGTAAGTCGACCTTGAAAATGGCCTTAATTTCAAATAACACACCTTGGATGCAGCTGTCACAATGAGGGACCATCCAGCTGAGAGAAATCCAGGTTCTGCTCCCTTGGGAGGGGGGAAGGAGCTGGGATGTCCCCGTGGGAATGCTGTGTGTGCCAGGATGGGCTCCAGCTGTGGGCAGGGAAAAGCTGCTTCTCATCCTGACCCTTTGAGATCCAGGGATTCCAGCAGCTCCTGCCTTTCCCTTCCCCAAGGGGAGCCTTTCACGTGGGAGCTGCCCCAGAGGGATTCCCCCCACCCCTTTCTCTCTCCTTAAAATTCCAGTTTTTGTGGCATCAGGCTGATCTGGAAGCAAACACAGAGAAAAGCATGGAGCGGACCCCAAGTGTTCCCAGCACAAATAATCTGCTTTTATTTCAAGTTCAGCACTCCCGTGCTCATTGTGTGGGGGGCTCCCTCCCTGCAGGTGGGAGCAGAAAGGGAGAACAAGAAAAAATCCCAAGGAGAAAATAGTGTTAATTGCCATTATTGCTGAGTTTGAGTTCAGTGGTGTTGAAGCTGTCTGGTGTCTCCAGGGGTGACTGTCCCACCCTCCCTGCTGAGTGACCCCCCCCCCTCCGTGTTTTTATATCCATAACGAATTCATTCCCAAATTCCCAAGCTAGACTGTTGCATTTGCCAATACAATGGGGAAGAACAGGAATAAACCCTCGGTGCATCCAAAACTGTGATTTTTTTCCAGAAGCAAACCCAGCCCTGGTGCTGTGGGGGGGTGGGGGGAGGCTCTTTTCCCTCTTTTCCCTCTTTTCCCTCTTTTCCCTCTTTTCCCTGTACATAGATTTTCCCTCAGCGTTCCCGCCCCGCTGGCTCCGCACCGGCCGCATGCGTGACCCGGGCCTGGCTCCCACGGCTTCTGCATGGCAGGGAGCACTTGCCAGCCGCCCCCCCTGTGCCCCCCTGTCCCCCACACTCGGCCCGGGCTGGGCTCTGCCCCCTGGGCTTAATTTTCATTTTCAAGAGGGGAAAACGTTTCCAGAAACAGCCGCGGAATCGGTTCGGGAATTGTTCGTTCCTTGCGTGTTCCACGACCTCCTCGGAGGTTTCATGAATTCTTTGGTTAATCCATTTTTAAGAGTGCTCATGGATGAGCCTTCAGCTCAGAGGAGGTTGGGTTTGATGATCCTGGAGGTCTTTTCCAGCCTTGGTTTGGTTGTTCCTTTCCAACCTTGATTCCATAATTCTCTTCCACCCTTAATTTGGTGATTCTTTTCCAACCTTGATTCAGGTTCTTTTCCCACCTCGATTCAGTGATTCTTTTGCAGCTCTGATTCAGTGGCTCTTTCCCAACCTCAGTTCCATGATTCCAAGAGCAAAAGCTGCCCCAAGTTCACCTAAAAGCAGCTCCTGAGAATGTCCAAAACCACTTAAATTTCCCTCAAAACCGAACTCTCGGTCCTAAAAACTTGGATCAACAATTAAGGAAAGACCCTGGAAACCCCCTCTGGACCCGAAGGAAGCAGGAAGGCCCCTCCTCCCCCCGTAGATCCCGACCTTGGCTGTTTTTTTCGGGAGAAACCCCAAAACCAGCGCGTTTATTCCTCGGAGCAACGGCCCCCCCGTCACTGTGATGGCAATGTGAAAGCGCAGGTAGCCTTTGTTACGTGTGTCTGTCCTTTTTAAAAAACAACCAGGAAAACAACAAAAAAAAAAAACCACCCCAAAAAACCTCCCTCCCTCTTAGAATTAAACTTTGTAGTGTTCCTGTTCTTTGTATTTTGAGTTGCATCTTATTTATACGGCGCAGTGTAGGCATGGATTGCATGTCGGTTTTCTATGCGGGCACCACGACATTCTGACTGTGTATTATAAATCATTTTTACCTTTTTAAACAGGAAAAAAAAAAAAAACACCCAACAAAACAAAACAACAACAAAAAAAATAACAACACAACAAAATCATTGTGTGGAATTTCTATACTGCAAAGCCAAACACTACATGGAGTCCTCTCTTGGTTTGTGTTATTTATTTTCCGAGGCGGTCGGGGCGGGCGGGGGGCGGGCGGAGCCGTGTGTGCGTTGCCTTATGTGGGCTTGACCAATTTTATCAAAATAAAGGCCTAAAGGGGTAAAATCCGCTGGCTCTTTTCTTCAGGGGGTGTAGGGATGGGATGGGAAAGCGTGGGGAAAAAAAGGGAGAGAATCCCAAACGCAGCTGGGCCGTGTGGGAATTAATTGTGGGAGTAAAGAGCAGAGGTTTGAGTTCGAATCCTACAATTCCAGCCCTGCAATCCTGGAATATCCCTTGTTAAAGGGACCCACAGGGATCCTCATCCCAGGACACCCCAAGGACCCCATGATCCCGGAATAGCTGGGGTTGGAAGGGCCCTCTGGAGATCCCCCAGTGCAACCCCTGCCCACCCAGAGCAGGGACACAGGAGCGTGTCCAGGTGGGTTTGGGATGTCCCCAGGGCCTCCCTGGAGCTGTTCCAGGCTCTGCCACCTCCATGGAAAGTTCTCCCCATGTGGAGGTGGAACTTCCACCCCGTGCTTGGGAGCGTTGTCCGAACACTCTGGAGCCGTGGTGGCCTTGGGGACAGGGACAGGCAGCTCTGAGGGACTGGCTGTGCTGGTGGCTTCAGGTCAGGCCTAAAATCGTTGGATTTTAACGTCCTTTGGGTCAAGTTTTGGTGTTTTCCTTCATTCCGTGTGCTGGTGAGTTGGGATGGAGCCACCTTGGAGCTGGGAATTGGACATGGGGTGGTTCTGTCTCGGAGTCTTTGATTTCCTTGCCCGGTGTCCCAGCCCTGAGGGGACAAGGGACACTCCCAGGGGAATCCACCCTGATGTCACCTCCTGGTCCAGGTGAGCCACTGGAGAATCCTCCAGCCCATAATTCCAGACACAGAGCTGGGGTTGCTCCATGTGGCTGCTTGAACATTCCCAGGGATTCCTCAATCCTGCTCCTCCCCACTGTGGCTTAGGGAAAGAAAAGGGATCAAAGTCTCCATTCTAAACCCAAAAATGGTTTCTGTCACTGGAGTTGTAAAATTCCCGAAGGAAAAACCAACGGGCTTGAACTTGCTCGTAGAAATTGAGTTGAATTATGCCATAGAAAGGGATTTTTGGAATTCAACCAGATCTCTCCTGTGTGTCTAGCAGGAAAAGCCCTTCCCAAATATCCTGGCTTCTGTCTGATGTCACCTGTGAGAGGAAAAGGTTCAGTTTGGCTCAAATTTGCAATTTTTAAGGTATTAAATGAGGAGATAGAGGTGACGTTTCCGCCCTTGCAGAGATGTTGGGTATCGGAGTTCTGTGATGTTTGTGGGGTGAAGTTTTGGGGGGTTTAAGGCTCATTAAACCAAACCTTGTTGGATCCTGAGTGTTCTGGCAGGAGCAGCGGCGCAGTCGGAGGGGCCGGGGTGGGGCAGCATCCCCTGGACACATCCACAGCCCTGGGGCACCGTAAAACCCAGACAAAACAGGGCAGGAGGCTCTGGGGGTTGTTTTGGGGAGGAATCCGACACAACTTGGAGCTCTTCCTGACCTGTTGGGAGCCCCATCCCTGACCGGATTCCCTGTGGAAGGGGGAATGAAGGTGTTTCCTGAAGGGGAGCTTTGATTTTATCCAACCCAACCCAGCAGCATCTCTGACTCAGTGGCAGCTGAACCTGACCTGGTGGAGGGTGTTGAGCTTGGGGAAAAAAACCAAAATGATGCATTTTTAGCCTCAAAAATGCCGCTCTGGACAAGCAAAACCTTTTTTATTCAGACAATTTGTGTGTGATTTCACTGATTTATGCAAACAAACCCTGCTTGGTGCAGCAGCAGGGGCACAGAAATGCAGGAAAAGTCCCTGCTCCAGCAAAGGTTTATTTATTGTGTTTTTGTCTGGGTAAAGTGGAAAACTGACGTTGGCTTTAAGTGTTTGCAGCCAGGCCTGATGTGAAAACGCAGCTCAGCTCCGTGTACATCCTTTCCCACCTTTATTTTTTTTGTGTGTGAATGCTTCTGTCTTTGTATCTTTGCATTCTTTGTAAAGGAAATGGAATAAAATTCAAATGTTTTTGCCTCTGGCTGCTCGGCTTTTTCTGTTTCATTTGTTGTTGGTTTGGGGGGGGGGGGGGTTCAATGTCCATAAGGAAACAGCAAAATCAGATTATTTTGGTTGAAAACTGAACTGGGGACTCTTCAAGAGGAAACTGCAGCTGCTCTAAAACATGGTGAGGTCTGAATTTAAACTGTCCCCGAAACACTCCCTGAGTTTTGAGGTCTCTTGGTGGCAGCTCTGCTTCACTTCAGCTTTGGGGCTCCCTGGGGTGGGGATTCTGGGGGAGTTGGTGGATTTTGAAAGAAAAAATGAGAATTTCAGAGCCCAGAGCTGCCTGGTGAGAGGGTTTTACACGTGGCCTTGAACAGGCGGAGCTCTCACCCAGGAGATGGGTGGGAGAGGGAGGTTCTTGAGGAAAAGGTGCCTCCTTGCATTGGCACTTCCAAGGAAATTCCCAATGCAGCCCAGGGCTCTCTCAGCCCCACCGAGCTCAGCCCTGGAGGGTTCCTCCCTTCCACATCTGCAAGGGAAAAGCTTCAGAAGAGGGGAAAGGACACACACGTGACCAAGGAGAAATCTAGAATTTATTATCCAACATTCCAAGTGTTTATTATCCAACATTCCAGAACAAAGATAGTCTCCTTAAAGTGCTTTTTTATTTATTAAAATGAGCAACTTGTACCGAGGCTGCTCCGCACGTCCTTCTCAGACTCGTGCTGGGTTTGCTTTGCAGCAGGTCTCGAAAAGGAAAACAACATTCACACTCAGGAGCCTTGGAGTAGGGAAAAGATTCCTGGGAATCATCCACGCCAAACTTCCTCCAACCATCCCAGCTGCTGCAGGGAGCTTCCAGCACGGCCGCGAGCTGGGGCTTGCAGCAGCTCGGGCTTCTGGTCACACTCCCTGTCTCCACCTCTGCCCTTCCCAGAGGATTTGTGTAGCGTTTTAAGGGATTTGCTGTTGGGGAAGAGGAGCTGGAGGCTGTAAGGGAGCAGTGGGAGGTGCTGACAGTTCTTGGGGCAGGATTCCAGAGCAGCAGCGAGCACGGTTTGGGAAGCAGGTTGGGCTGGAGGGACACTCCACGGGGATTAGTCCTGCTGGACCCGGAACGTCTCGTAGTCCTCTGGGATGGTGTCTGAGGATCGAAGCAAAGAGAGATCAGGAGCAGGAACAGCAGGGAAAATGGACTCAGCTCCTGTTTGCTGCCCCATTCCCGTGGCTGTGCAGGTGTCCAAGTGAACAACTGGAAAATGGGAAAGAACTCCATGTTTGCTTTGCCAAGCTCACCGTTGCAGCGGTAACGGAGGTTGGACCAGATGATGTTCTCCTGGGAGAAGCAGAAGACCCCGAGGCGTCCCCCTCTCATGGTGGTGTCCAGGACAACTCCGGTGTCTGCCACGACCTCAGGGCCTTCGTAGAACCGAGCCCTGGAGGGGAACAGGGCAGGGACTGAGCAGGAGCTCCCCAGGCCTCCTGGATGCTCCATCCCCGGGAGAGTCCAAGGCCAGGTTGGAGCAGCCTGGGATAGTGGAATCCCTGCTCATTGCAAGGTTGGAACTGGATGAGTTCCCTTCCAAACCCATTCTGGGATTCCCTGAGGCCGATTTTCCCAGTGGGAATTGTCCTGCCTGGAGCTGAGGGCAGGGGAGGGCAGAGCCTCACCTGATGTAGCCGACCTGGGGCCGGTGCTGCAGGAACCAGCGGTAGGAGGTCTTGTCCTTCCAGCCGGAATTCCGGGGGTCTTTCCAGAGCAGCTTCACCTGGTCCGTGGTGTCTCCCGTGTGCCACAGGGAATTCCGGAGGTACTCCCCAGGGCCGGTTTTGGATTTCACTGCCTGGGACAGAGCAGAGCCTGGTCAGTGTGTGCAGAAAGGATTCACTACAGCTGCTTCTGCCAAGGCAAAAATCCACCAAGGAATTCCTGCTCCGGAGTTCCTTTACCTTCAGCTGAATTCCAGGCTCTGCCACTGCCCGGAAGGGGTTTGCCTGCCAGTAGGTCTGCTCCATCTGCTTCCACATGACCACGTAGAAGCTGGAGCTGTCCTGGTACCCGAATATGAACCCGACGTAGTCGTCGTCCGTGGCCGTGTTGACGTGGAAGGTGCCCTCGAAGTCCACCCCGTTAAAGGCTGTGTACCCTGTCAGGGGCAGGAGAACAGAGACTCTGCATTCCAGGACTAAACAGACCCAGGACTGCATCTATTTATAGGATCTCTTCCAGCTGGGGAGATGGATTTTGCCAAGGGGAATCTGGACTCTGAGACTACAGGGAACAGTGGATGATCATTAAGCAGTGGCCAATCAAAGCTGCGCCAAGTGATGATTTTCCAGTGGGAAAAGGTAAATTCCTCACCTACTGCCAGGCCAGGATCGCTGTTCATGGTCTGGACAATCTCCATGCCCTGGAAGGAGGAATTGTGACTCCTTACTGCAGTTCCAGACACACCAAATTCCCTCTTGTGCTGCTCCGGGGCTGCGACTCTGGGATTTGGGCACTGCAGAACCACGGAGGCTGCGGAGTCTTTTAGGAAAAACCATCCAGGATTGTTCCCAGCTGGAGCTCTCCCCTACCTGGTTGAGGACGATCCAGTTGGGGTCGATCTGAGCGTCCCCCTCGGGGTCCAGCACCACGGTCTGGAAGGCCCTGAAGTCGGTGAGCGTCACCTCGGCGTTCTCGGGGCAGACATCGATCCTGTCGATCACCATGTCCCTGTCGAAGTCGTCCTCACACAGGTTCCCTATGCCGTCCCCTGGGCACGAGGAGGAGGAGGAGGAGGAACGAGCCTGGAGCAGCTGCTCCTGCCCTTTGCTCTGGGTTTGCTCAGCCTCGGGCAGCACCAGGAGCTGCTCAGAGCTGGGACACCCCGAGGAGCTGCAGAGAAACCCCTCAAACCACAGACACGTCTGGAAGAGGGAACCTGACCCCAAACACGATCCCAAACACGATCCCAGACATGATCCTGATGCTGGGGTTGAGGAGATCTGCAAGTGCCACAGGCCTGGCTCGAGTCAGTCCCGAGGAAACCCAAATCCCTGTAGATTCCAGAGCTCGCAGCGACCCCAGGAACCCCCAAGGAGCCCCCACACGGATCCATCCCTCACCATCGGAGTCCTCCTGGCCGGGGTTGGGGACCAGCCTGCAGTTGTCGGGGCCGGGGGGCCTCAGATCCGGGATCCCGTCGTCGTCGTCGTCGTCGTCACACTCGTCCCCCAGCCCATCATTGTCCGTGTCCAGCTGGGAGCTGTTGGGCACTGTGGGGCAGTTATCCCGGGAATCCTGGTGCCCGTCCCCGTCGCTGCAGAGACAGGGCCAGGGCCAGGGCCACGTTACCCACGGCCACCAGCACAGAAAACCTTCCCAGGGGCTGGGATCCTCGGCAGGAGCAGCAGGATCGGGGATTTCGGCCTTCAAGGTATTTGTCACACCAAGAAAAGGTCAGGAATATTCCTGCTGGAATGTGTGGACAGCTCTGGGAATGGTCCTTACTTCCAGTGGTCACTTTTTTTGAAGACAATTCCACCTCTAAACCTTCATTTTTTAATGGGATAAGGCCAGGCCAGGTTGTCACAGCCCCTTTTTTCCCCTTCATCCCCAGGATTTCATACAAATAAATGGAATTTTGAATTTTTACACCAAGGTCTCACCTGTCCTGGTTGGTGTCACAGACATCTCCCACCAGATCGTGGTCGGTGTCTTTCTAGAAAGATAAAGGAAGAATAATTTAAATTTTCCAGAGATCAAGAGCAGGAATAGGGAACAGAGCTGCCAACAGCAGGAGAGTTTCTGTGGGATTTTTTGGGGGGATTCTGAGGAATTCCAGCACTGGGACAGGGCAGGAAGGGAGAGCCCAGGGTGCCAAACTTCCTCCCTGGCTGCCGTTTGCTCCCGAGGGAATTTCCTTCTGTGCCACAGGAGGGTGGCAGCTGGAATTGTCACCTGGGCAGGTGACACAGGCACTGTCGGGGTGACAGGAATGACCCTGTAGGACTGAAACTGGGAGGGTTCTGTACCTGGTCGGGGTTGCTGAGGGTGGGGCAGCTGTCACAGGCGTCCCCCACGCCGTCCCCGTCCCTGTCCCTCTGGTCAGGGTTGGGCACTCTCCTGCAGTTGTCCATGGGGTTTTTGATCCCTGGAAAACAGGGCAGAGTGGGTCCACAAAAACCCAGAATTCACGGATAAAACAGCGATTTCAGGATTTGGGGATGGTGTTTGTTGAGCTCCCCCCGAGCAGGGCTGTCCCACACGGGGTGTCACCAGGAGCAGCACAGGGAACATGAGGTTCCCAAGAAAGCTGTGGCTGCCCCGGCCCTGGAAGTGTCCCAGGCCAGGCTGGAGCAGCTTGGCAGGACCCATCCGTACCCAAACAGCCCTGGATGCGCTGGGAATTCTCTGTCAGTAACTCCCCGTGTCTGGGGCCAGCAGCAGTGGGGGTTCCTGGCTGCTGGGAGCAGCTTTTGTGCAAATCGTGACCAGCTCAGTTTCCAAAGCCAGCCAGGTTTGTGTCCACCCCAGGGGACAGCCCTGACACCCCCAGCCTCAAGCCAGGAGCTGCTGGCAGCTTGGATATTCCCAAATGTCTCCCTTGAAATGCAGCACCAGGCAGCCAGGATGAGGCTGGGTGTGATTGTGGGCAATAAAAGGGATAATAAATGAAAGGTTGTGAGCACCACCCTGTGACAGAGCTGAGCTCCAGGACACGGGGACTGCCCAGTCTGTCACCCCAGGAACTGAGCTGGGCCTGATCCCAGCAGGAATCAGTCTGGAACGTGTCTGGATCTCGGCTCTCACCGTCCCCATCCATGTCATCGTCACACTCGTCGCCCTTCCCGTCGCCATCGATGTCCTTCTGGTCGTTGTTCTTCACCTGCCGGCAGTTGTCACACGCGTCCCCAAAGTTGTCCTTGTCGGCGTTGCGCTGGTCCGTGTTCCTCGTGTACACGCAGTTGTCCTGCAGAGGGACAGGGACACGGGCTGGGGACACCAGCACCTCCTCAGGGCGTCCCCAGCCAGGCCTCACTGAGGACAGGCTCCCCAATTCCCAGCCCTCGTGAGCCCAGATGTTTCTCTGCCTGGTTTTAGATCCTCAGAGCATCCAGACCAAGGCCTCTAAATTCCCACTGGAGCCTCTGAATTCCCACTGGAGCCTCTGAATTCCCACTGGGACCTCTGAATTCCCACTGCTGCTTTGGGAAGGGCAGCACAACTCGAACCTCAGCGTTCGGGATCCCGTCTCCGTCGGCATCGTCATCGCAGGCGTCTCCGATCCCGTCCCTGTCCGCATCCTCCTGGCCGGAGTTGGGGACGGTCATGCAGTTATCCTGCGAGGAGAGACACGGGAATGTCACCCAGGCCGAGTTCCGGAGGTCTCAGCAGCACCCGATCCTGTCCTGGATTGAAGTTCCCGATTTCCTGAGGAACGGGAGCCGGCTGCTCTCACCTTGCGGCATTTCCTGTCGGAGCAGCGCTGCTTCTCGTCGGGGATTCCGTCGATGTCCGTGTCCTTCCCGCACACGTAACCGTTCCCTGCCCACCCCACGAGGCACTGGAAGGCAGCAGAGACACAAAATCAGCTCCCCGATGGCCACAGCCCCCCGAAATCCAAGGTTTTACAAGAGGACCGGCAGAAAACGCTGCAAATCCGGGGCTGTGAAAGCCCACGGGGAAATAACGCCTGAGAGAAACATTCCTGGAATTTGGACAGCTCAGATCCAACTCTCTGCTCGGCGCTGAGGCTGTGAAGAGGCGGCAGCAGGAGTCGGATCTGAGGTTGCTGAATGGATTCTCCCTGCTCAGCTCCAGGGAATTCCGTGCCCGGCAGCGCTTCAGGAAAAACCAAAACCCCAAAGAAGCGGGAGCGGATCGGAGGTGCCGGAGCAGCCCAGGGAGGAGCGGGGGCCGCGGCTCAGGTGCCAGGGACGAGCAGGGCTGGTTTGGGAAGGGCGATCTCCAGGAGAGGGCAGTGGCAGACCCGGGGAGAGGAGCGCGGGATGCGGGAACGCGGAGCGAGCACAGCCCAGGCGCGGGGCTGGGACCGGAGCCCAGCTGCAGCAGGGTGGGACCAGACCCCAATCTCCATAGGGTGGGACCACCCCCCGGTGCCAGGGCTGGCTGTGGGCAGCCCCCCGGACCTGGCAGGACAGGGAGCCGTCCCTCTCCACGATGCACTCGGCTTTCTCGTGGCACGGGCTGATCTCGCCGTTGGGGCAGCGCCGTGTCCCCGGCGCCGTCTGGCTCCTGCAGCCGCTCAGCTGATCCCCCACAAAGCCCGGCTTACAGGCCCCGCACTTGTAGGATCCCTGCAGGGAAAACGGGGGAGGAACTCGAACGCAAATCCCGGCAAATCTCTGCTGCAGCCCTTCCTCGGCAGCTGGGTTTGCCGCGGGGAATGGGGAGCCTGGGAAAAGAGATCCACGAGGATCTCCAGGAATGTCAGGGAATCCTGGAATGGTTTGGGATGGAAGGGATATTAAAGCTCATCTGGTGCCACTCCTGCTATGGGCAGGGACACCTTCCACTGTCCCAGGGTGCTCCAGCCTGGCCTGGGACACTTCCAGGGATCCAGGGGCAGCCACAGCTGCTCTGGGAATTCCAGCCCAGCCCCTCCCCACCCTCACAGGAGGAATTCCTTCCCGATATCCCACCCAAATTCCCCTTTTCCAATGTGAAGCCATTCCCTGTGTCCTGTCCCTCCATGCCTTGTCCCCAGTCCCTCTGCAGCTCTCCTGGAGCCCCTTTAGGCCCTGCAAGGGGCTCAGAGCTCTCCCTGGAGCTTCTCCTCTCCAGCTGAGCACCCCCAGCTCTCCCAGCCTGGCTCCAGAGGGGCTCTGGCCCTTGGATCCTCTCCATATCCCTGAGGATTTACCCGGGTGTTGATGCAGATGGAGTTTGGGACACAGTTCCTGGCAGCTCCGGTCTCACACTCGTTGATGTCGGTGCACACCTGCCCAGGGAGAACAGGACACGCCTTCACCTTCACCCCAACCCCCAGAACCTGGGCAGGGCCAGGGGCACGAGCAGAGCCCTGGCACACCTCACTAGGCCAGGACAGGTAAGCCTTCCTGCTGACAAGCTTGAGGCAGATGCCAGCAGGACTCCAGACCCCCTTTCCAGAGCCAGCAGAGATTCCAGGCTGGGAACAGAGCTGAGCTCTGAGCTGAGCTGCTGGAATATCCTCCCTATGGAAGGGGGTCCATGGATTTGGAAGCTCAATGGGTGCATCCCATGACCAAATACCTGGAGCCTCGAGTGCTCCTTTGTGGGACAGTTATCCCTAAAAACCCCAGTCAGCCCAGGCTGTTGGGATTTTGGCTTTCACCTGTCTGGAGCTGTCAGAGAAGCTGGGAAGGGGTGGCAGCAGCTGTGTGAACTCTTCTGTATCCTAGCAGGAAGGGTTCCCATCCCCATCCCCATCCCCATCCCCATCCCCATTCCCATCCCTGGGATGGCTCCACAACCACAGAGGTTGTTGGGATGCTCTGTCCAGCCCCAGTTTGGCACAGGGGAGGTGGCTCTGGGGCTGAGGTGTCCTGGGCACTCTCCTCTCTCCCTGCATTCCTACCAATATATGGAATCATGGAATCCCAGAATGGTTTGGGTTGGGAAGGACCTTTAATCATCCCATTCCCACCCCCAGGGACACCTTCCACTATCCCAGGGTGCTCCAAGCTGGCCTTGGGCACTTCCAGGGATGGGAATTCCATCCCAGCCTCTCCCCACTCTCACAGGCAGGAATCCCTTCCACCTTTAGGAATCATCACCTCCCGTTTCCCTCCCGTTTCTTCGAAGACCTTTGAGTCCCAGCTGCAGATGGGAGAGAATTCCCAGTTTCTGAGGGACACGGAACATTCCAGGCCCTTACCTGTTTGTTGGCCCTGGCATAGGCCATTCCCACCCCTTCCAGCAGCTGCCCGGTGAAGCCGGGCGGGCAGGGGTCGCAGCGGAAGCCGGGGTTGGTGTTAATGCACTGCACTTTCGGGAAGCAGGGGTTGGCATTGCACTGAAACAAGAGAGAGGGTGCCCAGGGCTGTGCCAGGGGGCAGCTCCAGGGCTGGGGCACGTCCAGCTCACGGATTTTTAGTTTTAAGGAAGGTAAAATCGCCCAGAAGTTCCTCGAGAGCTTCCCCAGCTCCGGTGTCACAAAGCCACTTGCAGATTTAATTCTCCTCAGGTGACACCAGAGCCCGGGCAGGGAGCTGCTCTTGCTTCACATTTTCCTTCCTGGAATCCTCAGAGTCCAGGGAACTGGACAATTCCTCACCCTGGCCTTGAAACACATCAAGAGTTACTTGTTTACCACTCTCTTTCCAAAATTGCTGTGAATGCTTTGCTGTTTGCAACACTTCATTATTTTCCCTGGATTTTTATGCTCTGTGCTGGCTGATGCATCACAGGAATACAGTGGATCCCATATTTTGGACTGACAATCCCATAATCTCGCATGGAGCCTTCAGCAGGTTTTTAAATTGAAATGCAATTGAGGCTTTGCAAGAGTGGGATAATCAAGTTTAGGAATATGGTTTGGGAAGCACAGAACTCAGGAGCCCTACAAAAAACCAGTGGGTGAGCAGAGCTTTGCACACACACAGAGCTTAAAATCGGTGGAAAGCCACATTTCCTAAAAAAAACCCACAGTATCTGCTCAGCAAGGTTTGATTTAGGGCCGAGACAAAGCCCTGTGGTTAAGGTTTGCTGTTTCAAGGATTATTTGGGAAGTGTTTGATCCCGTTCCACACCTAATAAATCTTATCACCAACAACTCATCAGCACAGGAGGCCGCTCTGCTCTTCCAAACTCCCTTCCCTGTGTGGCACAAACCTAAGGATTTATTCTGTTGGGAGAAATCCCAGCTGGACTGGCCCTAAACTCTCTCTGGGGAGAGCGCGAGGAGGGCCAGGCACAGAATTCCAGCTCCCGCAGGGATTCCAGGACTTTCCCTGACAACCACAGGGCAAACCCTGGAACATTCCAAGGAAATGGGGCCAGTGCTGTGGATTCCAGGCTGCCCCCGGGTGTTTTACCTCGTTGATGTCGGTGCAGTGGGTGCCGTTCCCGGAATACCCGGCGGGACAGGGCCCGCAGCGGAAGCCGGCGCCGGTCTCGGTGCAGGGAACTCCGGGGAAGCAGGGATTGGGGAGGCACCGGTTGAACTGGGTCATGGTGACGACAGGACCTGTCACCTCTGGCCGCATCCCTGCAGGATGAGAGGGGTGGTGAGGGCAGAGCTGGCACTGCCAGCACCTCCCTGGGGTGGGCACAGCTGGGGCATCCCTGCCTGGTCTCTGCCAGGGGTGGAAATGGAGGGAAATCCCCGTTTGGGAATGGAGGGAAATCCCTATTCTGGAAGTGGAGGGAAATCCCAGGATTATGGTTTAGGTTGGAAGGGACCTTTAGGATCATCAGCTGACAGATTTCTGAGGCAGAGCAGGCAACAAATAAATAAGAAATCCCAGGAGTCATTGATGGTTTGGGCTGAAGGGACCTTCTCATCTGCCACAGCTCATGGCAGAGGGGGAGAAGCAAAGGCTGGGGGTGAAGGGATGGAAAAGAGCCCTGGGGAGAAGGATTTAGGGGATGAGGGGCTCAGAGCCCAGAACCTCCCCAGTCCTGGGCTGATCCCACAGGGTTGGATGGGAAATTGGGAAGGAATTCCTCCCTGGTGAGGGTGGGGAGGGGCTGGGATGGAATTCCCAGAGCAGCTGTGGCTGCCCCTGGATCCCTGGAAGTGTCCCAGGCCAGGCTGGAGCGCCCTGGGATAGTGGGAGGTGCCCCTGCCCATGGCAGGAGTGGCACCGGATGATCCTTAAGGTCCCTCCCACCCAAACCATTCCAGGATTCTGGAAGGAAAGAGAAGCTTTCGGAAGCTCCCCCAGCTCCAGCTGCCCTCGAGCCATGGGAGCAGCCCAGGGCACCAATCCCTGTGTGCAGGGGGCCACAAAAAATTCCCAAATATTGGGAATAACCGGGGCTAACTGTGATCCAGGCTGTTCCCTTTGGGGACAGGGGCACAGCTGGCATTTCCCTCCTTGCTGGCACCCAGAGGGGGCAGCTGAGCAGAGGACTCAGCCCCGGCACTCACCGCAGGCATCGCACTCCATGACCGTGTTCTTCAGGAATGTTATCTCCTTGATCTGGAAGGAAACAACAGCCACGCTGAGCCAGGGGCGGGATTTGGATCCAAGGATTCCCAGTGCCAGCAAAGCATCGTGGCTGGGCCTGCTCAGCTCCCACCCAGCAGCTCCTGCCGCCAAAATTTGGGGATTCTCTGGGAGATGGGCTGGTTCATCCCTTGGGATTCATTCCCTGGATGAATTCCACTGTTGCCACAGGATGATGTTGGTCTCTCACAGAGGAGAAAACACTTGAGCACATAGAAACGAGGGGAAAAAAATCTGTTTTCTGCTCCTGGGGATGCTGATCCAGCAATGCTGGAGAGGGAAGGCAGGAGGAGATTCCCTTGGGAATAACCCTGGGCACTGCTGGTGCCATTTTTGTGGATATTTAGAATCTGTTCCTGAAATTCCCTCCTGATTTCCTCTGGGCTCCCCTTGAAAATATTCCCACGTGGAGCTGGGATGGAGATCAGGGAAAGGTTCTTCCCCCCGAGGGTGCTGGGCACTGCCCAGGGAATTGTCACATTCCAAAGGCTGCCAGAGCTCCGGGAATATTTGGACAACGCTCCCAGGGATGCACAGGGTGGGATTGTTGGGGTGTCTTTGGAATTCTGGAATATGCAGAGATAGATCTATCCCAGATCCCAGATCTCCCACTGGAAATGGGAGACAGAGAGCAGAGGATTCAGGGATATCCAAGGATTCTCCAGCCTTTAGCTCTGGAGACTCAACCTGACCTTTAATCGCTTTTATTGCACCCTCACTGCCAACAGCCCAAGATGCTGAATTAAGGGAAAGTCACTTTTTGGGAAATCTTTGCCCAGATGAAGGAATTTCCACCTCGTTTTCCCACTTGGGAATGCGAGTTTGGCTCCTGAGGAAAGGATTTGGGACAGCTGAGAAAAACGTGGATAAAAAAGAGAATAAAAGAAAATGAAAAGAAAAAAGAGAAGAAAAGAGAAGAAAAGAGAAGAAAAGAGAAGAAAAGAGAAGAAAAGAGAAGAAAAGAGAAGAAAAGAAAAGAAAAGAGAAGAGAAAAAAGAAAAGAAAAGAAAAGAAAAGAAAAGAAAAGAAAAGAAAAGAAAAGAAAAGAAAAGAAAAGAAAAGAAAAGAAATGAAAAAAATGAAATAAAATTAAATAAAAATGAAATGAAATGAAATGAAATGAAATGAAATGAAATGAAATGAAATAAAATAAAATAAAATAAAATAAAATAAAATAAAATAAAATAAAATAAAATAAAATAAAATAAAGTGTGGCAAGAGGGGGAAAGAACAAACAGGAAAATCTGCCTGGGAGCTGGAAGGGAGCACTGGAATCGCTGCTGGAGGCTGCCAGGAGCCCTGGCTGCCCCGATTCCCAGCAAACACTGGGTTTTTATGCAGGGCCTGGGATGTGAGAGGAGCTCCGATGTTTTTGCAGGATTCCAGCTCCCTGCCCCTGGAATCCCTCAGCTCCCACCGGGAATTGCAGCAGAATGGAACCTTTCTGTCCCTTTCCCAGAGCTGAAGGCAAACCATCGGATAAAATCCTGGGTGAAACGGGGGAAGAGCACCCAAGAAGTTCCAAATTCTCTAAAAAACTGCTGGAGCCACGAGGGCTTTTAGGATTGAAACAACAGCAGGAAAGAGGGGATGCAGAGTGTCACATATGGTGGCCAGTCTGGTCACAGCAGGATTTTGGAAACAATCTCTGCCCAGGGATACTGTGGCTGCAGCCAGGGATTGCTGGTGGGAATGCTGGGAATGGAGGTTATTCCTCCTAAAGCTGAGGGAGAGAAAAGGGACTCAAGTGACACCAAACATCCAGACACGAATTTCGGGTTGCATTTGGTGGTTTGGAGATGCTGAGAGGAACCTGAAATCTGGAGGAGGATGGATGTTATTTACCTGAGAGCTCCATAAATGTTCCCAGGGACCACAACAAAGGGCTGGGAGGGCTCCTCCATCTCCCACACTTGGCCTCTCCCCAGATCTCCTGAGCCCACAAAGGCAAGGAAAAAGTGACTTTGTTTTCCCAGTTCAACCCATCTCGGTGTGTCCCTGTTAAATTCACTCCACGTTTCAGCTCCAAGCAGGAGAATTTGGGAATTCAAAGGAACTTCCAGTGATTCCAACTCAAATTTCCAGCTTGAGTTGCTCAAGTTGAGTTTTTTCCCAACTTGAAGGGTTTTTTCACCTTGTTTTTCCCAACGTGAAGGTTTTTTCAACTGGATTTTTTTCCCAACTTTGGAAGTTTTTTTTCACCTTGAAGTTTTTCCCAACTTGAGGCTTTTCCCAACTTTATCTCCCAATTATAGATACGATGTGAAACCACCTCTGGATTCTGTTTTGAAGCAATAATCTGCTGCTCCCTCCACACAGGAAGCAGCTCCCCAATTCCAGAGCAAGCAGAGAATTCCCAGACCTCAGGAAATCAGGAATTAGGCTCAGGAAGCAGCTCCCCAGTTTCAGAGTGAACAGAGAATTCCCAGACCTCAGGAAATCAGGAATTAGGCTCAGGAAGCAGCTCCCCAATTCCAGAGCGAGCAGAGAATTCCCAGACCTCAGGAAATCAGGAATTAGGCTCAGGAAGCAGCTCCCCAATTCCAGAGCAAGCAGAGAATTCCCAGACCTCAGGAAACCAGGAATTAGGCTCAGGAAGCAGCTCCCCAATTCCAGAGCAAGCAGAGAATTCCCAGACCTCAGGAAATCAGGAATTAGGCTCAGGAAGCAGCTCCCCAATTCCAGAGAGAGCAGAGAATTCCCAGACCTCAGGAAATCAGGAATTAGGCTCAGGAAGCAGCTCCCCAATTCCAGAGTGAACAGAGAATTCCCAGACCTCAGGAAATCAGGAATTAGGCTCAGGAAGCAGCTCCCCAGTTTCAGAGTGAACAGAGAATTCCCAGACCTCAGGAAATCGGGAATTAGGCTCAGGAAGCAGCTCCCCAGTTTCAGAGTGAACAGAGAATTCCCAGACCTCAGGAAATCAGGAATTAGGCTCAGGAAGCAGCTCCCCAATTCCAGAGCAAGCAGAGAATTCCCAGACCTCAGGAAATCAGGAATTAGGCTCAGGAAGCAGCTCCCCAATTCCAGAGCGAGCAGAGAATTCCCAGACCTCAGGAAATCAGGAATTAGGCTCAGGAAGCAGCTCCCCAATTCCAGAGTGAACAGAGAATTCCCAGACCTCAGGAAATCAGGAATTAGGCTCAGGAAGCAGCTCCCCAATTCCAGAGCGAGCAGAGAATTCCCAGACCTCAGGAAATCAGGAATTAGGCTCAGGAAGCAGCTCCCCAGTTTCAGAGTGAACAGAGAATTCCCAGACCTCAGGAAATCAGGAATTAGGCCCTTTCCTCACCCACCTGCTGCTTCAACAAATCCCGAACTTCCAGCAGCACACGATTGGTTTCCCTCATCTCCTGCAGCATTTCTGGCCCAACTTCTCCTCCTAAAAAAAGCCAAAATGGTTGGGAAAATCCCAGAGGATCCCAGGTTTATCATCTAACGGATTGAATAACTTCCTCTTCAGGATTCAGCCTCCACCCCAGGGAGTTTTTTGCTGGAATTTGGGCATGGAGTGGGATCAACAGTGCTGGAAGGGAGAGAACAGCTCCGTGCTGGCACAGCGGGAGCTGCTCCTTTGGCACAACCCCTGAACTTCACACTTGGGAAGGGATTTGGTGCCAAAAGCAGCAAATCCTGGATTCCGGGCTGGGAAAAGCTCTGCTCCCGGAGGCTGAGCCTCTCCCAAGTGTGGAAAAGGGGCCCAGCAGCTGCTGCCTCCTCACCTGTTCCCAAGGCATTCCCTGGATTCCTGCTGAAGGCGGGCTCTTTGCGGGTGGCGGCACTTTGGAGTGGCCGGCTGGGATCTTTGGGATACAAAGGACACGCGTGTGCTCATCCAGGGAAAAGCTGGAATGCTGGAGGGTCGGGATGGGCTCCCGAGCTCAGCCGGGGAAGGGCATCCTGGTTATTCCCTCCCGTCTGGATTTGGGGCTCCTTTTGGGATGGGCTGAAAATCTGGGCTCTGCCCAAGGGAGGGAGGGATGGAGCTCGTGGTTTTTTAGGGTTTGAGGGGGTTTTTAGGGGAATTTGATTGTGAAAAGATAATTGGACACGGAGTTCAATTCCCATGAAATCCCAGTGTCCAATTCCTCGTTGGCCAGGAGGATGTACGACCTCATTTCTCTGGGTTTTTTCCCTAATTTCTCTATTTTTCCTATAATTTCTCTATTTCTTCTATAATTACTCCGTATTTTTCTATAATGTCTCTATTTTTCCTAGAATTTCTCTGATTTTTCCCATAACTTCTCCATTTATTCCTCTAATTCCTCTATTTCTTCTATAATTTCTTCTTTCCATAATTTCTTTTTCCCATAATTTTTTCCCCCTGTAATTTCTCAATTTTTTTTCCCTATAATTTCTCTATATTTCCTATAATTTCTCTCTTTTTCCCTTGATTTACCAATCCTTTAACAGAAATCACACCTCACCTACAGCAAAAAGAGAACCAGGAATAAATCCTACAAAAACCTCTGTGTGTCCAGGGGAAAAAATCAGCTGGAATCTGGGCTCTGCATCCCTGAGCAGGGAGAATCTTCCAATGCCAAAGGGGCACTGATTGAACAAAAATTCCTCATTTCCATGTGACAAACGAGCCCAGAAACCTCGTGGATCTTCCCAAAAGGGTTTGGTGAATATTTGTAACCTCTCCAGTAAAATTTTGGATTTTGGACTAATTTGGATCCCACAGATCCTCCTGGAGCTGAGAATTGCCCAAAAACAGCGTTTGGAGAAGTGGAATTTGTCCATTCCTAGAGGTCAGGGCTTCCCTGAGCTCCATGTGCAGAAAATCCAGGGATTCTGTGCTGGGACACTCTGTGGGATGGGGGTTCTTTTAAACTGAACTCAGATGTAAAATGAAGATTAATGCAAAGTGTCTCTGGCAGCTCTTTACAAAACCCAACAATAAATATTTTCCTTAAAAAAAAAGAAAAAAGGAGGGAAACGGGGGGAAAATCCCACGGAGCATTTACAGAGTTTTCCTACAAAAGCCCCAAATCCCTCAACATTTTCAGGCTCCACTGAAACATCCTCCCTCTTTATCCCCTTCCACCCCCCAGCATTTTCCGAGCAGCCTAAAAATCCCCCCCAAAAAATCAGACTGAAATCAGAACTTAAATCAGAATGAAACAAGAATGAAATCAGAATGAAATCAGAACTAAAATCAGAATGAAATCAGAATTAAATCCGAGTTAAATCAGAATGAAATCAGAATTCAAACCCCTTACCTATTCTTCTCTGCTGACACAAGGAGAGGGGACAGCAGAGGAGGAAAAACACAACCAGAGCTGGAATCATCTCGGAATTTCGGGGCAGGGTGGGTGCAGCAGCTGCTCCTGCAGGGAGATCTGAACCTGCAGCTTTGCCTCTGCTCCCCATTCGTGGTTTGCTATTTATGAAGCCACATTCCTTCCCCTGGAGTTCTCCCTCGGATGCTGGGACGAGGGGTGGACGTCATTCCTGGCTGCTCCTCCACGGAGAACGTTGCAAAAGTAAACAATATGAGAAACTCATCAGCAGAGGAGCTGAAATTTCTTTTTTTTTGCCCTTTTTTTTTTTTCTTGGTACTAAAATAGGTCAGAAAATTCCAGAATTCAAGGGATTCTTTTTTTTTCTGAGGGGGGGGTTTGTTTCTTCCTCACAGACACGGGGCAGACGATGATTCACAGGCGGATTTTCCTTCTGAAACTGCTCACAGAGGCTCTGAGACATCTGGAGTGCACCAGAATTCCAGAAAAAAAGCTCTTTAAGCTCCCCACAGGCAAATTTCACCACTCAGAATTGGGGGAGAATCATTGGATCATGATTCTATTCCCAAATTCTGTTCCAGAAGGATTGGGCACATCCTTGGAGGGGCATTTTTGTTCCTGAAGGAAGGATGAAGTGTAAAACTGAGGGAAAAGAAGGGGGAATTTGCAGATTTTTGTCTCCATCCAGCATTTCCCATCAGCAAACACGAAGCAGATTGAGAAATCAACCCGGGAGCAGCCGAGGAAAAGCTGGAAAACCTTCCAAGAATCTTCCAATTCCAAGAAGAATTCCAGGTGGAAGTGTTACCTGTCAGGAAAGGCCTGGAGACAAACCCCTGCTGCCACATTCCCAGAGTTTGGCCTGGAAATCCAGCACGAAACACCCCCAGAGAGGCTCAGGGAAGCCCCAGGAAACAGGAGCTCAGTCTTTAAAATGTGGGAGCAGCAGGAATTTGGGATATTTACAGAAAGATGGGATTTTTTTCCTGCTATAACCTCAGACCTCCCGTGCTCAGGAAGAGCTCCAGGTCCCTGTGGTGATGGGGCCTGGTCCTGTGGGCGCTGCTGGGCCCACACAGGCCCCAAAATAAACGGAATATTCCCAGTTTGGAGTCGCAGGGATGCTGGAACATCACGGATTTTACGCTTTCTTGCAGCAAATTCACACTGGAAATAAAATAATTTGCACTTAGTGACATTTGGGTGGCTCTGCTGGCCTGGCACAAGTGGCCTCTGCTGGCACTCAGCCCACAGCCTGAAGGATTTGATCCATGTGGGATCAAAACGATGGAATTTCCCAGTTTTTGGCATTTCTGGACAAATTAACCCCATGCCATTCTCATTAATATTACTGAAGATAAGAGATACCATTTTTTCTCCCTGATGTCCTGAGAAATCTGATTTATAATTTGGATTTTTCAACAACAAATGAGGAGTGAGGGAGTGAAAAATTCCCTGTCCCACATCCCTCAGGGATCAAATCTTTCACCCAGAGCTGTGATCATTGGGGTTCATCCAGCTGGGGAGGGCAGGAGCAGCCAAAACAATCCGGAATTTTCACATTCCCACTCCAAGGAAATCCAGCAGTGCCTGTTATGGCAGTGCAGAGGTTGAAGGAAAAGCACATTACTTCACCAGAGGCCTGATAGGACATTAATAAAAAAGGGTTTTGCCAACTATTCATTACAAAAAAGGGGTTTTTTTTAACTGTGGAGAAGTCATAAAAGAGCAGAAAGACAAGATGTAACTCCCATGGAATGAAGAGTGGTCAGGGGTCACTCGTGAGGTCACTTTGGGAACAACTGACCAAAAATCTGCTTTGTGTGGGGAGCAGTGAGAAGCCAAAGCCCTCATTCTGCAGGAAAAGGAGCTGTGGGATCATGGAATCAGGGATTATGGGATCATGGCATGGTTTGGATCCAAAGAGCCTTAAAATTCAACCTCCTTCCACCACCCCAGGTTGCTCCAAGCCCCCTTCAACCATGAACTGTTCCCAAAAAAAATCTGAGCAGAAGTGATGTTTTCTGCCACCTATAGATATAAAATTTAATTTTGATATATTTTTACATTTTTTTAAATTTTACTTTTATTTCTTTATCAAATAAATCCTCATTTAAAAAACCCCAACCCAACACAAACCCTTGAAAGTCCAGTCTCCAACTAATTCTGTGTTGCTAAATTTTCAGTGGCCCAAATCCCACCGGTTTTGGAGAGGAGAAACAACCAGTTTGGAGAGCACTGGAACTGGTTTGTGACCCCCAGTCAGCAAGGGAGGGTTTTTTTAATTTAATAAGAGCTTTTGAAGCCCATCAAGAGTCATCTGCTGCCTCTGGACAGAGCTGAGCACTTCCAAAATGCCATTTTCTAATCCTATAAACTGGTGATCCCGTTATATATAAAAATAATCCTATTTTCTATTCATTAACAGCCAAATTAACTCACCAAAACCACATTATTGACAAGTCAGATAATTTCCTCTAGGTTTTTTGCTGCAGGCTGAAAGAAACCCCAATAATTGCCAATAAAAGGAATTAAGTCTCCTGCATATCAAGGCAAATTTTCCACATCCTTTTAAAAACCCAAGGGAATTTTTCTTCAGGCTGCAGCAGATTTTTGGGATCAACTCTGGCCACTGAGAGCAGCAAAGTCCAACGGAGCTGGTTCCTCCTGGCTTGAATTGAGCAATTGGTGGCTCCATGGGCTGAGGTCATTCCTACCTTTATTTTCCTTGGATTCATCTGATTCCTTTCTAAACTCAGCCGTGAATTCCCTGTAAATCACCCTCCAACCCGAGCTCAGCACAGGAGCAGAGCAGAAAATGTTTGCTTGCTCCTGTTGAAAAATCCCAAATTCAGAAGGAGCTGCTGGGGAAACATCTCCCAGCTTGGAGCAGGATTATTTTTTGAAGCTTTACTGATTAAAATAAAAAGATCCAAATATGGAGTAGAAAATGTTTATTTGGTTTTATGGAGTCTGGGCACTGCCAGGTTCGTTACACCTTTTTTTTCCTGCCTGGAGTTGACATCACAAATGAGAGGAGCTCACAAACAAACAACAAAAAGCAAAGCTCCCGCAGCCTGAAAGTCGAAATATTTTCCATTTCTCTGTTTTGAAGTGGCCTCTGCCAAGTGAAGGACAAAAGTCAGAAGAAGGAAAAAGTTATTTTTCAGCCTTGGAAGGTCAGGTTCTAAAAATAAGTGGAAAACATCTCCGGCCTGGAGATGGGGTGAGAAGGGTTTCACAGGGGTTCTGATGCATTTATGGTGTAAAAAAAGCAAATTATGGAGGAAATATAAGGAAAGATTTCAAAAAACTTCTCATTTGCCTCACAATTTGGGCTCAGTTGGTCCTTCCAAAAGTTTCTCTTCCCTGGTTTTAAATAATTCCAGTCAGGGGGATCCATGCAGCATCCAAGGCAAAATTCCCACTGTTTTAAGGGATACAACTTAAGCCCATTCCTTCTGTTCTTATTCCCCATGGATTCAAGGAGCAGATTTTTCTGAACTCACATTATAGATGGAAAACGTGCATTGCAATTCCAGGCTTTCATAGGATCTTGGAATCCCAAAAAATCCCAATAAATCCTAATAAATCCTAATAAAAATGACACTTGGAAGCCCAACCTTACTTGAAGGAACTGTCCTTGTCCCAAGGTGCCAGTCCCTGTGTCCCTGTGCTGGTGGCCCAGCCTTGCCATGGCTCAAATTCCATAAATAGGGAAGAAAACAGCTGGAGAAAGAAACAACAAAAGTTAAAAAATTAGGGATGAAGTCAAAACATTAAGGATGAAGTTAAAAAATTACGGATAAAGTGCACAATGGAGCTGCCTCCAGGTTTAATTCACTTTGCCACTGATTAAATGAAAGACAAAGCATTACAGTTCTTTCTAAAAGGTCTTTAATGCCTGAGGAATTCAGATTTAGAGACACAAACCAGACTGCAGCAGGCTGGGACTCCTCAATCCTGTGACAAAGCACAGCCTTTAATGGATTATTCCATGGATGGGCTGCTCTTCCCATGGATTAATGGATTTATTTATAATATTTGCATCACTCTGGGTGTTTATCTGAAATAACGAGCCCAAAGCACGGTGGCTACTGGTTTCCATTATTAATTAATGCCTAAGTGTCGTTACCTCAGCACTGCCAGCAGCTCCAAGTGGATCCTTTCGGAATCCTGTTTATTGGGATTGTGTTTTAGCAACGCCTGAAGTCAGGATTTGTACATGATCAAGCTGGAAAATCCTGGTTTTGCAGACTTTTAAAAGCAGGATTTTTGTTTTGTCTGGGAGCACAGGGCAGAAAGGTGGGACAAGACCGAGGATCCTGCCTCCAGCTGCAGTGTCCAGTTGTTTCCATGGAGTATTTTGGGAATTTGCAGATGTCAGACTGGAGCACTCAAAGGAAGGAAAAGCTGCTGGGAAATTCGGGTTTCTCTGCGGGGCTTCGGATGGATCTGCTCCTGCTGAAGTGGGTCAGGCTGGTTCCACTTCAGATCACAGAATTCCAGGATGGTTTGGGTTGGAAGGACCTTAAAGCACATCCAGTTCCACCCCTGGGACACTTCCCACTATCCCAGGGTGCTCCAGCGTGGCCTTGGGCACTTCCAGAGTTGGGGCAGCCACGGCTTCTCCGGGAATTCCATCCCAGCCCCTCCCCACCCTCACAGGGAGGAATTCCTTCCTAGAATCCCATTAAACCCTGCCCTCTATTAATGTAAAGCCCATTTGTTGCAGGGCAATAATTATTTGATATCTTCTCCTCTTGGTAAAGTCCAGTTCCCCTCCCTGATGCTCCTCGGAATTCCGGCCTTGTCCCGTGTCCTTCCCAACGTGGGCAGGCCGTGTCCCTTCCAGGGAAACCAGCTGCCCACGCCATGTGTGCTATCACTTATTTTTGGGATGAATGTGCACATCCTCTGCTTGGTTTTTTTTAGTGTCTTTCCCTGCCAGAGGTTGTGAGTGAAGATTCCCCTGCTCCAGGAAGAGACGGATCCGTGATTCCAGAGCTGGCGGAGCTGTGGCCCTTCCAGGCTCCACTGAAGCTGCTGAGCCTTGGAGTGACTCCGTTCCAGGCCTGGAGAGAGGGATCTTCCTTCCTCACGATGGGAATGGGACAAGGAAAAGCCAGTCCTGGCCTGGTTGCCTCGGTGGGAGTCTCCTGAGAGCGAGCAAGGAACAGGCACAGGGTGGGATGAGATGGGATTTAGGGCCCTTCCAGCCCAATCCAGTCTGGGATTCAGTGGGATAAAGAGTGAGTGCACAGGGAGAACTGGGGTGATCCTGAACTTCCAGAGCTCAGGGAGCAGCGGGAGGAATGCAGAGGCTCATGGAGACCCTCCAGGTGGGCTGGGTTATTTGGTCTCCTGCAGCACATCCAGGGAATCGGCTTGGGAACAGCAGGAGGTGACACCAGTGACAAAGCCCCGTCACAGGTCCAAGGTTTATCCAGAAGCAGGGATCCAGGATCACCCTGGACATGATCCTGCATTAAAACACGATCCAGGAGTTCTGCTGGATCCAGAATCTCCTCTGTGGCCCCGGGCAGGCCCCAGCACTGTTGGACATTCCCAGTCCCACAGCGGTGATCCCAACCCATTCCCAAAAGCCTGAGCCTGTGTGTCAGCAGGATCCTGTCCCAGGAGAACCGAGACACCTGGAATTCATCTGGACTTGACCAACCCGAGGGCAGGAGGCCAAGGAAGGTCCCACAAACTCCCTTTGGGACCAGGCAGGGACAAAGGGTGACCAATCCCAGGGGTGCGTTGGGATCGGGAAGAGCTGTCTCCCATCCTTCCCCGCCTCTCCTGTAACGAGCCTTGCAGATGGGGGTGGGAATGCTGCCAGAGCCACCCTGCTCCAAGCAATTCCCCGGCACATGGCGCAATCCCACACCCAGGAGGGTCGTTAAAACCCTACAGGAAACGTCCCGCATTTTTTCCTTTGCTATTCATGCCATTTTCTAGCAGGGACAATAAAGATTTGGAGCTCTGGATTAAGCTCATTTGTAACAATGAGCTCCTCTTCCTCCAGCAGCCAGCGGGAGCTCAGACGCACTGAGGAAACCGGGAATAATTAACTGGAATTGTACTGGAAAATCGGGGAAGGCTGAGGGATGTTTTGTCTGAGAGAGATGCAAAATGATCAGAGGGTGAAGCTTGCTGGGAATTGTTGTTGGGACTTTAATGCTCACAGTATTCAGGTTTTCCCAGTAAAAGTCCTTTGGCTGTGATCACCCGGTTTTTTTTTGGGATTCTCTCCTGAAAAACACCTCCCAGAGTCATAATGACAATAACACAGATTTACTGCTCCGTGTTCCCAAAACTCCTCGGGATGGCAGAGCTTAAAAAAACCAAAGCTCTTCGAAGCAGCCTGGCTTTTCCTCTTCCCCTAAACGATGCATCCCATTGATCTCTGTGGTCAGAGCTCCCAATTTTGGAATGCAGGGGTCTCCAGGCAGGCAGTAAACAGGAACTGGCTCCTCGCAGGCAGGACTGGAAGTGCTCAGGGCTCTGAGATCACGGTGGAGGTGGGCAGACAGCACGTCCACGCTTTAATAGCTTTGGGACCTCTCTTAGGGAGCACTGAGCTGGCTTTGAACACATCCCAAGAATTATTAACTCCAAAGGAACATCTGGCACCGACCCCTGGACAGGCAGAACCCTGGAGCTGAGGGATCCTGGGAATCTCCTCTGGAGCTGCCTGAACACGGTGGGCTCAGGAGCTGCACAAAAATGCACGTTTTGGGTAGGAAAAACGGCATTTCTGCGTGCCCAAGGACCTCCCAGATGAGGATTTGGTGTCCTCAGGTTGCTGCCTCCTGGCACAGCCGGCACAGCCCTGGGGACACCCAAAACAGAGCTTCCATCACTCCTTTCCGCTGGGAGGATCCCAAGAACCTGACAATATTCACCCCTAATGACAGGGACAGGGAGCGCAGCCAAAGCCAGGCAAAAAGGGAAATATTCAGCTCGGGGCTCCAGAGGAAACATTGTTTTTTCCAGAGAGCCAAGGAATGGAGCCTCCATGCCCTGGAGACAGAGCTGGGCACATCCCCCAGGGAAAATCAGGATTTCTCAGCCTGTCCCACCCCACAGGGAGGAAAAGTGGGGAGCTGGGAGTCGCCTTTCCCAGGAACTGTGGCCAGACTGCCCACAAAGCTGCCCTTTCTGTGGGTATCCCAAGGGAACACCGGGATATTTTCCATGCCAGGGGTTTTATTAAGGAAACCTGCCCAGGTCTCCTGAATACACACAGCAAAAAGCAGCTTTTCATGAATTAATTCAAAATTAATGCCACTTCTCTTGCCTCTTCCTCTCACCGACTTCAGCAGGGGCTGGGTTTCCCCTCCCATTTTCCCTTTTTCCATTAAAACCCCCCCAGCAAATCCAGCAGGAAGATATCTGGGATAATTTAACAGCTGGAAAAAGGCAAACCCAGCCATCAGGTCTTTTCAGGACACCAGTGATCAAAGAGGTGCTCTGTACAAATGGTTTTGCAGCCAGCTCTTGGCAGGAGACAGAAACCTTTTCCCTGCTGGAAATGAGATTTAAGTTGTAAGGAGAAGAAGAAAGGATCGATCACTGTGTGTTAATTCCCTTTCTCCCAAACTCAAAATACCAGGTAGGACAGAGAAAAGGGGGAATAAATTGATTATTGAATGTAATATTCTCTGTCTCATCTCAGGAAGAGATTAAATTCACCTAAATTCACTTAAATTCGGTTTTAAAAGGAGTCATTGAACATCTGTGTGAGGAAAAAGGGCTTTTTGTTATATAGGAAAATGGGGAAGAAAACCTTTCTGCATTACAATGAAAATTCTCTAGGATAGGTGGGGTTTTTTTGCTGTGGAATCAGGGATTCGTGGAGGACATAAAGAATAGGGGGGTAGAGGAAGCACCAGCAAATTCTCCATGTTGTTCCCTCTAAAGTGGTCTCGTTATCCTTATGCAAAATGAGAATCTTGAATAAGAAAATGGATTTATTTCAAAATTCTTCCTCTTCTGGGGGGGTGCTGGAGCAGAGCTTTGGCTCAATCCTTTTTGCCCATCCCCCCTTTCAGCCGATATTTAATCCCCAGCAAACCAGAATGAAGTTTTCTTCCCAAAAAACTGCCTTTAATGCCTTCAGGAACTGCTCTCAAAACCTGAAGGATTCCAGCTCCTGGGGGCCGAGAGAGGGACAATCCCCTGGTGTACCAGTTCCTCACTGCTGTCCCCTTTCCAGGGATTTCCTGAGGCATTCCAGAGGTTTTCCAGCAAGGATCATTCTGGCTGTGACCAGAATGAATCCACGGAGATGCTCTGGGCGTGGGGAAGGACAGGGACACCCTCAGGAGCAGGAGCACTTTGTCTCTCTCCAAAGAGATTTCCTCCAATAAAAAAGATGCATTTCCAAAGAAGAAGGGAAAAAAAAAAAAAAAAAGGAAATTCCAGAAATAAAAGCCTGGAGCAGTTAGGGAGCAGTTAGGGAGCAGTGGGAAACACTTCCATGCAGGAGCATCTCCCCTCTCAGCCCTGCAATGCTCTGGAGCTGCGGCTCCTTCCTGAAGGTCATTAACAAATTCAAATCAAAATAATTCATTAAAGAAGTTCAAACAAACAGCTGAACTCGTGGGAGTGCTCTTTTCACCCCCTCATGGCTTTTGGGACAACCACTGGATCCTAAATCCATCCTTTTCCTGGCTCCCACCCCCTCAGCTCCCCTTAGCACCCGTCTCTTCTCACACACATGTTTTATTTTGCTCGCCTTTGAGACATTACAGATTATTGGCCCCAGCTGAAAATGGTGCTGCTTTGGACATCCTTGATGAGCTCAGAGGAAAATTCAGCATCATCCAGGCCGTGGGGTTGTTTTGGGGTTTTTTGTCACTTCCAGAGAAATGGAAAAATGGCATGTGCAGGCTCACAAGGGGTGGGAAGTTCTGCAGAAAGAGGGAGGCTGGAGACTGATCCAAACCTCTGGAGTTTTCCAGAAAATATCAGCCCCAGAAATCTCACAGGAATGAACTGGCTCTGGAGAATGCTGGCACTGCCTTCTCCTGACCCCACCCAGAGCTGAAAAACAGTCTCAAGGGCAAATCTGCTCTTTTTCCACAACAATTTTCAGGATCATGGGCTGTGGAGAGATCCAGAGTCAGTCCTTGCTTCATCTAAACTGCTCTTCCCACCCAAAAATTGCAAGGGCACAAGTTTGGCCTGATTGTGATGGTCCCAAGTTCCTTTAATTTTAATTCCACATGGAAACAAGATCAATCCTCTGCACTTTTGCAGTGTTCCTTCCATAAAATTCCAATTACTTTTGGCCAGCACAGGGTCAGGTTCTTCCCTGAACTTTTCCCTCGAGCCAGAGCACGTTGGGTGTGACATCAACAGCCGGAGAAATACCCACCAGGAGAGAGAATTCCAGGAGCTCTCCCTGAATTCCAGCTGCCTCCTGGACATCTTTTCAGCCTTGGAGTGCTTTCTGCACAAGCCATTACAGCCTCCACCACTTCTTCCAGGAAAAGCACACACAATTCCAGGAACCCCACGCCTCAGGTGAAGAAATGGGAATGACAAAAGGAACTTTTCTGCTGGCAAAGTGGAGTGTCCGGACACAAAATGCAGCAAAAGCTGCTGAGAGGGCTGAGATTTCCCAAGAAAATCAAATATCCAGGCATGGCTTGGAGAGGGGAACTTCTGGAGAAGAGGAATGAACAAGCCTAACCCTGTACACTCAGCAAAATCTGATCTCACAGCCTGAGCTCATTCCCTGGCTCCCAACACAGCGGGAAGAGAAGTTGTTCCTGGGGAGATCCAAGTCCTAAATCTCCTCCTAAAACAGGAGCTTTTTGTCATTTCGAGCTGCAGGTGCCCCTTCCTTTGCTTGCTTTGTGGTTTTTTTTTTCCCCAGCTGAGGTTTGTGGTGGCCTCTAGTGGAACAGGGAACAAAAAAAGGACAAAATGTGCGAGGCATGTGCAGCTTTACCCAAGGCTGCTGATGGCTGAATTAGTGGGAATTCATTTAAAACTCCATGGAAAGGGCTGATCCTATAGCTTGGCCTGAGGGTGATCCTCCATTTCAGCCCATGAGCCATCCTAGAAGGGAAGAACCCCACAAAGCCGTTTTTAGATGGTATTTTTGATGTCCAAATCCACTGAACAACGTCCCTTGGTTGTTTCAGCCTTTTGGCCTCCTCGGGCAAGGAGGAGGATGCAGATTTTGGCTGGATTTGGGTGGAGCCCCAGGAGAAGAGCTCAGGATTGCTCTGGGATCACAGTCTGGGGTCACAACAATCCTTCAGGCTGTTCCTGTGCTCCAGCCCCCCCCAAGATTTGGCCTCTGACTTCCAGACAGAAGAGTGGACACCCCATCCAGGGCTGTAGCACCTTCCTGCCCTCCATTTCCTTGGAATTCTCATGCTCACAGAAAATTCCAGGGTTTTTATCCACCTTTCCTCAGGATTATTCTGATAGGGTTTTCCATCATGACCTTCCATGCTTTGGACTTTCCATTTTGCTGCAGCTCCTCCCCACCCTGGCTGCTGGCCCCGGACTCCTCTCGCTCCAAAAGAACTCTTTGCCCAAACTTTAACATCATTTTTCAGCCGAGATGACATCATTGCTGAAGTGCTGTTTAAAATTATTGCTCTCCAGACCTTCCTCACATCCCCTTTTGCAATCCCCTCTTCATCTGGAGCCAGGAAGGTGGCCCGAAACTGGGGTGTCTTGTCCAAGCCTGGAATGACACATCCATTCCAGGACTTTTGCTCTGCCTCCATCCTATAGCCAAAAAACCCTCCACAGGATCCAGTTTAACATTTCAATTTTTTAATAACACTTGCTAACAAGTCCATAAAAATAATTCTGTGTTCTGGGCCCTCTCCACATGACATCAGGCTCATGGATTTCTGGACCAGGCTTGAGAAGCCGTTTGCAAACTTCTGTTTGCTCATAAATCAAGGCCAGCAGTGACGTTTTTAGCAAAAACAGCCCCAGTTCAGAGTTTCCAGACTCCAGGGTGGGTTTGCTGTGTTGCCACGGGCCTTGCTCCGAGTCCAGCAGGCTCCACTTCCCTCGGAGCACCTGTAGCAGCCTCTGGAATGTGAATCCTGACTGGCACCACTGTCGGTGGCTCTTCTGCGTGATCCTGGAGGGATCAGCATGGAAAAACTCCTTATCTCTGTATTTTCATGGCTCTTGCAGACCCTTTCCAGTGATTATTCCTTGGCCAGCTGGCTGCCTTTCCCAGTGGGAACTCTGCCTCCTCACACAGCACATGGAGAAGCCAAGAGGCTCCAGTGGCTCTGGAAGGGCAGCTTGGGTCAGGGCCAGGGAGGTCCTGAGGTGTTTCCATCACGATCCTGAGGCAGTGACAGGACCCAGCATCACCAGTTTGGGGTGGGAGGATCCCTCCCGAGGCTGTGGAGCCACATGGAAAAAGGGAAAACTGATAATCCTTGGCAAAGGAAGCAGCAGGAACACGCCTGAACATCGGTGGGATGGGGGAAACCTTCCCAGCACGTAGGGGCAGATCCAGAGTTTAAGGATCCCTCTGTTTTCAGGGTGTTGGTGCCATAATGGAATAGGAACGTTCCCCCTCGGGAATGTGGGGAAATCTGGGAGCCCACAGCCCCCCTGATCTTCTCCCAGGCTGTTTGATGACATTCCACCAGTGGCCTGGGTCCTTTTCCAAGGAACTCCTGACTTCTGGGAAGGCCTTACAAAACTACACTGCAGCCATTCACAGCCTGAGGGCAGCCCTGGCTGGATTCCTCCTCAAGTCCACAGGATTCTGCAATGAAAACATTCCTTCCCCTTCAGGCTTCTCCCCCTCCTAAAAGCATCACCCCAGACATGACAAACACAGCTCCTTGGAAGGGCTTCCATGATGGCAAAACAACTGCAACACCCAACACTTTTGGGTTCCCTCAATTCTGGCTTATTTTTATTCAAAGAGGAATGAAAAATAAATGTAAACTTGATGAAATATCACCAGCCTTTCCTATAGCTGTGGAAGCATAAATGACTTCACACTCCTTGTTTTCCAAACTCGGAATATTTGCAAGGAAAAGATAAGGCCAAGCTGGTGAATTCTGTGTTTAACATCAAAAGGAGCTGAATAGGAAAATTCTTCAGAGATGGAAGCCTGAAAGTGAAATTTTCCTGTTTCAGGGTCTTTTTGGATGAGGGTGTTCAGTCCTAGAGCCACATTCCGTGGCCAAACACACCTTGCACATGTTGGGACACTCAGACAAACCCCAATTATTGATTCCTTACATTATTTCTTACTTTTAAGAGCCAAATTAAGATTTCTCCCACAGCAGGAAAGAAGGATTTCCTTGGAAGGATTCTTCTTTCTGTGCAGAGAATGCAGATATGTTATTCCCTTACAGAAAAAGCACAGAAAAAGCCAGGGTGGGACTGCAAAAACTCCTGATTTTTAAGTGATTTGTTCTTTGAAGAAACAAACCCAGCCTCAGGTTTAACCCTGAGTGTTCTGCCTGCCCCAAAATTAAAAACCTGTTGTGCATCAGCAACGATCTGAGGAGAAATCAGCTGTCACCACATCCAAAACCTGCTGAAACTCCACATATTCCCAAATTTCCATGAGATAACCTGAAAATTCCTCATTTTCCTCTCTTTGCCCCACTCCAAGTGAGGATCACCAGCTCCACACACACATCCCAGCCCTGTGGGAAGCCTGGATTTTCCATTACTCCACAATCACCTCCATCTGCCCAGGAAATCTGCCAGGAATCCCAACAAACAGGGACACTTTGGAGCCCATCAAGAGCTCCAAACTTTGTTTTTAAGCTCAGCTACAACATCTGCTTTGGAGAAATCCTGGGGTTTTTTTTTCAAGAGCTGCCGATGCCCCTTTGGAAACTGAGGATTTTTAACAACTCTGCTCCTTCCAGCTTTAATAGGTAACAGATCCTCCCAAATATCTCAGGATATCTCTCAATATTCAGGAATCCCAGCCATTTCTTTTTTGCCCTTAGATTTTATGAACTCTTGTCTTTTTCCTAGCTAGTTTTAGCTTCACATCACTTCACATGGTAATTCTGCAAATCAAAACCTACCAAAAGCCACAAGTTCTGTCCATAAAAAGCTTTTTCTTCCCTACATTAATTTCTTGAATCCAGGTCCTGTCCTGTTGTTTGGGATGAACACTTCAGCTCTTTTCAAGGAGAGGGAGTTTTAATACATTTTTGGAGGGAAGGATTTCAAGTTTCCTACTGAAACACAGTATTTTTAATTCTTATTTTCATATTAAATTACAATTTAATGGCTTTTTCATGTCCATTTGGCTGGTTTAGAGCACCAAGTTTCATTTCCTGCTTTTCATCTCCTGCTGTTATCTTTTAATGTCTGTTATCTTTTATTATCTGTTATCTTTTAATGTCACTCACCATCCTTAATTTCTAAGAACTTTCTTCATTCAAAATCCCTGCAGAAATGCCAAAAACTTCTCCTCTTTTTCCATCATGAAGTTACATCCCCATGACTTGTTCTGGGAATATTTCTACATCCACAATTAAACCTGCAGGTAAATCAGAATTAAACGGATTTATCACAATTTGCTGAAGGAGAAAAGCAAAAAAAAAAAAAAAAACCAAGAGTAAAAACCCTTTTCTCTCTACAGAAATAAAAGCTGGATTTGCACTTCCCATTGCACTGAGGTTCCTGGCACCTTAAAGAAATTCTTACATTTATTTCATAACACTTTTTGGAGATGTTTTGAGCTTGTGAAAACATTCTGGGCATTAAGGGGCTTGGTAAAAATATAAAAATTAAAAAGATAAAAAGATAAAAATGACCACTCAGTGTCCCAGCACTCAGTGGATCTTTCAATGTGATGTGAAAATGCTGTGATAGGAATGTGTTAAGACTGAAGTCTATAAAACTATAATTTTTAAAAAATAGGATTTTTTCCCTCCCATTTTCCTTTTTCCCAGCATTTTTATCCCAATCCCAGCCTGCCTGGCCAGGGCTGGAAGTGAAGCTTTGCTGACATTAAGGATGAATCCAGCTGCAGATCCCTAAAAATCCACGCTGCATTACTTCCAATCCAGGGCATTTTAGGTCTGGGCTTATTAATTCCCCAAGAGCCCACTAAATATTCGATATTTCCATCAGGAGGGTTTATGGGGCCATTGCTCCATGGTGGAATTTTATGGGAGCCGGGACCTCTCGGCATTTGCATCATCAGCCACTAATTAGTGAAAATTCACTGGGAATAAACATAAATACCTCCCCAACCTCCATCAACAAAAATCCACTGGGAATAAACAAAAATATCTCCACAAATCCACAAAGTCCTGCGGGATTTGTTGCTCCAGAAGCTCGGGATGGAACAAAATCCCAGCCAGCCCAACCTCTCCCTGTCCTGACATTCCAAAGGGAAAAAGCTGAGGGAAAATGAGGAAATTCTGGGGGAAAAAATCCATTTTAACTATTCGTGTTTCTTAGCCCATTTTCTGGGAAGCTTTTTTGAGGATTCTGTGGGATGAAGGGAGCTGTAGGAATGCTGCGATCCCCAATATTCCTAAACAAAAGGGAAATGTGCATTGCTACGATCCCTCCTCGAGCTGTTCCTGGGATTCTTTCTTTCCCAGCTCCTTTAGCTTTCCTTCTGTGTCCCTCTCGTGGTAACTCAGGAGAAATGGCCCAGCTGCACTGGAAAAACTCATTCCCATCCATCCCAAATTTTTTTTCCTATGGATTTACTGTTTTCCTTTAAATAATAAAAATTGCTTTACCGGAATTTTGTCAGTATAGAGAAGGTTTTTTTCTTAAAGAAAACCCAGAGCAGGTGGTTTTCTGTTCTTTCATTTATTGGTATTCAGGTGTGGTGAAGTAAGTAAAATTTTAAGGGATTTTCCTTTAGGATTTGTTGTAAGGAAAAGGGAAGAAAAAAGCAAAACAGAGACAGAGAATGGAGAATTAGGATGAAATTCTTTATTATAAAAGGCACTGGAACAGATTGGTTGTGAATTCCCCATCCCTGGAAGTGTCCAAGACCAGGTTGGATGGGGTTGGAGCAACCTAGGATGGTGGAAGTGTCCCTGCCCACGGCAGCGGGTGGGAATGGATGGGATTTAAGGTCCTTCCAACCCAATCTATGCTGGAATTCTGTGATTTTTAAACACTCTGAGCTCCCTGAGCATTAAACAAAAGGATGTGAACAGAGCAAAGGGGGAAATAAAGCGAATAAATCTCCTTAATGAACCTCCTGGGTGCACTTACTGCTCTGTGACCCAGCTCTGGGTGGGAGCTTTCCTTGAGCTCCTCCCTCCCCACCTGATCCCTGCTCCACCCTCACTTCCCCCTAACCTGGATTGTTTCCTCCCAGGATAAAAATATCCCTTTTTTTCCCCCCCTTTTTGCCAGGCTGGGCTCCATTGGCTGTGCCCCCCTCACGTCACGGTGCCATTCCAGCACTATCTCCATGGCTGGGAATTCCTGGAGACCAATCGCTTCCTCCCTTCCCCTCACAGCTTCTTCCCAGCCCCGAGTGGGGGATGCCAGCAAATCCCAGAGCTGCTGGGCTTTGGAATTCAAATCAGGTTCAAGGAAAGGCCTCTCGTTATTTCCAGCGCTGGGATTTCTCCCAACACTTCAAACTGCTCGGGTTTGTCACTCATCATTAGCACCTCAGGATAATCACCTGCACATTTTCACCTCCTGCAAGCAGAAAACATCTTTTAAAATATTAATTTACCTACATTTCTTCTCTTCTTATGGTTCTGTCTTGTGAATTCCAGCTTCTGATCTGGAGGAAAATGGGAAACTCGGCACCGTTTTCAGGGAATTGTGCCAGTTTTCCCAAGTGTTGCCTTTTTAAATTCCGTATTGGCTGCACAGCAGTCAAGCCCAGTGAGTCACAGTGCCTTCCCTCTGCAGCAGCCCGGATTTGAGGGAGAAAACTTGCACAAAACACACACACACACAAAAAAATACAGTCTGAGAGCTTTGTAGCCTGGGTGTTGTCTCCATTTTACCCTTAAAAGCTTCAAAGTGGCCCCCAGAGCTTCCAGCGCATGAAATTCAAATGCCTCTGCTCTGTGTTGGTGTAAAGACAATTTCAGCCTCCAGTTTAAACACAGCACCACGAACAGGCAATTTGGTTTTTCCAGCTGCTTTTCCAGCCTCTGCTGTTCCTTCTGGCCAGGCCCAGGCTGTGGTGGGGGATCTGAGGCTTCAGCACCTCAGACAGCAGCACCCAAGTGTCCCCAAGGCCATCCTCAGGGGACAAATCCACCTCCTGCCGCCACAGGAGCTGCAATTCCCGGGGAGATTTCCACGCCACTTGTCCTTAAAGGCACCGTTATTCCCTGAGTTGTGGCAGGGACAGGGAGAGGAACCCGGCAGAGCAGCAGAACTTTGATCCCTTTCCAAGACTTTTGAGGATTCTGTCAAGCAGCCAAACGTTTGGAGCACGTTGTGTTTATTAATAAATAAAGCGTTCGCAGCAAGCAGCCACCTGGCTTTGCACATTCTTTTCCCTCCGGTTCCACTTTCATCCTCAAATGTTATTTCACACTTTCTCCCCGTTACGCTTTGGTCTGAACAGTTTATTCTACTCAGAGGCTTAAAAATTAGATTAATTCAGTCTCTCTCTACAGAAGCAGTGACTCCTGTGTTCTCTTGACTTGTTTTTCCCCCTCCTTTTGCTGCACAGTATTCCCAGGACAAGGATGTTTTCCAATCTCCATCTACATCTTTTCAGCCCACCAGCTGCAGATCTGGTACATGTTGTTTCAGGCCGGGCTTTATCCTACACCAAAAGCAAGAATATAAAATCAAAGTTATTTATAAGAGAAGGTACATACTTGCATCTTAGCTTGGTAGGGAAGAAGGACTGAATATCCAGCCTTTCCCAACACAGAAGTCCTCTTAAAAGGGATTTATTGTGTGCTGATCAAATGGAATAAGAGTAAATCCAAAGCTTTTTGTTTATTCAGGGATAGAAATGTGGTGCTCCCTTTTCTGCACAACCCTGACCTCGGAAAATCCCCAATCCAGCACCCTCAGAGCAGCTCAGCTTTCTCTCAGGGGTATGGGGTATTACAGGTGTAACAGGAATTACAGCTGAAGCAGGTATTACTGTAATTCCCGATTCTTAATTCCCACTTAACCCCCTGTGTCCCTCCCGTCAGTCCCAACGGGAACAGGCAGAGCTGGCAGCTCATGGGGGGCACAGGGCATGAAGGGACCGCACTGTCACCGCAGGGTCACCCATCACAGCCCCCTCATCTCCTCACAAGCGCCCAGAGCCACCGCATCCCCCTCAGTGACCTCTCCACCACCTCAGCCCCCACAGCTCCCGCCCCTCATCTCGATGTCCCATTGGCTGCAACAGCCGTCACTCAGACCCAACCCCCGCCCACAAGCTAATCTCAATAACCCATTGGCCGCCACAGCCGTCACTCAGAGACGAGCCCCGCCTCCTCAACGTGTGCGATGGGTGGGCGGGCGCTCACCCCCGCCCTCTCGCCCTCATTGGCTGCCACACCTGTCACTCACTCAGAATCAAACCCACCCCTCCGTGTGTGTGCGCACACCCCCCCTCTCCAGGCGGCTCTAAACACTCCCCACCCCTCCTTTCTCCTCATCTCGATGGTCCATTGGCCGCCGCCCGCAGCACTCAGGGCCCAACGCCGCCCATCCCCACCGCGTGCAGTGGGCGGGCGGGGCGCGCTCCCCTCCGTCCCACGAGCCCATTGGCTGCCGCACCCGTCACTCAGCGCCCAGCGCCGCTCCCGCCCTCCCGCGGGCTGCGGGGAACGGGCAGCGCTCCCCCTGGCGGCCGTGCGGGGCCTCGTACGTGCTGCGTGTGCGTCACCCCTGCCCGCCGCCCCCTCCCTCCCTCCCTCCCTCCCGCGCGCGCGCTGCCGTCGGCGCGTCCCCCGCGCGCGCTCCGCGTCACCGCTCACGGGCCTGGCGCGCGGCGGCCGCGGCCGGACGGACACTCGGACCCGGCCGGACAGTCGGACGCGGCCCCGCTCCTCTCCCTTCTCCCGCCCGTTGGCTCCGGGGCCGCCCGGCGACCCGGCCCGAGCGCGGCGGCGGCGGCGGGTTCGTTTTTGTGTGTGGGGGGGGCGCGCGGCCTGGTGCGCGCGGCGGATCCCGCCGCTCGCGTAGCGCGGCCGCCCGGGCTCGCTGAGGGGGAGGCCCGGGGTTGGGGGGGGGGGGTGGGAGCGAAGGCTCCCGGGGAGAGGAAGCGCCGCCGCCATGAGCGTGGAGGCGTACGGCCCCAGCTCGCAGACCCTCACCTTCCTGGACACCGAGGAGGCCGAGCTGCTCGGCGCAGACACACAGGGCTCCGAGTTCGAGTTCACCGACTTCACCCTCCCCAGCCAGACCCAGACCCCGCCCGGGCCCGGCCAGGCGGGGCCGGCACAGGGCCAGGGGCCCCCCGGCGCGGGGCAGGGAGCGCCGGGCCCGCTGGAAGCGCAGGTGAGGGGGGTCGTGAGGCGGCGGAGGAGAACCGGGGGGTCCGGAAGGGGCGGGCGGGGTTGGGCGCTCGGGGCCCCCCGGGCCGGGCGGGGAGCGGGAACCGCGTGTGGAGGGGCCCCGGGAGCCGGAATTGGAGCGAGTTACTCCAGGGAGAAAACTTGCGGCCGGCTGGCTGTGTCGCGATAGTTGTGTCGTTGTGATAGGGAGCTGAAAAAGCCACCGAGGGTGCGTGTTAAGTTTCAGGTTCTTTTTCCTTAAAACAAACACGGCTTTGGGTGGTGTTTGGTTATCGAAAGTTCAGTGCTGAGGAAATTCGGCTGGTTTACTTCCTGTCGCTAAAATGCGCTTTAATTTCTTCTTATTATTACTATTATTGCTATTTTTTTTTTCATTAATTTCCCCTTTTTTTGCTGCACGGCTGTTGGGCTGGTTTGCTTGGGGGTTGTACGGCAGGGACAGGCCTGAGACAAGTTCTGAGCTCTGTTTCCTCGTGGCTTAAAAACAGGTTTTAGTTTTAGGGTTTTTTATTTATTACATTCTGTTGATCGTTGGTACGCAAAAGACAATGAAATTGTATTTATTTAACAATTCACAGCTCGAGGGTGGGGGAGGAATTAGGATTACAGCTCATAAGAAGTGGTGCAAATGAAGATAACAATCTCAGTGTGCCCATAGTAAACAACAAAAACACTGAAGAACTCTCCTGTATTTTTTAAAAAGCCACACTTTTCTCCAGTTTAAAGATCATGGAATATTCAGTTTCTTTACAGACTCCTGAAATCCTGTTATTAACAGTTAAATGCTTGTGCATCACCCACGTGTTAAGGGATGAGTTTAAAGAGGTGTGCTTTAAGTGAGTTTTTATCCCCAAACCAAACATCCTGAACCTGGTTTTTGTCCTTTTACTTGCAAAACCTGCCCCAGCTGGGTCTGTGAGTGCAGCAAAGTGGGAGCAGGGAGCACCTCCAGCTCCACAGGTGTGCAGTGCAGGACTGAGGGAGGTTTTATCCTGTCCTGGGGGGTTATCCCAGCACAAATTGAATATTTTTTTATGCCTGAAAGTGCTCAGTGGCAGCAGGGACGTGCTCAGGTCACAGGGTTTGTAAGGCAGAGTTAGAGAGCCCTGGGCTGTTTGGTTTTTTTCTGTTTATTTGCAGCATTTGGATTTGGTAGAATTTATCCAATTTGGGCATTGAGAGATCAGAAATATTTTCTACCAGGAATAAAATCTTTGTGTACATTCAGACTATACATTAAATGACTAAAAAGAGGATTTGAATAAAGTTTAATTTTAAGGCTTTAATGGGTTGTGATCACTCCAGAACTCCCAGTAGAGAATATGTGGCCAAGGAGAAGAAAAACCACCTCAAAATAAGCCTCATAAGCTAAAAGTCCAGACAAGAGGATTATTAGTTGGTCTTTTCTTTTTGTCTAAACATGTTTGAAAACTCTTTGAAGCCAAAGTAAAAAAAGTAATAAAAGATCTGGAGAGCACATTCAGGTACTGGTTTTGTCTCCTGGCAAGAAGGAAGGGGTTTTATGTTGATGATTTTTTTTTTAAACCAGGGTGTATTTAGGTTTCTGCAAACTTTTGTGGTCATCCTGGTCCTCATTTTGATGTTAGAAATGTCATTTTTGGGGAGGAGGGATGGACCTGTTGCAACAGGGGCTCTCAGAGGTGGAACAGGCACTGTTTCCTCTTGAGCAAAGTAAAACAAACCCCAGGATCTGCTCAGACCTGTCCCTTTCAACGGGCTCAGAACTGATAAAATCAGAATTTAGGTGGTTTTTTAAAAGGTTCTGGGCAAAAGTTTTGCTGCCCTCACCAGATCGTTGAAGTTATTTGTGCTTTTTGGCAGAGGGCATCTTAAATAATAACTTCTCCAATTGATCAGGTTTTGCTTAATGAAATATTAGCCCTGTGATTATAATTAAAGCTAATTCAATAAATATTTGGAGCTGAGGAATATTGTAAACTTCTGCTCTGCTGTTTCTGGTGTCTTTTTAAAAAGATGAGTTGAACAATGCAGAGCACTTCATTTTTTAGAAAAGTGTGGTGGATTTAGTCTAAAAGAACTTTCTCAACCCATACTTAATTAATAGTTTAATAGTGTTAAAATTGATTCGTATGCAATTGACAAAAGTAGGAGTAGAGCAGAAACATTCCCTGTTGTTTTTTGTTTTTTTCAGAAAATTCTGTTTCCGTTTTTTCCTAGAATTCAGTAAACATAAGGATCGATTTTTTTAAAGTATTTTAAGAGGAGTTTAAAAGTTGCTCAGAAGTGTCCAAGGCCAGGTTTGAGCAACCTCTGGTCATGGAGGGTGTCCCTGGGTGGGCTTTAAGGTCCATTCCAACCCCAAACCATCCTGGGATTCTCTGGAATTCTCATTCCTGCCTCATTTTTTCACTCCTGCGGGTGGGATTTTGCTGATGGGTCCCACAGTGTGGATGTAACTCAGCTCCTGGAGTGGCTCAGGGAGGCTGGGGCAGCTCTTAGGTTTGTGGTCTAGCCTAGGGAGGCTGGATTTAATTTCCAGTCCTAACAAAGGCTGTTTTGTCCAGGCCAAACGAGTCCTTGTTGCTCAGGTCCCATCTGGAAGCTCCACTCCCTCCCAGGGGTGAGGCTTTCCCCAACATCCACTTCCTCCTTTGGAAAGGGAAAGCAAATCACCCTCACTGAGGGATTACAGCAAAGCTCAGGCAATGCTTTATAGCTCTAAAGAAAAGAATTACAAATAATAACAGCTGCCTTTGCCATACAACTCCAAAAATGTGGGGTTTTTTCAAAGTGTGAGGGGGAATTGCCTGAGCTGGGACATTGTGGTGTTGAAATCCATCAGCAGGATGGGGCTGAAGCCTTGGTACAGAACTTTTCTAGCAAAATACCTGCTGAAGTGCAATTAAAGTTCTTGTTGCAGCTTGAAATGCACCACTTTAAAGCAGAGCTGCATGAAGTGGCTGCAGGTGTGTTCACCTGGGGCTCTGCTCCTGGGCTGGGTGGGGTGTGGGAGCCAGGAGCAGGAATGGAGATGGGAATATTCTCTTGCCTCTCATCTGGGGACTCACAGGCAGCAGAATCCTGGAATGATTTGGGTTGGAAAACCTTAAAGCTTAAAAGTCCTAGAGGCAGGGACACCTTCCACTGTCCCAGGGTGCTCCAAGCCCCATCCAGCCTGGCCTTGGGCACTCCCAGGGATGGAGCAGCCACAGCTTTCCCGTCCCCCACTGGTTTCTATCCTTTAACTCAGTCCCTGGCCCTTATTTTCCCTCCCAGTGAGTATTTTGGAGGCCAGGAGAGGAGCGAGGAAGGCCCCAGGATTTCGGGAGTAGTTTAGTGGCACCTCAGCGCTCAGCCTGGAGCTGCCAAACTCGCTGTGCCAGAAGCTGCAGCCAAGGCTTTTTAAAATAGAGAAGCGGCCCCCCTGCCACCACAGCTGCTGGTGCCAGAGTTTTAATCCTATGCACATAGGCTGACATCACAGGAGGGTTTGGAACAATCACTTCCTCATTGTGAGCCTGCCAAGGGCTGGGACTGCGTTCACAGGACAGGTGACATCACTGCTGCCTCCCTGAGGGCTGGGACAGCACAGTCACTCCTGCACGACTTGCACTTGGAATTTTTTCATTTTCTGCCTTTAAAAAACCCCAAACCAAACCCAAACTTTGCTGCTTTTTTTTTTTTTTTTTTTTTAACAGGAAGTCAGGTTTTTTTGAGCACTCCAATAAAACGTATTAAAATCGACTGATCTTAAAGCAATGCATTGTGATTCTTTGGGGTAGGAATGCCTGGGAATGCTTGTAAGGAATTCAGATCAGCTTTGGCTTTGGAATTCCATCTGTGCCACGATGAGTTATTAAGTTCTCTTGCTGTTTTATAAAATGGCTCTATCAATTGGAAATGGATATTTCAAGTGGATATTTATCTGCTCACATCTGTGCAGATGCTGTTCCACAGCGAGCTGATGGGATTTGCCTTCATCCCACTAATGGGGTTGTGCTGCTGCTGCTGCTCCTTCAGTGGGGTTTTATTCCTTTTTCCATCTTCCCTTTTGCACGTTCGGTTCCTTTTGGCTGATTCTTTCTATTAAAAAAGGCAGAGCTTGGAGATAACATCAATAAAAAGCCAGCCCATTTATTTAGATGGTGTTTTACAAATGCTCCTCATTTCATTTGCAGAGATGGAAACGGAACTGGTGGCTTTGAGGGCAGGTCCTGACGGCTCGGGGCAAATGTGAAGTTTGGTTTTGAGTTTATCTCTTGCAATTGGCTGTTAAATTTTTAATCTGGAGTCTCTCTAAGTGAGAAATAGGCTGGGTTTGCTTCGTTTCTGAGTTACGGCTTGAAAAGGGCAACTTTTTATTTATTTTTTAATTTCTTTTATAAAAGGTTTTGTGTTCTCCCTGGGAGCAGCTTTCTGTCAGAATGAAGTTGCATCTACCAGATAAATTGCATTAAATCTAAGTTGTTAAAATATTGTATTCGTAGATAAAGGCCTTGAGTGATTTTTGTCCTATTTAGCTGGTTAAAATTTATAAATAAATCTTACCCTCAGAAACATTGGGGGGGTGTTAATGATCCCTGTGATGGGGAAATGACCCCAGCACTCCCCTCAGATGTGCTGTGAATATTACAGGCAACCCTTTCCCACATTTTCCACTCAAAATGAACGTGGATTAGGATAAACTTATCCCTATTCAGCTTTTGGTGGGATCTTGGCTAAAGAAGGCAAAGAATAAAGTGGCAGAACCAAGTTTTGGGGTCTTTCCCAGCATAATGTTGAGGTGCTAAAGCCCCTCAGGGTTGGAGAAATTAAACCAGGACACCTGGGAAGCCCAAGGGGCAACACCTGCAGTGGCCATGCCAAAATCCCAGCGTGACATCCACACCTCCTGGTGGTAAAAGTGCCAAAAAAAGGAGTTATTTTTAACAGGAGAAAGGCTGGGTGTGGGAAAGTTGCTGACACAGCACCAAATGTTGCAGAATTCCATGGTTCTGGCGGTCCATGGTGGATACAGAACAGGACTAAGCAGGGAAAGTCCTGTGCAATAAAGATCCTGTTTCCAGGTGGATCCCTGGAATAAAAAGAAGGGTGAGAAAACAGCTGCTGGAATTGTTGAAATGGAATTTTGTTATGTAAGACTGTGGAAAAATATAAATGCAGAAAAGCAATCTGATTTTTTTTTTTCCTGCTTATCAGTTGGAGTTTAAATAATCCTGTGAAACAGGAGGTAATGGAGCAAGTATTGATTGTAGGATTGTATGGAAAAATACAATCTGCAGGAAAGCAATCTCCTCCAGTTAACTTTTTCCAACTTATCAGTTGCAGTTTAAATAATCCTGGAAAACAGCAGTTGATGAAGCAAATATAGGTTATATAATGGGTGTGTTTCAGCTCTTGGCAGCATTTTTCTGTGGAGATTTTTAAATGGCACCCAAGATTTTGGGTGGAAGAGGAGTTTGGGGTTTATTTTGGGTGTGCACCTCCATTCCAGGTGAATGGTCCTGATGGAATCCTGCAGAATGGAGCTGTGGATGAGAACGTGGCCAAGACCAGCCAGCTCCTGGCAGAGCTCAACTTTGAGGAGGATGAAGAGGACACTTATTACACCAAGGATCTCCCTGTGCACGCCTGCAGGTGAGAGCCAATCCCTGAGAATTCCAGAGGGAGGGAAAGGTGGATTTTGGGAACAACTTCCTGTGCTGCTCTCTGAGTTCTCATCCAGATGTGGAGCTGCCACATTCACTTTTGGCCACCTCTGAGCTCCCCCGGGAATAAATCCCAGGCTCAGCCAGCCCAGTGGTGGGAAGTTTTAAAATATTTGTGGCTCACAGCAGAAATTTGGCTCCTCTTTGATGCTTCTCCCAACACTGTTGTTCCCCAATTTCCACTTCCCCTTATTTATGTGCACTGTAAATTGAGTTAGAGCTTGGATTTGGATTTTCCTCTAAGTAAGTAGCCAATCACTTCCTGGTTTTTTCCCTTGGAATTGCAGTTACTGTGGGATCCATGACCCTGCCTGTGTGGTTTACTGCAACACCAGCAAGAAATGGTTCTGTAACGGGCGTGGAAACACATCTGGCAGGTAAATGGGGAAATGATGGAAATAAAAATGGCAGTTTTGTACCCATTTCCTCTCACACTCAAAGCATCCATGCACTGAGAAACTTCTGGAACTGTTCCCAACATCTTTGCTGGGATGGAACGAGGCAGATCCTACCAATGTCTGCCACCATAAACAGATTTGTGTTTTAATAACTAATAATCAAGACTAAATGTGATTTAGCTGTGAGATTGCTATAAACCTGTGCTGTTTGCTTGCAGCCACATTGTGAATCACCTGGTGAGAGCCAAGTGCAAAGAGGTGACTCTGCACAAGGATGGACCTCTGGGAGAGACTGTCCTGGAATGTTACAACTGTGGCTGTCGGAACGTTTTCCTCCTCGGCTTCATCCCAGCCAAGGCTGACTCTGTGGTGGTTCTGCTGTGCAGGTGAGAGAAGGCCTTTGCTGCCAACTCTCCTGCATAATCTGGTTTTTAAAAAGCAACCCTTGCTTTCATTTTGTCCCAAAATGTGTTTTATATTCTGGTTTGCCACCCTTTTTCCTTCAGGTGGTCATAGAGAGTTCAGGAGTGCAGGTGGATAATGCAGCAAAGGGAGTTCTGTTATGCTGGGCAAACATCTTAGTTCTGTAGAAAAGTATTTTTCCAAACTTGTGCATTCCTTAATGGAAGAAAGGAGTTTTTTCCCTTTTTTTTTGAGCTTTGGAAGAGTCACAGATCAGTTCAGGAAGTTCAGGAGCCATGGAACAGTGACTCTCCCTCAGGATTTTTTCTCTCAGCTCACAGAATCATTTGAGACCACAGTAAATCAGAAATTGTTCTGACAGGCTCAATCAGAAATGAAAATTTATAATTGTGTGTGTTTTAATTCAGTGCTGTCACTGTGTATCTGACAGTAGAAATTGTGTTTCTGTGAAAGGAGTTCTGTTTGGGAAATAATCCCATTTTCTGATCTGTGTGTGCACAATCCTTATGGATTGTAACCACCTCCGAAGGTGTCATATTTAATATTTTAAATGCAAACTTTTTCAGTCCTAGAAACACCCAACAACACTTCTCACAATCCTGACCCTTCCCAGTACTGAAATAGCAAATACTGAAAAATGAATTTTCCCAGCAGACTGGGGTTGTTTTGCTGGTTTTTTCCTGTTTCTTGAGTAGTTTCAGGAGCACACCAGCCCTGCTTTTACCCTCCACGCCAGGCTTTTCCTTACACTTGTCTAATCTCCCAATTCCTTGCTGTGTTTTGGTTGTGCAGGCAGCCATGTGCCAGCCAGAGCAGTTTAAAGGACATCAACTGGGACAGTTCCCAGTGGCAGCCCCTGATCCAGGACCGCTGCTTCCTTTCCTGGCTGGTGAAGATTCCGTCGGAGCAGGAGCAGCTCAGGGCCCGGCAGATCACAGCCCAGCAGATCAACAAACTGGAAGAGCTCTGGAAGGTACAGCCTGGGGGTTTTTTGGGGATATATTTTACCAATTCTGATTTTTTTTTGAAGGAAGGACAAGACTTTTAGGAACTCTGTAAGGCAGAAATCACACAAGGTTTAAATCCTGCTGTGCCACTTGGAATTGGTTAAAGGATTCAGGAAACTGTTGAAAGCTTCACCAACTTGAAAAGCAGCTTTCCTTGCTCATATCTTCCACATATCTCTGCCTTAAGTGATGCCCAGCAGAGCAGGGAATTGTTGTCCCATTCAGTTACTGGGTTTTTGAGAGGTTTTGTGTCCATCCTTTAAATTTAAGCTGGGTTTAACCATGACTTGTAGAGCCTTGGTGTAGTTTTAAGGGTGGTTCCACCTTGATATCACTCCCTGTATCAGTAAAACACAGTTCTATCAGTCCTGCTGTCACTTTCTATACTTCAGACTTTGAAACAAAGCATCTGTGCTTTGAATTCCAGGAAAATCCATCTGCAACCCTCGAGGACTTGGAAAAACCTGGTGTTGATGAGGAACCCCAGCATGTCCTGCTTAGATATGAAGATGCTTATCAATACCAAAATATATTTGGTCCTCTGGTCAAGCTTGAAGCAGATTATGACAAGAAACTCAAGGAATCTCAGGTAAAATGTGTGAGATTTGCCTGTTAGAGGGGCTGCTGATCATTCTCTGGTATCAAACGTGGTCACTTCCCAGCACAACAGGAAACCTTGAGTGAAATAAATAAATATCTTAATTGTTGTGATAATCAGCATTGATGGTGCTGTCTGATAGCAGGGGGAGGAGAGGAAAATCCTCACAGTGAGGGTTTTTAAGAGCTTGAAACACTTGGGAACTTCTCACCTTCTCTGTGTTAAAGTTTTTTCTGTCCCAAAACTGCAGCTTTTTGTTACCCTCAGAACCTGCAGTTCTCTGTCAGGGAAATGGGAATTCTGGGAGGTCCTGGAAACATTTAATGAGTGTTTGAAGGGTGGGAGAATTACACAGCTGGTGAGCAGGACTTTGTTTCTCGTCATTAATTCTTGTAGAACAGAATTCACCTTCTGCAGGTGCTGTGAACTCAGCCACAGGAATAAATACAGATTTTTGTGATGTTGGAACAGCAAGTTTTGTTATTTCTCCACTGTTTTGAAGCACAGGACTGTGGTGGTTGGCAAACAGCTCTTCAAGAACATAATAGGTGCTTTTTTTTTTTACCCTCAGACCCAAGATAACATCACAGTCAGGTGGGACCTGGGCTTGAACAAGAAGAGAATTGCTTATTTCACTTTGCCAAAGACTGATTCAGGTAAGGACACCTCGACTGTCTCTTTGTCAGGGTTTTTTTTCTGTCTGCTGAATAAAATCAGTGTTCAGAGCACTCTGGGGATTGGCCTGGGATAGCTCTGGAAGGTTTTTGTGGTTGCTGAGAGCTTTTTTTTGTCCTTCCTTTGCAGACATGCGCCTCATGCAAGGAGATGAGATCTGCCTGAGGTACAAGGGAGACCTGGCCCCCCTCTGGAAAGGAATTGGGCACGTTATCAAAGTTCCTGATAGTATCCTTTACTTAGAGAGCCCTCAGCAAGGCCAAGCCAAGGCTGGAGTCGTTAAGAAAGTCATTAATTATGTCTAAAAGTAATTCTCAGCTGATTTTAAATTTGTCGGGGGGAAGCGGGGGGGAGAAGTGCTGAAGAAAATCACCAAAATTGGGAAGAATAAAATTCAAATGTTTGCTCTAAATTACTACTTAACGAGGTTCTACAGATTATGGTGATGAGATAGCCATCGAGCTGAGGAGCAGCGTGGGAGCTCCCGTGGAAGTCACTCACAACTTCCAGGTGGATTTTGTGTGGAAATCGACTTCCTTTGACAGGTATTGAGGCAGCACCTCAGAACTTGGCAGGCACTGGATGCACTCGGTGTAGATTTTTGTTCTTTGCCTTCAGGGAGTGTTTTTGAACAAAAAAAAATTGTCTTGCTTTGGCACCACCCATCAGAAATCCCAGTGTGTGGTGAATGCCTGGCACCTGGTTCAGAGAGCCTGACTTGGGCTAGAAGTGGAATCAATGGCATAAAATGGCCAATTGTTCTCATTTTGAAGGGTTTGTTGCAAATACATCAAAGGAGGAAATTTACCTTGTGTTTAATTAGAAACATAAGAAGGAAAACAATTTTGTAGTTCAGCTTCCTGAAATTGCTTTAAATAGTTAAAATTTCAGAATTTGGCTGTGGGGCCCACAGGCTTCAGCCATGTCTGTGTTTTGTAAGACAGCAGCTGGCTTCTTATCCTATTACTAGAATTCCCTATTATTGGTATATCCTATTGTTATTATCTCCTCTTACCCTTTTATTTTATTCATTATGGTTGCAAATTTTCTTCAAGTCTTTCACCTCAAATTACTGTCACAGCTTCTGTCAGCACAGGCTGGTTCCTGTCCACATTTTTCTGGGAATACCTTGTAATGTTCACATGGGGAAAAAGGCAAAATCTGTGTTCTCAGAGTGTCATTTTTGTGATTTTAATTAGTGTTGGATGTTGTTCTTTTTCCCATTTGTGCCTGGTGTCTGATTACCCTCCCTGTAGGACACCTGTGGGTGGTTGACTTGAGGCCACACTTACCTTTAGGAATGATTTTCCTTCTTTTCCCTCATTTCAGAATGCAGAGTGCTCTGAAAACATTTGCAGTGGATGAGACCTCGGTGTCTGGCTACATCTACCACAAGCTGCTGGGCCACGAGGTGGAAGATGTCATCATCAAATGCCAGCTGCCAAAGCGCTTCACAGCACAGGGACTCCCTGATCTCAACCACTCTCAGGTAACCTCATCTCCTCTCACTGCACAGGATGAGAGAAAGGGTTTATAAATAGAGCTTAAACAACTTAGATCCTGTGCTTTGAATGTTGAATAGCAATAAACCTTATTTTTTAGGTTTATGCTGTCAAGACTGTCCTGCAGCGTCCTCTGAGCCTTATCCAGGGTCCCCCTGGCACTGGGAAGACAGTGACATCAGCCACCATCGTGTATCACCTGGCCAGGCAGGGCAACGGGTGAGAGCTGCTCTCTCTGAAGCTTTAGGGATGAGGCTACTTGATTCATGCAAAGCATCACCTTGATTTTAAAACCAAAAATCATTTGTATCATTGAACTGTATTTTCTGGGGGGACTTGGAGTCCTTTCACAAAACACCCTCCCCCGTATATTTTTAGGGGATGTGTCATTATTTATATTTTATTGCAAGTTTAATGGAAAAAAATTTCCAGTTGATTGAGAGTTTGGGGTGATTTTTGCAGGCCTGTGCTGGTGTGTGCCCCCAGTAACATCGCTGTGGATCAGCTGACGGAGAAGATCCACCAGACTGGCCTCAAAGTGGTTCGGCTGTGTGCAAAGAGCCGCGAGGCCATCGACTCACCCGTGTCCTTCCTGGCACTGCACAACCAGATCAGAAACATGGACAGGTGAGGAATGAACAAGAACCTCAGTTTTAGTGTTTAAGATGGACACAGCTGATGGGCATTGTCACCCTTGCACCGTTATTTGCTTGATGGAATTACTTCTGCTTTAGTTAAAAATCACTTTCGCTGCAATCCTACAAAGCTGGTGGTTGGGCTGTGAAGCAAAACTCCTGCTTTTTTTGCAGCATGCCAGAGCTTCAGAAGCTGCAGCAGCTCAAGGATGAGACTGGAGAACTTTCCTCTGCTGATGAGAAGCGTTACCGGGCGCTGAAGCGCACGGCAGAGCGGGAGCTGCTCATGGTGAGGCCCTGGGGCTGCCACCCCAAATCCCTGCCTGTCTGCTGATATCACAGTGCTGATCCCTGCTTTCCTCCCTGTCCCAGAATGCTGATGTGATCTGCTGCACCTGTGTGGGAGCTGGAGATCCCAGACTGGCCAAGATGCAGTTCCGCTCCATCCTGATTGACGAGAGCACCCAGGCCACCGAGCCGGAGTGCATGGTGCCCGTAGTGCTGGGGGCAAAGCAGGTAAATCCCTGGATTCCCTCTAAAAAGGAATTTATAAACACAGCAGGAAATAGCACTGAGCACTCACATTCCCACTGTAGGTGCACAAAATGTTTCCTTTTCCATAACATAGACCTAACTGATTTTATTTTGGGTTAGCCCTGTTAATTTTGGGTTAGCCCTGTTAGTTTTCTGTTCCCATGGCCTGGAAGGTGTTGGTGCTGTTGGAACAATCTGGAGAGTGAATAAGATTTTATATTAAAATGATCAGCTGCAAAGAGAGTGACACTAAAGGTTTCTGAGCCTTTGGGGAGATCTGAAGCTTATCACAAGTCAGAGTGATTAATTCCTAATATGTCAGGCAGTGGTTTAAACTGACAGAGAGTGGGTTTGGATTTGATATTCAGGAGAAATCGTTGCCTGTGAGGGAGGGGAGGCAACAGGTTGCACAGAGAAGCTGTGGCTGCCCCATCCCTGGAAGTGTCCAAGGCCAGGATGGAGAAGAGAAGCTCCAGGGAGACCTCAGAGTCCCTTGCAGGGCCTAAAGGGGCTCCAGAAAAGCTGGAGACGGACTTGGGACAAGGGATGGAGTGACAGGACACAGAGAATGGCTTCCCACTGCCACAGGGCAGGGTTGTATGGGATATTGGGATGGAATTCTTGGCTGGGAGGGTGGAGAGGCCCTGGAATGGAATTCCCAGAGCAGCTGTGGCTGCCCCTGGATCCCTGGCAGTGCCCAAGGCCAGGTTGGATGGGGCTCAGAGCACCCCGGGACAGTGGAAGGTGGGCAGGGGGTGGCACTGACTGGGCTTTAAGATCTCCCAACCCAAATCACAATTCCGTATTTCTCAGCAGGATATTTTTATTATTCTAAACAAACTCCAGCAACCAAACTGAGCTATCCCCAAACTCTCCCCACAGCTGATCCTGGTGGGTGACCACTGCCAGCTGGGCCCTGTGGTGATGTGCAAGAAGGCTGCCAAGGCTGGGCTGTCCCAGTCCCTGTTTGAGAGGCTGGTGGTGCTGGGCATCCGGCCCATCCGGCTGCAGGTGCAGTACCGCATGCACCCCGCCCTCAGCGCCTTCCCCTCCAACATCTTCTACGAGGGATCGCTCCAGAACGGGGTCACCGCAGGTAAGAGGCTCCTGCAAGCCCCCCTTCCCCTCAGCAGGGATCAAAGCAGGTGTTCTCTCATCTAGCTTAGGGTTTTGAAGAAAAAAAAATGGCATCGTGCTCTGTTTCGAGGTGCTTTGATATGGAAATTGCAAAGTGGTGTTGCTGATTTGTTGTGTTCCCTGTTCTTGTGCTCCTCAGCTGACAGGGTGAAGAAAGGCTTTGATTTCCAGTGGCCCCAGCCTGACAAACCCATGTTCTTCTACGTGACCCAGGGACAGGAGGAGATTGCCAGCTCAGGCACCTCTTACTTAAACAGGTGAGCAAAACTCTGCTATCTAAGCTTGGCCTCAGTGTTCAGGGCAGGGCTGGGGATTCCTCAGTCAATGAATAAAACCTCCTTTGCTGCTTTAATAAAAGCTGCCAGCAAGGGGGGTGCAGCCTGAGCTGCATTTCAGAATTGGTTTGCCCTGGGCTCCTTTTTTAGCAAACCAGGAGAAAAAGGCACCAGGTGGGAGCAGCTCAGAGCTGGAGTGGGCTGGGATTGTTGTGTGGAGGAGTTCTTCCCTCACTGGGTGTAGGAGCATGGGGTGATGAAGTGCCTGATGTGGATGAATTTGGGCCAGCAGGAAATGCTGATCAAGTCACATTTTGAATTCCAATAACTCCCAAAGCAGAATCCTAAAGCTCAGATTTTGGTGGCAGTGCAAAATGGATGGAAATGAACTTTTTTTTCCTATCCCTTTTTTCTGCACATTCCAACTTCTTTGTCAACAAATAAACTTAAAATTTGCTCCTCTTGGGTCATGATTGTTCATGTGCCTGGCAGGGAAACCAGCCCAACTTGTGAAAAAAATATCAGCCGAGATATTTTTAATCTCATTCTGTTTCCTGAACAGCATGTGCAAGACTGGATACAGTGCAGCAGATTGTGCACAGACAAACAGCACAATAGTTGGCTGATAGGGGGCATTGACATTCAAAACATTCTATATTTAAAGCTTTAAGATAAAGCAGCTGAAGGATCTGGGGGATGTTTGGAATGATGTTGATTATAAAAGTTACACGTGTACGTTCAACTCCAGCAAGAAATTTCATTTGGAATTAGGGGGGTTTGCTGTTCCAGGAAGTCCTGCTGTGCAGTTCTGAGAAGGTGGGGGTGAAATTTGTGTTTTTTCTGAGATCTCTGAGATGCTGGGTTTGGCCCCAAATTCCTCGGTGCCTGTCCTGAGTGAGGAGGTGACGGGTGCTGAATGTTCCTGCCGAGCTTGAGCCAAATTAATTGGTGGTGCTTGAGCAAAATTGATCTTTCTATTGAAGCATCCTCATGTGGAAGGCTTTTAGATCCCATTAACTTGCTAAAAACTGAGCCCTAATGCCCTGATCCTCCTTGGTTGACCCAATCTGCCTCTCCAGGACGGAAGCTGCCAACGTGGAGAAGATCACCACGAAGCTGCTCAAAGCTGGGGCCAAACCTGACCAGATTGGCATCATCACCCCCTACGAGGGGCAGCGCTCCTACCTGGTGCAGTACATGCAGTTCAGTGGCTCCCTGCACACAAAGCTCTACCAGGTACTGGGCTGCACAGAAGCCCAAAAGGCACAGATGGTGAAATTCTCAGTATTTTTATGTTTACTCCATCTTCAGGCTCTTGGTCGGTGTTGATTCATTTTTCAATTTTTAAGCTGGATTTGGTTAAAATCGAGAAGAGTTAGGAGGTGCCAGTGGGAACAGGTAAAGGAGGAAGCCCTGCTAAAATCTATGTGGAAAGAGCCTCCAACAAATCCTCTGAGGCACAGGAGGGAGAGGTCACTGGGGCTCCAGCTGTGGAAAACCTTGTGCCTTCATCAACTCCCTGTGCCAAGGGACGTGCAGGAAACCAAGCAAATAAATCCTGGTGGCCACATGATTTATTTGCTTGGGAACACGTCCTGCCAGCAGTGAACTCCTCCACCAAACATAAAAATGAGCTGCTACAAACAGGACAGTTATTATGTTTAATATGGCCTTGTTTTGCAAGACTGAGAACTTGAGCAGTGTTTTCACTGCAGGGAAACTTGGTGGAAATACTTTTCCCTATGCCAGGAATGATGTGTCCCTCAGATTCAGGTTTCTCAGAGCTAATTTGGAGCTCTCATCCTACAAATTTTGGAACAGTCAGAACTTTTTGGCAACACCCTCAGCAAAGAGCTGCTTTCCACAGTTTTGGGGAAACAGGAGAACCATAAAGCGCTGAACATGAAAGGAATTTCTCCTGAACTGAGACTCTCTGTTCCCCTCTGGGGAAGCTGTTCAGTGCCCAGAGGAATTACCAAATCATCCCCCACTCCAAAACCAACATTTTTCTCAGATGAGGGGAAGGTTCAGTGCGTGGCCAGAGCGTTTGGCAGTGCCTGTTGGTGGCAGAGCTGTTTTGCTTCCGTGATTTACGTGTTTTCCTCTGTTCCAGGAAGTGGAAATTGCGAGTGTGGATGCCTTCCAGGGCAGGGAGAAGGATTTCATTATCCTGTCCTGTGTGAGGGCCAACGAACACCAGGGAATTGGGTTCCTCAATGACCCCAGGAGGCTCAACGTGGCCCTGACAAGAGCCAGGTAAAGGGACATTGGGCACGTGGAGGGAGCTGCAGGGATGGAGTGGCAGGACACAAGGAATGGCTTCCCAGAGGGCAGGAATAGATGGGAATATCGGGAAGGAATCCTTCCTGTGAGGGTGGGGAGGGGCTGGGATGGATTTCCCAGAGCAGCTGTGGCTGCCCCATCCCTGGAAGTGTCCAAGGCCAGCTTGGAGCAGCCTGTGACAGTGGGAGGTGCCCCTGCCCATGGCAGGGGTGGCCCTGGATGGGCTTTAAGGTGCTTCCAACCCAAACCATTCTGTGCCATTTTTATCTGCTCATCTCAGCCCATGTCATCATTTGGCATCAGTAGATTTTAGAAGCCGCCGTGTCCTTCCCGTTCTCAGGACAGATCCCTTCCCCAGCAACCATTTCTTGGCCATTTTGCTTTTTGTAATGGATTTGATTCCAAAAAGGCTGATCAGGAATCCAGCACGATGCTGCTTGGCTTCCCTGCTGTCTCCAGCCTTTAAAACCAGCACAGGGTGGTTTGGTTGAATACAGAGCAAGCCTGAAGGAGGAAGTTTGTGCTGATTGAGAAACTGGCTGCAGCAATCTCCTTCCAGGTGTTGAGCCACCCTCTGGAAATGATTGCTGTAAACAATTCCAGTTGCATCAGGCTCCTCCTGGAGCTCCCATTTTGCTGCCAGAGAGAAGAACCCGGGGGCTGTTCTGACATCAGCATGGCTTTAACTGTGACCCAGTTAATTTTGCTTCCTCTGCTGTTGCACAGGTATGGGGTGATCATCGTTGGGAACCCCAAAGCCCTGTCCAAGCAGCCCCTCTGGAATCACCTCCTGAATTACTACAAGGAGCAGAAGGTGCTGGTGGAGGGGCCCCTGAACAACCTCCGGGAGAGCCTCATGCAGTTCAGCAAACCCCGCAAGCTCGTCAACACCATCAACCCCGTGAGTGACCTCCCCTGGCCCTCAGGGCTGCTGACAGCAGCCAATTAGGCCTTGATGGATTAATTAATCATAAATGGCTGCAATGAGCCACCCACACAGCCTCACACCCCCAGAAGTTTCCATTTTTGCTGCTTTTTGATGCAGCGTGACTTCAGGGGGAAGCAGCTGCTGCCGCTGCTGTCCCCAGGCTGAGCACTGGGAGAAAAGATTTCATTATTTCTTTTTAATTGCAGGATTTTATGAGGGGTAAATTCTGAGGTGAATGAAATAAAGGAACTGGTTTGTGTAGAAAGGGCAAGCTCACTTAACCCTCAAGCTGCAAATTTTATGCTTGATTTTTAACATAAATGCTTATTTTGGGGGAGCTTGGTAGCCACCACAGGACAGCGAATAGAGCAAGGCAATTCTCAGGGGCTCAAAATAGACTGAAAACTCATCAAATGTTTCACAGTTTGGGAGAGGCTGCTGTTAAATCTTATTTTTGGTGCTCAAGATGTGGCTGGAATAAGAATTAAAGGTTTTCTATGTGTTAGAATTAATGTTTCCTCAACACTTGCGTGATCTGTGGAGTTTCACTGTGTTTTTACCCCAAATAACTTCCACTGAGGTTAACTTCCACTTCACTGAGGTTGCAGTGCAAGGTCTTCTGGAAAAACAATTAGGATGAGTGCCTAATTCCCAAAATCTCTGCAGGGTGCCCGTTTCATGACCACTGCCATGTATGATGCACGGGAGGCCATCATCCCAGGCTCTGTCTACGACCGCAGCAGCCAAGGTAAAGGAAATTCCCCAAATTCACTTTTATGGCTTTATTTTTCCCCTAACCAGCCCCTGAGGTGTCACACCTTACACACTTCAAACTTGGAAACTTCTTATATTAAACTTGTGAAACTTTTGAATTTGTTAAAGTTTTAAACTTCAAACTACAGAAAAATACAGAATTTGAGGGCTGAAAATATTTGAGATGCGTTTGAGGGTTAAAAATGCTTTGGATGAAGCTAAGGGCTGAAAATGTTTGGGATGAATTTGAGGGCTGAAAATCGTTAGGATCTGCCTGGCTTTTGCTCTGTGTAAATAGAATCCCAACCTGATGTGTGCAAAGCAAGTGCAAAATGAGGGGAAAAGGAGGGTGAGAAGCATTTCAGGAATCTCAGACGGTTCTGTGAAGAGGAGCTGTGGGAGTGAGCGTGTGTTGGATGAGTTTATGGGATTTCCAGGTGCGGAATAAACAGCGAGGCAGAAATGCTGGTGGCTCTTGGCACTGGGAGCTCGTCCTTTTCCACGACTGCTCCATCCTGTTCCACCCCGTTAAAATCAGGCCTAGGAACTGACCTTGGAATATCCAGGATTCCTGCAATCCCTGTGCTTTTCTCTCTTTCCCAGGGCGCCCATCCAACATGTACTTCCAAACCCACGACCAGATCGGGATGATCAGTGCTGGCCCCAGCCACGTCACTGCCATGAACATTCCCATCCCCTTCAACCTCGTGATGCCCCCGATGCCTCCCCCGGGCTACTTCGGCCAGGCCAACGGCCCCGCTGCAGGTACAGGGGGGGAAAAGTGGCCAGGAGCCACTTGGAAGGGATCAAATCTCTTTAAAAAAATGTGGTTTTACCTATAAAACCTCTCACTGTTGGGTGGGATGAACTCTTTTCCAGGCCGTGGGGCTCCCAAAGGAAAGACCGGCCGTGGCGGGCGGCAGAAAAACCGATTTGGGATTCCTGGCACGAGCCAGTCCAACCTCCCCAACAGCCAGGCCAGCCAGGACGTGGTGTCCCAGCCTTTCTCCCAGGGCCCCCTGACTCAGGGCTATATCTCCATGAGTCAGCCCTCACAGATGAGTCAGCCTGGGCTCTCCCAGCCGGAATTATCCCAGGTGAGCGTGGCTGGAGGGATGTGGGGAGGTTTTCCTGGGGTTTGTGTTGGTGAGCCATGCCTGCACATCTCCTTCCTGAGGGAAATGAAACCGAAAGTGCTCTCGGTGACTCAGCTGCAGCATTTACACCCTGCACTTGTTGGACTCTCAAAGTGCACAAGGGCGTGAAAGTGAAATGTTGCTTCAGCTGGGGCTTAACTTTGAGCTGATGAGCAGCTCAGAAAAACCTTAATTTGGGGAAATTCTGCACCAAAAAAAGCAGATTTTAAAAAACAATCAAACCCTCTCAGCTTTATCATTAACCTGCTTCTGCTTTGCACTTGAGCTGACACTGACTTGGAGGCTTCCCTCACCTTTTCCCTTCCAGGACAGTTACCTTGGTGATGAGTTTAAATCCCAGATTGACGTGGCGCTGTCACAGGACTCAACTTACCAGGGGGAACGTGCATATCAACATGGTGGAGTGACGGGACTGTCACAGTATTAGAGTGTAAGAACCCCCCCGAGTCCCCCTCCCCTGATTTAACCCTTTGGGCAGGGTTTGGATGAGCAGGGCCATCCCTAACCAAGCTCTCGTTTTCCCTCCAGGTTGAGGAAGAAGAGCTAAGCTTGTGTGGAGCTTAGTTCATCAGCATTTTATTCTGGGTAATAAAAAAAATAAAATAAAATGGATACCTGTTTTCCACTGCTAAAACTGAAGCACCACTGTGTGAGAGCAACAGGAGAAAGAAACCAACCAACGGAGAGGAGAGAGAGAGAGAAAGGAGCGCGCGAGAGAGCCACTGCTAGAGCTCACTGAGACAAGGAGACTGACCGAGAGGAGAGAGAGCCCTGAAGGACTGGCTGGCGCCTCACTGGGAAGGAACTCACCCCAACAGGAGTGGTCAGCTGAGTCCCTGCTCCCCCAGTCACCCCCAGCTCCAGAGAAGGGCCTTAAAAGCAGGTTTCACTTCATTCCATACTTCTCTTTGCGAGCAGGGCATTAACTTTTCAGAGCAGATGGGGAGAGGAAAACCCTCATCTCAGAGTTGGGCTCCTTTTGCAAGGGGTACTAAAATATTTTAGCAGTAACTGTTTACATTTTAGAAGCAGAGTATCTGAGAGAGGGGGAAAAAAGAGAGAGAGAGAGAGAGAGTCCCTGACTGGGTGACAGCCAGCCAAGCAGAAATCCAGCTGCTGCTCAACTCTGAGGTGCAGGTTTTGTTGTCCAACACTGGCTCTGAAATTTGTGTCATCGTGTCGCCCACATTCTGAACGAGGTGGTTTTAAAAGAGATTCTTTCAAAAGGAGCACTGAATTTTTTAAGAAGTTTTGTCTCTGAATTCTTAGTGGTGGACCTGGGAGATTTAGATCCTTGTTCTGAGAAGCTTATATTACAAAAAAACGAAAAAAAAAACCAAAAAAAAAAAGTTTCAAACAAAAAATTAGAGCACCAACCTTGAGAACTTTCAGTGTGATTTAAAGTTGCAGCAATCAGCCTCTTCTTCCTACATGGGATAGCAGTTAGAGTGAGAGGAGCCTGCGTGCTCGAGCAGGAGGGTTTCAAAGTGTTTTCTGTATGCTTTAATTGGCAACTGTCTGGACTCTACTCTGTGAAAAACAGCCTTTCTGTAAGATGAACTTTATGCTTGAAAGGGGACGGGTTCCTGTGCCCTTCGGCCCTGGAGGGAAGATGCAGCCAGGCCTGCTTTGGTCCCCACGGATTTGGGGGAGGAGTAGTGGAAACTGGGGATTATTTTGGTTGGGAAGTAAAGACTCCACGCCACTGCAGGAGCAGGATGGACAAATGGACAAAGCAGGCAGGTGGTGGAAGGTGGCCTCTGAGAGAGAGCTGGGTTTAATGGGAGAGAATGGGTCAGGCTTTGGGGTGGCTCCTTCGGTGATTAAGGCAGGCAAGGGACAGATTGAGGTGTTGGAGCGAGCCCGGAGCTTTCAGGGAGTGGCCACGGCTGCGCCAGCCCAGCTGGGGATCAGGACTGAGAACAGCACACGAGGAGAAGCCATCCACGTTCTGAGTTGTACCCATGTCTTAAACAGTCATAGGGGGACACTGGGAGCATTTCATTTCTGTCAAAACCTTTCTAGAAACAGCGCAGAGAGAATTGACGATTCCTCCAGACCCATTTTTAGCAGACCCCGAAATTAGAATAACCTTTACCTCCCAATTGGCAGCAGCAGCAGCAGAGATTGATCCAGAACCTGGGTGTTCCTCAAGCTGGAGTGAAGGTAGCTTTACACTCTAAGGGCTCCAAGTGTTTCTAGTCTTTTTGGGGGGGGGAGAACTCAAAATACCTCTCATGTGAATGTACTTCAAACAGCTCAAACCCCATTTTTTGTACCCGGGGCGGGGGGAAGCCCTTTCATTCCTGTCCTTCCTGTAGATCCTTGCCCTGGATTCGCCCCGAGTGTCTGACCTGGTGTGGAACAGCCCCAGCCCGGGAGGGACGTGCTCCCCCACCCCCCGGGGGGAGCTCCAGAAACTGCAAAAACTCAACTAACAAAACCCATTCTTTTCTCATCCAAAGCCTCCAGAGTTTAGACTTCTAAAACAGTGAAAGAATGGAGACACAGGCCACCTTCCTTCCTTGTGAGATGGACTGTTTTATTTATTAACATTGCCGAAGGGCTTTTTAATTTTTTTTCCTTCGTAGGCTGCGTAGTGGCGTAGACTTTTCTGATAGGTTTAAGCTGGCCCCCTCTGTGCAAAGCTATCCATGAGTAATGTAGCCCCCTCCTCTCCCCTCACCCCTTTATTTCACTGCTGGGAATGCTTGCCTCTGCTTCGTGCTGGTTTTTTCCTTTGTAGCAGTTAAAACTCTTGAGTTTTACAAATCCAGACATCAGTGCTAGCACGGTGTTAAAACTCTTCTTTTTTTTTTTCTTTTTTTTTTTTTTGGATTAATTATATTTTTTTTTTGTCTCAGTTTTGTTTTAAAACCTGTTTGTCATCAATAAAAAAATAACGAATAAACAGCTCTTGCATTCAAGGTGGCCCCTTAAGTTTCAATGAGGAAACCATGCAACGTTCATTAAAGCTTTAGTCTGATTGTATAAACTTCAAGTTTATTACTTTTTTTAAACACGGACTAGTACAAAAGTGGGGGTGTGCATAGCAGAGGGGGGTGAGCAACGAAACTGGGGAAACTGGGAAATGCCCCCACCCTCTTCCAGCCCGTGCAGGGGGTGGGAGCCCCAGGATTTGGGAAAAGCTGGAGCTGGAGGGGCCCAGCCCAGCCTGGAAACTCCCCCTGCCCTGCAGGAAACACGAACATGGCTTTGCCCTGCCAGGCTCGGGGGTGGGGGCTCAAAGCTGGGCCTGGGGGGGTCGGGGTGGGGTTTTAGGCCTGGCCTTGGCACCACCCTGGGCACAAACTCACGCCAGGGTGACCCCAGGTCCTGTCCTGGTTGGCCACAGGGACAAACCCAGGAATACTCAAAGATTTTCTTCCTCCTGCCCGTCTTAAATCAGAACTAAATGGCTCCTGCTGGCTGGAGTTAAGCCCTTAAAACACTAAAATGGAGCAGAGCAGGGCTGGGTGGAAAAACACCTGGATTTGGGAACGTGAATCCAATTAAAGCTGCTCCAGGCTCGGTCTTCAGCTCCACATTTGAGGTGTTAAACAAAAAAAAACACCATCACAGGGGACCCACAGTGGTTAAACCCTCAGTGCTTCCCCTGGGGGGAGGAGGTGGGAAAACTTCATCAGACCTCAAAGACACAACACTGCTACAAAAACAGCAAAAAACCCAAAGCTGCGTTACGGGGTCAGGTTCACAGTTCAAAAACAAAGAGAAAAAATTCAAGTCTGCCTCGGATTCCTTTTCAGTTCCCCCAAAATCCCGAAAGTGGTGGCAGGAAAGCCTCGCTCTGGCGGCTTTACACGCTCAGGGAACAGCTCAGGAGCTGGGCCTGGGCTCCAAACCTCTCCGAGCCCACGCTCTGGAAGTGGAAGAAAAGCGGCCAAGGATGGGAAGTGGTGGAAATTCGGGTCTCTGCTGCCCAGCCCTGCCCCGTGAAGCGACTCCTGAAGAGCTCAGTGACACCACCGCGCACAAAAGCCAACAAAGAAACCAAAAATAACCCGAAAAAGCGCAAGAGTGCAGAGCTCTGTGCTCTGCCCTCGCCTGAGGCTCGGCTGCCACCTGGCTCCTGCCCCGGGACACTCAGGGACACCCTGGGCTCATCGATTTGCAAATGAGGTAAATTAATACTGACTCGCAGCAGGCTGAGAGGGGAGGAGATGCCACTGACCCCACCACGCCTCCCTGAATTCCCTCAGCCACAACATCGCCTGCAGGATCCTGCCCTTGGCACGCGGCTCCCAGGGGATTTTTTAGGTAAAACCTTCATTTCTTAAGCAAAACCTCCACTGCACTTGGCCACCCAACACAACCCCTGTCCCTAAACCACCCCATCACCAACCACACCCTAAAAACAGCCCCCACAGCACAAGAGAAAGCTCCTGCCTGGCTCTGCCTCTGCTGGGAAGGGATTTGGTCACCCCATGCCTGTCCCTGCAGCTGGATCACACCCCGGCCCCATTTCACCCAGAAAAGTCATTTATGCCCTGAGAAATCTGCAGAGTTCAGCCAAAAACCCAAAAGCTGCAGCCCTGGGGTGCCTGGCACAAGCAGAGGGGAAATCTGGGATTCACAGCCCGGTGCCACCATCACCTGTGGAGAAGGGAACCAGCACCAGGCCTGGTCATAATCCCATAATCCCATCACCCAACTAATCCTAAATCAACTCCAGCAACGCCCCCTTAGTGCCAGACTATCCCCAGTGCAGAGGGGAGTCCCTGACGCTCCGGAATCACCTGAACACAGCGGGGATTTCACACACATTTCCATCCGTCCCTCCATCCGTCCTTCCATCCGTCCCCTCTGCCCATCCTTCCCCCACAGACCCCGCTACCTGCAGCCACACTCGTCCACCACCATGTCCTGGTAGTGCCGCAGCACCACGTTGTCGCTGTTGTCGTAGTAGAGGATGGAGATGGGGGAGAGCCTGACGGGGACGCAGCAGGGCTGGGGGGTGCCCTGGGGGTCCAGCGAGTGCACCATGGTCTGCAGCACGGCGTGGTTGGTGCTGTTGAGCTCGGCCGCCAGCGGGAAGGGACAGTCCCCGCGGCAGTAGTTGGCCAGGTAGCCCTGGGGCGCGATGATCCAGTTCTCCCAGCCCACGTCGCTGAAGCTGATGTAGAGCCGGCGGGGCTTGCACAGGGTGCTGGGGGTCACCGAGGGGCTTGGGGCGCTCCTCCTCCTGCGGGCAGCCTGGCACTGCTGGCCCAGCGTCACCACCAGCAGCGAGGTGGCCGCGAAGGCGTCGGTGCTGGCGCAGAGGCTCCGCAGGGTCCCGCTGTCCCCGGCGCGGCCGCTGGCCGAGATCTCCAGCACCAAGGCCAAATTCCTGCCCGGCATCTTCCCGTCCTTCACCGCCGCGCTCAGGTTGAAGAGGAGGGATTTGTGCAGCTGCACAAATGACCGCTCCACCAGCGGCCTCCGGCCGGGCTGGGGAAGCCCCCGGGGGGACACCTGGTAGAGCCGGAGCTCCAAAACCTGGCCCGGGCTGGGGGCGTGGTAGGAGTTGTGGTGGAACTGGAGCTCCAGCTGGGCCATGGTCAAGCGCTCGCCCTCCTCCAGCGCGGAGAGGTTGAAGAACAGGAGCTTCCGCAGACACAGCCACCCCTGGGGCTGCCCCTCGGGGAGGAAGCGGCCTGACAAAGAAGGAGAAACAGGAGGGGTGCGGGTGGCTGAACCCTGGGGCTGGGCAGGATCAGCTCCCGGGGCTCCAATCGAAGCTCCAGCAAGAGGCATCCGGGGCTGGCAGAGCTGCAGAAGGTGCCAGGGCTGCAGGGAGGGTTCCCGGCCCCATGGCACGGCCTGCAGGGAGCTCGGCAGGCCCCGACCGGGCTCCAGGCTGTGGCACTGGGACGCTGCAGCCACTCCAGCATCTCCTCTGGATGCTGCCCCGCATCCTGGGGCGGTGTTTTCCCCACCTGTCTGCCCCAGGCTGTGGGTTCCGGCTGTTTGGGATGGACGGGGAAAAGAGGGCGAACAGCAGCGAATTTGGGGAGCTGCCGGGTTTAGCCAGCCCCTGGCAAAATGGAACCACAAAAGAGCTCTGTGGTGCCTTGAGACCTCCAGGACACAACGCAAACAGTGCCCAGGGAACCGAGAACGGCTCAGAGGAGCCAGATGTGCCCTGGGGTCAGCCAGATGTGCCCTGGGGTCAGCCAGAGGCGTTGGGACAATGAGGAGCGGGGGGGACACAGCCCAAGGGCCGAGCATCCCCTCGCTGCCCCATCCCCGCTCACCCCCACCACCGCGGATCCCAAAGCCTGGGATCAAACCAGCACCTCGGGAGGGATTTGGGGGGGCTCCAGGACAGAGCCTGGCACAGCTGCCCCCCCCTCGGCATTCCAAACCCATAAACCACCACCTACAACTTCCAGACGGACTTCACACAGCGGGGATTTCTCCTGGGATCCAGCTCTGGGCGCTGCCCCAGCCTCGGGACACAGGGAAGGAAGGAGCGGAGCCAAGGCTCGATCCCAGGGAAAGCCCCGAACGCGGCGTGGCTGTACCTTGGTCAGCGAAGACACGGACGATGCTCCCGGGCACATTAAACTCCTCCACCCTACAGGCATCCAGCTCTTTGTCCGGCCAGGGCAGCGCCTTCCTCTTCTGGAAGATCCTCCAGAGCACGGGCGGCACCGGGACGGGGCTTTTGGGGCTGGGCTTGGCGCTCAGACCCAAGGATTTTAACAAGAAACTTTCCTGCAAGCTCAGCTCGGTGGCCAGGACGGGACTCAAGAGAGCCCAGGCGAGGCTGCGGAGAAGCCACATCGCTGCCGTCCTCGCCCAGACAAAGAGCAGCCCGGGCTGGGGACCCGGGGGTGTTGATTCCCTGATTGGAGCCTTTGATCTGATTAGTGCGCAATTAGCACCGCGGGATTCCCGGGACTGGGCAGAGGGTGGGATCCCTCCGGGGCTCCCCGGCACCCCTTAACCCTTTCAGCAGCTCCGCAGTCTCTCCCGCATCTCCACCGCGTCCACTTGAGGTCCAGCACAGCCCGTGGGGTCAGGGGTGAGGGTGGAAAATCCAGCGCTGCTCCCTAAAACCCCGCCCGGACCCAGGGGCAGACCCTGAGCCGGCTCTTCCTCCCCAACCCCTTTTTTTTTAACCTAATCACGGCGTCCAACGCTTTTCTCTTAAGGCCACCAACTGCCAGCACATCAAACCATCCAAGTCCTGCTTCACGCAGCCCCAAAAGCCCCCAGTCCGTGCCCCAGCCAGGCACCCCCAGGTCCCACGGTCCCCTCCTGGCCATCACAGCAGAGCTGCCACCACCACGTCTGTCACAGCCCCCCCCCAAACCAGCTGCAGCCACCCAGCTCTAAGCCAGAGCTGGAAAACTCCGTTTTATCCCTCCAAGGTCACCCCAGCTCTGCTCTGACCCACCCTGGGTTATCAATTCCCTTCCTGCCCTGAATCCCACTGAAATGCAAGGAATTCCAGCACTGGGATGCTCCTCTGACACCCTGAAAGTCACAGAGAGGGACAAGGCCCTGCCACAGCTTGGGGACATTTCCACCAGCCCCATTCGGGACCTTTCCTTGGCTCACACACAACGAGCCTGGAGGGGAAGCAACGTGAAGGACCAAACATGGAAAAATCCCACAAATTCCCACCCTCTCACACCTGGAATTAATGCCCTGGATCCCCCTCCCTCCTCTGGCTGCTGTCCCCAGCGGGGAGGGAGCTGCAGGTCCTGGCCCTGGGAGGGGACAGCGAGGGGACAGTGGGGTCTGAGGGCCCCAAACCCACAGAGCTCCCCAGGACAGGGACCTGGGAACCTGCAGGGCTGGAGCTGCCTGGAAAACCAACATGGGGAGCAGGAATTCTCTGTTCTTCCTTCAGCAAGGGGATGGTGCTCAGGGGGGAGGCCCTGTGGGACTCCTTAAGCCACTCCAAGACCTACTCGGGCTTTTCAAGCAAATTAATCCTCCCGGGCCTCCTCCAGAGGGCTGGGATAAAGCTCCTGAGGTGGGAGCTGCCCACAGGAGCTGCAGGTGACAGTGGCCCCTCCTGAGGGGACGCTCTGAGGGTCCCTCCATCACCTTCCCAGAGCAGGACTGGACTTTTCCCTGCCCAGTTTGGAGCTGGACCCTGCAGGAGCTGCTGGGGAAGGGTCTGAGGGAGGGTCCAGTGCCAGCCAGGGGGAATCAGAGCGGGGCTGAGAACGACAGGAGCAACACCAGGGACACAAAGCCAGCCTCAAATCCTACCTGGGCCAGCAAAGCCACCAGTCTCCCAGCCAGACTGGGCCACGGGGAGCCCCCAGGCCCAGGGGACAGGTGACAGGGCACAGCCCAGCCCCGAGGGGCACAATCCTGTCAGTGGCGTGTCCTCCCCGGCCCCAGGCAGGGCTGGCAGGGGGTCAGGGGTGAAGTTCTCCTTGGGCCTGTCCTTTGCAGGGTCCCAGAGCAGGGTCCTGGTCAGTGCCAGGCCCTGGCAGCTGCCCTGGCCACGGCCACGCCGCCCTCACAACCTCTTGTCCTTCACGAGGCCGTTCTTGAGGTGCAGCCTGGGGAGGAGCAGAGCCCATGGTCAGCCTGGCGTCCACACCACATTCCCTCCCTCATTTCCCTGCTGAGGCCACTCCTGTCCCCAGATTTGGGCAGTTGGACAGATCTGCCCCCAGGATCCAGCACGGGAAGGTACCCCCAGCAGGGAGAAGGCTCCAGGGAAACCTCAGAGCCTAAAGGGGCTCCAGGAGAGCTGGAGATGGACTTGGGACAAGGGATGGAGGGACAGGACCCAGGGAATGGCTTCAAACTGGAAAAGGGGGATTTGGGTGGGATTTTGGGAAGGAGTTCCTCCCTGTGAGGGTGGGGAGGGACTGGGACGGAATTCCCAGAGATGTGGCTGCCCCTGGATCCCTGGAAGTGCCCCAGGCCAAACCCTGGGATAGTGGAAGGGGTCCCAGGGCTGGAACTGGACGTGCTTTAAGGTTTTCCAACCCAAACCAGCCTGGATTCCCTGTGTGCCACCCCCTGGCCACGCACCCTTCCTTCAGAGCCTCGGGCAGTTGGATCCCAGCCTCCTTCTTCCTGGGATTCCTGCTCTCCTCCATGTCGTACTCGCGGAGGTCGTTCACCTCCTGCATCTGCCCCAGCAGCACCTTGGCCACGAACAGCACGATGAACTGGGGGGGACAGGGGGAACAGAGACCCTCAGGCCCGGCCCGAGGCTGGGGGGGACCTTTTCCTGCTGTCCCGGCCCCAGTTCGGGCAGGGCAGCTCCCCCCGGGATGGGGTTTGTGCCTCAGAGCAGAATTCCTGCAACTCCCCTTCCCTGATTTCATCCCAGGGGATGATGGAATCAGCAGCTCCCCTGCCCGGCCCCATGGGATCCCTCCTCATCCTCCTTTCCTTCCTTCCTAGGGGAAGGATGCAAGGAACATTGCCAGGCCATTCACACCTCTCCCCAGTTCCAGCTGCTGTTATCCTTCCCTCCGGATCCCCGGGGTGTGAGACAGTCTGAATTCCAGAGTGGGAACCCCCCAGCCTTCCCTCCTGCCCTGAACCCTGCAAACCCTCCTCCATCCCTGCAATCCCAGCAGCAGAGCAGGGACGGAGCAGCGAGGACAGGGGGGACCCCAGTGAGGGAGACATTTCCCTGCTGTCCCCAAGCCCAGTTTGGGCAGGGATGGCCACCAGGATCACCCACCAGGAACCAGTAGATGTTCATCAGGGTGAGCACGAGGAGCATGGCGTTGAAGAAGAAGTAGAAGGGGATGTTGGGGACGGACTGGAGGCTGGAGTGGCAGGTGGCGTAGAGCACCTTCAGGGGGAACCAGTAGAGACGGAACCAGAACCTGCCGGGGCACAGGGACAGCAGGGGTTTAGTGTCTCCCTGGCAGGGGACAGAGCCAGCACAGCCTCCTGCTGCCCTGGCATCCCAATCCCTGCTCCTGGCAAAGGCAGGACAGCAGCACATCCCAGAGGTTTGGTGCAGAGGCTGGTCCGCTCTGCGGGGCCTCCCAGCTGGGTGGGAAAACCTCTGGGAAGCTTTTCCCAGTCCTTGCACCCGCAATTCCTCACCAAAACTTTCCCCCAAACTGAGGCTGTGGCCCATCCATCCATCCCTCCATCCATCCATCCCTCCATCCCTCCATCCCTTTGTTTTCCTCCTGCCCGGCCCCAGGGGCAGCTGGAATCTGGGACAGCCCCACCTCCCTTTTCCTGCCGGGAAAAGCGCTCCTTGCTGCTGAACCCAGGGAGTGGGAAAATGGCAACATCTCCTCCTCCCTCCGTCCCTGCCCGGGGTCATTTGTCACGCTGGAAGCGCAATTTCACAGCAGCCGGGTGGTGACAGACGGCCCGGGGACTACAGAGGGATTCCGAGCCCAGCATGGGGCCGGGCTCTGCGGGGAGCTCTGCACAAACCGCGCCTCAAAGGGCTCCTTCCCAGCACAAAACATCCCAAAGCAGGCGCTGGGGGGGTTCCGAAAGCCGGGAGGAGGGTGGGGAGTGGGATCAGGGGGATAAATCCAGCAGGGAGGGTTGGGATTGGGATCAGAGAGCCAAACCCATGGGAGTGGGATCAGAGACACGAACCCAGCAGGGAGGAGGGTCAGAGTGGGATGAGGGACACGAATCCAGCAGGGAGGAGGGTCGGGAGTGGGATCAGGGACACGAATCCAGCAGGAAAGGTCAGGAGTGGGATGAGGGACACAAATCCAGCAGGGAGGGTTGGAGTGGGATGAGGGACACAAATCCAGCAGGGAGGGTTGGAGTGGGATGAGGGACACAAATCCAGCAGGGAGGAGGGTCGGGAGTGGGATGAGGGACAAATCCAGCAGGGAGGGTTGGAGTGGGATCAGGGACACAAATCCAGCAGGGAGGAGGGTCAGGAGTGGGATCAGGACAGAAACCGAGCAGGGAAGAAGGTCAGGATTGGGGTGAGAGCCACAGACCCAGCAGGGAAGGAGGTCGGGATTGGGGTGAGAGCCACAGACCCAGCAGGGAAGGAGGTCGGGATTGGGGTGAGGGCCACAGACCCGGCAGGGAAGGAGGTCGGGATTGGGGTGAGGGCCACAGACGCACCAGCTGACGCTGAAGGTGAGGCAGCCGATGTTGGAGATGACATCGTTGAGCCGGTGGTAGACCCCGCCCCGGTGCTTGAAGTACACGTTGAGCTTGGTGAACTCCAGCTGCACGTCATTGACGTCGTGCAGGAACAGCACCAGGATGCCCACGTTGTGGTACCTGCGGGGAAAAGGGGGGAAAATGGGGAAAATGAGGGGGGAAGGAAGGACAAAGGAGGGAAAACAGGGGGGGAGAAAGGGCAGGAAAAAAAAGGGGGAGAAAAATGGCCAGGAGGAAAAAAGGGCAGGGGGGAAAAAAGGGCAGGAAAAGGGGGGGGAAAGGTGGGGAAAAAAAGGCAGGAAAAGGGGGGAAAAAAGGACAAGGAAAAAAGAGTGGGAAAAAAGGGCGGGAAAAGGGGGGAAAAAAAGGACAAGGAAAAAAGAGCGGGAAAAAAGGGCGGGAAAAGGGGGGAAAAAAGGACAAGGAAAAAAGAGCGGGAAAAAAGGGTGGGAAAAGGGGGGAAAAAAGGACACGGAAAAAAGGGCGGGAAAAAAAGGGCGGGGAAAAAAAGGGCGGGGGAAAAAAGGGCGGGGAAAAAAAGGGCGGGGAAACAGGATCAAAGGGAGGGGAATGTTGATGTTGGCTCTCAGCACCCCCGGTCTATCACCCCCTGCGTGATCCAGCTGCACATCCAAGGGCTCGGGAGCGTGGAGAACCCACGCTGAGCCCACCCCGCTCCGCGCCCAGGAGATTCCCGTGGGATTCCCATGGGATTCCCGTGGGATTCCGCGGCCGGGCTGGGCTCAGGGCTCACCTGAAGGCGTAGGAGGAGGCGATGAGGGTCAGGGTGACGACGTGGTGCAGCAGCATCACCACCGAGTCCTTGCGCCACGTGTCCATGTAGGCGGTGGCGTACAGCGAGTGCCCGTAGAAGCTGCACTGCAGCAGGTAGGCGATGGCGATGTCCGTGGGCACCTCCATGCCCTGCTTCCAGTCTGGGGGGGTGGGCACAGGGACACCACTCAGACCAGATCAGGGGACCACAGTGGGGCTCAGGGGGGTCCAGGTCCCTCCCAGGTCAGCACAGAGGTGGAGGGTAGGTGGGGATCCAGCTGTTCCCAAACTCTGCCTCTGGCATCAAAACCTATCCTAGACCTAGGGGAAAACCTTGATTTTGATTTTGTGACCCTGCCCATGGCAGGGGGTGGGAATGAGGTGATTTTTAAACCCTGATTTGGTGCAGGGAGTTGGAGGTGATTTTTAGGCCCTGATTTGGCCCAGGGGGTGGGAATAAGGTGATTTTTAAGCCCTGATTTGGCCCAGGGGGTGGGAATGAGGTGATTTTTAAATCCTGATTTAGCCCAGGGGGTGGGAATGAGGTGATTTTAAAGCCCTGATTTAGCCCAGGGGGTGAGAATGAGGTGATTTTTAAACCCTGATTTAGCCCAGGGGGTGAGAATGAGGTGATTTTTAAACCCTGATTTAGCCCAGGGGGTGAGAATGAGGTGATTTTAAAGCCCTGATTTGGCACAGCAAATTTGAACGAGGTGATTTTTAAGCCCCGATTTGCTGCCCCTGCCCATGGCTGTGAGACGATCTTTAGGATCCTTTCCCACCCAACCCATTCCATTATTTCATTCTCTCCTGATTCATCCACTCAACCCCTCCAGCAGCCACCAAGGGACTGAAAGAAATGCTCAGACACCTCCTTGTGCCCTTTCTGCACCCACAGCGTCGTAAGAAATGGGAATTTAGGGGTTGTCTGCTGCTCTTCTCATCCCAACTCCCGTCCCCTTGAACATCCCAACCCCTCCCTGGTTCCCACTGTACCATAAAAGACCGAGGGGGGGTCGTGGAAGAAGGGGTAGTCGGTGCAGAAGAGCAGGTAGGCGCCGTAGGACCAGGACAAGGAGTAGAAAAGCAGCTTCCAGGCACTCTCGGGCATCTTGGCAGCATCTTTGGGCTGCAGGTTGCACCATTCCCCGAAGGGCTGTGAGGAAAAGGGGGAAAATCATCGGAGAGGGGGGAAAGGAGCATCCTCAGGGGGGGGATCAGCAGCATTCCAAGAGCTCTGGTGGTGCCAGCCAAGCTCAGGATCCCCATTTTTCCAGCAGGAATGAGGCCCAGAGAGGCTGGGGAAGGGGAAATCAGGAGGTTGGAGATCCTCCCACCCAGCCTGGAGCTGTGGAAGTGGAGCCAGGCAGGAGCCTGGAGCATCCTCCCACATCCTGGGAGCATTCCCAGGGCAGCTGGCTCCGGCAGGGCAGAGCCAATAACCGATAAAATAAAAATAAAGCCCAGGGAAAGCCCGGAGGGGAGGCTGCAACCGCGTTATCCCGGGCAGAGGGAGCCGGCGGCGCCACCAGCTGCCGGGAAAAAGCCTCTGGATGGGCAGGGAAAGGCTCGGCAGAGCCCTGGGCACGCTGGCACTGCCACCAAGTGCCATCAGCACTGGGGACCGAGCAGGACGAGCACCTCGTGCTGGGCCACCCCTCCCCACATTCCCAGCGGCTTTCCCAGCTCCAATTCCCCGGGGATTTCCCCCTGTGCTGTTTGCAGCTCCCTCCTGCCTGCTGGGAACTGCGGAGACGAGGCCAAACCTCCCCCAGATCTGCCCAAAATCAGGGTGGGGAGGACGGGCAGCTCAAACTCAGGACAAAATTCCTCATCCTGGCTCCCGAGGGGGACAGGGACACCCCAGACCTGGCAGGGACAGCCTGGGAACTGCAGGAAAACAATGGAGCAGCCTCAGGTTTTTTGGGAATAACCGGAGCCAGCATGGAACAGCCTCAGGTTTTTTGGGAATAACCGGAGCCAGCATGGAACAGCCTCAGGTTTTTTGGGAATAAACGTTGCAGGGGATGCTGCCCTTCCCCGTGTGTGACCCCTGCTCCCAGGGGCTCCGGGCAGGGAGGTTTTCCCTCGGTGGCAGCTGAGCAATTCCAGGCCCCGTTCCTGCTTCCCATCAGGGCAGTGACAGTGCCAGGGGCCCCTCCGGAGCCCCCGGGACACAGCACAGGGAAGGGGAGGGCACAGGGAAGGGTTTGAGGGAACCGAAGCGCCGATAACACCCAAAGCCCCCCCTCTGGGAGCTCCTGGGAGCTGCAGATAAGCTGGAGGTGAAAACAAAACGCCTGGAAAGTAACAGGACCCTGCCCCAGGTCAGCACTTTCTGCAGCCTCGCTCCTAAATTAAGGCCCCAGCTGTCCCCAGGCTGTGGCTGCGCTGGGTTTTGGCCCCTCTGGCTGGGTCCCCTTTTCCAGGAACTCCAATCCCAGCCCAAAAGCTCTGGATTTCCCAGCCCTGGGAGCCCCGACACGTCCCATGTTCAGAGCCACTGCCAAGGCCTTTTCCAACGGGAGCCACGGAGAGGAAAAAGAGGAGGAAGCTCGAAGGGTGAATAAATAATGCAGAGACACAAAGTCCTGAGCCCAGGAAGCATCAATTATTGGGGTGGCCACGGGACAGGGACAGGGCACAGCTCACGGTGCCAGCAGGGCTTTGGGATGCTGAGCTCGGCCTCAAATCCCTGCTCACCCCACAGGGGTTTGGGGTGGAGGGGCCCACAGAGATCCGTGGGGTCCACGGGGCAAGGACACCTTCCCCTATCCCAGAGCTGGGGACTGGAAAATTAAATCCTGGCCCTGCTGCAGGGTGAGGAAAAGTTGCCTAAATCGCTGAAAGGGACACCAGGAATCCTTAATTTCCAGCTTCCACATCCTCCCTGGGGCTGCTCGGAATCCCTCCCCTCCAGCCCTGCTTCCCTGAGCACATTTTCCAACCTTTTTCCCTGCAGAGGGTGGATTTGGGATGCTGAGCTCGGCCTCAAATCCCCGCTCACCCCACGGGGGTTTGGGGTGGAAGGGACCACAGGGATCTCTGGGGCCCATGGGGCAGGGACACCTTCCCTTATCCCGGAGTGGATTTGGGATGCTGAGCTTGGCCTCAAATCCCCGCTCACCCCACAGGGGTTTGGAGTGGAAGGGACCAGCGGGATCCTCCAGTTCCAACCCTTCCCTGGTCCCAGGGACTCCAGGAATGGGAGCCAGCTCAGGGAAGGATGGGAGGGGACCAGCAGCGCCTGGGGGGCACAGGGGGGACACAGGGATGTCCCTGGAGCTGTTCACAGGAGCCACCTCTGCCCTGTGGGGTGGGAAGGGGGGTGGGGGATGTCCTTCCATCACCCGGCTGCCGTTGCCATGGCAACGGCGCAGAGATGCCTGTTGCTACGGGCGACGGAGCTGCGTCGGGAGCCGGGATCTGGCTCCGGCTGGAAGAGCCCAGGGCTCCTGGCGAGTGATGTAATGGGGCTCTGCTTAAAGGGCAACCTCCTCCTCTTCTTCCCCCTCCTCCTCCTCCTCCTCCTCCCCACGGGCACCCTCCGATTCACCGGGAGCACCGATGGGCCCGGGGGAGGAGCCCATTCCCGCAGCATTCCCAGCAGGATGAGGGGAAGGGGCTGGGAGAGGGGTTTGGAGCTGCGGAGAGAAACCCAGCGGGAGCCGGGGCTGCCCACAGGGTCAGGGAACACCCGGGGCAAGGAGCAAACGCAGCTCCTCTCCCTTTTCCCAGCCTCCAGCACTGCCAGGGATCCTTAAATCCACCCCCAGCTCCAGCAGCGGGACAGGGAGCAGCCAGGGATCCCTAAATCCATAGTCGGGGATCCCTAAATCCACAGCCAGGGATCCTTAAATCCACCCCCAGCTCCAGCAGCGGGACAGGGAGCAGCCAGGGATCCCTAAATCCACAGCCAGGGATCCCTAAATCCAGACCAGCTCCATCAGCGGGACAGGGAGCAGCCAGGGATCCCTAAATCCACAGCCGGGGATCCCTAAATCCATCCCCAGCTCCAGCAGTGGGACACGGAGCAGCCCGGGATCCCTAAATCCACAGCCGGGGATCCCTAAATCCAGACCAGCTCCATCAGCGGGACAGGGAGCAGCCAGGGATCCCTAAATCCATAGTCGGGGATCCCTAAATCCATAGTCGGGGATCCCTAAATCCACCCCCAGCTCCAGCAGCGGGACAGGGAGCAGCCAGGGATCCCTAAATCCACAGCCAGGGATCCCTAAATCCACAGTCGGGGATCCCTAAATCCAGCCCAGCTCCAGCAGCGGGACACGGAGCAGCCGGGGATCCCTAAATCCAGCCCAGCTCCATCAGCGGGACAGGGAGCAGCCAGGGATCCCTAAATCCATAGTCGGGGATCCCTAAATCCACAGCCAGGGATCCTTAAATCCACCCCCAGCTCCAGCAGCGGGACAGGGAGCAGCCAGGGATCCCTAAATCCACAGCCAGGGATCCCTAAATCCACAGCCGGGGATCTCTAAATCCAGCCCAGCTCCAGCAGCGGGACACGGGGCAGCCGGGCAGGGGGGCTGTGAATCGAGATCCCCCCGCCCAGGGCCGGGGCCTGGCTGAAGCCCAGCGGTGCCAGGGCTGGCTGCGGGCACAGCGAGTTCCCGAGGGACACAAAGGAGCGGCTGGCACGGAGCATCCCCGGGAACTGGCAGTGCCACCGCGGCTTTTCCTGGGGCACAGGGGAGGGATGAGCCCGCGGAGCAGCCCGGACACATCCAGAGCTCCGTGTGTGGCTTCCCAGAGCCCCGAGGGGCTCTGTCCCCTCTGTCCCCAGGCTGGACACTGCTCCCAGATCTGGGATGGGGCTCCCAATGGATCCCAGAATGGCTCGGAAGGACCTTAAAATCAACACCTGCCACCATCCCAGGGTGCTCCAAGCCCCGTCCAGCCTGGCCTGGGGCACTCGCAGGGATGGGGCAGCCACGGCTTGCACGGGAAATCCATCCTGGAGGAATTCCTCCCCAGTATCCCACCCCACCCTGCCTCTGGCAGCTTTAAACAAAGGAACATCCAGTAAAAGGTCCCTGATCTCTGACCCCAAACGAGCCTGGGGACCCCGGGGCAGTGATTATCCCCCACCCCCGAGGGGAAGGAGCCGAGCAGGGGGTGGAGAGCCCCAGCTCTCCTCTCTCCATCCCTGCAGCAGCTCCGTGCCTCAGTTTCCCTGCCCCGTGCCAAGCTCTGGACGACGCTTCCCGCACAGACCTGTGGAAAAAAGCGCTTTTCCCACCAAAAATATTGACCCGATGTTATTTTTTCCCCCTTGATTTCTTGTCCCTGGAGGGCAGAGGAGCAGCAGGAGACGCTCTGAGGACGCCCCACGTGCTGACACAGCAGAGCAGCCCCCGCCGAGCTGCTCCGGCCCCGGGGAAGAAAGAAAGGGCCCTTTGTTGTGGCTTTCCTCCCCTCTGGAGCTTCCAGGGTTTGTGTTCAAAGGAGGGAACAGCAGAGCCTCCCCCCAGCTCGGTGTGCTCTGCTCCCAGACTGTGTTGGGGGTCACTTCTGGGGACATTCCCCTATCCCAGTGCTGGGGACTGGAAAAATAAATCCTGGCCCTGCTGCAGGGTGAGGAAAAGTTGCCTAAATCGCTGAAAGGGACACCAGGAATCCTTAATTTCCAGCTTCCACATCCTCCCTGGGGCTGCTCGGAATCCCTCCCCTCCAGCCCTGCTTCCCTGAGCACATTTTCCAACCTTTTTCCCTGCAGAGGACACTGGGATGTCCTACAAATCTGGGCACCACCGGGACAAAAACCCAGCTCCTGTCTGGGCCAAGCCTGGAGAGTTCTGCCCTCTGCAGCACAAAGCCTTGGGGACAGAGGGGACACCTGACCACCCCCAGACCCAGATTTCCCACCCAGAGGATTTTCATGGACTCACTCCCAGTTCCCTTCAGGGATTTCCAGTCCAGCAGCTCGGCAGGGTTGGGGGCTGGAGGCCGGGGCTGGTCACAGCAATTCCAGCTGTGCCTTAAATCCAGGGTTCTCCTGGATTTACCTGCCCGAGGGCACTGCCTGGGGAAGGAGAGAGCTCCAAGGGCTTCTCCCAGCTTCTCCCGCTCCTTTTCCAGGCTCAGGTGCCCTCCAGGGGGTTTAATTAACACAGATGTGCTCAGGTTGCTGCTTTTTAATCCAAGTCCTGGCTCCAAGGGCACAGCTCGGACACCAACGTGGCACCACAGGGGCAAATCCAAGGATTCCAGGGCTGGCAGCACTTCCCTAGAACTTGGTCTGAATTTCTGGAGCTGGTCTGAAACCCCAGGGAGCTCCTGCAGAGCACCCAGAAACCAGTGGGACAAAGAGCAGAGGCTCGGGCAAGGCCTGGGAAAGGACACATAAATCCCACAGGGATGTCCACATGCCAGCACAGCTGACTCTGATGGTCTTTCTCTACCTTTTAATCCACATTTCCTGCCCTAACTGGGATCTTTCCCACTCCAACACAACCCCTTGATGTGTTTGCACTGAGGATTCTGTGAAGAAGCAGCAAAAGAACAAAAATTTGCTCTGAGAAGGACGAGGAGAAAACCACCAGCACCAAAACTGCTGGAAAATCCACTCAAACCCAACCCAAACCCTTCCCAAACCTGCACCACCTCTGCTGCTGCTCCAGCCCGGCTGGGGAACCTGCTGGAGCAGGGATTTGGTGGGATAAGAGCTGGGGGAGAGCCCAAGGCACCAGCTCTGACCCCACAGAGAGCACAGGAAGAGGCTCCGGCACCTTCAGAGGTTTCTCAGAGCAGCCCTCGTGGCCGGAGCTGAGCGAGGTGCGTCGATGCTCTTGTGGTGAGAGGCGCTTCCTGCCCAGCTGCCGAGGGAGGACCGTGAGATTGATGGTTCCTGAGCAGGGAGGGGCGTGCTGGGCACCCAGAGGAGTCATTTCCATCCCCGGCAGCTCTCGGTTCTCACAGGGAGAGGCTCAGAATGAAGAAGGATGCCCCAAAAAGCAAAATCCTGACCAGGGAAGAAGTTCCCAGGGTGAAACAGTTCCTTTTTCTCCCCTCAACCACCCCAGCCCAGCACTGCCCTTCCAGGGGCTGCGAGATCCCAGCTGATCCAAACCAACCTCCTGATGGGTTTTATGGAAAAGCCACAACTCCCCTCCTCTCCCACAGCAGCTCCAGCAAGGAAAAGCTTCCAATCTTTTCAAAATGCAGGCCTGGAGGGACAGAGCTGTCCCTCCCTGCCGCCGGGGGAAAGCTGATGCCACCGGAACCGCGCTCAGCATCTCATCAGGAGCAGCCACACGCAGATGGAGCCACAGGAACCAGCCCTGCTCAGCCCCCCTCGCCCTTCTGCAGTTACAGGAGTGACCCATTTCCCCAGGGAACGACGCCCTGGCGCTCGCAGGAGCTGCCAGGAGCCTCCCAGAGCTCCGGGTGGGCTCCCAGGGCTGAGCCCTTGCTCTGGGGGGGCCTCACACGAGGGGGAACTGGAGCACGAATGGAATCGGCTTCGGTTTGTTCCAGCAGAGCCAGGGCTCCCTCCGGCCTCAATCCAGCACTGCCAGGTGCCCATCAGAGCCAGATGGGGCAGGGAACGAGGGAAAATCCAGTTTGGCACAAATTCCCAACACTTTCCTCACCCACAGCCCCTTCAGCAGCTCCAAACGGGTCCGGGGGGCTCGGGCTGGACTTTGCACCCCAATTAAGCAAAGGAGGAGCCCCTTTAGGGCAGAGGGGAGCAGCGGCTCCCACAGGGACACAGGGAGCTGCCTGATCCGTGAGGATCCAGCTCAGCCGGGGAATGAGGAACGAGGCCTGTCCCAGCAGCTCCCGGAGCTCCCCAAGGCCCGCTGGCACAGCGAGGTGACAAAAGGGTGTCCCCGCCAGCTCGGGGCTGTCCCCTGACCCCAAAATCCTCCAGATTTCCGGCAGTTCTGCCCTTAAAGTCCTCTGGAGGCCGGGGCAGAGCCTGCAGCATCTCTCGAGGAAACAGGGACGGAGCCACGGCGCAGGGAGGGGAGCTCCGCTCTCCTGCACGGCCGCGAACGAGCTGGAGCCGCTCTCCCCGGCCGGGGACCCCCTGCTCGGCCTGTCCCCCAGCCGGGCGGTGACAGGAGCGGGGGACAGCGGCCAGCGAGCCCCTCCGGGGGCTGCGGGGCCGGGCGGGAGCATCGCTGCATCCCCGCGCCCCGGGAAGGTCAGGCCGGCACTGCAGCACCGAGCCAGCGGCCCCGCGCCATCGCTCCGCCGCCCCAAAACCGCGGGGGGACACGCGGGGATGTGGCCCCGCTCCTCCCCCCGGGCAAGGGACAAGCCGGGAATAACCGGGAAGGAACAAGCTCAGCCTTGTGGGGATGCGGGGATGGGAACGGGAGGGGGGGAAGGAGCAGGGGGGGCTCTCCCGGCGCACCGGGATGCTCAAATCCTTCGGGATGCAGCCCTGGGAAAGGCACGGAATAACCCGGGAGTAACCGGGAAGAAATCACCTCAACCTTGCGGGGATGGAAACGTGGGGGGGAAATAAGGGGGAAAAGAGCAGGGGGGGCTCTGCCGATGCTCAAATCCTACAGGATGCAGCCCCCGGGCACGGGAAAGGCACGGAACCACGGAACAACCTGGGAATAAACCGGGAATAACCGGGAGGAAAAACCCCTCAGCCCTGCGGGGATGCAGGGATGGATCCAGGGGGGGGATGGGGCGGGGGGAAATGGAGCAGGGGGGGCTCTCCCGGTGCACCGGGATGCTCCATCCTCCGGGATGCTGCTCCGGAGGAAGACACGGAACAACCTGGGAATAACCTGGAAGAAAAAACCCTCAACCTTGCGGGGATGCAGCGATGGAAAGGCGGCGGGGGGAGGGGGCGGAAGGCGGCAGCGGGCGGGGGGGCTCTCCCGGTCCCTCGGGATGCTGCAGCGCCGGGAGGGGAATTGGGGCGCATCCCTCACCCCCTAAAGCACGGAAAACGCGCATCCCCCCCATCCCCAACCCCGCGGCCGGGGGCGGGCGCTGCCCTCCGCGCACCCCCCGCTTCCATCCCCATCCCGTCCCCGTCCCATCGCCCTCCCGGTGCCCGGCACTGACCCGAAAGAGGCGGCGGGAGCAGGCGCGGCGCAGCGCGGTCCAGCCCAGCGCGCAGAGCCCGCACAGCAGCACCTCCGCCCAGCCCAGGTGCGCGTTCTCGGCCCAGGTGCGGCGCGCCAGCTCCCAGCCGCAGTCCCCGCAGCCCCGGGCGGCCGCGGCCAGGCTGCCGTAGCCCCGGCGGAGCAGCTCCCCATAGCCGGGCATGGGCTCCGGAGGCGGCATCGCGGAGCTGCCACGGCCGCGGCCCCGCGCAGGCTCCGGCGGGGCGGGCACCGCGCTCCCCCCGCGCCGGTACCGGGGTAGGAGCCGCCCCCCGGCACGGCCCGGCCCCCCTCGGGCTCGGCCGGGGCTCCCGGAGGGGGCAGCGGCTCGGGAGGGACGCGGAGAGCGGAAAGAAAGCGAAACCAACGCGGTGGGAAGGCGCTGGAGAGGGGAAGGGCGAGGAAAACCCCAAATTTCGGTACCGGGGGTGATGGAACGGTGGGGAAATTCCTGTGACTGCCCTGGGGAACCCTCGGGGCTGGAAGGCGCTGGGCGCAATTATGTGGCAACACGGAGCTGCCGCTTTGGGGTCTCGGGTGCCAGTTTAGGAGGTTCAAGGGCAAATTTGGGGGTCTCAGCTGCCAGTTTAGGGGGTTCAGGTGCCACTTCGGGGCAGGTTCAAGAGCACGGAGCTGCACGTTCAAAATCCCTACCTGAGCCTTCTCCTGCCAGCGTTTCACTCATTTGATAAGCCAAGGAAATTGTTTCTCCAGGTATTTTTTCCCTCCCTCTCAGCACAAACCTCGGAGCAGCTCTGGACCTTCCCAAGCTCTTCGGGAGTTTCCAGGTGTGTCCAATCTCCCCCCACAGCTCAGTTTTGGGCACCTGTTGCAGTTTAAGGGTTTGGAATCATGAAAGTCACCTTCAAGATGAGTCTGGAATAATAAAATCCACCTGTGAAAATCAAACTCCCTCCCAAAGGTCACCCCTGATGAAAAGACCTCACTGAGCTCCATCATCATCCTCATCCCAGGCACCCCTGCAGCTGCCAGGGAAAAGGAAAATCCCCAAATAAAACCGAGTTTAACCTCATTTGGAGTCCCTCAGGTTGTCTGCAACCCCCAATTTCTCTGGGGCAGCAGGGAGGAAACACAAACTGAAACATAAACTCGTTGCTCTGGAGGTGCCCCCGTGTCCCCCCGGTGTCTCCCAGCCCCTGCTGGCTCCTGCTCTGCCACTTGCTCTGACTGTTTACATTCTGCAGTCAATTTATCAGGGCCCTGGAGTGGGGCAGGGCTGCCCCGAGCACACAGGACCCTTTCAGGCTCCCTCAGAGAGCTCCACAAAGGGAACATTCATCCCCTGAAAAAGCCCGGCCTGGAAGGAGCCAAGCTGGGCACAAAGGGCCCTTTCAGTGCCAGCACGGCCAGGGGGGCACCCAGGAACCCCCCTGGGACGCGGTGCCAGAGCACAGCCCCCTGCCCGAGGGAGAATTCCAAAGATAATCCCAGAATTCGGGGTCAGGGAGGGCTCCACGGCCACAAGAATTCCCACGAATCCAGGCTCGACCTCGACATTCCCGGCAGGGATTGGTGACAAGGACGCTGCAGGACACTCCTGGCTCTGCTTCACTGCCTGAGCCTCAGCCTGAGCCTCTCACAGGAGGATTCTTTTCATTTGGGGATTTTCCCTCTCTGGGATCTGAGCCCAGGATCCTTCTCCCGGCTCCTGATGGGCTGGGAGATGCTGCAGAACTGGGGATTGATCTGTGGAGAGGCTGGAAATTCACCTTCCCACTCTCCCACTGCGATCCCCCCGGGCTCAGGGCTGGAATCCCAGAAATCCAGGCCCACAGAGATCCAGGAAAGGCTTTATTAGGAATGGATCTGGATCTGCAGTGTCCTTTAAGCAGAGTTCAGGGCTCAGGTGGGGCTTCCAGCCCCCAAATTCGGGTGTTCCCACAGCTGCTGGGGTGCAGAGGGGATGTTTCGTGTTCCGGGGGGGATTTTCTGAGTTCCAGAGGGAATTTTTGGAGTTCCAGGGGGGATTTTCCGTGTCCCAGAGGGGATTCCCACATCAATCCCAGCTGGCAGGGCTGTCCCAGGGCTGTCCCAGCCCAGCTCAGGCACTGGGTGCATATTGCAGGGCCAGGCGGTCAAAGTCGTTCTCCTGCAACCACAGCCAACCAAAAATGTATTAAATTAATTATTAATTAATTATTATCGATCACTTATCCCCAAATTTACATTTATTAACCCTCCTCTAGCTGAACACACCACTACCAGCTCCCTAAAGCTGAAGGAATTCCAGCAACATCATCCCAAGCATCCCTAGGGGGTTTTTTTTTTCCCATTTTGCTGCTTTTCCCTTCCCCTCTCCCCAAATTCCCTCTCCTGGTTTTTCTCCTGTTGGAGCACAAATTTCCACCTGGATTAAGAATCTGCATCTCAGAGCTTTTCTTCCAGGTCTGGGATTCCCAAAAGAGCTGGAAAAAGTGAACGAGATGGAGCTGCCCCCTCAGAAGGTGTTTGTAAAAAACCCGTCAGGATGTGGAGAAATTCAATTTATTTTCTTTATTTCTGTTATTGTTTCTATTCCCTTCCCTTCCCTACCTTGGCCTGGTACTCCTTGATGAAGGGGTGGTTTTTGTGAGCATCCTTCAGCTGTGACAGGTAACGATTGGTGACCTGGGGGGACGAGAAATTGAAATTTTGGGCTGACAGAGTGAAACAAATTCCACCCCAGTGTGGGTTTTTTTACACCTAAAATCCCGACAGTTCAAACCAGTGGGATCTGTGCACACACACTGGAAATAAGTAATAAAAATAAACTTTCAGTGGTGGTTTCAAGTTAAAAAAAAAAAAAATCAGGAGGAGCTGAATTTAGAACCCAAAATGGTTTTTCTGCCCTTTTCCCTCAAGAATGTGGAATTATGGAATGGTTTGGGTTGGAAGGACCTTAAGGATCATCTAATTCCATGGGCAGGGACAATTCCCACCACTCCAGGTACCACCACCACTTCCCTGCAGCTGGGAGCTCCCCACTCCCACGATGATCCCATGAATCCCCAAATCCTGCTGGGGACACCCAGAATTCCAAACCCCCCTGGGAACACCCAATCCAACAAATCCAACCTCACCTCTGGGGGTTTGCCCAAGTGCTGGGACAGGACCACGAGGTTCAGCAGGGTCTCAGGGTGGCTGCTGTCCTGGAAAACAAAAAGCCCTGGATTATCCCAGGAAAACCCAGGCCAGCTCTGCAGGAACAGGCAGGGAAGGACTCGAGGTGTTATCAGAGAGATAAGAGAGGCCCAGGACACAGGGAGTGGCTTCCAGAGGGTGGATTTTGGGAAGAGATGCTTCCCTGGGATGGAATTCCCAGAGAATCCATGGCTGCCCCATCCCTGGAAGTATCCCAAGCCACCTTGGAGCCAAGCTGGGATTGCGGAGATAAAATCATCCTTAAACCCCTTCCAACCCAAAACCCTCCAGAACCCCAAGGACAACCCTGCCCTCAGCCAGAGGGATCCATAAACCCAGATTTCAGCAGGAAAAACCCTCCCTGTGCTGGGCAGCTCTGGGAAGTGCAGGCTGCACCTTGTCCAGAGCCTCCTGGAGCACTCCCTCGGCGTCGTCCCACTTGCCCTGGGCCATGCAGCAGGCGGCTTGGCCGTTCAGCAGCAGCAGCGTGGAGGAGTATTTGTCTGCCAGCTCCTGGAAGATGTAAAAGGCATCCTGGAGCTTCTCCCCGCCCTGGAAAAGCAGGAGGAACATGCACAGGGTCATTGCCTGCTGCTGGGGATCCTCATTGCTCACCAAAGCTCCTCTGTGGGGTGTGTGAAGCCTTTGGGGGAACGGTGGGATCGTTGTGGGTGACGCTGCCGGGGTTGGGATCCGCGGGATTCCGGCGGCTCAGGAAGAACCCAGAGCAAAGAAATGCAAAAAATGGTCCAAATTCAGCACCACTCAAGGGACCAAAGGAGGCAGCTTTGGCTTCAGAAGGAAAAATCCACTTCAAAAGAAGCAATTTGGGTGTTTGGTGCCGTGAAGGAGGTGGAAAATGAGGGGGGTGGGGATTAACACAGAGATGGACACCTGGGCTCTCCAAAGGCTCTGGATGCAGGAACGTTCTCCATGAGGTGGGGTCTCCACTCAGAGGGGAAAGTTCAGATTCTCAGGAAACCCAGTAAAGGCAGGGAGAGATTTTGTAACAAAGCCAAGTGCCAGAAGTTGTTTTCATGGAACAACAGGCTGGGGAAGCCTGGATTCTGTGGAATTTTAGGAGTTTATTCAGCCCCCTGCACTCCCAAACCGAGTGGTTTTGCCTCATTCCCAAACATTTTTTGGGATATTTCTTGTCCTGGAGTCTGGATTGGGGCAGCAGAGCAGTTCCTCAACCTCCTCGGGAATGTTTTGGAATATTTGAGTGTGTTTTGGCTGCTTCCTGGGAGCAGGGAGGTACCCACCATGGCCAGGTTCACCCAGGCTGTGGCCAGCTGGGTCAGGGTCGCGTCCTCATCCTGCTCCTGCATTTTCTTCAGCTCCTTCCTGCAGGCATCACAAAGGAAAGGTGATTTCAACACAAAAACCAAAACCTTGGGGGTTCTCCTCTCGAGTTTTCCGTGCTGGGAATGTGACAAACAGCAAATATTTTACCAGGAGAGGCCTGGTTTGATTCTCAAATGCAGGAGAGAGATTCCAAACACGTCCTGCTGGAGGGGAGATCAAACCTCGAGCTCCAGCTCTGTCACCTCCAGGGCTTTGTGCCTTTCAAAGCACAATTCTGCAGCACAGAAAGTGCTGGGTGTTCCCTTTTCCAGGCTCTCCCCACACAAACACCAGGAAAAGGAGAAGGAGAAGGGAAATCCCACCTGGCCAGGTCGAGCCTGTCGAGCTTCAGGAGGATCTGGATCATCATGGCCAAGCTGCAAGGACAACGAAAGAGGGACTGATCCAGCTCAGGCACAGATTCCCAGAGAATTCCCACCCCTGGGAGCATCCAAGGAAAGGCTGGACAGGGCTTGGAGCACCCTGGGATGACCCTGAAGGCCCCTCCCAGTCCCAACCACTCCGACTCCCAGAGCTGCAGCGCTGCCAGCTCCCTCCCTGGCACGGAGCCCACCCGGATCAATACCAGGCTCTCCCATCCCCCTCGGGAACCAGAACCCTGGAGCTGCAGGAAAAGCCCCAAATCCCCAAGTGCCTCGAAAGCAAAACCTCTGAGGAGCCTCTGGGTGCTGCCAAGGCTCAGGCAGCCCCTCAGGCTGTGGAGAGGAGCACGGCCCTGGTCCCAGCTGGGAATTCCCTCACCATTCCAGGCTCTCGCCCTGGTGCAGGCTGCGCAGGGCAGCGTCAGCATTCTGCTCGTGGAAGTAGATGGAAGCTGCCATCAGCAGGAAGGTGCTGTTGGTCACATCCACGCTCTTGGCCATCTTCTTGTCCAGATCTGCCACAATTGCATCCCTGTGGGCAGGGAGAGAGGGAACCTGGGGCTGGCTGGATGAGGGACAACGATGGGAGAGGCTGAGGCTGCCCCTGGCAGGGTCCAAGGCCTGGCTGGATGACACTTGGAGCTGGTGGGAGGTCTGGATAATTCTTAAACCCCCTCCAAGTCACAGAGTCCCACAGCTCTGGGATTCTGTGGAATTCTGCCTTTTCCACACTCACTGCACCACCAGAAACCCCACAACTCTGCAGATTGTCCCCCGTGGGGAGAGGGGAGGAGCAGCCCTCACCTCTGGCTCTCGTTGGACAGGAACTCTGCGAACATCCTCACTGCCTGCAGCTCCGCGCTGCTGCTGCCCTTGATCTCATCCAGGACCACCCCGTATTTCCTCTAGGAAAGGCACGAAAGGCAGGCTGGAGTTGGAGCAGAACTCAGCGGGATCAGGACACAGGGAAGGGCTTCCCAGAGGGCGGGGATGGATGGGATACTGGGAGGGAATTCCCAGAGCAGCCGTGGCTGCCCCTGGATGTGCCCAAGGCCGGGCTGGACGGGGCTTGGCGACAGTGGAAGGTTGGTTTGAAGGTCCTTCCGGCCCAAACAATTCCACAGTTCCTATGAAACCCCGGTCAGCCTCACCTGGGCGATGTAGGCTCGGAACAGGAACACGTCCCTCTCCACCTCCTTCTCGGGGCTGGACGGCTGAAGGGAGGGAGGAAACAAGAACCTCTGAGGGCTTCAGACATCCACAACAAACCCCCGGGCGAGCCCCACACAAACACTCCCGGGGCCACCAACACCCTCAGGGAGCCCCAACCCTGCGCCTTCAGTGTCCCTTTAGAGCCGCGGTGCAGCGGCCCCCCAGCGCCGCCCGCCGTGCCCGACCTTGGCCCGCTGCGCCTCGTTGATGGCGGCCTGGTAGGCGCCGATGTAGAAGCTGTTCCTGAGGTCGAACAGCTCGTCCACCTCCCCGGGCGGCGCCGCGCCCGCCCCGGCCGCCATCGCCCTCAGACACGTCCCCGGAAGCGCCCGCGCCGCAGGGGCTGCCGGGAGCCGCCGTCTCCATGGAGACCGCCAATAGCAACGCGAGGAGGAGGAACGTCATCAAAGCGACGCGCTGCATGGAGTGTGGGCGGGGTTAGAGCGAGCCAGCCAATGAGCGGCCGGCGCGGCGGTGACGCCATCGGGACGCGCCGGCGCGCACGCGGAGCGGGCATGGCGGAGTTCCGGGCGCTCGGGCTGGCGCCGTGGCTGGCGGAGCAGGCCAGGCAGGTGGGGCTCGTCCGGCCCACGCCCGTGCAGGCCGCCTGCATCCCGGCCGTGCTGCAGGGTGAGCGCCGCGGGCCATTCCCGCACCCGGGACGGGCCGTTTGTGCGCCCGGTTCTATCCCGGGAACGGCCGCTCGCGGGCCTCCCATCCCTCCCTCGGGACCCGCCGCTCTCCCGGCCCCTTTCCCCCGTCCCGGATCGCGGGCCCGGCCGCTGACGCTGCCTCGGTGCCTCCCGCAGGCCGGGACTGCCTGGGCTGCGCCAAGACGGGCAGCGGGAAGACGGCGGCCTTCGTGCTGCCCGTGCTGCAGGTGCTGTCCGAGGATCCCTACGGCATCTTCTGCCTCGTGCTGACGCCCACCAGGTACCGAGAGCCCCGGAGAGTCCCGGGAGGGTCCCGGAGAGCCGGGGCCCCGCTGAGCTGTCCCTCCCCGCAGGGAGCTGGCGTATCAGATCGCCGAGCAGTTCCGAGTGCTGGGCAAACCCCTGGGCCTGAAGGATTGTGTGGTGGTGGGCGGCCTGGGTGAGTCCTGCGGGGCATCCCGAGCTTCTGCCTCCCCCTCGGAGCCCGGCGGGGGTAGAGGGAGAATTCCGCTCACTCCTTGAGCTGGGAGGGACCGTCCCGACCATTCCTGACACCCCAGAATCCCATCCTGTGCCTCGGAGCGGTGTCCGAACACTCCTGGAGCTCTGCCGGCCTTGGGGACCGTTCCCTGGGGGAATTCCGTGCCCCAGCACCCTCGGGGGGAGGAGCCTTTCCCGGATCCCCATCCCAACCCCGGACACAGCTCCAGCCCTTCCCTGGCCCCTGTCCCTGCTCCAGCCCTTCCCCTCGGTCCTTTCCCTGCTCCAGCCCTTCCCCTCGGTCCTGTCCCTGCTCCAGCCCTTGCCCTCGGTCCTGGCCCTGCTCCAGCCCTTCCCTGGCCCCTGTCCCTGCTCCAGCCCTTCCCCTCGGTCCTGGCCCTGCTCCAGCCCTTCCCCAGCTCCTTTCCCTGCTCCAGCCCTTCCCCTCGGTCCTGTCCCTGCTCCAGCCCTTCCCCTCGGTCCTGTCCCTGCTCCAGCCCTCCCCTGGCCCTGCTCCAGCTCCTGGCCCTGCTCCAGCCCTTCCCCGGCCCCTGGTCCTACTCCCATTCCAGCCTGGTTGGATTCTCCGCTGCCCAGCAGATCCTGCTGGGAGCACACAGAGTGGCATCCCCCAGCTTCACAGCCCGGCTGGTTCTGGGCTCCCTGCCCAATTCCCTGCCATTCCCGAGGTTCTCCCTGCAGACATGGTGGCCCAGGCCCTGGAGCTGTCCCGCAAGCCCCACGTGGTCATCGCCACCCCTGGGCGCCTCGCTGACCACCTGCGCAGCTCCAGCACCTTCAGCCTCAAGAAGCTCAAATTCCTGGTGAGCCTGGAGCCCTGCCTGGATTTCAGGGATTCCTGCTGCTGCCTTTCCAGCTGGGAATCCAGCTGAGGGAGCCGATTCCCAGGTGCTGGACGAGGCTGACCGGCTGCTGGAGCAGGGCTGCGCCGACTTCACTGCCGACCTGGAGGTGATCCTGGAGGCCGTGCCCGCCCGCCGGCAGACGCTGCTGTTCAGTGCCACCCTCACGGCCACCCTGACGGAGCTCAGGGCCCTGGCTGCCAACAGGCCCTTCTTCTGGGAGGCTGCATCCGAGTGAGTGCCCACGAGTCGGGTTCTTCCCCTGTTTGCTGCTCCTTCTGCTGCTTTTCCCCTGCTGCGTGTCCCATGCGCTGTGCTGGCGCTGCTGAGGCCTTTTGGGGCGTCAGGACAAGGATGTGGAGAGGCTGGAAAGTTCCTGAGGGAGCCGGGAAAGGGCTGGAGAATTCCCAGTTGGGAAAGGGCTGGAGAATTCCTGAGGGAGCTGGGAAGGGGCTGGAGAGTTCCTGAGGGAGCTGGGAAGGGGCTGGAGAGTTCCTGAGGGAGCTGGGAAAGGGCTGGAGAGTTCCTGAGGGAGCTGGGAAAGGGCTGGAGAGTTCCTGAGGGAGCTGGGAAAGGGCTGGAGAGTTCCTGAGGGAGCTGGGAAGGGGCTGGAGAGTTCCTGAGGGAGCTGGGAAGGGGCTGGAGAGTTCCTGATGGAGCTGGGAAAGGGCTGGAGAATTCCTGAGGGAGCTGGGAAGGGGCTCAGCCTGGAGCAAAGTGGGATCAGGGGGGACATTCCCAATCTCCACCAGTCCCTGCCAGGAGGGCACGGCCGGGGGGATCCCAGGGGACACCAGGACAGGAGGGAACAGCCCCAGGCTGTTCCCATCAGCGGGAATTTCCTCCTGGAAAGGGTGGCCAGGGCTCGGAACTACTCAGGGAGGCGTCCAAGGAAGGGCTGGGCGTGGTGTGGGATGGGCACAGCTTGGCCTGGGTGATCCTGGAGGGCTTCCCAGCCTCAGCAAAGCTGGGCTCTCCCTGTGCCCGCTCCCTGTGCCCGCTCCCGGCCGCAGGGTGCGCACGGTGGAGCAGCTGGAGCAGCGGTACCTGCTGGTGCCCGAGGCAGTGAAGGATGCCTACCTGGTGCACCTGGTGCAGACCTTCCAGGACGAGCACGACGACTGGGCCATCATCATCTTCACTAAAACCTGCAAGTGAGCGGGGTTTTTCCTCAGGGTTGTTTCCTTGTGCCCTGGCACAGTTTTCCCATCCCTGGAAGTGTCCCAGGCCGGGCTGGAGCACCCTGGGATAGTGGGAGGTGTCCCTGCCTGTCCCAGCTCTGTCCTGATCCATTCCTTTGGTGCATCCTGATTGTTTTCCTGGTTTTTTTTCTCCTTTCAAGGGACTGCCAGGTGCTGAACATGATGCTGAGGAAATACAAATTCCCCTCTGTGGCTCTGCATTCCATGATGAAGCAGGTGAGGGAGGCACAGCCCTGGCAGGTGGCTGCTTCCAGGTGGATCCCACACCCCTCACATGGAACTTTCTGCTCACAGAAACAGAGATTTGCAGCTTTGGCCAAGTTCAAGTCCAGCATCTTCAAGATCCTCATCGCCACTGATGTCGCTGCCAGGTAAAACAGCAGCACTCACACCTGGATTTGTTCACCAGAACCAGTTTAGGCTGAGTTTAGCAAGAGCAGACCCTCAAATCCCCCACTTTTGGGTGGGACAGGGCTGTTCCCAATCTCTCTGAGCTGTGGTTTGCAGCCTGTGGGTGCTGCGGTTCCTGTGGGGTTCCTTGGGGCTGCCAGGGAGCAGCTCCGAGGGGACAGGGAATTGTTTAACTGTGTGAGGAAGGAGTTTGTTCTCCAGTCAGCCAGTAAAGCCTCTCTCCATGAGGATATGGGACTCCTGGAGGAAGCAGGAATGAAACTGAGAGCCTTGGGATAGTGGAAGTGTCCCTGGCCAAGGCAGGGCGTGGAGCTGGATGGGCTTTAAGGTCCCTTCCACCCCAAACCATTCTGGCATTTTACAACCCTATGATATTAAAGCTGTTTTTCAACATCTGGGTGGGTTGTTTGGTTTTTTTTTTCCCCTGCATTCCAGAGGTTTGGACATTCCTGCAGTCCAGGTCGTCATCAACCACAACACCCCCGGGCTGCCCAAGATCTACATCCACCGTGTGGGGCGGACGGCACGCGCGGGTGAGCGGGGCCACCACGGCTGCTCCGGGGGCCACCGGGATCCAGGGAGGGGCTGAGCCCTGCAGGGGTGTCCCAGGAGTGTCCTCAGATCCGCTGGGATCACTGGGATCCTGCCCTGGCCTGTGTTAGGATGGGTCACACCAACGTGGAGCTGCGCCGATGGTTAACGGGATTTCAGAGCAAAAAGAGCCCTCAGAGCACCCCAGGGTGGCTCCCGGGGATGGATGGGTTTGGAATGGCTTGGATTCATCCCTGTGTGCCTGCCAGGATTCCCCCATCCCTGTTTTTCCCCCATGCCAGGGCGGAAGGGCATGGCCATCACGCTGGTGACGCAGTACGACATCCACCTGGTGCACGCCATCGAGGAGGAGATCAGTGAGTGGGGCTCTGGTCCTGCTGCCAGAAGGTTCCTTCTCCACGTGTGCCAAAGGCTTGGGAGAGAGCAGGAGCAGCTGAATCCCTGATTTCAGCTGCTGGGGCTGTCAGGCAGGACCTTGTTTGTTCTGCTGCTGTTTTTAGTGGAGGAGAAATCGCGTGGAGCTCCTCTTTATTAAAGCAGCCCAGGTTGCTTCAGGTTCAAATTCCCTTTTTTTTTTTTTTTTTTTTCCCTGGGAAATGGACCAAAAAATGCAATATCCCGTGCTGTGGGGGATTGCAGGCAGAGGGGAGGATTTAATCCCTTGGAGGCTGAGGAAGTCAATGATCACAGCGTGTAACAATCTAACATTTAACAATAGAACATAAACCAGTCCCACCGGTCGTTCCAGGGACTGCACTGGGATTTTTTTTCCCTTGAGGATTGGGATTTTGTAAGCCTCTCAATGTCTCACCCTGGTTTAGAGCTGAAGCTGAAGGAGTTCTCCGTGGAGGAGCAGCTTGTGCTGGACATCCTGACCCAAGTGAACGTCACCAGGAGGGAGTGTGAAATCGTGAGTGTGTTCCCTGGAAATCCTGGGAAAGAATTCCTGCAGAACCCCGGGGATATGTGGGGGAGGCTCAGTTTGCTCTCTGCCCGTGGTTTGCTCGGTTTTTTCACAGTTTTTCAGGGTTTTTTGCTGCTGAGGGTTGAGGTTTCTGGGTCTGCAGCCCTGAAGTTTCCAGCACACTGAGCTCCTGCTGTGCTGCTCTTCCCATTCCCGACTGCTCTTCTGCTTTTTCCCTTTTCCAGGAGCTGGAGGGGATGGATTTTGATGAGAAGAAAGAAATCAATAAGAGGAAACAGATGATCCTTGAAGGGAAGGTGAGAGCTGCTGCTTTATGAATTCTTAAAGGCCGATAAAGTGTGGAAAAGGGAAAGGCAAAGGGAAGGACAGTCCCTCCCTCCCTCCCTCCCTCACTGCTGGGCTCACTCCCCTTCTGGGTGGGGAAGATTTATTTAAAATAATCCTAAAATAAATATGAAACATTAGGATCTTAAAAATATGAAATACTATGAGATTGAAAATATTAAATATTGTGATGCTAAAAATGCTCTGGAGAAAAGGGAGAAGGGTCTGAATTGTGGAACCTCCTCAGTCGTGGGCACCTGGGAAAGGCCAAGGGCTTGTCCTGGCTGTGTCCCCAATGTCCTGGCTGTGTCCCCAATGTCCTGGCATTTGCCCCCGCAGGACCCAGACCTGGAGGCCAAAAGGAAAGCAGAGCTGGCCAAGATCAAGAAGAAAAACAAGGAATGTCGGGAGAAGGTGCAGCAGACCCTGGAGAGGAAGAAGCAGCTGCAGCTGAAGAGGAAATTGCAGAAGAGGATGGAGAGGAGGAAGAGGAAGATGGAGAAGGAGAAGGAGGAGCAGTGACATCCCTGGGCCTGGCCTGGCCTGCTCTGCTTTGGGAATATTGGGATTTAACACTTTAATATGGACATTCCTGACCTGAAATCGGTGTTGGGGAGAAGGGAAGAATCCCAGAATCCCAGGATGGTTTGGATTGGAAGGACCTTAAACCTCATCCAGTTCCACCCAGGGTGTTCCAAGCCCTATCCAGCCTTGGACACTTCAGGGATTCCCAGCTTCTCTGGGAATCCATCCCAGCCCCTCCCCAGCCTCACTGGGAAGAGTTTTCATCCTCCTGCACAGCTGGGGCCATTCCTGGCAGGCTGGGTCGGTCTCCTGCAGAATTCCTTTCAGGAGGATCTTTCCTTCCTGGAGCAAAGGAGAGGCCAGGCCTGGATTCCTGCTGGGATAAAGCTCCCCTGTCCCTGCCCCTTCCAAGGGCTCTGATTGCCACTCACACTTGTTTGGATCAACAGATTCTCCCCTGAGCCAGAGTCTAAAAATACTGGGATGAGCTGAGCTCAGCATCTGTGCCAGAGCCTGGAGTTTTCCTTGGGGAAAATTCCTGGAACACGGGAGGTTGTGTAAGGGCTGATCCTGGGACTTTGGGAATAATCCTGCTTTTGCAATAATCCTTCTATGTTTAAGGTTTGGAGACAGGGCCCCGTTTTCCTGAATTTCCAAGATCGTTCCTGCACAGAAGAGCCCCAGGAGCAGGATTCCCTTGGTCCTTGTTCCATCCAGAGAAACCAGAGTTGGGTTTGGGGCCTCCCTGGGTGTGTTTGGAACAGGGTTAGGCTGGGGAGGGCTGAGCAATCCTAAAATCCAGTTCTGTTTCCCTCTGGAGACAAAAAAAATCCCAGATTTCGGCCAGCCCTGTCCCAGCTTTGATCCTCAGTGCCTTTTCTCTGACTGGAAACCCTGTTATTTCTGTCCTGTACAAAAACAGTGGCTGTGGCCCGTGCCCAAATAAATATTTATTGCTGCACGTGCCTGGAAACTGGAATTTTGGGGGGAATTGGGGAATTATGGGGCCTTTGGGGTAGGGAGCAGCACTTGTGTGGAGAGAAAACGGGGTTTGGGTAAAGATTGAGCATTTTGGGGGTGTTTTATCCCTCAGGCAGCCTGAGCCCAGCTCCTTCCCTGTGGTGCCTTTTCCCTGATTTCCCTCAGGCATCCATCCGGTGTTCCGGGGCTGGGAGGGGCCAGGTCCATCCCTGGTGGCCTCAGGGTGCGTTTGGAGCTGCTCCTTTGTCCTGGGTGCCCTCCAGGAAGGAAAAGCCTTCCCCACCCTGCCCGGGAGCAGCTGCAGCAGCGGTTTGGAGCAGGCTGATGCTGTTGGAATACTAAATCCTACAGCCTTGGAATGCTGATTTTGGGGAGTCGGGTGGGGATTAAAAGCCACCTTCCCGGAGCCACGCTGCTCCCTGGGAGCGTCACTCCTGCAGACGCTGCCGCCCCTCTGTCTGAAGTCTCCGCCTCAGCCTGCCGGGGTTTCTCCCTCTCCTTCCCCCTGTGCCACGCGGGGTTTGATCAAGGATCTTGTCTGGAAGATTTATTCCAAATTCCTTTTCATGCAGCGCTGTCTGAGCAGCCCGAGCTGGGAATCAGAGCGCTGGGTGCGGCTGGGAGTGGCTGAGCAGGGGAAGAGGCTGCTCTGCTGCCCGGGACGGAGCAAAATCCCTCAAATTCCCAGCCTGGGAGTTCCCTGCGCTGTGCAGGAGCTGTGCCCGCCCCGCTCCCCTCCTGCAGCCGCGGGTCTGGGGGTTCCCTGCCTGCGTTGCCATGGAAACCCTTCCCAATTCAGCATCGCTGCTGCGGCTGCTCTCACCTGGACCGGGTGTGGCTGCTGAGGCTGGGCTGGGGTGCGGGGGGAGAGCCCTGGACCCTCCTCATCCTCCTCAGTCCTTCCTCATCCTCCTCAGTGCTGCACCCTCCTCATCCTCCTCAGTCCTTCCTCATCCTCCTCAGTCCTTCCTCATCCTCCTCAGTCCTGCACCCTCCTCATCCTCCTCAGTCCTTCCTCATCCTCCTCAGTCCTGCACCCTCCTCATCCTCCTCAGTCCTTCCTCATCCTCCTCAGTCCTGCACCCTCCTCATCCTCCCTCAGTCCTTCGCCCTCCTCATCCTCCTCAGTCCTTCCTCCCACCTTCCCAAGCAATTCCTGACAGGTCACGTGCCAAGGCTGCCTTTCTTTTTTGGGTGCATTTAAGGCAAGATTTGTCTGTTCCTGGAGCGTTCCCCCACCTCTGCCCCTCTCATGGAAGAACAAACCCCTCCAAGGGGTCCTTCCCAGAAGTTTCCAGGGAGAAGGGAGCAGCTGGGGCGCTCCTGGGTGAGATGCTCAGCACCTGATAAATCCCCCACACCTGCAGCTGTGCTGAGCAGGGACAGGGACAGGCCGGTGACACTGCAGGGCCCCTCAGGAGCTGGCACCCCCTTCACACCCAGGTAAAAGCTCTGGATCTGGAACAAAAGCAGCTGCAATGAAAAAATTGGGGGAAATCGTAGGGCCAGGTTTGGTGTCTCTCTGCTGCTGCCGCTTTACCTTGGGATGCTCTTTGCGAACACAAACTCTGCTGTTCTGAACGCCCTAAAAAGCTGGTTTTTATCCCCAGGAATGGCCTTTCCCCGCTGCCCAGGCTCCTCCCGGGGCCGCTCTGCCGGCAGATGGCAGCTGGGGAGCGCTGGACACCTCGCTGCTGGCTCCAGTCCGCGTTCACTGGGAATTGCAGCTCAAGGGCTGCTCGGCCTGAACATTTTGGGGGTGGAAGGGAAAATTTGGCTTCAAAAAGCCGGGAGGGGACGGGGCTGCCCCCAGAGGCTGCCCCAGCTGGGGGCTGCTGCTGGCAGGAATCTCCTGGATCCTCTCCCTTGGGCTGACCCCAACCCTGCTCCTCCATCCCAAATCCTGCAGCTCCTTCCCCTTCCCTGCTGCACCTCCAGGCTCTTCCCAGCCGGATTTTGCTGGTAAATCCCTTGTCCATGACATTCCCTCACCCGGGGCTTGCTGCAGCTGCCCAGGACATGCTGGACACTGCGATTGTCCCCGTCCCTCCCTGCCAGCAGCAGGACTCCAGGCTTGGGACCGAGGGAAGAAACACTTGGAATTTTCTTCCTCCTGTGCTGAGCAAACCTCCTGCTGGCTGTGTTTGATCCACCCCCATCCCTCTCTCCCTGCAGCAGCTCCCAGCCCTGCTGAGATGTGGATTCTGTCACCTCTGGGAGGGACAGTGGCTGTCAGGGAGCTGGGGACGCTGCTGTGGCCTCGAAGGGAGAAGCTGTGAGCACGGCAGGAGCCTGCGGCAGAGGCTCAGCCCCCTCCTTTCATCCCTGCTCAGCATTCCCAGCGCCACTCCTGAATTCCCAAACCTCAGCGCACGGCAGGGTCACAGGGGAGGTGGCACCTGTGTCACCCGGACACTGATTTGATGTCCCCTAACGAGGGCTGGGCACGAATATCTCCAGGTGAGGGGGAAATGGTTCTGCCTGGAGCCTGCTGGGGTCTGAGCCGGGGTTGGTGGGAACAGAGGGACAGATCCCAGGCAGCGTTCCCGCTGTCCTCCAGCCCTTGGGAAAAACCAGCCAGGCACGGGGGGAGGAGCCGAGGGAAGGGTGACAAGTGACATTCGAGTGCCAGGGAACTCCGAGGGGAAAATGGCCTGGGACAGATGGGGCTGGGACTGCAGCTGGGGATGTGGGGACAGGGCTGGTGCCACGGGGACAGTGATGGTGCCACGGGGACAGTGATGGTGCCACGGGGACAGGGCTGGTGCCATGGGGATGGAGGTGATGCCATGGGGATGGAGGTGATGCCATGGGGACAGTGATGGTGCCACGGGGACAGGGCTGGTGCCACGGGGATGGAGGTGATGCCGTGGGGACAGGGCTGGTGCCACGGGGATCTTGATGATGCTATGGGACCAGAAGTGACACCAGCCTCCCGCCCATCCCACCTGGCTCTTCCCTACAGCTGCAGTGCCAGCAGCACCCAAGGACACGGAATTTGCTCCCTCTGGTTCCCACTCCCTGGCTCACCCTGGCAGGGCTGAGCGTTGCCGAGGGGCTCCGGGCGCCGTTCCTCTGGATTCCCTATTGGAGCTGCCTCCATCTCCTGCGCCTCATTCCCAGCACCATTCCAGCTGCTGGGATTTGGTTGGGAAGCTGAGGGAGGTGGAGATGATGAATGCACGTTGTTTTCCCTGGGAGCACAAACAACCCCCCCACACCACCCCCTAATCACCACAATAATGATAAATCGCTCTGGGAGAGGGCACTGGGAGCCCTGCTGGGGTTTTTTTGGGGCCGTTTTCCAACCCCCACATTGAATTCCCTGTCCCTGGTGTGCATGGGAATGGTGTGGCAGGGTGTGCATGTGTTTGGGGGGTGTTACACGCACGGCCTGTGCTGCCCTGTGCTGTCAAGTGTAAACAGAGCATTTCTGCACTAAAAATAACCTCTCCTCTGAGGAAGGGAGCAGCTGATCCCTGCAGCCCAGATGCAGGAGCTCAGCAGGGTTAGGTCACCTCTTTTTTCATTAATGGCATTATTTAATTACAAATTCCCTTAAGTTTTATCCTGGGGAGCTTGGAAACAAAAGCGTCTCGTTGCTTTGCCTCCATCAGGAACTCGCTCTGATAAAAATTCAGCTATCAAAGGCAGGCTGTTAAATAACTTCGATGTGAGGCTGTCTTAACAACACAACAGCATCACCTGGGGCTTTCTGGGGAAGGGAATGACTTTTACCTCTTGTTTAAAATCACTCAGAGGACTCAGACATTACCCAGCGTGGCCTGTGCTGACCTTTTCTCCTCTTGGCTCTCCAGGCACCTCGGAGGTGGTGGTAATTAAAGTCCAGCAGGGCTTCAGGGAGGGTAATTCTGTCCTTTGTGGAGGAGGAGGAATCAAAGCTGGGCTGGCAGGGCTGGATTTGCATCTGGTGGCATCTCCCATTCCCATCTCCACCAAAACTCCGTTTCCTGGGGCTGGGCTGGGCAGCAGGACCTTGTTTTGGGGCTGGATCCTCCCTTTCTGCTCAGCTCAATGTTCTGTGGACAGGGGAAGGCTCCAAGACGTTTTCTTTGCTCATCCCACTCTCTGTGAATCATTTTCCCTTTATTAATGCTCTGGCTGGCTTTGCTGTGAATAATTAAGATCCTAATTTGCCAAAAGCACGAGGCCTCTCCGGGTACCTGCGGTCGGGAGCTCCCCCAGCCAGGAGGGTGCTGGGATGGAGCTGCTGACAGGAATTATTGGTGGGAGACACAAAACTGCAGCTTTGCCACTGTTGGAACACACTGGACTTTCCCCTTTGGAAGCACAAAAATAAGAAATCAATCAGGGTGAGGGCTGGAGAGGGCAGGGTGGGGACGTGTCGGTGCCACTGCTCCAAGCCACAGCCAAAACCCTTTGGGAATGGATGGAATTGGTGCTGCTGCTACAGCTCCAGTGGAGTTGTCTCCTGGCTGAGCCCAGATTCGTGGGAATAGCTGGTGATAAATGGGATTTCATTAGTGTGGAAGGAGGGAAGGCTGCAGAGGAAAGGCCTCCCAGAGCCATCCATCACAGGGCCTCGAGAAAGGCCTTTGTGAACAAATGCTGAGCGCAGGACAGAGCTCATCAAAAAACCACTTCCAGATTATTCTGGCAAGGAAAAGGATGGCTCCAGCAGCCCCGGGTGGGGGAGAGGCACAGGGAACGTGGCCACCTCTGTCCCTGGTGCCTGAGGGAGCTCAGGAGCACGGCCAGGGCTGGCACTGGCTCAGGGACAGCCCTGGGGTGGGCAGGGACAGCCCCAGAGGCTGCCAGGCCCAGGGAAGATCCCACCAAGCTTCCAGAGCCCTGGAAAAGGCTGCTCAGAGATTAATGAGGGGCCTGGCCTTGCTCCTGCTGCGTTTTGATCCCACAAGAGCCAAGGGCAGGAATTGACAGAACACCCAGAACAGGGGGCTGCACCTGCCCAGGTTGGGCTCTGAGTCCTGGGAAGAGGCAGAATCCTTGTGCAGGATCCCTGTGATCCATGAAGATCCCCCAATCCACAGTTTGAGCTTGGATTAGCTGCAGATGCCTTATTTTGTGACTCACTGCATGATTTATACCCCTTCCTGAATGACTTCAGACCTCCCTGCATGACTTAGACCTCCTTGCATCATTTATAGACCTCCTCACATGATTTTTAGACCTTCTCACGTCATTTTTAGACCTTCTCATGTCATTTTTGGACCTTCTCACATCATTTTTGGACCTTCTCACACCATTTTTAGACCTCATTGCACGACTTTTAGACCTTCCCACACTCAGCCCAGCCTCTCAGAGGGTCAGTTCTCTGCTGCAGGTCGAGGTGGAGCCCTCAGGGGTTGCTCTGAGGGTATCAAACGCAGAAGGAACTGGCAGAAAAACTTTTTGGTGCTGCACTGCTGCCTGAGCTGGCTCAGAGCAGGTGCTGGGGCCACCAGCACGGAATTCCCTGGAGCTGGGGGAGCTCCTGTGTGTGTTTTCCTCCTGGGAGTCCTGCTGGGATGTGCAGCAGCTTGATCAGGAGCTCCCTGCCTTGGGAAAGGTGACTCAGCCAGGTGTGGCACCCACCAAGGAGCAAAGCAAGGCTGGAATTTTGCTGCCAGAATTTAAGGATCCATTCCCAGCTCCACCTCAGCCACGCAAGAGAACCTGGTGGAGAACATGAGGAACTTTCTCCCGGTCTTTTTCCCTCCCAAATCCCACCCTCCTGCTTCCACAGCAGTGACAGAGATGCAAACCAAACACACCTTGCTTGGAGCTGATCTCTATTTCAAAAGAAGGTGCTCCTGGAGGGAGAAAATATCCAACACTGGCATGGGGTGGGGAACAAATCCCGAAAAATTTTTTGCCACCCACTTCCTTCCTTCTCTTCTTCAATACCCTGGAACAAAATGTTACTACAGCAGCTCCAGCCCCAGACAGTTGTGAGAACACTTCATGCAACAGAAATGAAAATAAAGTAAAAACTAACCAAGGGAAAAAGAAAAACCCAGACCCAGAGGAGAAGAGCTCTTCCCTGGCTCTGCAGGTCTGGAAATTTCTGTGTTTCCCTGGGAAAGGGAAGGGCTTTGCCTGGCCACGATCCAGCACAGAGTCACCAGCAGTTCTCTCCCCACTCCAGCAGATTCCCGAGGTGCCAGACCCGGGTCCTGCCCTGACTTGCAGCAGAGTGGGGGAGCTGCAGGTTCCTCTGCGGCCACCAGGTGAGTGAGAGGTGAGGCAGGGCCTCTCCACAGGGAACATTCCCAGGATTTCTGCTGCCTTTGCCTAATTTTTAGTGGCAAAGAGGACAAAAATACAAGCCCAAAACACATCCAAATCCATCAACACTCCTGTAAGGTTACAACTACAGCTACGGACACTCCCACAGGCTCTGGGAATGACAGAGGTGAGGGACACAATTCCAGCTTTCCCCAGGCCTCCCTCAGGCCTTGCTCAGTTCCAAAGGCTGGACAACATCTAGGAGAACTCCCAAACTTCAGGGGTAACTCCCAAACTTCCCACAGGCCCCTCAGGGCACCGGTCCCAGTGTGCTCCCAACACCTCCTGCTCTCCTTGAATCCAGCTGGGACCCGTCCCCGTCACAAGGAGCAGGACACGAGCAGGACACGAGCAGGACACGAGCAGGACATCCCTGGGGCTGCTTCCCAATATAAGAGGGGGAAAAAAAAGGAAAAAAGAACCCAAGAGCAACTGTTGACTTGCTCCATTTAATTTCAATTAACTGCAGCCCTCAGAGGCCAGGAGAGATGCCAACCCAGCAGCTTGGTGGCCGTGCCCTGAGGGATGTCCCATTTCCCAAATTCACCATCCTCAACCAAGCCTCTGCTCTGCTCAGCTCTAAGTTTTCACCAGTCATTAAATCCCACCGTGTTCAACTCAGCCAGGCTTTAAACCCTGCAGTTCTTCCTCTGGAAGAGCAGTGGGAAGGACACGGGGTCAGGGGAGCTCCCATCTCTGCAAGTGGGGACCTCGGGGTGCTCCTGACAGTGACTGGATCCTGCTGGAAAGACACAGGATTGGAGAAGAGGAAAAGGAGGAACTTGTCCTGGGTGTGCTAAACTCCTCCTCCCTCCCCTCGGTGAGGGAAACAGGCAGCTGATTTGCAAAAGGCAAGTGGTTTCCTAAAAAACTACAGAAAAAAACCCCACCAAGGCGGCTCAGCCCCTTCCCCTTAGAAAATGTAAAAACCTGGGAGACACAGTGTGGCAGCAGGGAGGTGGGAAGGCAGCACGGGCACAGCTGCCATCTCTGGGCCATGCCACGGCCATGGCAGGGGCCAGAGACGTCTGGCTGGGACTTCAGGTGCTCCCTGGAGAGGATTTGGGGGCTCAGGTGCTCCCTGGAGAGGATTCAGGAGCTCAGGTCCTCTCTGCCCTGCTCTGGGGGCTCGCTGGGCAGTGAGTGGCTGGTCTGGTGTCCACTCTGTCCAGGCAGCTGCTGGTGGGGTGGCAAATCCTGCCCGGACAGGCCACGAGGCTGCCCTGTGACCACAGGAGTTCTCGGTGCCCAGTCCCAGCTGAGGCTGCCCCTGCTCCGAGGGGGCTGCTCCGGCTCTGCTGCTGCTCAGTTGCTCTCCACCAGCTTGGCCAGTCCCTGCCTGAGCTCACTGAGCTCAAAGATCTTCACATCCATGATCTCGGCCACCTTGGTGACCTCGTTGTGCATCTTCTCCCTCTCGGCCAGGGTCTCGGCCAGGGTCTGCTCAGCCAGGTGAAGGCGTTGCTCCAGCTCTGCGTTCCGGGCCTCCAGCTCCTGCCAGGGACAGCCAGCACTGAGGTGGCTGCTCAGAGCCCCTGATCTCCCCCAAGCAGCCCTGCTGCCACCCACAGCCACCCTGTGTCCCCAGGGATGTCCTTCCCTGAGGGATGTCCCTATCCTGAGCCACCGTGGGTGAGCTCTGTCCCCACCCCAGGCCCTGCCCGCGGTGTGAGGGTGTGGAACTGCAGCTCTCCCCACGTGGATCCCCTCCAGGCTGGTGGGATTGGCTGTGTGGAGCTGCTCCTGCCATGGGAGCCCATGTGGGGCTCCAGAGCTCCGAGATAAGCACAGGCTTATCTCCGAGACCCAGAGAGGCACATCCTGCTCCAGCTGTGTCCCTGCCAGCCAGAGCTCTGCTCCAGCAGGAATTCAGGAGTTCTGAGGGTGGAGGGTGACAGGACACCCCAAGCTCTGCCACAGTCCCATGTCAGGGGCTGCTGGAAGTGCTCAAGGAGAGAAAAGGAAGGCTGGGATTGCTGCTGGCTGCTCTCTGTGCCCTGTGTCACATCCCTGAGGGACACAGGGAGGGTGGCAGAAGGCAGAGACACGGGCAAGAAGCTGCTCCCAGCATCCAGAGGCGTGGCAGCCCTCTGGCATTCCCTCTGTGGCTCCAAGGAGATGTGGGGATGGATCTGGGAGCTGAGGTGTTCCAGGTGTGCCACCTTTACCTGCAGCTTCTGCAGCGTCTCCTCGCGCTCCCCCTCCGCCTCCCACCGGCCGCACTTCTGGCTCTTCAGCATCTGGATCTCCTGGAGCACGGGGAGGGAGAGCCTCGTGTCAGAGCCACCCCTCTGCCAGCAGGAACAGCTCCCAGCTCCCAGCCAAGGCCTCTTCCCTGGCTCCAAGGAGCACAGAACCACAAGCAGCTCCACATTTTCACACCTCCCTTTCTGAGCTGCGTCTGCTGTACCTGGGTGAAAGCCCCTGCACAGCTCTGCCCCAGCACTTCTGCTCCAGGCCTGGGGAGGGGGCAGAGATCTCCTCTGAGGATCAGGAACCTCAAAACACCTCCCTCCCTTCTTCAGTCCCTGCTCTGTGGCTCCATCCCTGCACCAGGCCAGCAGCAGGGATGTGTAAATCGCAGAGATCCTCTCCACACCTCCCCTCCTCCACAGCCTCTGTAATTAAAACCCTGCTTTAAATCATTCATTCATTTAAATGCAGCGAAAGGGAGGAGCAATTACCACACCAGAGGCCAACTGCCACCACAGATGGCTGAGAGGGGAAGGGGTAAGAGAGCTCTGCAGAGGGTCTGAGCCTCTCCACTCCAGGCTGGGGACACGGGAAGCATGTCCAGCATGTCCCAGTGCTTCCCTGTCCCTCAGCTTTGCTTCCTGGGGAGGGAATAACGAGGGCCCTGAGCTCAGAGCAGCTCTGATGACTGACAGGCTGCTGGTGATTGACAGGCTGGGGGGGTTATCACAGTCTCACCTCATCTTTAGCCTTGATCAGCAGCTCCAGCTCCTCCAGGGTTTGGCTCAGCTCTTCCTTGTTGTTCTCACTGGAGGAATCGTGAGTCCCCTGCGACTCCAGCTCTGCCACCTGCAAGGGGAGGCTCCCTCAGAGCTGCAGGAATTTCCTGCCTCCTCATCACCCACTGCCGTTCTCTGCCATGTTTAGGCTTCCCTGGAAACCCACCTGAGTTCACAGCAGCTCCCACCTGGGGCTGGAAGGAAAAAATTCCTTCTGCTCTACCTGGATCACACCCAGAAACACTTTGTGGCTAAAAAACCCAGTTTAGAGACTTTGTGCTTTCTCCAGGAGTTTTGCACTTCAGCACAGCTGAACTGGCTGACACCAAGAACCTGAGCCTCCAGCCCAGAGATCCAGCTCCATTTACACCTCTGGGAAGAGTTTTCCTAGGAAAAGGGAGTTGCTGCAGCTCAGCAGCTGAGCTGGAAGGGCTTGCCCAAGAGTACTCCCCAGCTCTGAAACATCCAGCTCGGTGGCTTGGATTATTCATAAGGAGGATTCATTTTTAAAGCTCATCACAAGGGCTGCAGCAGCTTTCGCTGGGGCCAGGCTCCCACTGGGGCTGCTCTGAGCTCTGCAAACACCTCCAGTGACAAGGACCTCACCCAGACAGGCAGCACATCCTGGTGTTCCCAGGAGCAGGACAGCACTGGATCCATGCCCAGGGTGGCTGTGAGCTGCCAGGATCACAGGGTGGTGGCCAGAATCCACCAAAATGCTCTGATTTAGGGACAATAATTGAGATGTTTCACTGAGTTACAGTTTTCTTCTGTGATTCTGCCACGGCTCCAGTGTTGTCCTCCAGCCGAGGCTCCCCAAATCCTCCTTCCCAGCTCTCAGCTGAGTGTGCACAGAGCAGGGGCAGGGAAAAGTCAGCCCGACCCAGCCAGCCCCAGAACTACCCCCAGCCAGCCACACACTGAGGTCTCTGCTGCTCCTGCTGCAGAGCAGAAGAAAATCTGTTCCAGCCACCAGCACTGGGAACCAGCACCAGGCACCGGCAATCCTGAGGGATGGATGTTTACTGCACACCCTGGCCACACCACAGCCATCGAGTGCAAACAGCTGTTAATGGCTCCAAATCCCTGCTGGCTCTTCAATGAGCCATCTCCAAGTGCAATGGCTCCGTGCCTCCTTCTCCAAGGCTCCGGAGGCCTTTCCCAGCCAAACCCCAGCTGTCCTTAAAAGCCTTTTCCGAGCACTCCAGGGCTCTACCCTCCCAGCAAAGCCACCCGTGTGACTGTCACTCCCCTGCCCAGATCCACACAGTGAGGCTGTGACCTCCCTGCCACTCTGGAGGTCAAAGATCCCGTTATTCCAAGGGAACAAGGGCTTGTTTGTGCTGCGCCACACGGGTTTCATGATGTTGCAGCTCAGATCCGAGCTAATTATAGCAGCCAGAGCAATCTTCATCCTTCCTGTCAGCAGCCACACATCGCCCTGATGCCTGGCTGGGGCAAACAGGCCTTAATCTTGCTGGAAGCTGGGAATTACTTCCAGAAAATCTGAAGGGAAGCTGAAATTCTGTGACTTTGCACTTTGGTTTCCTCCCTTTCCCCACAAGGACTCAAGCACACACAACCTCATTTCTTGACATGATTGCCCTGCCAGGCTCGTGAAGCACCCTGGATTTGCTGGATTTGATGGCAAAAGGGGGTCAAGGGCAGCATCTGGGCTGGGGTTTGCCCCGAGCTCACCCGCTGGCGCAGCGTTTCCGTCTCCTCCTGATACGCCGTCAGCTGCTTCTTCCACTGGTCCACGTTGGCATTGGCCTCGTGCAGAGCAGCCACCAGCTTGTTGTTGTTGTCCTGGAGGCTGAAGAACTCAGCTTCCCACTGCACCTCGCTCACGGAGCTGGGGGAGAGAGCAGGAGAAGTTCAGGAGAGGTTCAGGAGAGGGGTGGAGGCTTCTCTCCCCATTCTGAGTGCTCTTCTTCCATAGGTTTCTCTCCAGCTTCCCAAATTTAAACACTTCCTCCAGCTCTGAATCTCCCCCTCTGTCCTTTATCTCTGGATAATATTTGGCTTTCAAACTCGAAGCTGCACAAACGACACTGAGGTTAATGGGGTGGGGGAGATCCAGGTACTCTGAAGGGGTTCTGCAATGTGGGATTGTGAATCCATTTCAAAAATCCATATTAGAGCAGAGTTTGCTTTGAATAAAGCCCAGACTCAGGAGAAAGTAGCAAAGGACACTTTGCTTTTGATTTAAAAATACTCTTAAGTGTTCAGCTGGGAGCTTGACAGGAGCCACAGGGCAGAATCCAGCCCCAAGTCTTTTGAAGAGACAAAGAGAGGAAGCAGCAGGGACTTTGCTGGAATCATCAGGGGAATTAACACAAACACAGCCCTGGGCCAGCTGGAAAAGTGTGAACATCTCCTGGTATCACAAACTACTGATCTGCAGATAACTGGCATCAACCCATCCCTGCTGCAGGCACAGAGCATCCTCCTTCCCACGCTGCCTGAGCAGCACATTTCCAAGCTGGAGCAACTTCCCGCTGGGAAAGGGGGAAATGAATCCAGTGGAGGGTTTGAGAAGCAGACACGGGACATTACTCCGAGATCTAAAGGAGTAGAATTGCTCAGAATTATTTGGGATGACAAAGCCATGCACCAAATGCTGCCAGAGCACAGTTTGGGAGTCAGGAGCACTCGTGGCAGCCTCACCCTTCTGAGAGCATCTTCTTCAGCCTCTCCTTCTCCGTTGTTATCTCCACATCAGCACTCTGGCTCCGGAATAATTTATCCTCTCCTGGCCCATTGGAGCTGATGATGGGGCTGGGAAGTACCTGGGGGATGAAGGAGGGGTGGTCACCACCAGCAGCGAGGCCTGGACTGGCCCTGTGGCCACGAACCCAGCCTGGGTTCACTCCTGGGACCAACCTGGATCCCTCCCAGCTCAGGGAGAGCTGGGTTTGTCCACGTGACAAGAGGTGACAGGAGGTGACAGGAGGTGACAAACCCCCTCAGCCATGGCACAGGGGTGGCTCTGGGAGCTCTCTCTTGGACAGGGAGGTTGGTGCTTTGCTCTTCCAGCAGTGCCACATCCTCCCTGTCCCTGTCTCCAGGGGGGGACAGATCCCAGGGCAGGAGACACCAGATCCCAGGGCAGGGCACACCAGATCCCAGGGCAGTGGCCTCACAGCTCACAGCCATCCCTTCTTCCTGCTGGGATACAGGGAATTCTCTGGCCCTCAGCTCCCCCTGAGAAATGCCATCGGTGTCACAGCCTGTCACCTGAGTCCCGTGGCCAGGCCCAAACCTCAGCTGCTCAAAGTGGCCTTTTCAGGCCTTTGCTGAATTCCTCAGAGGATTTTCTTGCTGGTTCTCAGAGCAGTGGGAAGATTTAAACTCCAAACACAGAGCTGCCAGGCCTCCTGGGTTCGGTTCAGCTGGAATTCAGACACCAGGTGACATTCTCAGGGAGAAAAACTCTGTCATTGCTCAGGGGACTCTGGCACCCATTTTCCAAAGGTGTGGGAGAAGAAACAGCCTCTGCCCCTACAGTTAATCCTTCTCCATGGCTCCTGCTCCTGCACACTTCAGAAATGGAGGCAGGAAGGGACAGAAGTTCCTCCTGTGGTGTGAAGCTGGGAAGAGTTGAAGATGCTCCTCACTGTTGTGTCTCTTCCATTCTCCCCAAGGATACACCCTGAGATTGGGGCTGCTAAATGGGATGGGGATTGGCCCTAAAAGGTACCAGAGGACAGGGAAGAGATGCTATTCTGGGAATTCCCCAGCCCAGAAAATGTGAAGCATGAAGAAAGTAGCGCAGATGCAGAAATGAAGGGAGGCCTGATTTAATTTCAGGAGACAGATCCGCTCCGTGCTCACTTGCAAACAGACACACAATCAATTATTCAGAGATGAAACTCGTGTCTGGAGCTCTGCTAATGCACAGGCCAGGAATCAGCAGCTGGGACAGTGGCAGAAGGGATGGTGGGGAGGGCAGGAATGCAGGACAGGCTGTGCAAGCAGGGGACACCACACGTGTCACTGTCACTGCAGGCAGGGCCCTGCCCGTGTCCAGGCGCTCCCACTCGGAGAGGAGCAGGCTGGGATGGGAACAGGGCTCAGTTTTAGCACTGCTGAGTCAAGGCAGGAGAATGAGCAGAGCCTTGGGCCAGGTCCCTGAGCTGTGCATGACCTCTCCATGCTCCTCTGCCAGGTGCCACCTCAGCACAGGGGACAGGAGCGTGTCCTGCTGAGGCACCTGAGCAGCTCTGCCTGCTGCAAACAGGAGAACAGGGGCAATCTCTGCTCCCAGCCAGGGCAGCTGGGAGATGGAGGCTGCAGCTGGGAGATGGAGGCTGCAGCTGGGAGATGGAGGCTGCAGCTGGCCAGGAATCTGTCTCCAAAAGACTCCAAAAACTTTGCTTCTCCAAGGAATAATCTACTCCCTTCTTTACCTGCCACCCATTAGGACAGGGCTTGGAGCGAGCCAACATTCAGGCAGATTTCCCCCATTTTTGCACCCCACGTGACATTTCCAGTCTCTGCAAAGCCACCACCTCCCTCTTCTCCCTGCAGGCCAAGGTACTGTTCACACTCCCTCCTCCTCTGCTGCTGCCTTCCCATCTGTGCCCATCCCAGGGAACGCCGTGTCCTCCAGCCCACTGCTCCCCTCCTGCTGCCAGGAGCTCTGGGGATGGCAGAGCCACCTCTGGAGCAAAACTCCTTGGGAGGGCACCTCCAGCACCAGCATGGAGCTGCTTCTCCACAGGGAAGAGCAGCACAGAGCTCCCCACAGCTCCCATTCCAGTTTAGCTGTGCAGGGAGATTGCCAGTGGAATGATGTGGGAATGAGCTGTGATGGGCTCCAGCTTTCTGGCTGAGAAGAACCTCCTGCAGCCTCAGAAAAGGCAGGAAAAAATGATTGGAAATTACAAAAAACCACCAAACAAACAACAACAAAATTCCAACCACCACCACGACGAGAAACGCCCACACCCCCCGCATGGCTTTGTGAGATACGATACGGGTTTGACAGTTAAACTGGCAAAGAGGGAGCAGTGTGAGCCTTCCCAGGGGCTCCACTCAAGCACTAATTAATTAATTCATCTATATTATGTGACCTCAGGGCCACTGGTGTCACCAAAACCACTGTCCAGCCTGACTGGCAATAAAGCTCTGGCAGAGAATGGGATGAGAGCAAGAGGAGAGCACCACAGGGACCATTTTCTCCCCTTTTCCTCATCCCTCTTCCCTGTTCCCAAGCATTACCTGGTGGGAGGTGATGTTCAGGGCAGGATTGGTCAGCTCTGTTTTATCCTGGGACTTCTCCCTGGCCAAACGAGCTGCTTCCTTCACTTCCTGGAATTTCTCTGCAAACTGGAGGGGAGGGGAAAAGTCACTGTGGGGCTGTGCTGAAATGTGCAACAAGCAGAGCTGATGCCTGGGTTTCTCCTCTGTCTGCAGCTTCATTTAAAATGCTTTTTAATTTCTCTTAAAGAATCAAATTCAGGGAATAACCCCTGAATTTGGCACTCAGGGCTGCGGGTTCAGCTAAACAGCAACGATGGAAACAGGGCCTGCAGACTCAGCTCCATTTGTGATGCTCAAAGCACTCTGCAAATGCCACTTTAAAGCTGGTTTTAGTATCTTTGCACCTCAAATTACACTTTATCCCGGTGAGAGCAGCATTCCAGCAGGTCCCTAAGGATTTTCTGCAGAGGCTGAGCTCCCCTGAGGGTTTTCAGAGGTCTCCCTGCAGCATTACCTGGGACAGGTGTTGCTCCGAGGCAAAGCCCAGCCCATACACGGTGTTGGCTCTGCTGTCAGCCCACTGCCCAAATTTCTGGGATGTCTTTGTGAAGGTCATGTTGGGGGTGATGGTGCTGTTGATGATTGCCTGTGGAGAGAGGCAGTGTGAGTCAGGAAACCCCAGGCTGCTGCCCTGGTGTGGGATTGATCGGGGAATCAGGGAATGCTTTGGGTTGGAAGGGACCTTAAAGATTATCTCAATCCAACCTCCTGCCACAGCTGGGATGTCACTCACTGGACCACCAGAACCCTTGAGAACTCTGGGAATTAGGGGTAGAAATCCCTGGCTTTTAATTTATAAAACAACAGTCCAGGTTTTTGGTGACCAAAAGTCTGACTACGTGACATGAATGAATCTCAATGATCTTTTCTACTGAAAAAGGAAAAAAAACCCTCAGTACCACCAGCTTCCTCCACTGCTGGAAAAGATGATGAGAGACAGTTTGTCTCTGGGGCCTCAACAACTTTCTGATGTTTTCCCTTTTTGTGGCAAGAAGGGGAAAAATAAAAGGTTTAACCAGCACTTAGGACAAGCTATTACACAACCCTCTCTGCTGGGTAGGGGAGCAGCAAAATCAGCTGCCTGGAACACTCTCTGCCATCAGAGAGCTTCAGGAACCAGCCAGGGAAATGCCCATCAGGAGCAGTTTAGGGAGAGTAAATCATCTTTTGTGGAGGTGACTTCACCTCTGAGCCTCCCTCAGCCTCTGTTGTTTCACAGTGTCTGCAGCGCTGGATTCAGCACAGGATAAAAGCTCTCAGAAAACACTTCTGTGACAGCAGAGTGGGGAAAGAAGGGACAACATCAGACCCTGAGGCACCTTTTTGATCATCAGTGTCACCCAACACACCTGAGCACGGGGGCAGGGATGTTTTACCTTCCACGCCCTGCAGGAAGACACCAAAATGCCTGTGCTAAGAACTGCCTGATTTGACACCAAAACCACCCACACCAGGGCAGGTTTGGGCTGGGAGAAGCTGCTTTTGTGGGGGAGAAGCTGCTTTTGTGGGGGAGAAGCTGCTTTTGTGGGGGAACAGCTGCTTTTGTGGGGCAGAAGCTGCTGTGTGATGCCAGCAGGGCGTGTGCCCTACCTTGGTGCCCCCCACGCTGATGATCCTGTACACGTTGCGGGTGGCATCGTAGAAGTAGGAGACGGTCAGGGCGTGTTTGCTGGCAGGGATCCAGTTCCTTTTGGTGGCAGGGTCGATCTGGAAAACATGGGCCCTGGTGCTGAAGATTGGTTGCTCCCTGCAGGACAGGAAAACAGGGATGTCAGGGCAGGGGGAAGCTGAGGAAAAGGGGGAAGTGCAGCGATTTCCTGCCGCTCGTGTTGCACTCCTGCCATTCCCCTTCCCTGTGTTCTTCCCAAGTCCACACCAGCCCCTCACGAGGCTCTGGGCAGGGAGCAGCAGCTCCCTGCTGTCCCTGCTGGCGTCACTTCACGCCCCCCTTATCAGGACCCAAGCTCTCCGGCATTCCCGTGAGTTGTTTTTCCAAGAGTTCTGGGTTTCTGCCCCGGAGCCCTCCACATCCCTGGGACTCCTCTAAATCCCAGTTTTAGAAGCTGGGGGAGAAGCTGGAATCATCCTTTGCTGATGGCTGAGCAAAGAAAAGCCTGTGGCTGTTTGTGCCTCCTGTCCGTCCCCACCATCCCGTGTGGAGACAGCAGCTCTCGCTTCCCAGGGACCTTGCACTTGGAAAATCCCCTTGGCACAGAAACTGAGGGAGTTTCACCCCAGGCACAGGTTTGTACCTTCCTCTAGAGTTTGTCCTCTCCTACATACTTGAGACAAGTCCTTGTACCCAAGGACAGGCTGAAAATTTCCAGGTAAGAACACAAAAAGACCCCCAAAACCTCATTTTTGGGGCACAGCTGATAGTCCCTCACAGCACAGCCATTGGGGCAGGGTTATGATCAGGGTTTATACTATTTTTAGCCTGATTTGAAGCTTTCTTCCACCATCTCTCATCCCTGAGTGCTCAGCTCATGGTAGCTTCCCCAGGAACAGGATTTTAGGGCTGTTGTATTAATTCTGTTTTGTAGGATACCTGCAGGGTGGAGCTGTAGGGGAATGGAGGGATGGAGGGATGGATGGATGGATGGATGGATGGATGGAGGGATGGAGGGAGGGATGGAGGGAGGGATGGATGGATGGATGGATGGAGGGAGGGAGGGAGGGAGGGATGGATGGATGGATGGATGGATGGAGGGATGGAGGGAGGGAGGGATGGATGGATGGATGGATGGATGGATGGATGGATGGATGGATGGTGGGATGGATGGATGGATGGATGGATGGATGGAGGGAGGGAGGGAGGGATGGATGGATGGATGGATGGATGGATGGATGGATGGATGGATGGTGGGATGGATGGATGGATGGATGGATGGAGGGAGGGAGGGATGGATGGATGGATGGATGGATGGATGGATGGATGGATGGATGGATGGTGGGATGGATGGATGGATGGATGGATGGATGGAGGGAGGGAGGGATGGATGGATGGATGGATGGATGGAGGGAGGGATGGATGGATGGATGGATGGAGGGAGGGAGGGAGGGATGGATGGATGGATGGATGGATGGATGGATGGTGGGATGGATGGATGGATGGATGGATGGATGGATGGATGGATGGATGGATGGATGGATGGATGGAGGGAGGGAGGGAGGGATGGATGGATGGATGGATGGATGGATGGATGGATGGATGGATGGATGGAGGGATGGATGGAGGCAGGAATTGAGCACAAAAAGCTCCTTCCCCTCAGCTCTTCCTCCCCTGACTCACGCCTGGGAAGCACATCCTGCAGCCAGGGCTCACATCCCAGGATTAAAGCAAGTCCCCCCATGAATTCAAGGAAACTCTTCACCTCCCAAATGTGCAGCTGCTGAAGGCAAGTCCTGAGCCCAGCACTGCTGGGATTTTGGAGCCAGGAATATCTGAGCTGAGCAGAGATGCTGCATCTCAGGGATCAGGATGTAACTGGAGCATTCCAGGGGAAGGAAGGAATGTTTTCCATGACACAACAGTCCAGCTGCACCAGGGCTTGGGGGATTCCTCTGACTCTGGTCAGACACACGGCACTGGCCACACTCAGCACCCAAACCCAGTGAAATCTGATGTGCTGGAACACCCCCAACCCCCCCGGCAGCTGCAAGGCACAGGCACAATCCTGCTTTGTGGAGCTCCCCAAAATCCAGACTCCTGTGTTTCCTTCCCATTCCAAGCACTGCCAGTTGCCATGAACAGCCTGTCCCATCAATCCAAATGCACCTGGTGCTTTCCAAACCCAGCCCCGAAACTTAGCAGGGAATATTTTATTTCCTTCCCACCTCCCAGTTCCCAGCCTGTTCCCAGGTGCCAGCCCTGACTCAGATCTCTTGTGACAGCACGAGGGTCTCCACATCCTCTCTGCCTGGATTTTTGGAATGAGATTCAAATTTTCCAGGCTCCATTCTCACACGGATTATGACTTATCTTTGACACACAGGAAAAATTGATGTTCCTGCCCCTAAAACCCCCAAATGCTGGGCTCATTTTGGGAAGAACAGAGGCAGGACTTTACCGAGTTGTTGACATTTGTTAGTAAGGGCAGGAGGCTACAGGCCCGTGCAGTTAGTAGGTGTCCCCTCTCCTCAGCTCCTCCTCAGGTGTTTCTCAGCTGCTCTGAGGTGCCTTCCTCGTGCTGCCTCCACAGGGATTCATTCCCTAGCGATGGAAAAGTCCAGCTGTTATTCCCCAACACAACCAGGCACCTTTAGGGGCTCCGTCTGCCCTGAATATTCACAGAGTTTCTCATCTGCAATGATTTCTCATCACTGAACAAGGTTTTTTCCCCTGTCATGGGAGATAATTGGGTGAGCCGTGCAACTGGAGTGAATCCCTTGGCAGCAGGTGCTGGCTGTTGGGAGAAGGCCACGGAGGAGCCTGGAAGGCTCCAGCATTGCCAGTCCTGCCCACATGATGCTGCTGCCTGATGGAAAACCCTCCTGGGAGATCATTCCTTGGGCACAGCAGCTGTTCCTGGGCTCCTGTCCATCCAGGATCCTATCCCTGTACTCCCGTCCATCCACAGGGCTGTACCCAAAGCCCTAAAAGGGACGAGGTGGTGCCAAGCTGGGTATCCCCAGCGTGCTCTGCCTGGGGACAGCATGGAGATGTTTGTGGTCCTTTTGCAGTGCAGAGGAAAAAGAGACAATTTCCAAGGGCCTGGAGTACGAGGACACAGGGAATGGCTTCCCACTGTCACAGGGCAGGGTTAGATGGGATATTGGGATGGAATTCCTCCCTGTGAGGGTGGGCAGGCCCTGGCACAGGGTGGCCAGAGCAGCTGTGGCTGTCCCTGGATCCCTGGAAGTGTCCAAGGCCAGGCTGGAGCACCCTGGAACAGTAGAAGGTGTACCTGCCCATGGCAGGGGGTGGAATGAGATGATTTTTAAGGTCTTTCTAAGCCAAACCATTCTGGGATTCTATGAAAGTCTTTGTTTGTTTGCTTGTTGGGTTTTTAAATCCATCAGATGATACAAATCGCACCCAGCTCGCACAAGAATTTCATTGTGCAGCTCCTGGCTGTGCTGCAAACCTGCTTTCAATACTCACTGGTCTGACAAGGTTAAAGCAAACTCCCCAAAACAAAAGCTCCCAGGAGCCTCCGTGGTGGAGCACAACAAAAAGCAGCCAGGAAGAGCAGGCAGCAACGCAAACCCAGAGGGGAGAAAAGCCAGAAAGGCTGCAAAGCACAGGGCACACCTCTGAGAACTCACAGCTGGGGCATTACATGGAAAATGCCTCTACCTCCAGAATCCCTGAACAGTTTGGCTTGGAAGGACCTTAAAGCTCACCCAGTTCCACTCCTAGGACACCTCCCACTGTTCCAAGTTGCTCCAGCCTGGTCTTGGACACTTCCAGGGATCCAGGGGCAGCCACAGCTTCTCTGAGAATTCCATCCCAGCCCCTCCCCACCCTCACAGGGAAGAACTTTTCCATAATCTCCAATCTAAACCAACTCCATCCGTTCAGCAGTTTGACCAAGCAGAGTGCAGGCAGGTGAGGACAGAGACAGGGCTGGATATGCTGAGGGACATGCAGGAGGTGACAGCCAGACCTGAGCTGCAGCAGGAGCTCTGCTTGAGGAGCACCCAGGCCAAGCTGCTGCCGTCCTGCTTCCCAAAACACTACAAAGCTTTTAAAGACAGCCCTGGGATTCAAAGTGTCGTGTTCTATCTCCCGTTACAGCCCTCCTGTCCCCTGTGCTTTAAGTGCACACTGAATTCAGTCCCTGAAATGCTGACACTTCTTTTCCTGCTCCCAGCCGGGAGTCCCCACACCAGTGCAGCCCCAGCAGCGAAAAGGGCACGTGTAAATAAAACCACTTACATCCCCCCAGGGCTGGCCTTCACAGATAATTAAGGAGAACCAAAGCAAATGACTGAAAGGACAAAGATCTGGCTGAGACACAGACGTGTTCAGCGAGTGCCTGATGGCAACTGGAAGGGATCCAGGTCTCATCCCTGCCAGCGTTTGCTCCCAGCACAGGGGGGAAGGGCAAAATTCAATATCCCACGGCCCCTGAGAGCTTAAGAATGACTTGTCCCGGTGGATATCCACTGAGACTCCGGCAGCAGCAACTCTAAGGAAAAGAAGGGCTGATTTAATTCATTTCCCTGTTCCTAAAGGTGTTCTTCACCTGGCTCCAGGTGCTGCCTGAGCAAAGACCCGGACGCCGCCCCTTTGGCCTCTCCTTACAGGGAAGCTGTGGGAAGGTCGCAGGGAATGTTTGGGGAGGACACAGGGATCCGGGGGATGGATCAAGCGTTTCTGATTTGCTCCCTGCCCGGGGAGTCTGACTCAGTGGCCATCAGGAGAGGATGTAAAACTGCTCACTGCTCTCATTTCCTCCTTGGTTCTCAGATGAGCTTCCTCTCCACGGCCTCCCAATTGATTTCTTCAAGAATAGCTGCTTATTTCACCATTGCCACGAGAGCAAATCGTTATTTGTCCTCTTAATTTACGGTCTCAGCAGAGCAGCAATGGACTGAGCAGGGCAAAGGAGAGGGACCTGTCAGGTGGGGACACGGTGACACACGGCCAGGAGCCTGGGGACAGCACCCCCCGTGCCAAGGAGGGACAGATGGCATCAATTCGGGCCCTGCACCAGCACCACGTTATGCCTAGAGGGGAACAGTGGGCACGAGAGGTGCCAGAGTCTGGAGAGGACTAAATCCAGCCCTGCCTGTGTAATCTGAACACAGATGTCACCCAGGCTGTCCTTGAGTGTCCTGGCCCGAGGTGGGCTCTGCCCTCCCGTTCACAGGAGCCTCTTCCCAAGGGGGATCTGCTCAAACAACCCAGAGACAACGGCAGGGCCAGGGATGAGCCACCTCCTCCCGGAGAGGACACCCCAAAGAGTGGGAGCAGGGGGTGGAGGAGGTTCTGCCCCAGGTGAGCCCCCAGATCTCTTCAAAAGGGAGGCAGAGAGAAGAAGTCGGGGTTTTATTGTTTCCTTTAGATCTTTCTTGCACCACAGTTTCTACCCCGGGTGTGGGGAGGGGTCTCCTGACTGACAGCTGCCTTTAACTCATGCTTTGTCCTTGTTCTCCATTTTCTTGTGCAACCTGGAAGATTTTTCCCACTGAGCTCCACTTCTTTGTTTGCTCTCGGTCATTCTCACCTCTCAGCCCTGTCTGCGGCCTCTGACACGGTCGTTTAGTAACTGGATTACTCACACAGCCGGCTCAGCTGCCCCCAGCCTCTGCTGCACAACCAGGGAGCACAAACCTGAGCTTTGCTGTGGAGGGAGAAGCTTCTGGAGCCACCGCTCCTCAGATTTGTGTCAGTGTTTCTGCCCTGTTTTCAGCCGTGTGACAACAGAGCGGGATTCAGACCTAGACACGAGTTTTCAGAGAGATTCGGTGGGGGAGTCCAAGCCCAAAGCACTCCAAGGGACACAAACAGCGAACAGATTCGGGATAAAGTCTTTTAGTACCTTTAAGGAACCACAAGCAGCTCCACATTTTCACACCTCCCTCCTGGGGAGGCTGAGCTCATTGACTGCACCTGCCTTGGTGCTCCTGGCTGGGGTTCAGCCAAGGGCATCTCTAGAAGTCCACGTGCTGCTCCCCTCGGCTTGCACCTCCTCTCACTCCCTCACTGCAGCTTCTCTTTGCAGGGACATTCATTTCCCTGTCAGGGAAAGGCGCATCCGCGCACCTGGATGCAGAGGAAAATCACTCCAAACACTCTGCTCCGTGGCCCGAAAACCAGGGGCTGCCGCCTTGCAAGAAATCACAAAGCAGCAGCTCAGCAGAGCCATCCGTTCCCGGGGATCAGGGCACGGCAAACTCGGCCACAGGGCAGGGAAGGGGTTTGGTACCCTCTGGGGCACCGTGCAGCCACAAGGAGCAAACCCCAAAAAAGAGGGGCTTGTTATAAATGTACTGTGGTATTGGCTTTTCGCGTGTTCCAGAATTGTTATGAATGGATTGTGATGTTGTTTTTTTATGTTCCTTAATGTTACAAAAGCTTTGCCGGGGTTCTGTAATGTAACGCTGTAGAATGGCTGTAGTTTGGGTGGTCAGTTTGGGAAGGATCGGGGGATCTTCACATTCCTGGAAAATCTTACTTTTAAAGCCGATCTTTCGGATGTAGAGTTGTGCCTTTGGCTCTCTGCCGAAGCCCCCGGCAGTAACGCCCTTTTGCTGTTGTCTCCTAATTGTCCCTTTTCTGAAACTTTCCTTAAAACTTTACAATGAGTGAAGCTCGGTTTTCCCAGCTCCGCGGGCGGGGCGGCATCAGCGCTGATCCTTCCGCGGGCAGGACCGCATCACAAATAGTTCCTCCTGGCGGATCACTCGACGGATCCCTCCGCGGGCAGGACCGCATCACAAATAGTCCCTCCGGCGGATCACTCGGCGGATCACTCCGCGGCAGGTCGCATCACTGGTGATCCCTCCGCGGCCAGGACCGCATCACAAATAGTCCCTCCTGGCGGATTACTCCGCGGGCGGGGCCGCATCACCGCTGAGCCTTCCGCGGCTCGGACCGCATCACAAGTAGTCCCTCCGGCGGATCACTCCGCGGCCAGGAGCGCATTGCCGCTGGTCGCTCCGGCGGATCCCTCTGTTATAAATGTACCGTGGTGTTGGCTTTTTGCGTGTTCCAGAATTGTGTTCCAGAATTGTTATGGATGGATTGTGATGTTGGTTTTTTAATGTTTCTTAATGTTAGAAAAGCTTTGCCTGGGTTCTGTAATGTAACACTGTAGAATGGCTGTAGTTTGGGTGGTCAGTTTGGGAAGGATCGGGGGGTGGGGGGGCGGAGATCGTCACATTCCTTGAAAATCTTATCAGAAGGAAAAAAAAAAACCCGAAACCAGACGGAATGAGCCAAGGAAAAAGATAAGACTGATAAGATGATACTCAGCAACTCCAAAGAATTAATGAATTATGCATGATGGTGATGAATAGGAAATAAGCGATGGACTTTTAAAGCTGATCTTTTGGATGTAAAGGTGCGCCTTTGGCTCTCTGCCGAAGCAGCCGGCCGTAACACCCTTTTTGCTGTTTTCTCCTAATTGTCCCTTTTATTAAACTTTCCTTAAAACTTTGTAAAGAGTGAAGCTCGTTTTTCACAGGCTATTCTGATAAAGGCCCATTGCCAGCCACAAGAGAAAAGGAGGAGCTGCACAACTTCCTGATAGCCGGAGGCAGCCGGGGGCGATCAGGACAAGGGGGAATGGCCTCAAGCTGTGCCAGGGGAGGGTCAGCTTGGACACCAGGGTGCTCAGGCCTCGGAAAGGGCCCCATCCCTGGAGGTGTCCAAGGAATTCCTGGACGTGGCCCTCACTGCTCTGGGCTGGCGACAAGGTGGGCATCGGGCACAGCTTGGACTCGATGATCCTGGAGCTCTTTTCCAACCTCAACCATCCCGTGATTCTGTGATCTCCCAGCTGCTGTGGTGGAGCTTCACTGCAACTCCCCCGGAGTCCTTTCCCTCTCCAGGTTTGGTTTCCCGGCTGGGTGTCCCCAGGGCAGTTTGTGCAGGCACAGGGGACGTGAGAGCATGTGAGCAGGACAGAAATGTGCCTCAGCCCTGGCAGCCGGCCCACGGCCACGCTGAGTCAGCTGAGAGCCCTGGCTGGGGCCGGACCAGGCTCTCCCTCCTCTCCCCAGCGCAGCCCTGAGTGAGAAACCCTCCAGCAGCACCAGCCAGGGTGGTTTTGAGGAGGGTTTGGTCAGGGTGGGTTTCAGACAGAGTCCCTCATTCCAAAAGGCAGAACTGGAGCACAGAGAGGGCCTGAGAACCCTCCTGCTCCTCCTCCTCCTCCAGGGCTGTCTGTCGTGGTTTCCTTTTATCTCCCCTCAGCAGCTTGAGGAGTTGCTGACTGTCTGTCAGCGCTGTTTGGGGAAGTGGGGGCTAATAAGAGTCAATCCTCACCTCCTTCCCTCTGCCTTTCTCCCTGAATTCCGACCCCTCCAGAGCCTCTGGACTCTGTGGGCGCAGGTCGTGCCTGGACAGTCCCTGTCCTAGTCCTGTGCAGGGCCTGGAGTTGGGCTTTGGTGATCCTTGTGGGTCCCTTTCCATTCAGGATATTGCATGGTTCCACCTCAGGACACTGAACTGCAAAAGTACTTTGGGAACAAAGTTTGGGAGAGCAGATTCCCAGCCTTTGTCCCAATAACCGGGAAGGTTTTCAATCCTCTTCGCTCTCCTTCTGTGCTGCACGTTGTGACCTTGTGGGAAATGCAGGGACGCTGCCAGTGCCCAGATGGGACTGGAGGAGGCCAGAGCTGTCCCCCACAGCCAGGCAGGGAGGTGCAGTGCTGCAGCTCCAGGAATAGGATCCTGCTGGGGGCTGCTTCCCTCCCGCCTGCCCCGATTCCCAGGAGATTCCCAGGCAGGGCTTAGCACAGGAATGAGGAGCAGCTGCCTCCCAGGCTGTGCAGATAAAGGGAACCCTGCCTGAGCGTGTTGCCTTTGGATCGGCTCAGGGGACAGCCACGAGCAAGGTCAGGCACACACAGGGGATGAAGGGCATTTAAACACTCAGATTTTGTGTTTGAGTTGAGGGATTGCTTTTTTTTGGGAAATCACCCCCATCTATGGAGCATCTTGGCTGCTCCTGGGTGTTCCACAACACTTTGATTCCTTTTCCTGGGACAACTCCTGGAGCAGCTCCTGCTTGGGGACACAAACACCACTGCTAGAAGTCTGTGCAGCAATTAAAAGTTAAAAAAAACCCCCAACAGAGCCAGGCTGCAACTCAGGAATTCCTTACACATCCCAGAAAATATGTCCAGGAATAATGAGAATCAGAGAAGCGGAGATCCAAGAACATTTCTCCATGTGTCTAACACGCCGTGCCTCTGCATTTCCACACAGAAGCACATCCAGGCACAGATCCCTGCTCAGCTTCCCTGAGAAAAGTCCCCCAGACCTGCTGCTATTTTTGCCCTGTCCTTGCCAGAGCTCCAGGAGCACAATTCTGTGACAAGGACAGCTCCAAGTGCCTGTGTGGCAGAGGGCAGCATAGCTAAGAGTGGCTGAATTAATTTGGGATAAACTCTTTAGTGCTCAAATTAGAAGCCAGTAAGTTGCACGTCCCCGTATTTATATTTGACAATCCATCAGCACCTCCCTGTATTTATAATTTACAATACCAGCAGAAATGTGAGGACGTGGCCACTGAAGGCTCAGCTGGATGTAACTAAATTCACTTCCCTCAGGATCAGGTGTTATTTCCAACTGTCCCCTTCAAAACCTACATTCCGTGGATACAGATGAATCTACGGAGAATTCATCCTGGAAAACCAGAATATTACAACCAGAATATTACAAAGAAGTCTAACACGGAGGAATGAAAGCAGAATCCCTGCTTTAAAAATAAGTTAACTCAAATCAGCTGCCTGAACGTGCTTTTAATCTCTTTTGTAGCCAGACTTATGGAAATGCTGCTGGAAGCTGCTCAATATCCCTGTGGGACCACCAAACCCACACTTTAATCTCAGGAATTAAATGGAAATAAGGAATTTTGGGGTGGAAATGTCTGGCTTAACTGCTTTTGCTGCTCCACCAGTATAATTACAGACTGACGCTGCATCCCAACACTTTCCATGGAGCTGGAAACCCTCGGAAGAAATCCCATAGTTGCTGGGTGTGCCTGCAGGAGATCCAAGACGGATTCATCCAAAAGTGCTAGTCCCGAGCTTTGGCCTTGTTAAACCTCTCCTGGCAGTTCTGGAAGTTTTACAGTAACTTTGCAGATCACAGGGAAAGTGACAGGAAAATAGGGACACTGTGATTTAACCTGGATCAGCACATCCTCTGCCAGCTTCAAAGGGTTTATGCCAGCCTCCCATTACTGTCACTTTTGATTCCTCACTTCTCCCTTTTCTGCTTCTCAAATCTGTGTTTGACTGATTGTTTTATCTAGGTAGTCCAAAAGGAAAATTTTAAAAAAGGAAAACAAGTCCCCAGGAATGTTATTTATTTCTCTTGCCCTGCCAAACCCCACGTTTGGAGGGAATTATCCGACAGGATTCCTCCAGATCCACGTGGCTTTCAAACAGCCCCAAAAACTCGATTGCACAAGAAACTCACAACGTGTCAGGTCCTAAAAGTTACGTGATTGAGACTTAGAACTGGGACATAAATTAAATACCAGACTAAGCTCCTATTTCCATGCCAAAATCCACTGTCACATCCATGCAGCATTATTTCACTCTTGGAAAATCTGAGGGGGATCATGAACTAAATCATCAGGGAATTTCCAGCAGCTCTTTATCCAGACAGAAATGCAAACAGAATCCATTTTACTGAATGCCAGAGTCACAACAAACCGAACAAAATCCTTAATTTTTAACTTCTGGAAAAGTTTGTGGGCACAACCCCGGCTCCAGTCCTCCCAGTTTGGATTTCATGTAACACACAGATCACCAGAGCCTTCCCTTGCCCACTAAAGAAGTTGCAGCAACTCGCAATTGCCCACTTCCATACCCCTAAAATAAAAAGCAAGGCTAAACTTTCAAGCTCGAAACGTGGAAAAAACCCCGCCATTTAACCCCTTCATTTCTTTCGCCGTAGCCTTAAAAACAGCTCAGCGGCCATGAATAACAAAAGCAGAGCAAGAATAACAAACCGCCGGTCTCACCCCATCCCCGCCGGGTATCGCTTCTCTCCCGTCCTTCCTGGAGCTGCCTGCGATCCTCCCCACGGCTTGATTTCTTTCTCCCCTTCCTCTTTCTTTCTGTCTTTCTCCGGATGCGGATGCTCTTTAAATTTCCTCCGGAATTTCACTTTGAAGCGTTGCTGCTCCGCGGGGCGAGCGGGGCAGGGCGGCACCGGGACCCCCGCGCAGCCCGGGGCGCTCCGGCTCTGCCCCGGCGCTTCTCCGGCTGCGGCTCCCAGGCTCCCTCCTTCCCTTCAGCATGGGAGGGAGCGGCAGGATGAAGGTGGTGCCTCTCCAAGCCTCTTTTTTTTTCCCCAGACAAAGCGTCTCCCCGCGAGTTGCGCGTCCCCGCAGCCCCGGAGCGCCGCCGGCAGCCCGAGCTCTTTGTTCTGCGGCTCTGCCGGTCCCTACCCGCTCCCTCCCTGCTCCAGCCGCCCCATCCCGCTCACATTTCGCCGCTTCTTCTCCCGACTTTATTCCCGGCGCCGGGGCCGGCTCGGCGGCACCACCTGCCGGGCACAGCGGGGCTCGCTGGCACCGCCGTGGCACCGCCGTGGCACCGCCGTGGCACCGCCGTGGCACCGCCGTGGCACCGCCGTGGCACCGCCGTGGCACCGCCGGGCGCTGGCTGTCACCAACGCAGGGAATGGCTTCCCACTGCTGGATGGGATATTGGGAAGGAATTCCTCGCTGGGAGCGTGGGGAGACCCCGGCATGGAATTCCCAGAGCAGCTGTGGCTGCCCCTGGATCCCTGGGAGTGTCCAAGGCCACTTGGGACACTGGGGGAAGGTGTCCCTGCCCATGGGATGGGCTTTGAGGTCCTTCCCAACCAAAACCATTCCACGATTCCATGAAACCCCATTCTGTAGTCGTAGTCTAGACTCAGGGATAAGGCCGCTCTTTGTTGTTCCCTCCTTGATGAAGCCATTTATACGAGTGGAAAATTAATAATAAACCATGAACACATGGTTAAGAGATGGGAAAATGCCTTGGGAGAAGGGAGGCTGCGAGGGCCTGGAACTGGAGGGACTCATTCTCCATCATCCCCTCGGGAGGTGCCAGTGTGGCCAGAGGAGCTGATGCCACCCTCGGCTGCCATCCGTGGGCAGGAGCGAACCTTTCGTCTCTCTGGAACCTTCTACAACCCCAAATCCTCTAATCCTTGGAATTCTCTGTGCACTGGAACCCTCTGTTCCCCAAAACCCTCTAACCCATGGATGGAATCCAGAATTCCATCCCGGCAGCATGAACACGAGTGATAACACGGGTGATGATAACACCACTGCTCACACTCTGCTTCCAGCCTTTCTCCTCCTCCCTGTTTTGTGGGCCAGGTGTCATCCCTGGTCTCCAGTGTCCCCTCCGGTGCTGCCCCCGTGTTTGGGGTGCTGCACTGTGACCCCAAGGTGTGAGGTGACGCTCTGTGGGACACCAGGGCAGCAGATGCCGGCACAGAGGAGTTCTGGCACCACCAGAGCTGAGCTGTGGGGAAGGGTTGTGTTTTCCTGCTTTATTGGTGGCCACACTCAGAAAAATCCTGGCAGGATCATCTGCACAAGCTCCATCCATGTCCTCTGTCCTTCCTGCAGCGTGGCCACCAATGACAAAAGGACTCCAGCTGCACCACAAACCCCACTGAAAGTAGGGCACAGTATCTTTCACATCGACCCGTTAACTTATCCCAACTTCGCTCAGGAGCTTTAATTATTTGACACATTTAAATTGGGGTAATTGGATCAGCAGGAACTGAACTAAAAGCGAGGAGCTGGCAGCCTTGTGAGGATTTTCTGAAATGGGGTTTGAGATTCCATCTGCACTTCCTGCCACTGTGGGAAGGGAGCGAGTGTCCCCAAAGAGGAGCAGGGCAATTTCCAGCACTTCCCATGCTGGTTACCAGCAGCTGCACTAATTTCCAGGTAGTTTGCCTGTAGGGAGTGGGAATTTGGGTAAAGGAATCCTGTAAGGATCCAGACTCCATCCCAAAGGGCAAGTGAGGCAAGAGGAGCTCAGAGCTGGGTGCTGCAATGCTGCTGAAAGCACTGAAACTCAGCCAGCAGCTCCTGTGCCAGCAGCTCCTGATTTCCAGACATCCAGTGGATAAAATTCCTTTGTCCACACAGTGGCTTCACCTTCCTGGACAAGCTGATTGTTCCCACTTTTACATCCCTCCGTGGAAAATGCAAACATTGCTGTGAGTTACAGACCCAATAATCCACAAATTTGCTTCCTGAAATTCAATACCTGGCTGAGAATCAGGGAATTGGAGGATCCTGGTGAGGCAGGAGGGATCCACAGGGGTCAAGGCCAGCCCCTCACCTTCTTCCTGTGATATCTGCAGATAAAACACGAGAACCTGAGGTTATGAAGTGGAACAGAGAATTGTTTGATCCTGGGAGGAAGAGGAATCCTAAAAGAGACTCTGATCTCGTGAAAGGTTGGACTCAATTATCCTGGAGGTCTTTTCCAACCTAAATTCTGGGACTTTTGTAAAGAAAAGTTTCATCCATTGATGTTCTCGGGGAGGAAAAACATCCTGATTTCCAAACATTCCTGTTTAACCTGGAAGCAGCTGTCTTATCACAGCTGGTACAGACTTCCATGTGGAAAAATCCATTTCCAGGCAGGTTTCTCCTTCCACAGATATGAGAAAAGTGGGGGGAAAACGAGCTGTTTGTGCCTAGAAAAGCATCAACATTGTAGTTTATCCACACCTGGCAAGAGACAATGAGGCAGCACAGCCTCTTTTTGTCCTGGGATTTTTCCTGACCAAGAACTCAGGGTATTTTCCAATCAAGAAAAGAGAACATTAATTTGAAAATGAAGAGAAAAATGGCTCAGAAAAACTGCTGAACTTTCAGCTTTTCTCCTCAAACCGAAGGTCTGAATTGTGGCCACACCTCAGGACCAAATCCAGAGTTTTAAAGTTGATTGACGGCATTTCTGGACAGAGGGAGATGTGGAAAAGGTCATGTTAGGGAAAGAAACGTGTGGGAAATTGTTTTGAGAGCCTAAATAAAGGGAAAGGAGAAGAAAACAGGGAAAGCAGAGGTTGTAACAAAGCAGCAGATCTGACACCGATGCTGCTCTGGCCAGTGACAAGTAATTTAACCTCCCCTGTAAAACCAGGATAGCAGCAGCCTCTAGGGGCACTGGGAGACTTAATTAGTTGCTTTAAACAGAAAATCTGAAGGTGAAAGCACTAAATGCTGAGTATTATTAGCTGCTGAAGGATTAATTTCTGTAATTGGGCAAGCCCAGCATTACATAAAAGTGGATCAGTATCCATTTTGGAAAGAAATTTGTACTCGTGGTTTGAGCTTGTAGAAAAAAAAAACCAAAAAGGCACCCAGAGAAGGAATTTTGCTTTTAAAAGCAGCAGCTGGTGACACATCTCGGTGGTTTTTTGAGTTTTTCCTGCTCTAGGAGGAGATGAATGATCCTTGCAGAAGTTCCAAACCAACAAGAAAAAAGAGGATGAGAGGAAATCCAGCCTTAAATCAAGATCTTCTCTTTGGCTGCTGCCTCCTCAGGAGCTGGGACTGCAAATCCTCATCTCCCACCTCCTTACCCTGGGGCAGTAATAACATTTGTTTCTGCTTTTCTCAGGCAGAGAGGATCCCTGGGAGGAGGGATTCCTTCCCTTTGGGAAGAAAAAAATTCCATCCTCACATTAAATATCGCTGTTCCTCCGGCAGGTTCCTTGGCTTGGAGTCTGCTCCCATTGAACTTCCAGAGGAAAACATTCCAGGTGCACTTTGTGCCCAAGGGCAAAGAGATTTTCTCCCATTATTTTCTGAAATCATGATTTTTCTAAAGTAAGAAAACCGAGGATTTAAACTTACAGAACGAAACAAATTCATATAAATTAAAAATTTCATTCAACCTCGACAAGGTAAAGGGAGTAAAGACAAAAAAATGCCATTCCTAGGTAGCACCCTCTGGCTTTATTCCCACAGAATGATCACAGCACTGAAAGTTTTAAGACTTCCAGGTTTTAAGTTGATTTTGCCTCACATACAAACAAACAAACAAATTAATTATTTCACCTTTGTGTGCTTCAGCTGCTGGATTGGTGACTGACAACACTTTGATGTCTGCACCTAATTAAGCCTAAATTAGGCAAGACTGAAGACAAGTCTGACTCTAAAGGGGAGGTAAGAGACACAGCTTGTGTCACAAATAAAGCAATTCACCTTGTGGAGTCACAACATGAGAATTACCTGATCACACACCTGCAATTTCACATTAAAATAATTAATTTCTCCATCCCACTTGGAATAATAAATGTCATTTTTAGTGGCTGTTAACAAAAAAACCCCCTTGTTTTAAAGTGTATTGTTAAAATACGTCATGCAGCCTAAAGCAGTGACATATTTAATAGGATATTTCATATATTGTGTGATTGCTGCACTGTGGCTGTGGGAGGGACACCAATAACTCCCAAAACTTATTATTTATTTATCTATTAGGTCATATTTATCCACCCCTTGGGAGTGAGAGTTTCATTTTCAGAGTTTTTATTCAGCTTTGGATTGAGAGGGTTAAAAGCATGAAGCAGTAACAGAGAAACCCCTGTTTTTCCACAATAAAACGATGGGAGTTTCTCCCTTAATTTTTAATGAACATAAGTTTTTTCAGGTACATTTTGACACACAGAAAAAAAAAAGAGGTTTTGTGCTTCTGTTCTAAACAAATACATGGTGGAAGGAGAATTATGAGGCGTTTCCAGGCGATTTAAAAACCAAAAAGAACAACCTCAAACAATCCCTGAATTTGCAAATATTCTTATATCAACTCTCCTTTGATATGGGAAGTTTCTAAAGGGAATCTTTTAATGTCCAACAAGCCAAACACTCTTAATCTACCTCAGCTGGAAACATTAATAGTTGTGAATGCAAAAACTTCAAAGCAAGCTGATGAATCCTTTAACTTTTTTTTTTGGAAGTCTCAGGGAAAAAAACCCCAACCAAACCTGTGGAACAAAACACATAAAAATGTGCAGTAGTTTCTCCTAAAATAAAAGCATTACCTGGTCCTAGAAGCAGGGCATGGTAGGTTTGTTTATTTAATGATTCTGATTGCTGCAATCCTGGTTTTTGAGCCTCTCTCCAATCTGCTCCCAACTGGATTTACAGAATTATCCATTAGAGGGGGATCTCTGACAAACTGCAAAACTCCAGGCAAGGCAGAAGAAGTTCGGTATCCAATCCTGCAGGCAAAGAAATCAATGCTTTAGAAATGAAACATAACAAACATGAGTTAGAATTGCTTTTATGTTTCATCAAGGGATAAAAAAAGGTGCATTTCCTGATAAATATTCCCTTATTTCCTCTTATCCACGGGTATCTCTTTGCTGATTATAACACAAATTATTTAATACAAATATTATAATACAAATTATTTCCCAATATAAGTTTGATATTGGTAAAACACGAGCAAATTATTTGCTACCAAACAAACAAACAAAAAAAAGGATAATCCAGAGGCTGGGTTTAATTAGAACAATTAAATTCATATTTACAGCACCAAGATACCTCACACTAAAAATATTCCTCTGTTGCTATGAAGAAAATAAAGCAAAGACATTCCTAAGAGGGTATTAAATAGGATTTTGCTGAAAATGAAGAAACCATCTCTGGAAGTGTCCAAGGCCAGGGTGGAGCAACCTGGGATGGTGGAAGATGTCAGCGATTTCCCTTAGAGCTACAAAACCCACAGGAATCCAGGCCCTTGTGTATGTAATTATGACTAAACTGAACCTTTGAAAGTTGCATTTGGAGGAGGGGAGGTTTTGGTTGGTCCTTAACTGAAGACTTTGGCCCAGGAGCCAAAACCACTTCGTTTCAGATGATGTTTGCTCACGAATATATTTTGATATTTACCATTTTTATACGGCAGCTGTAAGAAAAACAAACGTGCATTAAAACACGCAGAGGAAGAGGCTGAAAGCCTTTTTAAAGCCCCTTAGCGTGTTAATACCCATGCAAAAAGCCTTTCTGCGCTCATTAACGAGGTTTATGAACGTGTGGAATCCCGAATGTCGGAATTTCGGAAATTTTGGGAAACAATTCCCAAGCCGCCCCTCAGGGCGCTCCCCCCCCCCAACATGGCGGCGCCTCCTGAGGGGAGGCGGGGGGGGCCCGGCCGCGGGCCCGCCACAGATGTGCACGTGGTGTGGGCACGTGACAGAGGAGCACGTGGTACAAGGCACGTGGCGCCGGGGCACGTGGCGCCGCCCGACGGGGCACGTGGGGAGGGCACCGAGAGCGGGGCACGGGCCCGGGACTCCAGAGGAGGGCACGGAGCCCAGAGGACAAATGGGGACCTCTGAGCAGGGACACAGACCCCAAACGGGGCCAGGGACTTATGAGGAGGGCACGGAGCCCAGAGGACAAACGGGCACCTCTGAGCAGGGACACAGACCCCAAACGGGGCCAGGGAGCCCGGGGCAGGGACTCCAGAGGAGGGCACGGAGCCCAGAGGACAAATGGGGACCCTGGGGCAGGGACACAGACCCCAAACGGGGCCAGGGACTCATGAGGAGGACACGGACCCCAAACGGAGCCAGGAACCCCGGGGCACAGGGGAAAAGGGACGATTTCTGAGGGCCTGGAGCACGGGGAGGGCACCGAGAGCGGGACACGGGATATGGAATCCAGAGGAGGACACGGAGCCCAGAGGACAAACGGGGACCCCCGGGGCAGGGACACAGACCCCAAACGGGGCCAGGGACTCCAGAGGAGGACACGGACCCCAAACGGGGCCAGGAATCCTGGGGCACAGGGGAAAAGGGATGATTTCTGAGGGCCTGGAGCACAGGGAGGGCACCGAGAGCGGGACACAGACCCCAAATGGGGCCAGGAACCCCGGGGCACAGAGGGAAAGGAACGATTCCCGAGGGCCTGGAGTGACAGGACACAGGGAATGGGTTTAATGGGATTGAGGAAGGAATTTCTCCCTGTGAGGGCGGTGAGGGGCTGGGCTGGATTTCGCAGGGAAGCTGTGGCTGCCCCTGGATCCCTGGAAGTGTCCCAGGCCAGGCTGGAGTCACCTGGGATGGTGGAAAGCGTCCCCGGATGGGTTTTAAGGTCCCTTCCACCCCATCCCATTCCCTGACTCCACGAAGCTGAAGAAAACACCAAAATTTCTTAAACAGCAGTAACTTTATTGCCCACAGAGAATGCAAACAGTTTCCAGCCTTGCTGCAATCCAGCAAGTCTCCTACTTAACAAGGTTCACAAAAGAAAAAGAAACCCAAACTTATTTATTTCAGAAGGACCCTATTGTTCCTTTGAGCACATTCTCATTTTCAGGTGTTTTATTATTGCTCAAATCTACAGTCTGGTTGTGATTGGCCACTCAGATATGAGATATGCAGGATTAAAAAGGGGATACAGGACTTTTAGGCAGTAATTTTTTTAGTTAGAAAATGTACCTGCTGTAGGGCAGAAAACAATCCCAAAGGAGAAATGTTTGAATTTCTGAGTGCAGACTTTCTTTGGGCACCATTGAACTTGAAAGCAGAGTGGGATATCAACAGACAAAAAAATCCTGTACACTGATTTTGAGAAATAACATAGCACTGACTAAATCTTCACACTAAGGATGCTGTAGTGTCTTCTAAAAAAAAATTTAAACAACCAAAAAACCCCAAAATAAATAGGAAAAATTTATTTCACACCAAAGAAAAGCTTTAAAGGCTAAAAAAAAAAAAAAAAAAGAGAACATCTCCATGAGTCCAACACAATTACTGCAAATACTGAATTACTGACTGTAGTTTTTAGGGCACCTCCCCCAAAATGGGGATCTCCTCATTCCTCTCCAACAACGAGAGAGAGAGCAAATGTCCCCTTCTTCTAGGGCCTTCCATAGCATCATTTTTTTCAAGGAAAAGGAGGAGAAAAGTGTGGCCAGGGCTCTGTGAAGCTTTTCCTGGCTGGCAGTGCCAAAGCAAAGCCAGGGATTGTCCCTTTATCCCTGGATTGGGAGGGCAAAGGTTGAACAAGGGTTAAATTTCAGCTCCCTAAAACTTCCACCCCTCTTCACCTCCTGCCTTAGGGAAAACAAAAAAAATTGGATTTAAAGGCAACAGGAAACCACCCAGGGATGGAAAAGAAAAAAGTTTTGCTGTTTTAAGCAAGGAAATCAGAGACAAAGCTCGTTCCTGGGACAGGGGGATAAAGGGGGACCTCTGGGGCACAGTGACGCTGTGGGGGGCGGATTGAATGCACCAAAAAACACGTGGGAAAGGACAAATCAGCAGTGGTTCCGTGGGCTCTCCACAGAGACATTCAGCAGCACGGAACAGAGGGAGCTCCCTTCCCTCAGACACCCCAAAATCCTGCTCCGCTCCGACAGGACGCTGCAGGATCCCGACTCCACCGCCTCGTGCCAAAGCAAAATAAAAAAGGGATGCATATCTCTTACAAATGGCCAAACTCACAAGCAAAAAAACATCACTGAAACCAGGAATCGTCCAGCTCTACATTTATTGCAGCTATCCAGAGATTTAACAACGCTACCAAAGGTTTACTTACACTAAAAGGGGTGTGGGGAGAGAGGGGAAATGTTCGGTTTTTCTCGGAACATAAAGCCATTGCCACTAGCTCAGCACTGCTGCATCTGCACGGGACAGAAAGGAGCAAATTCTCTACGGGATTAATGGCAAAACTCAACCAAAAGACAGCAGACACACCACTGGAGTGAGTTAAAATGGTCACTGAAGCTTGCAGTCTTCATGGAAGAGAGCCTGGAACTAAAATAACAGAAAAAAAGAAAAAAAAAAAAAAAAAAAAGAAGAAGCTTTTAAACCTCCAGCAGGGCAAAGTGGCCAACAAATGTTTCATATTTACAAATATTGGCAAATTTGGCAGAGCTGCCTGCAAAAGGCAGGTCCAAAATCCCGTTTGGGGGAAGGAATTTCAGCACCAGCACTGCTGCGAGTGAGGTTTGGCACAAGGGAAGGCAGGCCAGGCTCCGGCCAGCCAGGACACGCTGTGCCCAGCGGTCACTTCTGACTCTCAAGGCAGCATTAAAACTCAAAATTAAACTAAAACTCTGAATGGAACCATTTTCCTGGATCAGCAGCGCTTTCCTCCGAGTGTGGGGAGCAGCAAATGCACCCCAAAAGGTGCCTGGTGAAGTCAGGGTTCAACCAGAGCTGGTCTGGCCTGAGAGGGGATTTAAATCCGGCCTGAAATTCCACTTTTGTCACACAGAATCCTTCCAAAATTTGAGGGGAAAGAAGAAGGGGGAATTGTGCAAGGAAATAAAAATTGTGAACAGCAACACTGGGAAGGTTCAAAGAAAAGCCAAACCCAGCTGGGGGATAAATCAGAGACCAGCACTGGCTCCAGTTATCCCAGTCCAGGCTGGGACTGGGAGATCTCATGGAAAGGCTCAGGTTTTCCTGATTAAACCCAGGAAAGAAAGGGGGGCAGTGAAAAACACCCCAAAAATGGACTTAAACAGCTCAGCACCCCTGCCAAGCACTGGGATTGATGCTCTTCCTGTGGCCCAAAACCTTTAAGGATTGCAACACTTCCAAGAAATTTGAGAAATGTCTCAAATGTCCTTAATCTGCCACCAAAATTTGTATTTATGGCCTTGGTGCTTCAGCTCCTTGCACTGTGAAGGTGAAGACACATCTGATATCCATGGAAAACCAGAATATTTTCCTGGACTTGTCATTTTTGGGGTTTCTGAGTGATTTTTGTGCCTCAAGGCAGCTCAAACTGAGTGAGGAGGAAATTACCCAATGCCACAATTTTGTTTTCAAAGACAGCAAAGGAAAAAAAAAAACCCACCAAACTTTGCATTCATGAACTAAAAGTGGCTGCTACAAGCAAGGAGAATTTGTTGCTATGGATTGAAAACAGTTTTTAATGGAGAGAAGAGTTTAATTTTGCTCTTCGAGCAGCAGGCAGGGGCAAGTTGGTAAGTCAAGAACAATTTTCATGCAGATTTTTGGCTGCTGGTCAGCAAAAACTTTAAAAAGATCTCCAGTGAAGCAGGTTTGGAACATCCAAGTGAAGACTTGGGGCTGGGTTTGGACTGGAAATGATGGAGGAAGCACTAAAAGGTGCAGTATTTAAATTCTGTCCCCCTCAGCAAGTCAGGAAAAGATGAATGATCAGACCTTGGGTGTTAATTTTGGTACCACTTTGAAATCTTCCACGTCTTCAGAGCTGCTTCCCCAAGCAGGAAACACTTTTTGTTCATGAATCCAGGCTTCTCTTCCAGGAAATTCTGCCATATTCCCTTAAAAGCACAAGTTTTTTGTCTTATGCCTTGGGGTTGTTCACTCAGAGAACTTCTGCAAAGCAAATATTTAATAGGAATTATTCTCTGAACTGGTGATCCACTTCCAGCGGAATTCCGAGCGTTCTCTTCATCTGCAGGAACAGGAATTGCATCTGCCCAGGGGGAAGGAAAGGAATCCCTCAAGAATTTCTTGGAGAAGAGCAAGAAACAAAACAAAAAGCACCCTTGAAAATTAATTATTTGTCCTTTGCAACCAAAAACCTTCGGAGCTGAGGTTGTCAGGGAAGAGTTTGGTGTTGCCAGCCTGGGATGAGCTCAGCTGTTCATCCTACAAGACTCCAAAATAAACACAGTGGTGGAGGCTGAGAATTGGTGGATGGAAGGAAGGAAAAATGCAGGAGGAGATTGGAAGATTTACCCCAACAACAAAATGGATCTTAAAATCTGAACTGCCTTGCAAAAGATGGGAATTGGAGAAGACTCTTGGTTGGAGAAAGGACCAGAACCAGGCTAAGCGCGGCTTCCAGGTCACTCATTCCATTTTTTGGTGAGCAATCCCATCCCAAGAGAGATTTGGCCAAAGAGACAGAGGGGAACAGGCACTTCTGACACCAAAAGCAGCTGTTTCTTCCTCAGAAGATGAGACCCTGCACCACCCAGGGCCAGCAGGAAGCTTGGCAAACAAACAAAACTCAAAACTGGAGTCCTCTACGAGAGAGCCGAGCGCTCTTCCCGCTGCTGCAGCTTCCCCCACAGCAGCTCTGCATGTCCCAGCCTCTGTTTGTCAAACCTAGAAAGAAGATTCGGGGTCACTCAGCACCTCCAGGCACTTCAGGGCACCTCTGGATTCTCAGAAACCAGAAAAAACTTGGTGGCAACAGCAAATAAATTGCTTGGAGAAGGAAGATTTTAAACGTGGGCTTTAATTGCAGACCCTAAAGGCTGTGGCACCTACCTATTTACTTGCTCTTTTCTGCCTGTACATTTGTATCATTCTCTGACGGAAAACATCAAATGCATCTTCTTTATTCTCTTCCCCTGCAACACCCAAGCCCTCCCCTGCAGAGGTTGCACCCCTAGGGAGCAAAATTTGAGAGTTAGAACACCCCGAGATGCCAAAAAACCCAGCTTTTCCAACACAGGCACAGCTCAGGTGGCACCAATTCTGCACAAATTTGGTGCCTGGCACAGCGAATTATTTAAAATAATCCCCCACCTCCCGTTCCAAGTGCAAATTCCCAGCAGGAAAAAGGGATTTTGTGGATAAAATCAGGTGGCAGAGCAAATTCTGGTATCAGTTTTAACTTTAGGCTTGGTCCTCTGCTGAAAAGATGCCCCAAAAAACCCTTGATTTTGTTATTTCAGAAATTAAGAGGCTTTGAGGAGTGAGCAGGAAACACCAAAAAGCTCTGGATAAAAGGGGATTTTACGGAGTGAAGAGAAGAACCAATTACTAAATTCAATCATTTAATAAAATTAAAATGAGCAGGAACTGCCCCGAGGGCGTGAAGAGAGCACAGAAATCCCTGGAGAAGGAAAATTTCTAGGAGTGTGGACTGGAAAAGTTGTGTGGGCTCAGGGGGAAATTATGAAATAAATAAGATTTCTGCTCCTTTTTCAGGCAGAGGGATGAAGGAATCCATAGGGAAGTATTATCCATGAGGAATTATTATCCATTCTCCATGCTGGACTCTGGATACAGCAGCTTTAAATGACAAAATCAACCTTCTTTTCTTTAAAAAAGTGAATTTTAAAGACAAAACTTACCTCATGGCAGCAGCACTCACCTTTTCCCATGTGCAATAAACCACAAAATTAGAGAAAAAAATCAAATTACTGCCTAAACTTGCAACATTGCTGAATTTTTCTTGTAATTCATGTGTTTGATGGAGCAACAGGGAGATCCTGGGGATAATCCTGTGGGATAAAAACCCTGCCAGGGTGGAATTGGAGCATCCCAAATTTTTCCAGCTGCCCTTACATACACTTGGACAGGTTCTCTGATGCCTCTGCCCCGTGTGCCCAGGCCGTGGCCCTCCTGCCAGCCCATCTTCTGCAGCATCTGGAACCCCACGTTCCTGGGGGTCAGTCTCTTGTGGGAAAATTCCAAATCTTTTGGTTTCTATGGAAAAAAAGGGGGGGGAAAGCAGGAGAAAAACAAAGGAGGGTTGTTAGGCAGGGAGGTGATTTATTAAAAATGGCTCAAATCCACCCCCAGCCAGCCTTAAATTGAGTTTTGTTTGGATTTCTGGATCTAGAGGATTATTTTCTTCTTCAGAAAAAAGTCACTCAGAGGGTAATTCCCTTAAAAATTTTTCTTGAAAAAAATATTCTTTATAAAAAAATCCTTAAAAAAAAGCTCCTTAAAAGAAATTCCTTTAACAAAATATTCCTTTAAAAATAATTCCTTTAAAAAAATCCTGAAAAAAAATTACTTTAAAAAAAGGAAATTCCTTTTAAAAAAAGATCAATTTCAGCTCCTCAGACTGTTTAATTACATTGTTAAAATGGCAAATAACAACCCTTTGTACTTTATACAGTTGGTTTTTCTAAAATAATAAATATTGAGTGATTTGCTGACTCAATCTCTGTTACAAATACAGCACCAGTTAGATAAAACCTCACCAATTTTGGAAAATCACAAGATTGTTTTCCGAGCAGCAAAGCACCCAAATCTTTATTTTTTAAATAGAAAATTAACACCCAGCTTTGCAATAATCAAAAAAAAGGTGGTTAAAATCTAAAATATTAAAGTTTAGAGGAGCCACAGCTTTAGTCCAGATTTTTTCCAGAACAAAGTTTCTCATTTTTAGTTTGATTCTGTGGCTGGAACACAAATTTTTTACCTTTTTTTTCTTTGTGACAGGGCAGCCCCGGGGTCTGTCATAAGCAATCCTGACAGGTTCATGCACTGCAAGGCAAATCAAAGACAAAATTCAGCTGGAAAGCAAAATTATTTTAGTAAAGAACTCCAAAACACAGCCAAAAAAACCTCCAAAAAGTGCATTTCAAGCCTAACTCAATGCCTGGACCTAAAACAGAATCAATAAGAAAAATCAGAGCAATAAGAAAGATCAGAACTCAGAAATATCAAAAATATACTCAGAGAATATTGGAAGATGTTTGATACAAACTTTGCTGTTGGCCCATAACACAAATTATTTATTCAGCTTCTCCTTTGCCCCTTGAAAAAAGTGAATTTTGTGTTCAGTTTTGCGTGAAATGCAATTTTTTAAATCAACAACCAGCAACAAAGCACCTAAACAAAAAAAAAAAAAAAAAAAACAAGCGGGATTTTTGTCCAAATTCTCTTTTGTTTCGATAGAAAACGGAAACATTTCCATGCCCACTGACCTTTGGGTTCTTCTATGAGGCAGATCCTTTTGGAAGCAGGGATCATCCCAACTTTCAGGGACTTGCTGCTGATTCGTTTGCGGGGGAATCGGGCGCCGGGGGCCGGGGGCGGTGCCTGTGTCGACAGATTTGGTACAGCACCATCAGAAGGGCTGGAAAGCTGCATTTCACCTCCTGCAATTTCCTCTCCTGCTCTGGAAACCAGCTCTTCCTCTAGGTTTGCCACACTTCTACCTGCTGGCACGTCCTCCTCTTCCCCCTCCGTTTCTTCCAGAGGTTGGGAGGTTTCCTCCTCAAACTCAGCTTCCTCCTCGTTGTCTTCTTCCTCTTCTTCTTCTTCCTCCTCCTCCTCTTCCTCTTCTGACATCTCCAGGGTTCTCTCTGTAGCTTTAGCACTTTCTCCAGCCTCAGCTGCCTCAGCACTGAAGTTGATGGAAGGGCACAACTCATAAACTTTCATTCTGTAGAACTTGAAAGCGGAGCTGTTTTGATCCTGGAGAAACCTGAGCCAATGAAAAACCAAAAATCCAGGGAAAATAAGGTCAGGAAGAGATTTTCTTCAGCTGGAACGATGCAAGATAATAGAAATCAGTCTCTGGTTGATTTTTGAGTGGTCACTCCACGTGTGTTTGGGGAGAACTGGAGGATTCCCTTCCTACAAACAGCAATTTTCCCCCAAAGCTGATGTTCAGCAGCACTTCCCAAACCCTGCTGGGAAGAATTAATTCAGCGGAATCATCTTGAAAATTCACTTTTGTTTCAGGATTCAGGTTGATTATTAGGATCAAAAAGAAATAAATCTATGCATTTGGGAGAAGTGGGGTTTTTTCTGAGATATTTCAGATATTCACCATTAATGGAAGTGCTGAAGACACCAGGGAGAATTGCCCCAAATCCTCTGTTCTTGAACACACTAAAAACAGAGATCTCAGCAAAAAATGAAAGGAAAAGGAAGCATTTTGGGGGTTGTGATGGGTTTCCAGAGGCAGGTGCAGGTACTCACCAGAGGTCGGGGTTATCTGCACTGTTGTCTATGCTGAACTGCTCGATTTCTGGTCCTACCTGAGCCACAAACTTGGCGAGTTTCTCTGCAGTTTCCATGGTTTTGGCATCCACTGCAAGGGACAAAATGTTCTGTTAGCATCACCCAGAGCCTGGAAAGGTCAGTGCAAGCTGAGAACTAGCCACTTCACAAATAAATAATAAAAGAAATGATGGTTAGGATTTCCAACAGAAATTATTTTCATGGATAACTGGTTTGCAGGAGAAATTTTTTTCTATAAAATTCCACATCTAACCCCGAATCCTCACTCACCATCAGGAAACTGAGAGGCCAACGGTGGGAAAAGCTCTGGTGATGGTGATAAATCCTCAGGATCTGCTTTTCCCTCTGCTGGCACAGAAACCTCGGAGCTGGTGGCACCTTGGGAGGCTGAGGTGGCGTCGAGGGCAGGGCTCTGCTGGGACAGGCTGGAATCTGGCACGGAAATCTTTGCCTGGATTGAACCTGGAAGATGTTTGTCTTGGTGCTTCAGCACTGTCCCAGCTGACAGCACAGTCTGGGTGCCTGTGGTTGCTCTCCTCACCTTCCTCGCCCTGGTGCCACGGGGTGGGAGAATTCCAAGTTTTTTCCTCTTGAAAAGCCTCCTTTTAATGCTGGCGACTTTCCTGGCGTAGAGCATGGCCCGGAGGGACTCCGGGGCAGCTCCCTCCCCACCCACGGTCCTTCTCTGCACCTCTGACAGCCTCAGCCTGTAATATTTGTACTCCAGACTGTCCTCGTCAGACAGGAACCTGAGGAACACAGAAATGAAAGGAGAACTCAGCTGAAAATTCTTAATTTTTCAAGCCAGGAAATCTCAGCGATCCAGCTTTTTCTTTTTTTTTTTTTTTCCAGGTGTTTAGCGTGAGGCTGAGCAGGTTTCTCTGGGAATAACAAGTCTAGAGCAGCAAGGAAAGTGTGCCAAGCAAATAAATAATGGAGGGTTTGACATAAATCGTTTGGGTAATTAATCAGCTCACACATGGAGAGGTGCTGTCATACACTGGAGATGTCTCAGCTTCCCTTTTCCAACTCGTGGAACTCTAAATCCTGTTACCTTGCTGGATGTCTCCATCACCTGCATTTGCTCCTAAATGCAAATTGCTTTTAACACCTCGGATTTGGATCGACAAAGAGCCATTATTGGCACATCAAAAGGAACGGGATCTCCTCCCCACAACACAAACACCAGGATCATTTCCAGGGACAGCAGGATAATTAGCTCCAGGAAAACATTCTCCAAAAAAAAAAAAAAAAAAAAAAAGCTGATTAAATATACAATAGGCTTTGATCTTTTCCATTGAGTGAAAGGCTGAACTTAATTACATCTACTCCAAATACCCCAGCCCCAGTTCCCACACACCCACCAATATTCGGGACAGTTCTTCTGAGCATTCCTGTCTTTGGCAGACAAAGTTCCTGACACGATGCTGGTCACCAGCTGCTCGATTGTGTCCACAACTTTCCTGTCAGCTCGTTGTGGGGCTGCGGGGAGAAATAAAAACCAGTCAAACCCACTCGTTGTTTTATTCTCATCAGCAGAGTGACAAGATACAAGATGCTGTCATTTTTATTTTTTCACAGGTTGATATTTGCAATTTTTCAAGGTATTAAGAGGCAACAGAATCCCAGGAAGGCTGGGGTGGGAAGGGACATCTGGAGATCCCAAATCCAACCCCTGCCCAGGAGTGGGTGACACAGGAATGTCTGGTGGGGTTGGGATGTCCCCAAAGGAGGCTCCAGGTTCCCTCCCTGGGCAGCTGCTCCAGAGCTCTGCCACTTCCATGGAAAGAAATTCTTCCTCATGGGGAGGTGGAACTCATTGTGCTTTAGTTTGTGGCCATTACCCCTTGTCCCGTCACTGGGAAGAGCCTGGCACCATCCTCTGGACACTCTTTGGGGATATTTGTATGGATTTTGGGATCCCCTCTCAGCCTACCCTTCTCCAGGCCCAGCCCCACAGTCTCTCCTCAAGCTCCAGACCCCAAATAATTTCTGGAGCCTCTCCTGGTCTTCCTGGAACAGTGGAGCCCAGAACTGGGCACTCCAGAGGGAGCAGAGGGGCAGGATCCCCTCCCTGACCTGCTGGAAATGCTCTTCCCAAGGAACCCACACTTTCCAGTGCATCCTTCCCAAATTAAAATAAATTAAGGAAAACTCTAAACTTTAACTGAGATTCTGCACCTGTTCATTATTATTAAAAACACCACGGTTTAAAAAAATATTTTTGGCTCTCCTAGGTAAGTGAAATCATCCTTAAAAAGGCAATTTCTTCATGGAGCAAAAGGATTTTGTGGAAAATCCGTTTATTTGAACGCTGCTCCAAAGGGCTGAGTGACAAATTTTCAACCATTCGGTGTCAGCACTGCAAGGCCTCCCTGAGAAAGGATCTGAAGCTCAGTTAGGAAAAACCAGGATGAGCAGGAATGTTTTAGGCAGGAAGAATCACTGGCATAACCCAGGGATGGGGTATGAACATCTCCAGAGGAATGCACCTGGATCTGATTAAAGTGGTGATGGTGACATCTCCAGATTTGCATATATGCAAATATTCACTCTGTAGTAAAGGCAGTTCCAGGTTGGTCCTGGCCTCCCTACCTTGAGGTGGTGAAACTGGGATGAAAATCCTGGATTTAAGGTCTAAACAGGTGCCAGAAAGGGGAGGAAGGACACGGTTTCACAACAAAAATGCCAACAGAGAGCATTCACTCCCTGCCCCAGCCCTGATTTGGGATTTACCTGGAATTCCCAGAGTCAGGAATTCCTGACCTGATGAAACCATAAAAATCAAACACATCCTGCAAAGCATCTCCCAGCAGCGCCCTCCCTTTTTTACCTTTGGTGTCAGGGGAGGGTGCTTTGAGCTGCTCCGTGGATTCTGGCTCTGGTTTTTTCATCTGGATCGGGTATCCACTCTTCTCCAACCAAGCCTTCAAGTTCTCAATGTACTCCCTCCCAAACAGCGTCGAATCATCAAAATTTGGGAATAATGTCGGTGCTGGAGCCATCTCCTGGAGCCCCACAGCCTCCAGGATTTTCTCCTGCCTGAAAACAGAGGCCAGAGCAAAGGTCTGCCCCAGCAGGGCCAGGGATTTACGACAGAGGGACACAGTGGTCTCGAAAGCATTGGCCATTTCTCTGGGATTGCCAAACCCATTGGTTTTAATGCTCAGCTCGTAGGCATTGCAGGCCATCAGCAGCGGGGTGACCCCCTTGAGGAGGCGGTCCTGGAGCCTCATGATGTATTTATCAAAAGGTTTGATGATCTCAAAGAAACAATTCTTGGTTTTCACCGCCCCCTTGTCCAGCAGCATGTTCAAGAACTCGTTGTCCACCTTGGGGGTTTTCAGGGCGGCGTGCTGTAAACTCTTGATGGTGAAGAAACAATAATCTCTGTGCTCTGGCCTCAGGGAGCACTTGAAGGAGGCCAACATTTTGGCACAGGTCTCAGTCTCCAGCTCGAAGAGGGCCCCGAAGAGCCGCGAGAACTCGGCGTCGTTTTTGATGGCGTGGAACCCGGCCCACTTGATGATTTCGATGCCGAAGGTGGAAAAAATGTCAGATTTATCCACCAGGTCAAAATTGAGGTTCCTGAACACGTGGGCAGGCTTCGGCAGCCTCAGGATGGGTCTCTGGGCTGCCAGAGGGCGTGGGGGCAGCTTGGGGTTGGGGCGCTGCTGGAGGGGCACCGGCCTCTGGCTGGGGTGTTCAGCAGCTTCCAGAGGCTGATCCAGCGGTTTGGGATCGAGGCCTGGCTGTGGCTTTTTCATGTTCCACTTCTTGAGGGGAGCTTTGATGTCTCCTTTGAACACTTTTGCCTTCACCACCCCCCTGGTGAGGCGCTTGCCCCTCAGGATCCTCCCCCTGCCCACGCCTCCCCTCCGCAGCGGGGGCCGGAATTCGCTGTCCGGCGCCCCGAACTCCACCTCGTATTCCTGGTTCTCCACGCTGCCATATTCCTCTTCCATGAGCCCTGGCGACCTGAAATCCCCTAAAATATCCGAGGAGCTAAAATCAGGTTCGTGTGGCCCGCTGGCTTCCCAGGAATCCGAGGGGCCGTAGTCCTGCTCGTGAGGTGCCAGGCCCCCATAGTCCCTCTCCCGCCCATATTCCCGGTTTTGGTGTCCATACTCCCGGTTGTGGGGAGCAGGGTGCCCATATTCCCTGGTTTGGGCAGCTGCACGCCCGTATTCCCGGTTTTGGGAAGCGGGACGTCCATAATCCCGGCCAAATTCCCGCTCCCGGGGCGTGGGGCGGCCGAATTGTTCGTGGAAATAATTTTCCTTGCGGAGCAGAGGGCTGGCGGCTCTGTAGGAAGGGCCAGGATAGTCTTCCCTGGGATAATCTTCCCTGGGATCCTCACTCCAGTCCTCGTGCTGGGAGTTGTCGTGAGGGAACCTCCCGTCGTCGTGGAAGCTCTGGTTGTAGCGGGGCCGGGGCAGCGGCCTGGAGTGAGCTGGGGAAAATAAAACCAGGAAGAATTTAGGGGTTGAAAAGAGTCAAAATACCGAAATTTCTGAAGGAAATCCACATATCTGACTTCAGGATATTCCCATATTCCAATCCCTACAGAGACTGAGGAGAGCAAGTTCTCCTCTAAACCCCAGTTTGTCTTTGCTCATCACTTTCTCAGATTTTCATCTTCTACTGGGGTTCCTGAGACATAAAACCCATCAAAACCCCGAACTTTCAGTTTCCCAGAATTAAAACTGTCAAAGACCTCCAAGACCATCAACTCCAAGCTTTGACCAATCCCCACCTTGTCACCCAAACCAGATTTCCCAGGAGGAATCTCACAGTTGGACAGAAGCTCCTATCTCCTGCAAACTCAACCACAATTATCTAATTATTGCAGGAAATTCTAGGATTTCTCATTATCCAAGATCCCCGTTCCTCAATCCCAGAAGTTCGATTCCGAAAGTAAAGAATACTTGAAAAAAAAATGAAGTATTTAATATAAATTATTTCTCCAGGGCTCATACAAGTCTAAAAATAACAAATTTCATTTTAAAGCTCTCCTATGAATGCCTATCCCTGTGAATGTGATCCAAGTGTTTTGCTGGACATTTTATATCTCAAATTTAGGAGGCAAAATAAATTTGGGGATCACGTTTTGTGTTATGTTCATGAGGTCAATGTCCTGCTTTGAGCTATTTCTCCTAAAATAACACCAAACACAAAGACCCGAAGGCTTCCAGTGCACTCCTACGTTTATTTAACTTATCAGCCATCAACAGAATTCCATCCTGCAGCAACGTCCCTGGAGACCTCGCTGAAATTGGACCCACTCTCTGATGCTGCCTGAACAGAATTCCTTTGTCTGAATTTCCATTTTTTTCCCCCCCGCCTTAGAATTTGCACGGTGTCAGTCCTGCCCAGCTGTTCGCCTCTTCCATAAAAATGGATGTGGAAAAACACCAGCACAAGGCAAATAAATGGCAGGCGATGGAAGGCTGCTCCCGGAACAGCCGCCACATCCCCCGGCGCGTCCGTCATCCCGCTCTTCCCTACCTTTGAAATGATGGATGGTGTCCCCCGCGGCATCGCTCCGCTCCATGCGGTACCGTTTAACTTTGTCCTGCACCACGGCCTCGAACGTCTCCCGGGTGATCCTCCGAGAGGCCATTTTCCCCCTGGAGCCGCCCCGCACAACGCGGCCGCCGCCCGGGGCACGGCCTGGCGCGGGTCCGGGGTCCCGCGGGGCGCCGAGCTCCCGCCGCGGCCTGAGGGGAGGCGCAGCCTGAGGGGAGCCTCACGGTTCCCCGCCGCCCCCCGCGCAGCGCCGGGAGGAGGAGCGGAGCCGGAGCCGGAGCCGGAGCGGAGCCCGAGCCCGAGCCCGCCCCGCCCTCACCGAGGCGGCCCCGCCCGCCCCGGCCCCGCCGCCGCCGCCGCCTCCCGCCACACCGGGACCTCCCAGCGGCCCGCGCGGGGTGCCGCCGGCCCCGCCCCCTCCGCCGGTAGCCACGCCCCTCCCGCCGGCCCCGGGACTCCCGGAGACCGCTGCTGGTCACGCCCCCTTCTAGGCCGCGCCCCCGAGCCGGTCTAACCGCGCCCCCGCCCTCACACCGGCCGCGCCCCCTCGGCCATTCCACCCCGCCCTCAAACCGCGGTTGGCCGCGCCCCCGGACAGGCGGATCCCGCCCCCTCCCGCCGCGCCTGCGCCGCGCGGAGCCGCCTCATCCGCTGCAGGCGGGCGGTGGTGGCGCGGCGCTGCGGGCTCGGGGCGGTGCTAACGGCGCGGGCGCGCTGCCGGTAAGCGGAACGGGAGCGAGGGGAGCGGCCCGCGGCCTCCCGCTCCAGGGGCGGGGCGCTGGGGCAGCGCGGGCGCGCCTCGACGCGCTCCGCACACTGCGCGTGCGTGGGAGCGGCCGGGCGCGGGGCGGTGCGCATGCGCGCTGCGCCGCCCCGCGCTCTTTTTCGCTCGCCGTGAGGGCGAACGGCGTGAGATTAGGCAGCGGCGCATGCGCGGAGCGGGCGGGGCCTGCGTACGGCGGCCGAGTGGGGCCGTCCCGCCCTCGCCTTTTGTCCGGCGGGGGCGGCCGGCGGGAGCCCAGGTGGGTTGTGAGGGGAAGCGCGGCCGCGGGTGCGCCCCGGAGCTGCCCCAGCACTGCCGCCTTCCTTCAGGGTCTTCTCCGCGTCGCTGGGAGCAGCGGGGTGGGATCCCGTAGGCTTGCGGGGCCTGCTGAGGGGGTGTGGGATGCGCCGGGGCCCGGGAGGAGCGGGGTAGGGGCGGGCTGAAGGGCCGGGACCGTGACCGGGCACGGTGCCCTCTGTGCCGCAGCGAGAGCCGTGTCACGGTAACAAATCCTGAAACCCTATCAAAATCCTGGAATGCTGCTGAAATATGTCCTTATCTCTCTTAATTGCCATATTTTTCCCCTTAAATAAAAATCCGGTCATGCGTCTGTATATTTTTCGCTTAGAGTTCTGAGTTTTTGTTTTGAGGAAGAACACCCCTCTTGCTTTGTTTCTGGTTGGCATTAGAAGGTTTTGCAGTAAAATGAGCTGTGGCCTCTCTCGACAGCAGGACACGGAGGTGCTTTCATCCCATCCCAGGAAAATGGGGTCCAAACAGATCGCCCAAGAAACGTTTGATGATGCAGTGCAGGAGAACATCACCGAGTTTGAGATGGATCCAGAGGAGGCTGTGAGAGAAGCTGTGCAGCAGTTTGAGTCCCAAGGTATTGTACATGCAGCTGCTTTTGCAGCTCGGTTGTTACGGGCTGAGGTTTTACAAATCCGAAGGTTTAAGAGAAAGCTGTAGGCAAAGATGGATCATCCAGCATTGGAAAGGAGCCTTTGTGAAGTGGAACAGAGACACCATTAATGCTGACCTGGTTTTGTGGATTAATTATGACTGGAAAACTGCTTAGAGGGAAACCGGAGGGTGAAATTTGGTCAGTGAAATGAAATTCTTTCTTTTTTCCCCTCAACTGACACCTAGCTTTGTTCCAGGATGAATTTGACCTTACAGTCAGAATTTAACATCCCAGCATCTTTACAACAAGTTCATCTTTGTTCTCTGTGAACTTGGCAGATTTTCCCTAGAGCTGGAACTAATACTGTTTATTTGACTCTAGTTATCTTGGAACCAATCTTGGTTTTATTTCCCATTTTAGGTGTGGACCTGAGCAATATTGTGAAAGCTGTGCGACCTCCTGCCTCTGAGAACGGGCAGAGGCAAAAGCATCAAATCCTGCTGGTAGGAGCACAAATTGATGATGTCTCCTAAGGATCAGGGTTATATAATAATATAAGTACTAGGCCAACTTCTGCCTCTGTCCCATTTCTCTGGGAGCTCTTCAGGCAGTTAATCCCATCTATTCTTCAAACTGGGAACGAGATAAAAATTCCAAGAGCTTCTTGCACTTTTCAGGGGAGGATCTGTGTAAGTGAGGTGGGGGTCAGGCTCTGCTCCAGGGACAGGACAACAGGGAACAGCCTCAAGCTGTGCCAGGGGAGGCTCAGGTGGGACATCAGGAGGAATTTCCTCATGGAAAGAGTGGTCAGGCATTGGAACGGGCTGCCTGGGGAGGTTTGGAGGTGTCCAAGGAATAATGACAGGATGTGGCTCTGGGCTGGTGACAAAGTGGGCAGTCAGTTCCCCTATCCCACATTGCTCCAAGCCCCATCCAACCTGGCCTTGGACACTTCTGGGGCTGGAATGTGCTGGCAGGACCCAATTCACCTGCTGCTGGTCAGACTGGTGCCCAGTGGAGGTGTGACAGTGGTGGCAGAGGGAAGTCCCTGTCCTTCCAAAGGGTTCTGTGCACAACGCCCAAATGCTGCTCTTTAAGACAACCATTGCTCCCATAACATCAAACTGATTTAAACTTAAAACTATCGCTAAAAATAAACAAGTTGCTCTTCTTCCTGCACAGTTCAGGTGCAGAACTAACCCTTGGTGTCTCCCTCAGACCCTGGATGCCCTGGGGAGCACCGTGGCCGAGTCGGACGTGGCGGAGCTGCCCGAGCAGCTCTCGGCCTTCGCGGCGCAGTGCAAGGAGCAGCTGGCGTTCCGCTACCTGGCCGGCCAGAACGGGGCCTACCCCGTGGTGTTCTCTGCCTGCCAGCTGGCTTCAGGAGACAGGGATTTACTGCTCCAAGCCTTCTCCACCCTGTCTGCCTTGCTGGATGGGCAGCCAGACCTGCTGGATGCCGCCGGGCAGGAGCTGCTGCTGCAGACCCTGCGGGAACAGCGGGAGGACGCGGAGATGACGCTGGCGGGGATCCGCTGTGTCCGGCACGCCTGCCTCAAACACGAGCAGAACAGGCAGGACTTTGTCAAGGGTGGGATCCTCCCTCTCCTCACTGGAGCCATTATCCAGCACGGGAACAGCGCTGACGTGGTCAGGACGGCGGCCTCGGCCCTCAGGATCATGACCTTTGACGATGACATCCGTGTGCCCTTTGGTCACGCCCACGACCATGCCAAGATGATTGTTTTGGAAAACGATGGGTTGAGAGTCCTCATTGAAGCTGCAAAAGGTAAAATTAGCCCCGGGGCTGTTGATCCTAATCGGGAATCACCCAGGATTTCTTTCTTTACTGTCTCGGGAATCAGCTGTGATTTCTTCTCTCATTGTCTAACTCGAAGCTCCTCAGAGGTGATTCAGGAATTTGTCACTGAAACGGGGTTTAATTCTGTTGATGAAATGTGCCTGAGAGAGCCAAAAAGTGCCACTGGTGCTGCTGATAACCTCTGGAGCAGTCAAATGTCAGAGCTGTTTGTTGCTGTATTTAGGAAGTATTTTACAGGTTTAGGGGCAGTTACCTCTGCTGAGGTGCTTCTTGCCAAGAAAACACATTCTGGCTCTGCCTAGAAACAGGTGTCATCTCTTGTTTTAATGTAAAATGTTAAATATATTGTTTAAATTAAACAAATTAATTCTGCAGGACCCTCCCTGCCTGTAGTTACTCCATCCCTCCTCTCTCCTCTGCAGCGTTCATGGATAACTCCGGGGTTCTCAGTGAGCTCTGTGCCACCCTCTCTCGCCTCTCTGTCAGGAATGAATTCTGCCAAGAAATTGTGGACCTTGGGGGCTTAAATTTTATGGTGACTCTCCTGGCTGACTGTATGGATCACCCGGTGAGCAATGGGAAGTGCTTTGGGAATGGGTTGGAGGGAACATCTCATTCGAAGGAATGAGGTTCATTTTAGTGAGTGACCCTTAGCCTGTGCAATATTTTAGGTGCAATTAGGGTTGGAACCCCTCTGATCCTCATTTACAGCCATATATATGGAATTAACTGCTCTGCAGGTAAGATCTGTGAGCTCATAGTTAAGTTACTCCTGTGTCTTCCACCCTCCAAGAGCAGAACTCTGCCTCCTCCCAGAAAAGCTGAATGCTTGGTTTTCCACCATTCCAACTAGAAGAGATCCAGGAGGATTTAGCTGCTCGAGTCCCAGAGGTTGATGTTTGATTCTTTGATCTTCACTGATGGCTTGACAAGAAATTTTCAAGGTCCCTTATGTGGCAAGAAAGTGACTGAGGGTAGAGTTACTCCTTGTAACTGATAATTACCACAACCATTGGCGTGGAGTTGCTGGGGGATGTTCTGGTTGGCTTTCCAAAGTCTCAAACTCTCTCTGCTGTTTTTTGCCCTGTTTTTTCTCCATGGAGCAGGACGTGGTGAAGCAGGTGCTCAGTGCCATCCGTGCCGTGGCCGGGAACGACGACGTCAAAGACGCCATCGTGGATGCCGGGGGCACCGACCTCATCGTGCTGGCCATCAGCCACCACCTGGGCAACCCTCAGGTACCACCCTCCAGGGGCTTGGGAATTCCCTCTGGGATGGGCATGGAGCTCAGCTTGAGTTGCAGGATGTGTGTTTATACATCAGCAATGTATAAACCTTGAATACTCAGTTGTAGAGAGCATGCCTGGCAAATATTTGTGTGAATTTAAAGGTTTTTACACCGTATATTGTTTTATTTTTTCTCATTCCTGAATCACACAGATAGTGGAGACGGTGTTCTACACCTCTGGCATGCAAAACACAGAATCATGAAGGTTGGAAATACCTCTAAGATCAGTATTCCAACCCTCCCTTTGGTTTACTTGCCAGAGCAGCAGGATACCGCGGTGGGAGAAACTTCAAAACAATAAAAATAAATCAAAAACTCCCAGAAAAGGAAACAAACCTCACTTCTATTTCCCTTCAAGCCACGTTTCCAGGCAGTGAGCGTGCTCCCCTCTGTGTTGCAGATCTGTGAGCAGGGCTGTGCAGCCCTGTGCATGTTGGCCCTGCGCAAGCCCGAGAACTGCAGCGTCATCATGGAGGGCGGTGGGGCCTTGGCAGCCCTGCAGGCCATGAAGGCTCACCCACAAGAGGTGGCTGTCCAGGTACGTCCCTCACAGCACTTGGTGAGTCAATCAGGACTGCTCTTGGCTCTCTTACCTGTTTCTGTGGGATCTTTCCCTTTACTCATCAAATTCCAACAGGTTTTGAGGGTGTTGGGAAGGCAGTGACTCAATGCAGCCCCCCTGCATTTGTCACCCTGATCTGCTCAAAGCAAAACTTAATTTAGGTTTCACATCCATCTGGCTGTGGGTTCCTAAAGATGTGGAATGCCACACTCCTCTTCCAGGCATTCTTTTTCCTTCTGGGAAGAGCAGAATGGGGATGGGCTCCTTCCAACCCAGCCTGTGCCATCTTTCTCCAGGATCAAATAAACCACCTGCATGGAAAGAAGTTTGCCCCTGGTTTCTCCTGCAGGTTTCAGCAGGTTCTGTGTTCGCTTCTGTGCTTTCCAGAGTACTAAAATACCATAGAAAATATTTTCTGAAGGAGTCGTTTTGAGTTAAGTGCCTGGAACAGCATAGGAGGGGTGGGAAGGTGGGGCTGCTGCACTGGAGAATTCTCTCTTAGCGTTACTTAAAAATTAATTGATATTGGCTGATGTTGGATATTTGTACAGAGATTCAACACAAACTTCAACAGGGAATAACATCCATGGATTTTATTCTTCCAGGGAACGGTTTGTTGCTCTCTGCAGCATCTCACATTTGGGTTTCTCAAGAAATACTCTTTAGCTGGAGTCAGATCTGCTTTGTGCGTGCTACAATCTCCCATGGCTGTGTTTCCCTGTGAACCCCACTGACCCCTGTGCTTGCCCTGTGTCCCCAGAAACAGGCCTGCATGCTGATCCGCAACCTGGTGTCCCGGAGCCGGGACTTTTCCCAGCCCATCCTGGAGATGGGAGCCGAGAACCTGATCACGGAGGCTCGCGCGGCGCACAGGGACTGCGACGACGTGGCCAGGGCTGCCCTCAGGGACCTGGGCTGCAAAGTGGAGCTGCGGGAGCTGTGGACGGGCCAGAAGGGGAGCCTGGCTCAGTGAATCCTCATTCCACCGAGCAGGGAAGCTCCAAGGCGTCTCTGTCCCTGAAGTCTTGTGGGAGAAGCGACGGGCATGGATCGTTTGGCGCCGATGCCCAGCTGGAGTATCCAAAGCAAATGCCTGGCTTGGGAGGCTGCAGGGAACTTTTTTCTTGGGAGCTACGGCTGAAATGGCTTTCTGCATTCACAGGCTGCAAAATCAACTCTGTGTAGTGATCATTCCCTGGATCATCTAATGCCTGAAGATGATCTGCTCCCCGCTGTCACCCCTCGTGTGCAGGACGGGGCTGTTCCCGCTGCTCTGATCCCCGCGGTGACAGCAGGAGTGGCTCTTTCCTGTCTGGAGTTTGGCACCGTGGCTGCTGGTTCCCATTTGTCCCTCTGCCCATGGAGCTGGTCACGGGCTGGATGAGGAGGAATCCCAGCATTTGTGAATGTGCTCTGTTCTGTTCCCTTGTTCTTTTACTGCTGACCCTACTCTGTGTTGCTGCTTTGTTTGGGATTTTTTCCGCCAGCGTAACATTTTAAACAAAAAAAAGCAAAGTAAGGATTTGGGATAATACGGCCCAAAGGAACCATTGGCATCCAGGAGGAAAGTTCATGTTCTCCCTCAGTGAGAGGAGCAGGGCAGGGACTGGGAGTGGGGGTGGGAATTCTAAAGTGGGGCCAAGCTGGCAGTGGTTCCACGCAGCGGGAAGCACTGGGAAGCCCAGGCTTTGTCACCTCTTAGCACTTCCCTGGATCCAGGAATGCTTTAATTGTAGTGAAGAGGCCAAGAACCTCATGGACTGACGCAAAACTGTGGACTTGTGGGCAAAGCAGGCCCCGGAAGGGCTCTGAAGTCTCAGCTGAAGGTTTTTGCTGGGCCGTGTTACCAGCCCTGCTCTGGTGCTGAGCCTTCCTCCTGCGCTGCTGCCGCCGCTGTTTTTTGTGAGTGGATGTTTTTAATGTGATATTCTCTGTAGAATTGGTGACCTTATAAAACATACAAACGTTCCAGGGGTGCTCGGCTCTTTGTGGAGCCTTTCTGTGGCAGGAAAAGCAAGGTGCTGGAAATGCCTAAGTGCTGAGTTTGTGAGTAAAAACCTCCTGCAGCCCTGCTGCTGTGTGCCAGCAGATTGCAAAGGTCAGTGTGTTCTTCAAAGCTTCCTACCCCCGTGGGGGAGGAGAGGCTGCCTGGCTCCTCTCTGCCTGCTGGGGGAAGAGCTGGAGGGGTTTGTGCACTGCTCTGACCCCTGGCTGGGTGAAAGGGCCTCGTTCCTTCACGGCAAAGTGGACAAGAGCTGATGAAGAGATGCAGAGCTCCTACATTTTGGGGAGAACCTGATTGCTGGGGGCAGCGTGTTTGGTGCAGCCTGTGCCTCCCAGGCTTGGCCTTTCTGGGGAGTTTGGGATGGGGGAAAAGCAGCCCCAAGGCTGGGGGAGAATCAAACAGAGGGCTCCCCGCGGGATTTAATTTCCTTCCCCTTTTACCAAGAGTTGCTGGAGCTGAGCTCCCGCCTCCAGCCCTGAGGGGCCGCGGGGACCGAGCAGAGCCGCAGCCTGGAGGACACCGGGGGCGTGCTGGACAGCGGAGCCGGGCGGAATCTCTGGGCGCTCCCGGTTTGGGATCCCCGGGCAGCCCCGGCCGCTCCCCGCCCCTGCACCGAGCGCTCCGCCCCGCGCCGCTGCGAAGCCCCGCCCCTCGCTCTTGCCCCGCCCCCTGCCGATTCCGATTGGTCGCCTCCGCCGTCAATCCTAACCGCGCAGCCAATCTCCGCGCGCGGTCCTGCCCCCGCCGTGCCGATTGGCCGCGCCCCGGGGCGGGCCCCGCCTCCCGCGGCGCAGCGGGGGCGGCCTGGCGGCGGCGGACGCGGCCGGGGCGGACGCGGAGCGGAGCCGGTGAGTGCGCGGCACCGACCCGGACCGGCCCCGCCGCGGGCGCTGACGCGGCCCCGCGGTTCCATCGCTGTGGCCGAGGCCCGGGCGGCGTTGCGTCGCTGTGGCGGCGTGAGGCGCCAGGTGACATTGCCGCGGCCTCCCGTGGGGTCACCCCGTGCCAGCCCGGCCCGGTCCGCGGGGCTCTGACGCGGCCGCCCGCGTGTCGCGGTCGGTCCGGTTAGCCCGGGAGTTCGGTGCGGCGGCGGGACCCGCCGGGGGCCTGGCTGAGCTGCGGGGGAGCAGCGCCGGCCTTGGCCGCGCTCGCCGCGGGCTGCGGCACCGCGCGGGAGGCCCGGCCCGCAGTGCCCGGGCTGGGTGCGGGAGGGTGCGGGCTGCGCTCTCTGCCTGCGCTGCCTTCTTCCCTGTCTGCTCTGCCTTCCCTGTCTGCTTTCCTTGCCTGTTTTCCCTGTTTCTTGGTGTTCTCTGCCTGTTTTCCCTGCCTTTCCAGCCCCTGTTTACCCCACTTTTCCTGCCTGCCCTGCTCCCACCTTGCCACCCCCCTCTGACCCTGCCCTGCCACCTTTCCAGCCTGTCCCACTGCCCCATTTCCTGCCCTGCCAACCCCGGTGTCTCCCGGTGGCTGTGCCGGGCACGTCAGGCTCCTGCTCCCTTCCCGATCCAAATGTGCGGCTCCTAACGCGAGATGTGATTTTTGTCTTGTTTGTTCCAATCGGTGAGAAGCTGAAAATAAGGCGGAGTGGTGTTTTTGTGCTGAGGGACAGATCCCAGGGGGCACAGAAGGTGTTGAACACAGATCTCTCCGTGTCTTCTGCCTCTCCCACCTCAGCAGAAGCAAAAACTTGCAGAGCAGGGGTGAACTCCCTGCTTTGCCCTCAAAGGTGGGGATGAAAGGAGCCTCTTGGCTTGGCTTTGAGTTATAATGTGAAAAGACAGATGGAAACTGCTGGAAATGCCTGTGCAGGGTCAATAAAGGCTGTTCCACCTTCCCTGCCGTGTGTGAACATGGAACTGGCTGTTCCAGCCGAGCAGTCGGTGCTGCTGACCTTAAACCTGGGCTCCCCTCGAGGCTGGAGGCGTCAGGGTTGTGTTTGTGTGTGTTGATGGTGTTTTTTCCCTGCTGGCTGATGATTCGGAGTGGGTTTGGAAGCTGCTGTCGCTTTGCTTTGGGTTCTCCTGCATCACATTTAGTGCTGTGTGTGGAGGTTTGGCTGCTCTTCCCGTGTTTTTCTGTGGTTTAGGTGGATTTTGGAGTGTTTTGGAAACATCCTGGGTTTTAAGCGACTCCAGGTTGGAGCAGAGGAGAAAAAACAGCTGAGAAAGGAGAGGCTGCAGTGAGGGTTGGTTTAATCACACCAACAACTTGTGGGTAAAGGAATTTAAAAATAATCGTGGCACTGAGTGGGTGAAACACCAGGGCTGGATTCCAGGCCCCTCTGAGCATCTTTACAGAGCTCTGGATACTCAACGTTTATTTTTGTGTCCCCCTGCAAGTCCAAATGATTGTTTAGGACCACAGATGCTGAGGAAAGGGGGGGACTGGGGCTGTCCTGGGTGTTGGATTTTGGCAGGAGTCCTCTGGCCCCAGTGGCTGCTCCAGACAAGAGAATTTGGGCCCTTGGCAACCCCAGGAGCTGCAAGAATTTCACTTTGCTTGATCTGCAGCCTCTGCCCTGCCTTGCACAGGTTCCAGGTGCGTTTGGTGTGTCAAACCTGCCTTCAGGAGGTTGCTGAAAACTCAAACCACAGCCCTGAGTGATGGGCTTGGTACAGGTCAGACAGGTTTGCTATTAGGAAAAAAAAAAAAACCTCAAGAACCAGGAATAATTTGGTTTTGAGTCACTTTGCTGCTACTTGGAGGAAGATTCATTCCGGTTTGTCCCTTTTCTGTGTGAAAATGATACCAATTCTTCACTCTGCAGTGCTGCCTGGGTTTTCCAGGGCATGCAGAAGGATTCCTGGTGAAGGAAATCCTTGGGAAAGGATGTTCTGGTTAGCCTTGAGTGGAAAGGTGAACTGCAATGCAAACAACTCCCTCAAGGTCGCCAAATAAATGAGCCTTGGAGGAGTTCTGTGCTTTAGTTGTGCTTTAAATCCACTTCTCCTTGTTGCTGCACAGTCAGAGATGAAGCTCTGGGTGCTGTGTTGGTGCTGTAAGGCCTGGCTTACCAGAAAATAATCAAATTTAGTGGAAATCTGCAGCATTCTGGCCAAGCAGAGGCGATGGTTAACTGTGAACCCTACCAAAATGAATGCAGAGGGAGCAGTGGGGTGGGCAAGGCTCCAGGCAGGGTGGAAAGCATTTCCCTGAGGAAATGGCACTTCCTTGGCACACTTGTGGCTCGTTCTGCTTCACCATGGAAGGTTTGAATTCTTCCTTTTCCTTTTTTTCTTTTGTTTTTAGAGGCAATTTAAACTGCTGGGGGTGGAGGGGGGGGGAGGTTTAGAGCAGTTATTGTAATTACTCATTATGTGCTGAAGTAGTTCCTGGCAAAGTTGTATGGACTGAGGGCTGCTTCTATTCCAGATAATCCCATGGCAAAAAAAAATAAAAAATCCCTCTGTGCTGGGATTTGTCTTTTTGGGGACCTCCTGTGTGGCTTTGGTGACATCCAGGCCGGTGCATGCAGGACCTGCTGATGGGGAAAGCATGAGTTTAGAATATTTTATTGCCATTTCTTTAGGATATTTCCTCGGAGAAACAACTTTTGAGCTCGGGGAGGGCTTTTGGGGTCGCTTTTCCTTCTGAAGGACGGGAATTGTTCCCTGGCGCGTGGAGAGGCCCCTGCTCGAGGAGCTGTGCCCTCCCTGAGATAAAGCTGCTTTCTGTCTTGCAGATAAGAGCTGGTCTTCGGTTTGTGGCCGTGGCCAACACAGCTGAGGTGTTCCCAGCAAAGCAGCTGAAGAATGGAGCTCTGTTTTCCCTTGCCAAGATTCCCTCTGTTCCTTCCCAGCTCCCTCCAGCTCACTTGGAATAATCAGCTGCCTCTGGGAGCTGAGCTGTGGGCTTTAACCATTTCCCAGTGGCCCTAATTCAGGGCAAAGCCTCTAAAACCACGCCAGAAATTGGGATTTTTAGCCTCAGTTTTATTGGGGGGCCTGAGTTCCATCAGGGAGGGAGGCAGGAACAGCTTTTATTTGTATTTGACAGCAAAGGGAGCACATAAAAAACTTAAACTCTTCCAGATATTGTAATTTAGGGATTCTTTTAGGCAATGATTCCTTCAAATAGTCCTAACACTTCCTGGCCAGGCCTTGGAGGGAGAAAGAGCCCTGGACTGTTCCCAGCTCATGCCTTGGGGTGGGATTTGTGTGCAGCGAGGTGGAAGTGACTGGGGAGAGCTGGGGCCGCAGGGTTGATTTTTAACAGCCTAATCAAACTGGAAGGCAGAGAGGGACCTCAAGGGGAGAGTTCATCCCATTCTGAGCATTCCAGCCCTTTTTTTCCCCGTGATTTCCAGTGATTTTCCGGGCTGCTTTTGCTCCGAGGCTGCAGTGATCGCAGCTCTTAGCACATCTCCCCCTCTGTCAGCCTCGAGTGCTGAGCTGAGCAATGATTGAAGGGAACCAAACAGGAGCAACTTCCCCGGCTGCTGGGGCACCTCAGCCTGCCCGGGAGAGGGGTGAAAATTCCTGCAGGAGCTTCCCTGGGTTTTGTTCCTTCCTAATTTCATCCCGTGCTTTCATCAGCGCCGTTAATGGCATCATAAAGGCAAAGGAGGGAGGAGAACTGAGGGGAGCTGGTGAGTGTGAGTGGAGCTGTAAAAGGGATTTTACCCCAGTTAAATTGGAATTGTGGCTTCATCCACATCTGTGTCAGTGGAATTTTCTTGTTGGAATTCCCAGTTACGGAATTAAAAAGTCCTTTACGTTTCTCTCTCCATCTCTTCTCTCCTCAGACTAAATTCCTTCTGTTTATCTTTGAATACACTGAATTTTGTGGGTGTCAAGTCCCAGCTTTGCTATTCCCTGTCTGGGCTGTTCCTGTGCTCCTCCAAACTATTTTTCATAATTCCTGCTGGGGTTGTCCAGGGAAAAAAGCAAATATTTCTCAGCAAATAGGGGCTGTTTGCTTTGCAGCTTGTCTGTCCCTGCTGGGGGCAGGAGAATGGGAATTCTTTCAGAGCTCCCAGGGGTTTGGGACAGGTCTGAATTCCACAGAACATCCCTGATTCCTGAAAAACATGATTTTTTCAGGTGGGAAAAGACCTTTAGGATCAAGTCCATGTCACCAAGTGCCACATCCCCACTGCTGTTAAATCCCTCCAGGAATGGGGACTCCACCACTGCCCTGCCAACCTTTTCCATGAAGAAATTTTCCCTAAAATCCAACCTAAACCTCCCCTGGCACAAGCTGAGGCTGTTCCCTCTTGTCCTGTCCCTTGTGGCCTGGGAGCAGAGCCCGACCCCCACCTGGCTCCAGCCTCCTTTCCTGGAATCCTGGAATGGTTTGGGTTGGAAAGGCCTTAAAAATCCTCCAATTCTGCCTTTTCCCCCACATTTTGGGTCTCTTCTTCCTGCTGGAATTTGCTGTTGATCTGCCCTGGGAAAGCAGAGCTGGCAAAATACAGAAAAGAGGAATTGCAGGCAGGTTGTGAAGCCAAACTTTTCCATTAAAATTTAATTTGGAATTATAAAATTGCTGGATAATCCCCCAAACCTTCAGCATCATTTTGAGTTCTTTTAATTTTGCTTTGTTTTTAATTACTCCCATCCCAATTTGTGTTTATTTCTTATTTGAGATGCTGCTCCCTGGAACTCATTGGCCCTTTTGCTGAACAATTAATGATTTTAATTAATTTCAGCTATGCCAGAGAAGGAGCTTCCCTATTTTCCCATCTTGGGGAATAATCTTTAATCCGTGGCCGAGTTCCACGTTACTCATCAACCCTTAACTCCCAAACTCGCCTTTTCCAGCGATTTTCCCTCTTTATTCCTCAGGGAATGCTTTGCTCTGCAGCCCTGAGGAGTTCAGGATCCAGATGTGTGACAGGGACTTGTGTAACTCCTATAAAAATAACCCAGGAGTGGGTTAGGAAAAAAACACATTTAATCCCCAGCTTGGTTTTGGGTTTGGGTTTTTTTTCTGGCTTTGTAAACACAAGGAATGACCGTGTGGGGAGAGATCCAAAATACAGGGATTTAACACAAATATCCAGCTGCTCCTCGTGGCTTTTGCTGGGTTACTTAATAAGCAAGTCAGGTTGATGGAGATGCAAAATAATGGCTGGTTTTTAATGGCCAAACTTGAAATTTGTGCTAAATTTTAAGATAATCTTTGTTGTCTGTGGCTCCAGTGTGAATTATTGGTCAAAATAACCCCCTGACATCAGAATCCAGCCCGAGTCCAAAATAAAATCCAGCTTTGAGGCGAGCAAAGGGGAATATAAATAATAAATAAATGCTATTTTTACATTTGAGCCTCAGCATGTTCAGGGCAGATTTGATGTGTAAAACTGAGCATATAAACAGGTGTTTGTAGGCTCAGGGCAGTGGGCACTAAAAATAAAAAAGGGATGTGTCTGGGTAGGATAAAAGGGAATATTGTGGAGTAAATGAATCTCATCTTTATGCAGAAATAAGTCCAGCCTTAATAAAATCACTTTAATTTGACAAATTTCCTTCCAGGCTTCTCTTTCTCAATAGTCTTTCAAAATTATATTTTGAAAGAAAGTTGCATTTTGCATTGCCAAGCCCTTTAGCACAATTTCTATTTTTGGGGGGGAACGAGGGTTATTTTTAGCAGAGATAAATCTGATATTGTGACCTACATTCCTTTATTCCAGGCAGGGGAGGGATAATATCTCCACCTGTGATTTCCTTCATGCTTTGACTGAAAGGGAATTTTACAATGCATTTTTCCAGGCCTGTGAGATGAGGGGGAATGAGAAGGGAAGGAAATGACTGCAGGTAGTAATTAGAAATAATTAACTGTGTTCTTCAAGTGCAAAATAATTATGGATCATCTCTGCTCTTGATCCTTGTGGGAGTTTCTGTTCGCTCGCTCTGACGTGAGGGAACTTTTCTGGTGGTGCTGTTCAGGTCATGTCAGGTGTTCTGTCCCATGAAAACCTGGAGTTATCCCTCCCTGAGTCTCCAAAACACCCTCAGGAGTTGGGAATCCGTGGATTTGTGTCTTCCCAAAGCTCTGGGAAGTGAGGAGAAGTTTTGGGGTGACTGAATTGGGGCCTTGAGGACCTGGAGGGGACAACAAAAAAGATGGAGAGAGGTGATTTCCAAGGGCCTGGAGTGCCAGGACAAGGGGGGAATGGCTTCAAACTGACACAGGGCAGGGATAGGTGGGATACTGGGAAGGAATTTGGGATGGAATTCCCAGAGAAGCTGTGGCCTCCCCATCCCTGGAAGTGCCCAAGGCCGGGTTGGAGCAACCTGAGGATGGTGGAAGGTGTGGGGTGGGATGAGATGATCCTAAAACTTCTTCCCAACCCAAACCATCCCAGAATTCTGTGATGATTAAAGATCCCCAGGTGTGTTTGTCCCCCTCTGGAGCGAGGATGAGGCTCCTCCATCCCAAATTGGTCACGCCCGAGTTCAGCCAAGGCTGAGCCATCTCCGCGTTGTGTTCAAAATCTGCTGCAAGCCAGGCCTGGGAAATGAGGGCTGGCACTAATTTATGAGGGGAAAAAAAGTAGGTCAGCAAGTCTGAAAGGTGCTGACAGGCATAAAGTACCTGAGATTGTTAAAAAAAGGGGGAAAAAGAGGCTGGGAATGAGGCTTTTTTTTCCAAGTAAAGCGAAATGTTGTACCCAAGGTTTCGCAGGCATCGGAGGGAGCAGGAGGGAAGGAACTGCTGGAGGCAAGAGCTGCCCGAATTCAGGAATTCTCTTCTCCTAAGGGCACGTTCCTTGAGAGGAACCTTCCAAAATGGGGCTGTTGGAGCAGCTTTGTGGCTTGGAAAAGCGATTTCTGTCGTTGCACAGCCCCTTTGTGAGCAGCTCCAGGGCCACCTCCCGGTGCCACCTCGGGGTTTTCACGGCAGCGATTCCAGTTCTGAATCTTCCAGGCTGAAAAAGCTGCAGCGTGAAAGGCTAAAAAAAGTGAATTATTCTGTTTAAGTAGAATTATTCCTTCATCCACGTGCTGCAGCCAAGGTCAGGCTGACCTTTCGTCTCGTGGGGTGGGTTTGGGACATCTCAGAGCAGGAAAAACCTGTGCAAGCCACCCCCTTCCACCACTCTGGGAGGAAAGGGAGTCCTGAAACCACCAGATCAAATCCCAGAATGGCCTTTGTGGCACGTGTGAGGCACTGGATCCCTCTCTTCCCAAAAATAACCTCCACTTGCTCATGGCAGGCTTTGGGGACTTGCTCCTGGGACTATTTTTTCCCCCTTTTCCAGAGGGTTTTAAATTTTCACCTTCCTTCTCCAGTATCTCGTTGCTCAGCAGTCCCAAGGAGCCATCAAAATTCTCTTTGGGAAAGGGCAAGGCAGGATCTGCTGCTTTTCCCTGGAAATTATGGATATTTTGGTGTTTTATTGCAGCTGAGTTCCTTGTGGGGTGAGAAGCGTGGATATGAATGGCACAGTTTTTATCTGGCACCAAAGTACCTCCCCCCCAAAAAATACATTTACACCTTAAAGGAAGGAAATGGCACCAGGATCCTGGAAATGCCCCTTTTCTGGGAATTGAGAGAGGGTTTTCCTACTGAAAATGGCCCTGGGAGTGGGTCACACCCCCTCCCTGTGCTTTATCACCTGGATATTTCCACCTTTTGACACTTTTTCCTTTGGTTTTGGCTTCCATTTAGGAGCTGTAGCTCTTCTGCCCCCGTGGAAGCGTGACTGGTATGGGTAATGGTGTGAGAGAAGGTCCAGTGGAATTCCAGAGGGATGTGGAGCCCGTCACGGCCCGAATTCCGGCAGAGGTGAGAGCAGGAGCTGGGCTGGGAATCCAAAGCAGCTCCAGGGAGGGAATTCTGCCCCACTCAGGTGAGATCCCATCTGGAATTCTGCATCCAGAAGGATGTGGAGCTGTTGGAGCGAGTCCAGAGGAGGCACCAGGATGCTCAGAGGGATGGAGCAGCTCTGCTGTGGGGAAAGCCTGGGAAAATTGGGATTGTCCAGCCTGGAAAAGCTCCAGGGTGACCTAATTGTGACCTTGCAGTGCCTGAAGGAGCCACGAGAAACGTGGAGAGAGACTTTGGACAAGGGATGGAGGGACAGGACACAGGGAATGGATTCAAACTGGCAGAGGGGGCAGGGTTGGATGGGATATTGAGATGGAATTCCTCCCTGTGAGGGTGGGGAGGGGCTGGGATGGAATTCCCAGAGAAGCCGTGGCTGCCTCATCCCCTGGAAGTGTCCCAGGCCAGGTTGGAGCAACCTGGGATGGTGGAAGGTGTCCCTGCCCATGGAATGGGATGAGTTTTAAGTCCTTCCAACCCAAACCAGTCTGGGATTTGAGCTCTGGACTCCTAAAAGCCGCAGTGCTTGTGTAATCCATGGAATGTGCCCCTCTGAGCAGATCCAAGCATTCCCATCCCCTTGGGAAGAGGTTGGGCATTCCCAGCTGACAGGCAGGGCACTTCTGTGCCCGGGGTTAAGTGGCAGAGCTGCACCAGGGCCATCAATCCATGTTCCCCTGCTCCCAGGCTCGTTGGAATCTCTGGAAAAGGAGGTGATGCCGAACCTTGCTCTGGTTTCGCCTAAATCTGGGGCTGAAGTTCACCTTTGCTTGGCTGCCCTTGCACCAAGGCACAGCTTGGGAGGGGGAATTGAGCTGATCCAGGGGTTTTGGCCATAAACATTAACTTTGGAGTTGGGAAACCTCCTGAAAACAAGGGAGATGTTAACTCCTCTCGTCCACAAAGTGTCAAAAGTTCACACATCAAGCCTGGACTTGTCCTCACTCCAGAACCTCCACGGGGTTGGATTTTGTGGCATTTATTTGCTCTCTGTGGGAGAAAAATGCTGATTTTGTAAATCTGAGCTGTGGCAGGAATGCCAAGAATAAAATCCCTCCCATTTCACCCATCAGAGGGGGGAAACTGCCTGGTTTTATCCTCAGGAGCTTGGAAATGATGTGGGAATAGGGCTTGGGTGCTTCTCTTCCAGAAACTTCCCTTCTGTCCATGGGGAGGGAGAAAAAAGAGAAATAATAGGGAAAAAACAGCACATGCATGAGGAATTCTTGGAATTTTTCCTCATGATCCAACCGGGAATTCACTGTGCTAGAAACCTAGTGAAACATTTTAACCCAAATCCTGGCCACGGGGTGAAAGCTGCAGCAAAGGTGAAATATTATTCCTTGTGGGGTTGCCTTTGTCCCACTTATCCCATGCTTTTTCCAGGATAACCAGGAGAAGAAGAAAGTGCTGAACTCCCTGATGTCTGGGGCTCTGGCTGGGGCTGTGGCTAAAACTGCAGTGGCTCCTCTGGACAGGACAAAAATCATGTTCCAAGGTGAGTCCCGTGGGCTTTTCCTGAATTGTTTATACTTTGAGCTTCTGATCTGCTCATCCAGCTCGTTTTCCAGGAGTGTGAGGAGATGTGGAGACACTGGGAAGAGAGAATTGGGCTGTGGGAGTTCCCTGCTGAAGGCTGGATGCCCAAATTGTGTCAACTCTCCCCAAAATTGGGAGGCAAAAGGCACTGGAGCTGCTGCCTCCCTGGGTGTGTGTCTTCTGGAACCCCTAAATTGTAGCAGAAAAGGAAATTCCTCTGATTGGAATAGAGAATTTCCGTGTGTTTAGCAGGATTTGGGGATTTTGGGATCTTTTGCAGTGCAGGGACTGTCAGCTCCACCACTTATCCCAAAGGGAGCAGCACAGGCCTTTAATTCATTGGACGTTGGGGAAAGCCAAGAATTTTAAATCTGGTGACGTCCTGGATTAACTGAATGGGGCTCCATCTAATCCCTGGCTGACATTTAATTTAGAATTGATTTTCACTCACATGATTTTCATTCCGGGCAGAGCAAGGAGCTCTGGAATTGCTGGGATATGGATCAGGGAGCCAAATAAATCCTGCGCTGGGATTGCCACTTGGACCAGAATTTTTGGGTTTTCCCACCAAAAACACAAACCCTGGTTCATCTCAGGCTGGAAATATCAGGAGCAAGGATGAGAGGGAAGCCACAGAGCTGGGGTGAGCCAGCAGCTGACCGAGGGAATTGCCTGGAGTTTGGACAGGCCACATTCCTAAAAATCCCTGTTTGCTTTGGCCCATCCAAGTGGCTGGAAAGGATGGGATTAAAATGTTCCAATTGGAGCAATTTCTTGGGATCTGATGGATTTTTTGGGTTCTTGCTGTCTTAAAGGGTTTTATTCCCTGTCTTGTGAAGAAGGAAAGCACCTCTGGATCATCAAAGTGATCCCTTGAATTAAAAACTGGGGAATGGGGCTTGGAGCAGCCTGAGATAGTGGAAAATATCCATGGCAGAGGGATGGAACTGGATGAGTTTTCCCAACCCAAACCATCCCGCAGTAAATTTCCCTGTGGCAGAGGGAGAAAACCTTTTAAAGGAATAAAACCACCTCAATAACCAGCGGCGGTGGTTTTATTCCTTAAAAAAAAAAAAAAAAAAATCCAAATAAAAATGTTGAGTTGCACAGAGGAGCAGCAGTGGGGAAAATGGATTTGCATGGGATTGTTGGATACACTCGAGAGGCTCCCAGGTCTCAGATGAGCGAGGAGGAAGCTGCAGCAGCCCCTTAATTGGAGCCACATTTCATTAGAGGTTTCCAGGCAGGGTTTTCCCTTCCCTACTGCAAAGCAGAGCTGCCAAACAAATCCTGCTTCCCGAGGCCTCGTGGATTCCACGGATAAGGAGGTGCTGTCACTTTGGATGGATGCAAGGGAAGGAAAAAAACAGGGAGTTCATTTGAGTTTTGCTCGCATGGAGCTGCTCTTGCGTGGAGCTTCGCTTGCTCCTCGCTGGATTCTGGAATTAGGCTGGGATCTGGGCATGGAAATGCTCTGAAAAATAAGTGAACGGTGCAGTTTTGATGTTTTTCCTTAATTAAAATTTTTTTTTATTTATTCATTTATTCCACACAAACTGAATTTTCCTAACAGGCAGTGGGGGAAAAAAAATGGGCTTTTGTGCTAAATTATGGGAGCATTTACCAGTGGAAAGCCTTTATAATAAAGAATCTCTGTTTCCTCTTGCATTCATTCTTTTCCTTCTATTTTTATCCCTTCAGCCAAAACACCTGTGTAGTTTATTTAGGGATTCATGGATCAAATATTTATTTTTATGTCTTGCAAGCCCTCATGTTCTTTTTTTTTTTCTTTTTAGTGTCTTCAAAAAGATTTTCTGCCAAGGTGAGGTGATGTCTGTCTGCTGTTGCCCTGAAGTGTTTGATTAATCTTTTGTTGGCCTTTATTTCACTTTTTTGGGGATTTATCAGCAGCATTCTGTGAAAACACAGAGGGAAAGACTGGGAATGGTGTTGTTAATTATAGGATTAATTAGGACAGTGGTTATTGAGGGGGTTCAAACTCCACGTTGGACCTGTGACACGACAATAAATGTGACATCACTCAGGGCTTTGGGTTTTTGGGACCTTTCCTGGTGATTTTGGGACCATTTCTAGTGCTTGTTTGCTTCCCCCAACCACACAGGAGTCATTCCAGCATTTATAGGGAATTAAATCCGGGAGCTGATCGCTCTCGTGGCTTTCTGAGTGGTTTTTCCCCGTGAATTCCAGCTTTTCCCCGTGTGCCACGCCCGTGTGTGTGCAATCTAAATGTTCCTGCCCAGCCCTGAGGAGATGAATTTGGGTTTGGGAAGGGGTTTTGTGCAAACTGTGCCTTCCCTCAGAGGGAAAACAAGGCAGGCTGGGATCTAAAACCTTCTCCCTGCCTTTGGCTTTGACATGGATGCGATGGAGCCTCCCCAGAGGATCCGGGATTGCCACATCAGCTCCCTGGGAATGGGGGACTGGGAGAGGTTAAGCTGTGGGGTCACCTCCTTCCCCTGCATTCCCGTTATCCCTGTGTCCCTGCCTGACCCTTGCCCTGTTCCCTGCAGGAAGCTCACGGGCTGATTTATCCCTGCAGGAAGCGTACAGGCTGATTTATCGCACCTACCTCAACGAGGGCTTCTGGAGCCTCTGGAGAGGGAATTCCGCCACCATGGTCCGGGTGATCCCCTACGCCGCCATCCAGTTCTGCGCCCACGAGGAGTACAAACAGATCCTGGGGAATTACTACGGATTCCAGGGAAAGTAAGAGGCGGCAGGGCTCAGGATCCTGCTGGGATCCTTGGATCCTGGAGGGTGGAGCAGAGGCTGGAGGGGGGAAGCTGTGAGGGGGAGGCTCCAAGATGGAAGCTGTGAGGGGGAAGCTCTGAGGTGGAAGCTCCAAGGGGAAGCTGTGAGGGGAAGCTCCAAGATGGAAGCTGTGAGGGGGGAGCTTTACTGGGAAGCTCAAGGGGGAAGCTCCAAGATGGAAGCTCCAAGGGGAAGCTCTGAGGTGGAAGCTGTGAGGGGAAGCTCTGAGGTGGAAGCTCCAAGGTGGAAGCTGTGAGGGAGAAGCTCTGAGGTGAAAGCTCCAAGGTGGAAGCTGTGAGGGGGAAGCTGTGAGGTGGAAGCTTGAGGGGGAAGCTGTGAGATGGAAGCTCCACGGGGAAGCTCTGAGGTGAAAGCTCCAAGGGGAAGCTGTGAGGGGAAGCTTGAGGGGGAAGCTGTGAGATGGAAGCTCCACAGGGAAGCTCTGAGGTGAAAGCTCCAAGATGGAAGCTGTGAAGGGGAAGCTTTGAGGTGGAAGCTGTGAGGGGAAGCTCTGAGGTGGAAGCTCCAAGATGGAAGCTGTGAGGGAGAAGCTCCGAGGTGGAAGCTGTGAGGGGAAGCTCGAGGGGGAAGCTGTGAGATGGAGGCTCCACGGGGAAGCTCTGAGGTGAAAGCTCCAAGGGGAAGCTGTGAGGGGGAAGCTCCAAGATGGAAGCTGTGAGGGGAAGCTTTGAGGTGGAAGCTGTGAGGGGAAGCTCGAGGGGGAAGCTGTGAGATGGAAGCTCTGATGGGGAAGCTTCAAGATGGAAGCTCCAAGGTGGAAGCTCTGGGGGGGCAGCTCCGAGTGCCAGCTGCTCTTGGGATGGGGTTTTAGGGGCCAAGGGAAGAGCAGATTTTGTGAGGACACAACCCTGTTGTGTCCAGGCGTGAGCAAGAAGTGGCCCGGACGTGGAACGAGCAATTCCCAGCACCAGCAATGGACAGGCAAAACAAAGAGCAGGAGAAGCAGCAGGCTCCAGCCTCACCCGGAGCCTCTTCTCCCCATGGATTTTCCCTGTGGGATGGCTGGGAAAGCCCAGCAGGCAGGGCAGGGAGTGGGGAGCAGGCAGAGCAGAGCCATTCCCAGCAGCCGGGTGGGATTTGCAGCTGCAGGTGACGTTTGGTCTCTTCTCTCCCCTCACTTCAGGGCGCTGACGCCTTTCCCTCGCTTCATTGCCGGCTCCCTGGCTGGCACCACGGCTGCCATGGTCACCTACCCCCTGGACATGGTCCGTGCCCGCATGGCTGTCACACCCAAGGAGATGTAAGTGCCACATGCACAACTTTTTTAGGGTTTTAATAAGGTCACGTGGCTTTATTCCCATTTTCTGGGTCACTTCTTGCTGGGAGCCTTTGGTGGAATAAAGCCCTGGGGTCTGAGCAGTGATTCAGTGAGCAGAGGCGTGAATGTGGGAGGAGATGGATACTGGGAGACCAGTTTAGGAGGCCGGCTGGATCCGGGAAGATCCAAGAGACAGCACAGCAGGGCTGTGGGAGAGCTGCTCCCTCGGGTGAAATCCCCTCTGAGCTGCCTGATGAGCTCAGAGCCGAATTAATTAACAGTTAATCCATCAGGAAGAATATCCCAGCCGCTCACCAGCGCAGGTCTGCTTTCCCCGTTGTCCCCACGCCAGGTACAGCAGCATTGTCCACGTCTTCATCCGGATATCCCGGGAGGAGGGGCTGAAAACCTTGTACAGGGGCTTCACCCCGACCATCCTGGGGGTCATCCCCTACGCCGGCCTCAGCTTCTTCACCTACGAGACGCTGAAGAAAGTCCACGCAGGTAAATCGGGGCAAATGCTGCAGGTTTTGGGGCCAGCTCCAGGGGTTTAGATGGAGGGGTCAGGGTGCTTTTCCTCGGGAAAAGCAACGCTCTGGAGTCTGTCCAGCTCTGGATGATGAGCAGGGAAAGCTACAGGAAGGCTGTGCCTGTCCTGTGGAGGAACAAGGTGGGATTCCCAGGTGGAGAAGGAGTTGGTCCATGCACCAGGTTGGGAGCAAAAACTCGGGAGCCATACCTGTGATGTGTCAGTAAATGGGACATCTTTCAGGGCTTTGTTTCTGGGGACCATTTCTAGTGATTTTGGGGACCATATCTAGTGATTTTGGGGACCATATCTAGTGATTTGGGGACCATATCTAGTGATTTGGGGACCTTTTGTAGTAATTTTGGGACCATATCTAGTGATTTGGGGACCTTTTGTAGTGATTTTGGGGACCTTTTGTAGTGATTTTGGGACCATATCTAGTGATTTGGGGACCTTCAGTGATTTTGGGATATTCCCTTGGGATTTGGGGACCATATCTAGTGATTTTGGGGACCATATCTAGTGATTTGGGGACCTTTTGTAGTAATTTTGAGACCATATCTAGTGATTTGGGGACCATATCTAGTGATTTTGAGACCATATGTAGTGATTTGGGGACCTTCAGTGATTTTGGGATATTCCCTTGTGATTTGGGGACCTTTTCTAGTGATTTTGGGACCATTTCTAACGATTTTACTTGGGAGTGCAACCTGGGGAGCAAAGCTTGGGCAGCAAAACCTCAGGAATAAAACTCGGGCAACAAAACCTCGCGAGCTCCAACTCGGGCAGCGCAACCTGTGGAACAAAACCTCCGGCTCTACACCCGCTCACCCTTAATTATGTGTTAATTCCAAGGAGTTCCCACCTCTGTGCCCCTCTCTGTCCCTCAGAGCACAGCGGGAAGGCGCAGCCCTCGCCCCCGGAGCGGCTGCTGTTCGGGGCGTGCGCCGGCCTCATCGGGCAGTCGGCCTCGTACCCGCTGGACGTGGTGCGGCGCCGCATGCAGACGGCCGGCGTGCTGGGCCACACCTACAGCTCCATCCTGCTCACCATGCAGGAGATCGTCAGGGAGGAGGGACTCATCAGGGGCCTGTACAAAGGGCTCAGCATGAACTGGGTCAAGGGCCCCATCGCCGTGGGGATCAGCTTCACCACCTTCGACCTGACACAGATCCTGCTCCGGAAACTGCAGCACGGCTCCGGCCTGGAGAGGTAGTGGCTTCATCCCCACATGTAGAAAGAGCAATTAATTCCCTGGCCTCTCACGTGCTCCTGCAGCTGAGAAGTCGCCCATCTTGTTGGGTTTGGTGGGTTTTTTTTCCTGTTGTTCCTGGATTTTTTTTTTTTTTCCCCCCTCTTTCTAATTTGGAAGCCTTGACCTGAAGCTAACTGTTCCCTAAGCAAAAATTCCCCATCCTGCAGAGCTGAGTCCTCCAAAGCAGCTGCCTCACCCTTCTGATGGACTCTGCCCCCAGGAGTGGAGCCTCCCCACCCCACCTGTGCTGCTCCTGGCTCCTCACCTGGCTCTCGGCGGGCAGATGGAAGCGGTGGATGGTGACAGAGGGGGCTCGGAGCTGCCGGCAGTGAACCCCTGGATCTGGGAAGTGGCAGTTCTGTAGCTCCGTGGGGTAGCTGGAGGCAGTCTGCCAAGTGCAATATTCCAGTGTAGTCTGTAGGGAATTCCAGATTCCTCTGGCCTGTGAAGGCAGGGCAGGGCAGGCCCAGGACACTGCGCTTGTTCCGAAAGCTGAATGTTCTCTCTGGCTGGGAATGTTGCCTTTTTTTCCGTTAATTTTCTCATTTTTGTGTTGAGCTGCATCACTGTCCCTCGTTTGTGGTGTCCCTCTGAGATTACCAAAGACTGGAGGCAGCAGGGGAGGGGAGTCCCGAGCCCTTTATGAACGAAATTCTCCTGCGTGTGTTGTCAGTGTCGCCGAGCAAGGGCTGTGCCTGGATTCCCAACCTGGCTCTGCCCCAGCTGCGTTTGTGTTTTCCTTCTGTGCTGTTGTACCCTGGAGAGGCAGCGTTTTCCAGGGGTGGTGTGGATGCACTGAGGAAGGAGGTGTTACAGCCTTCACATCCCATTTGTTTTATTCAGTATTATCGCTGCTCTATGCACCGTGTGAGAACAAATCCTGCTGCAGCCTGGGCTGTCCCAAAAAACAGCTGTCCCTGGGAGCTGATCCCAGCTCCTGGCCCTGCTCCTGGACATCCTGGTTGTCCTTTTTGGTACCTGCTGTGTAGGTTGTGTCACCTCTGTTCGTTAACTCATCCCCTCAGCTTTTTAATCCCTAAAATTCCTCTTGGGATTTAACCCTTCCTTGGGCACCATGGCATTGACCCTACTGTGCCAATCACTTCCAGCTGGAATTTGACAACGAGAAGAACCTCTTGGTGTTTGTGTTTCAAATCAGTTTTCAGGGAAATGGAGATTTTTGGCGGGGGGGGTTGGGGATGATCCATCCCTGTGTTAAATTTGGAGTGCAGAGCAGATTTCTGACTCCTCTGATGATCACATGACACAAACCAAGGTGAAAAATCCCTTTCCCAGAGAGTCCATAATGTATAAAAAGATAAAAAGATTTAATTTAAATCCTGTCCTTTCCTGGTTGTTTCATATTTTGGCTGTTGTAGCCGGATGGGATTAATGGGAATGGAGGGAATTGCACAAGGGGATAGGAGCAGCCTTCTCCTTTCTTTTGTCTTTGCACTCGTTCTTTGGAGCACAAACCTGCTCCTGATGCCAAATATTTCCTTAGGAATCAATCCCAGGGAATGTGGGAATGGCACAGAGCCAGCACTGAAGTGTTGACACACAAATTATTCCCAGAGCTGGGATGGGGCAGCCTGGAACTGGGATTAACCTCGGGAATTCTGCCCCCGAGCCCAGCAGGGGTGGTTTCCACTGGGACACACTCCCTGATTTACCTGGGAATTAAAGATCTGTGGGGTTTGGGGAGGTGATGTCCACGAATTCTGTGGGGGTTTTTTGGCTGCTGGAAAAGGCTCAGCTCTGCTTTCCCTTTGTTCAGCCCCGTGTGAGAGCCCTGATTTCTTTTCTCCAATGGAGAAGCCGATTATCCTGCTCTTGTCCTGATCCAGAGGAATTCCCTGGCAGTTCCAGGAGCGCCAGCAGGTCCTGTGTGTTCACCCTGCCATTCCCACCTTGCCAGGCTAAGAGAAGTTGTTCCCTAATTAGCAGCTGCACCTGATTTAAATTCAGTGGAGTTTCAGCCAATTTTCCCCCAAGTTTTGCAGGCTGGGTGTTTGTGCAGAGGCAGATCTTTGAATTCAGCCTGTGATGGTTTTGGTGCTTTTGTTTCTCAGAGTGTGTTGCTGCTTTGGGTTGGTTGAAAAAGCTTTTTTTCCCCTTTTTTTCTCTTTTTTTTCCGTCTAATTTGAATGTAGAAGAGGGGAAATGGAGTCTTCCCTTCTCTCCTTCCCCCCATGGATTCAGACACGTTCCAGATCTTTTTCTGAGGTGTGCTGGCCAGGAAGAGCCCTGACAAAGGAAACAAAACAGGAACGTTCTCCTTTTTTTCCTTCCCTGCAATTCCCTCATTTTGCATTTTATTCCTCTCTAATTTGATTTCCCACTCACCTTCCTCACAGATCCTTAACGCATCACCACCAAATTTGTGCTTTTTCTTTTCTTTTCCTCTCCCTCCCCCTGCTTCTTCCTGCACCTTGAGCCCCGCACTGGCACTTCGAGAAAACCAGGTCCAAAAAAATGTCAAAATTGCAGCTTTTTAGCGACGCCCAAACAGCCCAAACCACGTTTTCCCCTCACAGCCTGCATGCTCCAGGAATTTCAGGCACCATGGGATGGTTTGAGGAAGTTTCTTGAGCTCCTTGTCTGGTTTGGCATCTTCACTTTGTACCTTGTAGGGGTTGATTCCTCCCTCTTCTTTCTCCCTCTTTTCTTTCTCCCTCTTTTCTCCCCAAAAATGCCATGAGCTGCAGGGTGTCCCAGCACTGGTCACTGCCTGTGTGGTCTATGCATTTATTAATTAGCACAAACACTGTTGATTGCCTTTTTGTGTCCTCACCATCGATGCGTGTGCGTGTGTCGATTTTGACGGCTTTTCTTGGATCTGGAGTTCTATTTTATTGCAGTGAAGACACTTTGTTATATAATGTTTATATATTTTAAGATTTGTGCCAAGAGAGGATGTATATTTAATAAAAAATATGATTGACTTTCCGGCTCGCCACGGGTGGCTCCTGTTCTGAGGCCTGGAACACCCTGGGGGGGATTTTTGAGGGGTTTTTGAAGGTTTGTGAGGAAATTTTTGAGGGGTTTTGAGGGTTATTTTGGGGGTCGTGAGGGGTTTTTTGGGTGGTTATGAGGGGTTTTTTGAGGGGTTATGAGCTGATTTTTGAGGGGGTTTTTGAGGGGGTGTGAGGGGTTTTTTGAGGGGTTATGAGCTGATTTTTGAGGGGGTTTTTGAGGGGGTGTGAGGGGTTTTTTGAGGGGTTATGAGCTGATTTTTGAGGGGGTTTTTGAGGGGTTGTGAGGGGTTTTTTGAGGGGTTATGAGCTGATTTTTGAGGGGGTTTTTGAGGGGTTGTGAGGGGTTTTTTGAGGGGTTATGAGGAGATTTTTGGAGGGGATTTTGAGGGTTTTTTGGGGGGTTATGAGGGTTTTTTTGAGGGGGTTGTGAGGGGATTTTTGGGGGGCTTAGGGGTTTTTTTGAGGGTTTTGAGTGGTTTTTTTTGGTGGTTATGAGGAGTTTTTTGGGGAGTTGTGCCCCCTTGACCACACCAATCTCCTGTCCTGCGGCTCAGGGCTTTGCTGGGAAGTCGAGAGAATCCCAAAGGAAGGGAAGGAGCTCTGGGGACGGTTCCAGGGCTGAGCTGTCCCTGTCCCCAGCCTGGGTGTGCGGTGGCAGCAGGTGGCACTGTCGGCTTAGGCACGGCCTGGTGCCTTCCCCCAGCTTGGGGACCCCCGGTTTTGGGGGGATTCCAGCCGCATTCCAGGCCCGGGGTGGGGGTGACAGGGAGGTCACAGCAGGGACAGGTCCCAGAGTCACCTCCCTGCATCCCATGGCTGTTCCCGGTTGTATCCGGAGGGAAATCAAGACCCGGAGGCTCAGTCTTGGTTTAAACCTGGCTGGAATCCTGGGGCAGAACTGGTCCCTGTTCCCTGGACCAGGTGAGCCTGCTGGATGAGGGAATTCCCTGGGTTTGGGAATCGCTTTTGCTCCAAAATTCCCTCTGCTCCAAGCAGGAACAGCTCCGGGGGATCTCACTTGGGATGGAAGCGGAGTGGGAAAGGATTCCTTGCTTCCCTCCCTGCCAGGGACGAAGGAAAAGCTCCAGGGCCACCCTTGGGTTCTTCCCAAGGTGCCAGATCCCACCAGGATCTGGAACAACAAAACCTCTCTGCCCCCCTCTCCCAGCCCGCCCCATCCTCGGCAGAAAACCGAACTCCAGAGTGAAAACCATCCCGGAAAACGGGCTGGGAATGGTTCCCTCGCTGCCTGCGGCGGTGTCTGCCGCTGCCGGCTGCTCGATCTGTCATTGTCCCCGCCGGGGAGGGTCACCCGTCTGGGCAGCTCCCCGGGGAGGCTCCGTCTGCGTGTCTGACTCCGGCCTTAGCAACCGGCCCGCCGCCCCCGGCGGCCTCCTCCGGGAAAATCAGATAAATGAGCCATCAAGGCGGCGGGACCGGCTCTTAATGGGATGGCCCCGGCTGCTGGGACAGGTCCCTCCGCATCCCAATCCTGCGGGAATCGCTCCCTCCCGGCGCCTTCCCACCCTTCTCTCGCGGCAGCACCGCTAGACCCGGGCTGAGCTTTGGATTCCCAAAATGGGAATTTCTCCCCCCCCCCCCCCCTTTTTTTTTTTTTTTTTTTTTTTTCCGCAAATGTCCACGGCGAGGATTCCCGGGAAGCAGCAGCAGGAGGAGGAGGCTGGATTAGCCCAGTTAACACCGGGCCCAGGGCTCCTGCCTCCTCCCGGCCCTCGGCGAGAGGGAATTAAGACCATTACAAGGCTATCAAATAGGATCAGAGCCCCTCTCCCTTTCTCCGAGCAGCCCAGACCTGCTAATCCTGTTTCATGCACCCACCACGTGGAACAGCTCGGCTCAGAGGGACGAGGGGCCCCGTCCCCCCCCGCAGCCACCGCCGGTGTCACCAGCGCCGGGGTGACCCCAGGGACAGGCACCAGTGGGGTGAGCTGAGGTCTCCTCCTCCAGGGGGATGCTTAAAGCAGCTGCTCGGGGGGAGGGGGCTTTGGGGACACCGAGTGCAGCTTTTGGGTGACAAGGACTCTGGTGTCACTTCTTTATTGTGAAGCAGCCACCCCCGAGGCTGCTGGGCCTGAGGAGTCACACGGAGCACGGGCGGGGGTGAAGCCCAGGTGCAGAGACCCTACAAAAACCCCCGCAGCCTCAGCTGAGAACACCCCAAAGTCTGTGCTGGCGAGTCCAGGTGCCACTGCCGGATGTCCCCACCATGTCCCCAGCGCACCAGGAGCTGCTGCCCTCCAGGAAAAAGCAGCACTGGAGTGTCCCCATGAGGGGCTGGAAGGACAAGAGCAGGCACAGCAGTGACAGACCCGGCCACAAAACCCATCCTGGTGGCACCGATGTCCCCACGAGTGTCCTCAAAGTGGGACAGCCAGCTGAGGCAGCAGCGAGGGACCAGCAGCCGGGCTCTGACCAGCACATCCCAGTCCCTCCCAGTCAGGACGCTGCCAGGTACTGGTGGAAGTAGAGGCCGAAGAGGCTGGTGACCACCTGGCAGGCGGCCACCCACCAGGTGAGGAAGGAGAAGAGTCCTCGGAAGAAGGGGGGGGTGAAGATGCAGCCCAGGACCCCCGAGATCTCCTGCACCACCGCGTGCACGTCCTCACCGGCGTCACCCTCGGGGCGTGGCGGGGCCACCGGCGCTGCCGGGGACACGGGGGGGGATTCGGGGTACAGCCCCCAGGAGTGGTGACCTGTGAGACAGAGGGGACAGGTCTGGGGGGTCTCTGTGCCCCAGCCCTGCTGGTGGCAGAGTCCCATGGAACAGAATCATGGAACAGAACCATGGAATGTCCTGAGCTGGAGGGGACCCAAAGGGTCGTGGAATGCAGCTCCTGGCCCTGCACAGACACCCCAACAATCCCACCCTGTCCCTGAGGGTGTTGTCCCAATGCTCCTGGAGCTCTGGCAGCCTCGGAGCCGTGCCCATTCCCCGGGCAGTGCCCAGCACCCTCTGGGGGAAGAACCTTTCCCTGCTCTCCATCCCAAATCCCTGACACAGCTCCAGCTGCTCCCTGGACCCTGTCCCTGCTCCCAGAGATCGGAGCTGCCCCTCGAGAGGAGCTGCAGGCATCTCTGAGTCCGTGACAGGTGGGGACAATTTGGGTGCTGGTGGCTTCCCGGTGACCTCCAGGCTCATCCTGCCCTTCCCAAACCCCACCAAATTGCCGACCCCCTTCCTCACCCAGTGTTTTCAGCAGCAGGACGCAGTGCAGGGTGAGGATGATGGGCCCCAGGTACTGCAGGCTCACCACAGACACGTAGCAGTAGATCCTGGTGATCTGCGGGAATTCCGGGAACGCTCAGCAGGGGCCCCGCGGGATGGGGGGAGCCACGCCCCGATCCCAGCCCCAATCCCGACCTTCTGCTGGATCTCCAGCGCCGGGATGCGCCCGGCTTCCTTCCTCATCCGCTGCACCCAGCGCTCGGCCAGCCCCAGGTAGGCCTGGAGGTGGTGGCGTGTCCCCAGCAGGCGCAGCAGGGACAGCACCACGATGGCCCAGAGCCGGGCGGTGTCGAAGGAGGAGTCGGAAAGGCTGGGACAGAGCAGGGGCTGGGACAGGGCTGGGGGACAGGAACCCCCCCTGCTCCAGAGGGGACACGGGGGACAGGGGGAGTGGGGGGCGTGGGGGTCATTGGGGGGGTTATTAGGGGACATTGGGGGGGCATTGAGTGCCACAGGGGTCACTGAAGGTCATGGAGGGTCACAGGGGTCATTGGGGGGGTCATTACAAGGGGATGTGGGGGGTCATTGGGGGTTATTGTGGGGACATTGTCACAGGGGTTACTGGGGAGGACATAGGGGGTCACAGGGGGTCACAGGGGGTCACTGGGGGATGGGAGACCCCCGTGCCCCAGTGTCCCCCCAGATGTCCCACTCACATCTGCACCGTCCGCTTGCCCAGCGGGGCCTGGAGCAGGAAATCCCGGGAGAGGGGTCTGACCCACATCACCACCACCAGCACGGGCGCCACGAACCCCACGTGCAGCAGGACCCTGCGGGGGGACCATCAGAGACCCCACAGCCCCCGCTGCCCCCTTCCCTCCCAGCCCAAACCTCCCCCACAGCCGGGGGGTCCCCGCTGTCCCCCAGTGGCACCCAACTGGGTCAGGGGCTTGTCCGCTGCCATCCTGAGGGCGTCCAGGTGGGTCTGGGCCAGGCGCAGCCCCGGGAAGGTCAGGAGGGCTCCCAGGAAGGAGCACAGGGCCACCAGCCCCAGCTTGAAGCCCAGCTTAGCCAGGGGCAGCCTGTGGACACAGAGGAGGGACAGTGGGGGGTTGTTCCCACCTCAAACTTCCTAAAATCCTCCCCAAAAAGGGGTTTTTCCCCCATTTCCCTCCCTGCCCAGTTGCCAACTCACGTCCACTCCCAGCCCCGTGGCTTCAGGATGGTCTCCAGGTTATGGGTGACTCCGGCCAGCCCTGCTGGGAGTGACTGCTGTGAGTGGGGAGTGACCTCTGGAAGTGGGGAGTGACCCCTGGGAGTGGGGGGTGACCAATGAGGGGAATGACCCCTGGGAGTGCAGAATGACCCCTGGGAGTGGGGACTGACCCCTGGGAGTAGGGGGTGACCAATGAGTAGGGAGTGACCCCCATGATTGGGTCACCTCCCTGCTCCCTGTCTCCGTCCCTGTCACCCACCAGCCTCGAGGCCGAACTCCAGGTAGTCTTCACGGACCACCAGGGCCACCATGGCGAGGAGGAGGAAGAAGAAGGCGAAGGTGAGGCACACGGAGCGCTCCCCGCCCTCCTCCGAGCGGAAATAATGCCGCATCACCATGAAGAAAACCTTGCTGGGGTTTGGGGGAGGCTGTCAAGGAAATTTGGGACACACCAGGGGACACCCCAACCCCGGTGAGGCCCCTAAACATCTCCACCATGAAGCCACCACCAGCTCCTCTTCGGGGCACCTTCAGAACTCGTCAGAAATAATCCGTAGAATTCAGTTTTACGCCTCAGCGCGGAAGAAAAATAAGGGGGGGGGGGGTTCCCTCTTCAGCCTGGCCCCCCGAAAATCAGGATACACAGAGAAGACGATGGTCAGCAGGCACCAGAGCACGCCGAGGTTGGTCTCCCTGGCGGGGCTGACCAGGCAGAAGTAGCCCTCGCTGAAGACGTACACGGCGCCGGCGTAGACAGCGAAATCCACGAACCACTGGTACTCCAGGAAATAGCGCAGCACTGGGGGGGCGTGGGGACACGTCACCGCCCTGGGGACACCCCGGGGGGGGCCTGGGTGGCGTCCTGGGGGAACAGGGCATTACCCAGAGCGTCCACGGCGGTGATGGGGCTGGTGTCCAGCTGGAGGTTGATGTCCCGGGGCACGGACAGGGGTTTGTCCTCCATCATCCCATTCATCTTTCTGCGGTGAAAACCAGAGCTGGCTTGTCCCTTCTGTCACCCCGTGGTGGGGTGACACCCCTGGTGCACCCCTCAGCACTCTGGGGTGACTCCCACTGTCCCCAACCTCAAATATTTCCCACTCCCAGCCCCTCCCACCCCCCGGGGCTGTGGGGGTGACCCAGGCTGACCTGTCCCTCTTGCTCTTGGGGCGCTGCTTCCCGGCCAGGGCACAGAGCTCCTCGTCCGAGGGGTGCTTGTAGCGGTACAGGCTGCGGGGAGAGGGGGGTCAGAGGTGCTGGGGGTCCCCGAGCCCCGCTGGGGACAGGGACAGAGCCGTACCTGCCATTGCAGAGCAGCCAGCGGGCGAAGGAGCAGTGCGGGGCCATCTTCTGCATGAGGCTGGCGGCCAGCAGAGTGACCACCACCTGCACCCCCATCACCGCCTGTGTGTGGACATCGCGGGGTCACCCCAGGGCCCGGGGATGGGGGGCATGGGGACTGCCCCCAGCCCTGCCCCTGCTGGGGGACCCCCGGGTGAGGACACCCCGGATGCGAATCCCCCGGGCAGGGACCCTCCGGCCGGGCACAGCCCCGGGCAGTGACCCCCTGGCCACGGTCACCGTGGGACCCCCGGGCAGGGACCCCAAAGTTGGCACTTCCCGGACTGCAACCTCCCGACCATGCGCACCCCAGAGACGCCCCGGGATGGGACCCCCGGGCAGTGACCCCTCGGCCACGGTCACCCCGGGAACCCCCCGGCCGTGCCGAACTCTGGGACCCTCCGGGCTGGGACCCCCTAGACCCACACCCCCCGGGCAGCCTGGACATGCACCCCCCGCTCAGAGCCCTCTCCGGGGCCGGACCCTCGCATCCTCCCGGTCAGAACCCCCCGGTGAGAAGCCCCCGGCCCGGCCCGGCCCCGGCCCGCGCCCACCATGCCGGGGGTCAGCGCAAAGGCGGCCGCAGGAAGCCCGCCCGCGGCCACGCCCCCGAGGGCACGCCCCATCCAGACAACCAATCCGCGGCCGCTTTTGCTTTGATTGGCAGCTAATTGACCAATGGAGAGCGGGATGCGGGTGGGGGGCGGGCTCTGCGCGGCGCGCGGTTCCGCGGGCGCGGCCTCCCGGGAGCGGCTGGGCCGCGGGTTCGAGTCCCGGCTGCGCCCGGCACGCAGCCCCACACGGGATATCGATCTCGATAATCTCGATAATAAATCATATCCGCGTGTCTTCCCTCGTCCCCTTCGTGGGCTGACCCCGGAGAAACGCCAGGGACCCACCAAAGCAGCTCCAGCACTCCCTCTCCTCAGCTGACCCACACAGACAAACCAGACCCCACTCGAGGAAATTAATTTAATTTATTACCAATCAAAGCAGAGCAGGATAATGCGGAATGAAGCGAAATCTTAAAACCAGCTTCCCCCCCAACCTCTCCCTTCTTCCGGAGCTTAACTTCATTCCCAAATTCTCTCATTCCTTTCCCCCAGTGGCACAAGGGGACAGGGAATGGGGTCAGTCCATGGTGCTGTCCCTGCTGCCCCTTCCTGCTCACGCTCCTGCCCTGCTCCAGGACAGGCTCCTCTCTCCACAGAGCCCAGATTCTGCCACCAAACCGTGTCCCCAGGTGCCACATCACGGATCTTTTCTGTGCCTCCATTGCTGGTGACACTACGAGACCAGCTGCACCCACCCCACCCGCCGCGTCCTTCTCCTCGTGTTTTCCTTGGGGGATAAATGGGATAAATGGGATCGTTTCCTGGCTTTATCCCGCTGTTCTGCCCGGCCGAGCCCTGGTTCAGTGCCCACCACGATGCCACATCCCAGTGCCAGGCCCCAAATCCTGGCACCAGGCCCCAAATCCCGGTGCCACCACCCACATCCTGGTGCCAGGACCCAAATCCCGGTGCCAGCACCGACATCCCGCCGGGATCTACGAGCATTCCAGCCGATCCCGGGGTCCCCGCGGGCTCTGCGGGCGCCGCTGGATGCCCCTGGTCCAGGCGGGCGCGCTGTTCCCGAGGGGTTGCCATGGATATCGATCTCCCTGGCGACGGGATGCTCTTCCCACTAGATGTCGCTTCCGCCCGTGCCCGGAGCATCCCCCGAGGCCTTGGGGTACCCGGCTTTGGGGGGGTGACACCCCAGAACACCTCCCCGCGCACCTCCGGGGCAGCCCCCGGTGTGCCCCCCACACCAGGAGCGAGCAGTCCCTCGGCCGATGGCATGCGACACCAAAAATCCCCCAAATTCCCCCAAAATGACCCAGTCCTGGCTGCCAGAGTCCAGGGAAGCAGCCTGCTCCATCACCTTCGCTGTCTCCATGCCCTGGGCTGCCCAAAATCCCCGCGGGACTCCCAGTTTTTGCACCAGGGCTGCCCAAAGCAGCACCTCGGCCCCTCTTGGAACGAATGCGGAGCCCCAGGACCCTCTCAGCCCCCACAGCGCCCCTTTCAGCTCGGCCGGGCCACAAAAAAAGAAAAAGAAAACCGAGGGAAAGGTGGAAGAAGATGGATGCTCGGAGCACCCCCAGCCCCGCCGGCCTCCCCCGGGGGACACAAAAGCCGCTTTGAGGGCTGATTTTACACCGCTCCCAATTAGCATCAGCAAAGGGAGCGGCCGCCGCGGGACACCGAGGCCAAATTCACGGGGTCCGCATTCCCCACCCCGCTCGCCGCGTCCCCAAACGTCCCCAACACGGGACATTTCCTCCCGGGTGACTTCGCAACCACCGAGCCGCGGCCCATCCTGGCATAACCCAGCTCATCCTGGGGACACCGCGAGGCGCTCAGGGGACTTCCCACCTCCACCTCCCTCTCGGCGGCCGTTTCTTCTCTCCCCACCGCCCCAAAAACATAAAATAAAAGTTTCCCGTGGCGCACAAAGGCGGCGGCCGGGCATTGTCCCGAGGCTGCATCGCATTACCCGGGGCCGGCGGAGAAATCACTCGTATTTCACGCTCCATTGAGCAGCTGCCTGTATATATTTTCTGTGTTGCACTTTTAGCATGACAAAAGGAGAGGGCCTGTGAACTCCTTGCTCTTCAGACCTCTCCGACTTGTCCCCCGAGCGGAGCCCCCCTCGGTTAGCATAACAAACTGCCACGCTTCCCCTCCGACGTGCTCGCCTTTCCCTCCCGGACCTTTTTAATTTTATTTATTGATTGATTTCTTGATTTATTTATTTATTTTCCCCTTGCTAATTTAATGTAGAGCTCAATATTTGGGCGGCGGCGAGCGTGTGGTGGGAGGGATTGGGAGGTTGGGAATTTCGGGATGTCCTTCCCGAGGTTTGTCCCGGCTCATCGCTGATCCCCGGAAAGGTTTGGTGGGATTTTAGAGCTGTCGCCCTGTGGAGAGGACAGAGCTGGAGTCACCGAACTTTGCCGTGCTCCGTCCCCAGCCGCTGCTGGAGCTCTGGGTTTGCCTTGAAATCCGGGTAAAAGACGGAAAAAACCGGGAATTTTGAAGCTGGAATGAGGCTTGCAACCAGCAGGACCAGTTGGAGCTGGAGCAACCTGGCCTTGTCCCCCAGCCTGTCCCACCTGTCCCCATCAGGGTCACCCCAGGGAGTCGGGAAAGAGGGATCAGAGCCAGTTCCCAGGTCCTGGGTGAAAATGAGGAGAGGAAAAGGGAGCGAGGGTGAGAGGGGACATCCCTGTCCCCACAGGGAATTGGACAGGAATTGTCCCCTCTGGGCTGCCGGGACCCCTCACCTCCCTCTGCAGGGAAGGAGAGGGCTGGGAGAGGAGAACCCAAATTTTTGGGGGGAAGGAAACACCCCCTGGACACGGAGTTTTGCAGGGATTGGAGGATCCTGCAGGGAAAAGGGACAAAATTCCACTCAAACACGAGGCTGGGACAGGCTGGGAGCTTCCAACACTTTTAATGCACTGGAATTTTTTCCCTTCCCCTCGTCCTCCTGGTGCCTTGGGCTTGGTGGCACCGGCTCCATGTCCTTGCGGCGTCCTGGGATGTCCCCTCGCTGTCACCTGGCCCAGAGGCTTGGGGGATACTCAGGTGGGACCTTCTGGCTTGGGAGCTGCTTTTTTTGGGAGAGGAGGGATCAATCCCTTACCCTGGGGTGGGAATTCCACGGCTCCAGCCCAGCCTTGCCTTTTGTCCGGCCTTCCTCGGTCACCTGGACCCCCAGGACGTCCACTCTTGTCACCTGTGAATGGGACAAACTGGTGTGAGCCCAGCGCCAGCCCAGTGAGAACCAGGGATGAGGAGGTGACGGTGTCCCCACCATCCCAAATCCCTTCCCAAATCATTCCCTCTGTCCCCACAGCCCCCGCGGGGCACTTGGGGACATTCCAGCAAAGGGACAGGCAGGAATTTGGCATCAGCGTGCGTTTAAGGGGCTGGTGACACCTTGGGACACCTGGAAGGAGGGCAGGTGACAATTCCACTTCCCACCCCATTCCCAGGAATTCCTCACCACGCGCCGTCCTCTGGGCGGGGTCTCTTGGGGACAGGGTGACCTCGGGGACAGGCGGTGGCACCTCTTCCCTCGTGTCCTTGTCACTGCGGGCAGCTCGAGGGGGTCCCAATGTCCTGGCCAAGGGTGTGGTCAGCCAAGGGCCTGGGCAGTGTCCTGTGGATGGACAGGGATGGACAGGGATGGACGGGGAGGGACAGGGAGGGACGGGAATGGACAGGGAGGGACAGGGAGGGACGGGGATGGACAGGGATGGACAGGGATGGACAGGGAGGGACGGGGATGGACGGGGATGGACGGGGATGGACAGGGATGGATGGGGATGGACAGGGATGGACAGGGAGGGACGGGGATGGACGGGGATGGACGGGGATGGACGGGGATGGACGGGGATGGACGGGGATGGACGGGGATGGACAGGGATGGATGGGGATGGACAGGGATGGACGGGGATGGACAGGGATGGACAGGGAGGGACGGGGATGGACGGGGAGGGACGGGGATGGACAGGGATGGACAGGGATGGACAGGGATGGACAGGGATGGACGGGGAGGGACGGGGATGGACAGGGAGGGACGGGAATGGACGGGGATGGACGGGGATGGACGGGGATGGACAGGGATGGATGGGGATGGACAGGGATGGACGGGGATGGACGGGGATGGACAGGGAGGGACGGGGATGGACGGGGATGGACGGGGATGGACGGGGATGGACGGGGAGGGACAGGGAGGGACGGGGATGGACGGGGATGGACAGGGATGGATGGGGATGGACAGGGATGGACGGGGATGGACAGGGATGGACGGGGATGGACGGGGATGGACAGGGATGGACGGGGATGGACGGGGATGGACGGGGATGGACAGGGATGGACAGGGATGGACACATCCAGTGTCACTTGCTGTCCCCAGGAATGTCCCTGCTTCCAATTCCCATCTCCCGCGTTATCCCACGTTATTCCATCCTCTCCTCACACAGCCCTGCATTGCCTGAGCCCAAATTCCCTCTCTAATTAATTGCTTGGGATAATTAATTGGGGTGGCCCTGTGCTCCCCCTGCACGTTCAGCCCCTGGCGTTGTTTATGGGGTGCAGCATCCCAGAAATCCCTGGAAATGCCTCTCCCTGCTGGCTCTCCCAGCCCTGATTCCCAGGATCTTTGGAATTCTGGTCCAGGTGAAGTTCCCGACCCCCTCCAGCCCCAAGGAAGGCCCCAGGGATTCCCAGGAATTCCCTGAATCCACCCACGCAGGGATGGTGGGAGTGTGTCCGATGCTCCAGTGGGAATATTCCTCTTGGAAAAGTTCTTTATCCCGGGATTTTGCCACAGCCTGGCCGAGCTCTCCCTCCAGGATGCTCCAAAGGGGATGGGGATCCTGCCAGAGGTGTTCCCTCTCAATCCCGACTTTTCCCACTTCAATTCCAGGTCAAACCCCATTCCCGGATCTCCCTCGCCCTTTCCTGGCACTGACAGTCCCAAAGGAGCCTCATCCCAGGGATTCGGATGTCCTGGATCCCCCTTTCCAGAGGCTTTATGGGATCAGGGGGGCCCACGGGGGCTGCCCAGAATTCCCGGGGTTTTGGGGTCACTGTGGGGTTCACTCTGTCCCCATGAACCCAAAGGAATCTCCGTGGGCCCCATCCCAACAGGAACGGGAAGAGCCGGATCTGCTTAATCTGGGATCTATTTCAGGGCCATTTTCATGAATAAACCAAGGAATTTCGGGCAGGAAAACCCGGATTTCTCATTTCTGGGAATGCTCCATTTTCCCCTCGTGGAATAACCGAGGGTCGAGGTTTTTTGGGGCAAAACCAACGCAAAAAACAACAACAACAACAACAACAACAACAACAACAACAACAACAACAAAAAAAAACAACAAAAAAAAACAAACAAAAAACCAACAACGTTTTCCAGGGCACAACGAGAGCCACTGGAATCTTCTCCCTGCTCCCCAAGACACCCCTTGGGAAAAATAATGGATTCGAACCTGGATTTGGGGCTCAACTCCGCACTTCCAGGAGGGAATAATCCCAGGAAATGTGGCTGTAAGGGGGGCAATCGGGGTTCCCGGGAGTCTCCACTCCCTCCCCCCTCGCCAGGCTGGGAACAGCTTGAGTGTCCAGGCGGGAATTCATTTAAATAAATTTCCATAGGGATTAATTTCACCTCTTCCCAGCAGCGTGTGGGAGCTGAGCCTGGATTGGGGGAGATGGGAAAACGAGGAAGGTGGGGGGCTCCATCCTCCCCCCCCCTCCATCCCTCCTTCCCAGCTTCGGGAATGTTTGGAGCCCATCCCGAGCCTCCCAAAATCCCTGCTCCCAAGGTTAGCAATCCAAACCCCTCAAAAAATTCCCGAACTTTCCAAGCGGTGATCCGACAATCGCCCAAAAAACACCGCTAAGGGGAGAAATTTGGGATGCGCAAATTTGGGAATCGACGGGATTTTCCATGATGGAAAACCCATGGATGCGCCCACCTCGCCCAGGTTTTCCCTGTGGATGTTTGACCTGCGCCAAAAATCCACGTTTTGCTTTTCAGCACTCCCTGGGCACAAAAAGAGGGATTTGGGGAAGGATTCTCCATCTCCATGGATCAGCTCTGGCACAGACAGAGGGGGGACACAGCGATGTCCCCGAATTCTGCTCACCCCCAGCCCTGCCATCCCATTTCCAGCAAAACAGGAATATCCAGGGTGGGGAAAAAACCCTCTTGGAGCAGCCCCACGATCCCACGACTCGGAAATCCCAGGAATTGCCGAGGCCACGAGGTTTTCCAGCTTTTCCAGCCCTCCCCAGGCCCCCCTTGGAACAGAGGAAAAATTATAATCCCCCCTATTAAACGGCACAAGAGCATTGAAATGACGGATTCGGGGGGTTTTTCCCCCGTTCTGTTCGGGATTTGGGATTCAAAGAGTGAGCTGGGATTCAAATTCCCGGGGTAAAAAAATCCGGGATAGGGAACACTTGGAAACAAGCGGAGCAACAGATTTTTTATGGCAAAGTCGGGAGGTTTGAGGGCTCCTTCAGGGCTGCGAGGATTCGCTTCCACTGCAGCAAAAAAAAAAAAAAAAAAGAAGGAATTTCCTTTATTTTCCTGGAGAGGTGGAGATGGGAATACCCAGCACCACCCACACAAAAAAAACCCCAACAAAACCAAACCAAAACAAAAAACCAAAGCCGATTTGGGGTGGAAAATGGGAATTTGGGGTGGAAAAATGGGGATTCGGGGTGGTTTTTGCCGGGAATGTCTCCGTGGAGGGGCTGTCCCTGATCCTGCCACGGCTCCCGTGTGGAATTTTATCCATTGAGGATGGGGAAAAGGAGAATTGAACCCAATTCTCGGACAACGCCAAGCGGGGCGCAGAAATTCTGGGATTTTAAAATTTATTTGTTTTTTGAACTAAAAAAATATCCTTTCCGTTGGGATTTTCTGCGGGAATCCTGAGTTTTGAGCATTCAGGCGCATTCCCAGCCCCCAGCGCTGTCCCAGTGCCCTGCGCCTCCTTTCCTGGTGTCTGTTAAACCTTGGAAAAGTGGGGAAAAACCAGGAAAAGCGGCTCATTTGCATAAATTTGGAGCCCTTTAAAACCTTTGGAGCTCCCGAGCTGGGCTTGCAGGGATGGGGAGGAGCATTTTTTGGTGGGGATATCCCAAAAAATCATCTCCTCTTTTCCAGGAGAAGCTCTGCCGGCTGCTCACCTGTTCCGGGGTAAAGCCGGGCTGCGAGGCTCAGGATGGCCTCAAAACATTCCCCAAAAAAACCCAAAACCGGAGCTGGATTCTCCTGGAAGATTCTCCCGGAGGTTCCCGGCTCTTTGCCATGGAAACCGAGCGTTGCCAAGGGATGGAGAGCCCGAAAATTCCAAGTTTTTGGGGCAGCAGCGTTGAACCCCAAGCTCCGGTTTTCCATCCGCGTGGAAAAACCGCTGGAATGGGGGCATCTGGGCACGGAGGGGTTTGGGGTGGGCACACAGCAGAGCCCACCACGCCTTAATCTGAATTTATTTGGCATTCAACAGACCCCAAAAAAGCTCTTTCGGAGCCAACCCCCGTGCCTCAGTTTCCCCTCCCAGGCGGAGCTTTCTTAAATTTTCCGCGCTTGAGGAAAAGGGGTTTTGATGAGGAAAAAGGGGGAAAAACCCAGGCAGGGGCCACCTCTGACCTTGACCCCCGCCCGTCCCGGCTCCCCGCGGCAGCTGGGCCGGAGCTCAATGGGCGCTTTGTCCCCTCCCGCCGGCCCCGGGCGGCCCCGTCGCTCCCAATAATATTTATGGAGCCGGCAGTCACCTTGTCCCCTGCTCCCTGCATCTCAATCACCGCCGGCCTGCGAGATCCAGCGGGATTTACGGCCGCTTTTTAGTCCTGTGGGGTGGGAGAGGATTTTTTTTTTTCCCCTCATCCCGCTTTTTTTTTCTTTTTTCTTTTTTCCCCCCGAAAAAAAAAAAAAAAGCGCGATTTAAAAGCAAACAGGTGGAGGGGTTTTCCCGCTTTTGCCAAGTTTTCCAAAGCCTCTCTGCTCCCAAAGCATGGGAAAGGTGGTGAAAAGGCGGCGCCGATTTGTTTTAATTCTGTTTCTTCTGTTTCTCGCCGGCCAATTCCTTTAAAAACCTCGAAATCCTGAATCTCCGGCAGGGAATATTTAAAAATCCTTCTCCCAGAGGTGGCCGCAGCCCCAACACTCCCAAAAATGGGGTATTTGGGGTCTGCCCTGAACCCATGGAAGTCGCCGGGAAGCTCCTCAGCATTCCCTGCTCCGAAGGAGATGATTTGGGCATATTTGGGAAGGGCTCAGCCAGGGAAAAACTCAATATTTGGGGAAGAAAGAGGAGGATCAGCGCAGGCTCATGGCATGGAAACGACCCCGATTTGCTGGGATTTGGAAAATCCTAAAAAAAGGCAAATTTTCCTTGAATAAGGGCAAGAAGGGCTTGGAGGGGGGTGAATCCAAGTTCCTGCCGAGTTATTCCAAACTCTCCCAAAAAAAGGAGTTGCGGATCTCTGTGGGTGGGAAATGGTGCCAATGTGGGATCTTTCGGGGCTCCAGCCGCACAGAAATTCCCGCATGGATATAAGGGTCGGGAATTCTTTGTGCGGATCAGATGCCGAGCGATGGGGAATTGCCAAGGATCGGATCCTTCCCCGCTTCCCGGAGGGAAAATCCAGCCCGGAAAGGATCCAATGGCTCTTCCAACAGCCGGGCAGGATCTTCAGGGACACCGAATCCCCCTCCAAGGCGTGGAATTTCTCCCCAGGGGCATTTGCTGCCCCATCCTGGAGAAATGTGGGATTCTGGGGCTGTTTTCCTGGATTTTGGGAGATGCCTCAATGATCCAAACGGCTCCTTTCCCAGCTTTTCCATCATTTCCTGACGAATCCCCTGGTTTTTGTGCTGGTTTGGTGCTTCCTGCTGTTCATGGAGCTGGGAGGGGACTGGGAATGGATTCTGGGATGTCCCCAAACCTCCCTGCCTGGAAAATCCTCTTTTTTTTTTTGAGCTGTCCCAGAGCTGTGGAATTCCGGCATTTTCCTCGGGGCTGGGTGGGAATTGCTTCTCCTGACCCCAAACACTACACGGGGGAGAGGAGGAGGAGGAAGAGGAGGAGGAAGGATGGAAACAGAGCCGCGATTCCCACCCGTCCCGAGCTCCTTGAGCTGATCCACCCGGGAACAGCTCCAAGCTCGGTCCCCACCTCACCGGGGCACCCCAAGGGAAGCAGCTCCCACGGACCCACAGCCGATCCCAGCCTTTTTCCAAGAGGAAAACACTGGATTTTCCTCCTGCTGCTCGGCTGCACGCAGGTCGGAAGGTGCTTGGGGCATCCCGAGGCGGGGGCTGGTCCCGAAAATCTCCCGCAGCTCCCGCCGGCTCCTTCCCGGTGCCCTTCCCGGTGCCCTTCCCGGTGCCCTTTCCGCAGGGCTCCTCCCGGGAAATGCTGCCTGACACCGGCCCCGGAGCGCTGGCAGCCGCCGATGAATCCGGAGTGTCACCTCCCGCCACCGCCCGCCTTTCCCAGGGATCCGAGGGGATAAGGCACCCCTGGAAAAGGCGGGGGAGGACGGCGAGGGGCCGGGAGGCAAAAATAAAGGGATTTTTGGGAAGCTGAAGCTCCCTTTACGGAGGGTTTGTGGTTTTGTCCACGCAGGACAGGGACAGCGGGGTGGGATGAGGATGGTTCTGGAAGAACCTTGGATAAATCCGGGTGGGAAATGCGGATTTAAGCCCAGGATCGAGATGCGGGAAGGAGCTCGGGGCTCACCTCGAGCCGTGCGACGCCCAAGCTGCCACCAGCAAGCCACAACCCAGCTTGGAAAACGGATTGGAAAAGGGCATCGGGATGGGGTGGGACCCTCGCCAACCTCCCAAAAAGACCCTCGGGAAGGACCGGGACCGGCTCAACCCTCCCGGGAGCGATCTCCCGGTGGGCGACGGAGGGTGGCTGGAACGAGCCTCATCTCCAGCTTGCTGAGCTCGGCATAATTGTTGGGAAAAGCGCTGCGCACATGCTGAGCTCCATAATTATCAGCCTTGTCTGCCAGGCTCGCCCTGCCCCCAGCACCTCGGCACACTTGATTATGATTATGGTGGCTAATTTTGTCTGGTGCATCTCGGGCATATGGGCCCCCACCTGCTCTGAATATGCAAACGCCGCTGATTTGCTCCTCGGGGCCGGGGGGCAGGCGGGGAGGGGGGGGAACCTGAACAAAGAAACCCCACAAAGAAGCGCCGGAGCTGCCCCAATGCCCGCGGCCCGGATGGAGCATCCATGGGGCGGCCGGGATTGGGAGAGCTCGGCCCTAAAACCAAGCGTGCCAAACTTCCCCGCTTTCCCCTCCGTTCCCACATCCGTCCAGGAGCGCCCTTGTGCTGTTCGGGGAGGGAATGGGCTCCTGAAAGGCTGGGGAAGGGCGGCCGAGGTGGGGTCGCGTCTGCCCTGTCAGGGGGGCTTTGCCATGCTCCCGGATAATTGGACAGGCAGCCGGACTGACAGGGATCCAGATGGATGCGGGGATGGATGCCACGAGGATCTGGTGACAGATAAATAGGCAGATGCTAATGGGCAGCGCAAACAACGGCTCAGACTCCTGCTAATTCCCACTGTAATTTTTAAGCTCTCGCCATCCTCCCCCCTCCTTTCCTCCCCCCTCTTTCCCGTCTCTCCCCCAATCCCGAGCGCTTCCCGGCGCATCGCTTGGATTTATTTTGTTCTTTTATTCTTCTTATTTTTTTTATCCATAGAAATCATTCAGAGGCCACGCTGAGGTGGCATCATGGGGGGCTCGGGGAGTGAAACCCTTGGGGTCACCCTGGGACCAGCTCGGCCTTCTCCATCCCTTCCTTCCTTCCTTCCTCCATCCCTTCCTTCCTTTCTTCCTTGCTTCCTCCTTTCCTTCCTTTCTCCTCTCCTCTCCTCTCCTTCCTTCCTTCCTTCCTTCCTTCCTTCCTTCCTTCCTTCCTTCCTTCCTTCCTTCCTTCCTTCCTTCCTTCCTTCCTTCCTTCCTTCCTTCCTTCCTTCCTTCCTTCCTTCCTTCCTTCCTTCCTTCCTTCCTTCCTTCCTTCCTTCCTTCCTTCCTTCCTTCCTTCCTTCCTTCCTTCCTTCCTTCCTTCCTTCCTTCCTTCCTTCCTTCCTTCCTTCCTTCCTTCCTTCCTTCCTTCCTTCCTTCCTTCCTTCCTTCCTTCCTTCCTTCCTTCCTTCCTTCCTTCCTTCCTTCCTCCCTCCCTTCCTTCCTTCCTCCCTCCCTCCCTCCCTCCCTCCCTCCCTCCCTCCCTCTCTCCTTCTCTCCCTCCCTCTCTCCTTCTCTCCCTCCTTCTCTCCCTCCCTTTATTTTTCAATGAAACAAAACAAAAATTAAAATACAAAATATAAATTTTTTTTCCCATTTCCCCCCCCTTTTTCTTTTGCCCCCCTCCCCAGCTACGGAAGGAAATTGTGAATGGAAGGGAGGAGGCCGGGCTGGATTCGAGCCGCGGCCGAGGCGAGACAAAAGGGAAAAAAAAGCATCCTCGCCTTGTTTTCCTTTGCCGCGGGGAATCCACGTGGCGGCCGCGGGAAGGCGGGGAAAGGGGAGGAAAAAAAAAAAAAAAAAAGAAAAAGAAAAAGTGGGAAGAGGAGAGAGAAATCCTGCCTGGAAAAGCTTTGCCGGAGATTTACAGCCCTGCCCTTCCCTCCGCGGCCACCTGCCCGCCGTGGGTGCTGCCCACCTGCAGGGCGTGGGTGGAAAACAGGGATACAGGGATGCTCAGGGATGCTCAGGGATGCTCAGGGAATTCTTTGGGATGCCAAATAATCGACTTTTGCCCCTTTTCTCCACGTTTTTTTAGGATTTCTCCTCTGTTTTTCTCTCCCCCTCCGGTTTATTTCCTCTCCCTCTCTGCGGATCCTCCTCCTCTTTCTGCCCCTTTTCCTTCTCCTGCTCCTTTTCCTTCCCCCCGCTGGATTTCCCCTCCCTGGCACTGGGAATTTGGGTGGCATTTCCCGATCCTGCTTCAGGCTGAGCTGGGAATTCCAGCCCGGGAGATGCCACCGGCGTCCTGAATGTCGGGATGAGGCAAAACCCGGGAATTCATCCCGAAAATCACCCGGATTTGAGGATCTCAATTCCTGCTCCCACACACTGCCCACAGAGGAGCCAGGATTAAAAAAATCCCAATTCTCCTTGATTTCCACCCAAACTGGTGCCAAAGGGAAGCTCCGTGGCCGTCATCGTGTCCTATGTAGGTCAGAGTCAGGAATCCGGGATTCCAGCTGGGATTAAACCCCGGGAGCCTCTTCCCAGCGCCGGATAAATAAATATATTCCATATAAAAAGAAATATCCACGCCTCACCACCATAAATATATATAATATACAGCCCATAAATTGATATATTGATACATTTTATATAAATATACAAATATACAAATATATAAATATTTAAATATATAAATATATGAATACATAAATAGATTTGTAATTATTATATCAGCCTATTTCTTGTTGCAGGTGGATTTTAGAGTTTCCCTGGAATTTATCCCCTTGCAAATATCCTCAATTTTAAACAAAGCAATCCCAACAACTCTCCCAGAAAACACCCGGGGGCTTTTCTGCCGAGCTCCTGCAGGGTATTCCCAAATTTCCTTCGTTTGTTTTATGAGGCGAGTGGGAAAAAAAGGGAAATGTTTTCCTGATAAATATAGATGTCTATAAAATATCCCAATGAGATTTATTTTGCCCTGTGCAGATCCCTTTTTTTCCAGGGGTTTTCGAGGCTCTGCACATCCCCAGGCTCAGGTGGATAAATCCCAGGTTTGGGTGAGCGGATGGACACTGAAGAAATGTGGGAATGGGAAAAGCTTTAATTCCCAGTTTAAAAAAAAATAATAAAATCCTTTTTTGGGCGTAGAATCTCCTTCAATCCTCAATTCTTTCCCTTCCCATCCCACAGCACTCCGGCAGAAATCCCAAAAGGAGCTTCCCCCATCCCTGCCCATCCAAGGGCAGC